>NC_090925.1:9689991-10889991 GCF_040938575.1 Ambystoma mexicanum
TATCTGTGGCACTCTCCCCCCCCCTCTCTCTCTCTCTCTCTCTCTGGCTCTATCTCCCTCTGTCTCTCTTTCTGCTCTCTGTATCTGTGCCACTCTTTTTTCCCCCCTCTCTTTCCCTCTCTATGGCTCTGTCTCTCTCTCCCTCTCCCTCTGGGTGAGAGTTGCATGTCAGGTGTACATTTGGTAAAGTCCCTCCACCCATATCTGGAAGTGCGCTGGGGGCTATGATTATAGCAGAAGGAGAGGAGTGTCAACAGAGGCATCCCGAGAGGTGGGGCTATGTTACTTTCTATGTTTAGAGTATTTTGGAAATCACAGAAACATATCATTGTTTTTGATCTGAGTGCAGCCCTTTCCAAGAAGCAAGGGAATACCTCAGAGAAAGTAAATGATACATTTCTACTAACATTATAAACTTTGTTTTTAAAACTGTACACTGTTCACATTTAAAGATCACTTCCGGTACATACTGTAGTCATAATAAGAACATCAAAACCTCGAATATCCATGTACATTATTTTCTGATAGAAGTTCTCATTCAGAAATGTATCGCCTGGTCAGCGCAAGAGGAAGCAGTGAAAATAACACTAATGAGGATTCTTGGCTGCTGTGCATAAAAATAAAGGGCATTTTAGTAACATAGGCGTAATCACACATCTGCAATTAAAGAAATCTATGGTCAGATCGCTTGGTATATAATGCACGTTGTGATTAGTGATAATTTGATTTTTCACAGCACTCACACTAACATTAAAATATCTATAACCATGAACCATAAATAATGCTTTGAACAGCTTTAATACTTGGAAGTGAAGCTAAAATGGCAGAAACATCTGTCAATCCTTTCAGCTCAATGCTGTCCTGCTTTTATTTTGTTTTATGAGACAGTAGGGCTCATTTTGAATCCGCTGAGGTGGAATTACTGTTACCGCTGTGGTGTCCGGCGGGATTAGCGCCATATTACAATTTGGCAGGAGAATGCACACACCATTGGCGGTAGTGGTGATTCTGTCTGGCGGAATTACCGATGAAACCGAGTCCCCGAAGGTAGTTCTTCCTGTATTTGTCAGAATTACCATTACCGCCGTACAGCGGGTGCTAATGGTGCCATTGCCAGAATGGAAAGCACAGTGGCAGCCATTTTGAAAAACACAACCCACCCTGAATACCCCACTTCCTGTAGCCATCCAAACCCACAAGGGAGAGAAACCATGTCTGAAGAGAAAGGCAAAGGGAAGTGCCGGATCCGAGGCTAAGGCAGCAGAAGTTCAATGAGGCCGAGCTGCAGGTCCTCACTGACGAGGTGGCGGCCTATGCTCCGGAGTTATATGGCGCTCTTCATCGTAAGACATCAGGGCAGAGGAAGGCAGCAATCATGACAGGCATCCGTGACAAGGCCACGGCTGTTGGCAAAGTCCCACGTGACAGTGAGGACAGCAGGGAGCGGTGGAATGATCTGAAGGGCAGGGTGCGCAGCCTCCTGTCCAAGCACCGGCAAGAGACACTGGGCCCAGGAGGCGGCACCATGGACCCCCCTGTCCTAACCCCATGGAAGTAGAAGGCCAACAGCATCCTCCACATGGAAGGGATTGAGGGTGTTGGCAGTGCCGAGGTTGGATCCAGCAACCAAGGCAAAGCTGGTGAGTATCAATGTCCCCCCTCCCATGACAATGCACTGCCCAAATTACCATCTCATGTATGTGTCCCTCAGCATAGATGGGCGCAATGGACAGTGGAATGTTCAAGCACATGTCAATGCCCGCATGCAATGCCACCCCATGCGTATGCGAGGGAAGATGGACGACTGTGGTGCACACACCCATGCAATCATGAGCATCACCCATGTGCTCGCCCAAAAGCCAAAGAGCACATGCCAATGGGGTGTACTCCCTCAGCAGACACTTCTCCCAACGTTGCATTCGCTGTATGCAGTGGACTGCAGTGAACCCTGCCTATCAGACCACATGTGTGTATGATGACTTCCACCATGTAGCCTGAGTCACTTGTAAGCTCACATGCAAGTATGCACGATGACTTACAGCATGCCGTCTTCCACCCAACAGGTTCACAGTCGACTCAGGAGGAGGAGGCGGGCCCATCTACCTCCCATGGCCAGGCCTCGAGAGCAATGCCAACAGCCTCCACCCCTGCACCAGCCAGCAATGGGAAGGGAAGGAGAAAGGGCAGGAGTGAGACACCAGGGCCCTGCAGCGACGCACATGCCAGTGCGGGCATGGCGGCAATGGCAGTAATGCCTGTGAGGGGGGATAGCTCAGAGGCAACGTGTTTGTCTTGGAAGGAAGACAACGCAGTGAAAAACAGGTATGAATCCCGATCCTGCGCTTAGAAACCAATCTCCAGTATTAAGCGCCTTATAAAAGAACAATTCTAATAATAATAATAATGAGACAGCTGCAGGTGCTTCACCCCCAGCAGCTGCAACCTCCACCCAAAAGCCGGCCACTGTGGTCCTAACAGGGGAGCCAGATGCCAGCACGCGCACACAGGAAGCTGCACCAGCATGACACCCCCTCGTCACCTGAAGGAGACGACCCGCCACATGGTCAGCTTGGCCTGGAGTCAGTGGGTGAACCAGATGAAAGTGTAGGTGGCAGGGCTTTCGACTCACCTGGTTTCAGCCCCAGCCCTCTTCATAGCCCACAACCCCTAGTGCAACATTCACAGGAAGCAATAAGGAGCAGCGAGCGGTGCGCATAGAAACACTGGCAGACACACAAGTGCAACACCTGTACGCTATCAGAGACTCTGTCCAGGACACCTCATGAAGGATTGCGAGGGTCATGGACCGGGACCAACAACAGTCTGCAGTGGACAGTGCGTGAGGGAGATGACGGAGAGCATTTTGCTGAGGCAATGCAGGCCAGCATGCTTCTGACACTCCAACACATCCACAGGCCTGAGTCGGGTCAGTCACCCTCCGTCACCGCCATGGAGGGATCTGTGCCCAGCACCCCAAGGTGCCGCTCCATGCACCATCTGGCTCCAACAGTGCTGGAGCAGGCTTGTAAGGGCAAAAGGCCACGCAGGTGAAAGTAGATCACACTCTGTACATAGGCACAAGGCAGGTGGGGGGACATGGGTGTTTTGGGGAGCAGGATGGGGGTGGGTAGGGAGTGTTGGGGATTGTGTTTTGGTGAGGGGATGTGGGTGGGTAGGGAGTGTTGGGGATGGTGTTTTGGGGAGGGGGAGATGGTTGGGTAGGGATTGTTGGGGATGGTGATGTGGGGAGAGGGAGAGGGGTGGGTAGGGAGTGTTGGGGATGGTGTTTTGGGGAGTGGATGTGGGTGGGTAGGGAGTGTTGGGGATGGTGATTTGGGGAGCGGGAGGGGGGTGGGTAGGGAGTGTTGTGGATTGTGTTTTGGGGAGGGGATGCGGGTGGGTAGGGAGTGTTGGGGATGGTGATTTGGGGAGCGGGAGGGGGGTGGGTAGGGAATGTTGGGGATTGTGTTTTGGGGAGGGGATGCGGGTGGGTAGGGAGTGTTGGGGATGGTGTTTTGGGGAGGGGGAGATGGTTGGGTAGGGATTGTTGGGGATGGTGATGTGGGGAGAGGGAGAGGGGTGGGTAGGGAGTGTTGGGGATGGTGTTTTGGGGAGTGGATGTGGGTGGGTAGGGAGTGTTGGGGATGGTGATTTGGGGAGCGGGAGGGGGGTGGGTAGGGAGTGTTGTGGATTGTGTTTTGGGGAGTGGATGTGGGTGGGTAGGGAGTGTTGGGGATGGTGATTTGGGGAGCGGGAGGGGGGTGGGTATGGAGTGTTGGGGATGGTGTTTTGGGGAGGGGATGCGGGTGGGTAGGGAGTGTTGGGGATGGTGATTTGGGGAGCGGGAGGGGGGTGGGTAGGGAGTGTTGTGGATTGTGTTTTGGGGAGTGGATGTGGGTGGGTAGGGAGTGTTGGGGATGGTGATTTGGGGAGCGGGAGGGGGGTGGGTATGGAGTGTTGGGGATGGTGTTTTGGGGAGGGGATGCGGGTGGGTATGGAGTGTTGGGGATGGTGATTTGGGGAGCGGGAGGGGGGTGGGTATGGAGTGTTGGGGATGGTGTTTTGGGGAGGGGATGCGGGTGGGTATGGAGTGTTGGGGATGGTGATTTGGGGAGCGGGAGGGGGGTGGGTATGGAGTGTTGGGGATGGTGTTTTGGGGAGGGGATGCGGGTGGGTATGGAGTGTTGGGGATGGTGATTTGGGGAGCGGGAGGGGGGTGGGTATGGAGTGTTGGGGATGGTGTTTTGGGGAGGGGATGCGGGTGGGTATGGAGTGTTGGGGATGGTGATTTGGGGAGCGGGAGGGGGGTGGGTATGGAGTGTTGGGGATGGTGTTTTGGGGAGGGGATGCGGGTGGGTATGGAGTGTTGGGGATGGTGATTTGGGGAGCGGGAGGGGGGTGGGTATGGAGTGTTGGGGATGGTGTTTTGGGGAGGGGATGCGGGTGGGTATGGAGTGTTGGGGATGGTGATTTGGGGAGCGGGAGGGGGGTGGGTAGGGAGTGTTGGGGATGGTGTTTTGGGGAGGGGATGCGGGTGGGTATGGAGTGTTGGGGATGGTGATTTGGGGAGCGGGAGGGGGGTGGGTATGGAGTGTTGGGGATGGTGTTTTGGGGAGGGGATGCGGGTGGGTATGGAGTGTTGGGGATGGTGATTTGAGGAGCGGGAGGTGGGTGGGAAAATAGTATTTATTTAGTGGCTTATTATAAGTGTTTTTATTATGTGCCAATACACATTATGTTTCAAGGCGCAGTGTTGGGGATGGTGTTTTCTGGAGGGGGAGGTTGGGTCTATAAGGAGTGTTGGGGATAGTGTTTTGGAGAGGGAAAAGGTGGGTGTGGAGGTAGTGTTGGGGACAGTGTTTTGGGGAGAGGGGGTGGTGGTTTTTACATTTCAAAATTAAATATGAGTTCACTTGAATCAATGCTAGGAAATTCCTTATTGTGTGCATGTTTTTAATTCACAACGTGGATATCACTATTCTTGCCGAACCAGATGTCCATCCCTGCCCTCTTCATACTCACTGTGTGGCAGCACAGCACCCCCAGGCAGTGAGTGCCCCTATTCTGGGGGTGGAATGTCCTATTCAGGGGGCAGCATGGCACAGGCAAGTACAATGTGTCCACCCTTCTCTGGCCTGCACATAGACCCACATGGGTGTCATCAGCCATAGAAGCTGGGGGTATCCTGAGTCACCTGCAAGGGCAAAGGTCATAGGTGTCAGTCACAGAGCATTGTGGATGTGTTGCCTTTTACTACGACATGTTGATGGACACATGGGCGCATGCATTTTACAAATATTGTAGTACAACATGATTTGCCGGCACAGTACTTGAATGTGGAGTCATTCACTAAGGGGGAACATTTGTTTTGTTGTGTAACACCATACACACAGCTCACAGCCAGCACTTCTTGCTTTTAGGGTGTGTGATTGGCATGGCAGAATGCCATGGTGCCTGTGTGTTGTTCTCATGCAGTTCTATGTCATTAATTTGATTTTTGTATGTCACCTAAGCGAAAGACTGATTTTTTAAAATCAATTTTAGGAAGCCTACAAAAATCAAAATAATGAAATTTCTTCACCCCCTACCCTCTCTTCCCGGATTTACTCCAAATAGGGGGAGTTCACCCCCTGGAACCTCCTGCCTCAGCCCCCATCACCTGCCTCCCCTCCTAACACCCCCCCTGACCAAAACGCACACACACACACACACACACAAAAATGAACACCCAACACAACACACAAACACACACATAAACGTACCCGTTCTTCGTCGAGGCATATTCCGTGTCCTGGTGCACCTGCCAGACCCTGCGCACACTCATGTGAGTCTCAGGGGCTGACAGTTTGATTTAGAAAGACTGCTCTGTGCATTCACAGAGCAGTCTTTCAAAATCATTTTTTTTTCGCTTTTTGAAAAGGTGTCTTGACCTAATAGCTCTCATGCATGTGCCCTGATGGGTGATTAGTTGCACTGCTGCAGGTTTGTGTCGTCTGCATCTTTTCCATTATAGCTTCACATACATGGTTACCTGCATACATGGCATTACTCCTGTCAGTGTTGCATTCCTTTGTTGCAGTGTTGAACTGTGTTGTTCCATGTAAAGGGATGTGTAATGTTGCTTTGTGGTTCCTGTAGTGTTGTGTGTGTATCGCTTGCCTGTTAGGGAAATATGCATCGCCGGTGTACTACTTCATTGTCAAGCATGTTCAAGGCCTGTGGGTTGTAAGATGTCATGTGTGGGTTGAGAGGGCAGGTCCTGCATGTACAAGACCTTGAGATGGCATGCACTGTTAGGTTGTGGTATTGCCCCCTCCCCTTCACATGATATTTCACTGGTGCTGCGAGGTCAGTTTGTGTGATGGCACTTGTACTCACCCAATAGCCATGTTCATTGCCCTTTGTGCCTTTCAATGTGTGGTTCTGCAGGACCATGGCATTGTGGGTGGAATCTGAAAAGCAGGCAAATCAATCTGTACTGAGAAGGTCAGGTTCGCAGGTGACCTGGACACTGAGGGAGTGATACTGCTTCCGGTTGCGGTATACCTCTTCAGATGCCTGTGGTGCAACTAACACCACATGGGTGCAGTCCAGAGCAGCAACCACGCTATGCATGTGGGTTGCTGCATAAAAACATGCCTTCATGGCATTATCCTGTGCAGGGGTGGTGGGCAGGGAGATGTGCCGGGAGATATGGCGCAGGAGGGCTTCCGGCACCTGCAAAAGCACACTGGAAAATGTGGGATGGGACATGCCGCGCAGCAGTGGAGGACTGGAAACGTTTGGCCTGTGTGGCAAGTTTACTTTTCTGGCCCATGGTATAGTGGCCCAAGTTCTAAGTGCAGCAGCTCCAACTTCCAGAACAAGTCATCTAAATACCACCACCCCCTCCCACACATTCTCCAATATAGAGCAGGCAGTACTGACATTAACAATACCATCCTCCCCCTCCCACACATTCCCCAGTACCTAGTGCAGGCATTATTGACATCACCAATACCATCCTCCCCCTCCCACACATTCTCCAGTATACAGAGCAAACATTATTGACATTACCAATGCCATCCTCCCCCTGCCACAAATTCTCCAGTATATAGAGCAGGCATTATTGACATTACCAATACTATCCTCCCCCTCCTACACATTCTCCAGTATATAGAGCAGGCATGATTGACATTACCAATGCCATCCTCCCCCTGCCACAAATTCTCCAGTATATAGAGCAGGCATTATTGACATTACCAATACTATCCTCCCCCTCCTACACATTCTCCAGTATATAGAGCAGGCATTATTGACATTACCAATACCATCCTCCCCCTCCCACACATTCCCCAGTATATAGAGCAGGCATTATTAACATTATCAATACCATCCTCCCCCTCATTCCCCAGTATATAGAGCAGACATTGTTGACATTACCAATACCATCCTCCCCCTCCCACACATTCTCCAGTATATAGAGCAAGCATTATTGAAATTACTAATACCATCCTCCCCCTGCCACACATTCTCCAGTATATAGAGCAGACATTATTGACATTACCAATGCCGTCCTTCCCCTCCCACCTTCTCCAGTATATCGAGCAGGCATTATTGAAATTACCAATACCATCCTCCCCCTGCCACACATTCTCCAGTATATAGAGCGAACATTATTGACATTACCAATACCGTCCTTCCCCTCCCACGTTCTCCAGTATATCGAGCAGGCATTATTGACATTACCAATATCATCCTCCCCCCTCCCACACATTCTCCAGTATATAGAGCAGGCATTATTGACATTACCAATACCATTCTCCCCCTCCCACACATTCCCCAGTATATAGAGCAGGCATTATTGACATTACCAATACCATCTTCCCATCCCACATATTCTCCAATATGTAGAGCAGGTATTATTGACATTATCAATACCATACTCCCCCTCCCACACATTCCCCATTATATAGAGCAGACATTATTGACATTACCAATACCAACCTCCCCCCGCCAACACATTCTCCAGTATATAGAGCAGACATTATTGACATTACCAATACCATCCTCCCCTGCCCACACATTCTCCAGTATATAGAGCAGGCATTATTGACATTGCCAATACCATCCTCACCCCTCCCACACATTCTCCAGTATATAGAGCAGGCATTATTGACATTACCAATACCATCCTCCACATCCCACACATTATCCAGTATATAGAGCCGACATTATTGACATTGCCAATACCATCTTCCCCCCTCCCACCCATTCTCCAGTATGTAGAGCAGGTATTATTGACATGATCAATACCATCCTCCCTCTCCCACACATTCCCCAGTATATAGAGCAGACATTATTGACATTACCAATACCATCCTCCCCCACCCACATATTCTCCAGTATATAGAGCAGGCATTATTGACATCACCAATACCATCCTCCTCCCTCACACACATTCTCTAGTATAAAGAGCAGGCATTATTGACATTACCAATAGCATGCTCCCCCTCCCACACATTCTTCAGATATACAGCAGGTATTACTGACATTGCAATACATCGGTTCCCTCCCACACAATCTCCAGTATATAGAGCAGACATTATTGACATTATCAATACCATCCTCCTCCCACACATTCTCCAGTATATAGAGCAGGCATTATTGACATTACCAATACCATCCTCTTCCCACACATTCTACAGTATATAGAGCAGGCATTATTGACATTATCAATACCATCCTCCTCCCACACATTCTACAGTATATAGAGCAGGCATTATTAACATTATCAATAACATCCTCCCCCCTCCCACACATTCTCCAGTATATAGAGCAGACATTATTGACATTACCAATACCATCCTCCCCCTCCCACAAATTCCCCAGTATATAGTGCAGGTATTATTAACATTACCAATACCATCCTCCCTCCTCCCACACATTCCCCAGTATATAGTGCAGGCATTATTGACATTACCAATACCATCCTACCCACCCACACATTCTCCAGTATATAGAGCAGACATTATTGACATTATCAATACCATCCTCCCCCCTCCCACACATTCTCCAGTATATAGAGCAGACATTATTGACATTACTAATACCATCCTCCCCCTCCCACACATTCCCCAGTATATAGTGCAGGTATTATTAACATTACCAATACCATCCTCCCTCCTCCCACACATTCTCCAGTATATAGTGCAGGCATTATTGACATTCCCAATACCATCCTACCCACCCACACATTCTCCAGTATATAGAGCAGACATTATTGACATTATCAATACCATCCTCCCCCCTCCCGCACATTCTCCAGTATATAGAGCAGACATTATTGACATTACTAATACCATACTCCCCCTCCCACACATTCTCCAGTATATAGCGCAGGCATTATTGACATTACCAATACCATCGTCCCCCCTCCCACACATTCCCCAGTATATAGAGCAGGCATTATTGACATTACCAATACCACCCACCACACCCACACATTCTCCAGTATATAGAGCAGACATTATTGACATTATCAATACCATCTTCCCCCCTACCACACATTCTCCAGTATATAGAGCAGGCATTATTGACATTACCAATACCAACCACCCCACCCACACATTCTCCAGTATATAGAGCAGACATTATTGACATTATCAATACCATCTTCCCCCCTACCACACATTCTCCAGTATTTAGAGCAGACATTATTGACATTACCAATACCATCCTTCCCCCTCCCTCACATTCTCCAGTGTATAGAGCAGACATTATTGACATTACCAATACCCCCCACACATTCTCCAGTATATAGAGGAGACATTATTGACATTACCAATACCATACTCCCCCCTCCCACACATTCTCCAGTATATAGAGCAGACATTATTGACATTACCAATACCATCCTCCCCCCTCCCACACATTCTCCAGTATATAGAGCAGACATTATTGACATTACTAATACCATCCTCCCCCTCCCACACATTCCCCAGTATATAGTGCAGGTATTATTAACATTACCAATACCATCC
The DNA here is from genome assembly GCF_040938575.1 of Ambystoma mexicanum. Classification (NCBI taxonomy): domain Eukaryota; kingdom Metazoa; phylum Chordata; class Amphibia; order Caudata; family Ambystomatidae; genus Ambystoma; species Ambystoma mexicanum. The sequence continues at coordinate 9,700,014 of NC_090925.1, forward strand.
TCCCTCCTCCCACACATTCTCCAGTATATAGTGCAGGCATTATTGACATTCCCAATACCATCCTACCCACCCACACATTCTCCAGTATATAGAGCAGACATTATTGACATTATCAATACCATCCTCCCCCCTCCCGCACATTCTCCAGTATATAGAGCAGACATTATTGACATTACTAATACCATACTCCCCCTCCCACACATTCTCCAGTATATAGCGCAGGCATTATTGACATTACCAATACCATCGTCCCCCCTCCCACACATTCCCCAGTATATAGAGCAGGCATTATTGACATTACCAATACCACCCACCACACCCACACATTCTCCAGTATATAGAGCAGACATTATTGACATTATCAATACCATCTTCCCCCCTACCACACATTCTCCAGTATATAGAGCAGGCATTATTGACATTACCAATACCAACCACCCCACCCACACATTCTCCAGTATATAGAGCAGACATTATTGACATTATCAATACCATCTTCCCCCCTACCACACATTCTCCAGTATTTAGAGCAGACATTATTGACATTACCAATACCATCCTTCCCCCTCCCTCACATTCTCCAGTGTATAGAGCAGACATTATTGACATTACCAATACCCCCCACACATTCTCCAGTATATAGAGGAGACATTATTGACATTACCAATACCATACTCCCCCCTCCCACACATTCTCCAGTATATAGAGCAGACATTATTGACATTACCAATACCATCCTCCACCTCCCACAAATTCACCAGTATATAGCACAGGCATTATTGACATAACCAATACCATCCTACCCCCTCCCACACATTCTCCAGTATACAGAGCAGGCATTATTGACATTACCAATACCATCCTACCCACCCACACATTCTCTAGTATATAGAGCAGACATTATTGACATTATCAATACCATCCTCCCACCTCCCGCACATTCTCCAGTATAAAGAGCAGACATTATTGACATTACCAATACCATACTCCCCCTCCCACACATTCTCCAGTATATAGAGCAGGCATTATTGAAATTGCCAATACCATCCTCCCCCCTCCCACACATTCTCCAGATATAAAGCAGGTATTACTAACATTGCAATAACATCGTTCCCCTCCATCACATTCTCCAGTATATAGAGCAGACATTATTGACATTATCAATACCATCCTCCTCCCACACATTCTCCAGTATATAGAGCAGACATTATTGACATTACCAATACCATCCTTTTCCCTAGCACACATTCTACAGTATATAGAGCAGGCAATATTGACATTACCAATACCATCCTCCCTTCTCCCACACATTCTCCAGTATATAGTGCAGGCATTATTGACATTACCAATACCATCCTCCCTCCTCCCACACATTCTCAAGTATATAGTGCAGACATTATTGACATTACCAATACCATCCTACCCACCCACACATTCTCCAGTATATAGAGCAGACATTATTGACATTATCAATACCATCCTCCCCCCTCCCGCACATTCTCCAGTATATAGAGCAGACATTATTGACATTACCAATACCATACTCCCCCTCCCACACATTCTCCAGTATATAGCGCAGGCATTATTGACATTACCAATACCATCTTCCCCCCTACCACACATTCTCCAGTATATAGAGCAGGCATTATTGACATTACCAATACCAACCACCCCACCCACACATTCTCCAGTATATAGAGCAGACATTATTGACATTATCAATACCATCTTCCCCCCTACCACACATTCTCCAGTATTTAGAGCAGACATTATTGACATTATCAATACCATCCTTCCCCCTCCCTCACATTCTCCAGTGTATAGAGCAGACATTATTGACATTACCAATACCCCCCACACATTCTCCAGTATATAGAGGAGACATTATTGACATTACCAATACCATCCTCCCCCTCCCACAAATTCACCAGTATATAGCACAGGCATTATTGACATAACCAATACCATCCTCCCCCCTCCCACACATTCTCCAGTATATAGAGCAGACATTATTGACATTACTAATACCATCCTCCCCCTCCCACACATTCCCCAGTATATAGAGAAAGCATTATTGACATTACCAATACCATCCTCCCCCCTCCCACACATTCCCCAGTATGTAGTGCAGGTATTAATAACCTTACCAATAACATCCTCCCTCCTCCCACACATTCTCCAGTATATAGTGCAGGCATTATTGACATTACCAATACCATCCTACCCACCCACACATTCTCCAGTATATAGAGCAGACATTATTGACATTATCAACACCATCCTCCCCCCTCCCGCACATTCTCCAGTATATAGAGCAGACATTATTGACATTATCAATACTATACTCCCCCTCCCACACATTCTCCAGTATATAGCGCAGACATTATTGACATCACCAATACCATCCTCCCCCCTCCCACACATTCTCCAGTATATAGAGCAGGCATTATTGACATTACCAATACCCCCCACACATTCTCCAGTATATAGAGGAGACATTATTGACATTACCAATACCATCCTCCCCCCTCCCACACATTCTCCAGTATATAGAGCAGACATTATTGACATTACCAATACCATCCTCCCCCTCCCACACATTCTCCCGTATATAGAGCAGACATTATTGACATTACCAATACCATCCTCCACCTCTCACACATTCTCCAGTAAATAGAGCAGACATTATTGACATTACCAATACCATCCTCGCGCCCCACATTCCCCAGTATATAGAGCAGGCATTATTGACATTACCAATACCATCCTCCCCCACCCACACATTCTCCAGTATATAGAGCAGACATTATTGACATTACCAATACCATCCTACCCCTCCCACACATTCTCCAGTATATAGTGCAGGCATTATTGACATTACCAATACCATCCTACCCACCCACACATTCTCCAGTATATAGAGCAGACATTATTGACATTATCAATACCATCCTCCCCCCTCCCGCACATTCTCCAGTATATAGAGCAGACATTATTCACATTACCAATACCATACTCCCCCTCCCACACATTATCCAGTATATAGAGCAGGCATTATTGACATTACCAATACCATGCTCCCCCCTCCCACACATTCTCCAGATATATAGAAGGTATCACTAACATTGCAATAACATCGTTCCCCTCCCACACATTCTCCAGTATATAGAGCAGACATTATTGACATTATCAATACCATCCTCCCCCCTCCCACACACTCTCCAGTATATAGAGCAGACATTATTGACATTACCAATACCATCCTCCCTCCTCCCACACATTCTCCAGTATAAAGTGCAGCCATTATTGACATTACCAATACCATCCTACCCACCCACACATTCTACAGTATATAGAGCAGACATTATTCACATTATCAATACCATCCTCCCCCCTCCCGCACATTCTCCAGTATATAGAGCAGACATTGTTGACATTACCAATACCATACTCCCCCTCCCACACATTCTCCAGTATATAGCGCAGGCATTATTGATATTACCAATACCATCCTCCCCCTCCCACACATTCCCCAGTATATAGTGCAGGTATTATTAACATTACCAATACCATCCTCCCTCCTCCCACACATTCTCCAGTATATAGTGCAGGCATTATTGACATTACCAATACCATCCTTCCCCCTCCCACACATTCTCCAGTGTATAGAGCAGACATTATTGACATTACCAATACCCCCCACACATTCTCCAGTATATAGAGGAGACATTATTGACATTACCAATACCATACTCCCCCCTCCCACACATTCTCCAGCATATAGAGCAGACATTATTGACATTACCAATACCATCCTTCCCCTCCCACACATTTTCCCGTATATAGGGCAGGCATTATTGACATAACCAATACCATCCTACCCACTCCCACACATTCTCCAGTATTTAGAGCAGACATTATTCACATTACCAATACAATACTCCCCCTCCCACACATTCTCCAGTATATAGAGCAGGCATTATTGAAATTGCCAATAACATCCTCCCTCCTCCTACACATTCTCCAGTATATAGTGCAGGCATTATTGACATTACCAATACCATCCTACCCACCCACACATTCTCCAGTATATAGAGCAGACATTATTGACATTATCAATACCATCCTCCCCCCTCCCGCACATTCTCCAGTATATAGAGCAGACATTATTGACATTATCAATACCATACTCCCCCTCCCACACATTCTCCAGTATATAGCGCAGACATTACTGACATTACCAATACCATCCTCCCCCTCCCACACATTCCCCAGCATATAGCGTAGGTATTATTAACATTACCAATACCATCCTCCCTCCTCCCACACATTCTCCAGTATATAATGCAGGCATTATTGACATTACCAATACCATCCTACCCACCCACACATTCTCCAGTATATAGAGCAGACATTATTGACATTACCAATACCATCCTCCCCCCTCCCACACATTCCCCAGTATATAGAGCAGGCATTATTGCCATTACCAATACCATCCTCCCCGCCCACACATTCTCCAGTATATAGAGCAGGTATTATTGACATTACCGATGCCATCCTCCTCCCACACATTATCCAGTATATAGAGCAGGCATTATTGACATTACCAATACCATCCCCCACCCCCCAAACACATTCTCCAGTATATAGAGCTTGCAATATTTCCATTACCAAAACCACCCCCCCCAAACACATTCTCCAGTATATAGAGCAGGCATTATTGACATTACCAATACCATCCTCTCCCTCCCACACATTCCCCAGTATATAGATCAGGCATTATTTCCATTACCAATACCATCCTTCCCCTCCCACACATTCTCCAATATATAGAGCAGGCATTATTGACATTATCAATACCATCCTCCCCCACCCACACATTCACCAGTATATAGAGCAGACATTATTGGCATTAGCAATGCCATCCCGCCATCCCCCCACCCCCACATTCCCCAGTATATAGAGCAGGCATTATTAACATTACCAATACCATCCTCCCCCTCCCACACATTCTCCAGTATATAGAGCAGACATTATTGACATTACCAGTACCATCCTCCCCCACCCACACATTCTCCAGTATATAGAGCAGTCATTATTGACATTACCAATACCATCCTCCCCCTCCCACACATTCTCCAATATATAGAGCAGACATTATTGACATTACCAATACCATCCTCCCCCTCCCACACATTCTCCAATATATAGAGCAGGCATTATTGACATTATCAATACCATCCTCCTCCCACACATTCACCAGTATATAGAGGAGGCATTATTGACATTACCAACACCATCCTCTTCCCTACCACACATTCTACAGTATATAGAGCAGGCATTATTGACATTATCAATACCATCCTCCCCCCTCCCACACATTCTCCATTATATAGAGCAGACATTATTGACACCAATACCATCCTCCCTCCTCCTACACATTCTCCAGTATATAGTGCAGGCATTATTGACATTACCAATACCATCCTACCCACCCACACATTCTACAGTATATAGAGCAGACATTATTGACATTACCAATACCATCCTCCCCCTCACACACATTCTCCAGTATATAACACAGGCATTATTGACATTACCATTACCATCCTACCCCCACCCACACATTCTCCAGTATATAGAGCAGACATTATTGACATTATCAATACCATCCTCGCCCCTCCCGCACATTCTCCAGTATATAGAGCAGACATTATTGACATTACCAATAACATCCTCCCCCTCCCACACATTCCCCAGTATATAGCGCAGGTATTATTAACATTACCAATACCATCCTCCCTCCTCCCACACATTCTCCAGTATATAGTGCAGGCATTATTGACATTAGCAATATCATCCTACCCACCCACACATTCTCCAGTATATAGAGCAGACATTATTGACATTATCAATACCATCCTCCCCCCTCCCGCACATTCTCCAGTATATAGAGCAGACATTATTGACATTACCAATACCATACTCCCCCTCCCACACATTCTCCAGTATATAGCGCAGGCATTATTGATATTACCAATACCATCGTCCCCCCTCCCACACATTCCCCAGTATATAGAGCAGGCATTATTGACATTACCAATACCACCCACCCCACCCACACATTCTCCAGTATATAAAGCAGACATTATTGACATTATCAATACCATCTTCCCCCCTACCACACATTCTCCAGTATATAGAGCAGGCATTATTGGCATTACCAATACCACCCACCCCACCCACACATTCTCCAGTATATAGAGCAGACCTTTTTGACATTATCAATATCATCTTCCCCCTCCCACACATTCTCCAGTATATAGAGCAGACATTATTGACATTACCAATACCTTCGTCCCCCCTCCCACAAATTCACCAGTATATAGCACAGGCATTATTGACATAACCAATACCATCCTACCCCCTCCCACACATTCTCCAGTATATAGAGCAGGCATTATTGACATTACCAATACCATCCTCCCCCCTCCCAAACATTCCCCAGTATATAGTGCAGGTATTATTAACCTTACCAATAACATCCTCCCCCCTCCCACACATTATCCAGTATATAGTGCAGGCATTATTGACATTACCAATACCATCCTCCCCCCTCCCGCACATTCTGCAGTATATAGAGCAGACATTATTGACATTACCAATACCATCCTCCCCCTCCCACACATTCCCCAGTATATAGCACAGGCATTATTGACATAACCAATACCATCCTACCCCCTCCCACACATTCTCCAGTATATAGAGCAGGCATTATTGACATTACCAATACCATCCTCCCCCCTCCCACACATTCTCCAGTATATAGAGCAGACATTATTGACATTACCAATACCATCCTCCCCCTCCCACACATTCTCCAGTATATAACACAGGCATTATTGACATTACCAATACCATCCTCCCCCTCCCACACATTCTCCCGTATATAGCGCAGGCATTATTGACATAACCAATACCATCGTCCCCCCTCCCACAAATTCACCAGTATATAGCACAGGCATTATTGACATAACCAATACCATCCTCCCCCTCCCACACATTCTCCAGTATATAGAGCAGGCATTATTGACATTACCAATACCATCCTACCCACCCACACATTCTCCAGTATATAACACAGGCATTATTGACATTACCAATACCATCCTCCCCCCTCCCACACATTCTCCAGTATATAGAGCAGACATTATTGACATTACCAATACCATCCTCCCCCTCCCACACATTCTCCCGTATATAGCGCAGGCATTATTGACATAAACAATACCATCGTCCCCCCTCCCACAAATTCACCAGTATATAGCACAGGCATTATTGACATTACCAATACCATCCTCCCCCCTCCCGCACATTCTCCAGTATAAAGAGCAGACATTATTGACATTACCAATACCATCCTCCCCCCCACATTCTCCAGTATATAGAGCAGGCAATTTTGACATTACCAATACCATCCTCCCCCACCCACACATTCTCCAGTATATAGAGCAGACATTATTGACATTACCAATACCATCCTACCCCTCCCACACATTCTCCAGTATATAGTGCAGGCATTATTGACATTACCAATACCATCCTACCCACCCACACATTCTCCAGTATATAGAGCAGACATTATTGACATTATCAATACCATCCTCCCCCCTCCCGCACATTCTCCAGTATTTAGAGCAGACATTATTCACATTACCAATACCATACTCCCCCTCCCACACATTCTCCAGTATATAGAGCAGGCATTATTGACATTATCAATACCATCCTCCCCCTCCCACACATTCTCCAGTGTATAGAGCAGGCATTATTGACATTACCAATACCATCCTCCCCCCTCCCACACATTCTCCAGATATAAAGCAGGTATTACTAACATTGCAATAACATCGTTCCCCTCCAACACATTCTCCAGTATATAGAGCAGGCATTATTGACATTACCAATACCATCCTACCCACCCACACATTCTCCAGTATATAGAGCAGACATTATTGACATTATCAATACCATCCTCCCCCCTCCCGCACATTCTCCAGTATATAGAGCAGACATTGTTGACATTACCAATACCATACTCCCCCTCCCACACATTCTCCAGTATATAGCGCAGGCATTATTGACATTACCAATATCATGCTCCCCCTCCCACACATTCCCCAGTATATAGTGCAGGCATTATTGACATTACCAATACCATCCTACCCATCCACACATTCTCCAGTATATAGAGCAGACATTATTGACATTATCAATAACATTCTCCCCCCTCCCGCACATTCTCCAGTATATAGAGCAGACATTATTGACATTACCAATACCATCCTCCCCCTCCCACACATTCCCCAGTATATAGAGCAGACATTATTGACATTATCAATAACATTCTCCCCCCTCCCGCACATTCTCCAGTATATAGAGCAGACATTATTGGCATTATTGTTTTGAGGCCTGAACCAAGTGCTGGCACCGAACGAGTGTTTTGGAGCTGCTTAAACCTGCACTGCGAGCCAAGGCAGAGGCTCTTGCAGGAGATCAACGGCAGCGCCGAGGAGGTGGGGCTTGTGCCCTGGACGTGACTCATCACGTGACTTCTTAACAGCTGAAAAAGCTTTGCCGATTACCCTTGCGGCGTTAAGCCCGACGGAGAAAAGCCCATTGGCTGTTGTGTGGCTGTTGGGGCGCTGAGGGAGACTGCGGAGATAGTTATCTCATTGATCCCTTCAGGATTCCCCCCGAAGCCTAACATCAGATGTGAACCCAAACACCACGGTGCACGTACAGGTAACCAGCCCACACCATCCTTATGTGAATATTGAAAATTGCTTTTATAAAATAAGAGAGTGAGCAAGGCGAAGAAGTCAGACTAGAGCTAGGCATTGCCTTAGTGCCTAAAGGCCAAGGTTTCTTGGGAAAGTTAAAAGCCCTAAATTCTCCCTAACTTTCTTACTCACTGCAATTTGCTGGTTTCTCATGAGACAAAACCTTCTGGGCGTGCGGAGAAAAAGCTGCCACAGCCCAAGGTAGTGGCGTTGCTTAAAAAAGGCGGCCCCGTATCTACTTTCCCCCGCTTGAACCTGAATAGAGTTAAGAAAGGAACTGTAATTAGATTCAATTTGGTTAAAAGAATGCCGGGTAAGACAACAAATCGAAATAAAATGACAAGGGGAAAGAAACCCTATGGACTGCGATCTAATAAAGGACCCTTAGTGGACCTGAGTAAAACTGCTATGGCGGAAAATGGAGACATAATGGCCGCAGGAGGCAATGAGGTGGTCTCCCAAAAGGGCCCGCTGGATGCATACTTTTGCAGTAAACCACATGAGGAAAGGCACGCGGTTGGCCCAAAAAAAGGGAACACGCCTCAAACAGAGGGAGAAGGTAGCTATCTACCATTGGATCTTGTTAATGACTCCCTGTTACAGTTGTGCTATGCCCTACAAGAGCAAGTGGGTACACAAGAGGGAAAACTAATGGAGGATGAAGCTGGAGGGTGCTTTGTCCTTAGTGATCTTATATCAGATACCTTGGAACCAAGAGGAACCATGCGGTCGACCCTGGAGAAATTGACCAAAACCCCACTGTTGGGGGATGTGGAACACCCCATTTTTGTATCCTCTGCCTCGCAAACAGACCCCCACTCGGCCTCCCCCGCACCATCTACTGCCACTATACCCCCATTAAGGGACCCACGCTTATCGGCTAGCCCAAATATGGTCTTTGAATCTGGAAATTCTGTACATGACCTTGCACCACCAGATTATAGTACTCATGAAACATCACAACCTGGTAACTCTACACTTAACTTTGCCATCAAAATATTGCTAAAACTTTGTGGTAGGATCCATGAAGACCTAAAAGGTCAGGGGAGAGAGGTCTTGGCCCTTCGCAATTTATTGAGTATCACTGTCAAGTCATCAAACAACCCCCGCACCGACTTGCGGCAACTACCACTCACTGTTATAACCCCAAAGGGTCGGAGAAAGACAATTTCAAGACCAACAGTAGACAAAGTAACCACGATGGAGGTGGAACATGGACTGTCCCTTGTGGGGGAGGGGGTGGTCCCTCTGGCCGACCCCTCCTCACCTTGCACACCTCATCCGCACGATGCCTCGCCCCCTTATTCCAATTGTTTTGGTAAACTAGGGTGCTTTTTCTCCCCTCGCAGGATTCTCAAACTTAGGTGGCCCTGACCTACTAAGCATTACTGTTTGCTCTGCATTGTGTTCAACTAGGGTGCTTTTTCTCCCCTCGCAGGATTCTCAAACTTAGGTGGCCCTGACCTACTAAGCATTACTGTTTGCTCTGCATTGTGTTCAACTAGGGTGCTTTTTCTCCCCTCGCAGGATTCTCAAACTTAGGTGGCCCTGACCTACTAAGCATTACTGTTTGCTCTGCATTGTGTTCAACTAGGGTGCTTTTTCTCCCCTCGCAGGATTCTCAAACTTAGGTGGCCCTGACCTACTACGCATTACTGTTTGCTCTGCATTGTGGTAAACTAGTGCCCTCCACTCACTTCCTGTCTGCATACTCGTGTCGTCCGCCTCCCCTCTTACTCCATGGTGCTCTCTATCTCGCCTATCTACTCTAACTGCTTCTCCATTGACTATCCTGCTCTCCTCACTAAATCCGGTAGGAAAAAGTTTAAAAAGGACATCCTGGTCTCCAACCCAGGCCTCCCTATCGCTGACACCTACACGAGCGCCTGCTCCAAGGAAACTCTCACTGACATTCTCTTTTTCGTGCCTTCACCTGAACTATGGACCCTTCACATGGTCGCTGTGCTCTCTCCTTTCTCCACCTCTCTCATTAATGGTGGCACCCGTTGGGATGTCCTCTTGGCCCCTTTCCACTCCTCTAAAGCCATCATTAATGTCTATGCTAACGGGACCGTCTTGGTCCAAGGCCCTCAGGCCAACCTTCACCTCTTTGATAGACACTTCCCATGCCTCATCAACTTCCTCTCCGCTCCCGCTGTCCCCCCTCCTCTGTCCTCGGCTACCTTGCCTCTCCCCTCCCTCCCTGCCCCTTCTCTTGCTCCCTCTTCAACTCCTTCTCCAACACCTCCGCAGGGCGTACCTCTGATCTGTACCCCTCCCCGGATGTTTTTCAAGGGTGGTAACCTTCTCCACATTGCCACTCTAAATTCTCGCTCTGCCATCAAGCACTCCTCTGATATCTGTCGCCTTCTTGAGGAACTGGACCTCGACGTCCTCGGTCTCACTGAGACTTGGTTCACTGCCAGCTCTGCCACCAGCTTCGACACACTCCTACCTGATGGCTACAAGATCCTCTCCGTGCACAGGCCTAACCGTTCAGGGGGTGGTGTTGCCCTTATCTTCCCTGAGTGGATTCCTGCCACTGTCACTCCTACGCAGACCTACTCCTCTTTTGAATGTCTTGTCTGCCGACTCTCTCTCTCTCCTAGCCATTCCCTTACCGTGGCCACTATCTATCGGCCACCTGGTCAAATTTCCTCCTTCCTCTCTGAGTGGGCTGACCTCTCCTCCTCACTCCTGTCCTCAACCACCCAACTCCTCTTTCTCGGTGACTTCAACATCCACCTCGATGCCTCCTGTCCCCCCACTGGTCTCTTTCGCGATCTCTGCAACTCTCTCTCACTCTCTATTCTCCCGTCTGGGCCTACTCACTCTGCAGGGCACACTCTTGATGCTCTGATCTCTTCTGACCTTCCCCTCTCCCTCCCTCTCTCCACTCCTCTCTCCTGGAGCGATCACTTTCTCCTATCCTCCTACCTCTCCCTCCCTAACCCACAGGCAAAGCCACCCTCTTCACTGCCAACCACCTTCTCGGTCATCCGACCCATGAAGCGCGTGTCAGTTGAGGCTTTCGCTGCTACCTTCTCGCCCCCTTCTCCCCCCTCGGCTGACTCCCACCCTGACACAGCCCTCTCCATGCTCTATTCCTCTATATCTGATACTCTCGATATCCTTACCCCCGTCATGAGAATCCGCCTGAAGCCCAAAGCCAAATGTAACTCCTGGTATGACTCGGATCTCGTCACCCTAAAACGCAAGTGCACGGTGGCAGAGAGGAAATGGCGTGCTTCATGTTCATCCTCTGACAAACTGGCCTGCCGCCTGCTCCAAAGGCAATACCGGCTCTCCGTTCTCACCAAGAAGAGAGCCCTTATCCAAGCCCGCATCTCTGAGGCATCTAACAACTCGGCCGAACTCTTTAAAATCTGCAAGGAGCTGGCCAACCCTGCTGCAGTCTCTACCTCTCCTGTCCCCTCCCAGGCCCTTTGCACTGCACTGGCCTCGCACTTCATCTCAAAAACTCAGGACATCCTGTCCTCGCTCTCCTCCTCTCACCTCCCTCCCTCTCTTCCCGGCTCTTCCTCTTGCTCTCTTGCAGCCGCCCCTCCGCCCTCCTTCTCTGCTTTTCCACCTTTTTCTGCTGATGAGGTTTCCAGACAAGTCCGATCTATGAAAGCCTCGTCTAAACAGGTTCACCCCTGTTCCTCCAAAACCATCAAGGACCACATCGACTCCCTGGCTCCTGCCCTGGCTGACTTTTGCAACCACTCATTCGCCTCTGGAGTCTTCCCATCCCCCCTCAAGCACTCCCTTGTGCACCCCCTCCTCAAGAAACCCTCTTCTGACCCCTCCTGCCCGGCCAACTATCGCCCAATCTCCATTACTCCCTTCCTGGGCAAGCTCCTGGAGAAACTGGCCATCTCCCAGCTTAACCTCCATGCTGAATATGTTGGTAACCTTCATGACCATCAATCCGGCTTCAGAGCGGCCAGAAGCACGGAAACTGCTCTCCTGAACATCCGTGAGGACCTGCTCCTGAACCTCGATTCCAACACTCCCTGTGTTCTCATTCTGCTCGATCTCTCCTCTGCCTTTGACACTGTCAACCATTCCATCCTGCTCAACCGTCTCCGTGATAACCTGGGTATCACTGGTCAGGCTCTGGCATGGCTGACCTCTTTCCTTTCCGGTCGACCCTCCCAGGTCCAAATGGGCTCCTTCCTCTCCGACATCTTTTTCTCCACCTGTGGTGTCCCCCAGGGATCCAACCTCTCTCCCTGGCTTTTCAACCAGTATCTGGCACTCCTTGCCCACCGCATCGCCGCTCTCTGCCCCCACTTCCAGTGCTATGCGGACGATACCCAGCTCATTTTCAGGCTACCCTCGGCCTCCTCCTCTTCTTCCCTCATCTCCGACTGTCTCTCTGCTATCCAGGAATGGTGTGCCGCCAATGACCTCTGCCTTAACGCCAGTAAGACTGAGATTCTACTCATCGGCACACCCACTCCCTCCTTCCCTGCAGCTCTCTGGCCGGCCTCCCTTGGCCCCCTTCCTGCCCCTACCTGCAAGGCTAAAAACCTTGGGGTCATCTTCGACTCCACACTCTCCTTCTCTCCTCATATATCTGACGTCTCTAAGAAGTCACACTACCAGCTGCACCTCCTCAGAGGTATTCTTCCCTTCCTCTCCTTCCCCCAGAAGCTCACTGTCTCCCGAGCCCTGGTTCTCTCAAGGCTGGATTACTGTAACAGCCTCTATCTTAATCTGCCTGCCTCCACTCTCCGCCCTCTGCAACTTATCCAGAACAGAACTGCGAGACTTGTCCTTGGCCTCAAGCCCAGGGACCGTATCTCTCCAGGACTGAAATCTCTTCACTGGCTCCCAGTGGCTGCGAGGATTAAGTTCAAAACCCTCTGCATTGTCCACAAGGCCTTCTGGGGCTTGGGGCCTAAATACCTTCAACTCTCTCTTCCTAAATATCTTCCTTCACGAGCCCTTCGCTCATCCGTCTCCAACTCCCTCATGGTCAGCCGCTTCTCGAAGCAACGAGCTGGGGGTAGATCTCTCTCCGCAGCAGGGGCCTCCCTCTGGAACAGCCTTCCTGCCTCCCTGAAACTTGAGGAGAACCATCTCCGGTTCCGGAAGCAGCTCAAAACCTTCCTCTTCGCTTCTGCCTTCTCTCTCCCTCTCCCCTGCTAAACCTGCTTAACTCCCCACTGAAATTCTGCACTAAACCTGCATCTTGGCCACTCTCAGCGACCTCGGTCCAGAGCCCAGCCACTCTCCACTTGCACTGCCTCCCTGGCTCCCCCTGCACTGTGGGACTGTCACTGTATCCCTACAGCCCCCTTCTTAGCACTTGCTCTGCACTTGCCACCAGCTGGCCCTTTTATTTATTATTTATTATTTTACTACGCTACTTACCGTGTACTGCACTTTCCCCCCCACCTCCCCCCCTGCACTTTCTCCTTTTCCCCTTACCTCTGCACTTGCCCGATCTGAATGACACCTGGCCTAGTAGGATCGTTTGTCTGTCTTCCCCTTGTTTCCCTCCCTCCCTGCCTCGTCGCGCCTTGATACACTTGTGTATAGGCGCGTTACAAATACCATATCATATCATATCATATCATAACCCCCCAGAAAACAGAGAAGACAGGCAAAGAAAGCTGAGGAAAAAACAAACAATTCCCCCCCCCCGAAATTCCACCCCGCAACCACCTGCAAAAACTTTAACTAAAAAACAACGTAAACGAGTGGCTAGAAGGAAACGAAGATCAGCCCAAACAGCGGGCACATTAACCCGTTGGCTAATGGAGGAACAACGAGGACAATCCAGCCAGCACTCAGAAGCACAGATGTCTATTTGCTCAGAATTAGGAGCAGGACTACAAAACACTGCACCTACACTCAGGCAGGCAACTGAGGTGTCGTAACGTCCCCCGCCCTCCCCCAACACATTTCTACCAAAACTACTTGTGGTGAGAATAGGGGGACTCCGAGCTCTGAAAAGCTGGATATTAAACTGGACATCAAAAATGTTACCATAGCGCCTATTGAGGGCGAAAAAATGGGCATTCAATTAAATAGATCTGCACTCTTTGCTCTTCTTTCAAAAATCCCATCGCTGAGGATACTAAATAATAGCGATGTTAGCTTTGTTGAACCCTCGCTCCAAGAGGGAGTAAAATTAACCACAATACACTGTTGTTTACCAGAGACAGCTGCCATGATAAGGGCTAACTGGTCGTCCCTAGAATATCTGGGATACAAATTAGACGTACCCATACCCACTGACTCGACGGAGGAAAAGTGTCTGAAATGCTCATGTGTTGGTGCCCCTGGTGCACCTGGATTAACAATACCAAAGACTGCTGAAAGACTCAGCGATGAACAAGGGTGGGAATGGCTGCAAGGCATGCTTGACCAGAAGAAAAGGAAATTAACTTTTAACATCACCAGTTGGAACACGAGGGGATATAGCCATTGGATGAACGAGGGAATTTCTTGGAATATCCTCTTAGCTGCGGATATATTCCTATTGCAAGAAACTTGGGCAACTTTTGATGTGGCTTTTGATGGCTATACTATATTTCAATGTATGGCACTAAGGGGAAACAGGGGTAGACCAAAGGGTGGCCTTCTAATTGGTGTAAAGTCCTCATATAACCCGGATTTGATTTATCAGGACAGCCCAGGAGGCAATGCCTTGGCTATTGAAATAAAACCTCCAGGGGGCTGGGCAGGTTGTAATGAGGTACTAATAATTAATATCTATGATCCGCCGGGTGAGCAGTATACTGAATCCATAGGAGATAAATTAGACACTATACTGTCTGCCTGGTACACCGGGGATAAGAAGCCTGCAGTGATACTTTGTGGAGATCTGAATGCAAAATGCATGGACTTGGAAGGATGTGGGAACTATCGATATGTCCAGAATATATGTGATAATCCCCTATTGAAGAGTAACAACAAAGGAAGCCTCTGGCTGGACATCATGAGAGAATGGAATCTATCCATATTAAACGGTCGTACGAGGGGAGATATACCTGGGAAAGTTACCTGGGCTGTGGGGAAAAGAGCTCTGTCCTGGATTATGTAGCTGTATCGGAGAGTATTCTACCATATATCATGCATTTAGACGTCATGCTGAATGATTTTAGTGATCATGGTCCCCTCACATTAGTCTTAGAAGGTGGAAGGGACAGCATAAAGGTGGATTCCTGTAAAGATTTGGCTTCTAACCTTGCGGGTAACAAGATCAGATGGACACATAGAAATATTGAAAAAATGACCTCTATCTCCTTCCCTAGCGATAAGACCATTAAGCAATTAATGTGGGGTAAGAGTCCTGAAGAAATTGAAAATTGGATTACCCACTTAACACACTCACTCTTTAAAGCCAACCCTATCCCGACGATAAGTTGGAAGAATGGGAGCACTCGAGCGTTTGACGCAAATATCAGAGACCAGAAACGCCTTATGCGAAGAGCCTTAAGATCCTTAAGAATACAAAAATCTTCTACCTTTGAGGTGGACACACTTACTTTAGAGACCCTAAAGATAAAACGTAATTATCACAACTGGCTAAAAAGGTATCGCCAGGCTCAAAAAATAAGTAAATGGCAAAAATTTGCTGAAGCCCTCTGTAGCAAAAATAGCCGCAAGATCTGGCAAATATTAACAAAGGTGGGAGGAGAACAGAGGTTGAAGGTTTTAAACCCCATCCAGGAAGAAAAATGGGTAGATTATATTTCTAACAAATTTTTCAGAGAGAATACGACCAACATACAAAGTACTATGAGGGTACAAACCGGGCCCCTCCCTCTGAGCTATAGCTGTATAAAACAGGCTATATTGAATTTAAAATCATCCAATGCTCCAGGCCCAAACGGATTGGCCAATGTGGTATTGAAACAGGACCCACATAATTGGGCTCAGATATTACTCACACTATATTCAAGGATTTGTAGATCTAGCCACATTCCTACTACTTGGAAAAAGTCCATATTGATACCTATATACAAAAAGGGGGTGCGATCTTTACCGGCCAACTATCGCCTACTTTCAATGCTGGATGTGAGTAGCAAAATCTTTAACACGCTGGTCCTTAAAGAAATTGAAAACTGGGTTACTGAAAGACAGATCTTGCATTTTGCCCAAACTGGCTTTAGACCTGGAGCAGGCACTACCCATAACATCAGGGTCCTAGACATGCTAATAAATAACACCATGAGCTGTAAGGAGGCCACACTCTTCATTGTTTTTGTAGACTTCACAAGTGCTTTTGATCTGGTAGATCGGGATACCCTGTGGTGCAAGTTAAAAGATATGGAATGTCCACATTGGATCTTAGATATTTTGATAGCCCTGCATAGTAACACCGTAACAAGGGTCCGCCTTAATGATCGGGGGGAGGTATCCAAAGAGATCTACACCAACATAGGAGTAAATCAGGGATGCGTAACGGCCCCTATGCTGTATAATTTATATATAGCAGACTAATTAGCACGTATGGCGTTAACATCTAACTGCCCTCCTAAATTGAAGGATACCCCACTTACGGGAATGCTATATGCAGATGATCTAATCCTATTTGACCGGACACTATCCGGTGTTAAGACTCTACTTAATGAAGTACAGGAATATACTGCTAATCTGGGTCTTGTTATAAACTTGGAAAAAACAAAAATAATGGCTATTGCAAGAAAAGGGCCAAGAAGATCTGGTATTGATACTAACTTGGGAACCATTGCAGTGGTGAAGCAATACCCATATCTGGGGCTGGATTTTATGGCCTTATCAGACTATGAAGCCATTATCAGAAACAAAAAAAGACGAGCTAAATTGCTCACCCTCCAGGCCTGTAGATTTGCAAAGGGGACGGCTGGCTTTAGCATGGCTGGTATTATGAAGTTGTATATGCAGTGCTTTGTCCCTACTGTGCTATACGGCCTGGAGGCCTTAGCAATGCAGGACTTAATGTGGCTAAATATACTAGAGGGACACTATTGGCGCTCTGTCTTTGGACTGGGACCTTCATGCTCAGTACAGTACTTAAGATTGGAATTGGGTCTTGTGTCCCTGAGAGGGATGGCACTGCGCGCGAGAGGTTCCTTCTATTTGAAAGCCCTAGCCAATCCACGCTGTAAATTGCTCAAACTGGCAGGGCAATGTTTTGAGTTGGAAAAACATCCAAGGGGGGGGGGTCTTATAAACAATTGAATAAATCACTGTTTATGGAGATTGACTGGCCCTATGAAAAGCTAAAACACTTACCATTTATTCACCAGAAAAGAGCATTTCAAGATAAGCTGAATAAGTGGGATTGGTGCTTGAATGTGGAGCATTTAGCTACCTTGAAAGGGTATGAGGCAGTACTTCACGTTACCCATAGATATCTTAGAACCCAGGTGTATCTCTTGCTCACCCCAGCACCTGATGTTAGACGCTTTTTGCTACAACTAAGAACAAATCAGCTCCCCTTGCTTACTATAACTGGACCAAGGCCAAAAATCCCACGTGAATCTAGAATATGTAGAATATGTAAGAAAACAGGAGCACTGGAATCTGCACGGCATGTACTAACACTTTGCCCAAAAGTGGGACCGATATACATGAACTTATACGAAATATGGGTCCACAACCTTGAGGCAATAAAAGATGAGTTCTTTTGGTATGGATGTTTAAATCCATCCACTTTAGGCCTTCAGCTAGCTCTCTTCAGGGTATGGAACCATGTGAAGCCTTTACTTCACTGAAAACCTTATTACCACTTCTTTGTCTATTGCCGTATTGGGTTGATGAATTATCAATAATCAATAATCAGTGATTGAGTTGAACTGTTTTGTTTATGTCCTGTTTTGGTCTGCTTGTATTTTGAGATATATATGTGTGCTTTTTATTGAGATGTATGAACTTATGAGTTGTGTAAAATCCAATTTTTGGATTGTATCACAATAAAGTATAATAATAATAATTATTGACATTACCAATACCATCCTCCCCCTCCAACACATTCTCCAGTATATAGCGCAGACATTATTGACATTACCAATACCATCCTCCCCCTTCCCACACATTCTCCAGTATATAGCGCAGACATTATTGACATTACCAATACCATCCTCCCCCTTCCCACACATTCTCCAGTATATAGAGCAGACATTATTGACATTACCAATACCATCCTCCCCCTCCCACACATTCTCCCGTATATAGCACAGGCATTATTGACATAACCAATACCATCGTCCCCCCTCCCACAAATTCACCAGTATATAGCACAGGCATTATTGACATAACCAATACCATCCTACCCCCTCCCACACATTCTCAAGTATATAGAGCAGGCATTATTGACATTACCAATACCATCCTCCCCCCTCCCACACATTCCCCAGTATATAGAGCAGGCATTATTGCCATTACCAATACCATCCTCCCCCTCCCACACATTCGCCAGTATATAGAGCATGCATTACTGACATTACCAATGCCCTCTTCCCCCCTCCCACACATTCTCCAGTATATAGAGCAGACATTATTGACATTACCAATACCATCCTCCCCCTCCTACACATTCTCCAGTATATAGTGCAGGTATTATTAACATTACCAATACCATCCTCCCTCCTCCCACACATTCTCCAGTATATAGTGCAGGCATTATTGACATTACCAATACCATCCCCCCCTCCCACACATTCTCCAGTATATAGAGCAGACATTATTGACATTACCAATACTATCCTCCCCCCTCCCACACATTCTCCACTATATAGAGCAGACATTATTGACATTACCAATACTATCCTCCCCCCTCCCACACATTCTCCAGTATATAGAGCAGGCATTATTGACATTACCAATACCATCCTCCCCCACCCACACATTCTCCAGTATATAGAGCAGACATTATTGACATTACCAATACCATCCTCCCTCCTCCCACACATTCTCCAGTATATAGAGCAGACATTATTGACATTACCAATACCATCCTCCCCCTCCTACACATTCTCCAGTATATAGTGCAGGTATTATTAACATTACCAATACCATCCTCCCTCCTCCCACACATTCTCCAGTATATAGTGCAGGCATTATTGACATTACCAATACCATCCCCCCCTCCCACACATTCTCCAGTATATAGAGCAGACATTATTGACATTACCAATACTATCCTCCCCCTCCCACACATTCTCCAGTATATAGAGCAGACATTATTGACATTACCAATACTATCCTCCCCCCTCCCACACATTCTCCAGTATATAGAGCAGGCATTATTGACATTACCAATACCATCCTCCCCCTCCCACACATTCTCCAGTATATAGAGCAGACATTATTGACATTACCAATACCATCCTCCCTCCTCCCACACATTCTCCAGTATATAATGCAGGCATTATTGACATTACCAATACCATCCCCCCCTCCCACACATTCTCCAGTATATAGAGCAGACATTATTGACATTACCAATACTATCCTCCCCCCTCCCACACATTCTCCAGTATATAGAGCAGGCATTATTGACATTACCAATACCATCCTCCCCCTCCCACACATTCTCCAGTATATAACACAGGCATTATTGACATTACCAATACCATCCTCCCCACCCACATATTCTCCAATATATAGAGAAGGCATTATTGACATTACCAATACCATCCTCCCCCTCCTACACATTCTCCAGTATATAGAGCAGGCATTATTGACATTACCAATACCATCCTCCACTCTCCCACACATTCCCCAGTATATAGAGCAGACATTATATACATTACCAATGCCATCCTCCCATCGCACACATTCTCCAGTATGTAGAGCAGGTATTATTGACATTATCAATACCATCCTTCCCCTCATTCCCCAGGATATAGAGCAGACATTGTTGACATTACCAATACCATCCTCCACCTCCCACACATTCTCCAGTATATAGAGCAGGCATTATTGAAATTACCAATACCATCCTCCCCCTGCCACACATTCTCCAGTATATAGAGCAGACATTATTGACATTACCAATACCATCCTCCACCTCCCACACATTCTCCAGTATATAGAGCAAACATTATTGACATTACCAATACCGTCCTTCCCCTCCCACATTCTCCAGTATATAGAGCAGGCATTATTGACATTACCAATATCATCCTCCCCCCTCCCACACATTCTCCAGTATATAGAGCAGGCATTATTGACATTACCAATACCATTCTCCCCCTCCCACACATTCCCCAGTATATAGAGCAGGCATTATTGACATTACCAATACCATCTTCCCATCCCACATATTCTCCAATATGTAGAGAAGGTATTATTGACATTATCAATACCATCCTCCCACTCCCACACATTCCCCATTATATAGAGCAGACATTATTGACATTACCAATACCATCCTCCCCCCGCCCACACATTCTCCAGTATATAGAGCAGACATTATTGACATTACCAATACCATCCTCCCCTGCCCGCACATTCTTCAGTATATAGAGCAGGCATTATTGACATTGCCAATACCATCCTCCCCCCTCCCACACATTCTCCAGTATATAGAGCAGGCATTATTGACATTACCAATACCATCCTCCACATCCCACACATTATCCAGTATATAGAGCAGGCATTATTGACATTATCAATAACATCCTCCCCCCTCCCACACATTCTCCAGTATATAGAGCAGACATTATTGACATTACCAATACCATCCTCCCCCTCCCACACATTCCCCAGTATATAGTGCAGGCATTATTAACATTACCAATACCATCCTCCCTCCTCCCACACATTCTCCAGTATATAGTGCAGGCATTATTGACATTACCAATACCATCCTACCCACCCACACATTCTCCAGTATATAGAGCAGACATTATTGACATTATCAATACCATCCTCCCCCCTCCCGCACAATGTCCAGTATATAGAGCAGACATTATTGACATTACCAATACCATACTCCCCCTCCCACACATTCTCCAGTATATAGCGCAGGCATTGTTGACATTACCAATACCATCGTCCCCCTCCCATACATTCCCCAGTATATAGAGCAGGCATTATTGACATTACCAATACCATCCTCCCCCAACCCACACATTCTCCAGTATATAGAGCAGACATTATTGACATTATCAATACCATCTTCCCCCTACCACACATTCTCCAGTATATAGAGCAAACATTATTGACATTACCAATACCATCCTCTTCCCTACCACACATTCTACAGTATATAGAGCAGGCATTATTGACATTACCAATACCATCCTCCCCCTCCCACACATTCTCCAGTATATAGAGCAGGCATTATTGAAATTACCAATACCATCCTCCCCCTGCCACACATTCTCCAGTATATACAGCAGACATTATTGACATTACCAATACCATCCTCCACCTCCCACACATTCTCCAGTATATAGAGCAAACATTATTGACATTACCAATACCGTCCTTCCCCTCCCACATTCTCCAGTATATAGAGCAGGCATTATTGACATTACCAATATCATCCTCCCCCCTCCCACACATTCTCCAGTATATAGAGCAGGCATTATTGACATTACCAATACCATTCTCCCCCTCCCACACATTCCCCAGTATATAGAGCAGGCATTATTGACATTACCAATACCATCTTCCCATCCCACATATTCTCCAATATGTAGAGAAGGTATTATTGACATTATCAATACCATCCTCCCACTCCCACACATTCCCCATTATATAGAGCAGACATTATTGACATTACCAATATCATCCTCCCCCCGCCCACACATTCTCCAGTATATAGAGCAGACATTATTGACATTACCAATACCATCCTCCCCTGCCCACACATTCTTCAGTATATAGAGCAGGCATTATTGACATTGCCAATACCATCCTCCCCCCTCCCACACTTTCTCCAGTATATAGAGCAGGCATTATTGACATTACCAATACCATCCTCCACATCTCACACATTATCCAGTATATAGAGCCGACATTATTGACATTGCCAATACCATCCTCCCCCCTCCCACCCATTCTCCAGTATAAAGAGCATGCATTATTGACATTACCAATACCATGCTCCCCCCTCCCACACATTCTCCAGATATACAGCAGGTATTACTGACATTGCAATACATCGGTCCCCTCCCACACAATCTCCAGTATATAGAGCAGACATTATTGACATTACCAATACCATCCTCCCCCGCCCACATATTCTCCAGTATATAGAGCAGGCATTATTGAAATTGCCAATACCATCCTCCCCCCTCCCACACATTCTCCAGTATATAGAGCAGGCATTATTGACATCACCAATACCATCCTCCTCCCTCACACACATTCTCTAGTATAAAGAGCATGCATTATTGACATTACCAATACCATGCTCCCCCCTCCCACACATTCTCCAGATATACAGCAGGTATTACTGACATTGCAATACATCGGTCCCCTCCCACACAATCTCCAGTATATAGAGCAGACATTATTGACATTATCAATACCATCCTCCTCCCACACATTCTCCAGTATATAGACCAGGCATTATTGACATTACCAATACCATCCTCTTCCCTACCACACATTCTACAGTATATAGAGCAGGCATTATTGACATTATCAATAACATCCTCCCCCCTCCCACACATTCTCCAGTATATAGAGCAGACGTTATTGACATTACCAATACCATCCTCCCCCTCCCACACATTCCCCAGTATATAGTGCAGGCATTATTAACATTACCAATACCATCCTCCCTCCTCCCACACATTCTCCAGTATATAGTGCAGGCATTATTGACATTACCAATACCATCCTACCCACCCACACATTCTCCAGTATATAGAGCAGACATTATTGACATTATCAATACCATCCTCCCCCCTCCCGCACAATCTCCAGTATGTAGAGCAGACATTATTGACATTACCAATACCATACTCCCCCTCCCACACATTCTCCAGTATATAGCGCAGGCATTGTTGACATTACCAATACCATCGTCCCCCTCCCATACATTCCCCAGTATATAGAGCAGGCATTATTGACATTACCAATACCATCCTCCCCCAACCCACACATTCTCCAGTATATAGAGCAGACATTATTGACATTATCAATACCATCTTCCCCCTACCACACATTCTCCAGTATATAGAGCAAACATTATTGACATTACCAATACCATCCTCTTCCCTACCACACATTCTACAGTATATAGAGCAGGCATTATTGACATTATCAATACCATCCTCCCCCCTCCCACACATTCTCCAGTATATAGAGCAGACATTATTGACATTACCAATACCATCCTCCCCCTCCCACACATTCCCCAGTGTATAGTGCAGGTATTATTAACGTTACCAATACCATCCTTCCTCCTCCCACACATTCTCCAGTATATAGTGCAGGCATTATTGACATTACCATTACCATCCTACCCACCCACACATTCTCCAGTATATAGAGCAGACATTATTGAAATTATCAATACCATCCTCCCCCCTCCCGCACATTCTCCAGTATATAGAGCAGACATTATTGACATTACCAATACCATACTCCCCCTCCCACACATTCTCCAGTATATAGAGCAGGCATTATTGAAATTGCCAATACCATTATCCCCCCTCCCACACATTCTCCAGTATATAGAGCAGGCATTATTGACATTACCAATAAAATACTCCCCCTCCCACACATTCTCCAGTATATAGAGCAGGCATTATTGAAATTACCAATACCATCCTCCTCCCTCCCACACATTCTCTAGTATAAAGAGCAGGCATTATTGACATTACCAATACCATGCTCCCCCCTCCCACACATTCTCCAGATATAAAGCAGGTATTGCTAACATTGCAATAACATCGTTCCCCTCCAAAACATTCTCCAGTATATAGAACAGACATTATTGACATTATCAATACCATCCTCCTCCCACACATTCTCCAGTATATAGAGCAGACATTATTGACATTACCAATAACATCCTCTTCCCTACCACACATTCTACAGTATATAGAGCAGGCATTATTGACATTATCAATACCATCCTTCCCCCTCCCACACATTCTCCAGTATATAGAGCAGACATTATTGACATTACCAATACCATCCTCCCTTCTCCCACACATTCTCCAGTATATAGTGCAGGCATTATTGACATTACCAATACCATCCTACCCACCCACACATTCTCCAGTATATAGAGCAGACATTATTGACATTATCAATACCATCCTCCCCCCTCCCGCACATTCTCCAGTATATAGAGCAGACATTATTGACATTACCAATACCATCCTCCCTCCTCCCACACATTCTCCAGTATATAGTGCAGGCATTATTGACATTACCAATACCATCCTCCTCCCACACATTGTCCAGTATATAGAGCAGGCATTATTAACATTATCAATACCATCCTCCCCCCTCCCGCACATTCTCCAGTAAGTATATAGAGCAGACATTATTGACATTACCAATACCATCGTCCCCCTCCCACACATTCCCCAGTATATAGAGCAGGCATTAGTGACATTACCAATACCACCCACCCCACCCACACATTCTCCCGTATATAGAGCAGACATTATTGACATTATCAATACCATCTTCCCCCCTACCACACATTCTCCAGTATATAGAGCAGGCATTATTGACATTACCAATACCCCCCACACATTCTCCAGTATATAGAGGAGACATTATTGACATTACCAATACCATACTCCCCCCTCCCACACATTCTCCAGTATATAGAGCAGACATTATTGACATTACCAATACCATCCTCCACCTCCCACAAATTCACCAGTATAAAGCACAGGCATTATTGACATAACCAATACCATCCTACCCCCTCCCAGACATTCTCCAGTATATAGAGCAGGCATTATTGACATTACCAATACCATCCTCCCCCCTCCCACACATTCCCCAGTATATAGTGCAGGTATTAATAACCTTACCAATGACATCCTCCCTCCTCCCACACATTCTCCAGTATATAGTGCAGGCATTATTGACATTACCAATACCATCCTACCCACCCACACATTCTCCAGTATATAGAGCAGACATTATTGACATTATCAATACCATCCTCCCCCCTCCCGCACATTCTCCAGTATATAGAGCAGACATTATTGACATTATCAATACCATACTCCCCCTCCCACACATTCTCCAGTATATAGCGCAGACATTATTGACATTACCAATACCATCCTCCCCCTCCCACACATTCTCCAGTATATAGACCAGGCATTATTGACATTACCAATACCATCCTCTTCCCTACCTCACATTCTACAGTATATAGAGCAGGCATTATTGACATTATCAATAACATCCTCCCCCCTCCCACACATTCTCCAGTATATAGAGCAGACGTTATTGACATTACCAATACCATCCTCCCCCTCCCACACATTCCCCAGTATATAGTGCAGGCATTATTAACATTACCAATACCATCCTCCCTCCTCCCACACATTCTCCAGTATATAGTGCAGGCATTATTGACATTACCAATACCATCCTACCCACCCACACATTCTCCAGTATATAGAGCAGACATTATTGACATTATCAATACCATCCTCCCCCCTCCCGCACAATCTCCAGTATGTAGAGCAGACATTATTGACATTACCAATACCATCCTCTTCCCTACCACACATTCTCCAGTATATAGCGCAGGCATTGCTTGACATTACCAATACCATCGTCCCCCTCCCATACATTCCCCAGTATATAGAGCAGGCATTATTGACATTACCAATACCATCCTCCCCCAACCCACACATTCTCCAGTATATAGAGCAGACATTATTGACATTATCAATACCATCTTCCCCCTACCACACATTCTCCAGTATATAGAGCAAACATTATTGACATTACCAATACCATCCTCTTCCCTACCACACATTCTACAGTATATAGAGCAGGCATTATTGACATTATCAATACCATTGTCCCCCCTCCCACACATTCTCCAGTATATAGAGCAGACATTATTGACATTACCAATACCATCCTCCCCCTCCCACACATTCCCCAGTATATAGAGCAGACATTATTGACATTACCAATACCATCCTCCCCCTCCCACACATTCCCCAGTATATAGTGCAGGCATTATTGACATTACCAATACCATCCTCCCCACCCACACATTCTCCAGTATATAGAGCAGACATTATTGACATTACCAATACCGTCCTACCCACCCACACATTCTCCAGTATATAGAGCAGACATTATTGAAATTATCAATACCATCCTCCCCCCTCCCACACATTCTCCAGTATATAGCGCAGGCATTATTGAAATTGCCAATACCATTATCCCCCCTCCCACACATTCTCCAGTATATAGAGCAGGCATTATTGACATTACCAATAAAATACTCCCCCTCCCACACATTCTCCAGTATATAGAGCAGGCATTATTGACATTATCAATACCATCCTCCTCCCACACATTCTCCAGTATATAGAGCAGACATTATTGACATTACCAATAACATCCTCTTCCCTACCACACATTCTACAGTATATAGAGCAGGCATTATTGACATTATCAATACCATCCTTCCCCCTCCCACACATTCTCCAGTATATAGAGCAGACATTATTGACATTACCAATACCATCCTCCCTTCTCCCACACATTCTCCAGTATATAGTGCAGGCATTATTGACATTACCAATACCATCCTACCCACCCACACATTCTCCAGTATATAGAGCAGGCATTATTAACATTATCAATACCATCCTCCCCCCTCCCGCACATTCTCCAGTAAGTATATAGAGCAGACATTATTGACATTACCAATACCATCGTCCCCCTCCCACACATTCCCCAGTATATAGAGCAGGCATTAGTGACATTACCAATACCACCCACCCCACCCACACATTCTCCAGTATATAGAGCAGACATTATAGACATTATCAATACCATCTTCCCCCCACCACACATTCTCCAGTATATAGAGCAGGCATTATTGATATTACCAATACCCCCCACACATTCTCCAGTATATAGAGGAGACATTATTGACATTACCAATACCATACTCCCCTCTCCCACACATTCTCCAGTATATAGAGCAGACATTATTGACATTACCAATACCATCCTCCACCTCCCACAAATTCACCAGTATATAGCACAGGCATTATTGACATAACCAATACCATCCTACCCCCTCCCAGACATTCTCCAGTATATAGAGCAGGCATTATTGACATTACCAATACCATCCTCCCCCTCCCACACATTCCCCAGTATATAGTGCAGGTATTATTAACCTTACCAATGACATCCTCCCTCCTCCCACACATTCTCCAGTATATAGTGCAGGCATTATTGACATTACCAATACCATCCTACCCACCCACACATTCTCCAGTATATAGAGCAGACATTATTGACATTACCAATACCATCCTCCCTCCTCCCACACATTCTCCAGTATATAGTGCAGGCATTATTGACATTACCAATACCATCCTCCTCCCACACATTCTCCAGTATATAGAGCAGGCATTATTAACATTATCAATACCATCCTCCCCCCTCCCGCACATTCTCCAGTAAGTATATAGAGCAGACATTATTTACATTATCAATACCATCCTCCCCCCTCCCGCACATTCTCCAGTATATAGAGCAGACATTATTGACATTATCAATACCATACTCCCCCTCCCACACATTCTCCAGTATATAGCGCAGACATTATTGACATTACCAATACCATCCTCCCCCTCCCACACATTCTCCAGTATATAGAGCAGACATTATTGACATTACCAATACCATCCTTCTCCTTCCCACACATTCTCCAGTGTATAGAGCAGACATTATTGACATTACCAATACCCCCCACACATTCTCCAGTATATAGAGGAGACATTATTGACATTACCAATACCATACTCCCCCCTCCCACACATTCTCCAGTATATAGAGCAGACATTATTGACATTATCAATACCATCTTCCCCCCTACCACACATTCTCCAGTGTAT
Organism: Ambystoma mexicanum; assembly: GCF_040938575.1. Classification (NCBI taxonomy): domain Eukaryota; kingdom Metazoa; phylum Chordata; class Amphibia; order Caudata; family Ambystomatidae; genus Ambystoma; species Ambystoma mexicanum. The sequence goes on from NC_090925.1 coordinate 9,728,905, forward strand.
AGAGCAGACATTATTGACATTACCAATACCCCCCACACATTCTCCAGTATATAGAGGAGACATTATTGACATTACCAATACCCTACTCCCCCCTCCCACACATTCTCCAGTATATAGAGCAGACATTATTGACATTACCAATACCATCCTCCCCCTCCCACAAATTCACCAGTATATAGCACAGGCATTATTGACATAACCAATACCATCCTCCCCCCTCCCACACATTCCCCAGTATATAGTGCAGGTATTATTAACCTTACCAATAACATCCTCCCTCCTCCCACACATTCTCCAGTATATAGTGCAGGCATTATTGACATTACCAATACCATCCTACCCACCCACACATTCTCCAGTATATAGAGCAGACATTATTGACATTATCAACACCATCCTCCCCCCTCCCGCACATTCTCCAGTATATAGAGCAGACATTATTGACATTATCAATACCATCTTCCCCCCTACCACACATTCTCCATTATATAGAGCAGACATTATTGACATTACCAATACCATCCTTCCCCCTCCCACACATTCTCCAGTGTATAGAGCAGACATTATTGACATTACCAATACCCCCCGCACATTCTCCAGTATATAGAGGAGACATTATTGACATTACCAATACCATACTCCCCCCCCACACATTCTCCAGTATATAGAGGAGACATTATTGACATTACCAATACAATCCTCCCCCTCCCACACATTCTCCAGTATATAGAGCAGACATTATTGACATTACCAATACCATCCTCCCCCTCCCACACATTCTCCCGTATATAGCACAGGCATTATTGACATAACCAATACCATCCTACCCCCTCCCACACATTCTCAAGTATATAGAGCAGGCATTATTGACTTTACCAATACCATCCTCCCCCCTCCCACACATTCCCCAGTATATAGAGCAGGCATTATTGCCATTACCAATACCATCCTCCCCCGCCCACACATTCTCCAGTATATAGAGCAGGTATTATTGAGATTACCAATGCCATCCTCCCTCCCACACATTATCCAGTATATAGAGCAGGCATTATTGACATTACCAATACCATCCCCCACCCCCAAACACATTCTCCAGTATATAGAGCTTGCATTATTTCCATTACCAAAACCACCCCCCCCCCCCCCAAACACATTCTCCAGTATATAGAGCAGGCATTATTGACATTACCAATACCATCCTCTCCCTCCCACACATTCCCCAGTATATAGAGCAGGCATTATTTCCATTACCAATACCATCCTTCCCCTCCCACACATTCTCCAATATATAGAGCAGGCATTATTGACATTATCAATACCATCCTCCCCCACCCAAACATTCTCCAGTATATAGAGCAGACATTATTGGCATTAGCAATGCCATCACCCCTCCCCCCACATTCCCCAGTATATAGAGCAGGCATTATTAAGATTACCAATACCATCCTCCCCCTCCCACACATTCTCCAGTATATAGAGCAGTCATTATTGACATTGCCAATACCATCCTCCCCCTCCCACACATTCTCCAATATATAGAGCAGACATTATGACATTACCAATACCATCCTCCCCCTCACACACATTCTCCAGTATATAACACAGGCATTATTGACATTACCAATACCATCCTCCCCCACCCACATATTCTCCAGTATATAGAGCAGACATTATTGACATTACCAATACCATTTCCCCCCTCCCACACATTCTCCTGTATATAGAGCAGGCATTATTGACATTATCAATACCATCCTCCTCCCACACATTCTCCAGTATATAGAGCAGGCATTATTGACATTACCAATACCATCCTCTTCCCTACCACACATTCTACAGTATATAGAGCAGGCATTATTGACATTATCAATACCATCCTCCCCCCTCCCACACATTCTCCATTATATAGAGCAGACATTATTGACATTACCAATACCATCCTCCCCCTCAGACACATTCACCAGTATATAGCGTAGGTATTATTAACATTACCAATACCATCCTCCCTCCTCCCACACATTCTCCAGTATATAGTGCAGGCATTATTGACATTACCAATACCATACTCCCCCTCCCACACATTCTCCAGTATATAGCGCAGGCATTATTGACATTACCAATACCATTGTCCCCCCTACCACACATTCCCCAGTATATAGAGCAGGCATTATTGACATTACCAATACCACCCACCCCACCCACACATTCTCCAGTATATAGAGCAGACATTATTGACATTATCAATACCATCTTCCCCCCTACCACACATTCTCCAGTATATAGAGCAGGTATTATTGACATTACCAATACCACCCACCCCACCCACACATTCTCCAGTATATAGAGCAGACATTATTGACATTATCAATACCATCTTCCCCCCACCACACATTCTCCAGTATATCGCGCAGGCATTATTGACATTACCAATACCACCCACCCCACCCACACATTCTCCAGTATAAAGAGCAGACATTATTGACATTATCAATACCATCTTCCCCCCTACCACACATTCTCCAGTATATAGAGCAGACATTATTGACATTACCAATACCATACTCCCCCCTCCCACACATTCTCCAGTATATAGAGCAGACATTATTGACATTACCAATACCATCCTCCCCCTCCCACACATTTTCCCGTATATAGTGCAGGCATTATTGACATAACCAATACCTTCGTCCCCCCTCCCACAAATTCACCAGTATATAGCAAAGGCATTATTGACATAACCAATACCATCCTACCCCCTCCCACACATTCTCCAGTATATAGAGCAGACATTATTGACATTACCAATACCATCCTCCCCCTCCCACACATTCCCCAGTATATAGCGTAGGTATTATTAACATTACCAATACCATCCTCCCTCCTCCCACACATTCTCCAGTATATAGTGCAGGCATTATTAACATTGCCAATACCATCCTCCCCCCTCCCACACATTCCCCAGTATATAGAGCAGGCATTATTGACATTACCAATACCATCCTACCCACCCACACATTCTCCAGTATATAGAGCAGATATTATTGACATTATCAATACCATCCTCCCCCTCCCGCACATTCTCCAGTATATAAAGCAGACATTATTGACATTACCAATACCATCGTCCCCCCTCCCACACATTCCCCAGTATATAGTGCAGGCATTATTGACATTACCAATACCCCCCCACACATTCTCCAGTATATAGAGGAGACATTATTGACATTATCAATACCATCCTCCCCCTCCCACACATTCTCCCGTATATAGCGCAGGCATTATTGACATTACCAATACCCCCCCACACATTCTCCAGTATATAGAGGAGACATTATTGACATTACCAATACCATCGTCCCCCCTCCCACAAATTCACCAGTATATAGCACAGGCATTATTGACATAACCAATACCATCCTACCCCCTCCCACACATTCTCCAGCATATAGAGCAGGCATTATTGACATTACCAATACCATTCTCCCCCTCCCACACATTCTCCAGTATATAGAGCAGACATTATTGACATTACCAATACCATCCTCCCCCTCCCACACATTCTCCCGTATATAGCGCAGGCATTATTGACATAACCAATACCATCCTACCCCCTCCCACACATTCTCCAGCATATAGAGCAGGCATTATTGACATTACCAATACCATTCTCCCCCCTCCCACACATTCTCCAGTATATAGAGCAGACATTATTGACATTACCAATACCATCCTCCCCCCTCCCACAAATTCACCAGTATATAGCACAGGCATTATTGACATAACCAATACCATCCTACCCCCTCCCACACATTTTCCAGTATATAGAGCAGGCATTATTGACATTACCAATACCATCCTCCCCCCTTCCGCACATTCTCCAGTATAAAGAGCAGACATTATTGACATTAACAATACCATCCTCCCCCCTCCCACACATTCTCCAGTATATAGTGCAGGCATTATTGACATTACCAATACCATCCTCCCCCCTCCCACACATTCTCCAGTATATAGAGTGGGCATTATTGACATTACCAATACCATCCTCCCCCTCTCACACATTCTCCAGTATATAGCGCAGGCATTATTAACATTACCAATACCATCCTCCACCTCTCACACATTCACCAGTAAATAGAGCAGACATTATTGACATTACCAATACCATCCTCCCCCCCACATTCTCCAGTATACAGATCAGGCATTATTGACATTACCAATACCATCCTCCCCCATCCACACATTCTCCAGTATATAGAGCAGACATTATTTACATTACCAATACCATCCTACCCCTCCCACACATTCTCCAGTATATAGTGCAGGCATTATTGACATTACCAATACCATCCTACCCACCCACACATTCTCCAGTATATAGAGCAGACATTATTGACATTACCAATACCATCCTCCCCCTCCCACACATTTTCCCGTATATAGCGCAGGCATTATTGACATAACCAATACCTTCGTCCCCCCTCCCACAAATTCACCAGTATATAGCAAAGGCATTATTGACATAACCAATACCATCCTACCCCCGCCACACATTATCCAGTATATAGAGCAGGCATTATTGACATTACCAATACCATCTTCCCCCCTCCCACACATTCCCCAGTATATAGTGCAGGTATTATTAACTTTACCAATAACATCCTCCCCCCTCCCACACATTATCCAGTATATAGTGCATTATTGACATTACCAATACCATTCTACCCACCCACACATTCTCCAGTATATAGAGCAGACATTATTGACATTATCAATACCATCCTCCCCCCTCCCGCACATTCTGCAGTATATAGAGCAGACATTATTGACATTACCAATACCATACTCCCCCTCCCACACATTCTCCAGAATATAGCGCAGACATTATTGACATTACCAATACCATCCTCCCCCTCCCACACATTCCCCAGTATATAGCGCAGGTATTATTAACATTACCAATACCATCCTCCCCCTCCCACACATTCCCCAGTATATAGCGCAGGTATTATTAACATTACCAATACCATACTCCCCCTCCCACACATTCTCCAGTATATAGCGCAGACATTATTGACATTACCAATACCATCCTCCCCCTCCCACACATTCCCCAGTATATAGCGCAGGTATTGTTAACATTACCAATACCATCCTCCCTCCTCCCACACATTCTCCAGTATATAATGCAGGCATTATTGACATTACCAATACCATCCTACCCACCCACACATTCTCCAGTATATAGAGCAGACATTATTGACATTAGCAATACCATCCTCCCCCTCCCGCACATTCTCCAGTATATAGAGCAGACATTATTGATATTACCAATACCATACTCCCACTCCCACACATTCTCCAGTATATAGCGCAGGCATTATTGACATTACCAATACCATCGTCCCGCCTCCCACACATTCCCAAGTATATAGAGCAGGCATTATTGACATTACCAATACCCCGCCACACATTCTCCAGTATATAGAGGAGACATTATTGACATTACCAATACCATCCTCCCCCTCCCACACATTCTCCCATATATAGCACAGGCATTATTGACATAACCAATACCATCCTACCCCCTCCCACACATTCTCCAGTATATAGAGCAGGCATTATTGACATTATCAATACCATCCTCCTCCCACACATTCTCCAGTATATAGAGCAGGCATTATTGACATTACCAATACCATCCTCTTCCCTACCACACATTCTACAGTATATAGAGCAGGCATTATTGACATTATCAATACCATCCTCCCCCCTCCCACACATTCTCCAGTATATAGAGCAGACATTATTGACATTACCAATACCATCCTCCCTCCTCCCACACATTCTCCAGTATATAGTGCAGGCATTATTGACATTACCAATACCATCCTACCCACCCACACATTCTACAGTATATAGAGCAGACATTATTGACATTATCAATACCATCCTCCCCCTCCCGCACATTCTCCAGTATATAGAGCAGACATTGTTGACATTACCAATACCATACTCCCCCTACCACACATTCTCCAGTATATAGAGCAGACATTATTGACATTATCAATACCATCCTTCCCCCTCTCACACATTCTCCAGTGTATAGAGCAGACATTATTGACATTACCAATACCCCCCACACATTCTCCAGTATATAGAGGAGACATTATTGACATTACCAATACCATACTCCCCCCTCCCACACATTCTCCAGTATATAGAGCAGACATTATTGACATTACCAATACCATCCTCCCCCTCCCACACATTTTCCCGTATATAGGGCAGGCATTATTGACATAACCAATACCATCCTACCCCCTCCCACACATTCTCCAGTATATAGAGCAGGCATTATTGACATTACCAATACCATCCTCCCCCCTCCCACACATTCCCCAGTATATAGTGCAGGTATTATTAACCTTACCAATAACATCCTCCCTCCTCCTACACATTCTCCAGTATATAGTGCAGGCATTATTGACATTACCAATACCATCCTACCCACCCACACATTCTCCAGTATATAGAGCAGACATTATTGACATTATCAATACCATCCTCCCCCCTCCCGCACATTCTCCAGTATATAGAGCAGACATTATTGACATTATCAATACCATACTCCCCCTCCCACACATTCTCCAGTATATAGCGCAGACATTATTGACATTACCAATACCATCCTCCCCCTCCCACACATTCCCCAGTATATAGCGCAGGCATTATTGACATTACCAATACCATCGTCCCCCCGCCCACACATTCCCAAGTATATAGAGCAGGCATTATTGACATTACCAATACCCCGCCACACATTCTCCAGTATATAGAGGAGACATTATTGACATTACCAATACCATCCTCCCCCTCCCACACATTCTCCCATATATAGCGCAGGCATTATTGACATAACCAATACCATCGTCCCCCCTCCCACAAATTCACCAGTATATAGCACAGGCATTATTGACATAACCAATACCATCCTACCCCCTCCCACACATTCTCCAGTATATAGAGCAGGCATTATTGACATTACCAATACCATCCTCCCGCCTCCCACACATTCCCCAGTATATAGAGCAGGCATTATTGCCATTACCAATACCATCCTCCCCCGCCCACACATTCTCCAGTATATAGAGCAGGTATTATTGACATTACCAATGCCATCCTCCCTCCCACACATTATCCAGTATATAGAGCAGGCATTATTGACATTACCAATACCATCCCCCACCCCCCAAACACATTCTCCAGTATATAGAGCTTGCATTATTTCCATTACCAAAACCACCCCCCCAAACACATTCTCCAGTATATAGAGCAGGCATTATTGACATTACCAATACCATCCTCCCCCTCCCACACATTCCCCAGTATATAGAGCAGGCATTATTTCCATTACCAATACCATCCTTCCCCTCCCACACATTCTCCAATATATAGAGCAGGCATTATTGACATTATCAATACCATCCTCCCCCCTCCCGCACATTCTCCAGTATATAGAGCAGACATTATTGACATTACCAATACCATCCTCCCCCTCCCACACATTCCCCAGTATATAGAGCAGACATTATTGGCATTAGCAATGCCATCCCCCCTCCCCCCACATTCCCCAGTATATAGAGCAGGCATTATTAACATTACCAATACCATCCTCCCCCTCCCACACATTCTCCAGTATATAGAGCAGGCATTATTGACATTACCAATACCCCGCCACACATTCTCCAGTATATAGAGGAGACATTATTGACATTACCAATACCATCCTCCCCCTCCCACACATTCTCCCGTATATAGCGCAGGCATTATTGACATAACCAATACCATCCTACCCCCTCCCACACATTCTCCAGTATATAGAGCAGGCATTATTGACATTACCAATACCATCCTCCCCCCTCCCACACATTCCCCAGTATATAGAGCAGGCATTATTTCCATTACCAATACCATCCTCCCCCGCCCACACATTCTCCAGTATATAGAGCAGGTATTATTGACATTACCAATGCCATCCTCCCTCCCACACATTATCCAGTATATAGAGCAGGCATTATTGACATTACCAATACCATCCCCCACCCCCCAAACACATTCTCCAGTATATAGAGCTTGCATTATTTCCATTACCAAAACCACCCCCCCCAAACACATTCTCCAGTATATAGAGCAGGCATTATTGACATTACCAATACCATCCTCCCCCTCCCACACATTCCCCAGTATATAGAGCAGGCATTATTTCCATTACCAATACCATCCTTCCCCTCCCACACATTCTCCAATATATAGAGCAGGCATTATTGACATTATCAATACCATCCTCCCCCCTCCCGCACATTCTCCAGTATATAGAGCAGACATTATTGACATTACCAATACCATCCTCCCCCTCCCACACATTCCCCAGTATATAGCGTAGGTATTATTAACATTACCAATACCATCCTCCCTCCTCCCACACATTCTCCAGTATATAGAGCAGACATTATTGGCATTAGCAATGCCATCCCCCCTCCCCCCACATTCCCCAGTATATAGAGCAGGCATTATTAACATTACCAATACCATCCTCCCCCTCCCACACATTCTCCAGTATATAGAGCAGACATTAGTGACATTACCAGTACCATCCTCCCCCACCCACACATTCTCCAGTATATAGAGCAGTCATTATTCACATTACCAATACCATACTCCCCCTCCCACATATTCTCCAGTATATAGAGCAGACATTATTGACATTACCAATACCATCCTCCCCCTCCCACACATTCTCCAGTATATAGAGCAGGCATTATTGACATTATCAATACCATCCTCCTCCCACACATTCTCCAGTATATAGAGCAGGCATTATTGACATTACCAATACCATCCTCTTCCCTACCACACATTCTACAGTATATAGAGCAGGCATTATTGACATTATCAATACCATCCTCCCCCTCCCACACATCCTCCATTATATAGAGCAGACATTATTGATATTACCAATACCATCCTCCCTCCTCCCACACATTCTCCAGTATATAGTGCAGGCATTATTGACATTACCAATACCATCCTACCCACCCACACATTCTCCAGTATATAGAGCAGACATTATTGACATTATCAATACCATCCTCCCCCCTCCCGCACATTCTCCAGTATATAGAGCAGACATTATTGACATTACCAATACCATCCTCCCCCTCCCACACATTCCCCAGTATATAGCGTAGGTATTATTAACATTACCAATACCATCCTCCCTCCTCCCACACATTCTCCAGTATATAGTGCAGGCATTATTGACTTTACCAATATCATCCTACCCACCCACACATTCTCCAGTATATAGAGCAGACATTATTGACATTATCAATACCATCCTCCCCCCTCCCGCACATTCTCCAGTATATGGAGCAGACATTATTGACATTACCAATACCATACTCCCCCTCCCACACATTCTCCAGTATATAGTGCAGGCATTATTGACATTACCAATACCATCGTCCCCCCTCCCACACATTCCCCAGTATATAGAGCAGGCATTATTGACATTACCAATACCACCCACCCCACCCACACATTCTCCAGTATATAGAGCAGACATTATTGACATTATCAATACAATCTTCCCCCCTACCACACATTCTCCAGTATATAGAGCAGGCATTATTGACATTACCAATAACACCCACCCCACCCACACATTCTCCAGTATATAGAGCAGGCATTATTGACATTATCAATACCATCTTCCCCCCTACCACACATTCTCCAGCATATAGAGCAGACATTATTGACATTACCAATACCATACTCCCCCCTCCCACACATTCTCCAGTATATAGCGCAGGCATTATTGACATAACCAATACCTTCGTCCCCCCTCCCACAAATTCACCAGTATATAGCACAGGCATTATTGACATAACCAATACCATCCTACCCCCTCCCACACATTCTCCAGTATATAGAGCAGGCATCATTGACATTACCAATACCATCCCCCCCTCCCACACATTCCCCAATATGTAGAGCAGGCATTATTGACATTAACAATACCATCCTTCCCCACCCACACATTCTCCAGTATATAGAGCAGACATTATTGATATTATCAATACCATCCTCCCCCTTCCCGCACATTCTCCAGTATATAGAGCAGACATTATTGACATTACCAATACCATACTCCCCCTCCCACACATTCTCCAGTATATAGCGCAGACATTATTGACATTACCAATACCATCCTCCCCCTCCCACACATTCCCCAGTATATAGCGTAGGTATTATTAACATTACCAATACCATCCTTCCCCTCCCACACATTCTCCAATATATAGAGCAGGCATTATTGACATTACCAATACCATCCTCCCCCCTCCCACACATTCCCCAGTATATAGAGCAGGCATTATTGACATTACCAATATCCCCCCACACATTCTCCAGTATATAGAGGAGACATTATTGACATTACCAATACCATCCTCCCCCTCCCACACATTGTCCAGTATATAGTGCAGGCATTATTGACATTACCAATGCCATCCTCCCTCCCACACATTATCCAGTATAAAGAGCAGACATTATTGACATTACTAATACCATCCTCCACCTCTCACACATTCTCCAGTATATAGAGCAGACATTATTGGCATTACCAATACCATCCTCCCCCCTCCCACACATTCTCCAGTATATAGAGCAGGCATTATTGACATTACCAATACCATCCTCCCCCTCCCACACATTCTCCAGTATATAGAGCAGGCATTATTGACATTACCAATACCATACTCCCCCTCCCACACATTCTCCAGTATATAGCGCAGGCATTATTGACATTACCAATATCATGCTCCCCCTCCCACACATTCTCCAGTATATAGAGCAGGCATTATTGACATTACCAATACCATCCTCCCCATGTGTTGATTCCTAGGGATATTTAGTGCAGCTTTAATGGAGTTGTTTTGGATGATCTGCAGCTTGTTGGTGTTGCAATGGTTGGTGCCAAGGTAAAGGACATTAGAATAGTCGATTTTGGACATCACCAGATTTCTGGCCAGTGTGGTGCAATTGGCTCGGGATAAGAAAGGACGGCAAGCTGTGATGAGCTTACAAGTGTAAGCAGCAGCAGAGAAGACTACGTTAGTTTGTCTAGCCATGGATAAGGTGGATTTGATGTAGACACCTAGTGTTTTGGTGTCCTTAGAGACCTTAATGGTGTCACCATCAATAATGAAGGATTTCAATAGCGGGTCTAGTTTGTTAAGTCTTTGGTGAGAGCGTAGGATGAGGAGCTCGGTTTTTTCGTCGTTCAGACAAAGTCCATGCTGCGCCATTCATGCTTGGATGATTTCGTAGATGGAATTAACAGCGAGGGAGCCAGTTACATGATCCCCTGTGATAGGGATAAGTATCTGGGTGTCGTCTGCATAATTAGTGTAGGTGACACCCAGATAGTCCAAAAAATTGAATAGTGTCTTTGTAAACACGTTGTACAAAGTAGGGGAGACACAAGATCATTGTGGTACCCCACAGGTGACTGGTGAGGGTTTTGCGGTCACAGAGGGGGAGAAAACCCTCATGGATCTGTTGTCCAGGAATGAACAGATCCAGGCTGTTGCTTTGTTAGAGAACTGGCCAGCTAGTTTGAGATGTCGACATAGTATTTGGTGATTATCAAGGTTGAAAGCCGCAGATAGGTCAAGTAAAAGTAGAAGGGCAAGTTTGCCCTTATCTTTTAGGTCTTCAATCTGGGTTTTGAGATCAATGAGAGCAGTTTCAGTGCCGTGCCACGGACAGAACCCAGATTGTCTCAGTCCCAAAAGTTTGTTGGATTTCAGGTAATCTTGGATCTGCAGGTAAGCAGCTTGATCGAGAATATTTAGCAAAAAAGGCACGGTCGCAATGGGCCTATAATAACTTGGTACATTAGCATCCAGTGAAGGTTTTTTGAGGAGCGGGATGACCCAGGCGTCCTTCAAGTTGTCGGGGACAATGCCGGAGTTGAAAGAAGTGTTAATGAGCGAATAAAAGGAGCTAAATCATGAGAAGCTTCCTTGATAATAGGAGCAGGGCATAGGTCACCCTGGCAGTTAGAGGGTTTGAGGCTATTAATAATATTTTCAACTTCTAAAGTGGATAAGGGTGAACAGGTGAATGGTTTCAGCGGGTCAGGATTGGGGTTGTTTTTGGCAGTAGGGGTATTAGGTTCCGGGTTAAGCTGCAGACTCGTTTTTTGTCATTGATTTTGGTTTGGAGGGAATCTATTTTGCCAAAAAGGGCATTTTGAATATTGGCGCACCAGGTGCTATCTTTGGTGCAAGTGTCAGGTGGGGTGACAGGGGATTCCAACTCTTTTAGTATTCTGAACAGCTCTTTGGTGTTAGATTAACTTGTTCAATGCGCTTGTTATAGGTGTCTTTTTTCGCCTGCAGTATGGCTTCTTTATAGTTCAGAGTGGCAAGACTGACAGTCTCGCTAGGCACTGTGGCCGATCTTGATGTCGTGGACTGGTCTGCTACAGTGCCTAGCAAGACTGACAGTCTTGCTAGGCACTGTGGCCGATCTTGATGTCTTGGACTGGTCTGCTACAGTGCCTAGCAAGACTGACAGTCTTGCTAGGCACTGTGGCCGATCTTGATGTCTTGGACTGGTCTGCTACAGTGCCTAGCAAGACTGACAGTCTTGATGAGCTCTTTATCAGATATACAACGTTTTTTAGTCTGTACTCTTGGAGAACTTGTAGCTATATGCACGTTGTACACAGATTTATAAAGAATTTCTGAGGTTGGGGAGCGGGGAATTCCCCTCCAAACTCTCTTCAGAGATGATAGTTCACTAACTACAAATGCTCACAAAGCGGCTTATCTCGTTAGTCAGTTGCGCTCATGGAAAGCAATGTGTGCAGGACAGTCACCGAGTTCCACAGATAGAAAAAAACAACTACAGGAAATATTGGGACTCCCACCCCGGGTTCCTCTTTGCCACCAGTCACATTGTGGAAATCATTGGCAGGTTCAAAATCCTGACGCACCCCCATGCCCCACCCACCTGGACAACCCCCGCCCCACAAACCGCTCCAAAGCGGGAAACAAATGCAGTATGCTTATAAACGAACACGTATTAGATTTATTTCATCAACATTGTAGGTCAAAAAATCAAATTCTCCGATTCCGATCGAAATACACCCATTACAAAGTGAATGCTCCCCCATTGTTTCCGACGCCCGCTAGTGACCCATGGGCAGTTGCATCAAGACAGTGACAGTCCACAGCGCCCTGAAGCTCTCCCAGCTTTGCCTTCATCTCTGGGACAATGGTTTTAGGGATTGCCGGGACATCGGGTAAATGAGCTGCAGGGTCATAAATAAGTGTTTGGTCCTCTGAAAAGCAGGGTCCTTTAAATGAGGGCAGAGTGGAGCAGGATTGGCACGCAAGGCAGAGTATCACCTCTAGATTGCCCTATTCAGGACAGCTACCAATACATGAGTCGTAATCAGGGCCTATTGAACCATTGCCTCTTGGCTAAACAGAAATCCCCCATGTGAACAAGTGCAAACCCAGAGGCAGCAGCCGGGTAACAGTGGGACTCCCTGATTCCCCAGCAACCACCCCAAATATCAAATGAAAGAAGATCAAATAGATATCACACATTTAAAAAAAAAGTGTGTATTTTTAATTCTGTATCAATGAAAATATGCTGTTTGCAGAGAGAGAGAGAGGACTAAACAAATGTCGTTTGGAGTATCTGGGGGATTGTCTAAACCTGTTGAGCTTCAGACACACAGCACAGACCCCTTCTGCCACCAATTCATGCGGCAAATTCCTGCACTAAGCATGCATAGATAACATGGCTACCAGCCATATTGTCTATGCATGGCAGCCATATTGTCTATGCATGGCAGCCATATTGTCTAAGCATGGCAGCCATATTGTCTATGCATGGCAGCCATATTGTCTAAGCATGGCAGCCATATTGTCTATGCATACCAGCCATATTGTCTATGCATGGCAGCCATATTGTCTATGCATGGCAGCCATATTGTCTTAGCATGCTTGTGTCCATTCGTTAAAGATTACCCAAAAGCAACAACATAAAATTAAAAGCAAAAAACAGCACTAGGCCAAAAAGACATTTGAGGATGTGGGATGCCAGCTCGTGCCCCAAGGCTGCTCTGGTTTAGGAAGGGGACGTAGAAAGCACTCGACAGTCAATGGCGTAACTATGAAGCCTGTGGAAGCAGAGGGGAGTGTGAACACATCAATATTCTTCACCATGCATCCAGCTCGGCTAAAATGAGGCAACAAGGGCACTATTGTGTTGCTCTCCTGGCAATTTATGGCACCCATGGTTGTGTGAAGAGGGGTGCAAAAAGGCAGTTTTGGGGCAGTGAGAACAAACGTGAATGAGACAGAACTAGGCACTAAAAGCAGCATTAGACCTGGCATTAGGTCCTATCTTTGTATTTGCATTTATTTATTTGATTGCATCCCAGAGGGTCATGTGACCTCATCATGAGAATGCAATTGCCTTTGTGGCCACATTCTCCATTTCCAGAGGATTCTGAGCAGTTTCACTGGATTGTGCCTCAGAAACAAAGCGTCCTCGGCATACAATGCCTGCAACCTGCCCGGAAGATTAGAAGCCATCTTGAGCACTCTGATTGGCCCCCAAAAGATCATGTGACCACATCATGTGACTGGAATTTCATTTCAAATTTCATTTATTTGACCACATCATGCATTTTCATGGGATCCTTGGCATTATCTGAGGTGCCTGACTCAAAGAATATGCTCCCTCTGACTTATCCACTTTCATTGATCCTCCATCATACAACTTGACTCCTCTCCCTTCTTCATTCTATTCAGCATTCTCGTTGCCTTCTCTAGTAGCACTAAGCTACATATCAGGCTAACTTATACCTTACTCCCCCCTCGTCATTTGCCTCCTCTCCCCCTCTACCTGCACATCTCAAACCCGATGCACCCATTCCCCCAGGCTCGGATCTCCAAATTCATCTATCTCCCGCACTTACTGAGTTTAGGACCCTTTAGGAACGTACATATGTAATGGATGGGATCACACAGATTAATCTTGAGTCCAACTAACTGAACCAACTCAGGAAGATGGTAAAGTACAGTTTTATTAACAATTATCTAAAACAGGTAGTTTACAACGAACATCAATGAACTCAGCTCAGGTTCTCTCAGCGATCTTCACACAAATCGTAGCTTTCATATCAAAAATATGTCACAGGTGACGTCATACTACGTGGTGAACATCTAAATATACTTTCTACAGGAACTAGGGCCTACCTCTAAAACATGTCATCTTCAGAAACATTTGATACACAGTTTCTCATTTGTTTTCAAACTATAAGGTCCTTCGTTATATGGACCACTTCAATTGGTTGGCACGCTTGTGCCAGGTCTGGAACATTCAGTTCACTTAGCAGCACGTAAGCCCAGACTCAGGTGCAAGGAGAAGGGCCTGACTCTACCTCCCCACCCAATTAGCCCAGCATCTCTCATCGGCCACAGCTTCTGCCATGAAGATTGTCTTTGAACTTGGCCTTGCAGAGTATCCTTGTTTTTAGAATACATGGAAGTGAGGGCACTTGCTATCGTATCCTGGGACTCCAAGAAGTTCCAACTCTGTTTTCATCCTTGGCTCACGTGACAGGAGACCATGATTTAAATGCTCTAAATGAATTAAACTTGGCACTCCTGGTGTTCTTTCTTTGCACCTTAACAAGGGATGATTCATTCTGTGCATGTTTGCTCTCTTCCAGAATAGATAGATGACCTTGGTTGCTTCAGTCTTGACTCCAGCCTCTATACAAAGGCGACTTTGCCTGTGTCCTATTCGCTATGTATAGCCAGCTTCTATGATGACTTAGCCTACTTGCGTTTCAGCATCTGTACAATAATTGAACGGTTGATTCTCTTCAGCACTTTGTGCACATTTAATCTTCTTTTTTGTATTTGAAAGTTCAATTGATTTTTTACTTCATCATTAGTTTCTTCAGGATCTATACATTTTCTTCAGCCAGTATCTCGGGACATCATACATATTCTTTTGTGACATCACTGGCTTCTTTTCTCTGCTCCTTCTCACATTCCTTCAGAGAGTTCCTCCCTCAAGTTGCCATCCCTTTGGGGATACGTTTGGTAGGGTTGTCACAATGGGTATCTTCTCTCAAACACACGCTGTGGTATTGGCACAACTGCAGGTGTCAAACACGGCACAATCTCAGGTATCCAAAATATGGGGGTAGGGAGCAGGGTTTCCTGCAGAGACATGCAGCTGCTCCTCTACATTCCCCCCTCTGGTCAAGTCCTTGACCATCCTGGTATTTTATCTTGAACAAGTGTTTCTTTGGTTTCCATATCTTCATCACCACCCTCATGGTGCCTTCTGATTTGACATATTCATCTGCACTCCAGGTCATGTGGTTATATTGTCCATTCGAGGTACAATAGACCCATCATCCCACATACTTCTTATGATTCTTTGGATACAGAAACTCGGTTCCTTCAGGTGCTACGAAGCGAGCCTCTATGTATTTTCTAACAGCGTCATCGGTCAGCTCCCTGGCGTTTGGTTCAGGTTCAACATTGATCATGATCTTCATCCCTACAAACTTCTTTGCTGTTTTCTTGCATTGGGCAATTACCATCCTGACCATACAGAATCCAAACATTACTAACACCAGTATTTCTCCAAGAACCTTGAATATATTGAAAACAAAGAGCAAACCAGCTGTTATCTTCAATGTCATCTGTCTCATCTTCCATATTGGCATGCAGGTCTGCCAACAAAGTTATAGCCTCTGTCAAAGTTACATTCTGGTCATCATGAGAAGGTCTAAATGAGTGACATGATGGCCCGATTTTGGCACAAACTCCTCCATCCATTGCTGTGATCATATCAAGGACATATTTATTCTGGAGGGTCATCAATCATGTGGCCCTCAGCTCTTCTTTGATGGCATTGAATCCCTTTATGGTAGCATTGATTGTCTGCAAAAGCTCCCATCTGGTAATTTGCCACCACTTGGCATTTGCCACTGTTTGGATTCCAGGCATGAATTTAGCTGTCATTATCATAACAGTCTTGCTGAACAACTTGTGCACCTCCGGAATGGTGTCATACGCTGTTATCGACTTGGCTGAGAAATAATTTTCTCATTTCGTCCATCAGAGGAGTTCAAGTGATCTTTTTCTTAAGTGGTCATCCACTTTTGGAAATTCAACAATGTTTAGATCACTCTGAGGAATCACTAATGCTGGAACATGGATGAGCACCAGGGAACACACTCCTCCACAATCCTTGGGCAACATCATATAGGCTCTAACTCCACAAGCTCAATATCGATCCATAAGGACGGCTGTCCCTTCCCTCATCCAAGGAATGTGAATTGTGGCTTTGCATTCTTTGTTATATCCCACATAGTTCTTCCCATGATTTTGGAAAAACAGGGCCTCATTACGGGTCCGGCCGTAACTATGTCGGTAAAACCGGCAGGTAGCCGCCAGACCCATAAACAGTTACGACCCCGGCGGCTGGCAACTCAGGCGCTGGTAAAATGTTGTTCCTCATTCCCATAGAGTCCAATAGGACTCTATGGGAATGGGCAACACGGAAGCACTGGCACTGTTAATAACGGTGCCGGTGCTACCGTGAATGTCTGCCTACCGTGGCCGCTGTGCGCAGAATGGTCAGCCCTGGCAGGCACAGCAACTCTGGCAGACAGACCTGTAGTGTGCCGGTTTGTTAACAACGGTGCCGGTAGGCTTACCAGCACGGTTGTTACAGGACTGGCAAACATGTAATGAGGCCCTTGTGTCACATTAACCAATGGGACTACAACTACTGGGCCTGATTCGTCTTCTACCTATGTCAAATATTTAGAGTGCTTGCCCCACGACTTTAAGCATCCATCATTCACTTTCTGCACTTCTTGTACGTAGTCCGTCTTCAGCAGATGAGCTCCACAGGACACCATTCCTTCTTCCCATCCCTTTTTGGTATGTACTCGTCCATCGATCAACATTTGAGCTTGTTCTCAACATCCAGGCGATCCTGCTATTTCTGTCACATCAGGACATTTCATTCTCTTAATTCCTTCAATGATCACCTCATCCTGTCCTGCAGCAGGATACACAAGCATTTTGCTTTTCCATCCAGGCTCCTTCTCCATTTGTGTGGTTTAGAAATAGTCATCGTGGTATCAAAATGACCATCTTGATCTCTATCGCAAGGTTGCCCAGATTCCTTGGAACTGTCCCCGAGTAGTACATTCTGGAAGATGGCTGAAGCATTTCATTTCGTACGCTGATACCTCCTTCGAAATGAAAGTCCTTACTGTATTCATGGCATAGGGGATGAGAGAGCAGACATAGCAACTCTCATCAGATGCTCTTTCTTTTCATAACACATGTTATTCCCCATATTAGCTGCATTATCTAGAATAGCATGTAACCCTTCATTATCTTCCTCTGAGTCTCATTTATGTCTTCCAATGCACTTATAGAGATCAAGGAATTTGTCATTATTCGGTTTCATAGTGGGAGAACCATAAGAGCTCTTTGTTCGGTAGAAACATTAAGATCATAGAGACTGTGAAAGATAAGGAACAAAAGGACAATGAGAACAATCATGCAAATATATATTATGCATAGAAATCTGGGCAACCATTTATCATGCCATCCTGCTGCTTTCTGAACTCGTGTTCTCTCTATAATCGTGTCGTCTTCTTCATTAATCATTTCTAATACAATCATCAAGCTTCTTTTATGTATGCAACTGTACAATTTGTTCAATTATAGCAGAACTGTGTCTTTGTATCACTGGATCGTTTGGGAATCCTTTAAAAAGCTGTGAATATTAATGTCTCTTCTAAAAAGGGCAGGGTAAGATTGAAGTATGAACACAAAGACAGCAACCACAAGCTGATGAATGTCACTGTCGGCAGGTATGATATGTTTTTATCACTTAAAACAAATATTCTCCAACAAATGAATCTGGATATTGATCTCTTTTCCAATTTCTGGTCAAGAACTGACGTTTAGGACTAATTCTGATGCATTACTCTCTGCTTCAATATATACCTTAAAGTTAATTTCAAAACTCGTGGAATTCTTGGCAAGTCCTTGCACTCTCTGCTAAAATATTTGTATAAGGAGTGTCTATTGAATTCTAGTCCAAATAAAAGTACGCGTTAATCACTCATTTTATCGTCCTTCTTCTTGATCATCCATCGGGTCTGCACACGTGGAAATTCTTCTTCTTGTCTAGGTTCTGGATCAGCAACGGTGAGAGGGAGGGTCTCACCTTTATAAACCTTGATGTCGTTCAGATGCAGCCAAGCTCTTCTTCCTTGAACCTTAACAGCTGAAGGGGAAACTTCTTGAATACAGAATGGGCCATTCATGCAAGGCTCATGCCAATTCCGGGTAAAGCTCTTGATCAGGATCAGGTCCCCAACATATAACTTAGGTGTTGGTAATAGTTCACTTGGATTGGTTGACGAATTATCTTCTTCCGTGTTCCTAGACTGTCCCCCCCGATGCTTGACTTGATCCAAAATGAAAGAAATACTGGTAGTTATGCATGTCAAATAATCATGCATCTCATCACCTAAAGTTTTTGCTACACTCTGGGCATCAATCCTAATCCTAGACGGAGGTGTAAGGGGCATTCTAATTTGATTCCCTGTTACTAGCTCATGTGGGGTGAGGTGCTGGTCCAACCCTGGCTGATTTTCAGATTGCATATCAGGCCAGGGGCAGGCAACACAGCCATCCCTTTTTCAAAGTCAATTTAATCTGGGCAGTCCTTTTTTAAGGAAGCCGTTGATTCCCTCACATAACCCATTCACTTATGGGTGATACGCAGAGGAGAACTTGTGCTTTATACTTAATAAAAGTCCTATTTGTTCGATTAGCTCATTGACAAAGTGTGGCCCATTATCGGATATTAGCACTTCACACACACCCCAACTCGAAATACTTTGCGCATTAAAACTTTCCTGCGCAAGTGGCATCAGGGTGTGTACAAGAACCCGCTTTGATCCACCTAGAGAAGGGACACACCACCACTAATAGATACCTATATTCATTACATATCTGTAGCATTTCAACATAGTCGATATGTAAATGTTGAAATGGACCATTCGGACTCCTCTAATATTGCTCACTGTATGCCCAGCAGTAAACCTTTGACACACGATGTAATTCACCATAAATAGAGCAAAAGGTTCCAGTAAATTAGGAATTAACCTGTCTTATGCAATATTGGCAGCAAGACTTTCTCTAGTTGCATGCGCAAGGTAATGCAGCTGGTCAAGCGTGACTTTCAATAATGTTACTGACATCACTGGCTTTCCAGTGCTGTCCTGTCGCCATAATGCTCCCATGGGGGATAAAGAACATCCCCTTTGTTTCCACAGCTCTTGCTCTTCCTGTGGTGTGCTTCCCTGAATCTCTATTAATTGGGTTATCGACATCATAATACACCCTTCCAGTACTAACATGGTTGGAGCTGAATTTTCTTTAATATCTTCAGTATCAAAACTCGAAATTTCTGGCGAATATGCAACCCTTTTGGCTTCTATGTCTGCAGCTTCGTTACCGGCAAGTGGAATGAGGGTGTGTACTTGGACCTGCTTTGATTCACCTAAAGAAGGGACACACCATCACTAATAGATAGCTATATCCATTACATATCTGTAGCACATCAACATAGTCGATATGTAAATGCTGAAGCGGTCCATTCGGTCGAGGTATTACTCCTCTAATCTTTCTCAGTGTATGCCCAGCAGTAAACTTTTGACACACGATGCAATTCATCATAAACAGTACAACGTGTTCCAGTAAATTAGGAATTAACCAGTCTTATGCAATATTGGCAGCAAGACTTTCTCTAGTTACATGTGCGGGGTAATGCAGCTGTTCAAGTGTGACTTTCAGTAACGTTACTGACATCACTGGCTTTCCAGTGCTGTCCTGTCGCCATAATGCTCCCGTGGGAATAAAGAACATCCCCTTTGTTTCCACAGCTCTTACTCTTCCTGTGGTGCACTTCCCTAAATCTCTGTTAATTGAGTTATCAACATCATATTACACCCTTCCTTTACTAACATGGTTATAGCTGAATTTTCTTTAATATCTTCAGTATCAAAACTCAAAATTTCTGGCGAATATGCAACTCTTTTGGCATCTATGTCTGCGGCTTCATTACCGCAAGAGATAAAGTCTGTTCATTTAGTATGCGCTGAACATTTTACAACCACTATGGCTACTGGGAGTTGTAGTGCCTTAATGAGTCTCTCCAATAAGGACGCATGCTGCACTGCAGAGCTGTCTGCGCGGAGGTAACTCCTCCTCTTCCAGCATGCCAACCCTGCGTGTACGGTTGAAATCACATAGGCGGAGTCACTGTACACTGTTACTTTCTGCCCTTCATGTTTTTCAAGTGCGACAATAAGCGATATTAATTCTGCTGCTTGCGCTGAAAAGTGAGACGGTAGCCTTGCGATTGTTACTACCTTGAATTTCCCATTTTTTCTGTGCCTTGCTACTGCAGCGCCTGAATGCCTTTCTCCACTAGTGAAATCAATTTTTGAAGAACTTTCAATAAAAAGAATCTTCCCTCCCGCTAAAGCATTCTCCTTCACACGGGGTATATCATCATAAAATTCAACATAATTGGCACAGTCATGCACATGAACACCTTCTTCTACGGGTTCAGCTATGAATGTGGCTGGGTTCACTATTTTACTTCTTAAATTGTTTATCGTTTGGTTAGAAATCATTACCTCATTAGCTGAAGCTCTTTGGGATGTCAATGTGCTCTTGGGTTTCTATAGAATGGCAAATAGAGCATGCTCTATGTAAAGGGTCATAGAGGAGCCCATGACAATACTTGTGGACTTTTCAATTGCAAATGCAGCACCTGCCAAAGATTGTTTGCAAGGGAAGTGTCCTCTCATACTAGCGCCTAAAATCCTACTGTAATATGCCAAAGGTATATACCCTAATGTGGTTCTTTCTGTAAGAACTGCTGTCATTACTGACCCACTGGTGTGTGAAAATAAATGCAATTCTTCGCCATAATTGGGAATCCCTAAAACTGGGGCTGTACAAATTGCTTTTTGTAATTCTGCAAATCCTTCCTCTATTTCTTCGGTCCATAGTTTTGTTTTACCAACTTGTGCTTTCTTTAATGCTTGCAGAAGTGGCCTTGTGTACGTACTATAATCAAGCTTCCAGGTTTCAACGTAATTGCACAAACCCGGAAACTGTTCATCTGTCTTACTGTGTTCCGTTTTGATTTTTTCATGATTGACTCAGCTCTCTCAGTTGTGGCTTTCTTTCCTTCATGCAAAATGAACTGACCTATATATAACACCTCTTCTTGACAGTACTGTAACTTCTCCTTGTCCACCTTATATCCTTTACCTGCTAAAAGAGTCATTAATCGGATAGAGTCCTGTCTACACTCATCCTCTGTTTTACTGCAAATCAATAGGTCATCTACGTACTGGATCACAGCACTTTCGAGATCGATATTGACTAGATCCATCTGTAGGACTCTGTTAAAGATTGATGGGGGCTCACAGTACCCTTGAGGCAAAGGAGTATGTGTTAGTCTCTTTTGGCGAAACGTAAATGAAGTCAAGTCTTTGGAGTCCTTATGCAATGGGATCGATAAAAGCACATTTTTCAGATTGATTCCCGTGAAGTATCGAGCTTCTACTGGGGTACTACACAATATTGTTGCCGGATTAGGAACTAAAGGAAACTCAGCATCTACAATCTGGTTAAAAGGTCTCAATTCCTGGATAAATCTCCACGACCCTCCTTTAGATTTTTTAATCAGATACACTGCAGTATTACACGATGACTCTGATGGCACCCGAATTCCCTGATTCATCATTGCTGAAATAGTCTGAAATATACCTTCATCAGCTTCTCAAGACATGGTGTACTGTTTTGCTTGGAGTAAAATTGCTCCTTGCTTAAGCTTTATTTTAACCTCCCCTATCCCCTTCAATAAACCTATGTTGTAAGAGCCTGTAGTCCACAGGGGACTCAGTACTTTTTCAAGATCCTCCCAAAAAAATGCTGGTGCTCCGCATTATTGCCAGCCATTCTTTGTGAAACTTCCCTTTTCTCTATTCTTATCTAGTATAATGCTCATGAAGAACACTACTTTGTCATCGCTTCGGTCCTCCCCGAACACATCACCATCAGTTATGTCTGTCAATCTGTACCCCATCAAGCCACCCTGTGAGCTGTCATATTGTGGTTACAAGCTCATCCCTGTCCCTGTGAAAGGATTTCCTCCTACCACAGTGGCACCTCCTATTCTAGGTGTTAACATTTGTCCTGTATTCGCATACTGCTGTGTCTGCATAGGTGCTTGTTGTGACTGTCCCTGGGGTGGATTCATGTGTGCGTGTCCCTGCTGTAGCACTTGCTTTACTTGCGTTCTTGTGCCTGATAAGATGTGTGATTTGGGAAAAGCCCTCACTAGTCTGTGTGCTGTATGGTGGTGGATACACTGTCCCCCCTCTAGAAAACTGGCCATTTTGTACATTCCCTCGGAACTTGCATGCACGCTCAATATGTCCTGTCATTCCACAATTCCAACACACTGAGGGAACCCTTGTGTTAATCCCTCCTTGGTTATTTCCTCCCTGAGCACTCAGGTTCTTATTCTGTGTATATTGAAACCCACCTTGGATATTCTGAAATCTGCCTCCTCTTCCCCTATAACCCATACGTCTGCCTCGTGGCGTAAACCCGTACCCACCTTGGTCCATCGGGCGTGTAATATTTGCTTGTGATTTACCCATTGTTTCGTGCATTCCCAGTCTTTCTCCACCTGTCAATACTGCCCCTTCTATGGCATATTTTGACAACTTTTTCTGAATTACCTTGGTTTCCTCATTCTTTCTATTGTCGTCTTTCTTCTTATTTTTTTCTTTTAATAACCGACAATGTTGTACTATAACTAACTGTATCTCAGCCCATGGTTTCGCTTCCATCCATACTTGTTTTTTCATCTTCCTCTGTACTGGCTGTTAAGATGGATTCCTGAACTCGGACCTGGTGGGCAGAGGTTCAGAAGGCCAGCCTAGTTTCTTGGAACAGGGTAACCATCTGGACAAGCCAGACCAATCAAGGTAGCATTGGCGGCGGTCAAGACTAGGGGCCTCATTACGGGTTTGGAGGCAGCCTCCAAACCGGGCTCCATTACGGGGTTCCTGCAATGAGGAATAACCGGGTCATTCCAACACAGGAGGACCCGGTAATTCCTCATTGCAGGAACCATTCCCCATTCCCATTTGAGCCCCTATAGGGCTCAGTGGGCATGGGGATGGAGGTAACAACGGGCAAATTACAAGTGTCCCGTTGTTACCTCCCTCTTCCCCTCGCGGGACCCGGAACAGACGTCTGGTTTCACCAGACGTCTGATCCGGGTCCCGCACAGGGAACCTCGTAATTGGCCCTGACGGAATGAAGGGGGCCAGTCCCGTACCGGCCCCCTTCATTCCATCAGCACCAGGGTCGTAATGAGGCCCTAGGTCTCAGGAGGGGTGAGGGTGACTGAAAGACCTCAATGAGCACACAGAGTAAAGGACACTTACAAATCACTCCCAGTCAGGAGTAAATATATAAAAAATACATATACATGTATTAAAGGCCTTCTAAATCAAACACAAAGAAAATATCAGCAGTAAATACTAAACCAACATAACACTACTATCAACATATATACAGTTAATGATAGCCTAATGGAATAATGTACGGTAGGACATTTCTTGTAATCTTGCTTCTTCAGTCCAATGAATGTGTAAGCTACCGAAAACCCTAGACGTAAGAACACCCTTTCCCTGTGTGGGGTGCCTGGCCCTCGGAAGGAGGTGATGAGTCATATGCTATGGGATCTGACGTTCTGTCTTTAGGCTGTTCCAGATTCGACCATCTCGCTCCCTCCTTCTGCCCCAAGACTGGACTCTCTTTCCTCGTCTTTCCTCATCTGACATGTGTAGGCCCCCAACTAGTGTGACTATCAATCCGCTCACCCTTGTCTAGGTTTAGTCTGCTCAAAGACAATTTTCAAGGTTCATCACTGAACAGGTTTCTTTCTTCACTTCGTGATTGAGCTACTGGGGAACGATCATCGTTCCCTCGAGCTCCATACTCGCTATCTCAACTGTTGATAGACCTCATCAATCCTTTCTCCAACGCTTTCCGAATCAAATCTTTCTTCTTCTAGCACTACTCTAGATGCTGCTGGCATTGCTTCCTTTATCGGTAGAATCTCTTTCCTAAATGAATTAAACTTGGCACTCTTGGTGTTCTTTATTTGCACCTTTAAGGGATGATTCATCCTTTCCACACTTGCTCCTTTCCCGAATAGATAGCTGACCTTGGCTGTTACAGTCTTGACTCCAGGCCAGACAACCTCACCACGCAGCTCCACGATTTTGCTTATTCTTGCTTATTCTTGCTGCAACACAGTTTTCCCTTCCCTCTTCATGGGTCATGGCTTACTAAATTCATGATACCGATGTCCAGCTTCTAGACAATGGCGCCTTCGCCTGCATCTATTCACTACATTTAGCCAGCTTCTATGGTGATTTAGTCTACCTTGCGTTTCAGCATCTGTACAATTAATGAACAGTTGATTTTCTGCAGCACTTGGTGCCCGTGTAATCTCGTTTGTCATGTTTAAAAGTTCACTTGATTCTTCACTTCATCATTAATTTCTTCAGGATCTATACATCTTCTTCAGCCAGTATCTCGGGATGTCGATCATATTCTTTTGTGAGGTCACTAACTTCTTTGCTTTTCTCTTTCTCTTATTCCTTCAGGGAGTTCCTCCCTTGGGTTGTCATCACTTCGAGGATAGATTTGATAGGGTTGTCTTAATGAGCATCTTCTTTTGAACAGACGCTGCTGTATTGGCACAATGGCAGCTGTCAAACACGGCACGGTCTCAAGTCTCCAACATATTGGAGGAAGCGGGGCAGGGTTTCCTGCAGAGGCCGGCAGCTGCTCCTCTACATATTTGTTGGACTGGAACCCTCTTCCTGCTTACATGCACCACATCTCCTCAGAGCTTACCACCTACAGAACCCCCACAAACCAGGTCCTAGGGGGAAGTCTAGAGGGGCTCCCACTGTCAGGACCTTACCGGCGTACTGGCAAGGCCCCGCCTCTGCAGAGTCGGGTCCAGTGACTCCTTGCCTCCTACAGCACAGGAAGCTCCCACAATATGGGAAGTGCCCCGGAGCCTGGCGCCTGTGCCCAAGATGGCATGCCTGGGACAGGGTCAGGCCCGGGAATGCACGCTCACAAAGCTGATGTCCTCACACACCCGGAAGCGAAAGGAAGGCATACGGGTGCATGTATAAAGGACAGCTGAATCAACATCACTGCGTCTGATCAACTGACCAGGACTCTGTGTATCCAGTGACGCTGTCTAACCGAGAATCCAAGTAAGTGTATTCTATAGTTAGGGAAAGCCAGGCACACCTTACGAAAAAAAAGGTCTCATAGAGAGTACCTCCTTGTATTTCCTTCACAAGTTCTAGTTTCTTCTCTGTGTTGAGCATGGCTCTCCTATGCTAGGTCCACAATACCTCTTGTGAGTATCATACCTTGGGGCTGCAAGAAAGGTGGTCTGGGGGACTAATACATAAGTCCATCGCTTATGCATACAGTTGTATTGTTTTACATCCTGACAACCCTCTATCGCCCAAGTTGCATGAAACAACATCCTAGTGCTGCCACATAGTTGTGGACCAGACAGGACACCGGGGTTCTGACCACATGCCTCAGGAGTCTCCAAACTCTTGTCTCTGATTGGGTTTGGCAGGACACTGTGCCGTGGAAGTCTGCTCAGGAGACCCAGGCACTGGCAGTTTCTAATTTATTGTTGAGAGTATTTTTGCTCTCTGTTTGTGGATTTTTGGGAGTATTTACCTATTGTTAGATAGGGAAAGAGGCTTATACGGGGTGTATCGGAAGGGAGGATGCTACCTATCATTTCAAGCAAATATTGTGAAGCGTTTCTGTTCCTATTTTTCTGGAATGGCTTGGCCATGTGTGTATCCTTGCATGTTCCATTCACATATAGCCTACAGATGTGAAGACATCGTCCCGTGGTGTGTGACAGCAGAGTGATGAACCTGTGACCAGTCTAGATTCAGACATTAGTTCCAGAATAAACATTTGGAAAGGACACATCTCTTGGTGGCCACGTGCCTGCATTTGCTTTGGCCCCGGTCTGTGTGTATTTAATGCGTCATGTGAACAGGTCAGTCCCAAAGTGTGTGCGGATCCTCCCCTTGTTCCATGTATATAGACAGGGCGATCTCTTGCCCCCACTGCAGGCCTCACCCCTTCAAGACGGAGCAGCCTCCCAGAAAGCGCCCGTGGGTAGAGGTGAGACAGCTTTCTTAAGGCCCATCTTCTCGTCCATGGGGCAGTGTGAGCTGTGAGTAATGTGAGTGCAAGGAAGGCTGGTGGGTCTCTGAGTGCACCCTGTCCCAGCTATGCCCCTGCAAGGCTTGTGAGCTGTGAGTGCGAGGAAGGCTGGTAGCTCTCTGAGTGCACCCTGTCTCAGCTATACCCCTGCAAGGCTTGTGAGCTGTGAGTAATGTGAGCTGTGAGTAATGTGAGCTGTGAGTATTGTGAGCTGTGAGTAATGTGAATGCGAGGAAGGCTGGTGGCTCTCTGAGTGCATCCTGTCTCAGCTATGCCCCTGCAAGGCTTGTGAGCTGTGAGTAATGTGAGCTATGAGTGATGTGAGCTGTGAGTAATATGAGTGCAAGGCAAGCTGGTGGCTCTCTGAGTGCACCCTGTCTCAGCTATTCCCCTGCAAGGCTTGTGAGCTGTGAGTGCGAGGAAGGCTGGTGGCTCTCTGAGTGCACCCTGTCTCAGCTATGCCACTGCAAGGCTTGTGAGCTGTGAGTAATGTGAGTGCGACGAAGGCTGGTGGGTCTCTGAGTGCACCCTGACCCAGCTATGCCCCTGCAAGGCTTGTGAGCTGTGAGTAATATGAGTGCGAGGAAGGCTGGTGGCTCTCTGAGTGAACCCTGTCTCAGCTATGCCCCTGCATGGCTTGTGAGCTGTGAGTAATGTGAGCTGTGAGTAATGTGAGCTGTGAGTAATGTGAGTGCAAGGAAGGCTGGTGGCTCTCTGAGTGATCCCTGTCCCAGCTATGACCCTGCAAGGCTTGTGAGCTGTGAGTAATGTGAGTGTGAGGAAGGCTGGTGGCTCTCTGAGTGCACCCTGTCCCAGCTATGCCCCTGCAAGGCTTGTGAGCTGTGATTAATGTGAGTGCGAGGAAGGCTGGTGGCTCTGTGAGTGCACCCTGTCCCAGCTATGCCCCTGCAAGTCTTGTGAACTGTGAGTAATGTGAGCTGTGAGTAATGTGAGCTGTGAGTAATGTGAGTGCGAGGAAGGCTGGTGGGTCTCTGAGTGCACCCTGTCCCAGCTATGCCCCTGCAAGGCTCGTGAGCTGTGAGTAATGTAAGTGCGAGGAAGGCTGGTGGCTCTCTGAGTGCACCCTGTGCCAGCTATGCCCCTGCAAGGCTTGTGTGCTATGAGTAATGTGAGCTGTGAGTAATGTGAGCTGTGAGTAATGTGAGTGCGAGGAAGGCTGGTGGCTCTATGAGTAGACCCTGTGCCAGCTATGCCACTGCAAGGCTTGTGAGCTGTGAGTAATGTGAGCTGTGAGTAATGTGAGCTATGAGTAATGTGAGCTGTGAGTAATGTGAGTGTGAGGAAGGCTGGTGACTCTGTGAGTGCACCCTGTCCCAGCTATGCCCCTGCAAGGCTTGTGAGCTGTGAGTAATGTGAGCTGTGAGTAATGTGAGTGCGAGGAAGGCTGGTGGCTCATTGAGTGCACCCTGTCCCAGCTATGCCCCTGCAAGGCTTGTGAGCTGCGAGTAATGTGAGCTGTGAGTAATGTGAGCTGTGAGTAATGTGAGCTGTGAGTAATGTGAGTGCGAGGGAGGCTGGTGGCTCTCTGAGTGCACCCTGTCCCAGCTATGCCCCTGCAAGGCTTGTGAGCTGTGAGTAATGTGAGCTGTGAGTAATGTGAGCTGTGAGTAATGTGAGTGCGAGGAAGGCTGGTGGCTCTCTGAGTGCACCCTGTCCCAGCTATGCCCCTGAAAGGCTTGTGAGCAGTGAGTATTGTGAGCTGTGAGTAATGTGAGCTGTGAGTAATGTGAGTGTGAGGAAGGCTGGTGGCTCTGTGAGTGCACCCTGTCCCAGCTATGCCCCTGCAAGGCTTGTGAGCTGTGAGTAATGTGAGCTGTGAGTAATGTGAGCTGTGAGTAATGTGAGTGCGAGGAAGGCTGGTGGGTCTCTGAGTGCACCCTGTCCCAGCTATGCCCCTGCAAGGCTCGTGAGCTGTGAGTAATGTGAGTGCGAGGAAGGCTGGTGGCTCTATGAATGCACCCTGTGCCAGCTATGCCCCCGCACGGCTTGTGAGCTATGAGTAATGTGAGCTGTGAGTAATGTGAGCTGTGAGTAATGTGAGTGCGAGGAAGGCTGATGGCTCTCTGAGTGCACCCTGTCCCAGCTATGCCCCTGAAAGGCTTGTGAGCAGTGAGTAATGTGAGCTGTGAGTAATGTGAGCTGTGAGTAATGTGAGTGCGAGGAAGGCTGGTGGCTCTGTGAGTGCACCCTGTCCCAGCTATGCCCCTGCAAGGCTTGTGAGCTGTGAGTAATGTGAGCTGTGAGTAATGTGAGCTGTGAGTAATGTGAGTGCGAGGAAGGCTGGTGGGTCTCTGAGTGCACCGTGTCCCAGCTATGCCCCTGCAAGGCTCGTGAGCTGTGAGTAATGTAAGTGCGAGGAAGGCTGGTGGCTCTCTGAGTGCACCCTGTGCCAGCTATGCCCCTGCAAGGATTGTGAGCTATGAGTAATGTGAGCTGTGAGTAATGTGAGCTGTGAGTAATTTGAGTGCGAGGAAGGCTGGTGGCTCTATGAGTGCACCCTGTGCAAGCTATGCCCCTGCAAGGCTTGTGAGCTGTGAGTAATGTGAGCTGTGAGTAATGTGAGCTATGAGTAATGTGAGCTATGAGTAATGTGAGTGTGAGGAAGGCTGGTGACTCTGTGAGTGCACCCTGTCCCAGCTATGCCCCTGCAAGGCTTGTGAGCTGTGAGTAATGTGAGCTGTGAGTAATGTGAGTGCGAGGAAGGCTGGTGGCTCATTGAGTGCACCCTGTCCCAGCTATGCCCCTGCAAGGCTTGTGAGCTGCGAGTAATGTGAGCTGTGAGTAATGTGAGCTGTGAGTAATATGAGTGCGAGGAAGGCTGGTGGCTCTGTGAATGCACCCTGTCTCAGCTATGCCCCTGCAAGGCTTGTGAGCTATGAGTAATGTGAGCTATGAGTAATGTGAGCTGTGAGTAATGTGAGTGCGAGGGAGGCTGGTGGCTCTCTGAGTGCACCCTGTCCCAGCTATGCCCCTGCAAGGCTTGTGAGATGTGAGTAATGTGAGCTGTGAGTAATGTGAGCTGTGAGTAATGTGAGTGCGAGGAAGGCTGGTGGCACTCTGAGAGCACCATGTCCCAGCTATGCCCCTGCAAGGCTTGTGAGCAGTGAGTAATGTGAGCTGTGAGTAATGTGAGCTGTGAGTAATGTGAGTGTGAGGAAGGCTGGTGGCTCTGTGAGTGCACCCTGTCCCAGCTATGCCCCTGCAAAGCTTGTGAGCTGTGAGTAATGTGAGCTGGGAGTAATGTGAGCTGTGAGTAATGTGAGTGCGAGGAAGGCTGGTGGGTCTCTGAGTGCACCCTGTCCCAGCTATGCCCCTGCAAGGCTCGTGAGCTGTGAGTAATGTGAGTGCGAGGAAGGCTGGTGGCTCTATGAGTGCTCCCTGTGCCAGCTATGCCCCTGCAAGGCTTGTGAGCTGTGAGTAATGTGAGCTGTGAGTAATGTGAGCTGTGTGTAATGTGAGCTGTGAGCAATGTGAGTGTGAGGAAGGCTGGTGACTCTGTGAGTGCACCCTGTCCCAGCTATGCCCCTGCAAGGCTTGTGAGCTGTGAGTAATGTGAGCTGTGAGTAATGTGAGCTGTGAGTAATGTGAGCTGTGAGTAATGTGAGTGCGAGGAAGGCTGGTGGCTCATTGAGTGCACCCTGTCCCAGCTATGCCCCTGCAAGGCTTGTGAGCTGTGAGTAATGTGAGCTGTGAGTAATGTGAGCTGTGAGTAATGTGAGCTCTGAGTAATGTGAACTGTCAGTAATGTGAGTGCGAGGAAGGCTGGTGGCTCTGTGAAGGCACCCTGTCTCAGCTATGCCCCTGCAAGGCTTGTGAGCTGTGAGTAATGAGAGCTGTGAGTAATATGAGCTGTGAGTAATGTGAGTGCGAGGGAGGCTGGTGGCTCTCTGAGTGCACCCTGTCCCAGCTATGCCTCTGCAAGGCTTGTGAGCTGTGAGTAATGTGAGCTGTGAGTAATGTGAGCTGTGAGCAATGTGAGTGCGAGGGAGGCTGGTGGCTCTTTGAGTGCACCCTGTTCCAGCTATGCCCCTGCAAGGCTTGTGAGCTGTGAGTAATGTGAGCTGTGAGTAATGTGAGCTGTGAGTAATATGAGTGCGAGGGAGGCTGGTGGCTCTCTGAGAGCACCCTGTCCAAGCTATGCCCCTGCAATGCCTGTGAGCTGTGAGTAATGTGAGCTGTGAGTAATGTGAGCTGTGCGTAATGTGAGTGCGAGGGAGGCTGGTGGCTCTCTGAGTGCACCCTGTCCCAGCTATGCCCCTGCAAGGCTTGTGAGCTGTGAGTAATGTGAGTGCGAGGAAGGCTGGTGGCTCTGTGAGTGCACCCTGTCCCAGCTATGCCCCTGCAAGGCCTGTGAGCTGTGAGTAATGTGAGCTCTGAGTAATGTGAGCTCTGAGTAATGTGAGCTGTCAGTAATGTGAGTGCGAGGAAGGCTGGTGGCTCTGTGAAGGCACCCTGTCCCAGCTATGCCCCTGCAAGGCTTGTGAGCTGTGAGTAATGTGAGCTGTGAGTAATGTGAGCTGTGAGTAATGTGAGTGCGAGGAAGGCTGGTGGCTCTCTGAGTGCACCCTGTCCCAGCTATGCCCCTGCAAGGCTTGTGAGCTGTGAGTAATGTGAGCTGTGCGTAATGTGAGATGTGAGTAATGTGAGTGTGAGGAAGGCTGGTGGCTGTCTGAGTGCACCCTGTCCCAGCTATGTCCCTGCAATGCCTGTGAGCTGTGAGTAATGTGAGCTGTGAGTAATGTGAGCTGTGCGTAATGTGAGTGCGAGGGAGGCTGGTGGCTCTCTGAGTACACCCTGTCCCAGGTATGCCCCTGCAAGGCTTGTGAGCTGTGAGTAATGTGAGTGCGAGGAAGGCTGGTGGCTCTGTGAGTGCACCCTGTCCCAGCTATGCCCCTGCATGGCCTGTGAGCTGTGAGTAATGTGAGCTGTGAGTAATGTGAGCTGTGAGCAATGTGAGCTGTGAGTAATGTGAGTGCGAGGAAGGCTGGTGGCTCTGTGAGTGCACCCTGTAGCAGCTATGCCCCTGCATGGCCTGTGAGCTGTGAGTAATGTGAGCTGTGAGTAATGTGAGCTGTGAGTAATGTGTGCTGTGAGTAATGTGAGTGCGAGGAAGGCTGGTGGCTCTGTGAGTGCACACTGTAGCAGCTATGCCCCTGCATGGCCTGTGAGCTGTGAGTAATGTGAGCTGTGAGTAATGTGAGTGTGAGGAAGGCTGGTGGGTCTCTGAGTGCACCCTGTCCCATCTATGCCCCTGCAAGGCTTGTGAGCTGTGAGTAATGTGAGTGCGAGGAAGGCTGGTGGGTCTCTGAGTGCACCCTGTCTCAGCTATGACCCTGCAAGGGTTGTGAGCTGTCAGTAATGTGAGCTGTGAGTAATGTGGGCTGTGAGTAATGTGAGTGCGAGGAAAGCTGGTGGCTCTCTGAGTGCACCCTGTCTCAGCTATGCCCCTGCAAGGCTTGTGAGCAGTGAGGGCGAGGAAGCCTGGTGGCTCTCTGAGTGCACCCTGTCTCAGCTATGCCCCTGCAAGGCTTGTGAGCTGTGAGTAATGTGAGCTGTGAGTAATGTGAGTGCGAGGAAAGCTGGTGGCTCTCTGAGTGCACCCTGTCTCAGCTATGCCCCTGCAAGGCTTGTGAGCTGTGAGTGAGAGGAAGGCTGGTGGCTCTATGAGTGCACCCTATGCCAGCTATGCCCCTGCAAGGCTTGTGAGCTGTGAGTAATGTGAGCTGTGAGTAATGTGAGCTGTGAGTACTGTGAGTGTGAGTAGGGGTAGTTAATCTGTGAGTGCACCCGGTCCCAGCCATGCCCCTGCAAGGCTTGTGAGCTGTGAGTAATGTGAGCTGTGAGTAATGTGAGTGCGAGGAAGGCTGGTGGCTCATTGAGTGCACCCTGTCCCACCTATGCCCCTGCAAGGCTTGTGAGCTGCGAGTAATGTGAGCTGTGAGTAATGTGAGCTGTGAGTAATGTGAGCTGTGAGTAATGTGAGTGCGAGGAAGGCTGGTGGCTCTGTGAATGCACCCTGTCTCAGCTATGCCCCTGCAAGGCATGTGAGCTGTGAGTAATGTGAGCTGTGAGTAATGTGAGTGAGAGGAAGGCTGGTGGCTCTCTGAGTGCACCCTGTCCCAGCTATGCCCCTGCAATGCCTGTTAGCTGTGAGTAATGTGAGCTGTGAGTAATGTGAGCTGTGAGTAATGTGAGCTGTGAGTAATGTGAGCTGTGAGTAATGTGAGTGCGAGGAAGGCTGGTGGCTCTGTGAATGCACCCTGTCTCAGCTATGCCCCTGCAAGGCATGTGAGCTGTGAGTAATGTGAGCTGTGAGTAATGTGAGTGCGAGGAAGGCTGGTGGCTCTGTGAGTGCACCCTGTCCCAGCTATGCCCCTGCAAGGCTTGTGAGCTGTGAGTAATGTGAGCTGTGAGTAATGTGAGTGCGAGGAAGGCTGGTGGCTCATTGAGTGCACCCTGTCCCACCTATGCCCCTGCAAGGCTTCTGAGCTGCGAGTAATGTGAGCTGTGAGTAATGTGAGCTGTGAGTAATGTGAGCTGTGAGTAATGTGAGTGCGAGGAAGGCTGGTGGCTCTGTGAATGCACCCTGTCTCAGCTATGCCCCTGCAAGGCTTGTGAGCTGTGAGTAATGTGAGCTGTGAGTAATGTGAGTGAGAGGAAGGCTGGTGGCTCTCTGAGTGCACCCTGTCCCAGCTATGCCCCTGCAATGCCTGTGAGCTGTGAGTAATGTGAGCTGTGAGTAATGTGAGCTGTGCGTAATGTGAGTGCGAGGGAGGCTGGTGGCTCTCTGAGTGCACCCTGTCCCAGCTATGCCCCTGCAAGGCTTGTGAGCTGTGAGTAATGTGAGTGCGAGGAAGGCTGGTGGCTCTGTGAGTGCACCCTGTCCCAGCTATGCCCCTGCAATGCCTGTGAGCTGTGAGTAATGTGAGCTGTGAGTAATGTGAGCTGTGAGTAATGTGAGCTGTGAGTAATGTGAGTGCGAGGAAAGCTGGTGGCTCTCTGAGTGCACCCTGTCTCAGCTATGCCCCTGCAAGGCTTGTGAGCTGTGAGTGAGAGGAAGGCTGGTGGCTCTATGAGTGCACCCTGTGCCAGCTATGCCCCTGCAAGGCTTGTGAGCTGTGAGTAATGTGAGCTGTGAGTAATGTGAGTGTGAGGAAGGCTGGTGACTCTGTGAGTGCACCCTGTCCCAGCTATGCCCCTGCAAGGCTTGTTAGCTGTGAGTAATGTGAGCTGTGAGTAATGTGAGTGCGAGGAAGGCTGGTGGCTCATTGAGTGTACCCTGTCCCACCTATGCCCCTGCAAGGCTTGTGAGCTGCGAGTAATGTGAGCTGTGAGTAATGTGAGCTGTGAGTAATGTGAGCTGTGAGTAATGTGTGTGCAAGGACGGCTGGTGGCTCTGTGAATGCACCCTGTCTCAGCTATGCCCCTGCAAGGCTTGTGAGCTGTGAGTAATGTGAGCTGTGAGTAATGTGAGTGAGAGGGAGGCTGGTGGCTCTCTGAGTGCACCCTGTCCCAGCTATGCCCCTGCAAGGCTTGTGAGCTGTGAGTAATGTGAGTGCGAGGAAGGCTGGTGGCTCTCTGAGTGCACCCTGTCCCAGCTATGCCCCTGCAAGGCTTGTGAGCAGTGAGTAATGTGAGCTGTGAGTAATGTGAGCTGTGAGTAATGTGAGCTGTGAGTAATGTGAGTGCGAGGAAGGCTGGTGGCTCATTGAGTGCACCCTGTTCCAGCTATGCCCCTGCAAGGCTTGTGAGCTGCGAGTAATGTGAGTTGTGAGTAATGTGAGCTGTGAGTAATGTGAGTGCGAGGGAGGCTGGTGGCTCTCTGAGTGCACCCTGTCCCAGCTATGCCCCCGCAAGGCTTGTGAGCTGTGAGTAATGTGAGCTGTGAGTAATGTGAGCTGTGAGTAATGTGAGTGCGAGGAAGGCTGGTGGCTCTCTGAGTGCACCCTGTCCCAGCTATGCCCCTGCAAGGCTTGTGAGCTGTGAGTAATGTGAGCTGTGAGTAATGTTAGTGCGAGGAAGGCTGGTGGGTCTCTGAGTGCACCCTGTCCCAGCTATGCCCCTACAAGGCTCGTGAGCTGTGAGTAATGTGAGTGCAAGGAAGGCTGGTGGCTCTCTGAGTGCACCCTGTGCCAGCTATGCCCCTGCAAGGCTTGTGAGCTATGAGTAATGTGAGCTGTGAGTAATGTGAGCTGTGAGTAATGTGAGTGCGAGGAAGGCTGGTGGCTCTATGAGTGCACCCTGTGCCAGCTATGCCCCTGCAAGGCTTGTGAGCTGTGAGTAATGTGAGCTGTGAGTAATGTGAGTGTGAGGAAGGCTGGTGACTCTGTGAGTGCACCCTGTCCCAGCTATGCCCCTGCAGGGCTTGTGAGCTGTGAGTAATGTGAGCTGTGAGTAATGTGAGCTGTGAGTAATGTGAGTGCGAGGAAGGCTGGTGGTTCATTGAGTGCACCCTGTCCCAGCTATGCCCCTGCAAGGCTTGTGAGCTGCGAGTAATGTGAGCTGTGAGTAATGTGAGCTGTGAGTAATGTGAGCTGTGAGTAATGTGAGTGCGAGGAAGGCTGGTGGCTCTGTGAATGCACCCTGTCTCAGCTATGCCCCTGAAGGCTTGTGAGCTGTGAGTAATGTGAGCTGTGAGTAATGTGAGCTGTGAGTAATGTGAGTGCGAGGGAGGCTGGTGGCTCTCTGTGTGCACCCTGTCCCAGCTATGCCCTTGCAAGGCTTGTGAGCTGTGACTAATGTGAGCTGTGAGTAATGTGAGCTGTGAGTAATGCGAGTGAGAGGGAGGCTGGTGGCTCTCTGAGTGCACCCTGTCCCAGCTATGCCCCTGCAAGGCTTGTGAGCAGTGAGTAATGTGAGCTGTGAGTAATGTGAGCTGTGAGTAATGTGAGCTGTGAGTAATGTGAGTGCAAGGAAGGCTGGTGGTTAATTGAGTGCACCCTGTTCCAGCTATGCCCCTGCAAGGCTTGTGAGCTGCGAGTAATGTGAGCTGTGAGTAATGTGAGCTGTGAGTAATGTGAGTGCGAGGAAGGCTGGTGGCTCTGTGAATGCACCCTGTCTCGGCTATGCCCCTGCAAGGCTTGTGAGCTGTGAGTAATGTGAGCTGTGAGTAATGTGAGTGCGAGGGAGGCTGGTGGCTCTCTGAGTGCACCCTGTCCCAGTATGCCCCTGCAAGGCTTGTGAGCTGTGAGTAATGTGAGCTGTGAGTAATGTGAGCTGTGAGTAATGTGAGTGCGAGGAAGGCTGGTGGCTCTCTGAGTGCACCCTGTCCCAGCTATGCCCCTGCAAGGCTTGTGAGCTGTGAGTAATGTGAGCTGTGAGTAATGTTAGTGCGAGGAAGGCTGGTGGGTCTCTGAGTGCACCCTGTCCCAGCTATGCCCCTGCAAGGCTCGTGAGCTGTGAGTAATGTGAGTGCGAGGAAGGCTGGTGGCTCTCTGAGTGCACCCTGTGCCAGCTATGCCCCTGCAAGGCTTGTGAGCTATGAGTAATGTGAGCTGTGAGTAATGTGAGCTGTGAGTAATGTGAGTGCGAGGAAGGCTGGTGGCTCTATGAGTGCACCCTGTGCCAGCCATGCCCCTGCAAGGCTTGTGAGCTGTGAGTAATGTGAGCTGTGAGTAATGTGAGCTGTGAGTAATGTGAGTGTGAGGAAGGCTGGTGAATCTGTGAGTGCACCCTGTCCCAGCTATGACCCTGCAAGGCTTGTGAGCTGTGAGTAATGTGAGCTGTGAGAAATGTGAGCTGTGAGTAATGTGAGTGCGAGGAAGGCTGGTGGCTCATTGAGTGCACCCTGTCCCAGCTATGCCCCTGCAAGGCTTGTGAGCTGCGAGTAATGTGAGCTGTGAGTAATGTGAGCTGTGAGTAATGTGAGTGCGAAGAAGGCTGGTGGCTCTGTGAATGCACCCTGTCTCAGCTATGCCCCTAAAGGCTTGTGAGCTGTGAGTAATGTGAGCTGTTAGTGATGTGAGCTGTGAGTAATGTGAGTGCGAGGGAGGCTGGTGGCTCTCTGAGTGAACCCTGTCCCAGCTATGCCCCTGCAAGGCTTGTGAGCTGTGACTAATGTGAGCTGTGAGTAATGTGAGCTGTGAGTAATGTGAGTAAGAGGGAGGCTGGTGGTTCTCTGAGTGCACCCTGTCCCTGCTATGCCCCAGCAAGGCTTGTGAGCTGTGAGTAATGTGAGCTGTGAGTATTGTGAGCTGTGAGTAATATGAGTGCGAGGGAGGCTGGTGGCTCTCTGAGTGCACCCTGTCCAAGCTATGCCCCTGCAAGGCTTGTGAGCTGTGAGTAATGTGAGCTGTGAGTAATGTGAGCTGTGAGTAATGTGAGTTCGAGGAAGGCTGGTGGGTCTCTGAGTGCACCCTGTCCCAGCTATGCCCCTGCATGGCCTGTGAGCAGTGAGTAATGTGAGCTGTGAGTAATGTGAGCTGTGAGTAATGTGAGTGCGAGGGAGGCTG
Source organism: Ambystoma mexicanum (assembly GCF_040938575.1). Lineage (NCBI taxonomy): Eukaryota > Metazoa > Chordata > Amphibia > Caudata > Ambystomatidae > Ambystoma > Ambystoma mexicanum. Next base: position 9,766,919 of record NC_090925.1, read on the forward strand.
GAAGCTCTCTGAGTGCACCCTGTCCCAGCTATGCCCCTGCAAGGCTTGTGAGCTGTGAGTAATGTGAGCTGTGAGTAATGTGAGCTGTGAGTAATGTGAGTGCGAGGAAGGCTGGTGGCTCTCTGAGTGCACCCTGTCCCAGCTATGCCCCTGCAAGGCTTGTGAGCTGTGAGTAATGTGAGCTGTGAGTAATGTGAGATGTGAGTAATGTCAGTGTGAGGAAGGCTGGTGTCTCTTTGAGTGCATCCTGTCCCAGCTATGCCCCTGCAATGCCTGTGAGCTGTGAGTAATGTAAGCTGTGAGTAATGTGAGCTGTGAGTAATGTGAGTGTGAGGAGGCTGGTGGCTCTCTGAGTGCACCCTGTCCCAGCTATGCACCTGCAAGGCTTGTGAGCTGTGAGTAATGTGAGTGGGAGGAAGGCTGGTGGCTCTGTGAGTGCACCCTGTCCCAGCTATGCCCCTGCATGGCCTGTGAGCTGTGAGTAATGTGAGCTGTGACTAATGTGAGCTGTGAGCAATGTGAGCTGTGAGTAATGTGAGTGCGAGGAAGGCTGGTGGCTCTGTGAGTGCACCCTGTAGCAGCTATGCCCCTGCATGGCCTGTGAGCTGTGAGTAATGTGAGCTGTGAGTAATGTGAGCTGTGAGAAATGTGAGCTGTGAGTAATGTGAGTGCGAGGAAGGCTGGTGGCTCTGTGAGTGCACCCTGTAGCAGCTATGCCCCTGCATGGCCTGTGAGCTGTGAGTAATGTGAGCTGTGAGTAATGTGAGCTGCGAGTAATTTGAGTGCGAGGAAGGCTGGTGGCTCTGTGAGTGCACCCTGTAGCAGCTATGCCCCTGCATGGCCTGTGAGCTGTGAGTAATGTGAGCTGTGAGTAATGTGAGCTGTGAGTAATGTGAGTGCGAGGAAGGCTGGTGGCTCTGTGAGTGCACACTGTAGCAGCTATGCCCCTGCATGGCCTGTGAGCTGTGAGTAATGTGAGCTGTGAGTAATATGAGTGTGAGGAAGGCTGATGGGTCTCTGAGTGCACCCTGTCCCAGCTATGCCCCTGCAAGGCTTGTGAGGTGTGAGTAATGCGAGTGTGAGGAAGGCTGGTGGGTCTCTGAGTGCACCCTGTGTCAGCTATGCCCCTGCAAGGCTTGTGAGTTGTGAGTAATGTGAGCTGTGAGTAATGTGAGCTGTGAGTAATGTGAGTGTGAGGAAGGCTGGTGACTCTGTGAGTGCACCCTGTCCCAGCTATGCCCCTGCAAGGCTTGTGAGCTGTGACTAATGTGAGCTGTGAGTAATGTGAGCTGTGAGTAATGTGAGTGCGAGGAAGGCTGGTGGCTCATTGAGTGCACCCTGTCCCAGCTATGCATCTGCAAGGCTTGTGAGCTGTGAGTAATGTGAGCTGTGAGTAATGTGAGTGCGAGGGAGGCTGGTGGCTCTGTGAATGCACCCTGTCTCAGCTATGCCCCTGCAAGGCTTGTGAGCTGTGAGTAATGTGAGCTGTGAGTAATGTGAGCTGTGAGTAATGTGAGTGCTAGGGAGGCTGGTGGCTCTCTGAGTGCACCCTGTCCCAGCTATGCCCCTGCAAGGCTTGTGAGCTGTGAGTAATGTGAGCTGTGAGTAATGTGAGCTGTGAGTAATGTGATTGCGAGGGAGGCTGGTGGCTCTCTGAGTGCACCCTGTCCCAGATATGCCCCTGCAAGGATTGTGAGCTGTGAGTAATGTGAGCTGTGAGTAATATGAGTGCGAGGGAGGCTGCTGGCTCTCTGAGTGCACCCTGTCCAAGCTATGCCCCTGCAAGGCTTGTGAGCTGTGAGTAATGTGAGCTGTGAGTAATGTGAGCTGTGAGTAATGTGAGTGCGAGGAAGGCTGGTGGGTCTCTGAGTGCACCCTGTCCCAGATATGCCCCTGCATGGCCTGTGAGCTGTGGTAATGTGAGCTGTGAGTAATGTGAGCTGTGAGTAATGTGAGTGTGAGGAGGCTGGTGGCTCTCTGAGTGCACACTGTCCCAGCTATGCCCCTGCATGGCCTGTGAGCTGTGAGTAATGTGAGCTGTGAGTAATGTGAGCTGTGAGCAATGTGAGCTGTGAGTAATGTGAGTGCGAGGAAGGCTGGTGGCTCTCTGAGTGCACCCTGTCCCAGCTATGCCCCTGCAAGGCTTGTGAGCTGTGAGTAATGTGAGCTGTGAGTAATGTGAGCTGTGAGTAATGTGAGTGTGAGGAAGGCTGGTGGCTCTCTGAGTGCACCCTGTCCCAGCTATGCCCCTGCAAGGCTTGTGAGCTGTGAGTAATGTGAGCTGTGAGTAATGTGAGATGTGAGTAATTTGTGAGTGTGAGGAAGGCTGGTGGCTCTCTAAGTGCACCCTGTCCCAGCTATGTCCCTGCAATGCCTTTGAGCTGTAAGTAATGTGAGCTGTTAGTAATGTGAGCTGTGAGTAATGTGAGTGCGAGGGAGGCTGGTGGCTCTCTGAGTGCACCCTGTCCCAGCTATGCCCCTGCAAGGCTTGTGAGCTGTTAGTAATGTGAGTGCGAGGAAGGCTGGTGGCTCTGTGAGTGCACCCTGTCCCAGCTATGCCCCTGCATGGCCTGTGAGCTGTGAGTAATGTGAGCTGTGAGTAATGTGAGCTGTGAGCAATGTGAGCTGTGAGTAATGTGAGTGCGAGGAAGGCTGGTGGCTCTGTGAGTGCACCCTGTAGCAGCTATGCCCCTGCATGGCCTGTGAGTAATGTGAGCTGTGAGTAATGTGAGTGCGAGGAAGGCTGGTGGGTCTCTGAGTGCACCCTGTCCCAGCTATGCCCCTGCAAGGCTTGTGAGCTGTGAGTAATGTGAGTGCGAGGAAGGCTGGTGGGTCTCTGAGTGCACCCTGTCTCAGCTATGCCCCTGCAAGGCTTGTGAGCTGTGAGTAATGTGAGCTGTGAGTAATGTGAGCTGTGAGTAATGTGAGTGCGAGGAAAGCTGGTGGCTCTCTGAGTGCACCCTGTCTCATCTATGCCCCTGCAAGGCTTGTGAGCTGTGAGTGCGAGGAAGGCTGGTGGCTCTCTGAGTGCACCCTGTCTCTGCTATGCCCCAGCAAGGCTTGTGATCTGTGAGTAATGTGAGTGCTAGGAAGGCTGGTGGGTCTCAGAGTGCACCCTGTCCCAGCTATGCCCCTGCAAGGCTTGTGAGCTGTGAGTAATGTGAGTGCGAGGAAGGCTGGTGGCTCTCTGAGTGCACCCTGTCTCAGATATGCCCCTGCAAGGCTTCTGAGCTTTGAGTAATGTGAGCTGTGAGTAATGTGAGCTGTGAGTAATGTGAGTGCGAGGAAGGCTGGTGGCTCTCTGAGTGCACCCTATCCCAGCTATGCCCCTGCAAGGCTTGTGAGCTGTGAGTAATGTGAGTGCAAGAAAGGCTGGTGGCTCTCTGAGTGCACCCTGTCCCAGCTATGCCCCTGCAAGGCTTGTGAGCTGTGAGTAATGTGAGTGCAGGGAAGGCTGGTGGGTCTCTGAATGCACACTGTCCCAGCTATGCCCCTGCAAGGCTTGTGAGCTGTGAGTAATGTGAGCTGTGAGTAATGTGAGTGCGAGGAAAGCTGGTGGCTCTCTGAGTGCACCCTGTCTCAGCTATGCCCCTGCAAGGCTTGTGAGCTGTGAGTGAGAGGAAGGCTGGTGGCTCTATGAGTGCACCCTATGCCAGCTATGCCCCTGCAAGGCTTGTGAGCTGTGAGTAATGTGAGCTGTGAGTAATGTGAGCTGTGAGTACTGTGAGTGTGAGTAGGGGTAGTGAATCTGTGAGTGCACCCGGTCCCAGCCATGCCCCTGCAAGGCTTGTGAGCTGTGAGTAATGTGAGCTGTGAGTAATGTGAGTGCGAGGAAGGCTGGTGGCTCATTGAGTGCACCCTGTCCCACCTATGCCCCTGCAAGGCTTGTGAGCTGCGAGTAATGTGAGCTGTGAGTAATGTGAGCTGTGAGTAATGTGAGCTGTGAGTAATGTGAGTGCGAGGAAGGCTGGTGGCTCTGTGAATGCACCCTGTCTCAGCTATGCCCCTGCAAGGCATGTGAGCTGTGAGTAATGTGAGCTGTGAGTAATGTGAGTGAGAGGAAGGCTGGTGGCTCTCTGAGTGCACCCTGTCCCAGCTATGCCCCTGCAATGCCTGTTAGCTGTGAGTAATGTGAGCTGTGAGTAATGTGAGCTGTGAGTAATGTGAGCTGTGAGTAATGTGAGCTGTGAGTAATGTGAGTGCGAGGAAGGCTGGTGGCTCTGTGAATGCACCCTGTCTCAGCTATGCCCCTGCAAGGCATGTGAGCTGTGAGTAATGTGAGCTGTGAGTAATGTGAGTGCGAGGAAGGCTGGTGGCTCTGTGAGTGCACCCTGTCCCAGCTATGCCCCTGCAAGGCTTGTGAGCTGTGAGTAATGTGAGCTGTGAGTAATGTGAGTGCGAGGAAGGCTGGTGGCTCATTGAGTGCACCCTGTCCCACCTATGCCCCTGCAAGGCTTCTGAGCTGCGAGTAATGTGAGCTGTGAGTAATGTGAGCTGTGAGTAATGTGAGCTGTGAGTAATGTGAGTGCGAGGAAGGCTGGTGGCTCTGTGAATGCACCCTGTCTCAGCTATGCCCCTGCAAGGCTTGTGAGCTGTGAGTAATGTGAGCTGTGAGTAATGTGAGTGAGAGGAAGGCTGGTGGCTCTCTGAGTGCACCCTGTCCCAGCTATGCCCCTGCAATGCCTGTGAGCTGTGAGTAATGTGAGCTGTGAGTAATGTGAGCTGTGCGTAATGTGAGTGCGAGGGAGGCTGGTGGCTCTCTGAGTGCACCCTGTCCCAGCTATGCCCCTGCAAGGCTCGTGAGCTGTGAGTAATGTGAGTGCAAGGAAGGCTGGTGGCTCTCTGAGTGCACCCTGTGCCAGCTATGCCCCTGCAAGGCTTGTGAGCTATGAGTAATGTGAGCTGTGAGTAATGTGAGCTGTGAATAATGTGAGTGCGAGGAAGGCTGGTGGCTCTATGAGTGCACCCTGTGCCAGCTATGCCCCTGCAAGGCTTGTGAGCTGTGAGTAATGTGAGCTGTGAGTAATGTGAGTGTGAGGAAGGCTGGTGACTCTGTGAGTGCACCCTGTCCCAGCTATGCCCCTGCAGGGCTTGTGAGCTGTGAGTAATGTGAGCTGTGAGTAATGTGAGCTGTGAGTAATGTGAGTGCGAGGAAGGCTGGTGGCTCATTGAGTGCACCCTGTCCCAGCTATGCCCCTGCAAGGCTTGTGAGCTGCGAGTAATGTGAGCTGTGAGTAATGTGAGCTGTGAGTAATGTGAGCTGTGAGTAATGTGAGTGCGAGGAAGGCTGGTGGCTCTGTGAATGCACCCTGTCTCAGCTATGCCCCTGAAGGCTTGTGAGCTGTGAGTAATGTGAGCTGTGAGTAATGTGAGCTGTGAGTAATGTGAGTGCGAGGGAGGCTGGTGGCTCTCTGTGTGCACCCTGTCCCAGCTATGCCCCTGCAAGGCTTGTGAGCTGTGACTAATGTGAGCTGTGAGTAATGTGAGCTGTGAGTAATGCGAGTGAGAGGGAGGCTGGTGGCTCTCTGAGTGCACCCTGTCCCAGCTATGCCCCTGCAAGGCTTGTGAGCTGTGAGTAATGTGAGTGCGAGGAAGTCTGGTGGCTCTCTGAGTGCACCCTGTCCCAGCTATGCCCCTGCAAGGCTTGTGAGCAGTGAGTAATGTGAGCTGTGAGTAATGTGAGCTGTGAGTAATGTGAGCTGTGAGTAATGTGAGTGCAAGGAAGGCTGGTGGCTAATTGAGTGCACCCTGTTCCAGCTATGCCCTTGCAAGGCTTGTGAGCTGCGAGTAATGTGAGCTGTGAGTAATGTGAGCTGTGAGTAATGTGAGTGCGAGGAAGGCTGGTGGCTCTGTGAATGCACCCTGTCTCGGCTATGCCCCTGCAAGGCTTGTGAGCTGTGAGGAATGTGAGCTGTGAGTAATGTGAGTGCGAGGGAGGCTGGTGGCTCTCTGAGTGCACCCTGTCCCAGCTATGCCCCTGCAAGGCTTGTGAGCTGTGAGTAATGTGAGCTGTGAGTAATGTGAGCTGTGAGTAATGTGAGTGCGAGGAAGGCTGGTGGCTCTCTGAGTGCACCCTGTCCCAGCTATGCCCCTGCAAGGCTTGTGAGCTGTGAGTAATGTGAGCTGTGAGTAATGTTAGTGCGAGGAAGGCTGGTGGGTCTCTGAGTGCACCCTGTCCCAGCTATGCCCCTGCAAGGCTCGTGAGCTGTGAGTAATGTGAGTGCGAGGAAGGCTGGTGGCTCTCTGAGTGCACCCTGTGCCAGCTATGCCCCTGCAAGGCTTGTGAGCTATGAGTAATGTGAGCTGTGAGTAATGTGAGCTGTGAGTAATGTGAGTGCGAGGAAGGCTGGTGGCTCTATGAGTGCACCCTGTGCCAGACATGCCCCTGCAAGGCTTGTGAGCTGTGAGTAATGTGAGCTGTGAGTAATGTGAGCTGTGAGTAATGTGAGTGTGAGGAAGGCTGGTGAATCTGTGAGTGCACCCTGTCCCAGCTATGACCCTGCAAGGCTTGTGAGCTGCGAGTAATGTGAGCTGTGAGTAATGTGAGCTGTGAGTAATGTGAGCTGTGAGTAATGTGAGTGCGAGGAAGGCTGGTGGCTCTGTGAATGCACCCTGTCTCAGCTATGCCCCTGCAAGGCATGTGAGCTGTGAGTAATGTGAGCTGTGAGTAATGTGAGTGAGAGGAAGGCTGGTGGCTCTCTGAGTGCACCCTGTCCCAGCTATGCCCCTGCAATGCCTGTTAGCTGTGAGTAATGTGAGCTGTGAGTAATGTGAGCTGTGAGTAATGTGAGCTGTGAGTAATGTGAGCTGTGAGTAATGTGAGTGCGAGGAAGGCTGGTGGCTCTGTGAATGCACCCTGTCTCAGCTATGCCCCTGCAAGGCATGTGAGCTGTGAGTAATGTGAGCTGTGAGTAATGTGAGTGCGAGGAAGGCTGGTGGCTCTGTGAGTGCACCCTGTCCCAGCTATGCCCCTGCAAGGCTTGTGAGCTGTGAGTAATGTGAGCTGTGAGTAATGTGAGTGCGAGGAAGGCTGGTGGCTCATTGAGTGCACCCTGTCCCACCTATGCCCCTGCAAGGCTTCTGAGCTGCGAGTAATGTGAGCTGTGAGTAATGTGAGCTGTGAGTAATGTGAGCTGTGAGTAATGTGAGTGCGAGGAAGGCTGGTGGCTCTGTGAATGCACCCTGTCTCAGCTATGCCCCTGCAAGGCTTGTGAGCTGTGAGTAATGTGAGCTGTGAGTAATGTGAGTGAGAGGAAGGCTGGTGGCTCTCTGAGTGCACCCTGTCCCAGCTATGCCCCTGCAATGCCTGTGAGCTGTGAGTAATGTGAGCTGTGAGTAATGTGAGCTGTGCGTAATGTGAGTGCGAGGGAGGCTGGTGGCTCTCTGAGTGCACCCTGTCCCAGCTATGCCCCTGCAAGGCTCGTGAGCTGTGAGTAATGTGAGTGCAAGGAAGGCTGGTGGCTCTCTGAGTGCACCCTGTGCCAGCTATGCCCCTGCAAGGCTTGTGAGCTATGAGTAATGTGAGCTGTGAGTAATGTGAGCTGTGAGTAATGTGAGTGCGAGGAAGGCTGGTGGCTCTATGAGTGCACCCTGTGCCAGCTATGCCCCTGCAAGGCTTGTGAGCTGTGAGTAATGTGAGCTGTGAGTAATGTGAGTGTGAGGAAGGCTGGTGACTCTGTGAGTGCACCCTGTCCCAGCTATGCCCCTGCAGGGCTTGTGAGCTGTGAGTAATGTGAGCTGTGAGTAATGTGAGCTGTGAGTAATGTGAGTGCGAGGAAGGCTGGTGGCTCATTGAGTCCACCCTGTCCCAGCTATGCCCCTGCAAGGCTTGTGAGCTGCGAGTAATGTGAGCTGTGAGTAATGTGAGCTGTGAGTAATGTGAGCTGTGAGTAATGTGAGTGCGAGGAAGGCTGGTGGCTCTGTGAATGCACCCTGTCTCAGCTATGCCCCTGAAGGCTTGTGAGCTGTGAGTAATGTGAGCTGTGAGTAATGTGAGCTGTGAGTAATGTGAGTGCGAGGGAGGCTGGTGGCTCTCTGTGTGCACCCTGTCCCAGCTATGCCCCTGCAAGGCTTGTGAGCTGTGACTAATGTGAGCTGTGAGTAATGTGAGCTGTGAGTAATGCGAGTGAGAGGGAGGCTGGTGGCTCTCTGAGTGCACCCTGTCCCAGCTATGCCCCTGCAAGGCTTGTGAGCTGTGAGTAATGTGAGTGCGAGGAAGTCTGGTGGCTCTCTGAGTGCACCCTGTCCCAGCTATGCCCCTGCAAGGCTTGTGAGCAGTGAGTAATGTGAGCTGTGAGTAATGTGAGCTGTGAGTAATGTGAGCTGTGAGTAATGTGAGTGCAAGGAAGGCTGGTGGCTAATTGAGTGCACCCTGTTCCAGCTATGCCCTTGCAAGGCTTGTGAGCTGCGAGTAATGTGAGCTGTGAGTAATGTGAGCTGTGAGTAATGTGAGTGCGAGGAAGGCTGGTGGCTCTGTGAATGCACCCTGTCTCGGCTATGCCCCTGCAAGGCTTGTGAGCTGTGAGGAATGTGAGCTGTGAGTAATGTGAGTGCGAGGGAGGCTGGTGGCTCTCTGAGTGCACCCTGTCCCAGCTATGCCCCTGCAAGGCTTGTGAGCTGTGAGTAATGTGAGCTGTGAGTAATGTGAGCTGTGAGTAATGTGAGTGCGAGGAAGGCTGGTGGCTCTCTGAGTGCACCCTGTCCCAGCTATGCCCCTGCAAGGCTTGTGAGCTGTGAGTAATGTGAGCTGTGAGTAATGTTAGTGCGAGGAAGGCTGGTGGGTCTCTGAGTGCACCCTGTCCCAGCTATGCCCCTGCAAGGCTCGTGAGCTGTGAGTAATGTGAGTGCGAGGAAGGCTGGTGGCTCTCTGAGTGCACCCTGTGCCAGCTATGCCCCTGCAAGGCTTGTGAGCTATGAGTAATGTGAGCTGTGAGTAATGTGAGCTGTGAGTAATGTGAGTGCGAGGAAGGCTGGTGGCTCTATGAGTGCACCCTGTGCCAGACATGCCCCTGCAAGGCTTGTGAGCTGTGAGTAATGTGAGCTGTGAGTAATGTGAGCTGTGAGTAATGTGAGTGTGAGGAAGGCTGGTGAATCTGTGAGTGCACCCTGTCCCAGCTATGACCCTGCAAGGCTTGTGAGCTGTGAGTAATGTGAGCTGTGAGAAATGTGAGCTGTGAGTAATGTGAGTGCGAGGAAGGCTGGTGGCTCATTGAGTGCACCCTGTCCCAGCTATGCCCCTGCAAGGCTTGTGAGCTGCGAGTAATGTGAGCTGTGAGTAATGTGAGCTGTGAGTAATGTGAGTGCGAAGAAGGCTGGTGGCTCTGTGAATGCACCCTGTCTCAGCTATGCCCCTGAAGGCTTGTGAGCTGTGAGTAATGTGAGCTGTTAGTAATGTGAGCTGTGAGTAATGTGAGTGCGAGGGAGGCTGGTGGCTCTCTGAGTGAACCCTGTCCCAGCTATGCCCCTGCAAGGCTTGTGAGCTGTGACTAATGTGAGCTGTGAGTAATGTGAGCTGTGAGTAATGTGAGTAAGAGGGAGGCTGGTGGTTCTCTGAGTGCACCCTGTCCCTGCTATGCCCCAGCAAGGCTTGTGAGCTGTGTGTAATTTGAGCTGTGAGTATTGTGAGCTGTGAGTAATATGAGTGCGAGGGAGGCTGGTGGCTCTCTGAGTGCACCCTGTCCAAGCTATGCCCCTGCAAGGCTTGTGAGCTGTGAGTAATGTGAGCTGTGAGTAATGTGAGCTGTGAGTAATGTGAGTTCGAGGAAGGCTGGTGGGTCTCTGAGTGCACCCTGTCCCAGCTATGCCCCTGCATGGCCTGTGAGCAGTGAGTAATGTGAGCTGTGAGTAATGTGAGCTGTGAGTAATGTGAGTGCGAGGGAGGCTGGAAGCTCTCTGAGTGCACCCTGTCCCAGCTATGCCCCTGCAAGGCTTGTGAGCTGTGAGTAATGTGAGCTGTGAGTAATGTGAGCTGTGAGTAATGTGAGTGCGAGGAAGGCTGGTGGCTCTCTGAGTGCACCCTGTCCCAGCTATGCCCCTGCAAGGCTTGTGAGCTGTGAGTAATGTGAGCTGTGAGTAATGTGAGATGTGAGTAATGTCAGTGTGAGGAAGGCTGGTGTCTCTTTGAGTGCATCCTGTCCCAGCTATGCCCCTGCAATGCCTGTGAGCTGTGAGTAATGTAAGCTGTGAGTAATGTGAGCTGTGAGTAATGTGAGTGTGAGGAGGCTGGTGGCTCTCTGAGTGCACCCTGTCCCAGCTATGCACCTGCAAGGCTTGTGAGCTGTGAGTAATGTGAGTGGGAGGAAGGCTGGTGGCTCTGTGAGTGCACCCTGTCCCAGCTATGCCCCTGCATGGCCTGTGAGCTGTGAGTAATGTGAGCTGTGACTAATGTGAGCTGTGAGCAATGTGAGCTGTGAGTAATGTGAGTGCGAGGAAGGCTGGTGGCTCTGTGAGTGCACCCTGTAGCAGCTATGCCCCTGCATGGCCTGTGAGCTGTGAGTAATGTGAGCTGTGAGTAATGTGAGCTGTGAGAAATGTGAGCTGTGAGTAATGTGAGTGCGAGGAAGGCTGGTGGCTCTGTGAGTGCACCCTGTAGCAGCTATGCCCCTGCATGGCCTGTGAGCTGTGAGTAATGTGAGCTGTGAGTAATGTGAGCTGCGAGTAATTTGAGTGCGAGGAAGGCTGGTGGCTCTGTGAGTGCACCCTGTAGCAGCTATGCCCCTGCATGGCCTGTGAGCTGTGAGTAATGTGAGCTGTGAGTAATGTGAGCTGTGAGTAATGTGAGTGCGAGGAAGGCTGGTGGCTCTGTGAGTGCACACTGTAGCAGCTATGCCCCTGCATGGCCTGTGAGCTGTGAGTAATGTGAGCTGTGAGTAATATGAGTGTGAGGAAGGCTGATGGGTCTCTGAGTGCACCCTGTCCCAGCTATGCCCCTGCAAGGCTTGTGAGGTGTGAGTAATGCGAGTGTGAGGAAGGCTGGTGGGTCTCTGAGTGCACCCTGTGTCAGCTATGCCCCTGCAAGGCTTGTGAGTTGTGAGTAATGTGAGCTGTGAGTAATGTGAGCTGTGAGTAATGTGAGTGCGAGGAAGGCTGGTGGCTCTCTGAGTGCACCCTGTCCCAGCTATGCCCCTGCAAGGCTTGTGAGCTGTGAGTAATGTGAGCTCTGAGTAATGTGAGCTGTGAGTAATGTGAGTGTGAGGAAGGCTGGTGGCTCTCTGAGTGCACCCTGTCCCAGCTATGCCCCTGCAAGGCTTGTGAGCTGTGAGTAATGTGAGCTGTGAGTAATGTGAGATGTGAGTAATGTGAGTGTGAGGAAGGCTGGTGGCTCTCTAAGTGCACCCTGTCCCAGCTATGTCCCTGCAATGCCTTTGAGCTGTAAGTAATGTGAGCTGTTAGTAATGTGAGCTGTGAGTAATGTGAGTGCGAGGGAGGCTGGTGGCTCTCTGAGTGCACCCTGTCCCAGCTATGCCCCTGCAAGGCTTGTGAGCTATGAGTAATGTGAGTGCGAGGAAGGCTGGTGGCTCTGTGAGTGCACCCTGTCCCAGCTATGCCCCTGCATGGCCTGTGAGCTGTGAGTAATGTGAGCTGTGAGTAATGTGAGCTGTGAGCAATGTGAGCTGTGAGTAATGTGAGTGCGAGGAAGGCTGGTGGCTCTGTGAGTGCACCCTGTAGCAGCTATGCCCCTGCATGGCCTGTGAGTAATGTGAGCTGTGAGTAATGTGAGTGCGAGGAAGGCTGGTGGGTTTCTGAGTGCACCCTGTCCCAGCTATGCCCCTGCAAGGCTTGTGAGCTGTGAGTAATGTGAGTGCGAGGAAGGCTGGTGGGTCTCTGAGTGCACCCTGTCTCAGCTATGCCCCTGCAAGGCTTGTGAGCTGTGAGTAATGTGAGCTGTGAGTAATGTGAGCTGTGAGTAATTTGAGTGCGAGGAAAGCTGGTGGCTCTCTGAGTGCACCCTGTCTCATCTATGCCCCTGCAAGGCTTGTGAGCTGTGAGTGCGAGGAAGGCTGGTGGCTCTCTGAGTGCACCCTGTCTCAGCTATGCCCCAGCAAGGCTTGTGATCTGTGAGTAATGTGAGTGCTAGGAAGGCTGGTGAGTCTCAGAGTGCACCCTGTCCCAGCTATGCCCCTGCAAGGCTTGTGAGCTGTGAGTAATGTGAGTGCGAGGAAGGCTGGTGGCTCTCTGAGTGCACCCTGTCTCAGATATGCCCCTGCAAGGCTTCTGAGCTGTGAGTAATGTGAGCTGTGAGTAATGTGAGCTGTGAGTAATGTGAGTGCGAGGAAGGCTGGTGGCTCTCTGAGTGCACTCTATCCCAGCTATGCCCCTGCAAGGCTTGTGAGCTGTGAGTAATGTGAGTGCAAGAAAGGCTTGTGGCTCTCTGAGTGCACCCTGTCCCAGCTATGCCCCTGCAAGGCTTGTGAGCTGTGAGTAATGTGAGTGCAGAGAAGGCTGGTGGGTCTCTGAATGCACACTGTCCCAGCTATGCCCCTGCAAGGCTTGTGAGCTGTGAGTAATGTGAGCTGTGAGTACTGTGAGCTGTGAGTAATGTGAGTGCGAGGAAGGCTGGTGGCTCTCTGCGTGCACCCTGTCCCAGCTATGCCCCTGCAAGGCTTGTGAGCAGGGAGTAATGTGAGCTGTGAGTAATGTGAGTTGTGAGTAATGTGAGTGTGAGGAAGGCTGGTGGCTCTGTGAGTGCACCCTGTCCCAGCTATGCCCCTGCAAGGCTTGTGAGCTGTGAGTAATGTGAGCTGTGAGTAATGTGAGCTGTGAGTAATGTGAGTGCGAGGAAGGCTGGTGGGTCTCTGAGTGCACCCTGTCCCAGCTATGCCCCTGCAAGGCTTGTGAGCTGTGAGTAATGTGAGTGCGAGGAAGGCTGGTGGCTCTGTGAGTGCACCCTGTGCCAGCTATGCCCCTGCAAGTCTTGTGAGCTATGAGTAATGTGAGCTGTGAGTAATGTGAGCTGTGAGTAATGTGAGTGTGAGGAAGGCTGGTGACTCTGTGAGTGCACCCTGTCCCAGCTATGCCCCTGCACGGCTTGTGAGCTATGAGTAATGTGAGCTGTGAGTAATATGAGCTGTGAGTAATGTGAGCTGTGAGAAATGTGAGTGCGAGGAAGGCTGGTGGCTCTGTGAATGCACCCTGTCTCAGCTATGCCCCTGCAAGGCTTGTGAGCTGTGAGTAATGTGAGCTGTGAGTAATGTGAGCTGTGAGTAATGTGAGTGTGAGGAAGGCTGGTGTGTCTCTGAGTGCACCCTGTCCCAGCTATGCCCCTGCATGGCTTGTGAGCTGTGAGTAATGTGAGCTGTGAGTAATGTGAGCTGTGAGTAATATGAGTGTGAGGAAGGCTGGTGGCTCTCTGAGTGCACCCTGTCTCAGCTATGCCCCTCCAATGCCTGTGAGCTGTGAGTAATGTGAGCTGTGAGTAATGTGAATGCGAGGGAGGCTGGTGGCTCTCTGAGTGCACCCTGTCCTAGCTATGCCCCTGCAAGGCTTGTGAGCTGTGAGTAATGTGAGTGCGAGGAAGGCTGGTGGCTCTGTGAGTGCACCCTGTCCCAGCTATGCCCCTGCATGGCCTGTGAGCTGTGAGTAATGTGAGCTGTGAGTAATGTGAGCTGTGAGCAATGTGAGCTGTGAGTAATGTGAGTGCGAGGAAGGCTGGTGGCTCTGTGAGTGCACACTGTAGCAGCTATGCCCCTGCATGGCCTGTGAGCTGTGATTAATGTGAGCTGTGAGTATTGTGAGTGCGAGGAAGGCTGGTGGGTCTCTGAGTGCACCCTGTCCCAGCTATGCCCCTGCATGGCCTGTGAGCTGTGATTAATGTGAGCTGTGAGTAATTTGAGTGCGAGGAAGGCTGTTGGGTCTCTGAGTGCACCCTGTCCCAGCTATGCCCCTGCAAGGCTTGTGAGCTGTGAGTAATGTGAGTGCGATGAAGGCTGGTGGCTCTCTGAGTGCACCCTGTCCCAGCTATGCCCCTGCAAGGCTTGTGAGCTGTGAGTAATGTGAGCTGTGAGTAATGTGAGTGCGAGGAAGGCTGGTGGCTCTCTGAGTGCACCCTGTCCCAGCTATGCCCCTGCAAGGCTTGTGAGCTGTGAATGCGAGGAAAGCTGGTGGCTCTCTGAGTGCACCCTGTCCCAGCTATGCCCCTGCAAGGCTTGTGAGCTGTGAGTAATGTGAGTGCAAGGAAGGCTGGTGGCTCTCTGAGTGCACCCAGTTCCAGCTATGCCCCTGCAAGGCTTGTGAGCTGTGAGTGCGAGGAAGGCTGGTGGCTCTCTGAGTGCACCCTGTCCCAACTATGCCCCTGCAAGGCTTGTGAGTTGTGAGTAATGTGAGCTGTGAGTAATGTGAGTGCGAGGAAGGCTGGTGGCTCTCTGAGTGCACCCTGTCCCAGATATGCCCCTGCAAGGCTTGTGAGCTGTGAGTGTGAGGAAGGCTGGTGGCTCTCTGAGTGCACCCTGTCCCAGCTATGCCCCTGCAAGGCTTGTGAGCTGTGAGTAATGTGAGCTGTGAGTAATGTGAGATGTGAGTAATGTGAGTGTGAGGAAGGCTGGTGGCTCTCTAAGTGCACCCTGTCCCAGCTATGTCCCTGCAATGCCTTTGAGCTGTAAGTAATGTGAGCTGTTAGTAATGTGAGCTGTGTGTAATGTGAGTCCGAGGGAGGCTGGTGGCTCTCTGAGTGCACCCTGTCCCAGCTATGCCCCTGCAAGGCTTGTGAGCTGTGAGTAATGTGAGCTCTGAGTAATGTGAGCTGTGAGTAATGTGAGTGTGAGGAAGGCTGGTGGCTCTCTGAGTGCACCCTGTCCCAGCTATGCCCCTGCAAGGCTTGTGAGCTGTGAGTAATGTGAGCTGTGAGTAATGTGAGATGTGAGTAATGTGAGTGTGAGGAAGGCTGGTGGCTCTCTAAGTGCACCCTGTCCCAGCTATGTCCCTGCAATGCCTTTGAGCTGTAAGTAATGTGAGCTGTTAGTAATGTGAGCTGTGAGTAATGTGAGTGCGAGGGAGGCTGGTGGCTCTCTGAGTGCACCCTGTCCCAGCTATGCCCCTGCAAGGCTTGTGAGCTGTGAGTAATGTGAGTGCGAGGAAGGCTGGTGGCTCTGTGAGTGCACCCTGTCCCAGCTATGCCCCTGCATGGCCTGTGAGCTGTGAGTAATGTGAGCTGTGAGTAATGTGAGCTGTGAGCAATGTGAGCTGTGAGTAATGTGAGTGCGAGGAAGGCTGGTGGCTCTGTGAGTGCACCCTGTAGCAGCTATGCCCCTGCATGGCCTGTGAGTAATGTGAGCTGTGAGTAATGTGAGTGCGAGGAAGGCTGGTGGGTTTCTGAGTGCACCCTGTCCCAGCTATGCCCCTGCAAGGCTTGTGAGCTGTGAGTAATGTGAGTGCGAGGAAGGCTGGTGGGTCTCTGAGTGCACCCTGTCTCAGATATGCCCCTGCAAGGCTTGTGAGCTGTGAGTAATGTGAGCTGTGAGTAATGTGAGCTGTGAGTAATTTGAGTGCGAGGAAAGCTGGTGGCTCTCTGAGTGCACCCTGTCTCATCTATGCCCCTGCAAGGCTTGTGAGCTGTGAGTGCGAGGAAGGCTGGTGGCTCTCTGAGTGCACCCTGTCTCAGCTATGCCCCAGCAAGGCTTGTGATCTGTGAGTAATGTGAGTGCTAGGAAGGCTGGTGGGTCTCAGAGTGCACCCTGTCCCAGCTATGCCCCTGCAAGGCTTGTGAGCTGTGAGTAATGTGAGTGCGAGGAAGGCTGGTGGCTCTCTGAGTGCACCCTGTCTCAGATATGCCCCTGCAAGGCTTCTGAGCTGTGAGTAATGTGAGCTGTGAGTAATGTGAGCTGTGAGTAATGTGAGTGCGAGGAAGGCTGGTGGCTCTCTGAGTGCACTCTATCCCAGCTATGCCCCTGCAAGGCTTGTGAGCTGTGAGTAATGTGAGTGCAAGAAAGGCTTGTGGCTCTCTGAGTGCACCCTGTCCCAGCTATGCCCCTGCAAGGCTTGTGAGCTGTGAGTAATGTGAGTGCAGAGAAGGCTGGTGGGTCTCTGAATGCACACTGTCCCAGCTATGCCCCTGCAAGGCTTGTGAGCTGTGAGTAATGTGAGCTGTGAGTACTGTGAGCTGTGAGTAATGTGAGTGCGAGGAAGGCTGGTGGCTCTCTGCGTGCACCCTGTCCCAGCTATGCCCCTGCAAGGCTTGTGAGCAGGGAGTAATGTGAGCTGTGAGTAATGTGAGTTGTGAGTAATGTGAGTGTGAGGAAGGCTGGTGGCTCTGTGAGTGCACCCTGTCCCAGCTATGCCCCTGCAAGGCTTGTGAGCTGTGAGTAATGTGAGCTGTGAGTAATGTGAGTGCGAGGAAGGCTGGTGGGTCTCTGAGAGCACCCTGTCCCAGCTATGCCCCTGCAAGGCTTGTGAGCTGTGAGTAATGTGAGTGCGAGGAAGGCTGGTGGCTCTGTGAGTGCACCCTGTGCCAGCTATGCCCCTGCAAGTCTTGTGAGCTATGAGTAATGTGAGCTGTGAGTAATGTGAGCTGTGAGTAATGTGAGTGTGAGGAAGGCTGGTGACTCTGTGAGTGCACCCTGTCCCAGCTATGCCCCTGCACGGCTTGTGAGCTATGAGTAATGTGAGCTGTGAGTAATATGAGCTGTGAGTAATGTGAGCTGTGAGAAATGTGAGTGCGAGGAAGGCTGGTGGCTCTGTGAATGCACCCTGTCTCAGCTATGCCCCTGCAAGGCTTGTGAGCTGTGAGTAATGTGAGCTGTGAGTAATGTGAGCTGTGAGTAATGTGAGTGTGAGGAAGGCTGGTGTGTCTCTGAGTGCACCCTGTCCCAGCTATGCCCCTGCATGGCTTGTGAGCTGTGAGTAATGTGAGCTGTGAGTAATGTGAGCTGTGAGTAATATGAGTGTGAGGAAGGCTGGTGGCTCTCTGAGTGCACCCTGTCTCAGCTATGCCCCTCCAATGCCTGTGAGCTGTGAGTAATGTGAGCTGTGAGTAATGTGAATGCGAGGGAGGCTGGTGGCTCTCTGAGTGCACCCTGTCCTAGCTATACCCCTGCAAGGCTTGTGAGCTGTGAGTAATGTGAGTGCGAGGAAGGCTGGTGGCTCTGTGAGTGCACCCTGTCCCAGCTATGCCCCTGCATGGCCTGTGAGCTGTGAGTAATGTGAGCTGTGAGTAATGTGAGCTGTGAGCAATGTGAGCTGTGAGTAATGTGAGTGCGAGGAAGGCTGGTGGCTCTGTGAGTGCACACTGTAGCAGCTATGCCCCTGCATGGCCTGTGAGCTGTGATTAATGTGAGCTGTGAGTATTGTGAGTGCGAGGAAGGCTGGTGGGTCTCTGAGTGCACCCTGTCCCAGCTATGCCCCTGCATGGCCTGTGAGCTGTGATTAATGTGAGCTGTGAGTAATTTGAGTGCGAGGAAGGCTGTTGGGTCTCTGAGTGCACCCTGTCCCAGCTATGCCCCTGCAAGGCTTGTGAGCTGTGAGTAATGTGAGTGCGATGAAGGCTGGTGGCTCTCTGAGTGCACCCTGTCCCAGCTATGCCCCTGCAAGGCTTGTGAGCTGTGAGTAATGTGAGCTGTGAGTAATGTGAGTGCGAGGAAGGCTGGTGGCTCTCTGAGTGCACCCTGTCCCAGCTATGCCCCTGCAAGGCTTGTGAGCTGTGAATGCGAGGAAAGCTGGTGGCTCTCTGAGTGCACCCTGTCCCAGCTATGCCCCTGCAAGGCTTGTGAGCTGTGAGTAATGTGAGTGCAAGGAAGGCTGGTGGCTCTCTGAGTGCACCCTGTTCCAGCTATGCCCCTGCAAGGCTTGTGAGCTGTGAGTGCGAGGAAGGCTGGTGGCTCTCTGAGTGCACCCTGTCCCAACTATGCCCCTGCAACGCTTGTGAGTTGTGAGTAATGTGAGCTGTGAGTAATGTGAGTGCGATGAAGGCTGGTGGCTCTCTGAGTGCACCCTGTCCCAGATATGCCCCTGCAAGGCTTGTGAGCTGTGAGTGTGAGGAAGGCTGGTGGCTCTCTGAGTGCACCCTGTCCCAGCTATGCCCCTGCAAGGCTTGTGAGTTGTGAGTGCGAGGAAGACTGGTGGCTCTCTGAGTGCACCCTGTCCCAGCTATGCCCCTGCAAGGCGTGTGAGCTGTGAGTAATGTGAGCTGTGAGTAATGTGAGCTGTGAGTAATGTGAGTGCGAGGGAGACTGGTGGCTCTCTGAGTGCACCCTGTCCCAGCTATGCCCCTGCATGGCCTGTGAGCTGTGAGTAATGTGAGCTGTGAGTAATGTGAGCTGTGAATAATGTGAGCTGTGAGTAATGTGAGTGCGAGGGAGGCTGGTGGCTCTCTGAGTGCACCCTGTCCCAGCTATGCCCCTGCATGGCATGTGAGCTGTGAGTAATGTGAGCTGTGAGTAATGTGAGCTGTGAGTAATGTGAGCTGTGAGTAATGTGAGTGCGAGGAAGGCTGGTGGCTCTGTGAGTGCACCCTGTCCCAGCTATGCCCCTGCATGGCCTGTTAGCTGTGAGTAATGTGAGCTGTGAGTAATGTGAGCTGTGAGCTGTGAGTAATGTGAGTGCGAGGGAGGCTGGTGGCTCTCTGAGTGCACCCTGTCCCAGATATGCCCCTGCATGGCCTATGAGCTGTGAGTAATGTGAGCTGTGAGTAATGTGAGCTGTGAGTAATGTGAGTGCGAGGAAGGCTGGTGGCTCTGTGAGTACACCCTGTCCCAGCTATGCCCCTGCATGGCCTGTTAGCTGTGAGTAATGTGAGCTGTGAGTAATGTGAGCTGTGAGTAATGTGAGCTGTGAGTAATGTGAGTGTGAGATAGGCTGGTGGCTCTGTGAGTGCACCCTGTCCCAGCTATGACCCTGCAAGGCTTGTGAGCTGTGAGTAATGTGAGTTCGAGGAAGGCTGGTGGCTCTCTGAGTGCACCCTGTCCCAGATATGCCCCTGCAAGGCTTGTGAGCTGTGAGTAATGTGAGTGCGAGGAAGGCTGGTGGCTCTGAGTGCACCCTGTCCCAGCTATGCTCCTGCATGGCCTGTGAGCTGTGGGTAATGTGAGCTGTGAGTAATGTGAGCTGTGAGTAATATGAGCTGTGAGTAATGTGAGTGCGAGGAAGGCTGGTGGCTCTCTGAGAGCACCCTGTCCCAGCTATGCTCCTGCATGGCCTGTGAGCTGTGGGTAAAGTGAGCTGTGAGTAATGTGAGCTGTGAGTAATGTGAGCTGTGAGTAATGTGAGTGTGAGGAAGGCTGGTGGCTCTCTGAGTGCACCCTGTGCCAGCTATGCCCCTGCAAGGCTTGTGAGCTGTGAGTAATGTGAGTACGAGGAAGGCTGGTGGCTCTCTGAGTGCACCCTGTCCCAGCTATGCTCCTGCATGGCATGTGAGCTGTGAGTAATGTGAGCTGTGAGTAATGTGAGCTGTGAGTAATGTGAGCTGTGAGTAATGTGAGCTGTGAGTAATGTGAGTGCGAGGAAGGCTGGTGGCTCTCTGAGTGCACCCTGTCCCAGCTATGCTCCTGCATGGCCTGTGAGCTGTGAGTAATGTGAGCTGTGAGTAATGTGAGCTGTGAGTAATGTGAGTGCGAGGAAGGCTGGTGGCTCTCTGAGTGCACCCTGTCCCAGCTATGCCACTGCAAGGCTTATGAGCTGTGAGTAATGTGAGCTGTGAGTAATGTGTGTGCAAGGAAGGCTGGTGGCTCTCTGAGTGCACCCTGTCCCAGCTATGCCCCTGCAAAGCTTGTGAGCTGTGAGTAATGTGAGCTGTGAGTAATGTGAGCTGTGAGTAATGTGAGAGCAAGGAAGGCTGTCGG
This sequence comes from Ambystoma mexicanum, assembly GCF_040938575.1. Taxonomy (NCBI): domain Eukaryota; kingdom Metazoa; phylum Chordata; class Amphibia; order Caudata; family Ambystomatidae; genus Ambystoma; species Ambystoma mexicanum. The sequence continues at coordinate 9,786,685 of NC_090925.1, forward strand.
CTCACTGAGTGCACCCTGTCCCAGCTATGCCCCTGCAAGGCTTGTGAGCTGTGAGTAATGTGAGCTGTGAGTGAAGTGAGCTGTGAGTAATGTGAGTGCGAGGAAGGCTGGTGGCTCTCTGAGTGCACCCTGTCTCAGCTATGCCCCTGCAAAGCTTGTGAGCTGTGAGTGCGAGGAAGGCTGGTGGCTCTGTGAGTGCACCCTGTCCCAGCTATGCCCCTGCAAGGCTTGTGAGCTGTGAGTAATGTGCGTGCGAGGAAGACTGGTGGGTCTCTTTGTGCACCCTGTCCCAGCTATGCCCCTGCAAGGCTTGTGAGCTGTGAGTAATGTGAGTGCGAGGAAGGCTGGTGGCTCTCTGAGTGCACCCTGTCCCAGCTATGCCCCTGCAAGGCTTGTGAGCTGTGAGTAATGTGATTTGTGGGTAATGTGAGCTGTGTGTAATGTGAGCTGTGAGTAATGTGAGTGCGAGGAAGGCTGGTGGCTCTCTGAGTGCACCCTGTCCCAGCTATGCATCCTGCTTGGCCTGTGAGCTGTGAGTAATGTGAGCTGTGAATAATGTGAGCTGTGAGTAATGTGAGCTGTGAGTAATGTGAGTGCGAGGAAGGCTGGTGGCTCTCTGAGTGCACCCTGTCCCAGCTATGCTCCTGCATGGCATGTGAGCTGTGAGTAATGTGAGCTGTGAGTAATGTGAGCTGTGAGTAATGTGAGCTGTGAGTAATGTGAGTGCGAGGAAGGCTGGTGGCTCTCTGAGTGCACCCTGTCCCAGCTATGCTCCTGCATGGCCTGTGAGCTGTGAGTAATGTGATCTGTGAGTAATGTGAGCTGTGAGTAATGTGAGTGCGAGGAAGGCTGGTGGCTCTCTGAGTGCACCCTGTCCCAGCTATGCCACTGCAAGGCTTATGAGCTGTGAGTAATGTGAGCTGTGAGTAATGTGTGTGCGAGGAAGGCTGGTGGCTCTCTGAGTGCACCCTGTCCCAGCTATGCCCCTGCAAAGCTTGTGAGCTGTGAGTAATGTGAGCTGTGAGTAATGTGAGCTGTGAGTAATGTGAGAGCAAGGAAGGCTGGCGGCTCACTGAGTGCACCCTGTCCCAGCTATGCCCCTGCAAGGCTTGTGAGCTGTGAGTAATGTGAGCTGTGAGTAATGTGAGCTGTGAGTGAAGTGAGCTGTGAGTAATGTGAGTGCGAGGAAGGCTGGTGGCTCTCTGAGTGCACCCTGTCTCAGCTATGCCCCTGCAAAGCTTGTGAGCTGTGAGTGCGAGGAAGGCTGGTGGCTCTGTGAGTGCACCCTGTCCCAGCTATGCCCCTGCAAGGCTTGTGAGCTGTGAGTAATGTGCGTGCGAGGAAGGCTGGTGGGTCTCTTAGTGCACCCTGTCCCAGCCATGCCCCTGCAAGGCTTGTGAGCTGTGAGTAATGTGAGTGCGAGGAAGGCTGGTGGCTCTCTGAGTGCACCCTGTCCCAGCTATGCCCCTGCAAGGCTTGTGAGCTGTGAGTAATGTGAGTTGTGGGTAATGTGAGCTCTGTGTAATGTGAGCTGTGAGTAATGTGAGTGCGAGGAAGGCTGGTGGCTCTCTGAGTGCACCCTGTCCCAGCTATGCTCCTGCATGGCCTGTGAGCTGTGAGTAATGTGAGCTGTGAATAATGTGAACTCTGAGTAATGTGAGCTGTGAGTAATGTGTGTGCGAGGAAGGCTGGCGGCTCTCTGAGTGCACCCTGTGCCAGCTATGCCCCTGCAAGGCTTATGAGCTGTGAGTAATGTGAGCTGTGAGTAATGTGAGCTGTGAGTAATGTGAGTGCGAGGAAGGCTGGTGGCTCTCTGAGTGCACCCTGTCTCCGCTATGCCCCTGAAAGTCTTGTGAGCTGTGAGTAATGTGAGCTGTGAGTAATGTGAGCTATGAGTAATGTGAGTGTGAGGAAGGCTGGTGGCTCTCTGAGTGCACCCTGTCCCAGCTATGCCCCTGCAAGGCTTGTGAGCTGTGAGTAAATTGAGTGCGAGGAAGGCTGGTGGCTCTCTGAGTGCACCCTGTCCCAGCTATGCCCCTGCAAGCCTTGTGAGCTGTGAGTAATGTGAGCTGTGAGTAATGTGAGCTGTGAGTAATGTGAGCGCAAGGAAGGCTGGCGGCTCTCTGAGTGCACCCTGTCCCAGTTATGCCCCTGCAAGGCTTGTGAGCTGTGAGTAATGTGAGCTGTGAGTAATGTGAGCTGTGGATAATGTGAGCGCAAGGAAGGCTGGCGGCTCTCTGAGTGAGAGCCCCTGCAAGGCTTGTGAGCTGTGAGTAATGTGAGTGCGAGGAAGGCTGGTGGCTCTCTGAGTGCACCCTATCCCAGCTGTGCCCCTGCAAGGCTTGTGAGCTATGAGTAATGTGAGTGTGAGGAAGGCTGGTGGCTCTTTGAGTGCACCCTGTGCCAGCTATGCCCCTGCAAGTCTTGTGAGCTGTGAGTAATGTGGGCGCAAGGAAGGCTGGCGGCTCTCTGAGTGCACCCTGTCCCAGTTATGCCCCTGCAATGCTGGCCGCTCTCTTTACCAAATGTAAGAAGTCAGGACATCAGGGTCCCAGCATGGCACGTGGGCAGGTAGACCCTTTTTGGGGTTCAGACTTTCCAGGCGAGGCTTACCTGGTGGCCACGTGGCAGCGGGTGGGTCTTCTTCTCTATGCCTGTGGCACTGCCAAGGTCTGAGAAGGCAATGAGGTCCTGGACTCCAATTGATTGGCAGGTCCGGGGGCAGGGTGGGCTCTTCCAATGAATTGTCCTATTTAATTTTAAGCGCTAAGAAGTCTTGCAAATCCTGGAAATAGCGCCAGTCACGCGGAACCTTTCATGTCTTGGGCTGGGCTGTTGGTGTTGTTTGGTTGCATATGGCACAGCACTGAGGACTGTGGGCTTCGGGTGCTTACATGTATATCGTGATTTTGTATGTGATGACTACGTGTGTTTGGGGTCGCGCCTCAACAGATCCCTTGGGAACGTCTGCTGCTAGGGGTCGCTCTCAGGACAGATCATTTCTAGAGCTTGGAGTGAGATCTGTCAATGCACCACGGAGTGGGGGCTCCACAGCCTCATGTACCCCGGGCGACCACGGGTAAATAATGTCAGGGCACTGATTACATCGCCCCCATGCACCTGACCCTGTTCCGCGTAGACTCCCGGCCATCACTCCTCCATTCACCTCAGTGTTGAACGCTGTCAGACCATCTCATGCCCCCTCGGACAGCGAGAGCCTCTTGGAGCATTGGCATAGGGCACGGTTGGACTCAGTGAAGCTCAGGGTTCTGGAGTCCTCCCTCTAGGACAGGGGGTCACTGACTCCTAATGATAGTCCGGCTCTATTGAACTGATCCCCCCATTATGGACTTCAAACATGATACCATGATATTATCCTTGCTGGTTCTGCAGAGGCCCACGTCTTACTAGCAAGAGCTGTGCCTCACCAGGCTGAGGGAGTCTTTCTCTCCCTTAAATATCCTCCATTCACCTATGTCTGCCATGGTCGAGCGTCAAACGTCCCGCGGTGAGGGTCTCTTTCCCCCATGCGATGGTTGTGGGCTGAGAGCACAGCAGGTAGTGAGGGGGTGACTGAAATGGGACATGAACGATGGACAGGACCAAGGGGGGGGGGCCTAGGCAGGTTATACAGGTAGGGCCTAGTTCAGGGATGGAGGGGGAGAGGAAAGAGAGATGCCGTCAGCGATGTACTCAGGTGCAACACCATTGATAGATTTGAAGACGAGGGGTATGAATTGGATTAAAGAGCCATTTTGTATGGAGAGCCATTTTGTATGGGGAGCCCGCCTGCACGATGCCAGTGAGCAGAGGTGGGGGGGGGGGATCTGGACAGGTTATAAAGGGTGCAGAGAGACGAGCAGGAGTCGAGGGGGAAGAGCGGGGAGTTTCCTGACCACAGATCCTTCCAAATGGCCGTAGATGATGGCAGTAGAAATAAAGGACTCTGCCCACCATCTCAGAGCAGAGCCACGAGGAACAATGCCCCATGATGGATTCACCAAGTCAAGGCCAACTTGGACTCCAGTCGCAAGAGCAGTCCCTTCCCAAGATGAGATGCTCTCAGAGTAGAGATTCAGGGGAGAACCAGCATGCTGCGGAGGACGGTGAGCCCAATGTTCCCACCGGCTCGAGGGAGTGAACCAATGTCATGCCACTTGCCGGGTCTGGGAGGCGGGGTCCTCTACTCTGGCGGGTCCCATCATGGAGGCTTTACCCCTGATGTCGCTTCGGTCAGACTCCTCCGGTCTGGGTCCCCAGCTCCTTGGGCGCCGCCATGATTACGAGCGTGCGTTTCAAGCCTCACTTGGTTCCCGGCCCATATCCGGGACCTCATTTGCAGGGAATCGCTGCGTCTCAATGCGGTCAGTTTCCCTGATTTTGTCCCTTGCCCCTGGTCAGTCTAGCCCTGCTCCTTGCTCTGCCTAGCCTTGCCCTGCCTTTTGTTCTTTCCTGGTCTCACCTTTTCTTGTTAGCTATCCTGATTTTGGTTCTGCCTGCCTTCCTGGGTCCATGATGGGTCCAGGTTCCTTGGTTCTCTGGGTCTGGGGTGGTCCCAGCCCCTGGTTCCCAGTTTCTCTTGGGGGGGGGGTTGCCTGCTTCCTCCCTGCTGTTTCTAGAATCACTTTCCTTGCTACTTGGCAGTCTTTTGGCTGTCTCTTCTTTCAGTCTCTTGTTACTGCCCTGCCTTGTGCCTTGCTTAGTACCCTGCCTTCCGGTAGAACACCACCAACTTCATCCGAACATCAGCTGGACATCTGGAAACCACCACTGTTATTTGGACTACATCTGGGCCATCTCTGTCAGTGCTTGCACTGTCGTGATGTCACGCAAATCAGAGAAGTGCCATCCAGTGGCATTGGGAGCCAGTCCAGCCCCTTCCTGTTGGAGATTGCCAGGAGGGTGTTGGGTTGGTACCCTGCGTTGCTTGTTGTACACCTGAAGGATATGTTGACAGACTGGCAGCCTCAACACCGCGCTCACCAGGAAGAACAGGTAACTAGTGTTCATGAGGCACCTAGTTTAACAGAATGATATGCCTTCCTTCCAGCCCAGAAGTGGATGAGGTCCAGGAACTTCAGGAAGAACTCAGAGCCCTTTGCCTCGAGATGACCACCCTTCATCATGAAAATATCTCTCTGCCTCAAGTGGTGGGTCAGGGATCGGTGCAGCCCCTCAGACCAAAAGCACCATGGCCCATACTGACCCACTGAAGTTTGATGGAGACCCTTGCTGAGTGATTCAGTTTTGCAATCACTGCAAAATACATTTTCTTTTCCGGCCTGGTCATTTCAATTTGGACAAAGCCAAGATAGGCTACATCCTAGGCACCCTAATTGGAAACGTGCTTGCTTGGGCTGCACCACTGGTTTCCTCCGACAGTCCCATACTGAATGATTTTGTGGCCTTCGAAAAGGCATTCCTGGACGTTTTCAAGTCATCTAACCTGGCTTCCGTCGCTCAGAAACAGCTGATGGACATCCGACAGGGCTCCAGCGACATCATAACCTATGTCAGCTGATTCAGACAGTTGGCAACTGATTCACAATGACCGGAGATTACACAGAAGACCCTCTTTCATCGTGATCTGCGAGAGGAATACAAAGATGAGCTGTTGCACATTCCGTTTCAGAACTTGATTCACTCCAAGCGCTAGTGGACCAAGTACTACGATACCATAGGCTGACAGAGAGAAGAGGCGAGCGACGCAGAGCCAAGAGATACCATCCCGGGCCTTCTGAGTTACCTTCGGGAGTGCCAGCTCCTGCGTATTTGGGTCTATGCACCTGGGGGCAGTCAGGGGTCCTTTGTCAGAGACCGAAAAGAAGCAAATATGAACCCATTGTTTGTGCCTGTATTGTGGAGCCGCAGATCACTATTTGGAGTCTTCCCCATTGCGTTCCCCAAGGGAGTCGTAAAACTGACAGGCCTGCCGTGTATGGAGAAGGCAACAGCAGGCCTCTCTTCTGTTCCAGTCCTTCCACCCATGCAATCCGTGGCTTTGTAGGTTTTGGAGATTCGGATTGCATGGCAGAACAAGAGTGTTAATACACTGGCTCTAATTGATGGCAGTCCTTCTGGCGATTACATTGATGCAGCTTTTGTGGCCAGCAGTGGTATACCTCTTAACTGCAAGGAACGTGCTACTGTAGTGGAAGTCATTGATGGGACACAACTCTCCCCCGGTCTCGTTTACCAGCATATGGGGAGGTTGCACTTATGGATCGATGAACATAAGGAGCAGATGTCCTTGGATGTTATAAAATATCCCTCCTTCCCGGTAGTGCATATCAATTGGGAAACGCAGACTTTGGTGTTTGCTTCCACGCGCTGTACACAAGAGTGCTGTTCCCCAGGTGCTTCTCCAACCATCTCCGATGCATTTCCATCCTCTTCTCAAAACATGGCAGTTCGTCTTTGTGCTATCCCGACAGTCCCTCAGGAGTATTCAGACTTCCTCAGAGTGTTTGCCGAACCCAGAGAAATCCCTCTACCGCCAAATAGGCATTTTCACTGTTCCATCGACCAGTTGCCCAGTGCAGTCATTCCTCATGGAAATATCTATTCTCTGGCTCCATCCGAGGAAAAAGGTCCTGCAAGGTTACGTCGAAGATTGTCTCAGGAAGGGTTACATTGTAGCATTCAAATCCCTGCGGGTTTTCCGCTATTCTTTGTACAGAAGAAAGAAGGAATACTTTGTCTGTGCATCGTCTATCACCAGTTAAATGACATAACATAGAGGACAGGTGCCTCTTATTCCTAATCCATAATATGATTGAATCCCAGCATACTGCTTGTGTTTCTACTAAGTTGGATGCTAGGGGGGGCCTACCACTTAGTTTGGATCAAGAAAAGGGACGAGTGGAAGACTGTCATTAATACACCATTTGGGCATTTGTCAGCTTGTGTAACGCCCCGGCCATCTTCCACCGTTTCATGGAAGTCATCTTTTCCGATCTAATCGGCATTGAAGTGTGGGTTTAACTCGATGATATCCTCATCTTTTCAACCAGTCCGAAGGAACATGTTGGTCATGTCAAGGAAGTACTTCGTAGGCTGCAGCTCAACCATCTGTATGCTAAGGCCGAAAAATTGCATTTTCATCAAGAAAGCATGGAATTCCTGGGGTATGCCGTCAGCAGTACGGGAAAATTCGGATGGATTCGGGTAAACTGCGAGCAATACAGGACTGGAAACAACCACTCGATTTGAAGTTGTTGCAGCGATTCCTAGGCAGTTTATATTTCACTTCTCACACCTGACGGCAGTATTGTCTCACTTAACCAGCAACAAGATACCCTTCCTCTGGGACTCACAATCGGATGCAGCTTACCAGGGACTCAAGAAAGCCTTTATGTCAGCACCCATCGTTTGGCATCCCAATGATGGGATTCCTTTCCTAGTCGAGACCGACGCATCCGATTTCGCCATTGGAGCAGTGTTGTTGCAACAAGACCCTAATACTGAAATCGAACATCTGGTTGCCTACTACTCTCACAAGCTACCTCCTAGTGAAAGAAACTATGCTGACATCGAGAAGAACTCCTGGCCATAAAGGCAGCATTTGAGGAATGGAGACATCACCTGTTAGAGGGAAGATTTCCTGTGGCGGTTTGCACCGACCACAGAAACCTAGAGTATTTATGCTTGCTGCAGTGTCAGACCTCCCAGCAGGCTCGCTGGGTCTTCTTCTTTTCTCATTATGATTTCGCAGTGACAAACACACCCTGTGCCCAGAATCTGAAGGCAGATGCACTTTCGCGTTCCCTGGAAAACAACGTTGAAATGTCTGATATCGATGTCACGCTGATAGCTTTCCCTTGCTCCACATCCACAGTCCCTTTTGAGAGACACCCAGACATCGACCTTGTGTATGTGAACGTGACGGTCTATTCTTCTTTCCGGATTGTTTATAAATCCCCACTGTCAGCCTACGGACGACAATTTGCAAGGCTGCCATGATTCCATTGTCAAAGCCACTCAGGAGTTGATCGCTCGACAGTTTCGGTGGCCCGGATGGGCCAGTCAGGTAAAGCAGTGCTGTCGCAGTTTATTACGCGGTCACACTGAACTCAGGGAGCTTCTTTCCCCACTATGAATGTAGCGCACAATAAAGCACTTTTAGTTTTTGTTAAGGTTCAATGTGGTAAGGACTCCAACCCGTCTCACACGCAACCTCAACAAGTACCCTGTGCCGGAATGGACTAAGAACCAGGCTGGGGTGTAGTATATATATATTTATTCATTCATTTATTTAAACCAAATTTCACAAATAGATTAACATCAGCCACTAATGTTGTGGCAATACAAGAACAAAAATGACTTCTGCACAGACACCAACACAGAGATAGTACTAAGATATGAAGTCACAATTATTTTGTTTTAAATCCCCCACCAATACAGAAAAAGAACAATTCAACACACACAGTGATTGCTGATTTAGGGCAGAATACTTTTCTGCCAGCAACCCTCACCCTCCAAACATCAATTACACTTGACTCCTCTGAATGGAAGGCAGAGAGTGGGAACACAATGGGAAAATCGGTTTTGGGATTTTAAGAACAGCTGCAATGTGAAAGCAAGAAAAGCAATGGGAAATTCATTTTGCCGTACCTAACAAGGGCTTTGGGGTTTTGGTCAGAGCACACTGATTACAAAGGGGCAATTTAATGTTGCACCTTGCAGATTGTTAGGGAGAATTCTCATTTTATGGCTAATGTCCCTTTCATATAGAGTCCCCCAGCAGCTTTGCTGGATTAGAAGGGTTTGTTATTTTTCTACTGCTAAGAGTAAGACTCTTTTTCCCACTCTTAGACATTTTTGCTATGTGTGTTCTAGGCTATTTTTGTGTTTAATGTCTACGGGGTTTCTCTCACCTCCATAGCAACCATCTATATTCACATGTGTTACACAGCACGCTCCGTGCAGTGACACAAGGGTGTCGTATCGACCCCCAAACATAGACTCGATACCCTGGGACTGAATACTGTCTCCCAGGGCATGTAAAGTCCCCATTGACTTTACTAGTCAATTTTTATGAACTAAACCAGTACAACCCATCTTACTATGGAGGTATGGGAAAGGGTTAATAGTTTTTCCCTTATGTTCATTTTCGAGAGGGTACCGTACAGTCCCTCTCTCGAAAGTTTCTGGCTGGTGGCAGTGGTTACTAGCGTAAATATTCCACCGCAAATATTTTCCTATGGGATTTTCCTATTGTTCGAGGCTAAAACATTTTCTGACAGCCTCTAACATACCGCCGGTGTATTTTAATATTAACTTTACTCCGGTAGGTTTTATTTTCCAGAACTTTAATATAACTTCTTTCTCATGTCTTTCTCTAAACTCCTAAACCAGGTCAGGGATCCTTTGTTGGTCCTTTTGGTGGGCTTCTGCCAAGAAGCCCTCCTATCAGCACCACTGAGTCTGGGGTGGGTCCATTGTGTGGGAGGCGGAGTAGGACTCCTGGACAGGGTTGCCTCAGCAACCCATGTCGCACTCTATCCTGATAAACTAGAGGGTCTCCCGCCAAGATGACCACTCCACTGTGTGAGTGAAAGCTAGGCTGTATGAATGGGTCTCTTTTTGCATAAAAGCAGGGTCCTGAGGACTGGAAGAGCAAGACATCACCACTGGAACTAAGAATCCAAAGAGGAGAGAAGCCAAAGACATCTGCAACGACTGAACCACCGGTGAAGCCCTGCTGCAGCGTCTCACCACTTTTCTCCACACGACGAGAGAAGATCTTCATCTGAAAGAGCCTTCTTCCCTTGAGCTGGTGGGGCCAACCAGTTTGCCAATTACCTTCCCAGACCTGCCTTGGTTGAATCGCCATTACCCTGTACTCGGAGACCAGATAACCAGGAACCGGTCCATCCGGACCGCGATTTAAAGGAGCGTACCTTTTATTCGCCGGTCAGCACCGCGGCTGGTTTCATCCCTGAGTAGTGCAGTAACTCGAACCTTCCTCCACGACGAGAGCCTCTCTTCCTCTGCTGGATCCCCCAAACTGCAGGAACTACCAGGAACAACCGCCACCGCAGGAGCTACTTCTTCATTTTAAAGGTACATTGTTCCGCCAGGCCGCCCTTTCTGCGTGGTAGTGCTAAAGGTGTTTTAAATCCTTTACCTACCTGTTGGGTTGGCCGCCCATCTCTCTTAACATTGTCTTTCACCTTCTACATCCACCTTTCAAAATTGTTAACCAAAGACTTGACTGCAGCTACAAGAACATTTTGCTCCTGGGCCCTTGCCCTGTACCACTGACTCTGGCACAGGGCTATTGACTTGGCTAAATTTGTTAGAACTGCCTTCTCTAGATTGCTTCTCAACTAGAACTGTGTTGGTGCAACTACTTCTTATAACCACCCTTTCCTTCCCTGTTTTATAACCTGTCAAGTGCCATTTTGCTCGGTTTTCATTTCAGTATTCTTTATGCTGAAGTACTGCCTTGCCTAAACTTGTTCACAAACTGATGGGAAGTGTTGCTAGGGTGTGTAAGGAGATATTTCTGTATAACTTGTGCTTTCCCTCGCTTGTGAGAAATTGATAGAGTGCCATTTGTGTTTGGTTTTCACTGTGCCGTTTTGCTCAGTTTTCACTCTTGCTCAAACTTGTCTTCAATTTAACTAGGGAGTTGTGTATGTTTTCTTTGACTGAATTTAACTTGCTTAATACTTGTGATAACTGTGTTTAACTAGAAGTGTGTAAAATAAATATATATTCCTTTTTAATACAAAGCTTTGGTCAGTGTTTCCTTGTGCCATAGTACTGAAGGCCTATTGTGTAAACCCTGAATACAGCTAATCTCCCTCTTGAGATAAGTCTGACTGCTCAGCCACAGCTACCAACTAAATCTTTGTGGTACGGACTGATACCAAAGGGGATTTATTGCTCTCACCTGTAGTCCTAATCTTCTGTTGTGCTCCCTAAGGGAACTGCACAGGATTCTGCCTAACACAGATGCAAAGGCACTACCAGGCATCCCACTTCTGATTTAAAATGAAGGGGAGCAATGGCGAATTTTGTGTTGTACCTGTAACGCTCACCTGATTCCCGCAGAGGCGCCGGTCTTGACTGGGTGAATGCCGTATCTTCAAAGGTGATGTGTAACACATGGTTGGCTCTTTGGGCTGGACCTCTGTGCACTGTATGTCTGACTCGAAGAGTAAGATGTCTGCAGATAGAAAATATGGGATTAATGAACTGGGGTTATTGGGTGCCTCTCTCCTCTTCCCTTTCTCTTCTCCTGTAGAACCCCAAAGGTTAACGCCCTCACCTTAGGTAAGTGAACGCCGAGCTCTCCATCTGCCTCGGGGCAGGGTGCCGTAACCAGTTCCTTCACTGGATAAGGGTGCAGGCCTCTTGACCTCAGAGGACTGCTGTCTGTCGTTAACTGCACGAACGGTAAGTTCTGGGCGCTTCAAATGTCTTAAAAGTCTTTTGTAATGATATCTCTTGTTTTGCAGAGTTCCGGCGATGGCGGATGGCGGGCTGATGAGAGTTGAGGATCGAACCCGCGTGAGGAATAGAAGCGCCTGGAAGCACGTAGGTAAGCGCTTGTAGCCTGCTTCACGATGCGCCCTAACTGTCCCTTTTATCTTGCAGGTACAAGTTCGGAGCTTTAGAGAAGCTGAAGGGTGCTGGAATACCCACTGGATTCGGCGTGGGAAGGAGTAATGGCACGTGAGTAATAAAGTTGCCCAATGTCTTTAAACGCACCTTCTTTTGTCTTTCAGATGCGGGATGCAGCGCCGAAGGCCTCCGGAGTGTGCGAAGAGCTGGTAAGCTTTTGTCTTTCAGATGCCGGAATGCAGTGCGAAGACCTCCGGAACATGCAAAGAGTAGGTAAGCCTTTGTCTTTCGGATGCCGGAATGCCCCGCGAGGCGTTGGTGACAGCCGATGGACCAGGTAAGAGATGCGCTGCCACTGAAGACCGTAGTGCTAACCTGTTCTTTCTTTGTCTTTACAGGTGCTGCTGAAGACTGGATTCCAGGATGGTAAGCCTTTGTTTCCTTAGGCCCAGGATCAGAAGCAGAAGACACGATGAGCGTTCTGCTGCAGAGAATGCAGAATAACACAAAGCAAGATTCATCCATCGGGTGTGGTTTAAATAGCCTCCTGTAGTGCTTAGGTGTCTCGTTCCACAGCCACGCCTAGGTAAGAAAAGAGTTCCTGCTTTCCAGAAGAGTTCCAGTGTTCTGAACCTAGGGAGTGGCTCCTGCCCCACCCAACAGGAAAAGTAGTCCCAAACAGAAGAGGATCCGGGGTTCAACTGGCAGGTAAGTAAGCAGCATGGTCTGCTGCAGGTAAGTCCACCCAAGCATTATGAGCCCGGCGCTTCCAGCGCTGGGACTGGGCATCTTTATGAGCCTGGTGCCACTGGCGCCAGGACAGGGTCCAAAAGGTCCCAATTGGGACTGGCTGGCACTCGGAACCGGGGTTATGGGTCTGCTTCCAAGGGAGTCGGGCAAGTCCTGATCTTTTGGAAGCAGAGATCATGACAGCACCCCCCCTCAAGGCCCCTCCCAAACCGGGCTTCTCCGGGGGTTTGGGCTTGTTAGGAAATGTTCGATGAAATCTTTTGATTAGACGAGGCGCGTGGACATATTCTGCAGGTTCCCAGGATCTTTCTTGGGGACCGTAGCCTTTCCAGTCAATCAGGTAAAATAGTTTAGATTTGGAGATCTTGGAATCCAGGATGCTTTTGACTTCAAACTCGAGTTCTCCATCAACTAGAATAGGTTTTGGAGATGTAGTTAGTCGGGTTTGAGGTTGCACGGGTTTTAATAGAGAGACGTGGAAGACCGGATGTATCTTCATGTGAGGGGGCAAGTCCCACTTGACCGCTACTGGATTTACTATGGTAGTGATGGAATAGGGACCAAGGTATCGTGGGTTGAATGTGCGTGGTCCTTTTAGAGGTAGATATTTGGTGGATAACCAGACTTGATCTCCTACTTGATATTGGGGGGCTTCCTTCCGATGTTGGTCTGCTCCTTTCTTGTATTGTTCTTTAGCCCTTTGAAGGTGAGAAACGGCTTCCTTAAAGGCTTGGGTGATTGTAGAATGCAGGTGGTCTACTGCTGGTGTTCCAAGATCTTGGAGTGGATCCAACTCCGAGGTTCGAGGGTGACTACCGTATAAAAGAAAAAACGGGGTCTTCCCAGTTCCCGAGTGGACAGAGTTATTGTAGGCATATTCGGCTATCCAAAGGATATCTTTCCAAGTTTTTTCAGTTTGTTGTAGCATGCAGCGCAAATACTGTTCCAGAGTTTGATTGGTCCTCTCGGTTTGTCCGTCGGTTTGAGGGTGGTGGCTGGTCGAAAGTCTCACATCAATTTGAGCCGACCGACAGCAACTTCGCCAAAAATGAGAAATAAATTGACTACCTCGATCCGAAATTAGAACTGAAGGAAAACCGTGCAGTCGGACGATGTTTTCGAGAAATTCTCGGGCCAGAGTTGCTGCTGTTGGTAAGCCTTTGAGTGGAATGAAATGCGCCATCTTGGAGAATAGGTCCACGATTACTAGGATCGTATTGTATCCGGAGCATGGAGGTAGATCGGTGATGAAGTCCATAGAAAGCGTATGCCAAGGGCGAGGCGGGATGTCAATAGGGCGTAAGAGGCCGGCTGGTTTTTCCTTTTGACTCTTGTTTTGGGCGCATACTCCACAGGACATTATAAAGTCTCTGATATCTTTTTTCCAAGACGGCCACCAGAAGTAGCGCTTGATCTTTTCCGAGGTCTTGGTCATACCGGGATGTCCTTCCATTAAAGAATCGTGATAACAAGAGATTACCTTTTTCTGTAAATCTGTGCTGGGCAGGTATAACCGTTCTTGGAAATATAATAGGTTGTCCTTCACCGTAAAGTCCTTTCCCTGCAGATGTCAATTCTGTATGTCTGCTGGAGTTACCAGTAGCCTGGCTTTATCCTTAACTTCCTCTATGGATTGTGTGGCGATTACACCTAGAATTCTTTGTTCGGGAATGATAGGTACAGGTTTAGGATTGATCAAATGTTCTTCCACTCCCATCCGAGAAAGGGCATCAGCTTTACCGTTTTTTGTACCAGGTCGATAGGTAATTATGAAGTCAAACTCGGCAAAGAATAGTGCCCAACGGAGTTGCCTAGAGGATTGAGCTTTTGCGGTTTTCAAATATTGCAGGTTTCGGTGATCTGTAATCACAGTAACGGTGTGTCGGGCCCCCAGAAGATAATGCCGCCAAGCCTTAAAGGCGGACTTGATAGCTAGAAGTTCCTTATCAGTAATAGTGTAATTGATTTCAGGAGGCGAGAATTTGCGGGACCAAAATGCCACGGGATGCAACTGATTGGTTACTGGGTCCTTTTGTGATAGAACTGCCCCCATGGCAAGGCTCGAAGCATCAGTTTCAACGATGTAGGGGAGTTCTGGGCGAGGATGTTTTAAGATCGGTGCAGAGATAAATCTAGTCTTCAAATTCTGGAAAGCTTGTTCCGCCTCGGTAGACCATTCAAAACGTTTGTTTTTCTTTAACAAGGCGGTGATGGGCTGGACTATTCGAGAGAATTCGGGGATAAACCTGCGGTAAAAGTTAGCGAAGCCTAACATGCTTTGAACACCTTTTACGGAGGATGGCGATGGCCATTTGAGAATTGCATCGACCTTCTTTGAATCCATACGCACTCCGCTAGGTGATAATATGAATCCCAAGAATTCAACTTCAGTCACGTTGAAAACACATTTTTCCAACTTAGCGAAAAGTTTGTGTTGACGCAATCTCTCGAGGACCATTTTCACGTGTTTCCGATGTTCAGTTTCCGATGAAGAATAAACGAGGATGTCGTCAATGTAAACAACAACACACACATCTATGAGCTCTCTGAGGACATCGTTCATAAAATATTGAAAGGCGGCCGGGGCATTGCAAAGTCCGAAGGGCATGACCTGATATTCAAATAGCCCATACTTGGTGCGGAAGGCCGTATTCCATTCATCGCCCTCTTTTACTTGTACCAAGTGGTAGGCTCCTCTAAGATCCAGCTTTGTATATATGCATGCTTTTCTGACTTGGTCCAGGAGTTCAGGGATCAAAGGTAACGGATATCTATTCTTAACGGTGATCTGGTTCAGGGCGCGATAATCTATACAAGTTCTAAGGTCCCCTTCTTTTTTTGGAACGAAGAACAAAGCTGAGGAAGCAGGGGACTTGGAAGGACGAATAAACCCATTCGCTAGGTATTGATCCAGGTATTGTCGGAGGTGAAGATTCTCAGGCTCGGTGAGGGCATAAATTCTACTAAAAGGAGGAGTAGATCCAGGTATCAGGTCTATCTGGCAGTCATAAGACCTATGAGGAGGTAGAGAGTTAGCCTGATCCTTCTGGAAAACATCTTGGAATTCTAGGTATTCAGGAGGTAACTGGGGAGCCTCCGAGGAAATTGCTGCCAGTGCAACACCAGGTCGAGGGTGACAAGTAGAGACACATTCTGGAAACTGAACTGTTCTTGCTCGCCAATCGATCTGAGGATTGTGCTTCTCTAACCAAGGAATTCCTAAAATAATCTGGAACTGAGGGGCCTTGATCACATCGAACACGATCTTCTCATGGTGTCCATCTTGACTTACTAGCGTCACTTCTTGGGTGGTATGCGTTACTGGTCCGGAGGCTATCTCCATACCATCCACCGTAGTAATGACGTCCTTTACAGCCTTTGGACAAAGAGTCAGATTCATCCTCAAAACCATTTCATGATCCACATAATTGCCAATGGCACCGCTGTCGACGTAAGCTTCAATCGCATGTAATCGATCCGGATGTTCAGGGCTAATGAGGACCATAGGTATCACGAAATGCGAGGTCACGGAACTGGTTTTAACGCTCGGCAAGAGGACCTCTATTCTTGTCGGGCGAGGTCGTTTCCCTGCTCAGAGTTTGTGACCCTGGTAACTGCAGCTCCTACTGCCTTCTTGGCTGGTTTCACCGGACTGTCTCGAAGAAAGTGCCCCGAGTTTCCGCAATAGAGGCATAATTGCAGCTGTTTTCTCCTTTCCCGCTCCTTTTGTGTTAGTGGTCCTTTCAGGCCCCCTATTTGCATGGGTTCCCCGGAGTCTACTCCTTTGGTAGGAGTTGGTGGTTTGGAAAATACTCGAGCATCAAACTTGGAACGATCGGCCTTCCTGTTCTGCAGTCTGTGGTCAATTTGAACGACTAAGTCAATATAGTCCGAACAGTCTTGCGGGGGATTCACTACTTGGGCTAACACATCTTTGAGCTCTCCACGTAGACCTCTATAAAACAGCGTAATCCTTTTGTCCTCAGGCCATCGAGTTTCCACTATCAGTCTGTTGAAAGACGCAATATAAGCCAAAAGGTCTTGATTACCCTGTCGCAATGAAAGGAGCTCATTGTCCAAGGCCTGCCCCTGTGAATGTCTTGCAAACAGTTTTTCCATATTGAGCTGAAATGCTTGAAAATCATGGAGAACCGGATCATCTTGATTAACTAGAGGGATCGACCAGTCTGCCGCATTGCCACTAAGGTACGAAAGCACGAAAGCTACCTTAGCTTGATCAGTTGGAAAGGCTGCTGGCCGGCATAAGAAGTGCAACCGGCACTGATTAATGAATACTGCAAACCTCTTTGGGTCACCAGAAAATCGTTCGGGCGGAGCCAGAGGTACATTCCCAGGTAGGTTGATCTGCACTGGGTTCGTAGAGGATGTTGAAGGAAGATTTGCCCCTGATGCGGGTAACGGAGTTTGTCCGTCTTGTGACTGTAGCAATTGTCTAGCGAGATCGTCTGTTCGCTCCTTGGAAATAATCAGTTCCCTTCTTAGAGCATTCGTTCCTGACGGGCTGCATGCACTTCTGCTCTTAGTTCCCCAAGTAACTGGGCTAGTTGGTCGGTATCCGAGGTTTCCATAGCGCCTGGGTGGGAGTTTTGCGGTAGGCTTTGTGTTCTGTAACGCTCACCTGATTCCCGCAGAGGCGCCGGTCTTGACTGGGTGAATGCCGTATCTTCAAAGGTGATGTGTAACACACGGTTGGCTCTTTGGGCTGGACCTCTGTGCACTGTATGTCTGACTCGAAGAGTAAGATGTCTGCAGATAGAAAATATGGGATTAATGAACTGGGGTTATTGGGTGCCTCTCTCCTCTTCCCTTTCTCTTCTCCTGTAGAACCCCAAAGGTTAACGCCCTCACCTTAGGTAAGTGAACGCCGAGCTCTCCATCTGCCTCGGGGCAGGGTGCCGTAACCAGTTCCTTCACTGGATAAGGGTGCAGGCCTCTTGACCTCAGAGGACTGCTGTCCGTCGTTAACTGCACGAACGGTAAGTTCTGGGCGCTTCAAATGTCTTAAAAGTCTTTTGTAATGATATCTCTTGTTTTGCAGAGTTCCGGCGATGGCGGATGGCGGGCTGATGAGAGTTGAGGATCGAACCCGCGTGAGGAATAGAAGCGCCTGGAAGCACGTAGGTAAGCGCTTGTAGCCTGCTTCACGATGCGCACTAACTGTCCCTTTTATCTTGCAGGTACAAGTTCGGAGCTTTAGAGAAGCTGAAGGGTGCTGGAATACCCACTGGATTCGGCGTGGGAAGGAGTAATGGCACGTGAGTAATAAAGTTGCCCAATGTCTTTAAACGCACCTTCTTTTGTCTTTCAGATGCGGGATGCAGCGCCGAAGGCCTCCGGAGCGTGCGAAGAGCTGGTAAGCTTTTGTCTTTCAGATGCCGGAATGCAGCGCGAGGCGTTGGTGACAGCCGATGGACCAGGTAAGAGATGCGCTGCCACTGAAGACCGTAGTGCTAACCTGTTCTTTCTTTGTCTTTACAGGTGCTGCTGAAGACTGGATTCCAGGATGGTAAGCCTTTGTTTCCTTAGGCCCAGGATCAGAAGCAGAAGACACGATGAGCGTTCTGCTGCAGAGAATGCAGAATAACACAAAGCAAGATTCATCCATCGGGTGTGGTTTAAATAGCCTCCTGTAGTGCTTAGGTGTCTCCTTCCACAGCCACGCCTAGGTAAGAAAAGAGTTCCTGCTTTCCAGAAGAGTTCCAGTGTTCTGAACCTAGGGAGTGGCTCCTGCCCCACCCAACAGGAAAAGTAGTCCCAAACAGAAGAGGATCTGGGGTTCAACTGGCAGGTAAGTAAGCAGCATGGTCTGCTGCAGGTAAGTCCACCCAAGCATTATGAGCCCGGCGCTTCCAGCGCTGGGACTGGGCATCTTTATGAGCCTGGTGCCACTGGCGCCAGGACAGGGTCCAAAAGGTCCCAATTGGGACTGGCTGGCACTCTGAACCAGGGTTATGGGTCTGCTTCCAAGGGAGTCGGGCAAGTCCTGATCTTTTGGAAGCAGAGATCATGACAGTACCCTGCACATTCACATGGAAACAGGGTTTTGGGATACATTCTTTTGGCAAATCTTTATGTCTATACTGGCTCAAAACACACTTGGAAAAGATTGTTGGGTTTGAATGCCAACAAAACCCCTCCTGTGATCACTATAGGTGAATTAATTGATTTACTTTGATTAAATATGCTAGGGATCTTCACAGACAAACAGGATATTTTCCCATGGGAAAATAACTAGAACAATACTTGAAAAATATCGGGCCTACACAATATATGGCTTTGGGGTAGTTTTACTTACAGGAGAGGCCTTGAAATGGGCATCAGGGAACACCAGGGGACTGCTGGTACAGCAAGGGGGTTAGTCAAGATTCTCCTCTGAATCCTTCAAGGGGACCCAATCAGCTTCTATGTCTCCTGGTTCCTGTTTCCAATGCAAGATTTAGCCCACTCTGCTGGGATGTTTCTTGTCAGTTTTCAGCAGCAGGTTGCCTCTCGGAATTAGTGGAAGAAGTCAAAAGTCCAGTTCTAATCCAAACTGATCTACTTATAGGGCAAATGACATCGCAACTTTTCATGATTCCCAAAAAAGGGATTGGTTGATTTTATCTACCCACCTCCCACCTGTGTGCTAATAGGACAAGGGGATGGGGGTGAGTAATGACAGCTGTGGGAGGAGAAAGCTTCATCATCCCAATTTGACAGTGGGCTCAGCATGTTTTAAACTCACAAAATCTCTCAACATGGCAAGTACCTAAATGTTCATATCATTACATGTATGCATATATTTTTAGGCGAATAGATAAGGTTAGTCTGAAGTCAGCATGCCCTTCCTATGCAGAGATACAGTTTTTCTTCATTTACTCAAGAGCCATATCGGTGAAAAATATGCCACTTTATAGTTTTCATGTGACTTATCTCCCTCACACTCATACCAACTTTCACATCTCTCGGAATCATGGGAAAGCCCAAATCACATTTTCATGAATAACTTTAGTTATGTTTATCACACCAAACTCATTTTAGCATGGTTAAACAGGGGCGACTGTCACCTTTAATAAAAGTCTGGAATGACCGTTGTGACTTGTACGCTGCCCTTTTTATGTGATAAGTAGGCCTCTTTCACTCCAGCCCCCAGCCTTGCTCCTAAATTTGATTTCTCCTTAGACATGTGACTAGGCAGAGAGGCTCATGTTTAGGTTTGCCTCCCCCTTCAAGGCCTGATAGCAACGCTAATGGACTTTTTATGGGACTGTTGCCAGAACAGACATGGCTTTATCAGTTTCCCACCGTGTTTCCGATCTAAAAAGTGTATTTCTTTCTTATCTTTTTAAGAAATGGCCCTCATTGATGATGAAAACCAGGCCTGTGTCTTCAGGGCAGCAGAGGGAAGGTCCTGGAGGTTAGTTTAATGTTGGGAGAAATTACCATTATTGCACCCTGCAGCAAATGGCCTTTTAAACTCACACACAATTGCAATTTTACACTGCATCTTATAAGGCACAAACTTTCAAAAAGAAATGAGTATCAATTCTGGATTGTCCATATGTGTAAGGCTGTTATATGAGACCATGTACAAGCTTTCAACGTCTAGTGAGCATTTCGCTTAGCATACTCTCACTTTGGATAAGGAAAAAACAAAAATGACATTCTTTCATTTATTTTCTTTACCAAGATGGCTCACTGCATTCCATTTCCCATGCTTCCTCCGCTCTCCAAATGGCACGCAGCTTCCTACACCAGGTGTATCGTCTTCATGGTCTTCCAGAGAAGATACTGTCGGACCGGGGTTCTCAGTTCATCTCCTCATTTTGGAGCTAGTTGTGTCATTTGGACATTCGGCAGGCACTGAGCTCTGGCTATCACCCCCAGACTAGCGGACAGATGGAACAAACAAATCAAACACTGGAGCAGTACTTACTGTGCTATGCTTATTCTGCAGAAGACAACTGGGTGGAACATTTGGACACTACTGAAGTGGCTTATAACAACTCTATTCATTCAGCCACTAGACTTAGCCCTTTTGTTTGTTCCTTTGGAGTTCATACCAAGTTGCTGCCCTTTTGCCTGCTGTTGTCCTGTCTGCCAATGAAATGGTGACCACCATCCGCGACCAACACAAATTGGCAGCTGGTACTTTAGCGGAGGCACGAGAGCGCATGAAAGCACAGGCTGACAAGAGGCGTACCCCTGAGCCCATGCTCCAGATTGGTGACATGGCATGGTTATCCTCAAAGAACCTACCAGTATGCAACCTGCCTACTAAATTCGCCCCTCGTTATTCTGGGCCCTTTAAGATCACCAAACGTTTGTCTACAATGGTGTTCTGCCTGCAGTTGTCCCACTCTTGGTACATTGACCCTGTCTTCCACATTTATCTCCTGAAACCCTGTGTGCATGACACATATGGTCGCTCTTGCTCTCGGCCTGCCTCGATTAGCGTACAGGGGGTTCTAGAATTCGAAGTTCAGGAGATCTGCGATTCGCGGATTTGGCTTGGGTACTCCAGTTATGGGTCGATTAGAAGGGATACCCGGCATGTGACCACGCCTGGGAGCCCCGCAATTTTGTGCATGCCCCGCCTTTGGTTTGTGAATTTTTCCTCTGCCATCTCTGGAAACCCGGGGCTCTGGGCATTCTTGGGAGAGAGTATGGTGTCATGTCAATTACCGGGTCTGAGAGTCAGGGTCCTCTAATCTGGCGGGTCCCATCATGGAGGCTTTACCCCCACTGGCGCTTCTGTCAGATTCCTCCAGTCCGGGTCCCTGGCTCCTTGGGCGCTGCCATGATTGTCGGTCTGCGCATGCACAGGTGTCTGTGCCTGGCCCTCCACACATGCACAGTCTGCTTGGAAACCAAAGCTTGCGCTTCAAGACTCACTTTGGTTCCAGCCTCATATCCGGGCCCTTATTGCAAGGAATCACCATGTCTCAATGCAGTCAGTTTCCCTGATTGTGTCCCTCGCCCCTGTTCAGTCTAGCTCTGCTCTTTGCTGTGCCTAGCATTTCCCTGTCTTTTGCTCTTTCCTGGTCTTGCCTGTTCCTTGTTGGCTATCATGAATTTGGTTCTGCCTGCCTTCCTGGTTCTAAGTTGGGTCCCGGTTCCCTGGTTCTCTGGGTCTGGGGTGGTCCCAGCCCCTGGATCCCAGTTTCTCTTTGGGTGTTCCCAAGAATTTCAGGCAGGCAAGTTCTATCAAGAGGAGATACAAGCCAGGTGAACATGTGAGGATAAAGAAAGGTGTGACACCTGGTAAGGGTAGTTCGAAGTTTTCGAATTCAGTAAGGATAAAGGAAGTATTCAACAAGTTTGTCAGGACTGAAGATGGAACCGTGTGGAATATGTGTAGGTTGAGTAAGTGGAGGTGGAGTGGTAAAGATTTGACCATGCACAAGGGTAAGAGGTTTGATGTGTGGATGGAAGAAGATGTGGAAGAGACAGGGATGGAGAACAACAATGGTGGTGATGGTGGAATACAAGAAGGTAACCTAGAAAGAGGAGGTGGCAGTGTTAATGATTGTGGAAGGGGCAGCAGAACTCGAGGACCACCAATTTGGAGTATTTTATGAAGTGAAGTTATTATTCTTTTGCCTTCACACCTGTCAACTCCTAGCTTTCGATGTCTTCAACTTTGTTTGTTTTAATTGTTTTTATGTTGTCTGTCTTTTGTGGGGATGGGGGTGTTGTGGTAGGTATTTATGTTTAGTTGCTTGTGCTGTCGGGAATGGTGCAGAATGTGGAATGTGGGGGGAATGTGGAATGTAGGAGGGAGGATGGTTGACAGAGAGAGATGGGGAAGAGTGGGAAGCAGGAGGCTGTGCCGACTCCCTGGTGAATAAACACAAGCTTGTAATCCTACTCACAGGCTCCTTGTGGTAGTTAATCTCATCAGAAGCACTACCCCTCCCACAGACTGAAGACAAGGAAGCACTGCCCCCTCCTTCAGAGTGAACTGTGGTAAGCGCCTTTGCGTCCCTCAGAGTGAACACAGAGTGACCAAAGGGAAGCACTGCCCCCTCCCACAGACTAATGACAAAAAAGCACTGTCCCCTCCCTGAGAGTGAACAGAGGGAATCACTTCCCCCGCCCTCAGAGTGAAGTCAGGAAAGCACTGCCCCCTCCCTCAGAGTGAAGTTAGGGAAGCACTGCCCCCTCCCTGAAAGTGAAGACATGGAAGCACTGTCCCTCGCACCGACTGAAGACAGGGAAGCACTGCCCCCTCCCACAGAAGGAAGACAAAGAAGCACTGCCCCCTCCCTCAGAGTGAACAGAGGGAATCACTTCCCCCTCCCTCAGAGTGAAGTCAGGGAAGCACTGCCTCTCCCTCAGAGTGAACAGAGAGAATCACTGCCCCCTCCCTCAGAGTGAGGACACAGGGGACCACTGCCCCTCCCACAGACAGAAGACAGGGAATCACTTCCCCCTCCCTCAGACTGAAGACAGGGAAGCAGTGCCCCCTCCCACAGACTGAAGACAAAGAAGCAATGCCCCCTCCCTCCGAGTGAACAGAGGGAAGCACTGCCCCTCCCACAGACTGAAGACAGCGGAGCACTTCCCCCTCCCTCAGAGTGAAGGCAGGGAAGAACTGCCTCCTCCCTCAGAGTGAACAGAGGGAAGCACTGCCCCCTCCCTCAGAGTGAAGTCAGGGAAGCACTGCCCCCTCCATCAGAGTGAAGACAGGGAAGCACTTCCCCCTCCCTCAGAGTGAAGGCAGGGAAGAACTGCCCCCTCCCTCAGAGTGAACAGAGGGAAGAACTGCCCCTCCCTCAGAGTGAAGTCAGGGAAGCACTGCCTCCTCCATCAGAGTGAAGACAGGGAAGCTCTGCCCCGTCCCTCAGAGCGAAGACAGGGAAGCACTGCCCCTCCCTCAGAGTGAAAACAGGGAAGCACTGCCCCCTCCCTCAGAGTGAACAGAGGGAAGCACTGTACCCTCCCTCAGAGTGAGGACACAGAAGCACTGCCCCTCCCTCAGAATGAAGTCAGGGAAGCACTGCCCCCTGCCAGAAACTGAAGTCAGGGGAGCACTGCCCCTTCTGGAGACTGAAGTCAGGGACACATTGCCCGCTCCTGGAGACTGAAGACAGGGAAGCTCTGCCCCCTCCTGGAGACTGAAGGCAAGGGAGCACTGCCCCCTCCCTCAGAGTGAAGACAGGGAAGCACTGCCCCTCCCTCAGAGTGAAAACAGGGAAGCACTGCCCCCTCCCTCAGAGTGAAGTCAGGAAAGCACTGCCCCCTCCCTGAGAGTGAAGACATGGAAGCACTGACCCCTCCCTCAGAGTGAAGTCAGGGAAGCACTGACCCCCTCCCTCATAGTGAAGACAGGGAAGCACTGGCCCCTCCCTCAGAGTGAAGACAGGGGAGCACTGGCCCCTCCCTCAGAGTGATGTCAGGGGAGCACTGCCCCTCTCAGAAACTGAAGTCAGGGGAGCACTGCCCCTTCTGGAGACTGAAGTCAGGGACGCACTGCCCGCTCCTGGAGACTGAAGTCAGGGAAGCTCTGCCCCCTCCTGGAGAATGAAGACAAGAGAGCACTGCCCCCTCCTTCAGAGTGAAGACAGGGAAGCACTGCCCCTCCCTCAGAGTGAAAACAGGGAAGCACTGCCCCATCCCTCAGAGTGAAGTCAGAAAAGCACTGCCCCCTCCCTGAGAGTGAAGACATGGAAGCACTGACCCCTCCCTCAGAGTGAAGTCAGGGAAGCACTGCCCCCTCCTCATAGTGAAGACAGGGAAGCACTGGCCCCTCCCTCCGAGTGAAGTCAAGGAAGCACTGCCACCTCCCTCAGAGTGAAGACAGGGGAGCACTGGCCCCTCCCTCAGAGTGAAGTCAGGGGAGCACTGCCCCTCCCAGAAACTGAAGTCAGCGGAGCACTGCCCCTTCTGGAGACTGAAGTCAGGGACGCACTGCCCGCTCCTGGAGACTGAAGTCAGGGAAGCTCTGCCCCCTCCTGGAGACTGAAGGCAAGGGAGCACTGCCCTCTCCCTCAGACTGGAGACAGGGAAGCATTGCCCCCTCCCACAGACTGAAGTCAGGGCAGCACTGTCACCTCCTGGAGACTTGAGACAGGGAAGCATCGCCCCCTGCGAGAGACTGGAGACAGGGAAGCACTGCCCCCTCCTGCAGACTGAAGTCAGGGCAGCACTGCCCCCTCCTGGAGACTAGAGACAGGGAAGTACGGCCCCCTCCCACAGACTGAAGTCAGGGAAGCTCTTCCCCCTCCTGGAGACTAAAGTCAGGGACGTACTGCCCCCTCGTGGAGACTGAAGTCAGGGGAGCACTTCCCACTCCTGAAGACTGACGGCAGGAGAGCACTGCCCCCTCCTGGAGACTGGAGAGAGGGAAGCACTGCCCCCTCCCTCAGACTGGAGACAGGGCAGCACTGCCCCCTCCCGCAGATTGAAGTCAGGGAAGCACTGCCCCCTCCTGGAGACTGGAGACAGGGAAGTACTGCCCCCTCCCGCAGACTGAAGTCAGGGAAGCTCTGCTCCCTCCTGGAGACTGAAGTCAGGGACGTACTGCCCTCTCCTGGAGACTGAAGTCAGGGGAGCACTGCCCACTCCTGGAGACTGACAGCAGGGGAGCACTGCCCATCCTGGAGACTGAAGTCAGGGGAGCACTGCTCCCTCCTGGAGACTGGAGACAGGGAAGCACTGCCCCCTCCCTCAGAGTGAAGTCAGGGAAGCACTGCCCCCTCCATCAGAGTGAAGACAGGGAAGCACTTCACCCTCCCTCAGAGTGAAGGCAGGGAAGAACTGCCCCTCCCTCAGAGTGAACAGAGAGAAGCACTGCCCCTCCCTCAGAGTGAACAGAGGGAAGCACTGCCCCCTCCCTCAGAGTGAACAGAGGGAAGCACTGCCTCCTCCCTCAGAGTGAAGTCAGGGAAGCACTGCCTCCTCCATCAGAGTGAAGACAGGGAAGCTCTGCCCCGTCCCTCAGAGCGAACAGAGGGAAGCACTGCCCCTCCCTCAGAGTGAACAGAGGGAAGCACTGTCCCCTCCCTCAGAGTGAGGACACAGAAGCACTGCCCCCTCCCTCAGAGTGAAGTCAGGGAAGCACTGCCCCCTCCCAGAAACTGAAGTCAGGGGAGCACTGCCCCTTCTGGAGACTGAAGTCAGGGACACATTGCCCGCTCCTGGAGACTGAAGACAGGGAAGCTCTGTCCCCTCCTGGAGACTGAAGGCAAGGGAGCACTGCCCCCTCCCTCAGAGTGAAGACAGGGAAGCACTGCCCCTCCCTCAGAGTGAAAACAGGGAAGCACTGCCCCCTCCCTCAGAGTGAAGTCTGGAAAGCAGTGCCCCCTCCCTGAGAGTGAAGACATGGAAGCACTGACCCCTCCCTCAGAGTGAAGTCAGGGAAGCACTGCCCCCTCCCTCATAGTGAAGACAGGGAAGCACTGGCCCCTCCCTCAGAGTGAAGACAGGGGAGCACTGGCCCCTGCCTCAGAGTGATGTCAGGGGAGCACTGCCCCTCTCAGAAACTGAAGTCAGGGGAGCACTGTCCCTTCTGGAGACTGAAGTCAGGGACGCACACTGCCCGCTCCTGGAGACTGAAGTCAGGGAAGCTCTGCCCCCTCCTGGAGTCTCAAGGCAAGGGAGCTCTGCCTTCTCCCTCAGACTGGAGACAGGGAAGCATTGCCCCCACCCACAGACTGAAGTCAGGGCAGCACTGTCACCTCCTGGAGACTTGAGACAGGGAAGCATCGCCCCCTGCCAGAGACTGGAGACAGGGAAGCACTGCCCCCTCCTGCAGACTGAAGTCAAGGAAGCTCTGCCCCCTCCTGGAGACTGAAGACAAGGGAGCACTGCCCTCCTCCTCAGACTGGAGACAGGGAAGCATTGCCCCCTCCCACAGACTGAAGTCAGGGCAGCACTGTCACCTCCTGGAGACTGAAGTCAGGGAAGCTCTGCCCCCTCCTGGAGACTGAAGACAAGGGAGCACTGCCCTCCTCCTCAGACTGGAGACAGGGAAGCATTGCCCCCTCCCACAGACTGAAGTTAGCGCCGCACTGTCACCTCCTGGAGACTTGAGACAGGGAAGCATCGCCCCCTGCCAGAGACTGGAGACAGGGAAGCACTGCCCCCTCCTGCAGACTGAAGTCAGGGCAGCACTGCCCCCTCCTGGAAACTGGAGACAGGGAAGTACTGCCCCCTCCCGCAGACTGAAGTCACGGAAGCTCTTCCCCCTCCTGGAGACTAAAGTCAGGGACGTACTTCCCCCTCGTGGAGACTGAAGTCAGGGGAGCACTGCCCACTCCTGGAGACTGACGGCAGGAGAGCACTGCCCCCTCCTGGAGACTGGATACAGGGAAGCACTGCCCCCTCCCTCAGACTGGAGACAGGGCAGCACTACCCCCTCCGGCAGACTGAAGTCAGGGAAGCACTGCCCCCTCCTGGAGACTGGAGACAGGGAAGTACTGCCCC
Source organism: Ambystoma mexicanum (assembly GCF_040938575.1). Taxonomy (NCBI): domain Eukaryota; kingdom Metazoa; phylum Chordata; class Amphibia; order Caudata; family Ambystomatidae; genus Ambystoma; species Ambystoma mexicanum. Next base: position 9,813,439 of record NC_090925.1, read on the forward strand.
CTCCCGCAGACTGAAGTCGGGGAAGCTCTGCTCCCTCCTGGAGACTGAAGTCAGGGACGTACTGCCCCCTCCTGGAGACTGAAGTCAGGGGAGCACTGCCCACTCCTGGAGACTGACAGCAGGCGAGCACTGCCCCTCCTGGAGACTGAAGTTAGGGGAGCACTGCCCCCTCCTGGAGACTGGAGACAGGGAAGCAATGCCCCCTCCTGGAGACTGGAGACAGGGAAACACTGCCCCCTCCTGGTGGCTGAAGTCAGGGAAGCACTGCCCCCTCCTGGAGACTGAAGTCAGGGAAACACTGCCCCCTCCTGGAGACAGGAGTCATGGAGCGGGGAGCCCTATGACTTCAAAAAGAAATAAGGTCTCATTACGAGGTCAGCAGTAAACCGTACGTGTGACTGGCGGGTTGCCGCCGACCTTGTAATACCATTTCTGACACCTAGCTTCCCGGTGCTACCGGGGCATTACAAGTCCTGGCGGACTGGGAAGGTAGATGCCACAAAATGTTAGTCCCCATGGGTTCACGGAAGCACCGGCACTGCCACTAATGGTGCCTGTGCTTCTGTGATGAGTCTGCCTACTGGGGCAGCTGTGCCCGCCAGGGTCAGACCTGTCGGGTGCAGCGGTCCCAGCAGGCATACTCTGAGTGTGGTGGTCTAGAAACAAGGGTGCTGGAAAGCTTACCAGCACCCTTGTTTCCGGACCGCCACACTTATAATGAGGCCCATAGTTTATGTTTGCAGTAACTCTGCCTTCATAACAAAACTATTTCTGTTCCGGTTTGGTCCTTTAACGGAAATAATTTATTTATGAAGTCAGAGTGATTTAAAAAAGAAACCATTTCTTTTTGAAGTAATGGGACTCCCCTGTACACCATGACACGGGGGCCTCCCGATCCTCTGCAGATGACGGGAACAAGCGTCCCTGGCTACTGCAGTGAGCTGAAGGACTCGTTCCCTGGACCAACATGTTAAAGATAAGAAAATGTATTTTCTTTAAATGTGTGTGCGTGCATGTTAGTGTGTGTAGATGTATGTGTATAATGTAATGTGCATAATGAGTGAGCGCATGATGCGGTCTGGATATGCCTGTGTGAGTGTATGGTGAAAGTGTGCACACTCAAATGTATGGGTGGCTGAGTGTGCCTGTGTGAGTGTACAGTGAAAAGGTAAACACTTAAATATATGGGTGGCTGCCTGGGTGTGCCTGTATGGTGAAAGGGTACACACTTAAATGTATGGGTGGCTGGGTGTGCGTGTGTGTGCGGGTATGTGTATGGGGAATGGTGTGTGTGCTTGTGTTGAGGGGCTCAATAAAACCTACATTTCGGGAGACCGCTAACCCTTCAAATGTTGGAAGAGGTGCTAACTTCACGAGCGGTGGGGAAGTGGCAAATTTATTTGGGTGGGGGCATCTAACTTCTTTACGCATGCTAATGAGACTATTCTAGTGCAGCTTCAATGTTACAAGCAGTTACCTCTTTCCTTTAAGTCTGAAAGCACCCACCTATGGACTGCTGCGAGAATGAGCGGTATCCTGTCCCCTCTCTACCCTTCCAATCACTCCCCTGGCATGCAAGTGCTAAACCCTTATCATGATTTCAACTTCCTAAAAACAAACAGTAAAATGCTTTATGTTAGTATTTGCTGGGCCTTCAGGAACAAACACAGATGCTGTTTAACATCTGTGTCCTGTTCTGTCCGGCAACAGATTTGTAGGTCAGCCAGGTTGAGTCAACATAGCCCAAAACTTCAGGGGGTGGGGGAATAGGAATTAAGCCCAGTCAGATCAATGGTGTTGTGCCACTGCTTGTGTTTAATGCCATGATTACTTAGTGATAATCTTCATTACTCGTATCCCCATTCTTCCTCATCCCAGTACTTGTGTAAGAGGCACGTTGCCTCATACACAAGTACTGGGATGAGGTAGAGGGACATGGAGGTAATGCCTGGCTTAGTTACCTTTAATCTTCATTACTTCTAGCCCCACTCTTCCTTGTCCTTGTACTTATCTATGAGGGAAGGTGCCTCATACGTCAGCACTGGGACAAGGAAGAGGGACATGGAGGTAATTCTGGGCAGATTTGCTCATTTTGGGGGTTAGAGAAGGTGGTTGGAGAGAGGGGGGATTTGCGGGGGGCAGGGATTGTGGGATAAATCATAATGGCAATTCATCTCCAGGCTAAGCAGGCATGATCTGTGGTATTAGTGGCTAGATAGGAATTTTGGTGCAGCCAGGCTAGTCATTTCCTAGTGTCAGGAATTGGTCCGGGATCAACAGGAGTCGAACTAAGCCGGCTCCCTCCCCATCGTCTCAGACACAACAGGAACACTCTACATGGTGTCAGCACTCACGATCCCTTCGGATTCCTTGTAAACGAGGGTTACTTCAAGGCCAAAAGAAGTTGGTAAAACCTCGTCCCTCCGTGTTGTTGCGTTGGCAGTTGCCATGGAGATTAGGGCAGGCATGTCGACCCGCACCACGTCAGCTGCACCTTTAGGTCATGTGACCGCAGCTAGATAAACTCTAGCCGGCAGCAAACTCGTTGCTTCTGATTTTGAATTTGAAGTCTGCTACGTATCCTGAGATATTCCTTGTTTTGCCTGCTATTTTGGATTCTTGCCTTCCTGTCTCTGCCTTGCTACTTTTGCCCCTGCTTCAACCTCGCACTCGTAATTCCCTCGAAGTTACGGCCTCTGTGATTGGAATCTCCATTGTTCTCCCTCCTCCTATCTATGCTATTCCCCTTACCTGTTGTCTTCCTGCTCCTTCCATCCTTCCAGCCTACACCCGGAACTATTCACGTTCCGCTCCGCTGCTTCTTGTTGCGAAACCAGACCGCACCCAGGAACTGCCATTTGCCTCACGCTTTTGATCATCATACCTCCCGTTGCTGAATCGGAATTCCTCCTGGATTGCTTTGCCTCACGTTTTGTCCTGTGAAATTCCTTCAGTTATCGACCCAGACTGCCTTATGGATTGCTATTGGCTCTCGTTTGATCAACGTTGTTTATAAACTCATCATCGTGGACTGCATAGGATTTCCTCCTGTTTCTTGGGATCCACGTGACTATTGCTCCTCAACCAGACTGCCAGTATACTACTCCTCTCCTCTTCCCCGGTACGGATGAGAGACTGCCATGGTACCATCAGAGGCTGACGTCAGAGCGTCCTCGTTTCGTCGGGTATTGTAATTCCGACCCTTAGGCGTACGCGTGCCGGCGGGAATAGCCCTACCCCCCTGTACCTGGTGGTCTTACTGGAGCATTGGTTGTTTCTGAAATACTTGCTGTCAATCCCATGGTAAGAGTGTCTGTCCCTATTCTTGTTTCTGCTTCACGTTGTGTGAGTATTAAGGATTCTTGTTTCGTGTGTATTGTAACAGCTGTTTTCTAGTCCTTGTGAAGTCGGCATAAAAAGCATTCATTGTGTCAACTGGAATACTGTCGCACCCGAGGGAGTCTACTGCCACGTGCTTTTTTGGGTCCATTCTTCCAAACAATTGATCCCTGGTGCTGGTTTACTTGTACCCAGACACAGGGTTACATTGTAGGGTAGAATTCTTCGTCTACACTACGGGGGCAAATTATGAAGGCAATCTCAACACCTAGTTTGGCTTGACTTTCTTTAACTGGGCATTGCTGATTAAGCAGTTCTGCTAAGTGCAATTACCTGGCTAGACTGGCTTTTGGTTGCTGCCAGTCTAGCCGTTTCTTACTGTGGCATTGTATATTTTTCTGGGCATCTGTGATAAAATAACCATGATAAGTGTTATTGCTTTGACTGCCATTTTGGTGCAACCAGTCTAGGTATGTCTAAATGTTGCCTGCCATGCTTTACTGTAATATGTTATTACTTGTCGAGACTGGTCTACATTGTACAGCCAGTTGGACATGTTTTCATTTTGGCATGTCATTTTTAATAGCAGAGCATTCCATTAATGAAAGCATTAATGTTCCTGTGCACTATTGGAGACATGCATGTATTGGATTTTTGGACTAGTGTTACCCTACAAAGCAATTGCAAACGCTCTGCTTTTTAGCCAGTTTTTCTCAGAAAGTGTGCTGTTTAATGCATTAAAACACACACGTATGTATGCTGCTCCAAGCACAGTGTGGTGTGTACCCTTGAAGCAGCAGGCTCATGCTTATTGCGCAAGCGTGGTAATCTAGGCCAGCCCAGAGTGTGGCGCATCACATGATTTGTTGCCGAACCGGAGAGAGCCCCCTCAGCATGGATTGCAGGGGTCCCCCAAAGGTAGTGTTACGCCACTGCATGTAAGCTTGCAAAAGTTAAAGTAGAGTCTACTTTTACTTTTGCAAGCTTACAGTTGACTGACTGCCTGCACCTCCTGCTGCTGCCCCGCGCCTGCGCATAATGAACGTGCCCAGGCCAGGCAACAAACAAACTGCACATGCCCTTTTTCAGAACGAAGGAGAATCCAGGCAGCGCGGGTGCTGCAGTGACTCTGTGCTCATGACAGCGTGTGTGTTATCGAGGGAGACAGAGTGAGAACAGGCTGAGCAGGCAGCAGCTACTGTAAGGTAAGTCAGTCTATTGCCCCCCCCTCCTCTCCTAGGTGAAGGGTGGCATGGGAAGATTTATTGGAGGGAATGTGCAGCTGTGCCAATGTCAGATATAGGCCCTCATTACAACTCAGGCGTTAAGGATTTAACGGCGCCGTCGGTGCCGTTAACCCTTAATGCCTGATTACAAGTGTCCCTTTGCGGGTTGGTGTTTAACGCCTGCTTTTAGCAGGCGTTAAAAATCCAACCCGCAAAGGGACTTTGGAGCTAATTACGGCACCGTAATTTACGGTGCCGTAATTAGCACCTTCCCCATTCCCATTATGCCCTATGGGGGCAAAAATGGGAATGGGGAAGGGCAAATGGTGAATGGGGAATTACCGCCCCACTCACCTTGGAATGGGGCGGTAATTCCGCCATCCACCATGGCGGAATCATAACCTTAGCGGCATGGACCATGGTGCTAATAGCACCATGGTCCTCCGCCAAGGTTGTAATGAGGGCCCTAGTTTCTAAACACGCCCAGAGCATTGCAAAACTGATCAGGGAATCCTGGCCTCTTAATGTTTCAATGAAACATTAATAGGCCAAAATTCCCTGGTCAGTTTGCAACGTGCCGCGTGTGTTTATAAACTGTATATCTGACGTTGGCAGTGGATTTATTTGGGATGAATTCAATGTGCCAATGTCAGATATACAGTTTCAAAACACGATTGGTGCAGTGCAAAACTCATCAGGGAAACCTGGTTTCTTAATGTTTCAATGAAACATTAAGAGGCCAGGATTCCCTGATCAGTTTGCAACCTTCCGCGCATGTTTATAAACTATATATCTAATGTTGGAAGTGGCACACTTTCATGAATTGAAAAACCTGAGGCCCTGCCAGTGCCGCCCTCATGTTTTTCAATTCATTAAAGTGTGCCAAAGCCCCTGCCAAAGAGGAACATCACATTTCGGAACAACTCTTTGTTCGTTCTTTACTGATGGGCAGCCAGGGCTCACATTCAAGCTCCAAGCATTGGCCAACACGGGCTTGCAAAGCTGCACAAAAAAATACAGAGGCCATTCACCTATACAGCAGAGGATCAAGGGTGCACAATAGGAGCCGGTATATAGTGACATGTACATGCAGTTTCTATGCAAATGCCACAACACCGTTTAATATATCATGTATTGCCTTTTTTAAGGAGAAGGGCGTGACGATTATTTTTGCTGCTTACACTATACTAGTGTCCCTAAACCGTCAGGTTACTTTGAGATTGTCTCTAGTTTATTTCCTTAGAGTTGGATCACGCTGACTGCACCTGATATGTTTCTCTGCAAAAAAAAATTACAAATTCTATGTATCTGTAACTGGGGACCTGATTCCCCAGCTGGAGGTGACATCTATTGCTGTGACACTTTGCCCTTCTTCACACTCACTCAACATGCTTAGCATACATGGAGCAACAAGAAACTCTGTTAGAACATTTATGATGAGGCATTTTGTTACAGTGTACACTGCCAACTGAGTCACTTCTAGGTGATCCCAAGTAAACAAATAGAGAAAATAATGCAGAGTGGGGGGTCACACGATTCACCCAGGATCACACAATCTGGCGAAGACTGAATTGTCTTCCAGATGTCCCTGTAACCCAGGCCTGGCTTGAAAAAGTGCAGACACTGCCTGAGATCTCAGCCTGACATTGTATACGAAATCCTCATGAAACCATATAAAGTAAAATGAGGATGAGCCAATCTCAAGAAGGGCCGCTACGTGGGATGTGTGCTCTTTTCCATAGTAATGTCTAAGGTAGGCAAGGGAAAACACTTGATGTATACTCTAATATCAGTAGGCACACCCCTCCACCTCTTCCCACCAACTCACACTTGCTTGAAGTTTGGATGTTAACACACCTAAAGCTTGGTCTCTGACATGAGGGCTACCTGCATTTCGCTAGTTCAAACCCAGCAGCAGGGTCCACTTAACCTTTCATAAATTCAGTGTTGTTCAAATGAGGGTAGTAATACCTGTCATTACATTGCCTAGAAGCTGAAAGCATCTAGCATGAAGCGCCATGACCAAAGTGTTATTATATTCCATAAAGCAAACTATTACCAGCACAGACCTGAACTCTGTCCCTGCCCAAAATAAACCATTTCTTGGAGCCTATCCTGCGCATCTCTTAAAAGAAATCAAGCGCTAATCTTCTGTAGGTCTTGGCTAAACTTCACCCTGTTTTATTCAGCCTGGCTGTTTCTGTCAGCGTACTTGAGTGGTCACAGTGCAATCAGATTTTGATGGGTAGAGCCTTGGCAGTATGTGGATTTAGTGACTTTTGTGTCTGTCCCCCCTTCCAAATATCCAGGCTCCTGACTATTTCTTAAGAGTTCATGCTTGCAGGTATCGATGGGCCCTTTTAAGGTCATGGATCTGGCATGCCTGTTCCAGCTCATTCTGAGAAGCTATATGGAGTGGTTGGTCATGCAAGGCGTGCAAGAGAAAACCTGTGAAATGGAACCAGGTTATCGAGGGTCCTCTGAAGACTGAGGAGAAAGTGCTGAGTAAGTGTACAGATGAGAGTTGTGGGGTGCTGGCCATGGGGGAATGGGAAGGGAGGGACTGGGGTGCAGCAGAGTGTGGGACTGCAAAGTGAAAAAGGGTAGAAAGGGTGTAGAGGACACAAAAAGACAGGAGCACAGGAGGGGAGAGATGGGAACAAGAACGGAGTGTAGATGAAAGATAGGGATGGTTTGCAGCACGGGGTGACCAGTGTGTGCTGGGGAGAGAGGGGTGCAGGAAAGACCAGAACACAGGGAGAGCGGTGTAGGCAGTGCTTTAAGTGGGCCGGGGCCTGCCGGGGCTGGGTCCCGCCAGTCTCCAAAAAGTGGGGCTGAGCCGGGGCCCTGCCGGGGCCCCCCGTCCCACCACGCCATGGCAGGACGCATTATCCCGCCACGGCCGCAGCCGCGACGGGAGATGCGCCCGCCAGTGTAACGTTAGGCAAGTGGACAGCGTCTCTGAGGCTGGCTGGCACTTCTGTCAGTCACTGTAACTTCTCTGATGACCCCCCATCTGAGGGGTCATCAGGGAAGTTACAGTTCCTTTGTTTGCCCTCGCCAGGTCACTGACCCTCTGTGAACCTGCAGGCTCCATGATCTAATATGTAGATTAGATCACGGAGCCCGCGGGTTCCCAGAGGGTGAAAGACGCCTCGGGCTCGGTGATCTCTGCTCAGAGCAGCGATCACTGAGCCTGAGGTGCCTGTCTCCTTTGGCAAATCTTTATAAAAAATGCCTTGAAATGTGTACGTTTCAAGACATCTTTTATAAACGTAGAAATATTTCTACGTTTATACCAGACGGCTTGAAACGTACACAATTCAAGGCATTTTTTATAAAGCTTTGTCGACGGACAAAACCACCTTGGGTTTTGTCCGTCCTCAACGCTTTATAAAAGATGGCTTGTACGTTTCAAGCCATCTTTTATAAACATAGAAATATGTTACAAATGTCTATGCTTATAAAAGGTGGCTTGAAAAGTACACAAACCATAGTAAGGTAAGCACACAAGTGTGCTAACTTACTATGGTTTGTACACTTTCAAGCCACCTTTTATAAACATAGAAATATGTAACATTGCTATGTTTATAAAAGAAGGCTTGAAAAGTACACAAACCATAGTAGTACGCAAACAAATATATAAATGCTCACATACATTTATATATTTGTTTGCGCACCCTACTATGATTTGTGCACTTTTAGGCCACGCCCACAGCGGATGCCACGCCCCCAAACGAGGGCCCCCCCTCAATTTCTTACCCCACTTAAAGCACTGGGTGTAGGGCAGAAATGGCATAGGAGGTGCTTCGGGTTTTGCAAATGAGAGAGAAGTACAGACAAGTGAGAAAGTGCAGAGGGCAGTGTGTCAGAGGAGTGACTTGGTGTGGGGTGCAGAGAAGGGACTTGGGAGAAAAGGGTGTACAGCAGACGAGAATGTGGAGTAGAGACGGGTACAGAGGGGAGATTTGTACAAGGAAGAATGGTGCCTCGCCTCATGTTCCCAGATAAAGGGAGCAGTCACGAATGCGTCTTCTTCTAATGCTTGATCCATGCTCACGAGGCCTGCGTTAGGACGATTAGAAGTCGTTTGTTGAAATAATTGCAGATATATACACTACACCAGTGATTGGGCCTGATACTACACACAGTGGCCCCCCGCTCCCAGGTGCAGGCCGGCATGGGGAGGATTTATTAGAGGGAACGTGGGAGCTCGGGTTCGGCGCTCTCCCACTGCCCCAGTGTCATCTGCGCTCCTGTCTGGGTCCTCTCCAGGAAGAGACAGTCACTGCAAGCTGTTCCTGCATCAACTCCCTTTTCACTCAATCCTACCTGCAGCCTAGGTCTGAAGCCAGGACTAACCTTAATTGAGGTATATATTCACCTCTGACCTGTCCTGTAGTGGGAGCTGGTGCCATAGTGCGTGGCATCTTGTTTTGCGACACAGTGTCCTGTTATTTGGGCTATCCTAGCAACCTTCATGGGTTTTTGGTGGATGGATGCCACGCGGGCCGCAGACTCATTTTACGCCATAACCTAAAAAAACACTAGAATGATCTATAAAGGGCACGTAAAGTGCCAGTTCTGGTTTAGATAAAGCCACTGACTTAGGGATTACTTCAAAGCCCTGTGTAGTTAACAACTTAATTGGAGCTGGGAACATACTACTGGTGTAATACAAATGTCTTATCCAGGGATGCCTTCAGCCACTCCTTTTCTCCTTAATTGTTCCTTGCACTTGCACTATCTGAAATGTCGTCAGGCTGATTATGATAGTTATTTTTCACATTCTTAATTGTTTCAAGGACCTGTAGGAATGTAACTGTATTTCTCCCATGCTCCCTCCCTTGAAGCGCTTTGAAACACATTGTGCATAGGCGCTATACAAATATTCAATCAATCAATCAAAAATCGAAGCTATCACTCTATTAGCACTATGCATTTCCTTCACTGAAGTCCTGCTAAAAACCAGCAATGGCAAGTGTTGGCTTGTCTATACGTATTGGGCATTTGCCAGGCACTGCTATTAAATGTTCAGGTACTTGCACCATTTAGCAATTGCTACCATCAGTGGGTACATAATACCACTATGGCAGTGCTTGGTAAGGGCCTTTACCATGCCTACATTAAAGCTGAAACGGTTGGCGTTGCCAACGCTGGTTTTAAAATAGGGATGCAATTGCATTTTTGGTGCCCACCACCAGCTCAATAATGAGTTGTAGACAAGTTTTAATAGAGGCCACCCTAAGCCATCTCGGGTGACCCAGAAAAAATAAAGCAGAGCCTCGAGATTCAAAACAGCACTTGTTCTGCTATCCATGTAAATCCAGTGAATACCCTGGTGCCGAGGTATGATTGAACTCATGTTCCATCATTGAGGGTTCAAGTGGAATAGGATGGGATAGGAAGGGTTGGTCAAACTCCATAAAGCACCTGCACTTAAAGCGCAGGTGAGAGTATTATAAAAGATCTCTCTAAATGTCCATCGCTGGGAGGATTTTATACTCTGAACTGCTTTTCTTTTTCTTAATTTTCTTTGGTTTTCTTTCCTTCTTTTCTCTTGTTTTATACAGTGATGATGTATGTAATTTAATCTGTACTGCTGTTTAAATTTTGTGAAAAGTTCTTTGACTAAAACACAACAAATAAATTAAAAAAAACAAGTCCCAAGGAGTCCCCTGTCCCCCCCAGATTTTATGGGTCTCCTACGCCCCTGTGGTAGGGCCCTCTGCGACAGTGTGTACGTGCTTGCTCTGCAGCTCGCTGGCATCTCGTGCTGTATGTTTGCATTGTATGCCCACCTAATTCCTCTCCTTTAAGGTACTGTGCAAGCATTAAGGGCCGGGCCCTGTCTATCTTTTTGCAGGTGCCGGGAGGCAGCAGGAATGGTGCAGGTGCTCGGCGTGGCTGTCCTGCTCCTGGTGTCTGGATGCACACGTGGCAGGAATTTGGTCGGTGAACTCTCTGCCACCAATGGCGGCCCTTGGGGAGACTGGTACGACATCGATATGTGCCCGGATGGGCACTACGCCACCGGATTCTCTCTGAAGGTAGGCTGGCCCTCCAGAATGACCGCTCACACCTCCTGTCCAATAAGTATGCTTTTCTGGGCGAGAGTAGAGCAGGTGTTCGGGGCAGTGCCCAGGGAGAGGGCAAGAGGCAAAGCAAGCATTGGGGAAGTCAGTTGTGTTGGCCTTCGTATTGTTAATTGTGTCTTGTATTTGGTAGTGTCTATTTGCAAAGACAAAGGCTAAATAGCACAATTCACACGGACAAAGAGGGTATGTAAATGGTGCAGGAAGTGTTTTTATTTCTCCTCCAAGTCACGTGACGAGAAGGAGGCAGAGATTGTCTCCTGTTTATGGAACCGGAAGTAAACTCTGATTCTCACCCAAGAACGAACCATACTAATGCTCTCCCCCACCTCCTTGTCACGTGACCTTTGAGAATATTTCGCCTAGCTCATCTCATCTCCAGGGGAAGGAACTGGCGGGAGGGGCATCATGCATTCTGTAAACTGCTGATGTGAGGCCAGAGGGCAAGAAAGGAACAGTGGGTGGGGCACGTGGGTAACTTAGAGGGGAGTCTGATGACTCATGGAGAGGCGGTAGAATGATAATTTAACAAAGAGGGGGTCTGCGGGCCAACAACAGGTGTCTAGAATGGGGTCGCTGGATGGGGTTGGTGGGGACATCTGGGAGTGGATATGGAAGGTGGGATGGGGCATCTGGGTGTGGATCTGCAGGGAGGGATGGGGCATCTGGGTGTGGATCTGCAGGGAGGGATGGGGCATCTGGGTGTGGATCTGGAGGGAGGGATGGGGCATCTGGGTGTGGATCTGGTGGGAGGGATGGGGCATCTGGGTGTGGATCTGGAAGGAGGGGTGGGGCATCTGGGTGTGGATCTGGAGGGAGGGATGGGGCATCTGGGTGTGGATCTGGAGGGAGGGATGGGGCATCTGGGTGTGGATCTGCAGGGAGGGATGGGGCATCTGGGTGTGGATCTGCAGGGAGGGATGGGGCATCTGGGTGTGGATCTGGAGGGAGGGATGGGGCATCTGGGTGTGGATCTGGAGGGAGGAATGGGGCATCTGGGTGTGGATATGGAAGGTGGGATGGGGCATCTGGGTGTGGATCTGGAGTGAGGTGTGGGGCATCTGGGTGTGGATCTGGAAGGAGGGATGGGGCATCTGGGTGTGGATCTGGTGGGAGGGATGGGGCATCTGGGTGTGGATCTGGAAGGAGGGGTGGGGCATCTGGGTGTGGATCTGGAGGGAGGGATGGGGCATCTGGGTGTGGATCTGGAGGGAGGGATGGGGCATCTGGGTGTGGATCTGCAGGGAGGGATGGGGCATCTGGGTGTGGATCTGCAGGGAGGGATGGGGCATCTGGGTGTGGATCTGGAGGGAGGGATGGGGCATCTGGGTGTGGATCTGGAGGGAGGAATGGGGCATCTGGGTGTGGATATGGAAGGTGGGATGGGGCATCTGGGTGTGGATCTGGAAGGATATGATATGATAGGTTATTTATAACGCGCTTAATACCCAGAGGTTTCAAAGCGCAGACCCGGGGATCGAACCTGTGGTGCTCCGTGTTGTCTTGCTTCCAAGGCGAGCACGTTGCTGCTGAGCTATCCTCCTGAAGGGATGGGGCATCTGGGTGTGGATCTGGAAGGAGGGATGGGGCATCTGGGTGTGGATCTGGAGGGAGGAATGGGGCATCTGGGTGTGGATCTGGAGTGAGTGATAGGGCATCTGGGTGTGGATCTGGAGGGAGGGATGGGGCATCTGGTTGTGGATCTGGAGGGAGGAATGGGGCATCTGGGTGTGGATCTGGAGGGAGGAATGGGGCATCTGGGTGTGGATCTGGAGTGAGTGATAGGGCATCTGGGTGTGGATCTGGAGGGAGGGATGGGGCATCTGGGCGTGGATCTGGAGGGAGGAATGGGGCATCTGGGTGTGGATCTGGAGGGAGGAATGGGGCATCTGGGTGTGGATCTGGAGTGAGTGATAGGGCATCTGGGTGTGGATCTGGAGGGAGGGATGGGGCATCTGGGTGTGGATCTGGAGGGAGGAATGGGGCATCTGGTTGTGGATCTGGAAGGAGGGGTGGGGCATCTGGGTGTGGATCTGGAGGCAGGGATGGGGCATCTGGGTGTGGATCTGCAGGGAGGGATGGGGCATCTGGGTGTGGATCTGGAGGGAGGGGTGGGGCATCTGGGTGTGGATCTGGAAGGAGGGGTGGGGCATCTGGGTGTGGATCTGGAGGGAGGGATGGGGCATCTGGGTGTGGATCTGGAGGGAGGAATGGGGCATCTGGGTGTGGATATGGAAGGTGGGATGGGGCATCTGGGTGTGGATCTGGAAGGATATGATATGATAGGTTATTTATAACGCGCTTAATACCCAGAGGTTTCAAAGCGCAGACCCGGGGATCGAACCTGTGGTGCTCCGTGTTGTCTTACTTCCAAGGCGAGCACGTTGCTGCTGAGCTATCCTCCTGAAGGGATGGGGCATCTGGGTGTGGATCTGGAAGGAGGGATGGGGCATCTGGGTGTGGATCTGGAGGGAGGAATGGGGCATCTGGGTGTGGATCTGGAGTGAGTGATAGGGCATCTGGGTGTGGATCTGGAGGGAGGGATGGGGCATCTGGGTGTGGATCTGGAGGGAGGAATGGGGCATCTGGGTGTGGATCTGGAGTGAGTGATAGGGCATCTGGGTGTGGATCTGGAGGGAGGGATGGGGCATCTGGGTGTGGATCTGGAGGGAGGAATGGGGCATCTGGGTGTGGATCTGGAGGGAGTGATAGGGCATCTGGGTGTGGATCTGGAGTGAGTGATAGGGCATCTGGGTGTGGATCTGGAGGGAGGGATGGGGCATCTGGGTGTGGATCTGGAGGGAGGAATGGGGCATCTGGGTGTGGATCTGGAGTGAGTGATAGGGCATCTGGGTGTGGATCTGGAGGGAGGGATGGGGCATCTGGGTGTGGATCTGGAGGGAGGAATGGGGCATCTGGGTGTGGATCTGGAGTGAGTGATAGGGCATCTGGGTGTGGATCTGGAGGGAGGGATGGGGCATCTGGGTGTGGATCTGGAGGGAGGAATGGGGCATCTGGGTGTGGATCTGGAGGGAGGAATGGGGCATCTGGGTGTGGATCTGGAGTGAGTGATAGGGCATCTGGGTGTGGATCTGGAGGGAGGGATGGGGCATCTGGGTGTGGATCTGGAGGGAGGAATGGGGCATCTGGGTGTGGATCTGGAGTGAGTGATAGGGCATCTGGGTGTGGATCTGGAGGGAGGGATGGGGCATCTGGGTGTGGATCTGGAGGGAGGAATGGGGCATCTGGGTGTGGATCTGGAGGGAGGAATGGGGCATCTTGGTGTGGATCTGGAGTGAGTGATAGGGCATCTGGGTGTGGATCTGGAGGGAGGGATGGGGCATCTGGGTGTGGATCTGGAGGGAGGAATGGGGCATCTGGGTGTGGATCTGGAGTGAGTGATAGGGCATCCGGGTGTGGATCTGGAGGGAGGGATGGGGCATCTGGGTGTGGATCTGGAGGGAGGAATGGGGCATCTGGGTGTGGATTTGGAGGGAGGAATGGGGCATCTGGGTGTGGATCTGGAGTGAGTGATAGGGCATCTGGGTGTGGATCTGGAGGGAGGGATGGGGCATCTGGGTGTGGATCTGGAGGGAGGAATGGGGCATCTGGGTGTGGATCTGGAGGGAGGAATGGGGCATCTGGGTGTGGATCTGGAGTGAGTGATAGGGCATCTGGGTGTGGATCTGGAGGGAGGGATGGGGCATCTGGGTGTGGATCTGGAAGGAGGGATGGGGCATCTGGGTGTGGATCTGGTGGGAGGGATGGGGCATCTGGGTGTGGATCCGGTGGGAGGGATGGGACATCTGGGTGTGGATCTGGTGGGAGGGATGGGGCATCTGGGTGTGGATCTGGCGGGAGGGATGGGACATCTGAGTGTGGATCTGGTGGGAGGGATGGGACATCTGGTTGTGGATCTGGAGGGAGGGATGGGGCATCTGGGTGTGGATCTGGAGGGAGGGATGGGACATCTGGGTGTGGATCTGGTGGGAGGGATGGGACATCTTGGAGTGTATCTGGAGGGAGGGATGGGGCATTTGGGTGTGGATCTGGTGGGAGGGATGGGGCATCTGGGAGTGGATCTGGAAGGAGGGATGGGGCATCTGGTTGTGTATCTGGAGGGAGGGATGGGGCATCTGGTTGTGGATCTGGAGGGAGGGATGGGGCATCTGGGAGTGTATCTGGAGGGAGGGATGGGGCATCTGGGTGTGGATCTGGTGGGAGGGATGGGGCATCTGGGAGTGGATCTGGACGGAGGGATGGGGCATCTGGGTGTGGATCTGCAGGGAGGGATGGGGCATCTGGGAGTGGATCTGGAAGGAGGGATGGGGCATCTGGGTGTGGATCTGGAGGGAGGGATGGGACATCTGCGTGTGGATCTGGAGGGAGGGATGGGGCATCTGGGTGTGGATCTGGAGGGAGGGATGGAGCATCTGGGTGTGGATCTGGAGGGAGGGATGGGGCATCTGGGTGTGGATCTGGAGGGAGGGATGGGGCATCTGGGTATGGATCTGGAGGGAGGGATGGGGCATCTGGGTGTGGATCTGGAGGGAGGGATGGGGCATCTGGGTGTGGATCTGGAGGGAGAGATGGGGCATCTGGGTGTTGATCAGGTGGGAGGGATGGGCATATGGGCATTAATCCGGAGGGAGTGATGGGCATCTGGATGCAGATCTGGAGGGAGGGGTGGGGCATCTGGGTGTGGATCTGGAGGAAGGGATGGGGCATCTGGGTGTGAATCTGGAGGGAGGGATGGGGCATCTGGGTGTGAATCTGGAGGGAGGGATGGGGCATCTGGGTGTGGATCTGCAGGGCGGGTGGGGCATCTGGGAGTGGATCTGGAAGGAGGGGTGGGGCATCTGGCTGTGGATCTGGAGGGAGGGATGGGGCATCTGGGTGTGGATCTGGAGGGAGGTATGGGGCATCTGGGTGTGGATCTGGAGGGAGGGATGGGGCATCTGGGTGTGGATCTGGAGGGAGGGGTGGAGGCACTAGGTGTGGATCTGGAGGTAGGGATGGGACATCTGGGTGTGGATCTGGTGGGAAGGATGGGGCATCTGGGTGTGGATCTAGAAGGAGGGATGGGGCATCTTGGTGTTGATCTGCATGGAGGGATGGGACATCTGGGTGTGGATCTGGTGGGAGGGACGGGGCATCTGGGTGTGGAACTGGTGGGAGGGATGGGGCATCTGGGTGTGGATCTGGTGACCCTGCGCGGTCTAAAACGAGGTAAACCATGCCATGATAGGACCCGAGATGCCGATAGAGGCCAAGTAGGATAGGAGTATGAGGTGGTCGACAGTGTTGAAGGCTGCTAATAGATCGAGCAGAGTTACGACCCATACACCACCTCCATCGACCAGCCTGACCATATCATCCATTACTGAAACTAGGACACTTTAGTTACAACTTCCGGGGCAGAGACCCGACTGAAAGAGGTCAAGCACACAGAAGGACTATGGTATCCAGTTACATTTTCAATTGCACTTGTTCGAATGCCATTTTGTCGGAAAAAAAAATTCTGAAAAAATAAATCTGAATAAATATTTTTTTATTTTATGTTTTTTTGTTTTAGTTATTAAAAAAATTGTCAATAAAAAAAACGGGGGGTTTGGGGGTACCCCGCATTAAAAAAATAAAATTAAAAAACATTAGAAATGTTTTTTTCCCGGCATTTTTCATTCGACAAAATGGCATTCGAAAATGTGACATTCGAAAATGTCACTATAAACCGAGGACTACAGAAACCTGGAAAGAAGTGAAGATATCAAGGCCTCTGAGATTCCTGGAAGAAGGTGTCCCAAAGCTGTAGGCTTTCGAATAGGAGGATTCAGCAGGAGGCAGGCGTGTCTTCTCTTCCTCCCTTCATACAAGAGGAAAGCCCTGCAACCACTGTCCAGGAAAGCTGGCTAGCTGGAGGAGGGCAGTAAAAGGCTTGAGAAGATGGAAAGGAGTGTCTAATCTCTAGAAGCCCTGGAGAAAAGGCTGCCCGGAGGGGTACTAAAGCGCCTCGCAACTCCTTGGCAGAGCTGAGAAGCCAAACCTGAGGCTTTCTACCAGAGGTCCCTGACGAAAGCTAAGAGTACTCAGGCCATGGCAGAAGACAAGAACGATATTGCTGCCCGAAAGGAACCCAGAATTAGGGTGGGAGAAATACCACACCCATTCCAAGTGGCACGTGAAACCCAAGGTCTGGGGAGAGACCTTTTGTGAGTTCTCAGACTGTGAGTACCTGCTACCCAAACCTCCATGGAGGAACAATCCTTTTTTGTTGCAGGGGAATAGAAACAGACTTTAAAGAGTAGTTTGTGAACTATTTGGTGTGTGCCAAAGCATTTCTGTTTTCTATTCAACTCTTTGGGGCTTTCTCTTTTAGAAGTAGGTTGTCCCTGGAAGGGCGAGGACTTATTAAAATAGGTTTGGACTTTTATGCTTTAACACAAGAGGACCATCGGGAGCACTGAGAGATCACAATTTAGTGTAGCCCGTCAAGATAACGTGTTATTCCAAGTCGTTTCTTAGCTGTAGATTTGGACGGAGAAGCTCTTAGGCATTTATTAAACCCTAACCAATTACTGTTTGAAACACTTCTCAAGTGTGATGTGCCTCATTGCCTCAAGCTCTTCCAAGGAGGCTGTCTTGCCCTATTCATTCTACACCCCACCACTGTAGGGATCAAAATAAGGATTTGGAGCGTTTGACAAGGCCAGTAGGCTGACATTGACAAGCGGGGATGGAAGCCCTCTCTGCAAGGAAGGGGGAGGGAAGCTTATCAGGGAGAAGCCAGAGCCAGTCCTACCCCTGAGGTGGACGTTGACAGTTGAGGTGGTGGCAGTTCCTACCCGCATGGCAGTGTGGTGTATTGTAGTACCCAATTGTCTAATACCATCCTTCAGAGTGCCCCAGAGCGTGTTTTCTCTCTTCCAGAGAGACACCATGATTTCTCCATGTGAAGATTATTTCCTATTCAACATGAATAATTTGCATAATGTTTGCGACAAAATCGCCCCAATAAAAAAACAGACCAAAAAAAAGAACATTAATAAATGGTTCTCTAATTCCCTTTGTGTCCTTAACTGATTATTGGAAAAAAAAGAAACAGTGGCAAAAAAACAAAGACCAAGTTTCTGGTCTGGCCGCTAAAACTGCCCTCACGGACTACAAGAAAGCATTTTTTTCTGTCAACTCTAGTTTTCTACAGGACAATACTAAGCAGGCTGTGGTTAAACCTAAAGGATTATTCGAGGTTCTAAAGAAATGTTGTAAGCCTCAATGTGCATCCTCTAAAGTGCCAGCAACCCTACAACTGGCCAATGAGGTCAATAAATTCTTCCGGAATAAAGTTAGTTTGATTACAGACAATATTGCTAACTTTCCAGCAGGCCGTATAAGCCTCCTTTCTGACCTAACCATCTCGGGTACTCAGCCGAGCTTTGTGTTCTCGCCAGTTTCTGCCGATGTTACTCTCAATACTCGGCTCACTGAAACCTACCAGCTTTAACTATGACTCTCTTCCAGCCTGCCTTGTGTGTCGTCAGGATACACCCTCAATGCATTTCTTTCTTTCTTTGTTAACATGTCCATCACTCAAGGGATTGCTCCCCAGGAGCTGAAAGATTCTATACTAACAACTCTACTAAAAAATGGCTGCACCTATCCCTGTTAACAGACCCACAGCACATGGGCTTGTCATCCATAACATCTCTGGCCCTTTCTCTAAATCTTCCTGAAAGAATGACGGTCTTCCTTTCACCATTGCCATTCTCTGCAGTATTTCTATATCCTTTACTTTAGTCCAATAAGTGATACTTATAGAAAACACTAGTTCATCGTCAGAGTAGTCATCTCTAAACCGTTCTTCGTCTATCAAATGTGTCAACCTGTATCCTTCACTGAGGTCTATCACTGTCCTCCATCCTCTTCCCTCAGCATCTGTCCCATGAAGCATCATTCTTTCCTCTCTGAGCACTGCTGCTTCTAACTCTAAAGGGATAATCTGCCCTTCCGCATCATCCAATGGGATCTCTGGTCCAAACAAAAATTCATCAGGTATTCTCATTATTGTACCTACCAACCTGGGTAACGATAATAATAAGATAGTCACCTCTTCCAAAAATACCTCTGGATCTAAAGGAACTCCTCAGAATGCCTTCTGGTCTGCGAAGGCTAATATAAACTCTCCCACATTCATATAGTGTATCCCTGGAGTAGATCACACTATCCCTTCAACAGTAAAAGATATCGTTATGTTAAGCTTTGTCATCAGGTCACATCCTAATATATTAACTGGCACCTGCCTGGAATATAGCAATGGCATTGACATGTCATGTTCTCCTATAGAGATTGGAAATTGGTCTGCAAAGGAACTGAACTAATGCCCCCAGAGAATCCTTGAGCATTCATGGCAGTACCTGACATTGGGTATTTTTCCTCGCTGACCCAAGAATGAGTGGCTCCAGCATCTACTAAAAATGAAAATGTCTTGCCCCCTTTCGTCACCTTTACACTTGGTTCCTCTTGGGCGTCTGGTGTCACTGATGGTACTGAACACAACAGGTCGCTTTGTGGGCTAGCCTATTCTGGGTATAAATTTATCCCTGTACCTTTTAAAGGATTTCCTCCTATCACAGTCATACTTCCCAATTTGGGTGCGACTATTATTGGGTTCCTGGGGTCATGTTCCATTGTGGTACCATAACCTGCTGTGTCTGTGCTTGCTGCGGTTGTGCCTGTTGTGCTTGTATGGGTACTTGCATTTTCAGCGGCTCTGGCTGCATTTGTTGGGGTCGCGGTGCATATGTTTGTACCTGCGTGTGATTTTGGCCATAATATTCCTGTGGTTCTGTATTATATATTTTTTTTTTTATTTTTTTTTTTATTTTGTAATTTTATAGTTTGATTTACAAACTTTTTAAAACAAAAGAAAAACACTCTTCTCACAGATTTTACCACAGGATACAAAGCGCAATCACTTGTCACAGACTCTATCATTGTCTTTTGTTTCCAACATCTCCTTTGACATCATCTTTCAAGATTTCATCCAAATAGTCAATTATTCGACATGTCAGCGGTACATTTTTCCCACTAAGGATATAAAACCACAGATCTTCCATGTTTGAGTTCTTCGGGGCGTATTTCCCTAGGTGTACTGTTCGTTGGCTTTTAAGGTCTGCACATTTGATTACTAAATGTTTGGTAGTTTCAACTTCGTCTTTACATACTCTGCATAGGTTGTCACCTATATCCTTGGCGTGTATTCTGAATAATTGATCTTTTGTTCTGCAGGCGTTTAGACGCAATTTCATAAAGCTGTCGCGATGGTATCTTGATGGGAATTGTTTTATGTACGCCGGTATTAAGTCTAGCCCATTTGCAGCTGGACCTAGGTACAATGCAGATGTTAAGTTATTGTATCTTTCTGTATTTAAAATCCATTGCCATTGTTTTTTTTTTTTTTTTGCAGTTTCAGGGCGATTTATCAACGTGTCTAGGGTGATATCTGCACTAACTAGTATTTTTTTGACGCTTTCTTTCCAATCATTTATCAGAGAACGCGTGTGCTCACTATGGCAGTTTTTAAAGATTTCGTACGCTGGTTCTGGAGGGTTTAGATTCATTTTCCTTAGGAGTGAAATTGATTTCCATAGGACTGCTCCTTGCAGGGAGTCTAGTGCGAGCTCGTTTCGAATTTTGATTACCGAGATGTAAGTTGGTAGCCTCAAGACCTTTCTCCAAAATTTGCCTTCTAGGTACGGCCATATTCTGTGATGTAGATTCCAAGCGGATTCTGCGCCATACGTTAGTGCCGGTGTTACCTTTAGTTGGTAGAATTCCCGTACGGGTAGCATCGTAAATTTCCCGTATAGTCTATGCAATTTTGTGGCTTGTTGTGCAAATGTCAGGGTCCGCTGTATTAGATCTTTTGACCATGCCCATTCTCTTATTGATGTGTTAAATAAGATGCCCAGATATCGTATTTCTTTTGTTTTTTCTATATTTTCCGCTGCAATTGACCATTTGTACTTGTTATTCCTTTTTCCTGCCGTCGAACCAATTGACATAATCTTGGTCTTTGCTGTATTGATTTGCAGTTTATTTTTGCGCATGTAATTGTCAAGCGCTGTTAGCAGCCTTTGCAGGCCAATCTGCGTTTGGTCGGCTAAGACTATATTGTCAGCGTATGTGACACCTCTTATTTGATGGCCATTTATTTTCGGAGGAAAGCAATTTACTTGGTTTAAAGCAGTTGGAATATCAGCGATAAAGAGCTTGAAGAGCAGCGCTGCTAGGGGGCACCCTTGTTTCACACCCGTGTTTGTCATAATGGGGGATGTCAGGTCTCCTTGTTGGTTCAGTCGTACCCTGATTGAGGTGTTTGTGTGCAGGGCAATTATAGGCTGTAAGATCTCTTCGGGGCAGCCCCAGCTCCTCAATTTCTTCCACAGTAACTCACGATTTATCAAGTCGAACGCTTGACGCATATCGACAAAAGCTAGGTGTATGTTTCTTTTTTGTTTTAGCGCTTCTAGTTTTAGTAAATTCAATATTACTAGGTTCACTTCAGTCCCCACTCCTTTGGTGAACCCAGTTTGCCGAAGGTCCAAGCGGTTCGATTTCGAGGCCCAATTTGCTAACTTCTGCTGCAGAAAGGATGCCATTATTTTACCAATCGTGTCTAGCAGCGCGATTGGTCGGTAGTTGGAGGGGTCTTCGCGTAAGCCTTTTTTATAGATTGGCACTATTATTGCCGGGGTCCAAGACTGAGGGACTTTTTTTGCCGTTGTGATGTGATTAAGTACAATCTCAATGAAGCGGGACCATTCTGTTTTATTCTTTTTTAGCATTATGTTACTAATTCCATCTGGTCCAGCCGCTCTAGAGTTTTTGAGTTTTGAGATTTTTATGTTTATGTCTTCAAGTTGCTCAGACGTATCCCACTTTACTTGAGTGATATAATTGTCACTGTTCGTGTATTCACTGTTGGTGAAGAATAGTTTTGAGAAGTGATCTACCCAAGTCGCCTCGGCTACCCCATTAGCCAGCTTTAAGTTCTGAAACGGAGCTTCGTTAATCAAAATCGCCCAGGTTTCACTTGCATTTTTTGTTACTATTAGTTTTAACATCAGAGCTCCTCTTTCCTGATCTCTCATTGAAGCAAAGGATTTTTTCCAATTATGATATTGTTGTTTCCTTTTTTTAATCAGCAGTAAAGTTTGTGGGCCGAAGTTTTTCTTTAGTTTTCTTATGTCTTTCCGTACCTCTTTTTTTTTATCGTTGGTCAGTGTACTCCACTTATGTTTGTGTTGTACGTTGTTACCTGTTTTCCTTCCTTTGGGTAAATGAAATTGCATCAGCAGAGGCATATAGTTTATCAGAGGTACTGCCTCGTCATTCTCCGATTGAAGTTTCGCAGTCATAGTTGAGATTTGTTTTCTATTTAATCTCAAGCGATTGCCAGCTTGATTTGTTTCAAGGGCACCAGTATGTATCCTGTCAGCGATGTACTGGTCTGTTTGCCAAAGCAGCACTAACGCTTAGTGGTCACTTCTTGTCATTATGTGCATGGAGAGATCAAGAACTTGGTCCCAGAGATTTGCAGAGACCCAGATGTAGTCCAAGGTTTTGTGTAGGCCCATGTTGTGCCACGTGTGATGAGGCGGGAAGTCACCTGTTAGGTTTCCATTTGTCATCATGCAATTCCTCATTTGCATGGCCTGAGTCCATTTTTTACATCTGTTTGAACCCATTTCTCCTGTAGAGGAACTTGCATTTGATTGAAGTTGTATGTCAATTAGATCGGCAAGATTTAAATCGCCGCATATTAGAATCTTCAAGTCATTATATTTAAGCTGTCCTTGATCTATTATAGCTGTTATTGAATTAATGAAATGTTTAGTTGAGATCTTAACTGGGTTCCAGTATACATTAACTACTAACATGTATTTCCTTGCTTCAGCTGCGTGGCATTTTAATTGTAGCAGTGTGCTTTGTACAAATAGGTTCGGTTTGTTTGATTCAATCACTTCCCACCCTTTTCCTTGTTTGACCATCGTTATCAGTCCAGAAAATGGGCGCCCCAGCCTGTTTTTAATTGCAGGGTTTGCGAGAACTAGGTAGCCATCTCTCGTGGGTGTCTCACGTAACCAAGTTTCTTGCAAACATATGATCAGATTCAGTTCTAGGTCTAATAAGAACTCATTGAAAAGATGGTCAAAACCTCTTGTGTTCCAGGATACAAGTGTTGAGTAATCTCTCTTTACGTCCATTCATTGCTAAACTGGATTTCTTTCCGGTCTTGTGTCAGGGGTGTATCTATTTCTTTTCATGTCTCCATTATTTCTGAATTTAGAGGAGTTTGTAGAGAGTTTCATCGTTTCCCTGAGCTTCGCTCTTAGCAGGTCCTTCGCTTTTTCGTTTGGAGAGGATCTTAGGTTGTCTCTTGTAGAATTTTTTGGAGAGGCCACTTCTTGTTTTATTTCAAATCCAAAAAACAACAGTTCCTCCGAAGCAGCCAGAATTGCTTGGCGCACTGCGTGAGATTTTATATGCAGCAGTACTATGTCGGTGCTGCATTCGGACACATATTCTACAATTTTGATATCATCTGTAGTTATGGTCCGTAGAGCAGGAACACTCTGCAGTAAGTTTAGGACGTTCCGGCGATTTAGATTCATTGAATCATTGTCTGCCAGTACATTCTCGAGTCTCAGTTTACTCACGGATTCATTTGTCTCCTTTTTTGTATCGATGTGCACACTTCTGTTTATTTTGGATCGTTGAGCTGCTGTAAATTTGGGATTTGGGTTTAAGTTGGAGTGTTCGTTTGATGTCGTCCCAGCAGCGGTTTGCTTGTGGGTTTTTCCCTGCTGAGAGCCATCATTGCAGCTGAGTCTTGGAGACTTTGCCGGATTGTTGTGGGCCTGTTTGTCTACTACTTTTGTGGTAGAGCCCAGGATTATATCTGAATTTTCGTCTTGTTTCCTTTTTCGGTTTAGTCTTTTTTGTTGGTTTGTCTGCTCAGCCATAATTGCCAAGTGTTGACTTCTGTTTTTATCAGGACTCGATGACGTCATTTGACTAGCTTCGTCCTCCGAGCTTACTGAGTAGGTGGATAAGTCTGCAAGATCGATTGATGAAGGTGTGGAGTGAAGTTCACTACTTTCCGACTCGTGACGAGCTCGTTTTTTCGAATTTCCTTTATCGAGTATCGTTTGCTCATTGGTATCTTTCGCAACTTTTTGCTTTTTCTTTGCAGGGGCTGTCGGTTTTGAGACTTCACGGTCAAACAAACCAGGCCTGGTAGGAGTGGTCAGATTTCTCAAAAATTTTCTGGAACTAGTTGTTTGGTTCTTTGCTCCTGCCTTTTTAGTGTTTGTGCACTTTTTCCCTGTCTTTGCGACCTTTTCTTTAGTTTCTTTGCTTAGAATGAATAAAGTCGACTTCGCTGGACCTTTAAACATATCGAACGTCAAGGGTGTGTTTTTTTTCCCAGTCTGGTCATGCACATCTGTTTGTGAGGCAAGTGGGGCAGTTTTTACTGGATTTTGATGGAGCGAAGTCGACAGGAGCTGACTTGCTTGAGATGGGAAGTTTGGTTCTTGCACTTGTTGGGGGTCGTGGTCACTTTCCACTACTACGACTCGTGTTGCTAATTTGTCGTTGGTTCCTGCCGCTTTTTGTTCCAACTGTAATGGCTGCCTGGGTTCTATGGACGTTTGTGTGCTTACTGATGCAGCACATTTATTGTGGGGGGCTACAACTGCGGGCCCAGTCGTATCGTTGGTCCTGACGACCGCTGTCTTTGCTTCTTTGGTACCATGAGTTTCATTTTTTTCCTTATTATCTTCTCTGTGCCGCAGCCATGACATACATTCTAGCACAGCTTTCATCAGGATTTCCTTCTCATGATTATCACGCATTGCTAGATCGGTTAGCCTTGAGTGCCAAGTCGCTGTTTGTTCTATTTCCTTTTCCAAGCGTGTTAGTAGCTCACCATGTTGAATTTCCATTTTATTTAGTTTTTCGTTTATGTTGGCTAGCATGGAGCCCTGTGTCGTAATCCCGTCACCAAGCGATTCATATAGTTTGGTGAAAGGAATGAGAGCCAAGGAGGTGGCAGCTAGCACATTATTGTGTATTTGAATAGCAGCGGCCGTTGATATGTTTGGTTTAGCGGTGGCCTTTGTTTTTTCTTCGTTATTGACTGAGCCATTTGAGTCGTTATGATTTTTGCTTGCAGTTGTAGTATCAAGAGTCTTTTCCGCCATGCTTATGTTTAAGTTTGTTTTTGGCATTGTATTTGTTACATACACTAGCTCGTCCTTTTTTTGTGAAGAGGATGCTTGTGTCCATTGACGAGCTGGATGTGTGGAACTGCTATTCTCCAGAGTGTTAGAGTTGTGTGGGTCCCAGTCATTACTACTGGTGCGTCTGTCCTTTTTTTTCAATTTCAAATGGGTTTCTGTTAGTTTTTGCTTCATTTGTTCGAAGTCTTCTTTCATTTTCTTCATTAACTTTGATTCCCTTGCAGCTTCTTCGTGAGTTAATTTATGAACACATACAGTTGTAGTGGGCGGATCTATTTTTTGTGGGGATGTACCCATGTCCTCCGCTTGCATGTGTCGCAGAATATTTGCGACATGTTCTGTGGGTTCTAGCAACAGACTATCATTGTAGATCCTTTCATCACTGACTGCATTCTGTGTTTTGTTTACTGGAGAAGCGATGTCTCTTTCATAATCCAATTTCCATTTGGATTTTGCCGCTGTCATCTTGGCTAGGCGTTCAATCGTACTTAAGTTTGTCGGTAATATTTTCGAGATGGATGACGTAATTCTTGCTATAATGGGGTCTCTATTTGCTGGGTTTGAGAACTCACCATTTTTCATGTTGTCTTTATTTTTATCAAGGCAATCTCGTCCCTGAGAATTTTCATCGTCTGATTCAGCGCTGTTTGCTGATTTCCGCACCTCCTGTGTGCTTCCATTTGGTCGTGTCAGCGGAGACAGGGCAATTGAGACTTCCAGCAATTCTCTGTCTGATTTATCCAACCTAGAGGGTCGTGGTGAGACAGTTTTATCTAGGTGAATTTTTTCATTGGATGTTGCCAGTTCAACGCTCCTCATGTCATTGTTTGTTTCTTGAGATTGGTCCATGTCTAATTGCGTTTCTACTCGAGACGCTTGTTGTGCGCTCGAGCAATTGTCTTTTACAGGTTGGTCTGTGATTCTCGCAGGATTGGAAGGAGTTAGGTCATTTGACTGTTTAGGACCAGTGGATTTACTTGATAGCTTATCAACGGTCCAGGTGTTCAAACTCGCAATCACTAATGTCGAGAGCCTCTGTATCTTCTCAGTGTTTGGTTCACCCCTCCCCTCTTTTGCTTCTTTCTCTCTAAGTGTCTCGTTTGATTGTACTCTATCAAAAGACATCGAATTGTCATTTAGCATCTGACTAAGAGCTTGCATAGGAGTACATGTTGTATATGAGTCTGGAGTGGGCGAAACTGGAGGGTTACCGTAGGGGTTTCTGTTTGTTAAGGCAGGTGAGCTAGGTGTTTGCATGTTTGTGGGCAGCTCATACGGGTCGGTATAGTTTACACTGGAGTTGGAAAGCTCCAATATCATGGTAGGGGGAGCTAATTCCTGGGTTTTACCCCTGTTGTTTTTCGCTTTTAGGCGCGTTTGTGGGCCGACATCTTGCATGATCCAACTCACCTCTCCTCTCCTCTCCTCTCCTGCAGACTGCAGACTGAACTCTGCCGAACTCCGCGCGCGCTCCGCGCGTTCCCGTAGTTTTTATGGTTGGTTGGGCTTTTTTTCCTTAAAGCCACACCAACGCCAGGATCGACAGGAAAAAAGAACGCCAGTAGGGAAGTCCGTCGCTGCAGCTCCTCACTTGTCAAGGGTCTCCTGCAGACTGAACTCTGCCGAACTCCGCCCTGTATTATATTGTGGAGCATAACCCATCCCCCCTCTTTGAATTTGCCAATACTGTTCCATACTACCTCTGCTTCTGCATGTCCTAGCTATGTGTCTTATTCTTCCCCAATTCCAACATCGTTTGCGGCTGCCAGCCATTAAATCCTCCTCTTCCCTGAGGGTTTTGAAATCCACCATTAAATCCTCCTCTTCCCTGAGGGTTTTGAAATCC
Source organism: Ambystoma mexicanum (assembly GCF_040938575.1). Lineage (NCBI taxonomy): Eukaryota > Metazoa > Chordata > Amphibia > Caudata > Ambystomatidae > Ambystoma > Ambystoma mexicanum. The sequence continues at coordinate 9,840,251 of NC_090925.1, forward strand.
AGCATTAAATGCACCTCTTCCCTGAGGATTTTGAAATCCACCTCGTCCTACTCCTCTATGCTCATTCCCTCTTTCTCTTGGCCAAAAGTTGTTTTCACTCTAGTCTGCGGGATATCCTGCATTATTTTGCTGCCCTGACTGTATCTCCTGTGTCACCCTTCCTTCTGTACTCGTCAATACCGCTCCCCCTAATGACTATTCTGGACAACTTCTTCTGAACTAGCATCGCTCCCTCCTCCTTTCTATTCTCAGCTTTCTTCTTATTTTTCTCCTGCATTAATTGGCAGGGATGCACGATCATCAATTGTAGTTCTGGCCATGGCTTCACTTCCATTCCCACATGTTTATTCAATTGCTGTTGCACTGGCTTAGCCAGTCCGTGACACAAAATGTGGTAAAATAATGCTACCGTTTTATCCCACGGCTTGCAAGTCTCCTGCCGCTGTCTGTCTTGAATATTTATATTTATATTTATTTATTTATTTAAATTCTTGATAGAGCGCCAAATCGCCTGCAGGCCTCACGGCGCACATAAACCAAAACAAGACTAACAATCAGATACAATCAAAGAACCTGTATCAGAGAAGAGTAGAGCGAAAACTTGAGAGCAGTGAAGAGGTACGTCTTCAGATTCTTTTTAAAGTCAGCCAGTACGGTGGAGGTCTTAAGATGAAGGGGTGCAAGGGGGTAGAGAGTTCCACAGGACTGGAGCGATGATGTTGAAATTTGTCTTACCAAATTGGGCCAGTTGACCTGAGTGATCGTCCTGGGACGTATTGTTGGATACGTTCTGTCAGACAGCTTGGTGCAGATGCATTCGGGCTTCAGTGATGGAATGCCTCCTTGGCAGGCCAAGCACATCTCTAACCGTGCCGTTTTGGGTAGTGTGAAGGGCAGAGATATTAGCCAAAGAAGTGCCTGCCAAAAGACTGTTACAATAGTCACACCTTGAGTTCACCAGGGCATAGGCAAGGAGAGACATATTGTTGACAGATAGGAAGGGGCACAATGAGCAAAGTTGCTTGTTAATCCAGCCACATGTGGCGCTGGTTTTAGCTACCTGAGAGCGCATAGAAAGTTCAGCGTCAATGGTGACACCGAGTGTCTTAACGCTTTGAACAACTGGGATGGACACATTGGCAATCAAAAGTGATGCATAATCCTCTGAGGGATTATTTAGCATGTGACAGGAGCCTGCTATAAGGATCTCGGTTTTATCTGCGTTCAAGGCGATGGGTGTTCTGACTCATCCAAGAATGGAGGATAGCATAGATAGCAGAGATGGCCTTTGAATAGGCAGAGTAAGAGCCTGAGAGTTCAAGGATATCCTGAATGTCAGCAACAAGGTCTTAATCCTCCCCCATTTTTCTAGTCCTAATCACCCCATTTCTGATGTATCGGGGTATTGCACTCTGAGTGCCAGCCATACGTCTGCTCAGCAATTATTAAATGGTGCTCCATCGTGTTTCATGTTCTGTGCACTTTTTCAGTTTTACTGCATACTCCTTCTTTTACTATTTTAGTAATGTATCCTGTCTCTGTTTCACTCCCTTTCTGAGTTTGATAGGCACTCTTCTGTGGGCCTTGCCTCAGGGATCCTTGACACCCTTATTTAGAGTTGTTTCTTTAGTGCGTACCCTTCTGTCCCTTTGGAAACAGGAATCGAGGTATCTACTTCTTCTCTTTATAATCTCCCTGAAAAATCCTGTTACTTTTTACACATATTATTTACAACTCAATCCCTCCCCCTATTTTGCCACCCTCATTGTTCTACTTAAATCCATGTCTCAGTTGGAGTCCCTCAGCATCAACTCTCCCTCAACCGACCAGTTTGCCTTCCGTCCACGGGGCACCTGTGGGGACCGGATGCAAATTTCATCAAAAGGGGACATGCCAACCAAATCTTCTTGCACATGACTCTGAGTCCCGATCTCCACAGGAAGCGGGAGGGAAATAAGAGGCAGGAGGATGGGTGATGATGTGCCCCTGCTGATCATTAGGGCAACACTCCATCCTTAATTAGGTAGACATCAGAGTGAGAGAAGTTGGAAAAGTCATGGTGGAGGGCAGCTAGAGTTCCAAAGTCATGGTGGTGGCCAGCTGGAGTGGCAGTCATGGTGAGGGCAGCAGAAGTGGCAAAGGCATGGGGAAGTGTAGAGTCATGATGGAGGGCAGCAGAAGTGGCAAAGGCATGAGGAAGGGCAGTGGGACTGGCAAATTCATGGGTGAGGGCAGCTAGAGTGGCAGTGTCATTGGGAGGGCAGCTAGAGTGGCAGTGTTCTGGGGAGGGCAGCTAGAGTGGCAAAGTCATGGCGGGACAGCTAGAGTGGCAAAGTCATGTGGAGAGAAGCTAGAGTGGCAGTGTCATCGGGAGGGCAGCTAGAGTGGCAGTGTCCTGTGGAGGGCAGCTAGAGTGGTAAAGTCATCAGGAGGGCTGCTAGAGTAGCAGTGTCCTGGGGAGGACAGCTAGGGTGGCAAAGGCATGGGGGGACAGCTGGAGTGGAAGTGTCATGGGGAGGGCAGCGTGAGTGGCAAAGTCATGGGGGGGCAGCTAGAGTGGCAGTGTCATGGGGTGGGCAGCTAGAGTGGCAAAGGCATGGGGGGCAGCTGGAGTGGAAGTGTCATGGGGAGGGCAGCGTGAGTTGCAAAATCATGGGGGGGCAGCTAGAGTGGCAATGTCATGGTGAGGGCAGCTAGAGTGGCAAAGTCATGGGGGGACAGCTAGAGCAGCAGTGTCATGTGGGAGGGCAGCTAGAGCAGCAGTGTCCTCGAGAGTGCAGCTAGAGTGGCAAAGTCATGGGGGGACAGCTGGAGTGGCAGTGTCATGTGGGAGGGCAGCTAGAGTGGCAGTTTCCTGGGGAGGGCAGCTAGAGTGGCAGTGTCCTGGGGAAGACAGCTAGAGTGGCAGTGCCATGGAATAGGGCTGCTAGAGTAGCAGTGTCCTGGGGAGGGCAGCTAAAGTGGCAAAGTCATGGGGGAGGGCAGCTAGAGTGGCAACATCATGGAGGTGGGCAGCTAGAGCGTAAAAGCCATGGGGAGGGTAGATGGAGGAGCGCTGTCATGTGGAGTGCAGCTGGAGTGGGGGTATCCTGGGGAGGGCAGCTAGAGTGGCAAAGGCATGGGGGGACAGCTGGAGTAGAAGTGTCATGGGGATGGCAGCGTGAGTGGCAAAGTCATGGGGGGCAGCTAGAGTGGCAGTGTCATGGGGAGGGCAGCTAGAGTGGCAAAGTCATGGGGGGGACAGCTAGAGTAGCAGTGTCATGTGGGAGGGCAGCTAGAGTGGCAGTATCCTCGAGAGGGCAGCTAGAGTGGCAGTGTCCTGGGAAGGGCAGCTAGAGTGGCAAAGACATGGGGGGACAGCTGGAGTGGCAGTGTCATGGGAGTGCAGCTAGAGTGGCAGTGTCCTGGGGAAGGCAGCTTGAGTGGCAAAGTCATGGGGAGGCAGCTAGAGTGGCAGTGTCCTGGGGAGGACAGCTAGAGTGGCAGTGCCATGGAAGAGGGCTGCTAGAGTAGCAGTGTCCTGGGGAGGGCAGCTAGAGTAGCAGTGTCCTGGGGAGGGCAGCTAAAGTGGCAAAGTCATGGGGAGGGCAGTGTAAGAAACTCGTGGTGGCAACAGTAAAGACAGACACAAGTGATCACAGTTAAAGGGTTTTTATTAAACTGTATATGTACGTTGAGAAAACACCTATAAGGCAGTCCTAGTGTCATTGTGTCAAATGAAAAAGGGCCTATACTAGGAAACCGATTGCCAAACCTTACAACTAATACAAAAAGGGTGTGGGATAGTTTTCCAGAAAAGAAAGAAGAGTTCATAAATAATATGTCAGGGTGCGGTAGCTTGGGTCTCCCTTCCCCCCATTTAGAGCATGGGGCAAGGCGGGATCTTGGAGCACAGCACACACTCAAGCTTTCCCCAGCATGAGTCGGCAGTTCTGTTCCAGTTTATCAGGAGCCTCGATGGCCAAGTCTCTTTTACTTTCAAAAGTCTCTTGCCGTCGAGGGTCTGACGTATTCAAATAATAAATCAAAAGTTCCTTCAACAAAATGAAGGTTTGTTTCCAGGTTTTAATTTAGGCTGACGCCTTCACCCCTGGGTCCCCCTCTTCTAGGCGCAAATCCCTTAGTGCTTGTATTCAACAAAGTCACGAAACAGTTCCCTTCTCAGTTAACTTTGTGTGATAGTTTTCCACCCCTGGATCTCCCTCGGCCGGGCTCGGATCCCAAATGACAAGGGGGGCTGGGGGCGCTTCCCTTCCCCTTGTCTTGCAATAGTTATTGCTTCACAAATCTTAATGTCTTTTTAACCAATTCATTTAGTCAACTTTTGGGTGGGACTTTCCACCCATGGATCTCCCTCGTTCGGGCTCGGACGCTTCTCAATCAAGTTCCTTTTAAACAGTCCTAGTGAACCTCCCTTGGCAGGGTTCACGTTTGTCAACACACTGTTTCGTGGGGCTTTTAGACTTTGCCCCATTTTTGGGTCTCCTCATCTAGGCGCTGACCCCTCTTGATTCTTTCACTACTGGCAGGATTCACGTCCCTTGCTTTCTTTATAGTCCTTAGGTCAAAGGCTTTCGACTGTACGGGGATTTATCTTGACCTCCTGTATGACCACTTTGACCTAACTTGGCGGCTCTCCTACGGTCTTCTGGTAATTGCAGTTTCACTGAGGTATCTGTAGGTTCACTCAGACAGGGATCGACCAGAGTCTCCCTAGTTAGCACCCACGTGGTGCCAGTTTCCTCTGCAGCTTGTCTCCTCTTAACACTTTTACAGTTCTATGAACTTAGTTCAACTTGCCACTTTGTGACTTTCATTAACCACAGCCAGGTTCTTATTGGATCTCACCTCAACTCACCAGCTGTGATGAACCGCTTGGCTTTCCTCGTAACTGGAGTCAAGGCCGGTACCACGGTAGCAGGAGTTTCCTTCACTCCCCCTCATCAGCATTGACACGCTACGTGTACCGTTGACATCTGTTGCAGCACACTTAGGCTATTGTCCTCGGTTTTACGATTCCCTCTGCAGAGGTTTCATGGGTCTGCGACAAAAAGGGCAAGGTCGAGTCTCTCCTTGTCAGCCTCTCGATATTTGCTGCCTTTCTCCTCCTCTTGAACTGCCGGACCTGGATAGCTGTCTCGTCGTGCAGTCTGCCTTGCTTGTACTGTGCTCTCTTTCTACAACTTTTATCCCTGTGGGGAAGGGAAAGGGCCATCTGGTGTGTGTGACTCTGATTAATCGCTTGACTTTGCCGGACCCCTGTGTTGGGACAGGTCAGGTAAACAGCTCTAAGGTTAGTCCGTTATCTGTCACTATGTCCAGAAGTGTTTAGGTTGGAAAAAGAGGGTGGTAGAGATTCCAGATATCCTACAGGGTTGGAAGGGAAATAGGTGTTACATGGAATTATAACCCTCGTATTAGGGTTGGCGGGTTTGAGGGGCAAACAGGAATAGCTGGTATCATGCAAAAAACAAGGAGAATTGTGGCAACGGTAGTGTTTTATCTGAGAAGGTTGGGAGTATGGGAAATGGTGTCTAGAGGGGCGTGGAAAAGAAAGACCGGGAGTATGCGGGTTAGACACTGGAAAACAGGAATTTTGGGAGATATCATTTTTGGGTGTAACAGTGTGTGGGATCCTAAGGGATTGGTTTGATCCTGAAGGATCACTGGATCCGGGCAGGAGAGATTTCATTGGAGGAAGTGGGGCAGATATCGTTTGCCTCTGCTTCTTCCTCGGCATAGTAGCGCGTTTCACCTGGGGCATTCCCCTGAGCGTAACCCCAGGTTCCCTATCTCAGGTGATCCTCTTTCGCTTGTTCACCCTCAGGGTTCCAGTATTGGCAGCTAAACAGTGGAATTCAATACCGAACTCCCTCAGAGCATCACCTTCCCCTCACTCATCCAAATCTAGCGTCAAACAATGGCTGCACTCCTGTGATGCGTGACGCCTGTATCTCCAACCTGTATAAATGTATATTACTGCACCTTTTCTGTATATTCACACTTTACTGTAAAATTGTAAATGATACTCTGTATTCCACTTCACATGTATATTATTTCATATTCTATATTGCTTTTATCCTGCTTCGTTTATTCCTATGTACTGTAACCATAATCTTGCAAGCGTCCAGATGCCTGATGGCCCGGTGCACTCAATAAATAAATAAACAATACAATACAATGAACAAGGGTTGGATAAAAGAGGGCACGTTCTTCCGTGGCCACCTGGATAACGGGTTCCCGGGACCTACTTGGGAGAACACCCTCAGGTTTCTCCCAGCAGCTAGAGTGGGAAAGTCATGTGGGAGGGCAGCTGGAGCGGCAGTGTCATGGGGAGGGTAACTAGAGGGGCAGTGTCATGGTGGAGGACAGCTAAAGCGGCAAAGTCATGGGGAGAGCAGCTAGAGTGGCAGTGTCATGGGGAGGAAAGCTAGAGCGGCAATGTCAGTCATGGGCTAGCTCAGCTAGAGTGGCAAGGTCATGGGTGGAGCAGCTAGTGTGGCAAAGTCATGGGGAAGGGAAGCTAGAGCGTCAGTGTCATGCTGGAGGGCAGCTAGAGTGGCAGTGTCATGATGGAGGGCAGCTAGATCGACAAAGTCATGGGGGGGCCCTATAAAGCGGCAAAGTCATGGGGAAGGAAAGCTAGAGTGGGAAAGTCCTGGGGAGGGCAGCTAGAGCTCCAGCATCATGGGGGAGGCCAGATAGAGCGGCAAAGTCATGGGGAAGGGCAGCTAGAGTGGGAAAGTCCTGGGGGAAGGCAGCTAGAGCTCCAGCGTCATGGGGGAGACCAGATAGAGCGGCAAAGTCATTGGTGTGGTGTGTGAGGAGAGAAGGAGGCGCAGCCTACTCCTGTGACGCACGTCGTGTCAGAAGGGCAGCTAGAGTGGGAAAGCCCTGGGGGAGGTCAGCTAGAGCTCTAGTGTCATGGGGGAGGCCAGATAGAGCGGCAAAGTCATTGGGAAGGGCAGCTACAGTGGGAAAGGCCTGGGGGATGGCAGCTAGAGCTCAAGTGTCATGGGGGAGGCCAGATAGAGCGGCAAAGTCATTGGGAAGGGCAGCTAGAGTGGGAAAGGCCTGGGGAGGGCAGCTAGAGCTCCAGCATCATGGGGAAGGCCAGATAGAGTGGCAAAGTCATGGGGAAGGGTGACTAGAGTGGGAAAGTCCTGGGGGAGGGTAGCTAGAGCTCCAGCATCATGGGGGAGGCCAGATAGAGTGGCAAAGTCGTGTGGAAGGGCAGCTAGAGTGGGAAAGTCCTGGTGGAATGCAGCTAGAGCTCCAGCATCATGGGGGAGGCCATATAGAGCGGCAAAGTCATGGGGAAGGGCAGCTAGAGTGGGAAAGTCCTGGGGGAAGGCAGCTAGAGCTCCAGCATCATGGGGGAGGCCAGATAGAGCGGCAAAGTCTTAGGGAAGGGCAGCTAGAGTGGGAAAGGCCTGGGGGAGGGCAGCTAGAGCTCCAGTGTCATGGGGGAGGCCAGATAGAGCAGCAAAGGCATAGGGAAGGGCATCTAGAGTGGGGAAGTCCTGGGGGAAGGCAGCTAGAGCTCCAGCATCATGGGGGAGGCCAGATAGAGCGGCAAAGTCATGGGGAAGGCAGCTAGAGTGGGAAAGGCCTGGGGGGGGGCAGCTAGAGCTCCAGTGTCATGGGGGAGGCCAGATAGAGCGGCAAAGTCATAGGGAAGTGCAGCTAGAGTGGGAAAGTCCTGGGGGAAGGCAGCTAGAGCTCCAGCATCATAGGGGAGGCCAGATAGAGTGGCAAAGTCATGGGGAAGGGCATCTAGAGTGGGAAAGGCCTGGGGGAGGGCAGCTAGAGCTCCAGCATCATGGGGAGGCCAGATAGAGCGGCAAAGTCATGGGGAAGGGCAGCTAAAGTGGTAAAGTCCTGGGGGAGGGCAGCTAGAGTGGGAAAGTCCTGGGGCAGGCAGCTAGAGCTCCAGCGTCATGGGGGAGGCCAGATAGAGTGGCAAAGTCATTGGTGTGGTGTGTGAGGAGAGAAGGAGGCACAGCCTACTCCTGTGACGCACGTCGTGTCAGAAGGGCAGCTAGAGTGGGAAAGTCCTGGGGGAGGTCAGCCAGAGCTCTAGTGTCATGGGGGAGGCCAGATAGAGCGGCAAAGTCATTGGGAAGGGCAGCTAGAGTGGGAAAGGCCTGGGGGAGGGCAGCTAGAGCTCAAGTGTCATGGGGGAGGCCAGAGAGAGCGGCAAAGTCATGGGGAAGGGCAGCTAGAATGGGAAAGTACTGGGGGAGGGCAGCTAGAGTGGGAAAGTCCTGGGGCGGCCAGCTAGAGCTCCAGCGTCATGGGGGAGACCAGATAGAGCGGCAAAGACATGGGGAAGGGCAGCTACAGTGGGAACGTCCTGGGGGAGGGCAGATAGAGTGGGAAAGTCTTGGGGAGGGCAGCTAGAGTGGGAAAATCCTGGGGGAGGGGCAGCTAGAGCTCCAGCATCATGGGGGAGGCCAGAGAGAGCGGCAAAGTCATGGGGAAGGGCAGGCTAGAGTGGGAAAGTACTGGGGGAGGGCAGCTAGAGTGGGAAAGTCCTGGCGCAGAGGAGAGAGGCGAGAGTGCACAGCTTCTTTTACTGGTAATTACTTTTCTTTCTAGTAGTTTATGATCTTCTGATTTTGTTTATTAGTGGGGTGCAGCCCACTATCATGTGCCACCGTGTAGGGCACAGAAAATGAACATTGAGAAAGAGGAGACCTAGGCAATTGTGCCTTCGGTGTGGGCCGCACACCCCAAATACCCACTTTGGGTTAATCAATTTCTCTTTGTTTTTGAATAAATTCAAAAGTCCAACTTCAGTGATGATTAAAATGTATAGTCTTATTTAATGTTCAAAATAATATATTCATTAAGTCCATAAAAATATTATGCTTAATTGGTTAAACTTCACCAAAAAAGCTAATGCTGTCTATTGAGGCAAAACAGAAAACCCATCGGGCTAATGCATTTTGGAGTATATCCTTCCTCAGAGCCAGGCTATTACTGTGCTGCACACATTATGATTGTGATATATTTCAGTATTAATTAAACATATTCACAATGTTTAGATCAAAAATCAACATTGCACCGTGCACAACAAGTGATGAAAGAGAATGCCAACAAGAACTAGAAAAACTAAGTAAGAAACTCAAAGAAAGGGGATACCCGAATGAAGATCTACAGGCAGCGAAAGTGAAGGTACAAGCTAGAGTGGGAAAGTCCTGGGGGAGGTCAGATAGAGCTGCAAAGTAATGGGGAAAGGCAGCTAGAGCGGGGAAGTCTTGGGGGAGGGGTCCATGTATGTGTACCCTCTACAGTAAAGGTGCCTGCCATATTTTCAGAACTGGATCCTTTGCTGCTTAGTACCTCAGTTCTTTTTTCAGGCTCTTTGTCGATGCAGGCAAATGCCCCTCGAATAATGTCAAGACCTACTGTGCTCCCCTTGCAGGACAGAAACAGGTACAGGTGTGAGAATCGACTGTGCCATGGGGGGGGGGAGACCTGTGCCTGGGTGTGCCCAGCCTTAGCGCTAGGATGTGCAGCATGGCGCAGAGCTGGCAGTTTAATGTGCAGCACTTGCACGTGTGCCCCTTACACTTGGTGACTCTACGGTCACATGGTGGCTGGATGATTCAACATTGAATAGTGTAGCTGGCACATTGGCATGTGATGGCAGTGCCAGTCACGTGTGGCTCTGTGCCACTCAGGGTGACTGTAGCAGGTGTATCAGGGCGTGCCCACATCTTGCTGCTCGTGGCATTTAAGTGTACCACCTAGGGATGTAGCGCTGTACTGTACCTGGCACGCAAGGCTTTCACTGGCATGGTATTGCGCCAGTAACGGCTTCTGGTGGCAGTGGCCCTTCCCTCTGTTGCTTCTGTGGGCCCTATCCTGAATGCCAGGACCCCATGAAGGGCACAGAAAGGCAGGAGACTAGTTACAATAGTATTGGCAACTAAGGCTTTGTGTTTTCTACTGTTATGAAGCTTTATTACATTCAAGGTTTGTTTTAAGTCTGTGATGTCACTTCCTGTTATTTCGCCTGTGTGGTGTGGTCAAGGCAAAAGGTCTTGTGATGCCGCTTCCGCTAACCTTGGCATTTTGGTGAATTGGCGTCCCTGGCCACATGATTGGCTGGCCCCTTTTCCTCAGGTGCAATCATTGATGAAGTGTGCATTGTTTGGGTTTCATCCCAAATAATCTTTTATTTATTGAATATAATGTATATAGAATAGGAGAAAAAGCAAGTGTTAAAGGTATGTTCATATTTGCATTGATAAAATGCCTCCTTCTTGCAAGCACAATTCCACTTTTCTGAGACAGTTTAAAGCATTTCATTTTCAAACCCCATATTGTTTATTTGAAAGCACCCTGTGACCTGTTCATTGTGAAAGAGCCATGGTGCATACATCCTTTAGGAAAGCAAGCTCCATTGGGCGGCACAGAGGCCCCCCAATGGCATCGAGTCTAAACGTCAGTGCTTTAAGTGGGCCGCGGCCATCCGGGGCTGGGCCCCGGCAGTCTCCAAAAAGTGGGGCTGTGTCGGGGCCCTGCGAGGGCCCCCTGATCCCATCACAAGATTGATGGGACACATTAACCCGCCGCAGCCGCGACGGGAGATGCGCCTGCCATTGAGTCAGGCAAACTGACGGAAGTTTGAGCAATGCTGTGGCTGGCTGGCACTTCTGTCACAAATCTTTGGGAGACTAGAGGGAATATTTAACTCGACCACCTTAAAACAACCCTCTTTGAGTGAAGAGACTAAAACTACAACAAAAATGTTTTAAAGGGCCCCTTGCTTCTCCAGAACCTTTTTCTTCTGGCTCAATCACATATGTTTTATTTATTATTTTTTTTTTTAAAAGGCAAAGTTTCATAAAAATACCTTTGTCATCATTTCTAAGATCAATTTGCAAGCCCTATACTATTAATTTAGACCATGCTATCCCAAAAATACATACACAACACTCTGTTGACTAGTACATTAATTTTCTATTTTTCATTCATCAAAGAGGCAAGTTTTTAAATAAAAATCAATTGTAAAAGGTTGTCTATCTACACAGGGGAATCCATTATTCCCAACACTCTCTGTTCATCCGTACTTCTGTCACTCATACATACAATCATTCAGCAATGAACACTACCCAACATGTTTCTTTCCTTTTGTTATTTGTCATAAATCAAGGAAATTCTTCAGGGGTTTTTTATCTGTACTATCACAGTGTGTCATGTATTGACCATTGTGTTCTTCTTGCACATAATGGATTTCTTGATGGATACTCTTATGCTCTACTCCCATCCATCTTGTGTCTGGGCCAGAATTCCAAGGGGGGCATCTGTGAGAAGCAAGTAAACAAAGACTGATCACTACATTAAGGGTATATGAGTTACCAGGGAAGAGAGTTAATTATACATTCTTCTTCCTTTACATTGTCGTTGACATGGATTACTTAAGAGAGGAAACTGGTGTCCGCACTGACACTAGTCACATACAGGTTTGTTATTGTTTTGACTATCTTCATCATTACCACTCTGCAATGTTACCCTTGTTGTTCCAGAGGGATCGTACATACACTTTATTTGTTTATCATCATTCAGTAACCATAGCAAAAATACTTCCCACATGGCGTTCCGCAAAGCCATCAAAACCAGTCTATTTGTTTGAAATGTTCATGCCTAGCATTTGCTTGGTACTTAACTGAAACCTATGTCTGCTTAATGTACTTGCAACCTACCGCCTATGATGTAACTAAGTAACCACATGTTCCAAAGTCGTATTCTTGCCTACGTACACTTTCCTGAAAAAGCGCCTCAATGCCCATGGGCTGTAGTGCAAAAAGCGCCTCAATGCCCGTGGGCTGTAGTGCAAAAAGCGCCTCAATGCCCGTGGGCTGTAGTGCAAAAAGCGCCTCAATGCCCGTGGGCTGTAGTGCAAAAAGCGCCTCAATGCCCGTGGGCTGTAGTGCAAAAAGCGCCTCAATGCCCGTGGGCTGTAGTGCAAAAAGCGCCTCAATGCCCGTGGGCTGTAGTGCAAAAAGCGCCTCAATGCCCGTGGGCTGTAGTGCAAAAAGCGCCTCAATGCCCGTGGGCTGTAGTGCAAAAAGCGCCTCAATGCCCATGGGCTGTAGTGCAAAAAGCGCCTCAATGCCCATGGGCTGTAGTGCAAAAAGCGCCTCAATGCCCATGGGCTGTAGTGCAAAAAGCGCCTCAATGCCCATGGGCTGTAGTGCAAAAAGCGCCTCAATGCCCGTGGGCTGTAGTGCAAAAAGCGCCTCAATGCCCGTGGGCTGTAGTGCAAAAAGCGCCTCAATGCCCGTGGGCTGTAGTGCAAAAAGCGCCTCAATGCCCGTGGGCTGTAGTGCAAAAAGCACCTCAATGCCCGTGGGCTGTAGTGCAAAAAGCGCCTCAATGCCCGTGGGCTGTAGTGCAAAAAGCGCCTCAATGCCCGTGGGCTGTAGTGCAAAAAGCGCCTCAATGCCCGTGGGCTGTAGTGCAAAAAGCGCCTCAATGCCCGTGGGCTGTAGTGCAAAAAGCGCCTCAATGCCCGTGGGCTGTAGTGCAAAAAGCGCCTCAATGCCCGTGGGCTGTAGTGCAAAAAGCGCCTCAATGCCCATGGGCTGTAGTGCAAAAAGCGCCTCAATGCCCATGGGCTGTAGTGCAAAAAGCGCCTCAATGCCCATGGGCTGTAGTGCAAAAAGCGCCTCAATGCCCATGGGCTGTAGTGCAAAAAGCGCCTCAATGCCCATGGGCTGTAGTGCAAAAAGCGCCTCAATGCCCATGGGCTGTAGTGCAAAAAGCGCCTCAATGCCCATGGGCTGTAGTGCAAAAAGCGCCTCAATGCCCGTGGGCTGTAGTGCAAAAAGCGCCTCAATGCCCGTGGGCTGTAGTGCAAAAAGCGCCTCAATGCCCGTGGGCTGTAGTGCAAAAAGCGCCTCAATGCCCGTGGGCTGTAGTGCAAAAAGCGCCTCAATGCCCGTGGGCTGTAGTGCAAAAAGCGCCTCAATGCCCATGGGCTGTAGTGCAAAAAGCGCCTCAATGCCCATGGGCTGTAGTGCAAAAAGCGCCTCAATGCCCATGGGCTGTAGTGCAAAAAGCGCCTCAATGCCCATGGGCTGTAGTGCAAAAAGCGCCTCAATGCCCATGGGCTGTAGTGCAAAAAGCGCCTCAATGCCCATGGGCTGTAGTGCAAAAAGCGCCTCAATGCCCATGGGCTGTAGTGCAAAAAGCGCCTCAATGCCCATGGGCTGTAGTGCAAAAAGCGCCTCAATGCCCATGGGCTGTAGTGCAAAAAGCGCCTCAATGCCCGTGGGCTGTAGTGCGCTATACAAATGTAAAAAATAAAATAAATAAAATAAACTATTTACCTCCTAGTTCTGGTTTCACAATCTATGCTCCATGCCTTTCATTATCGACACATGGACACACCACACCTTTGCGTTTTTTCTCTTTTGTACTCTGCCTGTATCAACCACATAGTTAAGAAAAGAGAGATTATCCATTAGCCATATCCCCTAATATTCGTCTTTTTTGGTTTTAATTACTAAATATGGCCAAAACATCTACTGTCTCCATAAGCCTAGGTATAGTACCTTTATTAGATGGTTCTAATCACACAGACCCTCCCGGTCTAATTTCATCTCCGGGTGTTAGGATTATTTTTGCTGCCACCCCGATTTTGATTTAGTCGTATGGGTTCCTTTTCTTTAGCCAGAAATTCTTGTGTTCCTCTATGGTGGCGGAAAGTGGACAAAAAAAGACAAAAAATGCTTGTTTCTTTCTTGTTCTTAACTATAGCTTCTAGGATTAGGCAGTTCTCTCTCTCCAGGCTTTACTTACTTTTTGGGCTCAGGGCTAAGGATCAATTTCCCAATCTTCCTTACTGCCCCAACATGGCCTCTCTGTGTTGCTGAGGTTTCTTTGTCACAAGCCTAATTGGGCTGAGGGGAGGAGAGGAAAAAAAGATATTCACCTTTTTATTACTAAGAACGGAATCAACCTTGCTCTTCCTCCTCCTGCTTAGATGTCTAACTTGGGGGACCCGCAAAGTTTCCTTACCTTCGAGCAGTCTTGGAATCGGCACCACCTCGACCCGCAAGTTGTCTTCGGCGTTGTCTTGCTCCTTGGTGCCTTCGTTCGTTTTCACTCTTCCCGGAAGTCTGTGTTCTTCCGCGGGGTCAGCTATGGGCTTATCGCTATCAATTGGTCAATTTTAAACATTAGCCATGTCGCGTACTTCCGCCTACGTCATTACGTTACCCGGCCATACATTTCGGGTACTTTCTTCTACTCCATTCGGTGCGTCGCGTTGTTCTTGCCCTGTTCTGCTCCCAAAACTTCAGGTAATGGTAAATTCCAAGATGGTACTATGGATTGATATGCACTAATGTGATGTTCATTACTTCACTCTGACAGCCTAAGAACATCAGCGTTAAAGAACCAAGTCTTATTATTGTATAATGTCTGGTTGGTTACCTTCTCTTTTCCCTGTTTTACCAGTCGATGGGGAAAAAACAATCGCCAATACCATTTACATTTTTCTGGGATGTCGCATTTCTATGAATCCCTTTTGTATACAACGATACCACAATCCGTGGATATAGTCGGATTTCTTTATTCTGCTCTCTCGTCAAGACCCAAAACCAAGCATTCAGGTATGGATTCATTGTGAGGGGATTGCATTCTCTTGTCCACTAGTTCTAGAGTCAGTTTGGAGCAATCAATATTATTCATGTCACCTTTCTGGTCATTAATTTAACCACAATGTCAGTAGTTTTAACTACCTTTTACATTACCAATTCCCACAGGCAGTGGATGTCATTAGGTATCTTTATTCAATTCTCTTGTTGAAACCTGAGTCCAAGCATTTCATTATAAAGATCAGTTCTTTTTCTTTTTGTAGCAGCTTCTTCCTGTCTATGTTGATATCATTACTCATTTTCACCTGGTATACCACAGACCACTTAATTTCATCTGCCTTATGTATCATTTCGATAAAGTGTCCCACCATGGGCGCCGAGTGGATTTTATTCTTTATACAACTCTTATGTTCCGTTATCCGAGTTTTTAATTTTCTTTCGGTCTTCCCTATATACATTTTTCTACAGGGGCACCATACCACATAGACTACAAATTTTGAATTACAATTGGTTAAAGTCCTTTGTCTCCATTCGCTTCTAAACCCTAAGTCTATTTCAGTTGATTTCTTTGTTTTTGAGCAGCATGCACACCTGTCACACGGGAAATGTCCCTCCGGTGCTCGCATTCCCCAAGTCTCCGTCAGAGTAGGTTGAAATTTAAGCTGTTTTGTAATGTCGTTACGCATGATTTGATCCTTCACCGTATTACTCCTTCGGAAGGCAACTAATGGTTTTTCCATAGGGCACTTGCCTTTTTCCATGATCATCCAATTTCGATGTATTATTTTTTTGATCCGATTTGACAAGTTGCTATATGTATTCACGAAGACAAGTTTTTCATTCTTTTTCTCTTTTGGTACCAATTATTGTTTCAATATCACTTCCCAATGATTATTTTCTGCTCTCTTCATTGCCCGCTTTGTCAGGCTTGTCGGATAACCCCTTTTATGCAGGTTCGATCTCAATTTCTTGGCTTCTTCCGTGAAATCGTCTTTATTGGTGCTATTCTTTTTAAGCCGTAAGAGCTGTCCCTATGGCAAGTTATCACATGTATGACTCGGGTGGAAGCTGGTATAATGCAGTAATGCATTGCGATCTGTTGGTTTTTGAAAGGTTCCACATACAATACTCCTTTACTGATGTCAACTTTGATTGTTATGTCCAGGTAGTTCACTTCTTCTCTGCTGTAGTTTTCAGTGAATTTTAGATGTTGGTTTTGTCTATTTAACCACTCAAAAAACAGGATTGCTTCGTTCCCTTCCCTTCTCCAAATGAGAAGAACATTGTCTATATACCTCTTCCATACTTGGATGTTTTCTCTGAAAGGGTTGTTGTCTCCATAGACGATGCTCTTCTCAAATGCCTCCATGTAGAGGTTCGCAATACTTGGGGCAAGGATCGACCCCATCGCCGTCCCTTGTATCTGCTTGTAGTAGTATCCATTGAAATGAAATTAATTTTCCATTAATGCCACTTCGGCACACCACAAAGTGAACGACGCCGGAGTTTTGGTATTCCTATTATCCATGAGTAGTCTCTCTTCTAGTACGTCTAATGACACTCTCTACAGCGATACCACATCTAGACAAATCAACATTTCTTCCAATGGGTTGAATGGTCTCCCTTCGACCTCTCTTATAATTTGTGTGGTGTCTTTTACAAAAGAGGGCATTTCTCTAATCATTGGTTGCATGAAGTGATCAGCAACTGGATAGTGGTTCTAGCACCGAGTCACACCCCGATACAATGGGTCTCCCCGGTGGTCTAGTGAGGGATTTATAGATCTTAGGGAGAATGTAAAATTGCGCTATCTTTGGTTTATCTACTTGTAGGAACTCCACTTCTTTCTTTGTAATCCATCCCCTCTGAAAGGGGCCCCGAGGTGACCCTGACGTCTATGGAAACAAGGCGGGTCACCACACACAATAGAGACGCCAGACACGAGGTTGTATTCCCAAAGCTAGGGTTTTATTGCAAAGCAAAAGTCTCAGTTGGCCAACTCGGTCTCACGCCCCGTGACGTGTATCTCTAGACCTCGAGGGACGCAAGAGAGTGAATTACGTACATCAGTTACATATATACAAAATGCATGTCCAACAATGAGCTATGACATGTTTAACACCCCCCTTTATTGGGTTTCTTTGAACTTGGTGTGATGATGGACATCTCCGACCACTATGACACCTTCAAACATCTATTCTAGTAACAATTTGCAATTTGTGAGTGTGAAGGCATCTTTTGGTTATTGAATAGAACACGGTGCTTCTGTTCTTGGAAGCGAACTACATACGGGGGGGAGTTGCATTCAGGACCTTGCTTTCTATGAGGTGCTATTCGCGTCCTGGGAGCCGACATGCTCTAGCGGGCTCAGCAAAGGGGGGCCGTTAGAACAGCATAATTCAAGCCTTTAGCTGTATTATTCTAACATATTCTACCATATAACGAGACTGGCTGGCAGCTGTGAAATGATTAAATGCCCTGCAGCTCTGCTTCAAGGCTACATTTGGGAGGGAGCCGGGCATTCTTCCTGGCGCTGCCTACGTTGTGTTTCAGTGAACTCTTGTTATCCTCACGGCCCTGTGGCCTTGTCCTTTTCACATACAGACAACGATATTCCACAGTCGAGCAGTGTAAGCGGAAAATATACTGCTAAGCAATAGGAACAGAAAGCAATGAGCAATGGTTAGAAAACAAAATGGCGATTCTTGCTACATCAAAATGGCCGTTCATTGGCAAACTCGAAAACCTATATTCTGTCGTATCGTGCATGAGACGGTTGGTCCACGGCCAACAAAATGCGTTTGCGGTCTTAAAGTAGAGGTATCCGTATTTCTAGACTGACACCTCTGCTTTTGTTACTTTCTGATGTATCATTGCTTCCAATTTCTGTGTAGGGTTTTCTTCCAATCGTTGGTAGCTACTCACATCTCCCAATTGTCTCATACATTCGTCAATGTAGTCTTTTCTATTGAGAATGACTGTGGCTCCTCCCTTGTCAGCTTTACGTATTATTATGGACTCATTAAATAGCAGTCCATTCAATGTTGTTTTTTCTTCTTGATTTAGATTTTGGAATGTCTTCTCATTCTTAACTTCTTTTTCCAGTGCTGTCAATTCCTGTAGAACTCTATTTTCAAAGACTCGCACTTCAGCGGTCTGTGAGTGTACTGGTGGACAAAAGTTTGATTTGTTATGTAGTCCACTGTCAGGTTCACTGAATTCTACTTTGTCTTCAAAGAATTGTTTAAGATGCATTTTTCTCATGAATTCAGTGAACTCTTCCCTAAACTTAAAACGATTATGTTTATTGGTGGTCACGAAACCCAGACCCTTTTCCAGTGTCTGGGTCTCACTTTGGCTCAAGTGGTAGTCTGATAGGTTTACCACAGAGCCTTCATACTGCGGGTGACTCTTTGGTCCGGGTCCCACTCCTGTTCATCCCGTCCTAAAAAATGTTGTTACATATTCGGGTTTCCTCTATTGCTGTTCCTCCTCGTACCACTCTGTCTTCCACTGAAAGTTTGTCTGCCTGCATTGAAGTCGGAGTTATGTCCTCGTCTTCCTGTGTTACTCCCTTCTCCAGTACTGTCTTCGCTAGAGCTATACAATGTTCCTCTAAACCTTACTCTTCTCTTACTGTTGCTTTGATTTTGATTTGCTCTTAGATCTTCTTGTTCTTTAGTGAAGTAATTCTCCTGAGTATATGCCAAGGCTTTCTCATGTGTGAATTGTTGGATGTCTTTCTTCATTCAGCCTTCTAATTCGTTCTTTTGTAAGGTCTTCTTTAAATGATTTAATTTCATTCAATAGCTCATCTAGTCTCTTTTAATATTGTTCAATTGGGACTATCATTTTGATTTCTTCCTCCAATTTCTGTAGGTCTATAGCTATTTTTTCAGTTGTTTTTTTTGCAGTGTCTATTATGAGGATCACCCAATCCCTTCCACATTTGATTCCGATATAGCTCCATTGTATTAGGAACTGTTTATTATCTAGAAAGATTCTCGGCTCATTTCTCACCACGAGCCCTTGTGGTAGGATTCCATTTCTTAGGTACTCTAGCATTATGCTTCAGTGTAACTCAGACCTAATCAATCTTACCCCACTTAAATCCCTGCTCAGCGTTATTTTGCTCACACCCTTTCTGCTCTGCATTACAGGTGGACCCCCCAGAGGGCATCGCCGATGACACCACTCTCAACGGAATCCGCCTTGTCTGCAGTGGAAACCCTTTTGAACGAACGCGCACCATCCAATCCGGTGTTGGAAAGCAAGTGGATTTCCTTTCTTCATTTCCTTGGTGTGCATTTAAGAGTGCAGTGTTGGAGCGCTTACGGAGACTTTCTTTGAACGGTGAATGACTGTGTGGTCATGTGTGTGAGATGAATGAACTGCACAGTGTTGAGATGTTTTCAGCCTGCAGGAAGGCATGGAGGAACTGCCACTCAGGGGAAGGTTGAGTCTTTGAGATGAGATTCCTGTGGCAATCTTGAGCCCCTCAGAAGATTGATGCTGCTAGAAGTTTGCCTATGGAAAGAGAATTGTCACATTTAGGGTGTGTTGTCTTGGGAATTACTTAGTGGCAACCGGGGTGAGTAGATTGTGGCATTTGTCCCTAGTCCAAAACACCAACTTTCACCTCTGCAAAGAAGTCCAGATTCTGACCATGTTGCCAAGAAGAAGACAGTGCATTTCACCAGTTAGATTCTGGGCATCATCTTGCACAAGCCAAGGGTGTGTAGCACAAGCCAGAGGCGTGCAGCACAAGCTAGGGGGTGTAGCACAAGCCAGAGGTGTGTAGCACAAGCCATATGCGTGTAGCACAAGCTAGGGGGTGTAGCACAAGCCAGAGGCGTGCAGCACAAGCCAGAGGTGTGTAGAAAAAGCCAAGGGTATGTAGCACAAGCCAGAGGCGTGTAGCACAAGCTAGGGTGAGTAGCACAAGCTAAGGGTGTGTAGCACAAGCCAAGGGTGTGTAGCACAAGCCAGAGGCGTGCAGCACAAGCTAGGGAGTGTAGCACAACCCAAGCATGTGTAGAAAAAGCCAGAGGCGTGCAGCACACGCTAGGGGGTGTAGCACAACCCAAGCATGTGTAGCAAAAGCCAGAGGCATGTAGCACAAGCTAGGGTGTGTAGCACAAGCCAAGGGTGTGTAGCACAAGCCAGAGGTGTATAGAAAAAGATAGGGTGTGTAGCACAAGCCAGAGGCGTGCAGCACAAGCTAGGGGGTGTAGCACAAGCCAAGGGTGTGTAGCACAAGCCAGAGGTGTGTAGCACAAGCTAGGGTGTGTAGCACAAGCCAAGGGTGTGTAGCACAATCCAGAGGCGTGCAGCACAAGCTAGGGGTGTAGCACAACCCAAGCATGTGTAGCAAAAGCCAGAGGCATGTAGCACAAGCTAGGGTGAGTAGCACAAGCCAAGGGTGTGTAGCACAAGCCAGAGGTGTGTAGAAAAAGTCAAGGGTATGTAGCACAAGCCAGAGGCGTGTAGCACAAGCTAGGGTGAGTAGCACAAGCTAAGGGTGTTTAGCACAAGCCAAGGGTGTGTAGCACAAGCCAGAGGCGTGCAGCACAAGCTAGGGGGTGTAGCAGAACCCAAGCATGTGTAGCAAAAGCCAGAGGCGTGTAGCACAAGCTAGGGTGAGTAGCACAAGCTAAGGGTGTGTAGCACAAGCCAAGGGTGTGTAGCACAAGCCAGAGGCGTGTAGCACAAGCCAGAGGTGTGTAGAAAAAGCCAAGGGTATGTAGCACAAGCCAGAGGCGTGTAGCACAAGCTAGGGTGAGTAGCACAAGCTAAGGGTGTGTAGCACAAGCCAAGGGTGTGTAGCACAAGCCAGAGGCGGGTCAGCACAAGCTAGGGGGTGTAGCACAAGCCAAGGGTGTGTAGCACAAGCCAGAGGTGTGTAGCACAAGCTAGGGTGTGTAGCACAAGCCAAGGGTGTGTAGCAAAAGCCAGAGGCGTGCAGCACAAGCTAGGGGGTGTAGCACAACCCAAGCATGTGTAGCAAAAGCCAGAGGTGTGTAGCACAAGCAAGGGTGAGTAGCACAAGCTAAGGGTGTGTAGCACAAGCCAAGGGTGTGTAGCACAAGCCAGAGGTGTGTAGAAAAAGCCAAGGGTATGTAGCACAAGCCAGAGGCGTGTAGCACAAGCTAGGGTGAGTAGCACAAGCTAAGGGTGTGTAGAACAAGCCAAGGGTGTGTAGCACAAGCCAGAGGCGTGCAGCACAAGCTAGGCGGTGTAGCACAAGCCAAGGGTGTGTAGCACAAGCCAGAGGTGTGTAGCACAAGCTAGGGTGTATAGCACAAGCCAAGGGTGTGTAGCACAAGCCAGAGGCGTGCAGCACAAGCTAGGGGGTGTAGCACAACCCAAGCATGTGTAGCAAAAGCCAGAGGCGTGTAGCACAAGCTAGGGTGAGTAGCACAAGCTAAGGGTGTGTAGCACAAGCCAAGGGTGTATAGCACAAGCCAGAGGTGTGTAGCACAAGCCAAGGGTGTGTAGCACAAGCCAGAGGCGTGTAGCAGAAGCCAGAGGTGTGTAGCACAAGCTAGGGTGTGTAGCACAAGCCAAGGGTGTGTAGCACAAGACAGAGGTGTGTAGCACAAGCTAGGGTGTGTAGCACAAGCCAAGGGTGTGTAGCACAAGCCAGAGGTGTGTAGCACAAGCTAGGGTGTGTAGCACAAGCCAGAGGCATGTAGCACAAGCTAGGGGGTGTAGCACAACCCAACCATGTGTAGCAAAAGCCAGAGGCGTGTAGCACAAGCTAGGGTGTGTAGCACAAGCCAAGGGTGTGTAGCACAAGCCAGAGGCGTGTAGCACACACTAGGGTGAGTAGCACAAGCTAAGGGTGTATAGCACAAGCCAAGGGTGTGTAGCACAAGCCAGAGGTGTGTAGCACAAGCCAAGGGTGTGTAGCACAAGCCAGAGGCGTGTAGCACAAGCCGGAGGTGTGGTTGGCCTCGAGACTGCATCTTCTGCCTCGATATCTTCCCCTGGCTCAAAGCCATGCGTAGGTGTGGGGGTCTTGCTTCTGTTCGTTCGGCTGGTCACGTGATTCAGACACCGTGGATTTGCCATTTTCCTCAACAATTAGTGTATTTGATTTAATGTTCACCCACCACCTGCCTTCTTATCTTGCCCCTTCAAAGAAGTATATTCTGGTCCTTGCTTCATTTAATTGTAGCTACTGCTCGTTCATTTTGATGGATACGACCTTGGTTCCCTAGGCACGAGTTGCCTCTGCTGAGTTTCGTTTTTGCTGCTCAGCTCCTGATTTCGTTGAATGTGAAACCTTTCTCGAATGGCCTTAGCAATTTTTGTTAATTCTGCTTTTTGTGCAAAGTGGAAGTATACTTCATATAAAGTGCTTTATTTGAGGTAGATATGTATATGGCGCTTGCCGCACTATCTTTCTACTAAGCATAGCAAGCTGCACGATTCTCGTAGCTTTCTTGCGGTTCCAAGCATATGTACAGGTGTAAACTGGTCAAATATCTTCGTCATGCTTACAGTTTAAGCTTCTTACATTTGACATCGCCTTCACATGTTCATGGTGTTTCGTCTCTTTGCGTAATTCTCTGGTCGTCATTTCTTCTTTAGATGAGTCAGTCTGGGTTCTCGTGACGTCACCATTCGTCTTCCATTAGGACCTTTTTGGTTTCTTCAGGGACTGTACTCAGGCGATCTTCGGTTCGTCTCATTTGTTGATATGGCTTTCTCAATGGGTACCTTACTGTCCATGGTTTCCTCGGTACTGGTACTTCAATAGGCATCGTAGGCATCGTTCTTCTGATAGGTACTGGACAGAGCCCCACTGCGGCTCTCTGGTGGTTTATTTGTTTATCATACGTCACATATCTCGGTGTGAACGTTCCTGGTATTTCAAAATGGATGGTTGTAGTGTGGGATCTATTTGGGACCTCCTCTACAGGTGTGTAGCACAAGCCAAGGGTGTGTAGCACAAGCCAAGGGTGTGTAGCACAAGCTAGAGGCATGTAGCACAAGCTAGGGTGCGTAGCACAAGCCAAGGGTGTGTAGCACTAGCCTGAGGTGTGTAGCACAAGCCAAGGGTGTGTAGCACAAGCCATAGATGTGTATCACAAGCCAGAGGCGTGTAGCATAAACCAGAGGTGTGTAGCACAAGCCAAAGGTGTGTAGCACAAGCCAAGGGTGTGTAGCACAAGCCAAGTGTGTGTAGCAGAAGCCAGAGGCATGTAGCACAAGCTAGGGTGTGTATCACAAGCCAAGGGTGTGTAGCACAAGCCAGAGACATGTAGCACAAGCTAGGGTGTGTATCACAAGCCGAGGGTGTGTAGCACAAGCCAGAGACGTGTAGCACAAGCAAGGGTGTGTAGCACAAGCCAAGGGTGTGTAGCACAAGCCCGAGGTGTGTAGCACAAGCCAAAGGCGTGTAGCACAAGCTAGGGTGTGTAGCACAAGCCAAGGGTGTGTAGCACAAGCCTGAGGTGTGTAGCACAAGCCAAAGGCGTGAGGCACAAGCTAGGGTGTGTAGCACAAGCTAGGGTGTGTAGCACAAGCCAAGGGTGTGTAGCACAAGCCAGAGGCGTGTAGCACAAGCCTGAGGTGTGTAGCACATATATCTTTGTCTTTGGCTTTGTCTCAATAGCGAGAAGACCGAGCTTTTACTTATTGGGTCACCAACCATTCTAGGCAACCTTGACAAACAATACACCTCCTTTACCATCGACAACATACCGATTGCGGTATCCCATTCAGTCAAGACTCTAGGAGTCTACCTCGACTCTAATCTCACCATGGACAAGCATGTTAATGCCATAGCCTCCTCAGCAGCATACTACTCCAAACTCATCTACGCAGCAAGGCCCTTCCTATCCTCACAAAATGGTCTCACTATTGCTAGGGCCATCATAGGATCTAGGTTGGACTACTGCAACGCTCTCCTTGGTGGGACCTCCGGAAAAAACATCGCTAAACTCCAGCTTGCCCAGAACAACGCCCTCAGGGCCGCTACAGGTTTTTCCAGGAAAGACCACATTTCTGACCTTAGGAGGCAGGTCCACTGGCTGCCCATCAGGCAGAGGATCATCTTTAAAATCCTCTCCCTCACCCATAAATGCCTCCATGACCTTGCTCCCCCCTACCTTGCCCAGAGAATTTCACGACCCACCTCGGCCAGACCCACCAGATCTGCCTACACCAACCTGATTTCTACCCCCAAGACTTGTAGAGTACGTGCGGGCGGTTCGAGCTTCTCAGCCCTAGCAGCCTCACATTGGAACGCCCTACCTCCGCTCCTCAGGGGGATTGACTCTCACCTAGCCTTCCGCAAAGCCTTAAAAACCAGGCTGTTTGTCTAAACCTTCCTGCCTTTATATCTACAGGCATACGAACGTCATTTGTAACTATGCTCCGCTCCTCTCTTTGTAACTAAGTACCTTTATGTTTCCTATGTTTACATAATCTTGCTGCTTACGCCTTCATGTAATAGCGCCTCGATGTCTATGGGCTGCAGTGCGCTCTACAAATGTAAAAAATAAAAATAAATAAATATCTGATGGAATCATTGGTTCCGAGGAATTGCCAGTTTCCAGTAAGAAAGCAGGGGCTATTACTTGCAGGATGGATAGTTCTGTGGATTCCGAAAGGACTCAAAAGAAATCTGTCCATTGAAGGAAGGGTGGATTCTGGGAATTTCTTCACAGATAAAAACAACTTCTCCCTTGCAGGAAATTGGGGTTCTGGAGATTCACACATGGACAAAGAGCCTCTCAACTATAGGTAGGATGGGTATATGGGTCCCACTGTAGAAAGAGTGGGCTCTGGGTTTCAGCAAGAGGACAGAGAGCCTGTCATTAAAATGAGAAACTGTTGCACTACTAGTTATTGGGAGGTAAAAGTGTTAGTTCTGGTGATTAGCAAAGAAGTGCGGAGCCTGTTACCTATAGGAAGGAGGGCGCTGGGGACAGATAATGGAGAAAAACTGAAGGGTTTGCAGGAGTGAGCAGGTGCTGAAGGGTTGAGAACAGGTACAGTAGAGAGTGGGTCTGACAGCAAGCTACATTTTTTGTTGTTCATTTTAGTCTTCAAGGTGGTTATTTTATCCATAAGTGCTTTTTGTATATTAGTGCACCAAGCAGTGTTGATAATGCCTTTATCGGTAGGGGTTATGGGAGATTCAAGTTCTTCAAGGATCTTGAAGAGCTCTTTGATGTTAGATTCTGTCTGTAGAATACGTTTATTGTGGGTGTCCTTTTTCGCTGTGAATATTGCTTCCTTGTAATTAGCTGAGGCAGTAGTCAGTACATTTTTGTTGGCATCTGTTGGATGGTTTTTCCAGTGTGACTCTGCATGTCTTTTAGATTTGCGTAAGTCTCTCAGCTGAGGTGTAAACTACAAGTTGAGATGTGCGCGCTGTTCAGGTTTGCGCAGTTTTAATGGAGCTATTGAATTTAACGCTTTTAGTATAGATTGGTTATAAGTATCTACTAAGACTGTGGGGTCAGAACAAGACACTGCAGCCTTGTTGAGAAGTGGGAGGATCAGAGGAAGTAGTATCTCCTTAGTAATGTCTGGAAAGAAGGTGCAATGCTGGATTTAAGACTAAGGGGAGATGCTTTGACTGTGAAAATTATCTTGTGATGATCAGATCAGATGCAGGGAGTTACTGACATCAGATTCATGCTACTGTTCAAGTCAGCAAGCCAATCAAGGGTTCTCCCTTTGATATGTGTAGGCTCATGAATCTGATGATTGAACTCTAGGTCAATCAATGAGCTGGCAAGGTCAAGGGCTTCAGTGTCATTTGGATCTTGGTATCCAAGATTAAGGTTGCCAAGAAGTATTATTTTTGTGTTGGGCTTGGTATTAACAGTGAGGAGGGTGGAGATATCTTCAGCGAAGGAGGAGATCGGTCCTGGTGGTCGATAGATGAGGTGCACTGTGGCAGTTTGGTTGGATGATAAATAATAGCTCAGCGGAGAGAATCTGGTTATTAGTGATCTGTCTGAGCTCTAGAGCGTTTTTGAAGATGAATGCAAAGGTATTTACACCCTCTCTGGTGTAAATAACCCTCTCCGGTGTAAATGCATCTCTCTGGTGTAAATGTCATCTTTGGTGTAAATGCCTCTCTCTGGTGTAAATACCCGTCTCTGGTGTAAATGCCCCTCTCTGGTGTAAATACTCCTCTCTGGTGTAAATGCCCCTCTCTGGTGCAAATAGAACTCTCTGGTGTAAATACCCCTCTCTGGTGTAAATGCCTCTCTCCGGTGTAAATACTCCTCTCTGGTGTAAATGCCCCACTCTGGTGTTAACACTCCTCTCTGGTGTAAATATTATTCTCTGGTGCAAATGCCTCTCTCCAGTGTAAATGCCCCTCTCTGGCATAAATGCCCCTCTCTGGTGTAAATACTCCTCTCTGGTGTAAATGCCCCTCTCTGGTGTAAATGCCCTCTCCGGTGTAAATGCCTCTCTCCAGTGTAAATACCCCTCTCTGGTGTAAATGCCCTCTCTGGTGTAAATGTCCTCTCTGGTGTAGATGCCTGTCTCTGGTGTAAATGCCTCTCTCCAGTGTAAATACCCCTCTCTGGCGTAAATACCCCTCTCTGGTGTAAATGCCTCTCTCCGGTGTAAATACTCCTCTCTGGTGTAAATTTCCCTCTCTGCTGTAAATACCCCACTCTGGTGTAAATGCCCATCTCTGGCATAAATGCCTCTCTCTGGTGTAAATACGCCTCTCTGGTGTAAATGCCTTTCTCTGTTGTAAATGCCCCTCTCTGATGTAGAGGCCCCTCTCTGGTGTAAATGCCCCTATCTGCCATGAATGCCTCTCTCTGGTGTAAATAGGCCTCTGTGGTGTAAATGACTCTCTCTGGTGTAAATGCCCCTCTCTGGTGTAAATACTCCGCTTTGGTGTAAATAAACCTCTCTGGTGTAAAGGCCCCTCTCTGGTGTAAATGCCCCTCTCTGGTGTAAATACTCCTCTCTGGTGTAAATACTCCTTTCTGGTGTAAATGCCCCTCTCTGGTGTAAATACTATTCTCTGGTGTAAATGCCTCTCTCTCATGTATATACCCCTCTCTGGTGCAAATGCCCCTCTCTGGTGTAAATACTGCTCTCTGTTGTTAATGTTCCACTCTGGTGTAAATGCCCTCTCCTGTGTAAATGTCCTCTCTGTTGTAGATGCCTGTCTCTGGTGTAAATGCCTCTCTCCAGTGTAAATACCCCTCTCTGGTGTAAATGCCCCTCTCTAGTGTAAATGCCTCTCTCCGGTGTAAATGCCCCTCTCTGGAATAAATGCCCCTCTCTGGAATAAATGCCTCTCTCTGGTGTAAATAGCACTCTCTGGCGTAAATGACTCTCTCTGGTGTAAATGCCCCTCTCAGGTGTAAATACTCCTCTCTGGTGTAAATATTATTCTCTGGTGTAAATGCCTCTCTCCAGTGTAAATGCCCCTCTCTGGCATAAATGCCCCTCTCTGGTGTAAATACTCCTCTCTGGTGTAAATGCCCCTCTCTGGTGTAAATGCCCTCTCCGGTGTAAATGCCTCTCTCCAGTGTAAATACCCCTCTCTGGTGTAAATGCCCTCTCTGGTGTAAATGTCCTCTCTGGTGTAAATACGCCTCTCTGGTGTAAATGCCTTTCTCTGTTGTAAATGCCCCTCTCTGATGTAGAGGCCCCTCTCTGGTGTAAATGCCTGCCTCCGGTGTAAATGCCCCTCTCTGCTGTAAATACCCGTTCTGGTGTAAATGCCCATCTCTGGTGCAAATGCCCCTCTCTGGTGTAAATATCCCCTTCTGGTGTAAATGCCCCTCTCTGGTGTAAATGCCCCTCTCAGGTATAAATGCCCTTCTCTGGTGTAAATGCCCCTCGCTGGTGCAAATACCCCTCTCTGGTGTAAATAGCCCCTCCGGCGTAAATGCCTCTCTCCGGTGGAAATACCCTCTCTGGTGTAAATGCATCTCTCCGGTGTAAATACTCCTCTCTGGTGTAAATGTCCTCTTTGGTGTAAATGCCTCTCTCCGATGTAAATACCCCTCTCTGGTGTAATTACCCCTCTCTGCTGTAAATGCTCTCTCCGGTGTAAATGCGTTTTTTCAGTATAAATGCCACTCTCTGGTGTAAATACCCCTCCCTGGTGTAAATGCCCCTCTCCGGTGTAAATGCCCTCTCCGGTGTAAGTGCCTTTTTCAGTGTAAATACCCCTCTCTGGTGTAAATGCCCTCTCTGGTGTAAATGTCCTCTCTGGTGTAAATGCCTCTTGCTGGTGTAAATACTCCTCTCTGGTGTAAATGCCCCTCTCCGGTGTAAATGCCCTCTCCGGTACAAATGCCTTTCTCCAGTGTAAATACCCCTCTCTGGTGGAAATGCCTCTTGCTGGTGTAAATACTCCTCTCTGGTGTAAATGCCTCTTGCTGGTGTAAATACTCCTCTCTAGTGTAAATGCCTCTGTCCGGTGTAAATAGCCCTCTCTGCTGTAAATACACCCTTCTGGTGTAAATGCCCCTCTCTGGTGTAAATGCCCCTCTCTGTTGTAAATACCCATGTCCGGTGTAAATGCCCTCTCTTTTGTAAATGTCCCTCTCTTGTGTAAGTGCCCCTCTCTGGTGTAAAGGGCCCTCTCTGGTGTAAATGCCTCTCTCTTGTGTAAATATGCCTCTCTGGTGTGAATGCCTCTCTCCAGTGTAAATACTCCTCTCTGGTGTAAATGCCCCTCTCTGGTGTAAATACTCCTCTCTGGTGTAAATGCCTTTCTCTGGTGTAAATACTCCTCTCTGGTGTAAATGCCTCTCTCCGGTGTAAATGCCCCTCTCTGGTGTAAATGCATATGTCCAGTGTTAATACCCCTTGCTGGTGTAAATGCTCCTCTCTGATGTAAATACTCCTCAATGGTGTAAATGCCTCTCTCCAGTGTAAATACTCCTCTCTTCCTGGTGTAAATGCCCCTTTCCGGTGTAAATGCCCCTCTCTGGTGTAAATGCCCCTCTCCGGTGTAAATACCCCTCTCTGGTGTAAATGCCTCTCTCTGGTGTAATTGCCCCTCTCTGGTGTAAATACTCCTCTCTGGTGTAAATACCCCTCTCTGGTGTAAATGCCTCTCTCCGGTGTAAATACTCCTCTCTGGTGTAAATGCCTCTCTCTGGTGTAAATGCCCCTCTCCGGTGTAAATACCCCTCTCTGGTGTAAATGCCTCTCTCTGGTGTAATTGCCCCACTCTGGTGTAAATACTCCTCTCTGGTGTAAATATCCCCTTTTGGTGTAAATGCCCCTCTCTGGTGTAAATGCCTCTCTCTGATGTAAATGCCTCTCTTTGGTGTTAATGCCCTTCTCTGGTGTAAATGCCCCTCGCTGGTGCAAATACCCCTCTCTGGTGTAAATAGCCCCTCCGGCGTAAATGCCTCTCTCCGGTGTAAATACCCTCTCTGGTGTAAATGCATCTCTCCGGTGTAAATACTCCTCTCTGGTGTAAATGTCCTCTTTGGTGTAAATGCCTCTCTCTGGTGTAAATACCCCTCTCTGGTGTAATTACCCCTCTCTGGTGTAAATACCCTCTCTAGTGTAAATGCCCCTCTATGGTGTTAATATTCCTCTCTGGTGTAAATGCCCCTCTCTGGTGTAAATACTACTCTCTGCTGTAAATGCTCTCTCCGGTGTAAATGCATTTTTTCATTGTAAATGCCCCTCTCTGGTGTAAATACCCCTCCCTGGTGAAAATTCCCCTCTCCGGTGTAAATGCCCTCTCCGGTGTAAGTGCCTTTTTCAGTGTAAATACCCCTCTCTGGTGTAAATGCCCTCTCTGGTGTAAATGTCCTCTCTGGTGTAAATGCCTCTTGCTGGTGTGAATACTCCTCTCTGGTGTAAATGCCCCTCTCCGGTGTAAATGCCCTCTCCGGTACAAATGCCTTTCTCCAGTGTAAATACCCCTCTCTGGTGGAAATGCCTCTTGCTGGTGTAAATACTCCTCTCTAGAGTAAATGCCTCTGTCCGGTGTAAATAGCCCTCTCTGCTGTAAATACACCCTTCTGGTGTAAATGCCCCTCTCTGGTGTAAATTCCCCTCTCTGTTGTAAATACCCCTGTCCGGTGTAAATGCCCTCTCTTTTGTAAATGTCCCTCTCTTGTGTAAGTGCCCCTCTCTGGTGTAAAGGGCCCTCTCTGGTGTAAATGCCTCTCTCTTGTGTAAATATGCCTCTCTAGTGTGAATGCCTCTCTCCAGTGTAAATACTCCTCTCTGGTGTAAATGCCCCTCTCTGGTGTAAATACTCCTCTCTGGTGTAAATGCCTTTCTCTGGTGTAAATACTCCTCTCTGGTGTAAATGCCTCTCTCCGGTGTAAATGCCTCTCTCTGGTGTAAATGCATATGTCCAGTGTAAATACCCCTTGCTGGTGTAAATGCTCCTCTCTGATGTAAATACTCCTCAATGGTGTAAATGCCTCTCTCCAATGTAAATACTCCTCTCTTTCTGGTGTAAATGCCCCTTTCCGGTGTAAATGCCCCTCTCTGGTGTAAATGCCTCTCTCCGGTGTAAATACCCCTCTCTGGTGTAAATGCCTCTCTCTGGTGTAATTGCCCCTCTCTGGTGTAAATACTCCTCTCTGGTGTAAATACCCCTCTCTGGTGTAAATGCCTCTCTCCGGAGTAAATACTCCTCTCTGGTGTAAATGCCTCTCTCTGGTGTAAATGCCCCTCTCTGGTGTAAATACCCCTCTCTGGTGTAAATGCCTCTCTCCGGTGTAAATACTCCTCTCTTTCTGGTGTAAATGCCCCTTTCCGGTGTAAATGCCCCTCTCTGGTGTAAATGCCTCTCTCCGGTGTAAATACCCCTCTCTGGAATAAATGCCCCTCTCTGGAATAAATGCCTCTCTCTGGTGTAAATAGCACTCTCTGGCGTAAATGACTCTCTCTTTTGTAAATGCCCCTCTCCGGAGTAAATACTCCTCTCTGGTGTAAATACCCCTCTCTGGTGTAAATGCCTCTCTCAGGTGTAAATACTCCTCTCTGGTGTAAATGCCTCTCTCTGGTGTAAATGCCCCTCTCTGGTGTAAATACCACTCTCTGGTGTAAATGCCTCTCTCCGGTGTAAATTGTCACGGATGGCACTCTAATAAGAGTGGCACAAGACACCCAGAAGAGTTTGGGTGCTGAAATAAAGTGGACAGACAAGTACACACACTGCAGAACGGAAAGAGAACGAAGAGTAGGGAAGAGTAGCAAGGGAAAAGGTACAGAGTGAATACCCTCTTGGGGTGTATGCAGAATAGGAAAAGAGTATTCCACGAACCTTGGAAATACTCTAGCCTTCTGCACAGTTTGCTATAACAGAGTCCCACGCTGTTTGCTCATGACTTGGAACAGCAGCTATGGGTGTCTGTAATGTAGAAACAAGACAAAGGAAGGGGCAGAGGTTGACTGATGGGAACCAACAGACAAGCTCTGAACAAAAGGGTCAACAAACAGTACAAGAGATGTTACTACAGACAAATCCAGGAAAGGAGGAGATAGCAAACTAGCAGAAGGTATAGAAGGGAAAGTCGAGTAACAGGAAAGGATAGCAGAGGACAGTAAGGTACAAGGTAGAGAGCTCCGAGGAGCAGGGAAGTAGTGAGTAAGTCCACAGGAGTAGGACGGTAAGGTAGAAAGCCAGAGGAAAAGGGTTTAGGGCAGCCGGAGAGAGGTAGGCTGTAGAGCAGGGAGCCCAGAGGACAAGGGCTAAGGCAGCCGGAGTGAGGCAGGCTGTAGAGCAGGGAGCCCAGAGGACAAGGGCTAAGACAGCCGGAGAGAGGTAGGCTGTAGAGCAGGGAGCCCAGAGGACAAGGGCTAAGGCAGCCGGAGTGAGGCAGGCTGCCGAGCAGGAAGCCCAGAGGACAAGGGCTGAGGCTGGAAAGCAGCAGAGCGAGATCAGCTGCAATGTGGAGAGCCCGCAGGGCAAGGGCGGAGGCTGGAAGGCAGCAGAGCGAGATCCGCTGCAATGTGGAGAGCCCGGCAGGGCAAGGGCGGAGACTGGAAGGCAGCAGAGCGTGATCCGCTGCAATGTGGAGAGCCCGGCAGGGCAAGGGCGGAGACTGGAAGACAGCAGAGCGTGATCCGCTGCAAGGTGGAGAGCCCGGCAGGGCAAGGGCGGAGACTGGAAGGGGCAGCAGAGCGTGATCCGCTGCAATGTGGAGAGCCCGGCAGGGCAAGGGCGGAGACTGGAAGACAGCAGAGCGTGATCCGCTGCAAGGTGGAGAGCCCGGCAGGGCAAGGGCGGAGACTGGAAGGCAGCAGAGCGTGATCCGCTGTAATGTGGAGAGCCCGCAGGGCAAGGGCAGAGGCTGGAAGGCAGCAGAGCGAGATCCGCTGCAATGTGGAGAGCCCGGCAGGGCAAGGGCGGAGACTGGAAGGCAGCAGAGCGTGATCCGCTGCAATGTGGAGAGCCCGGCAGGGCAAGACTGTGAGGAAGGGAGCCTGGAAGGCTATGGCTGGAGGCAGCAGGGTGGAGCAAGCAACAAGGCAGGGAGCCCAAAAGGCTAGGGCTGTAGGCAGCAGGGTGTAGCAAGCTACAAGGCAGGGTCCAAGCAGGAGTGATGATTAACAGCAAACAAGGATCCGTAGTCAGAAGCAAAAGGTGGAGGAAGGACTCTCAGATGCAAGAGGCTGAGCCACTGCAGGCAGCAGCCTTTATACTGCCTAGCCCAGCACAGAGGCAGGCTAATTGGTTTCACCTGGCGAATCACACCTGCAGGCAATCGGCCACCTCCCTTTCTGTTCCTGGGCTGGTGGAAGCAGGACCAGACTCTAAGGCTTCTGGGGGGTGTAGTTCCATAGAAAACCAATAGGAACGGCCAGGAAAC
This sequence comes from Ambystoma mexicanum, assembly GCF_040938575.1. Lineage (NCBI taxonomy): Eukaryota > Metazoa > Chordata > Amphibia > Caudata > Ambystomatidae > Ambystoma > Ambystoma mexicanum. Next base: position 9,872,673 of record NC_090925.1, read on the forward strand.
AATGCTTGCGGCCAGGTGCATTATGGTATGCGTAGTTAGTTGACAATAATCATTAAGCAGCAAAGTCCAAATGGAGCAAAAATGGATGTGCCCATGGCGCAGGCATGACAGTATGCCCCTCTCCAGGCCCCTCTCCAGGCTCCCTGAAGACCGACCTGTAGGAAGAGTGTCTGTTCCACAGTACAAGAGTCTTACTCCAAAAAGACACATCATGAGGCACCAGAAACGAGTTGTAAGGTGAGAGTCTTGAATGACGGAGCCGGTACCAATGTTCTGAACCTTTGATGTAGAATTCAGAAAAGATGAAGTCTTTGGAACACAGACCCCAACTGTGTGTGCATGAAGAGAGGAACTGCGAAAAACTGCTGCAGGCTCCAAGATAGATTTTGCCTTGACGGGCAACAGTATGATGCTGGAAAGTGGAGCCATAGGTACTGCAGAGTTGGTATCTTTAGGAAGGTTTTCCAAGACATCCGAAGTAGTAATGACAACATTAGGGTTAGCCATAGAGAGTTCAGAGGATACAGCAGCGGTGAGATCTTGGATGGCTGTAGGGGGTATCGATGCTGTAACAACTAGGTGTGAGGGAACCATGAGAGAGCCAGCGGGCTGGAAAGCACCTGAGACTGGTAGAGTAGAGTCTGGCAGTCTTAGTGCTATAGATATACCAGCAGGAACAACTGGAGTAGTAGTTTCAGGATTCACAATAGCTATAGCAACCTTAAGATCTGTAGCAGGGACTTCAGGAGTCTCAAATGTGTCCGGGGGTTTAGGAACCACAGCAGCAGGCAGATCATGAATAGCAGTTGGAAGTTCGAGTGCTATAGCAGCTACAGACAGATCAGGTGTTGCAACTACTGGTAGATCGGGTACCACAACCACTGGCGATTCAGGGGGTATCGAAGAAACAGAAGATGTTAATTGCTCGAGAGTGATGTCTGATAGCACAGCCACACTTTGGCAAGCCCCGCTTGCCACTTCAGCATGCTCGGTGTGAACTGTGCCAGTCTCTTCAGCTGCCATTGTCATTGCAGAGGAGGTTGTAGGTGTGAGTACTGGACGATAGGCAAGGGTGAGGGCGGAATCATCCTTTGACTCAGAGGGATTTTCAATCAGTAGACCACCCTTGTCTTGTGGTGTAATGACTGTGTGCGTGATTTGACCCACCGGAGGAGTTAATTCTTTTCTGTCAGTACAACAACCTGAGTTTCTGCGGCTGGAAGGTGAAAGAGCTGTGTCAATCTCTAGAAGGGATACATATGCTATATTTAGGTCTTCCATCTGCTTGGTAAAAGTCTGTATACTTTTCTGTATGGCAACTCCAGGCCTTATCATGTCGATCTCTAAAGATAAGATGTCAGGTGTTGGACATATTGTCAGAAGGTCTGGTGACTTGTGTCCCTTCATAAGATTCTTATAATACAAAGAAACAAAGTCGTCATAGAGGTCTTCGGTCTTTCTTTTAAGGCGTAGGAGTTGTTCGTGTAGCAGGTAAGTATCATTAGTTTGATCTAAAGCTTCAGAAGCTGGTGTGGCAGAAAATTCGGTTGTAGCAATGGGAAGACTGACCTTAGGGTTATCGTGGTTAGTAGATACTGTGGAAGTATTAAGACAACCGATGGTTAGTATAGGTCTTTTGTACCCAGAACCAGATGCACAAACCTCAGGGTAATGACTGCCTTGTCCTGTCAAATAAGGGTTTCCAGCATTCTGGGGAGCTTGCCAAGCTGAACTTGCGCATATTACACTGGCAACGGCGTATTCTGGTTTAGATTCTCTCACAATGAGTGATATGTCCTTAGCTGTTGCGGTGTTAGAAGGCTTATCAGAAGACGCAGGAGAGTTTTCCACTGTTTGGTCTAACAAGATCTGTAAGAATTCATTATCTTGCTGTAGCTCTGCAACAGATAAGGACTGCGGATCATAGTCGCAAATGTCATAATAATTGTACATGGAAGAAGGGTCAGCTAGCCAGAGAGTATAGTATCGTGCTTGTAAATCTTTGTTTACTAAGGCGAGTCTGTCCTTTAGACTAGGTTTCTTGTCTGCTGTCTTTAGGGAAACCATAGGTTTATGCAAAGGTTTCTTAACTCGAAAGGAAAGCATCTTAGGTCTGTGTGTGCCTTTCCGGCCTATGGAACAAGACATTTTTGGCTCTTGCATTCTGTCTCGGATGGCACTCTAATAAGAGTGGCACAAGACACCCAGAAGAGTTTGGGTGCTGAAATAAAGTGGACAGACAAGTACACACACTGCAGAACGGAAAGAGAACGAAGAGTAGGGAAGAGTAGCAAGGGAAAAGGTACAGAGTGAATACCCTCTTGGGGTGTATGCAGAATAGGAAAAGAGTATTCCACGAACCTTGGAAATACTCTAGCCTTCTGCACAGTTTGCTATAACAGAGTCCCACGCTGTTTGCTCATGACTTGGAACAGCAGCTATGGGTGTCTGTAATGTAGAAACAAGACAAAAGAAGGGGCAGAGGTTGACTGATGGGAACCAACAGACAAGCTCTGAACAAAAGGGTCAACAAACAGTACAAGAGATGTTACTACAGACAAATCCAGGAAAGGAGGAGATAGCAAACTAGCAGAAGGTATAGAAGGGAAAGTCGAGTAACAGGAAAGGATAGCAGAGGACAGTAAGGTACAAGGTAGAGAGCTCCGAGGAGCAGGGAAGTAGTGAGTAAGTCCACAGGAGTAGGACGGTAAGGTAGAAAGCCAGAGGAAAAGGGTTTAGGGCAGCCGGAGAGAGGTAGGCTGTAGAGCAGGGAGCCCAGAGGACAAGGGCTAAGGCAGCCGGAGTGAGGCAGGCTGTAGAGCAGGGAGCCCAGAGGACAAGGGCTAAGACAGCCGGAGAGAGGTAGGCTGTAGAGCAGGGAGCCCAGAGGACAAGGGCTAAGGCAGCCGGAGTGAGGCAGGCTGCCGAGCAGGAAGCCCAGAGGACAAGGGCTGAGGCTGGAAAGCAGCAGAGCGAGATCAGCTGCAATGTGGAGAGCCCGCAGGGCAAGGGCGGAGGCTGGAAGGCAGCAGAGCGAGATCCGCTGCAATGTGGAGAGCCCGGCAGGGCAAGGGCGGAGACTGGAAGGCAGCAGAGCGTGATCCGCTGCAATGTGGAGAGCCCGGCAGGGCAAGGGCGGAGACTGGAAGACAGCAGAGCGTGATCCGCTGCAAGGTGGAGAGCCCGGCAGGGCAAGGGCGGAGACTGGAAGGGGCAGCAGAGCGTGATCCGCTGCAATGTGGAGAGCCCGGCAGGGCAAGGGCGGAGACTGGAAGACAGCAGAGCGTGATCCGCTGCAAGGTGGAGAGCCCGGCAGGGCAAGGGCGGAGACTGGAAGGCAGCAGAGCGTGATCCGCTGTAATGTGGAGAGCCCGCAGGGCAAGGGCAGAGGCTGGAAGGCAGCAGAGCGAGATCCGCTGCAATGTGGAGAGCCCGGCAGGGCAAGGGCGGAGACTGGAAGGCAGCAGAGCGTGATCCGCTGCAATGTGGAGAGCCCGGCAGGGCAAGACTGTGAGGAAGGGAGCCTGGAAGGCTATGGCTGGAGGCAGCAGGGTGGAGCAAGCAACAAGGCAGGGAGCCCAAAAGGCTAGGGCTGTAGGCAGCAGGGTGTAGCAAGCTACAAGGCAGGGTCCAAGCAGGAGTGATGATTAACAGCAAACAAGGATCCGTAGTCAGAAGCGAAAGGTGGAGGAAGGACTCTCAGATGCAAGAGGCTGAGCCACTGCAGGCAGCAGCCTTTATACTGCCTAGCCCAGCACAGAGGCAGGCTAATTGGTTTCACCTGGCGAATCACACCTGCAGGCAATCGGCCACCTCCCTTTCTGTTCCTGGGCTGGTGGAAGCAGGACCAGACTCTAAGGCTTCTGGGGGGTGTAGTTCCATAGAAAACCAATAGGAACGGCCAGGAAACAATGCTTGCGGCCAGGTGCATTATGGTATGCGTAGTTAGTTGACAATAATCATTAAGCAGCAAAGTCCAAATGGAGCAAAAATGGATGTGCCCATGGCGCAGGCATGACATAAATACTCCTCTCTGGTGTAAATGCCTCTCTCTGGTGTAAATGCCCCTCTCCGGTGTAAATACCCCTCTCTGGTGTAAATGCCTCTCTCTGGTGTAATTGCCCCTCTCTTGTGTAAATACTCCTCTCTGGTGTAAATATCCCCTTCTGGTGTAAATGCCCCTCTCTGGTGTAAATGCCCCTCTCTGATGTAAATGCCTCTCTTTGGTGTAAATACCCTTCTCTGGTGTAAATGCCCCTCGCTGGTGCAAATACCCCTCTCTGGTGTAAATAGCCCCTCCGGCGTAAATGCCTCTCTCCGGTGTAAATACCCTCTCTGGTGTAAATGCATCTCTCCGGTGTAAATACCCCTCTCTGGTGTAATTACCCCTCTCTGGTGTAAATACCCTCTCTAGTGTAAATGCATCTCTCCGGTGTAAATACTCCTCTCTGGTGTAAATGTCCTCTTTGGTGTAAATGCCCCTCTCCGGTGTAAATACCCCTCTCTGGTGTAATTACCCCTCTCTGTTGTAAATACCCTCTCTAGTGTAAATGCCCCTCTATGGTGTTAATATTCCTCTCTGGTGTAAATGCCCCTCTCTGGTGTAAATACTACTCTTTGCTGTAAATGCTCTCTCCGGTGTAAATGCATTTTTTCAGTGTAAATGCCCCTCTCTGGTGTAAATATCCCTCCCTGGTGTAAATGCCCCTCTCCGGTGTAAATGCCCTCTCCGGTGTAAGTGCCTTTTTCAGTGTAAATACCCCTCTCTGGTGTAAATGCCCTCTCTGGTGTAAATGTCCTCTCTGGTGTAAATGCCTCTTGCTGGTGTAAATACTCCTCTCTGGTGTAAATGCCCCTCTCCGGTGTAAATGCCCTCTCCGGTACAAATGCCTTTCTCCAGTGTAAATACCCCTCTCTGGTGGAAATGCCTCTTGCTGGTGTAAATACTCCTCTCTGGTGTAAATGCCTCTTGCTGGTGTAAATACTCCTCTCTAGAGTAAATGCCTCTGTCCGGTGTAAATAGCCCTCTCTGCTGTAAATACACCCTTCTGGTGTAAATGCCCCTCTCTGGTGTAAATGCCCCTCTCTGTTGTATAAACCCCTGTCCGGTGTAAATGCCCTCTCTTTTGTAAATGTCCCTCTCTTGTGTAAGTGCCCCTCTCTGGTGTAAATGCCTCTCTCTTGTGTAAATATGCCTCTCTGGTGTGAATGCCTCTCTCCAGTGTAAATACTCCTCTCTGGTGTAAATGCCCCTCTCTGGTGTAAATACTCCTCTCTGGTGTAAATGCCTTTCTCTGGTGTAAATACTCCTCTCTGGTGTAAATGCCTCTCTCCGGTGTAAATGCCCTCTCTGGTGTAAATGCATATGTCCAGTGTAAATACCCCTTGCTTGTGTAAATGCTCCTCTCTGATGTAAATACTCCTCAATGGTGTAAATGCCTCTCTCCAATGTAAATACTCCTCTCTTTCTGGTGTAAATGCCCCTTTCCGGTGTAAATGCCCCTCTCTGGTGCAAATGCCTCTCTCCGGTGTAAATACCCCTCTCTGGTGTAAATGCCCCTCTCGAGTGTAAATGCCCTCTCCGGCGTAAATGCCTTTTATCAGTGTAAATACCCCTCTCTGGTGTAAATGCCCTCTCTGGCATAAAGGTCCTCTCTGGTGTAAATGCCTCTTGCTGGTGTAAATACTCCTCTCTGGTGTAAATGCCCCTCTCCAGTGTAAATGCCCCTCTCTGGTGTAAATGCCCCTCTCTGGTGTAAATACTCCTCTCTGGTGTAAAAGCCTCTTGCTGGTGTAAATACTCCTCTCTGGTGTAAATGCCTCTGTCCGGTGTAAATACCCCTCTCTGCTATAAATAACCCTTTCTGGTGTAAATACCCCTCTCTGGTGTAAATACTACTCTCTGGTGTAAATGCACCTCTCTGGTGTAAATACCCCTCTCTGGTGTAAAGGGCCCTCTCTGGTGTAAATGCCTCTCTCCGGTGTAAATGCCCCTCTCTGGTGTAAATGCATATGTCCAGTGTAAATACCCCTTGCTGGTGTAAATGCTCCTCTCTGATGTAAATACTCCTCAATGGTGTAAATGCCTCTCTCCAGTGTAAATACTTCTCTCTTTCTGGTGTAAATGCCCCTTTCCGGTGTAAATGCCCCTCTCTGGTGTAAATGCCTCTCTCCGGTGTAAATACCCCTCTCTGGTGTAAATACTCCTCTCTGGTGTAAATACTCCTCTCTGGTGTAAATGCCTTTCTCTGGTGTAAATACTCCTCTCTGGTGTAAATGCCTCTCTCCGGTGTAAATGCCTCTCTCCGGTGTAAATGCATCTCTCTGGTGTAAATGCCCCTCTCTGGTGCAAATGCCCCTCTCTGATGTAAATGCCTCTCTTTGGTGTAAATGCCCCTCTCTGATGTAAATGCGTCTCTTTGGTGTAAATGCCCCTCTCTGGTGTAAATGCCCCTCTCTGGTGTAAATATCCCCTTCTGGTGTAAATGCCCCTCTCTGGTGTAAATGCCCCTCTCTGGTGCAAATGCCCCTCTCTGATGTAAATGCCTCTCTTTGGTATAAATGCCCTTCTCTGGTGTAAATGCCCCTCGCTGGTGCAAATACCCCTATCTGGTGTAAATAGCCCCTCCGGCGTAAATGCCTCTCTCCGGTGTAAATACCCTCTCTGGTGTAAATGCATCTCTCCGGTGTAAATACTCCTCTCTGGTGTAAATGTCCTCTTTGGTGTAAATGCCTCTCTCTGGTGTAAATACCCCTCTCTGGTGTAATTACCCCTCTCTGGTGTAAATACCCTCTCTAGTGTAAATGCCCCTCTATGGTGTTAATATTCCTCTCTGGTGTAAATGCCCCTCTCTGGTGTAAATACTACTCTCTGCTGTAAATGCTCTCTCCGGTGTAAATGCGTTTTTTCAGTATAAATGCCCCTCTCTGGTGTAAATACCCCTCCCTGGTGTAAATGCCCCTCTCCGGTGTAAATGCCCTCTCCGGTGTAAGTGCCTTTTTCAGTGTAAATACCCCTCTCTGGTGTAAAGGGCCCTCTCTGGTGTAAATGCCTCTCTCCGGTGTAAATGCCCCTCTCTGGTGTAAATGCATATGTCCAGTGTAAATACCCCTTGCTGGTGTAAATGCTCCTCTCTGGTGTAAATACCCCTCTCTGGTGTAAATGCCTCTCTCCGGTGTAAATACTCCTCTCTGGTGTAAATGCCTCTCTCTGGTGTAAATGCCCCTCTCCGGTGTAAATACCCCTCTCTGGTGTAAATGCCCCTCTCTGGTGTAAATATCCCCTTCTGGTGTAAATGCCCCTCTCTGGTGTAAATGCCCCTCTCTGGTGCAAATGCCCCTCTCTGATGTAAATGCCTCTCTTTGGTGTAAATGCCCCTCTCTGATGCAAATGCGTCTCTTTGGTGTAAATGCCCCTCTCTGGTGTAAATGCCCCTCGCTGGTGCAAATACCCCTATCTGGTGTAAATAGCCCCTCCGGCGTAAATGCCTCTCTCCGGTGTAAATACCCTCTCTGGTGTAAATGCATCTCTCCGGTGTAAATACTCCTCTCTGGTGTAAATGTCCTCTTTGGTGTAAATGCCTCTCTCTGGTGTAAATACCCCTCTCTGGTGTAATTACCCCTCTCTGGTGTAAATACCCTCTCTAGTGTAAATGCCCCTCTATGGTGTTAATATTCCTCTCTGGTGTAAATGCCCCTCTCTGGTGTAAATACTACTCTCTGCTGTAAATGCTCTCTCCGGTGTAAATGCGTTTTTTCAGTATAAATGCCCTCTCTGGTGTAAATACCCCTCCCTGGTGTAAATGCCCCTCTCCGGTGTAAATGCCCTCTCCGGTGTAAGTGCCCTTTTCAGTGTAAATACCCCTCTCTGGTGTAAATGCCCTCTCTGGTGTAAATGCCTCTTGCTGGTGTAAATACTCCTCTCTGGTGTAAATGCCCCTCTCCGGTGTAAATGCCCTCTCCGGTACAAATGCCTTTCTCCAGTGTAAATACCCCTCTCTGATGGAAATGCCTCTTGCTGGTGTAAATACTCCTCTCTGGTGTAAATGCCTCTTGCTGGTGTAAATACTCCTCTCTAGAGTAAATGCCTCTGTCCGGTGTAAATAGCCCTCTCTGCTGTAAATACACCCTTCTGGTGTAAATGCACCTCTCTGGTGTAAATGCCCCTCTCTGTTGTAAATACCCCTGTCCGGTGTAAATGCCCTCTCTTTTGTAAATGTCCCTCTCTTTTGTAAGTGCCCCTCTCTGGTGTAAAGTGCCCTCTCTGGTGTAAATGCCTCTCTCTTGTGTAAATATGCCTCTCTGGTGTGAATGCCTCTCTCCAGTGTAAATACTCCTCTCTGGTGTAAAGGCCCCTCTCTGGTGTAAATACTCCTCTCTGGTGTAAATGCCTTTCTCTGGTGTAAATGCCCCTCTCTGGTGTATATGCATATGTCCAGTGTAAATACCCCTTGCTGGTGTAAATGCTCCTCTCTGGTGTAAATACCCCTCTCTGGTGTAAATGCCTCTCTCCGGTGTAAATACTCCTCTCTGGTGTAAATGCCTCTCTCTGGTGTAAATGCCCCTCTCCGGTGTAAATACCCCTCTCTGGTGTAAATGCCTCTCTCTGGTGTAATTGCCCCTCTCTGGTGTAAATATTCCTCTGTGGTGTAAATATCCCCTTCTGGTGTAAATGCCCCTCTCTGGTGTAAATGCCCCTCTCTGGTGCAAATGCCCCTCTCTGATGTAAATGCGTCTCTTTGGTGTAAATGCCCCTCTCTGGTGTAAATGCCCCTCTCTGGTGTAAATATCCCCTTCTGGTGTAAATGCCCCTCTCTGGTGTAAATGCCCCTCTCTGGTGCAAATGCCCCTCTATGATGTAAATGCCTCTCTTTGGTGTAAATGCCCCTCTCTGATGTAAATTCGTCTCTTTGGTGTAAATGCCCCTTTCTGGTGTAAATGCCCCTCGCTGGTGCAAATACCCCTATCTGGTGTAAATAGCCCCTCCGGCGTAAATGCCTCTCTCCGGTGTAAATACCCTCTCTGGTGTAAATGCATCTCTCCGGTGTAAATACTCCTCTCTGGTGTAAATGTCCTCTTTGGTGTAAATGCCTCTCTCTGGTGTAAATACCCCTCTCTGGTGTAATTACCCCTCTCTGGTGTAAATACCCTCTCTAGTGTAAATGCCCCTCTATGGTGTTAATATTCCTCTCTGGTGTAAATGCCCCTCTCTGGTGTAAATACTACTCTCTGCTGTAAATGCTCTCTCCGGTGTAAATGTGTTTTTTCAGTATAAATGCCCCTCTCTGGTGTAAATACCCCTCCCTGGTGTAAATGCCCCTCTCCGGTGTAAATGCCCTCTCCGGTGTAAGTGCCTTTTTCAGTGTAAATACCCCTCTCTGGTGTAAATGCCCTCTCTGGTGTAAATGCCTCTTGCTGGTGTAAATACTCCTCTCTGGTGTAAATGCCCCTCTCCGGTGTAAATGCCCTCTCCGGTACAAATGCCTTTCTCCAGTGTAAATACCCCTCTCTGATGGAAATGCCTCTTGCTGGTGTAAATACTCCTCTCTGGTGTAAATGCCTCTTGCTGGTGTAAATACTCCTCTCTAGAGTAAATGCCTCTGTCCGGTGTAAATAGCCCTCTCTGCTGTAAATACACCCTTCTGGTGTAAATGCACCTCTCTGGTGTAAATGCCCCTCTCTGTTGTAAATACCCCTGTCCGGTGTAAATGCCCTCTCTTTTGTAAATGTCCCTCTCTTTTGTAAGTGCCCCTCTCTGGTGTAAAGTGCCCTCTCTGGTGTAAATGCCTCTCTCTTGTGTAAATATGCCTCTCTGGTGTGAATGCCTCTCTCCAGTGTAAATACTCCTCTCTGGTGTAAAGGCCCCTCTCTGGTGTAAATACTCCTCTCTGGTGTAAATGCCTTTCTCTGGTGTAAATACTCCTCTCTGGTGTAAATGCCTCTCTCCGGTGTAAATGCCCCTCTCTGGTGTAAATGCATATGTCCAGTGTAAATACCCCTTGCTGGTGTAAATGCTCATCTCTGATGTAAATACTCCTCAATGGTGTAAATGCCTCTCTCCAGTGTAAATACTCCTCTCTTTCTGGTGTAAATGCCCCTTTCCGGTGTAAATGCCCCTCTCTGGTGTAAATGCCTCTCTCCGGTGTAAATACCCCTCTCTGGTGTAAATGCCTCTCTCTGGTGTAATTGCCCCTCTCTGGTGTAAATACTCCTCTCTGGTGTAAATACCCCTCTCTGGTGTAAATGCCTCTCTCCGGTGTAAATACTCCTCTCTGGTGTAAATGCCTCTCTCTGGTGTAAATGCCCCTCTCTGGTGTAAATACCCCTCTCTGGTGTAAATGCTTCTCTCTGGTGTAATTGCCCCTCTCTGGTGTAAATACTCCTCTCTGGTGTAAATATCCCCTTCTGGTGTAAATGCCCCTCTCTGGTGTAAATGCCCCTCTCTGATGTAAATGCCTCTCTTTGGTGTAAATGCCCTTCTCTGGTGTAAATGACCCTCGCTGGTGCAAATACCCCTCTCTGGTGTAAATAGCCCCTCTCCGGCGTAAATGCCTCTCTCCGGTGTAAATACCCTCTCTGGTGTAAATGCATCTCTCTGGTGTAATTACCCCTCTCTGGTGTAAATACCCTCTCTAGTGTAAATGCATCTCTCTGGTGTAAATACTCCTCTCTGGTGTAAATGTCCTCTTTGGTGTAAATGCCTCTCTCCGGTGTAAATACCCCTCTCTGGTGTAATTACCCCTCTCTGGTGTAAATACCCTCTCTAGTGTAAATGCCCCTCTATGGTGTTAATATTCCTCTCTTGTGTAAACCCTTCTCTGGTGTAAATACTACTCTCTGCTGTAAATGCTCTCTCCGGTGTAAATGCATTTTTTCAGTGTAAATGCCCCTCTCTGGTGTAAATACCCCTCCCTGGTGTAAATGCCCCTCTCCGGTGTAAATGCCCTCTCCGGTGTAAGTGTCTTTTTCAGTGTAAATACCCCTCTCTGGTGTAAATGCCCTCTCTGGTGTAAATGTCCTCTCTGGTGTAAATGCCTCTTGCTGGTGTAAATACTCCTCTCTGGTGTAAATGCCCCTCTCCGGTGTAAATGCCCTCTCCGGTACAAATGCCTTTCTCCAGTGTAAATACCCCTCTCTGGTGGAAATGCCTCTTGCTGGTGTAAATACTCCTCTCTAGAGTAAATGCCTCTGTCCGGTGTAAATAGCCCTCTTTGCTGTAAATACACCCTTCTGGTGTAAATGCCCCTCTCTGGTGTAAATGCCCCTCTCTGTTGTAAATACCCCTGTCCGGTGTAAATGCCCTCTCTTTTGTAAATGTCCCTCTCTTGTGTAAGTGCCCCTCTCTGGTGTAAAGGGCCCTCTCTGGTGTAAATGCCTCTCTCTTGTGTAAATATGCCTCTCTGGTGTGAATGCCTCTCTCCAGTGTAAATACTCCTCTCTGGTGTAAATGCCCCTCTCTGGTGTAAATACTCCTCTCTGGTGTAAATGCCTTTCTCTGGTGTAAATACTCCTCTCTGGTGTAAATGCCTCTCTCCGGTGTAAATGCCCCTCTCTGCTGTAAATGCATATGTCCAGTGTAAATACCCCTTGCTGGTGTAAATGCTCCTCTCTGATGTAAATACTCCTCAATGGTGTAAATGCCTCTCTCCAATGTAAATACTCCTCTCTTTCTGGTGTAAATGCCCCTTTCCGGTGTAAATGCCCCTCTCTGGTGTAAATGCCTCTCTCCGGTGTAAATACCTGTCTCTGGTGTAAATGCCTCTCTCTGGTGTAATTGCCCCACTCTGGTGTAAATACTCCTCTCTGGTGTAAATACCCCTCTCTGGTGTAAATGCCTCTCTCCGGTGTAAATACTCCTCTCTGGTGTAAATGCCTCTCTCTGGTGTAAATGCCCCTCTCTGGTGTAAATACCCCTCTCTGGTGTAAATGCCTCTCTCCGGTGTAAATACTCCTCTCTGGTGTAAATGCCTCTCTCTGGTGTAAATGCCCCTCTCCGGTGTAAATACCCCTCTCTGGTGTAAATGCCTCTTTCTGGTGTAATTGCCCCTCTCTGGTGTAAATACTCATCTCTGGTGTAAATATCCCCTTCTGGTGTAAATGCCCCTCTCTGGTGTAAATGCCCCTCTCTGATGTAAATGCCTCTCTTTGGTGTAAATGCCCTTCTCTGGTGTAAATGCCCCTCGCTGGTGCAAATACCCCTCTCTGTTGTAAATAGCCCCTCCGGCGTAAATGCCTCTCTCCGGTGTAAATACCCTCTCTGGTGTAAATGCATCTCTCTGGTGTAAATACTCCTCTCTGGTGTAAATGTCCTCTTTGGTGTAAATGCCTCTCTCCGGTGTAAATACTCCTCTCTGGTGTAAATGTCCTCTTTGGTGTAAATGCCTCTCTCCGGTGTAAATACCCCTCTCTGGTGTAAATGCCTCTTGCTGGTGTAAATACTCCTCTCTGGTGTAAATGCCCCTCTCCGGTGTAAATGCCCTCTCCGGTACAAATGCCTTTCTCCAGTGTAAATACCCCTCTCTGGTGGAAATGCCTCTTGCTGGTGTAAATACTCCTCTCTGGTGTAAATGCCTCTTGCTGGTGTAAATACTCCTCTCTAGAGTAAATGCCTCTGTCCGGTGTAAATAGCCCTCTCTGCTGTAAATACACCATTCTGGTGTAAATGCCCCTCTCTGGTGTAAATGCCCCTCTCTGTTGTAAATACCCCTGTCCGGTGTAAATGCCCTCTCTTTTGTAAATGTCCCTCTCTTGTGTAAGTGCCCCTCTCTGGTGTAAAGGGCCCTCTCTGGTGTAAATGCCTCTCTCTTGTGTAAATATGCCTCTCTGGTGTGAATGCCTCTCTCCAGTGTAAATACTCCTCTCTGGTGTAAATGCCCCTCTCTGGTGTAAATACTCCTCTCTCGTGTAAATGCCTTTCTCTGGTGTAAATACTCCTCTCTGGTGTAAATGCCTCTCTCCGGTGTAAATGCCCCTCTCTGGTGTAAATGCATATGTCCAGTGTAAATACCCCTTGCTTGTGTAAATGCTCCTCTCTGATGTAAATACTCCTCAATGGTGTAAATGCCTCTCTCCAATGTAAATACTCCTCTCTTTCTGGTGTAAATGCCCCTTTCCAGTGTAAATGCCCCTCTCTGGTGCAAATGCCTCTCTCCGGTGTAAATACTCCTCTCTGGTGTAAATGCCTCTCTCTGGTGTAAATGCCCCTCTCCGGTGTAAATACCCCTCTCTGGTGTAAATGCCTCTCTCTGGTGTAATTGCCCCTCTCTGGTGTAAATACTCCTCTCTGGTGTAAATACCCCTCTCTGGTGTAAATGCCTCTCTCCGGTGTAAATACTCCTCTCTGGTGTAAATGCCTCTCTCTGGTGTAAATGCCCCTCTCTGGTGTAAATACTCCTCTCTGGTGTAAATACCCCTCTCTGGTGTGAATGCCCCTCTCTAGTGTAAATGCTCCTCTATGGCGTGAATATTCCTCTCTGGTGTAAATGCCTCTCTCTGGTTTAAATACTACTCTCTGGTGTAAATGCCCTCTCCGGTGTAAGCGCCTTTTTTCAGTGTAAATGCCCCTCTCTGGTGTAAATACCCCTCCTTGGTGTAAATGCCCCTCTCCAGTGTAAATGCCCTCTCCGGCGTAAATGCCTTTTATCAGTGTAAATACCCCTCTCTGCTGTAAATGCCCTCTCTGGCATAAAGGTCCTCTCTGGTGTAAATGCCTCTGCCCGGTGTAAATACCCCTCTCTGCTATAAATAACCCTTTCTGGTGTAAATGCCCCTCTCTGGTGTAAATACTACTCTCTGGTGTAAATGCACCTCTCTGGTGTAAATACCCCTCTCTGGTGTAAAGGGCCCTCTCTGGTGTAAATGCCTCTCTCCGGTGTAAATGCCCCTCTCTGGTGTAAATGCATATGTCCAGTGTTAATACCCCTTGCTGGTGTAAATGCCCCTCTCTGGTGTAAATACTACTCTCTGGTGTAAATGCACCTCTCTGGTGTAAATACCCCTCTCTGGTGTAAAGGGCCCTCTCTGGTGTAAATGCCTCTTGCTGGTGTAAATACTCCTCTCTGGTGTAAATGCCCCTCTCTGGTGTAAATGCCCCTCTCTGATGTAAATGCCTCTCTTTGGTTTAAATGCCCTTCTCTGGTGTAAATGCCCCTCGCTGATGCAAATACCCCTCTCTGGTGTAAATAGCCCCTCCCGAGTAAATGCCTCTCTCTGGTGTAAATACCCTCTCTGGTGTAAATGCATCTCTCCGGTGTAAATACTCCTCTCTGGTGTAAATGTCCTCTTTGGTGTAAATGCCTCTCTCCGGTGTAAATACCCCTCTCTGGTGTAATTACCCCTCTCTGGTGTAAATACCCTCTCTAGTGTAAATGCCCCTCTATGGTGTTAATATTCCTCTCTGGTGTAAATGGCCCTCTCTGGTGTAAATACTACTCTCTGCTGTAAATGCTCTCTCCGGTGTAAATGCATTTTTTCAGTGTAAAAGCCCCTCTCTGGTGTAAATACCCCTCCCTGGTGTAAATTCCCCTCTCCGGTGTAAATGCCCTCTCCGGTGTAAGTGCCTTTTTCAGTGTAAATACCCCTCTCTGGTGTAAATGTCCTCTCTGGTGTAAATGCCTCTTGCTGGTGTAAATACTCCTCTCTGGTGTAAATGCCCCTCTCCGGTGTAAATGCCCTCTCCGGTACAAATGCCTTTCTCCAGTGTAAATACCCCTCTCTGGTGGAAATGCCTCTTGCTGGTGTAAATACTCCTCTCTGGTGTAAATGCCTCTTGCTGGTGTAAATACTCCTCTCTAGAGTAAATGCCTCTGTCCGGTGTAAATAGCCCTCTCTGCTGTAAATACACCCTTCTGGTGTAAATGCCCCTCTCTGGTGTAAATGCCCCTCTCTGTTGTAAATACCCCTGTCCGGTGTAAATACCCTCTCTTTTGTAAATGTCCCTCTCTTGTGTAAGTGCCCCTCTCTGGTGTAAATATGCCTCTCTGGTGTGAATGCCTCTCTCCAGTGTAAATACTCCTCTCTGGTGTAAATGCCCCTCTCTGGTGTAAATACTCCTCTCTGGTGTAAATGCCTTTCTCTGGTGTAAATACTCCTCTCTGGTGTAAATGCCTCTCTCCGGTGTATATGCCCCTCTCTGGTGTAAATGCATATGTCCAGTGTAAATACCCCTTGCTGGTGTAAATGTTCCTCTCTGATGTAAATACTCCTCAATGGTGTAAATGCCTCTCTCCAATGTAAATACTCCTCTCTTTCTGGTGTAAATGCCCCTTTCCGGTGTAAATGCCCCTCTCTGGTGCAAATGCCTCTCTCCGGTGTAAATACCCCTCTCTGGTGTAAATGCCTCTCTCTGGTGTAATTGCCAATCTCTGGTGTAAATACTCCTCTCTGGTGTAAATACCCCTCTCTGGTGTAAATGCCTCTCTCCGGTGTAAATACTCCTCTCTGGTGTAAATGCCTCTCTCTGGTGTAAATGCCCCTCTCCGGTGTAAATACCCCTCTCTGGTGTAAATGCCTCTCTCTGGTGTAATTGCCCCTCTCTGGTGTAAATACTCCTCTCTGGTGTAAATACCCCTCTCTGGTGTAAATGCCTCTCTCCGGTGTAAATACTCCTCTCTGGTGTAAATGCCTCTCTCTGGTGTAAATGCCCCTCTCTGGTGTAAATACTCCTCTCTGGTGTAAATACCCCTCTCTGGTGTGAATGCCCCTCTCTAGTGTAAATGCTCCTCTATGGTGTGAATATTCCTCTCTGGTGTAAATGCCTCTCTCTGGTTTAAATACTACTCTCTGGTGTAAATGCCCTCTCCGGTGTATGCGCCTTTTTTCAGTGTAAATGCCCCTCTCTGGTGTAAATACCCCTCCCTGGTGTAAATGCCCCTCTCGAGTGTAAATGCCCTCTCCGGCGTAAAAGCCTTTTATCAGTGTAAATACCCCTCTCTGGTGTAAATGCCCTCTCTGGCATAAAGGTCCTCTCTGGTGTAAATGCCTCTTGCTGGTGTAAATACTCCTCTCTGGTGTAAATGCCCCTCTCCAGTGTAAATGCCCCTCTCTGGTGTAAATGCCCCTCTCTGGTGTAAATACTCCTCTCTGGTGTAAAAGCCTCTTGCTGGTGTAAATACTCCTCTCTGGTGTAAATGCCTCTGTCCGGTGTAAATACCCCTCTCTGCTATAAATAACCCTTTCTGGTGTAAATACCCCTCTCTGGTGTAAATACTACTCTCTGGTGTAAATGCCCCTCTCTGGTGTAAATGCCCCTCTCTGGTGCAAATGCCCCTCTTTGATGTAAATGCTTCTCTTTGGTGTAAATGCCCTTCTCTGGTGTAAATGCCCCTCGCTGGTGCAAATACCCCTCTCTGGTGTAAATAGCCCCTCCGGCGTAAATGCCTCTCTCCGGTGTAAATACCCTCTCTGGTGTAAATGCATCTCTCTGGTGTAAATAATCCTCTCTGGTGTAAATACCCCTCTCTGGTGTGAATGCCCCTCTCTAGTGTAAATGCTCCTCTATGGTGTTAATATTCCTCTCTGGTGTAAATGCCTCTCTCTGGTTTAAATACTACGCTCTGGTGTAAATGCCCTCTCCGGTGTAAGCACCTTTTTTCAGTGTAAATGCCCCTCTCTGGTGTAAATACCCCTCCTTGGTGTAAATGCCCCTCTCCAGTGTAAATGCCCTCTCCGGCGTAAATGCCTTTTATCAGTGTAAATACCCCTCTCTGCTGTAAATGCCCTCTCTGGCATAAAGGTCCTCTCTGGTGTAAATGCCTCTTGCTGGTGTAAATACTCCTCTCTGGTGTAAATGCCCCTCTCCAGTGTAAATGCCCCTCTCTGGTGTAAATGCCCCTCTCTGGTGTAAATACTCCTCTCTGGTGTAAATGCCTCTTGCTGGTGTAAATACTCCTCTCTGGTGTAAATGCCTCTGCCCGGTGTAAATACCCCTCTCTGCTATAAATAACCCTTTCTGGTGTAAATGCCCCTCTCTGGTGTAAATACTACTCTCTGGTGTAAATGCACCTCTCTGGTGTAAATACCCCTCTCTGGTGTAAAGGGCCCTCTCTGGTGTAAATACCCCTCTCTGGTGTAAATGCCTCTCTCCGGTGTAAATACTCCTCTCTGGTGTAAATGCCTCTCTCTGGTGTAAATGCCCCTCTCCGGTGTAAATACCCCTCTCTGGTGTAAATGCCTCTCTCTGGTGTAATTGCCCCTCTCTGGTGTAAATATTCCTCTCTGGTGTAAATATCCCCTTCTGGTGTAAATGCCCCTCTCTGGTGCAAATGCCCCTCTCTGATGTAAATGCGTCTCTTTGGTGTAAATGCCCCTCTCTGGTGTAAATGCCCCTCTCTGTTGTAAATACCCCTGTCCGGTGTAAATGCCCTCTCTTTTGTAAATGTCCCTCTCTTGTGTAAGTGCCCCTCTCTGGTGTAAAGGGCCCTCTCTGGTGTAAATGCCTCTCTCTTGTGTAAATATGCCTCTTTGGTGTGAATGCCTCTCTCCAGTGTAAATACTCCTCTCTGGTGTAAATGCCCCTCTCTGGTGTAAATACTCCTCTCTCGTGTAAATGCCTTTCTCTGGTGTAAATACTCCTCTCTGGTGTAAATGCCTCTCTCTGGTGTAAATGCCCCTCTCTGGTGTAAATGCATATGTCCAGTGTAAATACCCCTTGCTGGTGTAAATGCTCCTCTCTGATGTAAATACTCCTCAATGGTGTAAATGCCTCTCTCCAGTGTAAATACGCCTCTCTTTCTGGTGTAAATGCCCCTTTCCGGTGTAAATGCCCCTCTCTGGTGTAAATGCCTCTCTCCGGTGTAAATACCCCTCTCTGGTGTAAATGCCTCTCTCTGGTGTAATTGCCCCTCTCTGGTGTAAATACTCCTCTCTGGTGTAAATACCCCTCTCTGGTGTAAATGCCTCTCTCCGGTGTAAATACTCCTCTCTGGTGTAAATGCCTCTCTCTGGTGTAAATGCCCCTCTCCGGTGTAAATACCCCTCTCTGGTGTAAATGCCTCTCTCTGGTGTAATTGCCCCTCTCTGGTGTAAATACTCCTCTCTGGTGTAAATATCCCCTTCTGGTGTAAATGCCCCTCTCTGGTGTAAATGCCCCTCTCTGATGTAAATGCCTCTCTTTGGTTTAAATGCCCTTCTCTGGTGTAAATGCCCCTCGCTGATGCAAATACCCCTCTCTGGTGTAAATAGCCCCTCCCGAGTAAATGCCTCTCTCCAGTGTAAATACCCTCTCTGGTGTAAATGCATCTCTCCGGTGTAAATACTCCTCTCTGGTGTAAATGTCCTCTTTGGTGTAAATGCCTCTCTCCGGTGTAAATACCCCTCTCTGGTGTAATTACCCCTCTCTGGTGTAAATACCCTCTCTAGTGTAAATGCATCTCTCCGGTGTAAATACTCCTCTCTGGTGTAAATGTCCTCTTTGGTGTAAATGCCTCTCTCCGGTGTAAATACCCCTCTCTGGTGTAATTACCCCTCTCTGGTGTAAATACCCTCTCTAGTGTAAATGCCCCTCTATGGTGTTAATATTCCTCTCTGGTGTAAATGCCCCTCTCTGGTGTAAATACTACTCTCTGCTGTAAATGCTCTCTCCGGTGTAAATGCATTTTTTCAGTGTAAAAGCCCCTCTCTGGTGTAAATACCCCTCCCTGGTGTAAATTCCCCTCTCCGGTGTAAATGCCCTCTCCGGTGTAAGTGCCTTTTTCAGTGTAAATACCCCTCTCTGGTGTAAATGCCCTCTCTGGTGTAAATGTCCTCTCTGGTGTAAATGCCTCTTGCTGGTGTAAATACTCCTCTCTGGTGTAAATGCCCCTCTCCGGTGTAAATGCCCTCTCCGGTACAAATGCCTTTGTCCAGTGTAAATACCCCTCTCTGGTGGAAATGCCTCTTGCTGGTGTAAATACTCCTCTCTGGTGTAAATGCCTCTTGCTGGTGTAAATACTCCTCTCTAGAGTAAATGCCTCTGTCCGGTGTAAATAGCCCTCTCTGCTGTAAATACACCCTTCTGGTGTAAATGCCCCTCTCTGGTGTAAATGCCCCTCTCTGTTGTAAATACCCCTGTCCGGTGTAAATACCCTCTCTTTTGTAAATGTCCCTCTCTTGTGTAAGTGCCCCTCTCTGGTGTAAAGGGCCCTCTCTGGTGTAAATGCCTCTCTCTTGTGTAAATATGCCTCTCTGGTGTGAATGCCTCTCTCCAGTGTAAATACTCCTCTCTGGTGTAAATGCCCCTCTCTGGTGTAAATACTCCTCTCTGGTGTAAATGCCTTTCTCTGGTGTAAATACTCCTCTCTGGTGTAAATGCCTCTCTCCGGTGTATATGCCCCTCTCTGGTGTAAATGCATATGTCCAGTGTAAATACCCCTTGCTGGTGTAAATGTTCCTCTCTGATGTAAATACTCCTCAATGGTGTAAATGCCTCTCTCCAATGTAAATACTCCTCTCTTTCTGGTGTAAATGCCCCTTTCCGGTGTAAATGCCCCTCTCTGGTGCAAATGCCTCTCTCCGGTGTAAATACCCCTCTCTGGTGTAAATGCCTCTCTCTGGTGTAATTGCCCCTCTCTGGTGTAAATACTCCTCTCTGGTGTAAATACCCCTCTCTGGTGTAAATGCCTCTCTCCGGTGTAAATACTCCTCTCTGGTGTAAATGCCTCTCTCTGGTGTAAATGCCCCTCTCCGGTGTAAATACCCCTCTCTGGTGTAAATGCCTCTCTCTGGTGTAATTGCCCCTCTCTGGTGTAAATACTCCTCTCTGGTGTAAATACCCCTCTCTGGTGTAAATGCCTCTCTCCGGTGTAAATACTCCTCTCTGGTGTAAATGCCTCTCTCTGGTGTAAATGCCCCTCTCTGGTGTAAATACTCCTCTCTGGTGTAAATACCCCTCTCTGGTGTGAATGCCCCTCTCTAGTGTAAATGCTCCTCTATGGTGTTAATATTCCTCTCTGGTGTAAATGCCTCTCTCTGGTTTAAATACTACTCTCTGGTGTAAATGCCCTCTCCGGTGTATGCGCCTTTTTTCAGTGTAAATGCCCCTCTCTGGTGTAAATACCCCTCCCTGGTGTAAATGCCCCTCTCGTGTGTAAATGCCCTCTCCGGCGTAAAAGCCTTTTATCAGTGTAAATACCCCTCTCTGGTGTAAATGCCCTCTCTGGCATAAAGGTCCTCTCTGGTGTAAATGCCTCTTGCTGGTGTAAATACTCCTCTCTGGTGTAAATGCCCCTCTCTGGTGTAAATGCCCCTCTCTGATGTAAATGCCTCTCTTTGGTTTAAATGCCCTTCTCTGGTGTAAATGCCCCTCGCTGATGCAAATACCCCTCTCTGGTGTAAATAGCCCCTCCCGAGTAAATGCCTCTCTCCGGTGTAAATACCCTCTCTGGTGTAAATGCATCTCTCCGGTGTAAATACTCCTCTCTGGTGTAAATGTCCTCTTTGGTGTAAATGCCTCTCTCCGGTGTAAATACCCCTCTCTGGTGTAATTACCCCTCTCTGGTGTAAATACCCTCTCTAGTGTAAATGCATCTCTCCGGTGTAAATACTCCTCTCTGGTGTAAATGTCCTCTTTGGTGTAAATGCCTCTCTCCGGTGTAAATACCCCTCTCTGGTGTAATTACACCTCTCTGGTGTAAATACCCTCTCTAGTGTAAATGCCCCTCTATGGTGTTAATATTCCTCTCTGGTGTAAATGCCCCTCTCTGGTGTAAATACTACTCTCTGCTGTAAATGCTCTCTCCGGTGTAAATGCATTTTTTCAGTGTAAAAGCCCCTCTCTGGTGTAAATACCCCTCCCTGGTGTAAATTCCCCTCTCCGGTGTAAATGCCCTCTCCGGTGTAAGTGCCTTTTTCAGTGTAAATACCCCTCTCTGGTGTAAATGTCCTCTCTGGTGTAAATGCCTCTTGCTGGTGTAAATACTCCTCTCTGGTGTAAATGCCCCTCTCCGGTGTAAATGCCCTCTCCGGTACAAATGCCTTTCTCCAGTGTAAATACCCCTCTCTGGTGGAAATGCCTCTTGCTGGTGTAAATACTCCTCTCTGGTGTAAATGCCTCTTGCTGGTGTAAATACTCCTCTCTAGAGTAAATGCCTCTGTCCGGTGTAAATAGCCCTCTCTGCTGTAAATACACCCTTCTGGTGTAAATGCCCCTCTCTGGTGTAAATGCCCCTCTCTGTTGTAAATACCCCTGTCCGGTGTAAATACCCTCTCTTTTGTAAATGTCCCTCTCTTGTGTAAGTGCCCCTCTCTGGTGTAAAGGGCCCTCTCTGGTGTAAATGCCTCTCTCTTGTGTAAATATGCCTCTCTGGTGTGAATGCCTCTCTCCAGTGTAAATACTCCTCTCTGGTGTAAATGCCCCTCTCTGGTGTAAATACTCCTCTCTGGTGTAAATGCCTTTCTCTGGTGTAAATACTCCTCTCTGGTGTAAATGCCTCTCTCCGGTGTATATGCCCCTCTCTGGTGTAAATGCATATGTCCAGTGTAAATACCCCTTGCTGGTGTAAATGTTCCTCTCTGATGTAAATACTCCTCAATGGTGTAAATGCCTCTCTCCAATGTAAATACTCCTCTCTTTCTGGTGTAAATGCCCCTTTCCGGTGTAAATGCCCCTCTCTGGTGCAAATGCCTCTCTCCGGTGTAAATACCCCTCTCTGGTGTAAATGCCTCTCTCTGGTGTAATTGCCAATCTCTGGTGTAAATACTCCTCTCTGGTGTAAATACCCCTCTCTGGTGTAAATGCCTCTCTCCGGTGTAAATACTCCTCTCTGGTGTAAATGCCTCTCTCTGGTGTAAATGCCCCTCTCCGGTGTAAATACCCCTCTCTGGTGTAAATGCCTCTCTCTGGTGTAATTGCCCCTCTCTGGTGTAAATACTCCTCTCTGGTGTAAATACCCCTCTCTGGTGTAAATGCCTCTCTCCGGTGTAAATACTCCTCTCTGGTGTAAATACCCCTCTCTGGTGTGAATGCCCCTCTCTAGTGTAAATGCTCCTCTATGGTGTTAATATTCCTCTCTGGTGTAAATGCCTCTCTCTGGTTTAAATACTACTCTCTGGTGTAAATGCCCTCTCCGGTGTATGCGCCTTTTTTCAGTGTAAATGCCCCTCTCTGGTGTAAATACCCCTCCCTGGTGTAAATGCCCCTCTGGAGTGTAAATGCCCTCTCCGGCGTAAAAGCCTTTTATCAGTGTAAATACCCCTCTCTGGTGTAAATGCCCTCTCTGGCATAAAGGTCCTCTCTGGTGTAAATGCCTCTTGCTGGTGTAAATACTCCTCTCTGGTGTAAATGCCCCTCTCCAGTGTAAATGCCCCTCTCTGGTGTAAATGCCCCTCTCTGGTGTAAATACTCCTCTCTGGTGTAAAACCCTCTTGCTGGTGTAAATACTCCTCTCTGGTGTAAATGCCTCTGTCCGGTGTAAATACCCCTCTCTGCTATAAATAACCCTTTCTGGTGTAAATACCCCTCTCTGGTGTAAATACTACTCTCTGGTGTAAATGCACCTCTCTGGTGTAAATACCCCTCTCTGGTGTAAAGGGCCCTCTCTGGTGTAAATGCCTCTCTCCGGTGTAAATGCCCCTCTCTGGTGTAAATGCATATGTCCAGTGTAAATACCCCTTGCTGGTGTAAATGCTCCTCTCTGATGTAAATACTCCTCAATGGTGTAAATGCCTCTCTCCAGTGTAAATACTTCTCTCTTTCTGGTGTAAATGCCCCTTTCCGGTGTAAATGCCCCTCTCTGGTGTAAATGCGTCTCTCCGGTGTAAATACCCCTCTCTGGTGTAAATACTCCTCTCTGGTGTAAATACCCCTCTCTGGTGTAAATGCCTCTCTCCGGTGTAAATACTCCTCTGTGGTGTAAATGCCTCTCTCTGGTGTAAATGCCCCTCTCTGGTGTAAATGCCTCTCTCTGGTGTAATTGCCCCTCTCTGGTGTAAATACTCCTCTCTGGTGTAAATACCCCTCTCTGGTGTAAATGCCTCTCTCTGGTGTAAATGCCTCTCTCTGGTGTAAATGCCTCTCTCCGGTGTAAATACTCCTCTCTGGTGTAAATGCCTCTCTCTGGTGTAAATGCCCCTCTCTGGTGTAAATACTCCTCTCTGGTGTAAATACCCCTCTCTGGTGTAAATGCCCCTCTCTAGTGTAAATGCTCCTCTATGGTGTTAGTATTCCTCTCTGGTGTAAATGCCTCTCTCTGGTTTAAATACTACTCTCTGGTGTAAATGCCCTCTCCGGTGTAAGCGCCTTTTTCAGTGTAAATGCCCTTCTCTGGTGTAAATACCCCTCCTTGGTGTAAATGCCCCTCTCCAGTGTAAATGCCCTCTCCGGCGTAAATGCCTTTTTATCAGTGTAAATACCCCTCTCTGGTGTAAATGCCCTCTCTGGCATAAAGGTCCTCTCTGGTGTAAATGCCTCTTGCTGGTGTAAATACTCCTCTCTGGTGTAAATGCCCCTCTCCAGTGTAAATGCCCCGCTCTGGTGTAAATGCCCCTCTCTGGTGTAAATACTCCTCTCTGGTGTAAATGCCTCTTGCTGGTGTAAATACTCCTCTCTGGTGTAAATGCCTCTGTCCGGTGTAAATACCCCTCTCTGCTATAAATAACCCTTTCTGGTGTAAATGCCCCTCTCTGGTGTAAATACTACTCTCTGGTGTAAATGTACCTCTCTGGTGTAAATACCCCTCTCTGGTGTAAGGGGCCCTCTCTGGTGTAAATGCCTCTCTCTTGTGTAAATATGCCTCTCTCTTATGTAAATATGCCTCTCTCCGGTGTAAATACCCCTCTCTGGTGTAAATGACCCTCTCTGGTGTAAATGCCCCTCTCTGGTGTAAATACACCTCTCTTGTGTAAATGCCTCTCTCTGGTGTAAATGCCCCTCTCTGGTGTAAATGCCCCTCTCTGGTGTAAATGTCTCTCTCCAGTGTAAATACCCCTCTCTGCTGTAAATACTCCTCTCTGGTGTAAATGCCTTTCTCTGGTGTAAATACTCCTCTCTGGTGTAAATGCCTCTCTCCGGTGTAAATGCCCCTCTCTGGTGTAAATGCATATGTCCAGTGTAAATACCCCTTGCTGGTGTAAATGCTCCTCTTTGATGTAAATACTCCTCTATGGTGTAAATGCCTCTCTCCAGTGTAAATACTCCTCTCTTTCTGGTGTAAATGCCTCTTTCCAGTGTAAATGCCCCTCTCCGGTGTACATGCCTCTCTCCAGTGTAAATACCCCTCTCTGGTGTAAATGCCTCTCTCTGGTGTAAATACCCCTCTGTGGTGTAAATGCCCCTCTCTGGCTCTGTGTGTAAATACATCACTGTCCCTCTCAGGAGAGAAGCAGCGAATAAAGCGGTAAGTGCCCACAGAGCAAACAGCGCTGTGCTGCTTGCTCCTCTGCACGTGTGTATCAGGGACTGCAAACATAAAGAGTTACTAGCGCTGAAAGCCCCTTCACTCTTTTCTTTCCCTCTCGGTTTTCTTATGTTCTTGGACAGTGGGCGCCCGACCATTTGATGGATCCCTCATAAGGCGGGGGCAGCTGGGATAAAGATCGGGTCCCAACATGCTCTGCTTCCCCCTCTCTCCCTATCCCCAGCCCCCACCATGCTGTAAAGAAATATACAAACTTCCTGCAAATGACACTACAATGACTTCCAAAGGATCACCCTCTTCTAACAGGTGCTACATTCGCAGACTCCTGGGGGGTCCCTTAGTTTAGGAATCTCGCAAAAGGCATAAAAAGAGGTATTTTTGCAGACCAAGAGGAATGAGGCGTGCGGGGGGTTGAGGGCTCCTACCCATCGCCCACTCTGCCCCAAAGCGCAACATAAGTGTAAATACTTAGGGAAGGGCAACTGGGGCAGCCACGTCCCGGAGAGCCCCCTGTATCCTGTTGGGCTGGCGGGAAACACTCAGAGTATGTGCCACTCAGGGGAGTGGACAGGACGTGGCAAGCGAGCTGAGATGGTCACCCAGTCTGCAGGTGTCCCACTCAATCCCTGCAGTGTGTATTCAGGAGGGATACCCTGTGTGCTATGTGTACACATGAGGGATAGCTCTGCCGACTACTGCAGAATTTGCACCATGTGTACACATGACGGATAGCTCTGCTGCCTACTGCAGAATCTGCACCATGTGTACACAAGAGGGATAGCTCTGCTGCCTACTGCAGAATCTGCAGCATGTGTACACATGGCGGATAGCTCTGCTGCCTACTGCAGAATCTGCGACATGTGTACTCATGGCGGATAGCTCTGCTGCCTACTGCAGAATCTGCAGCATGTGTACACATGACGGACAGCTCTGCTGCCTACTGCAGAATCTGCACCATGTGTACACATGAGGGACAGCTCTGCTGCCTACTGCAGAATCTGCACCATGTGTACAACTGAGGGATAGCTCTGCTGCCTACTGCAGAATCTGCAGAATGTGTACACATGAGGGATTGCTCTGCTGCCTACTGCAGAATCTGCACCATGTGTACAACTGAGGGATTGCTCTGCTGCCTACTGCAGAATCTGCACCATGTGTACACATGAGGGATAGCTCTGCTGCCTACTGCAGAATCTGCACCATGTGCACACATGACTGATAGCTCTGCTGCCTACTGCAGAATCTGCAGCATGTGCAGACATGACGGATAGCTCTGCTGCCTACTGCAGAATCTGCAGCACGTGTACACATGACGGATAGCTCTGCTGCCTACTGCAGAATCTGCACCATGTGTACAACTGAGGGATTGCTCTGCTGCTTACTACAGAATCTGCACCATGTGTACACATGACGGATAGCTCTGCTGCCTACTGCAGAATCTGCACCATGTGTACACATGACGGATAGCTCTGCTGCCTACTGCAGAATCTGCACCATGTGTACAACTGAGGGATTGCTCTGCTGCCTACTGCAGAATCTGCACCATGTGTACACATGACGGATAGCTCTGCTGCCTACTGCAGAATCTGCACCATGTGTACACATGACGGATAGCTCTGCTGCCTACTGCAGAATCTGCACCATGTGTACACATGACGGATAGCTCTGCTGCCTACTGCAGAATCTGCACCATGTGTACACATGAAGGATAGCTCTGCTGCCTACTGCAGAATCTGCACCATGTGTACACATGGCGGATAGCTCTGCTGCCTACTACAGAATCTGCACCATGTGTACACAAGGCGGATAGCACTGCTGCCTACTGCAGAATCTGCACCATGTGTACACATGAGGGATAGCTCTGCTGCCTACTGCAGAATCTGCACCATGTGTACACATGACGGATAGCTCTGCTGCCTACTGCAGAATCTGCACCATGTGTACAACTGAGGGATTGCTCTGCTGCCTACTGCAGACTCTGCACCATGTGTACACATGAGGGATAGCTCTGCTGCCTACTGCAGACTCTGCACCATGTGTACACATGAGGGATAGCTCTGCTGCCTACTGCAGAATCTGCACCATGTGTACACTTGAGGGATAGCTCTGCTGCCTACTGCAGAATCTGCACCATGTGTACACATGATGGATAGCTCTGCTGCCTACTGCAGAATCTGCAGCATGTGTACTCTTGAGGGATAGCTCTGCTGCCTACTGCAGAATCTGCAGCATGTGTACTCTTGAGGGATAGCTCTGCTGACTACTGCAGAATCTGCAGCATGTGTACTCTTGAGGGATAGCTCTGCTGCCTACTGCAGAATCTGCACCATGTGTACACATGAGGGATAGCTCTGCTGCCTACTGCAGAATCTGCACCATATGTACAACTGAGGGATAGCTCTGCTGCCTACTGCAGAATCTGCACCATGTGTACACATGAGGGATAGCTCTGCTGCCTACTGAAGAATCTGCACCATGTGTACACATGACGGATTGCTCTGCTGCCTACTGCAGAATCTGCACCATGTGTACACATGACGGATAGCTCTGCTGCCTACTGCAGAATCTGCACAATGTGTACACATTACGGATAGCTCTGCTGCCTACTGCAGAATCTGCACCATGTGTACACATGACGGATTGCTCTGCTGCCTACTGCAGAATCTGCACCATGTGTACAACTGAGGGATTGCTCTGCTGCCTACTGCAGAATCTGCACCATGTGTACACATGACGGATAGCTCTGCTGCCTACTGCAGAATCTGCACCAGGTGTACACATGGCGGATAACTCTGCTGCCTACTGCAGAATCTGCACCATGTGTACAACTGAGGGATTGCTCTGCTGCCTACTGCAGTCTCTGCACCATGTGTACACATGAGGGATAGCTCTGCTGCCTACTGCAGACTCTGCACCATGTGTACACATGAGGGATAGCTCTGCTGCCGACTGCAGAATCTGCACCATGTGTACACTTGAGGGATAGCTCTGCTGCCCACTGCAGAATCTGCACCATGTGTACACATGACGGATAGCTCTGCTGCCCACTGCAGAATCTGCAGCATGTGTACTCTTGAGGGATAGCTCTGCTGCCTACTGCAGAATCTGCAGCATGTGTACTCTTGAGGGATAGCTCTGCTGCCTACTGCAGAATCTGCAGCATGTGTACTCTTGAGGGATAGCTCTGCTGCCTACTGCAGAATCTGCACCATGTGTACTCTTGAGGGATAGCTCTGCTGCCTACTGCAGAATCTGCACCATGTGTACACATGACGGATAGCTCTGCTGCCTACTGCAGAATCTGCACCATGTGTACACATGACGGATGGCTCTGCTGCCTATTGCAGAATCTGCACCATGTGTACACATGAGGGATAGCTCTGCTGCCTACTGCAGAATCTGCACCATGTGTACAACTGAGGGATAGCTCTGCTGCCTACTGCACAATTTGCACCATGTGTACACATGAGGGATAACTCTGCTGCCTACTGCAGAATCTGCACCATGTGTACACATGACGGATAGCTCTGCTGCCTACTGCAGAATCTGCAGCATGTGTACTCTTGAGGGATAGCTCTGCTGCCTACTGCAGAATCTGCAGCATGTGTACTCTTGAGGGATAGCTCTGCTGCCTACTGCAGAATCTGCAGCATGTGTACTCTTGAGGGATAGCTCTGCTGCCTACTGCAGAATCTGCACCATGTGTACTCTTGAGTTATAGCTCTGCTGCCTACTGCAGAATCTGCAGCATGTGTACTCTTGAGGGATAGCTCTGCTGCCTACTGCAGAATCTGCAGCATGTGTACACATGACGGATAGCTCTGCTGCCTACTGCAGAATCTGCACCATGTGTACACATGAGGGATAGCTCTGCTGCCTACTGCAGAATCTGCACCATGTGTACAACTGAGGGATAGCTCTGCTGCCTACTGCACAATTTGCACCATGTGTACACATGAGGGATAACTCTGCTGCCTACTGCAGAATCTGCACCATGTGTACACATGACGGATAGCTCTGCTGCCTACTGCAGAATCTGCAGCATGTGTACTCTTGAGGGATAGCTCTGCTGCCTACTGCAGAATCTGCAGCATGTGTACTCTTGAGGGATAGCTCTGCTGCCTACTGCAGAATCTGCACCATGTGTACTCTTGAGGGATAGCTCTGCTGCCTACTGCAGAATCTGCAGCATGTGTACTCTTGAGGGATAGCTCTGCTGCCTACTGCAGAATCTGCACCATGTGTACACATGACGGATAGCTCTGCTGCCTACTGCAGAATCTGCACCATGTGTACACATGACGGATGGCTCTGCTGCCTATTGCAGAATCTGCACCATGTGTACACATGAGGGATAGCTCTGCTGCCTACTGCAGAATCTGCAGCATGTGTACTCTTGAGGGATAGCTCTGCTGCCTACTGCAGAATCTGCACCATGTGTACACATGACGGATAGCTCTGCTGCCTACTGCAGAATCTGCAGCATGTGTACTCTTGAGGGATAGCTCTGCTGCCTACTGAAGAATCTGCAGCATGTGTACACATGATGGACAGCTCTGCTGTCTACTGCAGAATCTGCAGCATGTGTACTCTTGAGGGATAGCTCTGCTGCCTACTGCAGAATCTGCAGCATGTGTACTCTTGAGGGATAGCTCTGCTGCCTACTGCAGAATCTGCACCATGTGTACACATGACGGATAGCTCTGCTGCCTACTGCAGAATCTGCAGCATGTGTACTCTTGAGGGATAGCTCTGCTGCCTACTGCAGAATCTGCAGCATGTGTACTCTTGTGGGATAGCTCTGCTGCCTACTGATGTGTACACATGACGGATAGCTCTGCTGCCTACTGCAGAATCTGCACCATGTGTACTCTTGAGGGATAGCTCTGCTGCCTACTGCAGCATCTGCAGCATGTGTACTCTTGAGGGATAGCTCTGCTGCCTACTGCAAAATCTGCAGCATGTGTACTCTTGAGGGATAGCTCTGCTGCCTACTGCAGAATCTGCACCATGTGTACACATGACAGATAGCTCTGCTGCCTACTGCAGAATCTGCACCATGTGTACAGTTGAGGGTTAGCTGTGCTGCCTACTGCAGAATCTGCACCATGTGTACACCTGAGGGATTGCTCTGCCATCTATTGTTGAAGCTGTATGATGTGTTCACTTGAGGGGTACCTTTGCCGTCTACTGTGGAATCTTTACAATGTGTACACTTGTGTAGCTTTGCCATCTACTGCACAATCTGTAGCATGTGTACACTTGAGGGGTAGCTCTGCCGTCTTCTACGGAATCTGTACCATGTGTGCTGCAAAGAGGACTCAGTGAAGAATGTAGGCCCAGCAGTGGCTGTCGGGTGTCGGCATCGGCATCCACGATTGGGACTCGACCACTGCTGGATTTCGGATCTTCACTCGTCTGCATCTTTGTGGAGTTCAGGTGGCAAGAAACCCACTGGCGGATTCTCATTGTTCGTCGACGACCTCGACTTTCTACAGACAGGACAAGGCGGT
Organism: Ambystoma mexicanum; assembly: GCF_040938575.1. NCBI lineage: Eukaryota > Metazoa > Chordata > Amphibia > Caudata > Ambystomatidae > Ambystoma > Ambystoma mexicanum. Next base: position 9,902,515 of record NC_090925.1, read on the forward strand.
CGACAGTGATGCAAGGAAGCCCTTCGTTTAAATGTTCTTAGGCAAAGGTGGAGCGTTGCGGCTCCGATCGTCGAGCAGCATGGCGTCAAGATGTCCCCACTTCTGGGCAACACGACTTGACTGGCTTCAGCATTTATGGAAATCCTCCAAACTCTGGTCGACGATGATGGACGTTGATGGCCTTGATGTCCTGGTGCTTTACTTCAGGATTTCTCAGCGGACCCCATCTCTGATCGACAGTCTTTCAGGATTTGCTTCCAGGGTGCCTCGATGAAGATCAGCGTTTGCACGATGTTCCCTCGTAGCTTGGGGAGTGGTCTCCTAGCCAGGTCCTCTTTTGACAGACTCGATAGCTTTTAGATTTTGTCAACGGAAAGCAGCAGGAAACCTTCTTCTTCCAGCTGGGCTTCAAGGATAAGCAGCTTCTAGTTTCAACTTCAGCTTCTGAACAAAGTGGTAAGTGAGAGGTCCCCAGAAATACACATTGGTCCCTCATTCACACTGCTGAGCCCAGTTCAGTCAGCCAATCAGTCAGAAGGGCATTCAGGCAGTCAGGCAGGCAGCCAATCAGGGTCACAGGGCATTCAGGCCATTCTTCTCCATCCAGAAACAACTCATAACAATGAATGTGGATTGAGGCAAGCACCCAGCCTTTCAGCACTCCACACTGCATTTGTGTAAGTTTCAGGCAGGGCTGTCGCATTCTTTGTGTCACACACACAGATACCAGACACCCATAACATGGAATGCATATTGGTCACACACTCCATTCACACAGGTCCCACCCCAAGAGTGTACCCACAACATACACTCACTGGGATGGCTCCAGCCAGTCAGGCCTGGACTCCCCCACAATACCATATATGGTTCTTCAATCCAACAGCCAGTCAGGGGAAGGCACAGAGTCAGGGTTTCCCAGGATGTTGAGAAAACAAGATAACAGGTCATAGAAACCAAGAGGCACAGGGGCATCTTGCCTTCTATCAGGAATCAACTGATTCCAATGGCAGGGCCTGAGCATCACAAATGGAGGATACTCAGAGCACCTGTCAAATTCAGCATGGAGCTGCCACCAGCCCATACCCTGCTCTGTGGGCCACTCACAGCTGCCCAAAAACATACACTAGGGGTACAGAGTTGTACCCCCACCCATCGGTGCCATAAGGATATGCCAAGGGTCTCTGTTCACCACAACCAAAAAGAGGAAGAGCTGCACTGCCAGGACTCCCACATGGACTCCTGTGCAGAAAACAACACAGAACATACATGATAAGGGAGCACAGGACAAGGACTTGGAGGCCCTGTCCCTCCAAAGCATTTCCAGCATCAGTCAGTTCATTCCAGGGAACCACACTTTCCTTCTGAGCATGCATTTCATTGACGCAATCTCTCTGGAATTTTCATGCGTAATGTCTACTGCCCTCTGATGCAAAGAGGCAGGCAGCGCTATCTGATGTCCTTTTAGCACTAGGGATGATGGTGACAGGGAGAATTCGTCTTTGGACCTGGCTAGGGTTTGGAATAGTTGTATGTCCAGTGCTGGGATATTCTGAATCGAGTCTTCTACCGATCTCCACCTGCTGTTGAGAATGCAAGTGGTCATGAGGGTGCACCTTGCCAATCAGTGGGGTTATTGCGTGCCTCGTGATGGATGATTTAGTTGATGTATCCGTCAGCTCGGTCATTGATGTTGGGGGCTCCTGGGAGAGGGTGGCGGGGCAAGAAGTCTGCTGGGTTCTCTTCTCTTCTTTTCCTGGTTTATGTATGATGTTGTATCTGTACTCTTGTAGTAGGTGTCCCCATTGGGCTATTCAGGGAGGCATCTGGGCTGTGGGTTTACCATAAATAGTGGTGAGGGCCTGATGGTCCGTGATGATGGTAAACAGTTTATCATACAGGAAAAGGTGGAAATGTTCACACGCCTATACTACTGCCCATGCTTCTTTCTCGGCCTGAGAGCAGCGTTGTTCTGCTTCTTGAAGCCTTTTGCTAGCATATGACACTATTTTTCACTGAGCGTGTTTGCTGACTGAATGCTGTGCGAGGATGGCACCCAAACCCATCAGGCTAGCTTCGACTGTAATCTCAGTGTGTAGGTTCGGGTCAAAGTATGACATGCAGATGGCCGTGGTGATGTCTTTCCGGATCCTATCAAATGCCTTCTGCTGTGCCTCCCCCACTAAAAGGTGCAGTCTTTGATTGTCAGGGTTCTAAGCGCGGCACTCATAGAGGCGAAGTCCAGCAGGTAGCAGGTGCAGTAACTCGCTAATCCCAGAAATGATCTCACGTGTGCTGTGTTCGTAGGACAGAGGTGGTGTCCGTCAGTGCTCGTATTTTGTCAGGGTCGGGTTGGATGCCCTTCTCTGAGAATATATGTCCGAAGAATGCACTTTTCTTTGTTGCGCATTAGTCGGTCCTCGCTGAGTGTGGAGCACACTTTCACCAATGTGGCGTCATGAGCCTTTTGCAAGCGACCAAAGATGAGGATGTTGTCGCTGTAATCTATGCAGTGCGGGATGGGGCATGTCATTTTGCGGATCTCCTCCTGAAATATCTCTACCATTGAAAATATAGCAAAGTTCAGTCGCTTGTAGCGAAAAAGCCCCAGATGGGAAGTAAAGGTGGTGATGTACCGGGACTCCTCGATCAGCCCTATTTGGTGGTAGCCTTTGTTGCGTTCTAGACGGGAGAAGATCTTCGCTGCGTTGAGAAGGTGCATCATGTCTGTGATACGCAGGGATTGGTGATGCTCCCTTAAATGGCTTGATTTGGTGCGTGCATGTCGACGCATAGTCTTATGTGCCCTTCTGGACTTTTCTTTGGCATGGGTACTACTGGGGAGACCCACGGCGTGGGGCCTGACGTTGGCTCAATTATGTCGTCTCCCACTAGAACGAGTAACTCCTTTTCCTTGAGGTGTTGGATGTCAAAAGGAATTCCTCTGTAGTGCAGAGCTATTGGCTTCACCGTTTTGTCTATATGTAGTTTGATTTTCCGTCCTTTCAGTTTAGGTAGGCCTTTGAACAGGTTGGGAAAGTTGGTGGCTATTTTGGCCGTTGGCAAGATGTACTTGTCCGCCATTATTTGGTATAGAATGTGAATGAGGCCCAACTGCATAGCCGACTTGAAGCTTAGGACACAGCCACTAGATGCTTTGGTGTCTAGGACGTGAAGGAGGATGCAGCCTTGTTTGTCTTTGTGGCGGCAAGTCGTTGTAAAAGCACCTAGGCAAGGGAGAGGTTGTTTGGCTCCATGCCTGTATATGTCCATGGGGGCGGCTCCAGTTTGTAGTGTTCATCTTCAGGCATTGTGTTGATTGTGGCGCCTGAGTCGATGAGGAAGCTGTACTCCTTTCCTTGTAGGGTGATGGGCAGCATGGGGTGGTGTTCAGATGCTGTCGGGTGACTGAGTTTCTGATCGGCTCGTGCAGGGAGTGTTTGTGCATAGTTGGTGGATTTGTCTTCTCCCTTTCCGGTGGCCTTCCTGTGAGGGCGAGTGCCTTGGTCGGGTATATCGTCTGCCTCCATTGTGTTGCCGTTGCACATGTTTGGGCCGATCCTCACGGTGATAACGCGGTGGGGATTTGGGTCTGTGTGTTCTTGGTTCTGCTCGATTTTCTCTGGATGACTTGGGATTCCTGCACAGGATGCGGAAATGGTCCTCCCATTGCAGGCGGAGCATATTTGGCCGATGGCCGGGCATGGTCCTTCATGTGGGAGTTTGTAGCGGATTCTCCGATCTGGAGTCTGGGTCCACATCCGTTTGTGCGATAAGTTTGTCTATGGCTTCTTCTTTTATTGTCGGCGCTGATGAAATGTGGACCTTGCTCAGTGATGAAATTTAGAAGTCCAGTGCTGAGATTGTCCAGTGCTGAGATAATGTCCAGCACTTCGGGCCTGCTGTAACAGCGAGGAGCCTGTTGATGCGCTTATCATCCAGAATGCCTAATGCATTGAGGTAAGCATCAAACTCCTTCATCCAGAGGTACCACCGTGGGCCCATGCTCGTGGAGTCTGAGGTGTCGAAGGGGAAGATGGCAAGGGTAATGCATTTCTTCCTTGCGGTCTCTGTGGTTCTGTGGCTGTTGGGCCCTGGTCTGCGGCCTGGGAATTCATGGCACAATAATTCTAGTGGCAGTCTGTTGCCTCCATCTGTGCTCAGGCAGGTGCTCTTCCCTCCAGGGGTGCAGATTCCGTGTGGGGCAGGCTACCCCTCAAACCCATTTCCAGTGTTCCCTCAGCGTTGTGTGGTGGCAGAGCAGGGGTGCACCTCAGTGATCTGTGGTACAGGGTCCTCTGCAGCTGGGCTTCCGGATGCCTAACAGCGCTCCTGCAATGAGCCGATCGGCTCCAGCGGGCCTTCGGCAGCGGTCTGGGGAGGCTGGGGCAGGCAGCCTGCAGCTCTATTGGACCCGGTGTGAGTGGCAGTGGGTCACTACGTGGGGTGGCATTCTCTGGCAGGGCAAGAAGGCACAACCACACGTTATGGCATTAATGCAAGAAACTGCCTTATTCGCACCTTCGGCGCTCCCTCTCCAACGTCGGTCATGTGACTGATTTTATATTGCGCCTCAGGCCACGTGACTCAGTGACCTCAGGGAGGCTAGAACATTACATCATGTTGCTGCACCTGTGCCACCCCCCATTCCCCGGGACATCAATCGGGATGATCAGGAGTTCCTCCGCATAGAACACTTTAAGGCCTCAATCTACCAGAGTTTCTGGGGGTGACTTGGTTTTCCCGTCACAATCCCAGCACCAACTGGGTTAAACAGCAAGTGAATGTTTCATCTCAACACTGAGCGCAAGTGTCCTGCACTCCCCCGCACTCGCCAGCAATGTTCCCGTGGAAGTCCTGGTGCGGATCTGTGTCCAAATGCCCAATTTATTACTGCAAACCTCAGCTGCCAATGCCGCCATCTTTTATGAAGAGGAAATCCAGACAGCTCGATTCAAACCAGATCATGATCCTGCGCTGGTCTCAACCTCATGAAGCAAGTTCGAGACACCTCCAGATTCTGTAAGCCAGATGTGCGAGGAGTAGACAATCAGGTACGGATCTGAAAACAAGATGTGCGGAAGAGCTCGTTCCAGACAAAGGTCCGCCACTTCGAGTATAGAGTCATGACTTTTGACCTCAATAACACTCCTGCCGCTTTCAAAACATTGTCGCTGATGTGTTACATGGCATATGCAGAGTTTATGTAGACGTGTGTCTGGATGATGCGCCCATCCACAACAGACAAGGCCATGTATGCCATGTACAGGAACAGTTCCAGCTCCACCTGCAGAAGGTGACGTTATTGGGCTACCTCCTCACCCCCAATGGAGTAAAGATGGACCCTAGGAAAATGCAGGATACCCTGGAGGGGGCTACATCTATCACTCTTACAGGGAGACCTGCACCTCCATCTACCCGGGAAGATGCACTGGGTTCGGAGGCCCACTCGAACCCTCCAAGATGGCCACCACCATGCCTCGATGCACCCCACACTCACAGGCTGCTCTGGGCCTGCAGCACCACGATTGGCTGGTGAACCAACTTGAACCCTCCAACCCAATGCGCCGGCAGGCGAAGCTGGCCCCCAAAGAAGGCCAACACACAAAACCTCACCCAGAAGCTCTGCCGGTCTCAGCCACGTCGAGTGTGAAGCTACACATGCTTTGCACCAGGTACTGAACACTTCCTGCACAATGCGAGGTAAGGCTAAGGCCTGCTTAGGCTGTAAGGTTGAACCGCACTGTATGCAAGTTAGCAATATTGTTTCTCTAAATTGGTACATTCGTCTGTATTGTAATTCATTAATCCCTCTGCCACCCCCTACCATTTTCCTCAAGTCTGCTAAAAGCTGTGTTAAGCCACCCCACGATGCACAGTTTGCCTCTCGCAAGCATGACAAGCACCATGTACTACAACCTGATATTATGGATAAATGCCATCTAAATGCAAGCTGCTACACAACCACATTGCCAAGTGGTAACGTTAGCTGCTCTACAAACACAGTCCTACACACTGCCTTGCCCTCCGTATGCCCCGAGTGTCGTCTTTGGAAACTCGCTGTGCCAGCGCTTTACTCCGGAAGAGCATGCATGGCCCGCAAGTTTCATAACAAAAACTGCACCCCCACAACCTGCGCATGTGCAAGTGCCAGAAGCGAGTCCCCTATGTGATGGTCTGAAACAAACGACTATAGGCTCAGTTGGCCGTACCTCACAAGATACATCTGTTGACTAGTCATCCAGGCCACAGGCCGCCCCACACCTCACACACGCACTCGGTATAAGAATACGCAGACACGTCTGTTCAGTATGGGGTCCCGGCGGCAACTGGCGTCTTCCGGTCCACGTTTCTTTAAACTCGCATGCGCGAGCTGGAACGAGACTCGCGCATGCGCATAACCATATTGCGCTACGTAACAACATCCATGGTGCTTAGTGCACTTCATCAGGTCTACGCGCAATTACTGCGGGAAGCCCCCCGCCTTCAGTGCGCATGGAAATGGCCATAATGCAAAACGAGCAGGCTGCCTGAGGCTACTGTACACACCCACAGCCTGCCCAAACTTCTGGCTCTCCCCCTCACACCTCCGAGATGTGCCCTTAGGACACCATAAAACTGTAGGTTAATTCATTTGAACCACAGACTGCGCTTCCGTTTTGGCAGGAAACTAACAAAAACGTTACCACAAACAACTAAATGAGAAATTCTTGCCTCAAGCTGCGCACCAATACTACCACATCAGGGACTCGCGCTGCAACCTTCAGCCTAGCCACAGCCTCCATGGATGCAAAGGCACAGCTACCCCCCATTATCAGTTCCAAATGTGCCTATAAATGTATTGTGGGAGTAACCCCAAGTATCTCATGCTCTGCTGTCAGCCTTGTAGCCAGCCTAATGATAAGTCATAACCAGAGTTTGGCACCCCACCCCCTCACTACCAATGGCAACCAGAAGGTTAGCCCTAAGCCCACGCACAGAATGCACAGCCACCCAATTACTCCCCTACCAAATGGCCCCCAAACCCTTACTTATTCCAATCGTCCTCTCAGCAAGGGGAAGGAGGCAGGTGCACCACTCAGTAGCCATCCCAACTGCCCCTCACTTAGACACCAGCCACCTCCCATCCCAATTTGCCAAGCCCCTCCCAAACAGGGCACTCCTTTGGAATCAATCACCCTGACCACAGACACTCAGCCCCACCTGACTTGTGCCCTCATGAATGCTTGCTCCCTACCTGCCCATGCTCTACATATCAATGATCTCATTACCAAAAACAACCTCAACACAGTAGTCATTTCTGAGACCTGGCTCCATGAGGCCTCCGGCCCTGCCCTATCCCTAGCCATCCCCATCAGACACACTATCTTCCGGAACAGCAGAGGAGGTGGAGTCGCCCTGATAGCTGGAGACTCCCTTCCACTCAGACGGATCAACACATCGATTGATGGCAACATAAACCTACTATCGCTCAAACTCTCACCCTCACCCACATGCATAATCACAATCCACTTCATCTACCGCCCGCCCGGCCCTTCTTAGAACTTTGAGGTAGGTAAACCTACTTCATGTCCTTCAGGATAACATAAAAGCTTCCTCCAAAATGATTTTGTTAGGAGACCTAAATCTGGGCCTTCATGACCCTAATGACCCCCTAGCAACATCGCTATCCAACAGCCTTGACACCCTAGCCTTCAGTCAGTGCATCACCAAACCTACCAACCGAAAAGGACGCCCACTATACTGGATTGCCGACCACAACTGGGAGGTCTCCACCAGCGCCAACATGCCCCTAGTCGGACCACCACATCACCCACTTCTCTATACCACAACTCAAAAAAACCCAAACCACAACCAATCCACTACCTCCGGCAGTTACACAGAGCTCACGGAAGCTCACCAGCGATAACATCCTACCTCTGCTCGGCACCCCATGCCTCCAGCCCCCGTTCACCACAACCCCAAGTCATTAATGGATATATACACCTCAGCCCTCTCAAAAGCAATGAACACCATAGCCCCCCTAGTTCCGCATAAAACTAAAACTGTCAGACATTCCAAATCCTGGTTTACCCCTGACCTTCTAGAACTATGCAATCAGAAATGCCAAGCCCAGCCAACCTGCTACAGAATCCCATTGACACCTTGAAAGAAGACTTTACCCAAATCTCCAAACTCTGTAAATCGGCCATAATCACGGCAACATCTAATTCCTTCAATAACAGAATCAGCAATGCAGACTCAGATGCAAAAGAGATTTTTACCATCTTTAGGGAGCTTGAATCTTCTGCCTTACTCCCCACTACCCTCACTAAAGACGAAACCTGGTACTCGGACATCCAAGAAGCCCTACTAGGCAAAAGTGACACCCTGGACAAGAAAATCCTATTACAATGAGCAAAATACAACAAAGACCCCATAGCAACAAGCACCAGCTTTGCACCCGCCCCCCATTCCCTCCACCGACTAGTTCCTCTTCATGGACCTTTCTGAAACAGAAGTCATAAAGTTAATTAAAAGTCTGAAACCCTCAAAATGCAAAGGCGATAAATGCCTGGCATCCCTCATCAAAGACTGTGTTGACATACTAGCCCCCTTCATCACAGGCTTCATAAACGCCTCCTTCACCAAAAGCACTGTTCCAGCCAACCTCAAAGAAGCGTGGGTCGTCCTCTCCTAAAAAGAAAATCCCTATACCTAGCTATTCCCAACAAGTACAGGCCAATCACCACTGTCCCCTTCTTACTAAAAATACTGGACCGGGCAGCCTACCTGCAAGTTCAGCAGTTCCTTGCTGACAACCAAATCCTAGGGATCCAGCAATCGGGTTTCCGCCCCAGGCACGGAACTGAATCTGCCCTTCACGACCTAAAAAATCAGCTAGATGAGATTAGGGATGAGGGAAACTCTGCTCTGCTCCTCCCCGTAGACCTATCTGCAGCATTTGTCCTGGTCAACCACCAAATCCTTTGCCACCACCTCACCACCTCTGCCAACTTCTCCCCATCAGCCACTGCCTGGATCGCATCCTTCCTGGAAGGAGGAGTTATGAGGGTCTTCTTGGAGATCGCTAACGCCTCACCTTCTCCCATCACATGTGGGGTACCACAATGGTCATGCATCTCCCCGACCCTATACAGCATCTTTACCAAGTCCCTATTTAACACCTTAGACTCGCCCAGCATAGCCTACACCAACTATGCCGACGATACCCAAATCTGGATCCCGCTCTCAGGCAACTATGGAGATGATTCTGACACCCTCAACAATATCTACCCTGCAATACAGGCCTGGAGGGCAGATAATTACCTATATCTTAACAGCGACAAAACGGAAATTGTAATTGTCAGCCCATAAAGACGCTCAACAATCAGTACACTGCCTTCCAGATTCACAATTGCTCAATTCTTCAACCACAGTAAAGACTTTAGGGGTTTATCTCGACGCCTCACTCACCATGTCCAAACAGGTGAGCGCCATTGCCTCCTCAGCAGCCTACGCCACCAAGTTGCTAAATGCGGACAGACATTTCCTCTCTAAAAACAGCTGCCTAACCATCGCCCTCGCAATCTTTGGATCCAGGTTAGATTATTGCAATGCTCTATTCGCAGGCACCTCCGCTGGCAACATCCACAAACTCCAGGTCATCCAGAATAATACCCTTAGAGCAGCCCTTAATATCCCCAAAAGAGAACATATCTTCAGAGCAAGAAGAGAAGCACATTGGCTCCCCATCAAGGAGCGGACCACCTTCAAAGATCTCTCCATTGCCCATACGTGTCAGGTGAGGACAAAGGCAGTGAAAAGGGTAAGGGAAATGTGCACAATATCACACAGTGAATAGCTTTGAGTCAAACAACATGCACACAGGAACCAAGACTCATGTACTAAAACCCAGGAGTGCAAATAGAGTGTGACAACAATACAAGTATATGAAAAGGGATGTGGGGTAAGCACTTAGAAGCTCCTTATGAGTACAAGGAAAGTCAGCAAGCTCCTTACTCACAATTGCTATTACAGGTACTGACAGCGCTAAGCCCACGTAGAGGGCAGGCAACCACAGGATCTGTGAACTAACACTCTTGATGGTATTGATAAGGGAACTTAAAAACAGTACTCACGAGGACGAGAAATACCACAAGCCCACAAACCTTGTTGATCAAACAGGGACCCAGAAAGGCTATAACAGGAATGGAAGGATAACTAAATACATAAGACTCAAGACAAGGGGCAAGTAGGAATAGTGGTTACAGAACAGCGAGTAAAACATAGGCATTCACACAGGGGCTATCTACAACCGCACGTCACACCTAATAATCAATAGGAAACACATTCAGAAGTGCAAGGGAAAACCTGGAATGGATTCCAAGAGGAAGTAAAGGAACAAGAGCAGGGAAAAACGAAATTACAAAGTCAAACTTCCCCCGCCCATCCAAGGAAAAAGGCAGGAAGCTAAATCTATAAAGAGGAAAGACTAAAGCATCAAGGTTTACAGCAGCAAAGGACAAAGTCAAAGAAATATAGAACACAGGCAAACTGGGCTGCACCAAAAATTAAAGCACTGACAAATGCTGCCTGCAAACAGAGGAAGACAGAAAGGGAATCTGGGAAGCAGAAATCAATTAAGCACATAAATTCGAAATCCAGGGCAGAGGAACAAGAAACAGGAACTAGGAACTAGGCACAAAGCTAAGAACCAGGAACAAGGGACCAGTCAGAAACAGGAACACTGCATCAATGACCAGCGCTGGACTGAAGCAAACTCAGGCTTTTAAAGCTGCTTAACGAGCACACCCCTCAGGTGTGCCGCCTGCTGCACCTGCAGCCACAGGTGTTGCCTATCCTCCACCCAGCCTTGTCCTGCAAGGGTGGAGATGAAGCTGTGGGCAGGCATTCCGGGAAGCATAGTCATTTGATTAAAGCAGCATACTGACTGCCAAAAACCTGGAATGGATCCGGAAGGGATGTAGCTTGGAAAAAAAGAATGTAGCGCTCCCAATTCATCACAGCACTGTACCATAAGTTTCGGAAGGAAAGTCCAGTAGGGAATAAACCCCAAATCATGCCCCCAAGTGGTGGGAACGGGAGCGAAGGGAGTGAATCGTGACAATACGTGCCTCTCCAAAGCAACCCCCATCCCAAAGAATTACCAAAGCTTACTCCTCAAAACCCACCAGGACCCCTTACACTGGGATGCCTGCCCCCCTCCTACTGCATCTTCCGCAAAGCACTCAAAACTCAGCTCTCCTCCTAAACCTTAACTCCTCCGTCCCCACTCTTACTTGCCAGAAAATGAACCCTGCTACAATACTTTACTGTATGATAATGCCACTTGGTTAATGTGTACCTGTGTTACCCTTGCATGACGAAGACATGTTTCTATGGCGAAAGCATGCTTATTAGATTTGTACCTGTAACAGCGCCTCAATGCCTGGGTTGTATGTGCGCTTTACAAATGAAATAAATAAATAGACAATATTGTAGAACCCTCACAACTGTTGGGATCTGCGCAATTTAATCAGCGATTAGTCAAATATCTCTCTTGGCTGCCACAACCTCTTCACCAACCTAGAAGCTTGGAAGTTCACCCCTGATGTTTGCCCTGTCTCCCACTTGCCACACTGCTGACCATTCCTCTGTACTCTTCACTCTCCAGGACCCTGCGTTTTGCAAATGTGCTGAAACTTGGATTGCCTCCTCCTTAGAAGGCCGACCCCACGCGTCCCCCTATCGCCCTCCCAGGGATTGCTCTTCACCTTTCACAGGTCTGCCCTAGGTAGACTTATCTCATGCTTTGGATTTCATGTTTGCCGCTTCGCTGACGACACTGAAATCTTGCTCTCCATTTCCTTGTTCACCCCAGCATCTGTTCACTGCAATCCATCTCTCAATGGCTCTCTGCTGCCTCATGCTAAACTCTTTGAAAACGGAAGTCATGGTCATCTTTCTCCCGGATTCCAATGCCATGCCTACGCTCCCTCCCACCTAACCGTCTTGCTCCCTCCTCTAAGGCTCACACTCCTCCTTGGAGTGGAACAATGAATCACTACCACCCTCACTTATTAAGCTTCTCAACATTTGGAAAGTTCATGCATTTTCTACCCACCGCTCAAAGAAAACTCTAAACTCCTCACTCGTGCTCAGCAAACTCAACAAGTGCTCATGCCTGCTCCCTGGAATTCCCCTCTGCCCCTTTCTCCCTCTAAACAAAGTCCTCCACTTCACTACATGCACTTCACTACCTGCACTTCACTGCCTGCACTTCACTGCCTGGACTTCACGACCTGCACTTCACTACCTGCACTTCACTGCCTGCACTTCACTACCTGCACTTCACGACCTGCACTTCACTACCTGCACTTCACTACCTCTCCTTCACTACCTGCACTCTGCCACCTACGCAGGTCCTTCCCCATTTATACCTCCCGGCACCATGTTACTTGCCTCTCCCTGCACAGCATCTCCCTTTCCAAGTTCCTTCTCCTGGTCTTCAAAGCTATCAATGGTCTTGCTCCTCAGCACCTGGCTGACTGTATCTCTATGCGCCTTCTCATTCCCTCCGCTCCTTCTCGGCACTCAACCTTTCTGTCCATGCTCCAGTACCTTCTGGGGAAGAAGGGAGGGTGACCAGAGGATCCTTCCCACACTACCGTGCCCAGCATCCAATGCCTAGAATGGTACCCGGCCCGATGAGTCACCCATTAGAGCTCCATAGAAGCAGGCAAGGAACTTCATCCAGGGGTCAATGCAAGGAAAAGGGGGCAGACTCATGCAGATGGTGTTATTGTCCTTGTCTGCCAGAAGCTGTCAGATGGCAGAGCCACATAAATGCTTCTGAACTGCTGGGAACGTGGTCACCATTTCCCAATTACCAGAAAGGGTTCAGATATCACAGCAAACCTCCTCGAAGCCGAGGTGACGACCATCTGGCTGTCTTCATAATGTTTGATCTTTTTGTGGCGTAGAGCACTGTGGATGCGAAAATCCTTATCCCCTGCCTTTAACACAACATACACATTGGGCACATCTGCCCTAAACTGGTTCAAATCTTCCCAAAAGACGGATTATACATTTTAAAAGTTGGTCAAATTAATATGCCCTCTTCTCCCCACTCTGTGGGGCCCCTGAATTCTCTGCCCTCAATGCTCTCCCTTCAAAGCATACCTAAAAACCCCTCACCAACAGCCTCGACCCAGTCCCCTCCCTTTGCCAGCGCTAGACCAAATGTCTTTAAATTCTCATCCTTCTGGGCCTTGACATCACCATACCTGACTCCATTTCAAAATGAACCGCCCATATTTCGACTGGACGACAAAACTGAAATCATAATGTTTGGGCAGAGTTTCTGCACATGGCCCACTCCACCTGCCCTCCCCCCGCAGCCTCACCGTAACCACCAACAACGGTATAGATCTAAAGCAACTTTCTTGCAAAAGATCCTCCTCAAAAGTATTATAGCCTTACTAGAGCGACAACAGAGAAGAGGCGTGATGAGAGCGCGGGCATTCCGAGCGCTTAGCCACAAGTACCCCAAAGAAACTTCTCGAGAGGCTCCAAATGTTCCACTACCAAGCCGCCAGACCTATCCCTGTGGTGAAAAAACCTGGGCCACATCCCAACAGTATTAGACACTCTCAACTGGCTCCCAATGGAGCAAGCAATCGCATTTAAAATCTGAAGCCTCACACACAAGTCCGTTATAGCTTCTGCCCTGAATGTTTACACAAACTGTTCAGAACAATCCCCAACAAGGCACATACAATGCTAAAGTAGACATTGTAAGAGGATTCAATTCAGCACTACAGCCAAGTTAACGCCTAGTCTAGAATACTGAATGAAAACCCTTATTGATATATCTTTAGGTCCAGTTCATGCGTTCTGGATGACTACCCTTGTATAACACCCCTCTCTTGGAATCCCCCTGACCCCACTGAGCCAAGAAGTAATTCTGTTTTGCAAGTTTAAAAGGTTTATTTGATAAATTAAAATATATATCACACTTTTTAATAAATTAATAATTGAATATCACACTTAATCTGATATGGTAAATATTAACAACGGAGAATCTGGCACTAGCACACTTCTTTAATCACTAATGAGTTGACATGAAATGGATAAGGTAGCACACTGGTAAATAGGAACAAAAGTATAATGTGGTAGAGGATGCTTTATGTAGGCTCAGGTGGATGCAATATTCAATGAATGCAGTACAGAAAATACGCAATATGATTTCAACCAAACAATGTAATCACTTTTCTCTGGCTACTCCCCTCCCCCCCTTTGATGCAAGGCAAGGAAATGGAAGGAAAACACACAGTTCTCAGAAATGCAATCAACTGTAATTCAGTTCAATCCAGCAAGCTTAAACAGAAGTTTGAAAACACAGGCAAATGCTTTGATAGGTGCTGGCAATGAATGAGAAATATGCTGGAAACGCTTTTTAATTCCCTTTCAGAGGTTCAGGGTGAGTGGTATCTAGTTAATATTAGTCCAGGCTCACACTAGCAATGATGCAGGGATAGTTAGCAGGTTAAACGAATTTCTGGCAAATGGAAAGCAAACAGCAGCAGTTTTTACATGTGAAGAAATTGCAAATCGCGGTAAAATTCGCGGATGCACCGAGCGCTATTACAGAGGAACCGCAAGGACTATCTCTACCGTTTTGGGGTCCTAGGAAAGCCTGGGATCTCAGCTTCCAAATAAAAGTTATTGCAAGTCTCTAGCCCAAACGGTTGCGGAGATATGAGCAATTTAGTAAAGGTCGTTTTTAGTTTTGTAAATTTTAAACGCACACTTTTTCAAAATGACAAATTTTACTAGAAATGACAGGTGACAGCTAGGAGGCAGTTCTACTTAGGTTAAATAGATTGAATTAGATGAATTTAAACTAAGAGATGTGTTCTGAGTTTTGCTAAGTACTCACAAGAGATTTTGAACAGGAAAGCGGCTTTGTCACGATCTGGTCAACAGTCTGGTCAGGTCTTTCCGGGTTCTGCTCACAGCGCCTGGTCTGGTCTCTGCTAAGCACAGCACTGCTTTCTCTCTGGTCTGGTCTCTGCTAGGCACAGCACTGCTTTCTCTCTGGTCTGGTCTCTGCTAGGCACAGCACTGCTTTCTCTCTGGTCTGGTCTCTGCTCTGGATAGATTGAAGTCTCTAGTTTGGCTTTCTGGAGTTTGATGGAGGTAAGTATGGATTTTTCCGGCAGGGCTTCCAGCGGCAGATGAAATTGAATGTCTCTATGTGTCCTGACTCTCTGCTTTTATCTATTTCTTGAGAGTGGGTGTGTGTGCAGCATCACTAGCCTTGCCCCTCTCACTCGTCATTGGTCAAATTTTCATTCCTTACTTGATTGGGGGAATGAAATGAAGTGTCATCCTGATGAGGTCTGTTTATGATACAGAGAACCCACCCCTGTCAACTTTATACACAATCTATATCTGACCTAAAAACATATTTGCACAGGTACACATTTGTTTAAAATTACATATACATGGTGTAGCTGAATTTAGCCATGTCTCTGTACAAATCTGCTTTTCCTAGGAGCTTGCATTCAAAAATGGCCACTTCTAGCACTTTTTCATGTGCTGCACAACATTGGATCTTCATTAAATTTTATACAACTGTTCCTCACATATCTACCCATATACCAATGCATTTTCGTTTGTCTAGCTGAAACAGGGAGTCTGTAATATTAATAAACAATGGGGTTTTGCCCCAGAACATCACACAAATTCGAATTTGGCCTTGAATTAAAGGTACATTTTTTAAATTAAAGCTCTCAAAGTTATACATTTCTGTCATTTGATTACAAAGAGTTATCAGTGTTTTTGTAAAATATATATTTTCCTTTCAATTCAATCCTCAGAGTGTTGAGGTCCGCCTCCAAGACTTGGGTGGGTCAGTCCTCTGATCTCTGCTGGCTTGCAGATCTTTGTTGACAGCAAACATTTCAGAATTAACATATTCCTTTCAGAGGAAAGGGTCCTTTGTGTGGTCTCTGGGAAGCTCCCAGCCAGTCTGCCTTCTATCAATCAAGAGGTCATGTGAGATTCTAACTCCTGGTGTGAAGCTTCTGGAGGTGAGAGGGTTTCCCAGGCTTCAGGCCTCTGGGAACAGCATGTGGCTAATTTTTTTAATTAAAATGCAGCCTTTGAAGTCAGCTGAGTCAAATCCCTTTGTCAGCAAACTGCACTCAGTTCTCCATTCAGAGTTTAGACCGCTAGTGCCGCCTAGAGGATTTTGTTGGCACTGCATGCAACTTTGGGATTTTCTTGGATTAATGCATTCTAAACAGGAATGGTTCTTACATGGTAGTAAATCCTTGCTTAACATTGTTTTGATGGGGCTCCTTACAGTAAGATGGTTATGTGGAACCCCACAAAAAGGGTTGAATCTTTAAAGTGGTCCAATGAGTCACGATTTCAGCAACTTTTTGACATCAGTAAAAGTGGATTTTGTTAACAAAGACCTTTCTTTACACTGGTGGGTGGCAAGTTAGGTAACCATTTTGGTGTGCGCACAACTGCGCAGCTTTCCTGGATTTCGGCGCACATGTGGGTTTTCCGCCATCTTGAATTTCCTAAGCCCACAGCACCAAATGTTGTAGCAGGGTAGCTTAAACGTGGGTCAGGACACCCTACAAGCCCCCCCACGTGACTGCACTTTGAGTTTGGGTCGATGGGGAGTCGCGTGCCCAAGGGTTTTGACCCACGCACCGGTCTGTCCGCATAATCTTCTTCCTCTTCTGTAGATGGCACCGTTCAGCATCTTCCTCTCTATCCGGTCAGATCGATCAGTTCTCCTCGCCGGTCCTGATGGGAAGATTGGGCGGTACCCCGGGCCCGTTGTGTCTTTTGCTCCCGGTCTCCGGATCGTCCTTCTTGGTCATCCTTCATGGTTTCATCTCTCCTAGGATGATAAAGGAAGAGCGGCAATATCTACTCATAGACGATTTTTTTTTTCACCACTGTTGAGGTAGTGGGGCGGCATATGCATTTCATCATAACGAAACATTACATTCTTATTTTGAAAAAAAAAAAACAGTATCACTAGAGACAGTTTCATGTAAATCACAATATTTTAGAGACTAGATGTGGTAGGTTTTATGATTGGAACTGAATTAGTCTGATACAGTACCCGCTAGGATTCCAGAGGATTCCTCCAGTTGTTGCAGAGTGTGCCTGGGATGGCAACATTTCAACTGGTTTATGTGGACCCACTTGTCTTCCCCCTCTGCCGAACCGCCTTTGGGGATGCGGATCTTGTAGGCCACAGGGGAGATCTTATCGACGATCTCAAAGGGTCCCTTCCATGTAGGCAAAAATTTGCGCTGCTTGGCCTGGTTCCTTTGGAAGTTGTATAGATAGACCCGGTCTCCCACCTGATATTCCTTCCTGGAAGTTTTCAGGTCATAATGGGTCTTCATGCTATCAGCCGATCTTTCTAGATTCCGCTGAGCATAAGCAAAAGCATGTTGGAGGTGTTTCCTTAAATTCTCTACATACTCATGGGTAGTGGAGGCATTTATCAGTGTCTGCTCTTGGGTCCTATAGAGCAAATGCTGAGGAAGCACCATCTTGCGCCCAGTCATCAACTCAAATGGTGACATTTTGGTTGCAGATGAAGGGGTAGATCTGATAGCCATTAGGACCAGAGGTAATCGGATATCCCAACTTGGCCCAGAATCTGCCACAAACTTCTTTAATATGCTCACAATTGTCCGGTTATATCTCTCTACTGCCCCAGAAGAAGCTGGTCGGTAAGCAATATGTAACTTCCTTTTGACCCCCAGTATCTCCCACATCTTTGTCATTACTTCACTGGTGAAGTGGCTACCTCTGTCTGACTCAATCCTTTGAGGTAGACCAAAACGGGAAAAGATGTGGTTAATCATCAAGGCAGCTGCAGTTTCTGCCTTGCAATTTGGGGCTGGGAGACATTCCACCCACTTGGTAAACAAGCATGTCACAGTCAACATGTACTTATTCCCCCTAGCCGAGCGAATCACAGGGCCTACAAAGTCGATTTGTAAATCTGACCATGGCAGTGTCATTCCCCTCTTTTGGAGAGGCGCGCGGTGCGTGAGGGATGATGGCTGAAATTGTGCACACACAAGACAACCCTTCAAATATTGGTTGAGGTCCTGCCCCATGTGTGGCCAGTATGCAACCTCTCTTAAGATTTCCAGTGTTGTGTGAAACCCCCTATGACCGGCGGTGGCCGCATCATGGGCGTGACGTAACATCAGGCTTCGGAATGAGGTAGGAACCACCCACTGATCGTGGCCAGCTTTGGATTTCCTTACCAACAAACCGTCTTGGATCCGGAACATTTTTGGACATTTCATCAACACTCTTAGGTCCTCTTTCCCAATGTAATCGGTATCCGTCAGGGGAAAGTTCTCAGGGTCCTCAAGGTGCTGGTAAAATTTACCAATAATTGGATCCCCCTTCTGAGCAGTAATCAAATCAGCATCAGGGGTCTCCTTACTCCATTGTGCAATTGAGAGGTCGTTGTGAGCATTTGTCTGGGACCTAGTGATGGCAGTGACCTGGATTTCCCCCAACAGGGACTCAATCTCAATTAGATCCCCTTGGATGGCCCCGGTTTTGGCCAGCTGATCAGCTAAGTCATTTCCAGTTTTGTCTGGTCCCTCTACTTTGGAATGACCCTTGATCTTTTTCCAATAGATGGTCATCTCATTCGAGGTGACCAGATCATCAATATTTTGGATCAACTTCCCATGTTTCAAGGGTTTGTTGTTAGCACATAACATGCCTCTGGTTTTCCAATTAACCAGGTGCTCCACGAACCCGTTCCGTACATAATCCGAATCTGTGATTATGACCAGTTCGTGGAGGTGATGCTGGACAGCAGAGAGGATGGCCTGATGCACAGCCATCAATTCTGCCACCTGACTACTTCGGGGACCAATTTTGTATCCAGCGGAGGGTTCTGGGGACTCATTCACCCATGCATTCCCTACGCCGGCCACCAGTTCTTTCTCCCCGTTGTTGTCAACATGGTAAGAGCATCCATCCACATACACGGTGGGCATTCCCTCACACTTGTCTTCTTCAAAGACTTTGTGTGGGGAATTAAGGTATGCCTCCATGTTGTCCTTTATTTTTAGACTTTCGTCCTCGAGACAGTTTTCTCTGGCGCAATCATGCAAGTCAGCCAGACCTTGCGCGAGGGGACTCTTCTTGTTTTGGCCATATCGGACCTCCACAGGAAAGCCTTGCATTGACAGAATCCAGGAAGTAATTCGGGAATTACTCACATTTCCGGCCCGGATTCTGTCACTTTGGAGATATTGCAGAGGCTGGTGTGGAGTCTCCACTATGATGTGTTCCCCCTGGATAAACGGACGGTAATTCTTCAATGCCCACACCGTTGCCAGGAGTGCCTTCTCACAATCGTTGAATTTTTCCTCCACAGAGGATAAAGTTTTGCTCGCATAGGAGATTACTTTATTGACCTTGTCATGCTTTTGATATAATACTGCCGTCAAGCACGTATTAGAGAACCCCGTCTCCAGGAAGAACTCCTTGTTTCTGACAGGGTAAGCTAGGCAAGGCACTTGTGAGAGGCTTCTTTTGAGTTGTTTTACTGCCTCGGCTTGTTCTGGACCCCATTCCCACTTGACCCCCCCCTTCAGGAGATGAATCAGGGGTCTGGTGATCTCTGCGTAGCCCTCAATGAACTTTCTGCTGTAATTAGTCAGTCCAAGGAGGCTCCTTAGTTCCCGCAGAGTTGTGGGGTCTTTCAGTTTCTGAAGTGCTTCCACTTTCTTTTCCTGGGGACAGAGACCCTGAGGGGTAATCTCATGCCCCAAGAAATTAACACGGGTTCTACACCACTGTGCTTTCTGAAAGGAAAGTTTTGCTCCGGCGGCCCTCAACTGTGTCAGAACATAACGGATCTCCGCTATGTGTTCCTCCACAGATGAACTTTTGATGAGGACATCATCTACATAAGCCAGGTTACCCCTTGCACCCAGGTCGGGCATGGCCTTATGTAGGAAAATGTTGAATTCATTGCCGGAGTTGAGGTATCCGAAGGGAGTCCGGGTCCATGTGTACTGCTGGCCCCCAAAGGTAAAAGCCAGCTTATATTGGTCCTCCCTACTGACAGGCACAGTCCAGTATCCATTGGTCAGGTCTATTGCAGTGAATACCTGTGACCCCTGGATCTGGGCCAGCCCTTGGTCAATGTAGGGCAGAGGCCATCGGGAAGTATGGACCCGTTTGTTAAGCTCCCTGAGGTCGGCGCAGAGTCTCCACTGGCCGTTTGGCTTCAATATTCCCAGCACCGGATTATTGAAGGTGCTGTGGACTGGACGGATTATTCCCCGGGACTCAAGGTTCTTAATTATTTCAGTAAGGGACTCCATGGATGCGAGAGGCAAGCGATATTGCTTCACAAACACTGGAGTCATGCCAGGGTCCGTGGGGATTGTTGTTGTGTGGATGTCAGTGCGACCACAGTCATAGGAGTCTACCGCAAAGAGATCTTGGAAATCCAAGAAAACTTGTTTCAACTTTTGCTTTTGTTCCAGAGTCACACAGGCATCAGCTAGGTTAACTCTCTCTTCCACCATCTGCCTGAAGCCCGGGAAGACTTCTGGTTTGGCTATCTCCGCGGCCTCCTCCAGCTGGGTGGAGAAGTCCCTGGTCAGAGTGCTGATTTGGACCGGAGGCTTCAGGTGGGAAAGGCAGCCCTCATGGACCTGGAAAATCACCTCATCCCTCCTGAAGTCACACGTCACATCTTCCTTACCATAGGGGCAGGAAGTGTACACCAGGAAGTTCCCCCCATGCCGGGTGAAAATCCTGTCTGGTGTTGTATTGTCATCACTGTCACTGTCAAAACAGTCCTTGGGGATTGGTCCTAACAGTTCGTTACCTAAATCCATGGAAAAATGTCGGTCATCAACCGCCATTCCAATAATGGTGCCTGCGGCTAGAGTAACACTCTTTAAGTCGCTGTTATCCACCTCTATTGGAATGGTGTCATGTTCTATGTTGACTAATGGTGTTGGGTTTACCCCCAACCCTTGCTGTTGGAGAGAAGCATTTAGATGTATGTAAGCATCAGGGTTTTTCAACTCTTGTCCCCTTTTAACTTTCACTTCCAGGGAGAATTGTCGGGTCCTTTCTGGGATGGTGACTTCCTCTTTAACCTGAATTTCAACTGCATAAGGTAGCAATTGAGCTGACCTAAATGCTTTTTCTGGATCATCAAAGCCCATGGGATTATCCGCTAATCGGGACCAAGCTTTGAAGTTTATTAGGTCCAAACTAATGGCAAAGCGATTGAGAATGTCACTGCCTAAGTAAAAGGCGGCAGGGACGTCTCGCACGACCCAACAATTGTGGACTATGCTCTTGTTGCCAATGGAGATTTTGAGCATACACCTGCTTGGCAGGAGATGTTTTGAATTGGGTGCTTCCAGGTCCATTTCCCACTTGTCTATCAGTTTGAAGGTGGGAATGGCTGGATCTTTTGGGAGTTGGCGAAACATGGCTTCGCTGATGAAGCTCTTACCGTTGTTCACACACACTCGAGCGAGAACAGAGTCCTTCCCATCATTTAACTGAACAGGGATGAACAACTGCTCTCCAATTTGCTGAATATCAGCCAGGCTTTGAGCTGATTTCACATCTTTCTGGACTATAGTAGTGGGAGTTTCAGATTGTGGATTGGTATAGAATTTCAGAGTGTTTCCTTCCAGCGTGGAATACCACTTTAGACTGGAAGGAAGGTTGATTTTCAGAAATAGAGAGGACCCCCCA
This sequence comes from Ambystoma mexicanum, assembly GCF_040938575.1. Lineage (NCBI taxonomy): Eukaryota > Metazoa > Chordata > Amphibia > Caudata > Ambystomatidae > Ambystoma > Ambystoma mexicanum. The sequence goes on from NC_090925.1 coordinate 9,924,310, forward strand.
TCACCAGTCTGTTGTCCTACTGCTATTACTGTCACGTCTGGAATTTGGTTGTTCTGGAAGTGAAATTCTACTTGGTCAGATTTTTGTTCAACCATGTGGCATGTGCCGTTTAAACTAACATGGTTGACACTCTGTTTTAATTTGATGGGTCGGCTAGTCTGAGTCCAGAGGACCTTGTTTACGCAATCTATTAGGGGTGACAACCTTCTCAGGAGGTCATTCCCTAGTAAACAAGGGGTGCCCTCTGGGGTCACAACTATGACCGGGTGTTTCAACTTGTGTCGCCCGATCTTAATGTCCAAGTCTGCAGTCCACTCAACGGGAATTTCCTTCCCGTCAAAGTTCTGCAGTTGTCCAGGAAGAGAGGTGAGAGGAATTTGGTAATTCTCTCCCCTTCCTGCATTCAGTTCGTCAAAGGCCCTTCTGGACAGAAGGGTAGCTTGAGATCCAGTGTCCACCAGCGCTGAGATTGTACCCTGCCCCTGTACTTGTACCGGGGCATAATATCTTCCCTCCTTCTCCTCAAGGGGGCACAGATAATGTACATTTTTGGACAACTGGTGGGCTAATTTTCTGGTTTTGGACATCGCTAGCGAAGAGATTTGGGCAGAATTTTGTGGAGAGCCTTGGGAATCTGAAAGAAAAAGTTGGCAACTGGAGATCAGAGCCATTGTGGGTTCCCCTGGTTCCAGTTCTGGGCCTCCCCCCCCTTTTTGGAGGCAGTCCCCAGGATGGGTTTGAACCAGGGGACTTTCTTGCTGTTGGTTCTGGGATGAGATGGTGGGCGGCGGTAGCTCAGTCTCCACATCTCCCCAGTCTGGATTTGCATCCCTAGGGACCCATTTTTCTTTGGGAGGAGTTCCCCCCTCTCTGAAGGAGAAGATCCTTTTCTCAGGATCCTCTGAGGATCCCTCTCCCTCAAATTGGAAGATCTGTACCTCCTCCTCAAACTGAGTCTGTTTGGGTCTTTTGTTTCTCCTACCCCCCCTCTGCTCCTTAGGAGGCAGACTTTCAGGGGCAAGAGATTTTGTTTCCGGTTCCTGGGTTTCCAGGGGCTGTTTACAAGTGAGGAAGGAAGCTTCCTCCAAGGCTTTACACCCCCCTTCCCCTTGTGCCTCCTCCCTGGGAACCGGTGAGTTATCGGGGTGCTGCCCCCGTCATTGTTCTGGAGGACCAGGTCCAGAGTTGGGTGCGTTCTGCGCCGGCATGCTGATCTGAGGGTTCTGCTGCGCCCTCAGTATATGACCCATATCCCGCGCCATGTTTTGAACCTGGCGCTCTAACTGGGAAACCCGATCAGGCTGATACGGGGCCCTGTTTTCTCCCCTGGGCTGATCCCGGGAAGGGTAGCTGTCCCTCCTCTGGTAATACCCCGGGTTGGGAAGATTTGGGTACCCCTCCACCCTTGGCCTCCCCTCTCCCGGATTCAGTGGTCTGGGCTCAGGGAATTGGGGGAAGAAGGATGGATGGTTTTGGGGCTGAAAGTCGGGAGGATATCTGGGGAAAAAGTTCTGCCCAGGGTTTGGTAAATTTCTGCCCTCCTGTGGGAAGTTTGGAGGGAAGTTCCCTGGGTTCGGTGCTCGGTTGGATCCCCCCCCTTGGGCTGGGGGAGTCCACACATAACCCAGGATTGGACTGTTACCTTTGTAGCGAGGACTTACATAGTCAGGAGAGCGAGGGACCCCATTGGGGGGACTACCTCTTTCACTCCCTGCCTGTGACTGGCCCGAGGACCTTCTGGGCCTAGCATTATTAGGTGCAGGTAGGTTTTTAGGCCCCCCCATCTCCAAATCCAAAACGGGGGTGACCTTTACCTCTGCCACCTTGGCAGCAGCAGGGGTTCTGTTGGCTTTGGGGTTTTTCTGGGCGTTGCTTTTATTTTCTATGGGCTTCTGCACCTCATAGATGCGGGTAGCCTGTTCAATGACCCAGTCTAAAGATCTTTTCTCGTGAAAATCCCTCACGAGCTGGGTCATGATATATTTGGGCAAGGCATGGAAAAACGTGTTGATAAATTCACGGCTATCCGTGCGCACCCTTCTTGTGGTCTGTGCAAAAGCCCGCTTTAACTCCTGCACAAATTCTTGTGGGGCCTGATCCTCCCCACATTGCAAATTGTAGGCTGCCTTGCGAGCCTCTTGAGGATTTCTGTGAACAGAAAAATGTTTCAGGATGGCCGCCTTATAGGTGGACCATCTTAAATGATTTTGGTCCTCCAGCCCCGCAAAGAAACTGGAGTATTCCGGGGAGAAGGTCCACTTTACATATTGAATGCAGCTTTGGCTGTCCTTCAAATGGAAAGTCTCCATCATTTGTTCAAACAACTCTAAGTGCTCCCAAACAGAATACTTAGCGTTCTTATGGTAAGGCGTGATGACGCTCCTGATCGCCTTAATCTGCTTTAAGGGGTCCTTAAGCAAGGCCCTTTTTGCCTTATTGGCCTTTTTGGTTCGGGTAACCCTTGTCCATTCTTCGTCGGACTCAGAGGCACTGCTCCCAGAGGTTCCCGTCTGTTCTTCCAGGTTTTCCCGGATTCTGCGAGCCTGGGAATGGCTGGCAGAATGTGGGGACCTGGTCTCCTGTGTCCTGCGCAGTTCAGAGGAGTCTTCAGATTCCTCCTTGCTGCCAGGATTTGATGGGTACCCCCTCCACTGACCTAACTGGGCAGAGGTTTTCAGGATGCCCTTAATGGGCCTACTCTCCTGGGGTTCCCCATTGAACTGTACTGTACTTGGGTGCCCATACCCGGATGCCCACCCCTCCATTCCTGGATGGTACTGGCCTATGAGCCCCATGCTTCTGGCTGGATAGTAATCTGCCATCCCTGTGGCCCTGTGCTCATGTGCGCCAGGGGACATGGGGGTGGCAGAGTCCAGGGACTGAGAGGTATGAGGGCCTCTGGTACTAGGGCTCCTGAGGTTATGCTCCGGAGTTTCCATTTCCCAGCGAACTTCATCTCTATCCGCCCCTGCTCCCTGTTGCAATGCAAGAGCCTGCATTTGTGCCTTCAGTTCCTCGGTTAAGGCCTTACTCGACTCTATCAGTCTCTCCTGCATCGCTACCTGTTGTTGGAGCCTATCATTGTGTTGACAGAGGGCCTCATTTTCCCTCTGTGCTTCCTGGTTGGTCCTGGAGAACTGGGCCAGTCTTTGCTGCAGGAGGGTTACCTCCTGAGCTGTGTCCCTATTGGCCTGCTCCTTTCTTGCTAGTGCATCCTCCACCCTCCTGGTGTGCTCTAGCAAGTTCTGGTGTTCTTTTTGGAGGTCACCCAGTCCCTGGTGGGCCAGGTGATTTTCTTCCATTTTTCTTTTTAAATGGCAGACTTCCTGGCCTAAGGTATCCCTTTCCTGACTAAGAGCCTGCATCTGTGCCGCCAGGTCGTCCCTTTGCCGTTGAAAGGCACCAGCTTTCTGGCGCTCCTCATCAAACTCCGCCTGGGTATCCAGGTCTTTCAGAATTAGTTTGTTGCTCTCTGCCTTCACTCTATCTAGGTGGCCTTGCAGGGTGACTACCTGCTCAGCACATACCCTGTTGAAGTCTAGCTGTTGCTCCAGCTTTTTCTGGCTTTGCAGTAGGGAGTCCAAACCTTCTTGGTGTTCCTTCTGCAAGGCCAGAAATCTGGTATCCTGGTCTGTCTTTTCCTGTTGTAGGATGCCCATATCCTCTTTTATTTTAATGATATATTGCCTACTATCATTTTCTGCCTCCTGGCTCCTCTGCAGCCTCTGCTCAGAAGAGACCAGGTCAGATTGGACCTTCTCTAACACCTTCTGTTGCCTATTTGCCAGATTTTGGCTTTCAGCACATCTATCCTGCATGTCTCCCATATATAGGTACAGGTATGCTGCTATCCTGGCAATCTTATTGTGTTCCTCTTTGGCTTTAGGAGCCATATATAGTTCACTCAGGGCCACATGTAAGGGACCCTGATCTCTATATATATCTGACCCTGTTTCAGTGACTTGTTGTGTGATGGCCTGCAACCACACATCCTGGCCCTGTTCGGTCCATTCACCTCTCACAAATAGCTTATGCAAGAGGTGCTCTCTGGCTATTTTCATGTCTACTAAGGTCGTCATTCTAGAGATTGGTCTCTGTCCTGACTTACAGAAGTTAGTATTTTATTTTTGCAGAACAGAACTTTTCTTGGAGTGTCCCTTTTGAGGAATGCTTCACAGCGTAATGCAGCGTGGTGATCCGACCGGATGTATGTATCCCGTCAGTTAGCACACTGTATTAAGCTGCACAAATAGTAAATCTAACCCAACGTCTCGGCTCGAGCCCCCTCTTTGTAAGAGGATTCAATTCAGCACTACAGCCAAGTTAACGCCTAGTCTAGAATACTGAATGAAAACCCTTATTGATATATCTTTAGGTCCAGTTCATGCGTTCTGGATGACTACCCTTGTATAACACCCCTCTCTTGGAATCCCCCTGACCCCACTGAGCCAAGAAGTAATTCTGTTTTGCAAGTTTAAAAGGTTTATTTGATAAATTAAAATATATATCACACTTTTTAATAAATTAATAATTGAATATCACACTTAATCTGATATGGTAAATATTAACAACGGAGAATCTGGCACTAGCACACTTCTTTAATCACTAATGAGTTGACATGAAATGGATAAGGTAGCACACTGGTAAATAGGAACAAAAGTATAATGTGGTAGAGGATGCTTTATGTAGGCTCAGGTGGATGCAATATTCAATGAATGCAGTACAGAAAATACGCAATATGATTTCAACCAAACAATGTAATCACTTTTCTCTGGCTACTCCCCTCCCCCCCTTTGATGCAAGGCAAGGAAATGGAAGGAAAACACACAGTTCTCAGAAATGCAATCAACTGTAATTCAGTTCAATCCAGCAAGCTTAAACAGAAGTTTGAAAACACAGGCAAATGCTTTGATAGGTGCTGGCAATGAATGAGAAATATGCTGGAAACGCTTTTTAATTCCCTTTCAGAGGTTCAGGGTGAGTGGTATCTAGTTAATATTAGTCCAGGCTCACACTAGCAATGATGCAGGGATAGTTAGCAGGTTAAACGAATTTCTGGCAAATGGAAAGCAAACAGCAGCAGTTTTTACATGTGAAGAAATTGCAAATCGCGGTAAAATTCGCGGATGCACCGAGCGCTATTACAGAGGAACCGCAAGGACTATCTCTACCGTTTTGGGGTCCTAGGAAAGCCTGGGATCTCAGCTTCCAAATAAAAGTTATTGCAAGTCTCTAGCCCAAACGGTTGCGGAGATATGAGCAATTTAGTAAAGGTCGTTTTTAGTTTTGTAAATTTTAAACGCACACTTTTTCAAAATGACAAATTTTACTAGAAATGACAGGTGACAGCTAGGAGGCAGTTCTACTTAGGTTAAATAGATTGAATTAGATGAATTTAAACTAAGAGATGTGTTCTGAGTTTTGCTAAGTACTCACAAGAGATTTTGAACAGGAAAGCGGCTTTGTCACGATCTGGTCAACAGTCTGGTCAGGTCTTTCCGGGTTCTGCTCACAGCGCCTGGTCTGGTCTCTGCTAAGCACAGCACTGCTTTCTCTCTGGTCTGGTCTCTGCTAGGCACAGCACTGCTTTCTCTCTGGTCTGGTCTCTGCTAGGCACAGCACTGCTTTCTCTCTGGTCTGGTCTCTGCTCTGGATAGATTGAAGTCTCTAGTTTGGCTTTCTGGAGTTTGATGGAGGTAAGTATGGATTTTTCCGGCAGGGCTTCCAGCGGCAGATGAAATTGAATGTCTCTATGTGTCCTGACTCTCTGCTTTTATCTATTTCTTGAGAGTGGGTGTGTGTGCAGCATCACTAGCCTTGCCCCTCTCACTCGTCATTGGTCAAATTTTCATTCCTTACTTGATTGGGGGAATGAAATGAAGTGTCATCCTGATGAGGTCTGTTTATGATACAGAGAACCCACCCCTGTCAACTTTATACACAATCTATATCTGACCTAAAAACATATTTGCACAGGTACACATTTGTTTAAAATTACATATACATGGTGTAGCTGAATTTAGCCATGTCTCTGTACAAATCTGCTTTTCCTAGGAGCTTGCATTCAAAAATGGCCACTTCTAGCACTTTTTCATGTGCTGCACAACATTGGATCTTCATTAAATTTTATACAACTGTTCCTCACATATCTACCCATATACCAATGCATTTTCGTTTGTCTAGCTGAAACAGGGAGTCTGTAATATTAATAAACAATGGGGTTTTGCCCCAGAACATCACACAAATTCGAATTTGGCCTTGAATTAAAGGTACATTTTTTAAATTAAAGCTCTCAAAGTTATACATTTCTGTCATTTGATTACAAAGAGTTATCAGTGTTTTTGTAAAATATATATTTTCCTTTCAATTCAATCCTCAGAGTGTTGAGGTCCGCCTCCAAGACTTGGGTGGGTCAGTCCTCTGATCTCTGCTGGCTTGCAGATCTTTGTTGACAGCAAACATTTCAGAATTAACATATTCCTTTCAGAGGAAAGGGTCCTTTGTGTGGTCTCTGGGAAGCTCCCAGCCAGTCTGCCTTCTATCAATCAAGAGGTCATGTGAGATTCTAACTCCTGGTGTGAAGCTTCTGGAGGTGAGAGGGTTTCCCAGGCTTCAGGCCTCTGGGAACAGCATGTGGCTAATTTTTTTAATTAAAATGCAGCCTTTGAAGTCAGCTGAGTCAAATCCCTTTGTCAGCAAACTGCACTCAGTTCTCCAGTCAGAGTTTAGACCGCTAGTGCCGCCTAGAGGATTTTGTTGGCACTGCATGCAACTTTGGGATTTTCTTGGATTAATGCATTCTAAACAGGAATGGTTCTTACATGGTAGTAAATCCTTGCTTAACATTGTTTTGATGGGGCTCCTTACAGTAAGATGGTTATGTGGAACCCCACAAAAAGGGTTGAATCTTTAAAGTGGTCCAATGAGTCACGATTTCAGCAACTTTTTGACATCAGTAAAAGTGGATTTTGTTAACAAAGACCTTTCTTTACACTGGTGGGTGGCAAGTTAGGTAACCATTTTGGTGTGCGCACAACTGCGCAGCTTTCCTGGATTTCGGCGCACATGTGGGTTTTCCGCCATCTTGAATTTCCTAAGCCCACAGCACCAAATGTTGTAGCAGGGTAGCTTAAACGTGGGTCAGGACACCCTACAACATCTACTCTGTACCCCCAGATTCAAGAAATGACACCCACTGATAAACAAAATGTCCTGTTGTTGGCCCAAACCTGTATAACAGTCTCCTTAAGCAGTCTTGGCTACAACATTCCACAGGAGATTGGGAAAAGACTTAAAATCCCACCTTCACACCCAAGCTGTCGAGCCCCAACGGAACAAAGTTCATTCATTGCCTGTTTTACTCTGGGGAGTTTTTTGCAAAATATGGGGTCCAGGGCGTGGGTAAGGGCAAATATGGGGCTGGTGTGGTGGGGTGGTGGGAGTATATAGAATAAATAAAAGGGAAACAGTGGTTTGGGGGGCTAACCCCCGCAAACAAAAATAAATAAATGCATGTTTGTTAGGTAAAATAATTTCCGCAAAAAACTCAGCAAAAATAAATCTGGGGATAAATGAACATAGAACCGAGCCAATAATAGGCAAATGCTACGTAAAAGGTCTTTTCTTTTCTAAGCCGTGGTGCAGGGAAACCTCCTTGATAAGCCGTGAGGCAGGGAATCCTTGAGAAGCCGTGAGGCAGGGAATCCTTGATAAACCAAGAAGCAGGGAATCCTCCTTGATAAGCTGTGAGGCAGAGATTCCTTGATAAGCCGTGAGGCAAGGAATCCTTGAGAAGCCGTGAGGCAGGAAATCCTTGATAAGCCAAGAGTCAGGAAATCCTTGATAAGCCGAGAGGCAGGGAATCCTTGATAAGCCAAGAGGCAGGGAATCCTCCTTGATAAGCTGTGAGGCAAGGAATCCTTGAGAAGCCGTGAGGCAGGGAATCCTTGGGAATCCGTGAAACAGGGAATCCTTGATAAGCCAAGAGGCAGGGAATCCTCCTTGATAAGCCGTGAGGCAAGGAATCCTTGAGAAGCCGTGAGGCAGGGAATCCTTGGGAATCCGTGAAACAGGGAATCCTTGATAAGCGGTGAGGCAGGAAAGTCTTGATAAGCCGTGGGGAAGGGAATCCTTGATAAGCTGTGAGGCAGGAAATCCTTGATAAGCCGTGAGGCAGGGAATACTTGATAAGCCGTGAGGCAGGAAATCCTTGATGCGCCATGAGGCAGGAAATCCTTGATAAGCCGTGAGGCAGGGAATCCTTGATAAGCCAAGAGGCAGGGAATCCACCTTGATAAGCCGTGAGGCAGGGAATCCTTGATAAGCCAAGAGGCAGGGAATCCACCTTGATAAGCCATGAGGCAGGAAATCCTTATTAAGCCGTGAGGCAGGAAATCCTTGATAAGCCGTGAGGCAGAGATTCCTTGATAAGCCGTGAGGCAGGGAATCCTTGAGAAGCCGTGAGGCAGGGAATCCTTGGGAAGCCGTGAGGCAGGGTCTCCTTGATAAGCTGTGAGGCAGGAAATCCTTCATAAGCCATGGGGAAGGGAATCCTTGATAAGCGGTGAGGCAGGAAATCCTTGATAAGCCGTGAAGCAGGAAATCCTTAATAAGCCATGAGGCAGGGAATCCTTGATAAGCCCTGAGGCAGGGAATCCTTGATAAGCCGTGAGGCAGGAAATCCTTGATAAGCCGTGAGGCAGGGAATCCTTGATAAGCCGTGAGGCAGGAAATCCTTGATAAGCCGTGAGTCAGGGAATCCTTGATAAGCCAAGAGGCAGGGAATCCTCCTTGATAAGATGTGAGGCAGAGATTCCTTGATAAGCCGTGAGGCAGGGAATCCTTCAGAAGCTGTGAGGCAGGGAATCCTTGGGAAGCCGTGAGGTAGGGAATCCTTGATAAACCAAGAGGCAGAGATTCCTTGATAAGCCATGAGGCAGGGAATCCTTGAGAAGCCGTGAGGCAGGGAATCCTTGGGAAGCCATGAGGAAAGGAATCCTTGATAAACCAAGAGGCAGGGAATCCTCCTTGATAAGCTGTGAAGAAGGGAATCCTTGAGAAGCCATGAGGCAGGGAATCCTCCTTGATAAGCCGTGAGGGAGGGAATCCTTGGGAAGCCGTGAGGCAGGAAATCCTTGATAAACCAAGAGGCAGAGATTCCTTGATAAGCCGTGAGGCAGGGAATCCTTGAGAAGCCGTGAGGCAGGGAATCCTTGAGAAGCCGTGAGGCAGGGAATCCTTGAGGAGCCGTGAGGCAGGGAATCCTTGAGAAGCCGTGAGGCTAGGAACTCTTAACTATGTCTCGTGCCAATTTGTGTTTAGTCCACTCACCCCATCTCTCCCTTCTGTGGTCCCAAAACATAGATGTGTCTCTGTGAGATTCAATTAACAGTGCTATCAAGCTTGATCATGCTGTCTGTTCTCCCTTGTCTTCACCCCTTAATGTGCACTTGGAAAAACCACAGAATCACCATCTGCCCTATTTGCTGTATCTAAACTGTTAAATGTATCATATTCACTTACTCTGATTGTGCAGACCGTTATCGCTTCAGAAATTCAAGGGCTCTGAGCAACTGTTGTTTTTCCCCTTGTTCCCACCCTCCTTGAGCGCTTTGAAACACTTGCCTGTATATAGGCGTTATATAAATAAACATTACCATACCATATGTACATACTACCATTGCAAAGTAGCAGGGAAGGCCACCTCGACATGGGTCATGATCTGGTCCCTACTCTCTATCTGTCCATCTGTCTGCCAACCCACCATTGCACTTTGAAGCAGCAAACAACACCCATTAAAATTAAAATAAAAAGATGGATGAATGGGCTGATGGATTTATGGATGAATCGGTGGGTCTATGGTGCGAGGAATAGAGGGATGAATGAGGGATGAGTGGCTTAATGGACTTTTGTATTTTATTGTATTTTATGTGCATTATATATGCAGCTTTACACCAACGCGCTCAACAAAACACACTGACAGTACAATTAAATATGAAATCACAGGCTCTACAAAATGCACATAGTTTTCCTTAAGATTGAAGAAGATATAAGTCTAAATGTAATATGTCATCCATGCAAACTGACCACAGCCTTAAAATGGAATCCTTACGCTGGTCTCTGCCTGTGATCTGGTTTATCACCCGCCCTGTCTATGACTGTTCTTTTCTGACTGATTTCCTCGCCTTTGTTTCTGAACTCCTGTTAAAGCATTCTAACCTACTCATTGTTGGTGATTTTAACCTTCCGATCACCAAATCCAGTGAGCAAGCGATATCTCAACTGTTTACCACTATGTCAGATTTAGGTCTCCCACAACAGGTTACTTACCCAACCCACCATCTTGGCAACACTTCAGATCTCGTGTTTGCTGCTAAAGAGATTTGCAGTATCTTTCCTGAGTTATCTTGGACTTGATCCAATCTCTTTGAAGTTCCCTTCTCTATTCCTACTATGCCCTGCCTTGAAACTCGGCCAACACAGTTCTTCTGGAAACGTGCTTGGCACTCTACCTCTCGTCAACAACTATTTACTCACATTGAGTCACATTGTGGCGGGTCATCTCCCTGCACGCCAACCACCCTAGCCCAGGCCTTTGGCAATGTGGCTGACTCCATTGCGCCATTGAAGCGCTGTACAGCCAGGGCTCGTCTTCTGAACCCTGGGACACTGAAGAGCTAAAGGCGTTAAAGCTACTCCGTAGGCAGGTGGAAAGAAGATTGAGACTTCACTATAATCCAGCCCGTAAAAACCTGTTCTGTCAAGCCTCCAGTAATTACCAGGAAGCTACAACCAATCTAAAGCTCTCATTGAACTGGTAAAGTCGCTATCCTCATCGGTAAAAACTCTTCTAAAGTGGTGTCCTCGCAAGCCCTGTGCGATTCTCTGTCCTCTTTTTTTTTTTAGGAAAAGATTCTCTCTACTCGCAAATATCTCGACAGTGTAGGCTCTTCTGTTGACCAGCCGAAGGTGTCTTCTGTTTACACAGGGTCTTCAGTAGGCTGGGCTTCATTTCCTACTTTCTCTGTACAAGATGTACTATCTGCCATAAATAGGCTAAGATCCGCTTCCCCCACCCTCCCTACGGTGCGCACATGTCTCTTATTCTTCAACTGCACTGGCTTCCGGTTGAGAAGAGGGTGTTCTTCAAGTCTATCTGTATTGTGCGTACATGCCTCTCTAAACAGGGGGATAAATATCGTCAGACTAAATTTCTCCCCTGTACCCCGTCTAGAGCACTGCATTCTTAAACCTCTCTGACCATCCAAATTCCACTGACAAAGCTCTCCCGTGTTGGTGGATGCGACTTCTCTGGGGCTGCATCAAAAGCTTGGAACGCTCTACCCTATGTTTTACGCGAAAGGGCGGATTAAAAACCTACCTTTTGTAGTCTTTCTGCTACTTAGTCTGTTTCCTTTCGGCTCCTTTCTGGTCAGTGCCAAGATGCCCTTGGGTGAGCGCTGCACTCTACAAATTCCTATAACATAACACAATTCTTAAGAGAAGAACGAAAAAGATAGTAAGTAGTAATACATCGAAGAAACAGAGGGAGAGAATCCCAGGGAAGTGGAGCAAGCAAAAAGAAAGAACGAAAGCAGGATTGAGAGCAAGAGGGATGAGGAACTGATAATGGAAATTGACCCTGAAAACGTAAAACACGAGAAGGAACATAGAAAAAAAGGAGAAAAGATAAAAACCAGTGCAAGACCATAAAGACATTTAAAAACAAGACAGAGAAAATTAAATTTAAGACAGGAATTGAAAGGCAGCCATCCTAGAGAGAATTGTGACAGCGAGATAGAATTGCGATGACACAATAACTGCAAAAGATGAATAGAAGCATCAAAAGCATTAAAAGTAGACTTTAAAGGAGCCAAACGAGGAAAACCAAAGGGCGACGTACAGCAATAGGACAGATGTGAAAACATAAGTGAAGAGATCAAAAGTTGTGTAGCATTAAACATAAGAAAAGGGTGAATATTAAAGAGTTGAAAACGAGAAGAGCATGATGGGATTGAAATATGATAACAAGGAGACAAATCAGAACCAAGGTGCACACCCAGATTACGAGCAGAAGTAGGAACAGGAAGAAGAGAAGGAGACAAAGAAACAGAAGTAGGTGGAGAAGGAGGAGGAATAGTATTAGCCGGGAAAAAGAACTAGAGTTTCCAACGCATTCAAAACAAGAAAATAATCAGACATGCAATTGTTAATAGCAGCAAGACAAGAAGCCAGATTATCATGAATAGAAGAAGTGAAAAAAGAAAAGGACAGGAAGAGTTGGGTACGATCTGCAAAGAATTGATGGGAGATACCAAAAGATGAGATAATATTCGATAGAAGAGAAATGTAAAGAGAAAAAAGGAAAGGGCCAAGAACACAACCTTGAGTAACAGCATGAAGAAGAGGTGAAGTGTTAGAGAAGTCACAGCCCAGGAGACTGAGTATGTGCGATAAGATAGATAAGAACGAAACCAGGATAAGACAGAACTAGAAAAACCAAAAGATGAAAGAGAAGTTAGGAGTAAAGTATGATGCAAAGTGTCGAAAACAACCGACAGAGCCAATAGAATAAATAAAGGAGAATGTAATAAGGCAAAGGAGGAGACAGAAGACGAGAAAGTGATTGGAACAAGCGGCAAGGGTGGATCTGTGGACTGTTCGATGGATAGATGTATTACTGATTGGATGGGCCAATGGATGTATATGGTTGGATGGATAGATAGATGGATGCATGGATGAGTGGGTTGATGGATGGATGAGTTGGTTCATGGATTTGTGGATGGATGGATGGAAATTTGGATGGATGGATGGATGGAGGTTTCGCTGGGTGTACAGAAGAATGGATGGATTGATGAACACATGGTTGGAGGAATGGATGCATGTATGGTTGGATGGATAGATGAACAGATTGTTGAATGAAGGATGGATGGATGACTATTAAAGAATGACAGGATCTTTTTGTGGCATCACGGACTGCAATTCTATGACCGTGGACCAACATGGAATATGTGTGTGTATGACTGATTTGAAATCCAACACATGCAGTTTTCTTTTTGATGAAATATTCTGAAAAATTAATATTCACAAAAGCGTCCAAACCATTTTGTTAAATCACATACTTTGAAAATATATTCCCCAAAAAATGGAGCACTGTTTAGGCAATTTATGCCAAGCTGGAATCAGCCGTACGTGTTGTCGAGAAGCCATATTGGGATGGGATAATGGGTGCCTGTGTTCAGCCCTAAGTGTTGTCGAGAAGCCATATTGGGATGGGATAATGGGTGCCTGTGTTCAGCCCTAAGTGTTGTCGAGAAGCCATATTGGGATGGGATAATGGGTGCCTGTGTTCAGCCCTAAGTGTTGTCGAGAAGCCATATTGGGATGGGATAATGGATGCCTGTGTTCAGCCCTAAGTGTTGTCGAGAAGCCATATTGGGATCGGATAATGGGTGCCTGTGTTCAGCCCTAAGTGTTGTCGAGAAGCCATATTGGGATGGGATAATGAGTGCCTGTGTTCAGCCCTAAGTGTTGTCGAGAAGCCATATTGGGATGGGATAATGGGTGCCTGTGTTCAGCCCTAAGTGTTGTCGAGAAGCCATATTGGGATGGGATAATGGGTCCCTGTGTTCAGCCCTAAGTGTTGTCGAGAAACCATATTGGGATGGGAAAATGGGTGCCTGTGTTCAGCCCTAAGTGTTGTCGAGAAGCCATATTGGGATGGGATAATGGGTGCCTGTGTTCAGCCCTAAGTGTTGTCGAGAAGCCATATTGGGATGGGATAATGGGTGCCTGTGTTCAGCCCTAAGTGTTGTCGAAAAGCCATATTGGGTTGGGATAATGGGTGCCTGTGTTCAGCCCTAAGTGTTGCCGAGAAGCCATATTGGAATGGGATAATGGGTGCCCAGTGTTCAGCCCTAAGTGTTGCCGAGAAGCCATATTGGGACGGGATAATGGGTGCCTGTGTTCAGCCCTAAGTGTTGCCGAGAAGCCATATTGGGATGGGATAATGGGTGCCTGTGTTCAGCCCTAAGTGTTGTCGAGAAACCATATTGGGATGGGATAATGGGTGCCTGTGTTCAGCCCTAAGTGTTGTCGAGAAGCCATATTGGGATGGGATAATGGGTGCTTGTGTTCAGCCCTAAGTGTTGTCGAGAAGCCATATTGGGATGGGATAATGGGTGCCTGTGTTCAGCCCTAAGTGTTGTCGAGAAGCCATATTGGGATGGGATAATGGGTGCCTGTGTTCAGCCCCAAGTGTTGTCGAGAAGCCATATTGGGATCGGATAATGGGTGCCTGTGTTCAGCCCCAAGTGTTGTCGAGAAGCCATATTGGGATGGGATAATGGGTGCCTGTGTTCAGCCCTAAGTGTTGTCGAGAAGCCATATTGGGATGGGATAATGGGTGCCTGTGTTCAGCCCCAAGTGTTGTCGAGAAGCCATATTGGGATGGGATAATGGGTGCCTGTGTTCAGCCCCAAGTGTTGTCGAGAAGCCATATTGGGATGGGATAATGGGTGCCTGTGTTCAGCCCTAAGTGTTGTCGAGAAGCCATATTGGGATGGGATAATGGGTGCCTGTGTTCAGCCCTAAGTGTTGTCGAGAAGCCATATTGGGATGGGATAATGGGTGCCTGTGTTCAGCCCCAAGTGTTGTCGAGAAGCCATATTGGGATGGGATAATGGGTGCCTGTGTTCAGCCCTAAGTGTTGTCGAGAAGCCATATTGGGATGGGATAATGGGTGCCTGTGTTCAGCCCTAAGTGTTGTCGAGAAGCCATATTGGGATGGGATAATGGGTGCCTGTGTTCAGCCCTAAGTGTTGTCGAGAAGCCATATTGGGATGGGATAATGTGTGCCTGTGTTCAGATGTCAATTTCCCACAATGTCTGAGATGCAGATAAGGAATTGAGTTAGAAAGACGCCGAGCTGGATCTGTTCTTATTTATGCTGATTATGCTGATTTCCTTCTTAGATGGGGAGACTGGACTCCAGTGGTATCCTGCCCTAAAGGAGTTTTGACTAGATTTACCTTAAAAGTGGACCCCTATCAGGGATGTTTTTATGACGACACAGCAGCGAATAATATCAGATTTACCTGTTCTGATGGAACAGAACTAGAAGGTAGCGGTGGAGCCTGGGGGAGCTACGGAGAATGGCGCGGCACCTGCTACTATGGAATCTGCGGCCTCCAGACCCGGTTGGACCCACCCCGATGGTTCACTGACCAAACTGCTCTGAATGATGTCAAAATGCTCTGCTGTAAGGACTGAAGAGGCGTCCCCTTCTGGTGTCACATTCACAAAGTGGTGACAAATAATTCAATGCCATTAAGTTCAGATTGTGCTTTGTAATTGCTTCATCCCCGGCATGGGGTAACTTGCCCTACAATCGTCATTATTTACAAAATGGCCGAAGCATGTTCCTTATCAAACACAACTCTATAATAAAATGCAAGATGGCGTAAGAAGGTCCTTGACTTATTCCTGAATTCGTGTGTTTCTTTCTCCGTGTGCGCATGTCCACCAGGGAGTCATGACTTTCAGGTGAGAGTATTTTATGATACCTTTTATTGTCTTAAATGCTGTCAGCTGGGTCTGGTCCAGTATAGGGCCACTGTGTGAATGTTCTAATTTCAAAGTGTGAGGGAGAATTTTTTCTTAGGCTGCTTCAAGGACCTAGAAATTGCCCCAATGTTAGGAGGGGGCCCAATGCAAGTCTATAGGCTACATGAAAGGAATAACAAAATACTCTGGAGTATTTTAATGAGCTTTAACAATTCTGTTCAATAAAACCAGTCGAGTGAAGTTAAGTCCTAAAGGGTGTAAGGGAATCAAGCTTGATCCCATCAGAAACAAAAATACTAAAGGTCTTGGGTTCTGATAACTCAATGTCCTGCGAGGAACTGTCCGTGGGAATTGTGGCCTTTCCTAATATGACTCAACTAACACACAGTCTCAGGTTTCAGTGCCCAGATTCCTTCTTGGCTTCACAGTCTCAGGGATATGGTCTATAGCGCTTGCCTTCACAGTCTCAGGGATATAGTGCATAGGGCTTGCCTTCACAGTCTCGGGATACAGTGCCCAGATTCCTTCTTGGCTTCACAGTCTCAGGGATATAGTGCATAGCGCTTGCCTTCACAGTCTCAGGGATGTAGTGCATAGCGCTTGCCTTCACAGTCTCGGGATTCAGTGCCCAGATTCCTTCTTGGCTTCACAGTCTCAGGGATATAGTGCATAGCGCTTGCCTTCACAGTCTCAGGGATTCAGTGCCCAGATTCCTTCTTGGCTTCACAGTCTCAGGGATATAGTGCATAGCGCTTGCCTTCACAGTCTCAGGGATGTAGTGCATAGCGCTTGTCTTCACAGTCTCGGGGTTTAGTGCCCAGATTCCTTCTTGGCTTCACAGTCTTGGGGATATAGTGCATAGTGCTTGCCTTCACAGTCTCAGGGTTTAGTGCCCAGATTCCTTCTTGCCTTCACAGTTTCAGGGATATAGTGCATAGGGCTTGCCTTCACAGTCTCAGGGATATAGTGTATAGCGTTTGCCTTCACAGTCTCGGGGTTTAGTGCCCAGATACCTTCTTGGCTTCACAGTCTCAGGGATACAGTGCATATCGCTTGCCTTCACAGTCTCAGAGTGTAGTGCCCAGATTGATTCTTGGCTTCACAGTCTCAGGGATTTAGTGCCCAGATTGATTCTTGGCTTCACAGTCTCAGGGATATAGTGCATAGTGCGTGCCTTCACAATTTCAGGGTTTAGGGCCCAGATTCCTTCTTGGCTTCACAGTCTCAGGGATTTAGTACATAGCGCTTGCGTTCACAGTCTCGGGGATATAGTGCACAGCGCTTGCCTTCACAGTCTCAGGGATATAGAGCACTATATCCCTGAAACTTTATAGTTTCAGGGATATAGTGCATAGGGCTTGCCTTCACAGTCTCAGGGATTCAGTGCCCAGATTCCTCCTTGGCTTCACAGTCTCAGGGATATAGTGAATAGTGCTTGCCTTCATAGTCTCAGGGATATAGTGCATAGTGCTTGCCTTCACAGTCTCAGGGATATAGTGCATAGCGCTTGCCTTCACAGTCTCGGGGATATAGTGCATAGCACTTGCCTTCACAGTCTCAGGGATATAGTCCATAGCACTTGCCTTCACAGTCTCAGGGGTATAATCCATAGCACTTGCCTTCACAGTCCATAGCGCTTGCCTTCACAGTCTCAGGATTCAGTGCCCAGATTCCTTATTGGCTTCACAGTCTCTGGGATTTAGTGCATAGCGCTTGAGTTCACAGTCTCGGGGATATAGTGCATAGCGCTTGCCGTCACAGTCTCAGGGATATAGTGCATTGCTCTTGCCTTTACAGTCCGAGGGATATAGTGCATAGGGCTTGCCTTCACAGTCTCAGGGAGTCAGTACCCAGATTCCTCCTTGGCTTCACGGTCTAAGGGATATAGTGCATAGTGCTTAGCTTCACAATCTCTGGGATATAGTGAATAGTGCTTGCCTTCACAGTCTCAGGGATATAGTGCATAGGGCTTGCCTTCACAGTCTCAGGGATTCAGTGCCCAGATTCCTCCTTGGCTTCACAGTCTCAGGGATATAGTGCATAGCACTTGCCTTCACAGTCTCAGGGATATAGTGCATAGTGCTTGCCTTCACAGTCTCAGGAATATAGGGCATAGCACTTGCCTTCACAGTCTTGGGGTTTAGTGCCCAGATTCCTTCTTGGCTTCACAGTCTCTGGGATATAGTGCATAGCGCTTGCCTTCACAGTCTCAGGGTTTAGTGCTCAGATTCCTTCTTGGCTTCACAGTCTCAGGGATATAGTGCATATCGCTTGACTTCACAGTCTCAGGGTTTAGTGCCCAGATTCCTTCTTGCCTTCACAGTTTTAGGGATATAGTGCATAGGGCTTGCCTTCACAGTCTCAGGGATATAGTGCATAGCGCTTGCCTTCACAGTCTCAGGGTTTAGGCCCAGATTCCTTCTTGGCTTCACAGTCTCAGGGATGTAGTGCATAGCGTTTGTCTTCACAGTCTCAGGGATTCAGTGCCCAGATTCCTTCTTGGCTTCACAGTCTCAGGGATATAGTGCATAGCACTTGCCTTCACAGTCTTAGGGATTCAGTGCCCAGATTCCTTCTTGGCTTCACAGTCTCAGGGATACAGTGCATAGCGCTTGCCTTCACAGTCTCGGGGTTTAGTGCCCAGATTCCTTCTTGGCTTCACAGTCTTAGGGATGTAGTGCATAGCGCTTGTTGCACTTCTTGCCGTCACAGTCCATGGGGTATAGTGCCCAGCTTGCGTCTTGACTTGGTCTACCAGCACGTTTTCCCCCCTTGCCTCAGGGTATGTGTCTGGCTCAGGTGTTAGCACCCTCTATCCATGGGTCACTATCCTGGGCTGATGCAGGTAGCGTTTACACACTCATACTTGCAGGAACATCCTCCCCACTGGTTAGTGGTTTTATAACCTTCCAACCAAAGGTCACCCACTAGGACCAAGGTGTTCTAGATTCACCCTCAGCATCTGGCCTCTTCCAACCTCTGGCATAAGAGCCTTTTGCAGACTGTTTGGCTACTGTCCTTCATGGCCTTTGGTCTCAGCCAATGTTGGAGATTAGCCCTCAGCAGCTGCTGGCAGTCTCTTTCCTTGGCTTTTTTCTCTGCCCGTGTCATTGGTGTATCCTTCATCAGACTGACCAATTGGTCTCTGCTAGTATCTGAGATTCAACCTTTCCCTGGCTGCGATCTATGCAAGGCCTATAGAGTAGCCACCAACAGGCTCTCCGGTGTCTATGCTTCTCTGGGTCTGGTCGCTGATAGTGTCTGCGGTGTAGCCCCCTGCCAGAGTTTGAGGGTAAGGCCCTCCACAGGCTATTGCTTCTCTCTCCTCCTCAGGTATGGGTCTTTACCATATTTTGTGGGAAGGTCTGCTTTTACTTCTCTCTCCTCTGTTTGTGGTCTTTACCAGAGTTTGGGGTTAAGACCCTCAGCAGGCTTTTGGTTCTCTCTCCTCTGGTGCTGGTCTTTATAAACATTTTGGGGTAATGTTCTTTGCAAGCCTTTGGGTGTCCCTCCTTCCCTGGTAGTGGCTTTTACCAGGGTTTGGGGTAAGGCCCTTATCAGTCTTTTGTTTCTCTCTCCTTCTTTGGTAGTGACCTTTACGAGGGTTTGATTTAAGGCCCTTAACAGGATTTTGGTTCTAGCTCCTTCTCTGTGTGTGGTCTTTACCAGATTGTGGGGTAAGGCCCTTAGTATGCTTTTGGTTCTCTGTCCTCCTCTGGCGCCTGCCTTCACCAGGGTTTGGGGTAAGGCCCTTAGCAGACTTTTGGTTATATCTCCTCCTCTGGTACATGCCTTTACCAGGTTTTGGGGTAGAGCCTACAGCAGGCTACTGGCTCCCTCTTCTTCTTTGGCACTGCTCTTTATGAAGGTTTGTCATAAGGCCCTCAGAAGGGCTTTGGTGCCATCACCTCCTCTGGTGCCGGCCTTTACCAGGGTTTGGAGTAAGGCCCTGAGCAGGCATTTGGTTCTCTCTCTTCTGCTACTGCTCTTTACCAGGGTTTGGTGTAAAGTGCTCAGAGGGTGGTTTCGTTAACATTGCTCTAGAATAGAGAAGGCCTACTTCACAGCACAACGCAGGCCTATTAAGAAAACAATACATCCTGCATGCAACCTGGAGAACCAGTGGGGTTGGCAGAACAGAGGAAGATCTGGGTACCCGAATAGAGTTACAGAGAAGGAAGAGATGAAGGGCTGTGTGTGAGAATGTCTCGCTGGATGGATGTGAGAGGTGGGGCAGCAAGACTAAAGCCTCAGAAGGAGGATGTGCGACCACGGCAGGTCATCAGAGGCACTGAAAGAGAGGACCCGAAAGGCCAGTCTACAAATGCACAGTTGGCAAGGTGATTGGTGAAGAGACAGCAGTAGCATGCACGAACCACTGGGGTTAGGAGAGAGCAGGAAGGAGAGTCGGGTGGGCAGTTGGCACGGATATCCTGAGAAGAACATCAAAGAGCAGAGGGTGGGAAGTTGGGGAGAGAAGGAGCATGGAGGGAGAACAGGCCACCGGTAGTGCCAGGTATAATGGGGGAGGGGAGCTAGGTGCTTGCGGATGGGTACAGTTATAGGAAAGATCCAGTTGTGGGGGTAATGGTAAATGTCACGGGGGGGGGGGGGAATGTCAAGGGAGAACAGAGAAAAAGAGCACCAAAAGGTGAGTAAAATATCCTCAGGACAGGCAGCGAGGATGAGGCAGGGAGAGAGTCAGTGGTTGAAGCTGAGTCAAAGTTTCAGGAGGACCAGGAAGTCCAAGGGGGGGTCAAAGGGCACAAGCGAGGGGCTGTTAAGGAAGCACCAAGGAAGGGAGGTCAGGTGAGGAATCGGAAGGAAGAGAAGGGTGCAACAGGAGTCATGTCAGGCACAGGAGAGGTCTGAAGGAAGGCAGAGCTTAAGTGTGAACAAGATCAAGGGGCGGCCCAGGTGAAACGGAATCGAGAAGCACCTGGCAGAAGAGAGAGCAATAGGTCAGTGGCAGTTACAAGCAGAAACTCTCTGTTGGTCGAATAACACCATCTTGGAGCAAGAGTGCGGAGACTAGTGGCGGTGAGGGTGGATATGCAAAGGAGCAGAGAGATCTACCCATGGCCTGCCTGCGTTCCCTCAGCAGCTTGTGTAGGTCCACCCTAACCCCTTTCTGGAAGAGTCTGAGGGCCTGGTAATGTAATACTGGTTGAACACTTTCTGGTCTGCTCCAGTGAAATCAAGAGAGTCCCCAACAATATGCTCCCTTCATATCAGCCTGTCATAATGGACGCGCGCGTGTGTGTGTGTGTGCGTGCGTGCGTGCGTGCTTGCGTGCGTGCGTGCGTGCATGTGTGTGTGTGTGTGTGTGTGTGTGTGTTTCAGAAGCTGCTTGAATGCACCACTGTCTGCAGAATTAAAAATGGAGTGAAAAAAAGTTGAAAAGCAGCTGAGGATTTAGGAAAGAGAGCAAATCCAGACCAGAGTCAAATAAATGGATGACATTTTTACCCACACCTATTCTTACTTCTATATGTTGGTATTTTTTCAAACACAGAATGCAAAATACTGCACGTAGGACTGGGCCCCTTGTGATTTTCAGTCTTCAATCACGGCTGGAAAAACAGTCAAAGTGCATTTGGCAGAATGGAGACGTGTGGAAAAGGCCTCCTGCCGCCACTGAATCCACTGTGAATATTACCTACAAATGTAAGACCTCCAAGAGGACATGAGGCGATGCAACAGAAGAAACAGGCTAGTGCAACAGACTGAACAACTTCATTCTTTAGTTCTGCAAATTTGATAACCCATTGTCATTGATTGCCCAGGACTCATGTGTGTTTTCTAAAGCAACTGTTACAATGTTTGAACTATTGGAAAAGCACAAGAAAGCAGCTCATGCTGTAGAACATTAGGTTGCAGCACAGCAAAGTATTCCAGCTGAACCTGTTATTCTTTTGTGACTCACGGGGACAGGAATAGCCACAACATACTATTTGTGCAGGTCTCGTTTCACTACAAACACTGAAAAAATGCTAAGAGTACTACTCTGTACCCTGTAGGAAGGTAGCCCTCCGGGCATGACTGCGGTTATAAAACACCAGGAACATAGAAGTAGTAGCACAAATGCCAAAGGCATCTACTAGTAGTTAGTCACTAGTGCTATGGCGCGACAGCAGCAAAACCTACTGGTGTGACAGTACAGTGGGCGGGATGGTGACTGGCTGTTTGTGGTAGGGCTGCAGTAAAGCACGTCTGGGCTCCTCCAATCCTGCTCATGGTGTCATGTCATATCGCTCTGCAAAGACGTCATGCCCTACCTGCCCCTGGGCTTGCCCTGGCATGAACATTCATTGCACAGAGTTCCCGTGGTGCAATGGGGTCGTCCTTGTCCTGTAACATAAAGAACTGCCATACGTTGGACTTACTTGCTGGAGCAAGAGGATGTGTCCTCCTGCTTCCTTCTCTCCTGGTCACAAATGTGCTGGCGGCATTGGTGGAGTTGGCGCTGTGCTTTGCACTCTCACCTCTGATATACTGCCTCCGAAAGGCCCCGTACAAAGGTGGAACATTAGCTTGATGCATCCGTACTCCCTCTGTACCCCTGACATTACCCACCTTCATAATTCCCTCCGTATGACTGGTTCCCCAAATCATCTGCTGCAGGGACCTGGATTCAGAGGGGTCACCCCGTTACCATGGTCATTGCCATCATCATCACCACCTTCTTCATCATTATCCTTGGACTTCTCGACAGTTGATACGGATAGTGGAGCAGGAAAGGAGGAACACCCCACATGCTGCATCTTTGCCCTAGTATCTCCCGGCTCATGAGTAGACGCAGTCTCTAAATCCCCAACACATTCATGGGTGCTCCAGACAGGTTAGCATTCAGAATTATAGCTTTTCCATAGCAACAAGAAGATGGCTGTTTGCAGACTCAGTTACAGTCATTGGCCCTCATTACGACCCTGGCGGAAAGCGACTGACCGGAGCGCCACAGCGTAAATAGCGTTTCCGCCATTGCACGAAGGAGCAAAGTGCGGCCCATTCCGACCCATCGGGCACGAGCACCACGCCACGGCGGAAGTGCAAAGTCCGCGATGGCGGAAATGACCCCAAAACGGCCCACACCGCCGCCGTACGGCGCCCTAGGTGCAATACCGCCACCCCTCTCAGCGGTCACCGCAGTGTGCGCCTACCGTAAAGTACGGTGACCGGAAAAATACGGAAACGGAAGCTAAAACATGGGCCCGGAACGGGAAACATCCCGCCGTACACCTATAAAAACACTAAAACCACACAACCACTAAAATTACCACCCTGAAACACACCCCAACCCGTCAACCACCCTAGCGAAACCAAGTAAAATGGGAAAAGCAGCGAAGAAAGCGTGCGACCGCAAGCGGCAGGTCCACTTCTCCCGTGAGGAACTCACCGTGCTAACAGAGACCCTCCAGGAGAATGCTGCCGTCGTCTTCTCCACGCAAATGACCAGAACGGCACTTGCAAACAAGAAGGCCATATGGGCTCTGGTGGCACAGCGGGTAAGTGCGGTGGGGACCGCACCCCGCACCCCACAGCAATGCCGCAAGCGATGGGACGACCTGTGGATACGCGTCCGCAGCATACTCTCTGCCAACCGCAACATTGCCACAGCCACCGGGGGAGGTCCTGAATCACCCATCAAGTTGACCCCCTGGGAAGAAATATGTGCCTCCACCATCGGAATGGAGAGCATAGAGGGAGTCGGAGGGATGGAGAAAGGAGTGCAGACATCAGAAGAATCAGGTAGGTGGGCCAGATAAAACAATGCCAAATCCACACAGACCATCCATGTGAAGTACCATGCGTCCACATAGTGCAACAGAAACACATGTCCTGGAGAACGTCCACACACATCGGCCTGATAGCGCACGTTAAAACCCACAATAAATACATAAATAATTAAAAACCCCTAAAACACGCACTACACGTGCAGCAGGCACACCCTAACTGCAGGCTGCCAAACAACTGCACCCTCACTCCACACACAAATGAAAGCACCTCCAAGGCCCCGACCCAAATCACCCTCAGGTACCACCCCAATGCATGTGATACAATGCCATTCCAATTCCCACAGACCCATCAATAACCCTCGCCCTCCTTTACTCCACCACAGGGTCCGATCCAAACGACGAGCTACAGGACACCCCTACCAGCACACCTGCAAAGAGGGCCAAGACCAACGGCCAGAGACCCTCCACCTCAGCTGCACGCATCAAGACACGGCAGCAGCACAAATCAGGTGGCAGCACAGAGGAGGGAACATCAACAGGCACCCCAGCAGCCAGCATGCCCACAACACCACCACCACAGGTCCCCCCAATGGATGCCACAGAAGGCACTGCCTCAGGTGGCAGCAGCACCATAGGTGACACCCCATTGATGGCAGCATGCTCGGACACAGAAAACGGGGATGCCGAAGTCAGATCCATCCATGACCTGTCCCAATCCCCCTGTCTGTCCCATCCCGTACAACCTGAGGATACCACGCAGGGGCACCCACAAGACGACGACTGGCCATCCCCCACAAGCCCTGTGGCAAGGCAACATGAGGACAACAGCCCCTCTGCGACACCCCCGCAAATGGCCATGGCCCAGCAGAGGCAACAGTCCCTCGACCAGTTGATCGAACAACAGCAGCAACTGGCCACACTCCTCAAGGACCATGCCGATGAATGTGGGGGCACTAAGGCAGGCATAGAAACATCAACTGAGACACTTAGGGCAGAAATGGAGAGAGGCACAGAGACGCTAAGGGCACAAATGGAGAGAAGCACCGAGAGCCTGAGGGGGGAACTGCATGCGACGTCCAAAGACGTATGTGCCGAACTTGCCGCAGTGCGCCGCGTGCTCACTGAGCTCTCGCAAACCCTTAGGGACATGCATGGACGTGAGCAGGCAGACACATCATCCGTTGCAAGTTCCGTCCAGGGCAGCCCCCAACGTAGATCTGGAAGGAACCTGCGCTCCACAGGCAGGGGTGCCCCTGATACCCGCAGAGGGGGCAAGCAATAGCGACAGCCCACTGACAATGAGCATCTTTGGACACTGGTGTTCGGGGGGGAGGTAGGAGGGTGGAGGGGGTGTGTTGGGCTCACTTGGGTGGCGGGTCGATAGGGTGTTCAACATGACATCACATATGCCATAAAAAGTGCACGATAAACCAATGAGATGTGTGGACATTGATCTTCGTGTACTAGGCCATCATAGGCGTACAGTCCATATTGTGCATGTCCCAGACACACGCAGTGCCACGAGTCCCGTGTCCATGTATCAGCCACCAGGCGTGAGTGCTAGAAGCATACATCAATGAGATGCTGACGAATGTCACGGGCCTCCGGTGCCTCGCAGGCTCCATGAGGTGCTGCCACATCCCCACCCTCATCATGACCATCATCAGGTGCTTGCAGTTCTGCGTCAGGGGGCATGGGCACATTTCTACGTACGCACATGTTGTGGAGCATGACACATGCCATGACCATCTTTGCAACCTTCTCATGGCGGTACAGGAGTGCCCCGCCAGACCTGCTGAGGCAGCGGAAACGAGTCTTCAGTAGGCCGAATGCCTGTTCTATGACTACACGGGTACGTGAGTGGGCATGGTTGTAGTCCTCCTCATGCTGGTCCCGTGGGTTCCGGACTGGTGTGAGGAGCCATCTCTTCAGTGGATATCCAGCATCACCTGTATGTGGACGAGAAACGTATGATGTGGAATGCCATTGATACGTACGCACACCCCCCCGCTTCCTGCCAGTACATTGCAAAATTAACATACCCCACATCATCATGCATGTAATGAGACTCACCGAGTAGCCAGGATCTGTTCCCTGCATGTCGCTCCATGTAGCGTGGTATTGTAGAGTTCCTCAAGACCATAGAATCATGGGTTGATCCAGGGAATCGGGCACAACAATGTGTAATGATCCTGTTGGAGTCACACACCATTTGTACATTCAGGGAATGAAATTGTTTTCGGTTGCGGTACTGGGCCTCCATGGCATGTGGGACGACCAATTCAACATGGGTGCAGTCGATGGCACCAATGCAACCCGGTATGCCGGCAAGTGCATGGAATCCCACTTTTGTGTTGGTAATTTCCTGCTCCGAGCGTGGTAGTGAGATGTAGTCGTCTGCGTGCTGCAGGAGGGCATCGAGCACTTGAAATAGTGTCCGTGAGAACAGTGGCTGAGAAATGCCATGCAACTGTCCGACTGTGTGCTGGTAGGTGCCTGTGGCCAGGAAGTGGAGTACAGACACCACCTTCAGTAGGGGTGGGATGGCGGTTGGGCTATCTATCATGCTGACAAGGTCAGCCTGTGTCATGTCCACAATGGCGGCTATGGTGTCCCGGTCCAAACGGTAGAGGGTGTGGATCTGCTCATCAGTGAGGTTGAACGGATGTGCTCGGAGGCGTGGGATTGCGGGCTGCCTGCGTGGTGGTAGTGGCTGTGCTGGCGGCCCTTGCTGGCCCTGCCTTGGCCTCCTCCTCCTCCTCCTCCTGCGTCTCCTCCGTGCGGCCGGTTGTAGTTGGCGTTCGTCTTCTTCTTGGAGTCGGAGCACTTGCAGTGCTATCAGGTCCCCCAGGGCCAACATCGCGAGTCCTGCCGGTAGCATTTCGGTGTGGTTGTGGGAGGAGACTGGCTGTGCAATTTATGTGTTTCCAGGCTGTATGGCCTCCACCTGTGGTGATTAATTCCACCTGTGCAAACTGCTCTCCCCTTTGGCCGAGCACGTCCCGCGCAGAACGCTGCAAATCGGGGAATGGTATCTTGCTATTGCAATCATGTATTTGTACCCGATGGCCGTGTAAGATTGGTTGATATGTTCATTCTGCTGTGGTCCCATTGTTTCACATACTATCTGTGCAGTCGCGAACAGACTTGTGAAGGGTCAGTGGAACGTAGTATTCGAGTAACGGTGGGCCCTCATGCAGCACTGTACCGAGTTGCAACGACGGGCGGGGCGTCCCATTTGTGGGTGAAGGCAGTTGCCATTTTCACACACAGCCGCACTCGATGGAATAATTAGTGATTTCAAACGGCCACAGGTGCCTTTTCGACGTGATGTTGCAAATGAGGAATTCGAAGGGCGGCGCTTTCGGTTTCCAGCTGGCGAGGAGATGCCCACAGGTCTGACTGCAAATATAACGTTCTCTTGTTCTATGTCCTTGAGACAGGGCCCATGGCGAGGGGGCAATGATTGATATGAATAGTTTGGGATGCGCAATAGCTACGTGGGCGATGAGGCAGGCCGTTCCCAAATACATGTTACTTCACGACACTGGAATTACGGGCTGGGGCACTGTGGATTTAGCAGGCTGCATTACGCACAGACTCAATGGATGTTTCTAATGTTATGTGAGTTATTATTCATGCCTTTTGATCCCGGGATGAGGGAATGATGAATGGATGCATGGGCAGGTGATTTGATACAGGGTTTGCCATGTACAGGGCTTCTTGGGATCTATCCGCCTCCCCTACGCTATGTGATGCAGGGCTGCCATAGTGGGACCATCGTCTATCTGGCCTTGTTGAGCCCTCCCTGTCTCGACGCGCCCTCAGACACTTGTGTCCATGCACGTTAACATTCCCATCTGATGGATTCTGTTTTGACAGACGCATGCACAGGTACACTCGTTTGTGATGGTGTTTGCACCTCGATATAGATGGTCATGAGTCGCAAGTGGTTTTGGGGTGGTGATGATCCTTTTGAGTGGGCTAGCATGCATATGGCTGTGGATTTCGTGTGATCATTGAAGTGAGTTGATCGAATGTAGTTCTGATGGCCATTCTGTTCTTGTTCTTTTCTTTTGGTTGACAGGTATCTCCTCCCCTTTTGCCACTGCCATCTGTATGCCACTCCTGCAGATGGGTTTTACTCCCGACACCTGCTGCTTCGTGTTAATCAGTGGAGCAGCATTACGATCTTATGGGACGATCGCCAATGGGCCACATGCCCTTACGCAGTACTGGTGGCTCGGAGCAACATTTCGGCCTTTCAGCTGGACTAGTGCCTCCCCATTGGGTCGGCCCTGCGGTTCTGTGCGCTTCCATGTTGCCTTTTCGTACGTGAATGTGGCTCTGTGTACCATGGGGGAACAGGGCGACACACAGGTAGTGGCTGGTCATTTCTTGCGGATGCAGCACACAATGGTGATTAGTGTTTTGGAGTTCATGGCCTGATGGCTGTGTGGGCTTGGTGACTTTGATGTGCATTAAATTTCTATTCTGATTTGGCCCGTGTAGCGTTTTTCTTTGCAAGTGATGTGGCATATGCCTATTTGGGGGGCGATGTATTGTGAGGAGATCTGCATTGGGTTCCTGCTTCGGGGTTTAGTTGCGTGGTACTGTGCTGGGCGCGTTTGCCTACGAAGCCCAGTGAGGTCAGGGATGGGGGCTGGCAATATGACTGTTTGAATGTTGTCATGCTCAGGGGCGGGGGATTGGGTTTTGTGTAACAGATGCCGGTCAGCCAGGTGGACTGGTGGAATGATGTGATTTTCGGAATATTGCTGGTCACAGGTGCCTGTGTTTGCGTGCGTTTCTTGGTGGGGGACTGTGGTCATGTCCATTGGGATGGCTTCTGTATTCGTGCCATCTGTGCCCTGCAGCTCCCATTGGCCCCTCTTGTGTTTCTTTTGTTCGTTGCCATGCAGGGCTGACTTGTACATTTCAATGGTTGCATTGTGACTTCATTGCACCTACGGGGGGTTGTACTTTGTGGGCAGGGAGCGGTGTACAGGCACTCAGTGGGGCCGTTTACGGTTGATTCGCGATGCCGTACTTCTCGCCATGGCGGATTGGTACATTACGCCATGCCTGATGGCGTTAGGTACATGTCCGCTAGGGTCGGAATTGGCGTACCCTTGCGCTATGGTGGTCTTTGCGGTTTGGCATGGCGCGCGCGCGCGTGCTTGGTGCAGTTAGCGTTGGCGTTCACTACGGTGTCGCTAATGGCTTCGTACTTTCCGGTGACGGGTCATAGTCGCACCGAGCGCTATTCGATGGCGGAATTGCATTTCCGCCATCGTTTTCCCCTTTCCGCCAGGGTCGTAATGAGGGCCATTGTATCCATTCTCTCACCTCAAAGAAATTCTTACATTGGTCATTTGCAACTTCACAAACAACTAGTGTTTTGTTTGCCCACTAACCAATGGCACCGTCAATTACAGCCACTAGATATAATCCTCTCCTGCCTACCATTAAATATAAGCGTTATTATCGACAATTATCTACACTTAATAGTAGGTCTGTCCACACAAAGATGACACACTCGGGTACAGAAACAGAATGTGATCTCTTACCTCAAACGGATTCTAGCATAGCTGTGCACAATTATTTCAAGCAACAAGTATTTGGTCTGGCCACTAAAAGACAAAACACTCAAGTAAAGACCCTGAATGCATTCTCTTGCCCCAAAATAACTCTACCATCTGCAATGTGCAACATTACAAGCAACAAGTATTTGGTTTGCCTACTTCCAGATGGAACACTGAATGCAATCTAATCATGCCATCACATGTATGCCATCTGCAAATTCCCTGGAGATCTTCTCCTCACACTATCAGGAAACGTTGCATGCGTTTATGTCATGCAAGGCAGTCAGACAGTAGGATTTTCTCCTCCTGAGTCCTAAAAAGGCAACTGAATATCATCTCTTCCTGCATCTCAAGAAACATCAGATTTATTATCTACAGCTAATATACTCTCGTCCCTCAAAAGGATGCTTACATTTGTTGTTTGCAGTGTTTGGCCTAGACACAAAAAGATGAAACACTCAGTTTCAGATACTGTATTTACTCTCTTGCCCAAAAAGGATTCTAAGACGTGTTATTAGCAACTTCACAAGCAACAAGTATTTGGCCTGGCCACTAAAAGATACCATAGGGATTTGTAGCCACTTTGTATTTTTATTGTGCTTGATTTGTACGATGAAATCCTTAACAAAACCTTAAATACATGAATATTTCACAAAAAAGAAACAGCTTTCTTTTAAAACTCAAACTATTGTAAGAGCAATAAAATAACAAATAGTTCAATCAATGAATACATATTAAAACCATAATTGAACAAACATGTATCATAGAAATGTATTAATTATGTACAACCATCTTAAAAAGCTAATTCAAGTACTTGACCATTGCTAAGACCAAGGACAATTTAGAACCGTTCAAGATAGAAATCCCCCAAAGTTCTGGAGTTAAAGTTGTATCAAATTTTACAAATTTCCCAAAATAAAATTGCCTTGAGAAAACAGACTTGGTCAATTAACCAGTAGATGTTCCAAGTTTTCCAACATATTGGTCTGCTTGCAGAATCTGCAGATTCAGATTCTCTTTCAAAACCCAACCGGGCTCCAAGCACTTCATACATTGGTACATGGACATTTTAAAAGGTATCTCTGTAACACATTGAACGTTTTAACCTCATTGTTAAAATGATAAAATAACGTATAGCTCTTAAACTCTGAACATGTCTTGATCCAATCATTCCTGTAGATCTTTTTTTAGCCCTCAATGGATTGGCTATTAATGCATCTACTGTCATATTTATTTGTTCAAGGGTGGACAGAACAACCTTCATCGAGTTCACACACAGTCTTTCATAATCCTGGAACATTATTTCTCCTAATTGATTATAAACAGAATCCTGAGCTGCTGTTATGCATTTGAGAAAGAAGGAGAGGAACCTCCATTTAATCATAGCCCACATTGATATTAGACCCAACTCAAATTTTAATATTTTGGTGGGGAACCCGTCAGAAATATTAGTAACTACCTCCAAAACATACGTTCCAAACATTGCCAGAGGTCAAAATGCCTAGGAACAAAAATGTCTGCCTCATAAGTCACGGCCGGAATGACCTTTAACTTTTAGAACCATAAAACGAGGATCAGAGAACATTTTCCAAATTTCATATTTATTACAGTAGCTTGTGTCGCCCAACATTTGGTTTTAGATTTACATGTCTTCATGATTATTGCTAAATGTGCTGTCCCTGTAAGACAAAACCCAAGATGGATAAAAGAATCACATTTTTACAGAACATTATGATCTAAAAACCAATGATATCTCTTCTCCTTTATCTTCGCAACGGGTTTTATCATCAAAATCTTAGTTTTTAATAAGTTTGTTGAAAGTGCATTATCTTCTGCATAAGTGGATTAAGCAGATAACGGACGCTGCAGCGCAATTGCAGTCTGGCCTATTAATACCAAAACATCAGCATACAGAGGATGGGTAATAGGTACTTTACCGGGTTGGGGAGGGAAACATCTAGGTTTATACAGGGTTTCTGATATATCTGAAATAAACAAATTAAAAAGGCAAAGGAGTCAACATACAATCGTGCTTCAACCCACGGTATCTCGGAATCTTCCTAGACTATTGACCCTCTTGATTTAAACATACCAGAATGCTTATGTCAGAGTGCATCAATATTTCCAATAAATAGGATGGACAAGACCACGTCTTTCGTTTAGACAATAACAGTTTCCTGTCCGAACTATCGAATGCTGCAGCAAAATCAATAAATACATATTTTCTTTTTGACTAAAGACTGTATTTAATCAAATTCAAAATAAACCCATTGAACAATTGCAAACCCTGCTTGGAACGGGTCTACTCCATCAGTTATTGCCACACATACCAATGATGCAAACATTTTACTGGGAATATCAAGAGGAGGTATTGCTATTTGTCTTCATTCGATTTCCTTTTTTTAAAATCAGCACAATTATAGATAATTTCCAGGTAATTGGAATTTTCTTATCATACAAAATTTGTTTAAACATTCGGAAGAGTGTATCTGCCCAAAAGTCAGGACAGTTCTTAAGGGTGGTATTGGGCATACCGCCTGGGCCTGACGCTTGTTAGTTTTTACCTTTTAGGATTTTTTTAATATCCTCTCTATCAGTCTCGACCAGCCAGGGACCAGATATTCTTGTGCTCTCACACTCAGCCCTGGTAACCTCTACATCGTAGAGTAGTAGAAAAAGTCTGATCCACTCAGATTCTGCAATAGGATTTATTTGCATGCCCGCTTCTGAATAGGCTTCTTAAACGCTGCTATATTATTCGTTGTAAGAGTATCTAGCATAACGTCAACGTCTTTCTGTAGCATAGTACCTTTGTAACACTTAAGCCAATTCCGATAGCTTGATTGACTTTTTTTTTTCATCTCAGCTATTCTGAATCTCACAGGTACATACTTAAGAGCTCTTATGGCATATCTCATCAATTATTTGTGTGTTAAAATGTCAACATCAAAAACATGTCTATGTTTATATAGTATCTTTCCCAGAGGTTGTCATATTTCGAGGGAGATGTCAAATTTCCAAAACCAAGCAGGTCTAAAAAAAAAAGTTTTTAAAAGACCATTGAATTTCTGTGTGTTTGAAACATTCCCACTTAGTCTGGTCCTACCCTTATTCACCTCAAGGTACGGGGTATATTCATCTCTCGTTAAACCTATGGATTGTAACTCCCACACCAAGTTTACAATATTATGATCACTGTTTTTAGTCAGAATAATCTGGAGACGTGTTGAATAATTCAAAAGAGATCTGATATAAACATATAATATAACAAAGCTGTTTGAGGATCACATGGCCACCTTCACCATTGAGAATGTGCAAATTCCAATCCAATTGTCCAGCAAGTCTAAGCACGCAACAGCCCGTCTACTCGAGGTGTTTTGTAGCTTACAGGCACATTGTCACCCTTTTGCAATCACTTCCGACTCCTTGGATCAATCATATAATCTCTTGCCTTCCTCCAAACAATTATGTGGTGTTCTTTTCCTCTCGTTGATAAGAAATGTCACGTGAGTTTATGTCATGCATTGTGGTCACTGCGATGTAACTAGTGACAATAAGATTGCCAATCCTTTTTCAGTTTCCTACCTCTCGCTCAGCTAAATTCTACATTAATTCTCTACCTGTCCCTCAACTAAAGCCTTTTTATGTGTATCCCCCCTCAACTAAAGCCAATTACATTTACTGCTCTAGAAACATCCCTGCCTCTGCCTAACAAGGCTGTTTCTAAAATGAAAACATGCATTGCCATTCTCGTGCTATTCCATCACACAACACTTTGCTGAAGCTATTGGTAATGCTTGCAACAACTCGATTCATCAGAAAATGTGCAAGTTTGTAGTTCGTTAAATGTCTAAAGAGTTTTACTCAGACTGAGACATAATGTTGAGTTCTGTCATGAGACCCTTTGCTTCCAGAAGTTACGAGCTAATGAAATGCTGCAATAGCGATTCTATTGTGTATGCGATATGCTGACCAATTGGCTGCAAAGAAATACGATGACAGAGATTCCGGAATCCTTAATCATAGAGCAATTCATTAAGTCATTCCTTCCTGATCTCTAGAGAGCGAGCGGCTAAGTAAATGAATTCCCCCACCGGGGAAAATGTAATGGAAACCACCAGTGCCCATCAATGCTACGGTGGTAGCCTGCCTGTGGTTATTACATCAAGCCCAGAAGAACACATTTACCAGAACAGGAGGAAGACCCAGACAAGCTTTAGCATGCTCAAATCTGATCAGGCCTTAAAGGTCTGCTGATTGGCTTTACCTTCAACGAGAATCTGGGCTCCAAAGGAAAAAAACAATGGGGAGTTTCCCAAATGGGGACCTACTGCAAGGTTTAATCCCAGTGGAGCTGGAAAGGAACCCCTGGATAGCAGTCTATAGCAAGCTCATCCTGAGTCTTACTCCTCGTATTTTCAGCAGTACCTCGAAGACTGACCATTCTATGGCTATGCCCACGATGACCAACGCGACTCCAGTTCCATCCTAGAGGTGCGCAGAAAGGGAAGGTTCAAGTTCTCTCAAACTCAGGGAGTTGCGACGAATCTGGATTACTCATCCCTTCTCCCCAGAGGGGAGCCACCCCCTTTCAGGCTAGGGGAGGTAAGCCCGCTATGCAAGACCCTCCCTAGGGGTCTGGGTAAGTAGGAACCCACTGGGGGTGACTTCCCTCTTGGGGACAAGGGGCCTCATTACACGGTAGGCAGTAAACCATGGCGCTATTAGCGCCATGGTTCATGCCGGTAATTTACCGGTACCGCCTTGGAGGAAAGGGGAATTACCGCCCTATTCCAAGGTTGGCGGGGCAGTAATTCCTCCTTCCTCCATTGCCCTTCCCCATTCCCATTTTTGCCCCATAGGGCATAATGAGAATGGGGAAGGAGCTAATTACGGCACCGCAAATTGCGGTACCGTAATTAGCTCCACTGGTCCCTTTGCGCGTTGGTTTTTAACGCCTGCAAAAAGCAGACGTTAAAATCCCCAACCCGCAAAGGGACCTCATAGTAAGGCGGCAAGGATTTACCGGTACCAGTAAAATACCGGTACCGGTAAACCCTTACCGCCTACCGTGTAATGAGGCCCAAGGACTCCTAATCTGGCAAGGAACTCCCCGTCCAGAACACATAATCCGGCTGCATGGAAATTGGAAAGGCTATTTTGGGGGGATTGTCATGGTAGTGGCATTTCTTCAATCTCTTTGGCTTCACGCAATATTGGATCTTACCTAAATTACACAGGCAAAGAAGAACAACACCCCCCTTTTGTTTGTAATGACATACATACATTCCTGAGGAACTTGGAAGAGAGGAGAGAGAATCCTATGCACTGGCGAACCTTTGATGGGAAGACATCTTGGAGGGATGGAGCCATGCTAGACCACGGAGCCAGCGGTAGCAAGGAGAGCAAACAGATCACTCGCAAGACTCCGGAAGGCTGGGGTGCTGACCAGCAAGAAGCCAAACCTGAAAAAAATTGTAAAGCGCCCATCTCACCTGGTGGCGTGACCGCACGGAAGCCGTGGTGGGCCTGGGACCCAATACCTGATGCTGAAACCAGACTGCAGCAGAGAGACCCGATCTCCGCTGCTGAGCCGAGCAGTGCAAGGGAAGCGAATGCTCCCAAATAGGTAATGCTGTTGGGATATTGAACTGTAATATTCGAGGCTGGGAAAGCCACAAGGTTTACAGGAGACAAGAAAACCTAAACCAAGTCCTCGCTAAAATAAGCCTGTCAGACTCAGAGGGCCAGAGCACTTTGGGGAGCCCAAGAAAAACAAAACATAACAAGCAGAACCAGAGAGAAGAGAACCTTGTGGGTTCCAGACTTTAAGCACAAAACAAAAGAACATTGCAAAGTGCTGAGTCGAAAATGGTGGAATTGTATTAAGAAACCTTTTCTTCCTGGAAAGCGGGAAACATATGGAATTTAGATTTGGCATACAGAAGCTGAAGAGAGGTTGAGAACTGTATTGTGAGAAAGTGATGACATTTTAAAACCTCTTTAAAAAGAAATACAAGTGATGGGATCAGGCAGAAGCCAAAGAGAAAGACTATTGCTCCGGCCTTTTTCTTATTTTTTCCTAAGTGGTAGGGCAAGTTAGCTAATAGGATTTTGACTAAGGACTATTTCTTTTGGGCTTTGACAACCTCCCTTACTTTTATTTGGTTAGGCAGGGAACATGCCTCATAGCGGTAGGACCAGATGGGCGTTTTATTTTTATTATTATAAACATCCTTAAAACATGGAACATCTTAGTCCGACTCCTTCTTCTGGTTCGCCACATACGGTGTCAGAAGTGGGACGTAGGCCAGCTGATATAAACTGGGGACCCTGCTATGTATGAAGTTGACAGGAATGGCCAAAGCCCCTACTCTGGACACTCCCCAGTCCATTGGATGTAATGTATATAGAATAGAGAAGATGTCCATCCCGCCAAATGAAAGGCACTTTTTTCTACGACTTTCCCTCCACTCGGATCCTACATCAGTCTAACATAGATTAGACAGAACCTACATAGCAACTAAGTCTTGACTCACCTGGGGACATGTGTTAGAAGTTGCATCGGACGTAATAGATCCCGATTATAGGGGGGAGGTGAAGGTGATCCTCCATAATCATGGGACTACAGCCAATCTGGTTAAAGAGAGGGAGGTCGTAGCACAAAGGTTACTTGAAAAAGCCCTCGCCCCAGTTCCCCAAGAGATGAGATGGTCACCTTGGCTGAAATAGAGAGATGGTCACTGGAATTTGGAGAAGCTGAGCTCATTGGAGAGGAAAGGCCGAGGACATCACCCCATTGCCCGATCTTGTCTTTGCCCAAAGAAACGATCCAGCCCTAATTAAGGCATTTGGGAGCAGAACAACGGTGTAGTGAAGCCGGTCCCTTGTTCTTTATAAAGAAAGGTTTACTCTATCAAGGGGATGTTAGGAAAGATGGTCTTAACAGAACACAGCTGGTAATCCCTCCAGTCATCTAACGACCATCCATCAGGGAATAGGGAAAACCCAAACCCAAGTAATACCTTGTTTCTACGGGTTCGTAGTGTTCACAGATGTTAAGAATTATGTTTCTACATGTAAGATTTGTCAGAACACTGCAGTCATTCCAGTTTCCCAGGCCCTGTTTCAAGCCCTTCCCGTCATCAAAGTACCCTTTCCCCGCATAGTGATGGACATAGTGGGCCCACTAGAAACATCTAAGACAAGAAAAAAATGAACACTTGTGATTGTTGACCTTGCTACTCAGTATCCCAAAGCATTTCCCCTTAGTAATAACACAAGTCAACACATACATCTAATTTCCTTCCTTTCACAAGCTGGATTCTGAAAGGAAATCCTCATGCATCAAGGCACCACTTTAATGTCTAAAATTACGCAGGACATAAAAGAAATTCTGCACATTTAAACCCTACATACCTCCATGTATCACTTACAGCCAGATGGCCTTGTGGAAAGGTTTAACCAAACCTTATAAAGAATACTCCACAAGCAGGTAGAGTCTGATGGTAGGAATTGGGATGTTATGATTCCCTGTGCCCTGTTTGCATTACGAAAATACCTCAGGCGTCTCTAGGGTATTTCCCTTTTGAGTTACTGTGGGCAAGAACCTTGAGACGTACTGGATGTGCTAAAGGAGACCTGTGAAGAGAGAGAAAAGGCCATCCTACCCATTTCCCAGACAGCCCAAAAACTAGAATCCCAGATGATCGCTGTTAGGGAAATTGTAAAACATCAGTTAGGTATGGGCCAAGAACATCAGAAGACCGTCCATGATAGACAAGCGGTAACCCGATATTTCTTAGTTCTCCTTCCCACCTGACAGAACAAAGTGATTTCTAAATGGTACAGTCCCTATACAATTCTTGAGATAAAAGGCCCATTGAATTATGTAGTGACCCAACAAGATAGACATCAGAAGACACAAATATATCATCTGAACTTGTGTCAATCCAGTAGACTACTGTAACCATTGCCACCCTCCTTACCGACCAAGACATATAACACCAGTTCGTCCCTAACCATCTACACACTCTCCCAACAAGAAGACCTTCATACATTTTTAAGCCAATTCCCAGAGGTCTTCTCTGAGCAACCAGGTAGAGTGCAGAACTTTTTCCATACATAAGGGCACACACCGGACAAATAGTGAATTTAAAACCTTAGCGGATCCCAGAGCAAGAAAGAAAATTATCGAAATGTAATTGCACAAGGCCAACATCATTGAGCCCTTGGAGAACCGTGGTCCTTCCCCATCGCTTTAGTGGCTAAACTGGACAGATTGGTGTGATTACTACTAATAAAAAACCTTGGGGTGAAAACCTCAAGCTTTTTTTTCTTTTCGGTCATTTCAATGCAAGTATATGCAGTAAGAGACCCCGGCAGCTCCTCCTTACTTCCCCCACATTAATTATAACTCTAAGCCCACCCCCACATATATTTGAAGTAAAATTCTGCCAAATAAACTTGAGGTTTTCATCCTCAATGTTTTCTGCTGTGCAGTATTCAACATTTACCAACTGGAGAAGACTTGGAGGGTCTGTATAGATTTGAGGAAACTAAATTCCATGTCTTTGTTCAATAATTATAAGCCAGTAAGATAGCTCAGCGGGTTGAGCGCTCGATGCTGCAATCTGAGCGTGATCTGCAGGTCGCAAGTTCGAATCCCAGCAAGGCCAACTCAGCCTTTCATCCTTCCGAGGTCAATAAATGAGTACCAATTTCGGTTGGGTGATATTGCATGTAAGTATGTGCTCTGTAAAGCACTTTGGATTAAGGCGCTATATAAATAACTCATCATTGTCATTATTTATCCCATGCCACGAATCAATGATCTCATTGGTAAGTTAGGGTCATCTAAATACATATCACTCTGGATTTAACCAATCGCATGTACTCCTCTGTGATTTGCACAGTGCTCCTGCTACATTCCAGGGGATAATGGATACGATTTTAGGGCCATGCTCTAGCTTTCCTTGAGCCTACTTGGATGACATTATCATACACAATAAGACTTGGCTCCGAACACATGCACCATCTCTGTGATCGCAATAGCCCTCAGGAGAGCAGGTTTAATGGCAAACCCGAAGAAATGCCATCTGGCTCAGGCGGCTGTAAAGTATCTGGGCTACTTCATGGGAAATGGACTGACTAAAGCTCAGGCTGAGATAGTCAAAGCGGTACAGCAAACACCTGTACCTAAAACCAGGCGAGACCTTCAAGCTTTTCTAGAATTCACAGGCTATTACTGGGGATTTATACCCAATTATTTCACCTTGGCCATCAATCTCACAGCCAAGTTAAAGAACTCACGCCCACAAAAGCTTGTCTGTGGAAAAGAAGATCACCGAAGCTTTGAAGGTTCAAAACATATACTATGTCAAGAACCTGTTCTGAAGATGCCTGATTTCAATGGGGAATTCGTCCTTCAGACCGAGGCCGCATTGTTACACGAGCATGACAGCATGGAACACCCTGTCTTGTTTATGAGTCGGAAGTCGTTCCCCAGAGATCAATCATACACATCCGTTCAGCCGGAAGCCCCGGCCATCAAATGGGCAATCTTAAACCTGTGTTACTATCTTACAAGAAGACGATGCCAGCTCCTGACGGATCGCTCTTCTCTGACCTGGGTGAGTCTAAGGAACCGTTCCAACGCCCGAGTCATGGGATGGTGTTTAGGTCTTCAACCTTTTCATTTCTCGGTGGAACATCAAAAAGGTAAAGAAGAAGGCAATGTGGACTTTCTGAGCCATTTCTGACCTCCCAAGAGAGAGGGAGTCTCTCATGCAATGGGAGGGGTATGTGATGAATCTGGACTACTCGCCCCTTCTCCCCAGAGCAGAGTCACCCCCTTTTATGCTAGAGAGGTGAGCCTGCCTAGCAATATCCCTTCCTAGGGGTCTGGGCAAGTTCCCTTCTTCGGGACAAGGTTTCCCATTACGGAAAAGAACTCGCTCTCCAGAACACATTACCCACCTCCATGGGAATCAGAAATACAGTTGTTACTTCTATTTTGGAATCCCCTATGTGAGGGGTCAGTAATGCGAGGTGGACAACTGCTTGTAGATTTCTCAAAATATGCCATTTTATTAGCAAAATTATATAAATAAAACACTTACACTTACACTACTCTACAGAGGAATTCCCTACCTAGTCTAAAAGTTAAGGGAACATTCTCTGGCATGGGAAAACTGGCCCTCTCACTAAACAACTAATATACAAAGGACATTTTATAGCAACACAATATAATAAACAATATTAACACAATGGGCCTCATTACAACCCTGGCGGCAGCCGTGCCTGTAAAACGGGCACGGCTGCCACCAGAGTTGCAATTCTTCCGGCACCCGTCAATGAGGAATCATCAGGTAATTCTGACATTACCGGGTGCTGGTGCCCATCAGTTCCCATTCCCATTGAGCCCCATAGGTCTCAATGGGAATGGGGACATCGGAAGTACCAGCATCGTCAACTATGGTGTTGGTGCATCCGACATGCTGTGCTCGCGGGTGCCGTTCTGCACGCCAGGCCAGACCTGGCGGGCTGACAGGCACCGCGAGCACAGCTCATAGTATGGTGGTCCAGGAACTACGGTACCGGCATGCTTACCGGCATCGTAGTTCCCGGACCGCCATGCTTAAAATGAGGCCCAATGTCTCAATGTCCTTTTCCTGTCCTGGGTAAGATCTCTTCGCAGGGCTCCAGGGTTCAAAGCCAACTCCAAAATGTTCAGCAAAAGAAAAGAAATGTTTTGAACCAGCTCTTGAAAGTTCAAAGTCAATGAAAAAGTGTATCAAACAGAAATCCACTGGTAACAACTCTTTGTTCCTGGATGAAAACATCCCCTTCCAACTTCCAGAAAAAGAAACAGCACCAACGGTAATCCTGGTTATGATATATTGTCTCTTCCTTCAGATAAATGGTCACAGTTCAGAAAAGAAGGTGTCATATTGGCCCAGTGACAATAATATACAGTTCTTTAGGACTTCTTCAGTTATAACTTTTCATTTGGTATATTTTTCAGGATGCTTTCTCTGAGCTGCTGCTTCAATTTTCAACAACACTTCTACTGTTAGTACTATCAGAACAGCCACCTTTCTCACACAGCACGATACTGCTTCAAACCACTTCAATGTGACATCTTCTGACAAGTACCACGGCTAGTACCACTGCTCAGTGCTTTGGAATGGTTAGTCAGGTTCTAACAAGACACTTCAACCTCTTCAGGTAGGCAAGGCTCTCTTCATTTTAATGACTTTCTAAAAATGGGTGGCCTCTTTGCCTCTTCTGTTTGTCTTTCTAACACAAGAGCAACCTGTTTCTTCTCACTCCTTTCTAGCTATAGCGGTCTTTAGCACCCCAGGTTGTATTTTACTTCAGAGTATTCTTCACAAGCAATTGGTTCCCTGTCCCCATCTTTAAACCCACCTTTTCTGCCAGTTATCAGCCCAAGTAGTTACACAGAAGGTTATATTCCACTCTCTCAGCTTTATTTAGGTAATAATGATGACTATGTTTCTTAGGCCACTTGGATGTCAAAACCTCACAGTGTAGTTGGATGGCTCTTTAACTCTCGGCAATACTGGCTTCACTATGAAAAGGGGGTGCCTCTTGGCTTAGGCAATGCTTGTTGTTCTTCTTCAATACTTTAGAGCCTTTACGTCTTTGAAATCGAAAGAATGCCACATCTGGAAACAGTATAGAATCCAGTCTTTCAAGTGAAAACACAATTGGGAACATGCAACCTCTCTTTAAACACATTGGTAAGGTTTAATGTTGAATAAAGAATTGCATTCCCGTGAAACGGTAAACAATGAGATTCTTCGGGAATTACAGTTAGGCACACGCAACCTCCTTTTGATGTGATTTTCACTCTATGTATCTTGCACCTCGTATATAGACACTGTTAGGTATTCCATAATGGTTTTGGGAGCTTTCCCTCTTGTTAATTATGGAACGAAATTACTCTGTTAAGTAATAATAGAAGTTAAATGCTTCAACAATGGTTTTCAATTATGTTAGTTTCTCACACGAGTGCTGCTCTTCAACGTTATGCGCACGTTCTACAATTCCATTGATAATAAGAGTTCAGATTGAACGAACAGCTTTCGCTCGCATTAAACAATACGTGAGTCACTTAGGAGCTGGCTACAGTTACTGGCAAGGCTCTGCAAGTGTACTGAATACGCGGTGCTTCACTCACTGACTTCATTGACACTGGTTTTGCAGGTTGCACTGCTTTCCCGACTTCTTCTACTACTTCTACTGCTTCTAGCTCGCTGGGGACACACATCCTTCTCCTGTATGGGTGTCTTCGGTCTTGATTTGGGAGTTTCTTTTCCTCCAAGGACCCTCAGCTTGCCTTTTGCTTCTGGCCTTAATCTCCTGCACATTCACAGCTTTGTAATCAGGTTCACATGGGGAAAATTCAGCACGTCTTCCTCCTCTGTGGTAGGGGGTCTGCCCATTTGGGGTTTTTTTTGGCTCCCTTAAGCGTTGTGGTTTTCCCAGCCTAAAATATGGAAGTCTCTCAGTTTCTTGCACTTCAGGTTTCGGGAGTACAGGACTCTCATAGAACTTACAGGTGAAACCTGCTGTCCCCATGTTCCGGTGTCTCTT
Source organism: Ambystoma mexicanum (assembly GCF_040938575.1). Taxonomy (NCBI): domain Eukaryota; kingdom Metazoa; phylum Chordata; class Amphibia; order Caudata; family Ambystomatidae; genus Ambystoma; species Ambystoma mexicanum. The sequence continues at coordinate 9,965,816 of NC_090925.1, forward strand.
CTGCACTCTCAATTCCTTTTAATTTGCCAGGTGTGGGATAGTAGCCTTAGTTGCCTGACTACTGCAATGGCTACTAGGCTTAATTGCCTGACTGCTACGTCTGCATGCCTCTTCAGCCCTCTTCTTCGTCTCAGTACCTCTATGATTCTGGGACTTTTAGTTTTCTTTAACAAAGTTAGGTTTTTCCACTTTTAAAGTATTAGTAAGTTTAGATGTAATTCCTGTAAGGCTTTCAACAGAGGGACTATGAGAATTAGATGGTTTAGTGAAGACTAGATTGTCATAATCCATCACATTGTACCCTTGGGATTGAGGAATGTATTAAGTTTGAGATACCAAAACGGATCTTTCTTTTGGTATAGTTTGTTCTAATATTATAACCGTGGGATTTACAACCTTAGATCTAGTATGAGGTTGAGAGACATTAAAATGACAATAAGTCATACCCTATATAGGTACAGTGGTAAGAGTCTCCCTCGCAGAGGAAACATACTATGTGTCATCCCATCGCACAGAATCTCCTCAACACCCTGGGCCCAGTCTCCTCCCAGGTGATCCTCCCACAGTACACCACCCCCAGGGTTGGGATCAGGAAGTGTCTGCCTTCCCCTGGCCCCCTGGGAGGAACCGGAAAGCGGTTGCCCTGACGGCCAATGAAGCCACAGTAAAAAAAGCGACCGTCTCACCTGGTGGTGTAACCATGCAGAACCCGCGGGGAGCCTGGGGCCCGTCAATTAACGCTGAGACCAGACTGCAGCAGAGAGAACAGATGTCCAATCGCCGCACGAGAAGTGTATTAAATGCTGAGCTGAGCAGCAGAAGCAAAACAACGCTCTCGAAGAGTTAACGCCATAGAGGGGTGAACAGTATTATTTGAGGCTGGAAAAGCCAAAAGGGCCTGATAAACGTGAGCAGGCAAACACCCTAACAAAGCCAAGCTAAAGCAAGAACTTCAGAGGGCCAGAGGGCTTTGGAGAGCCCTGAGAAACTGAGAGACTTCCATATTTGAGGCTGGGAAAACCACAACGCTTAAGGGAGCCAAAAAAAAACCCAAATGGGCAGACCCCCTACCGCAGACCCACCAAAGTAAGCCTGGCAGAGGGCATGTGGACATTGTCGGGCCCAAATAACATGAAACATAATGAGCAGAGCTGGAAAGAAAGCGAACTGGATGGCTCCAGTCTTTAAGCGCAAAACAAGAGCATTGTCATGCACCAAGTCGGAAATGGTGAAATGTTATTGAGAACAAATTTTCTTCCTGGAGAGTGGGTACCATATGGAATTAAGATTTGGCATCCAGAAGCTGCAGAGAGGTTCAGAACTGTATTGTGAGAAAGTGATGAACTTTTAAATCCTCTTGAAAAAGGGATACAAGTGATTGGACCAGGCAGAAGCCAAGGGCACGGGCTATTGCTTCCTTCTCCTTTTTCTGTTACTTTTTCCCAGGTGGTAGGGCCAGGTAGCTACAAGGATGTGGCCTGAGGACAATTTCTTTTGGACTTTGGTGAGACCCCTTACTTTTCGTTGGTCAGGCAGGGAACTTCGCTCATAGCGGTAGGGCTAGATAGGTGTTTGATTTGTATGTAAATAAACCTCCTTAAAACGGCACATCTTAGTCCGACTCTTCTGGTTCACACATAGTCTACAAATGTCAACAAGGTCTGATCTCGTCTGCCCTGCTGAGGTTATTCTAGAATCTAGCATAAACATGACTTGTGTTCATGGAGCCCAAGGGATGTACCCCAAAGCACAAATGACTCTTCAATAAGGCCAAGGAAAGGATGTCATTACGATTCATTGGAATGGACGGCCCGTTTCTTGATGACTGACTAGACAAAGTGAAATACTGCTGTCAGAACTAGCAAAGTGAACAGTATCGACACCCTCTCCCGAACCACAGAAGCCAAATTGAATCAACCCTCCCCGTGTGGTTGGTACGGGTTCCTGGATTTTAGTAGTACAGGTAACCACGAGGCAGCCAGCAGAGTGAGAGGGATTAGGGAGAGGTTGTGGATAGGAAGGGGGAGTGAGGGAAACTGGAAAGAGGGTTAGGGTAACGAGATTGGATAGGTAGAGGGAGTTTAGGGAAAACACCTTAATACCTTGCCACATATAGTCCTACTATCTGCCCCGACCTGCTCCTGTAAAGGAATACCTGCCTAACACTAACCCACTCCCAACCTCCCACACCTGTAAGCTGAATCATGAACAGTCATCACTTTCAATGAAATGCCTAAGCAGCATACCCAGTTTACCATTGGCCGTCATGCCCATAGTAGCCCACTGGAACTCGGAATCATGTGACACGTATGACAATGGAGCAGGCAAAAACAAGAGCATGATGGCGTAATGGAACAAACAAACATGTGTGGTTTCTCCACATGTTGGCAAAGCATGAAATGGAAAACAAAACAAACACAGCTCACACTGAGGGTCTTCCAAAGTCTGTTTTCTTACTGTTCTCTGGCTGCAACATACCCCAGATAGAATTGTATTGCCCAAAGGAGAGTTCCGCAAAGTTCAACTACTGAGCCCAGGGCACGTGCATTGTGTTAATTGCCACACGTGCCTTTTCCTGCACCTTTTCTCAGCTATGCAGCATTTCGTAGCTGCCAACATTAGTCACATCACCCCAGGGAATTTTGTGTTACCGAAGAAGAGTTTAAAGGAGTTCAACTGACGGAGCGCCATCACACGTGCCCTGTGCTAATGGCCACACATGCATTTTGAGCTTTAACATGATTCATCAATGGAAGTCCAGGGGCCCCATGAGGTGCCCCAGACGAGGTGCCCCAGACGAAGCTGACGTCGTGTTGAGAAGAGCGCCTCAGATCTGGTCTCTGCCGCATGGCCTGCGTTCCTTATTGCTTGTCGTGCCAACTGCCAATGAGGCAGCCTCCTGCTTTGTGGTCGCCGCGTCCGCCATTGCCATGACCTTCCATAATCCACACCTGGCACGGGCAGCCGATGGCCTTAAATGCACAACCGCGAGACTGCGCGTGCATGACTTCTGGACCAAAGCCTACTGGGAAATGGGTATCCAGAGATGTCATTCAATAGGTACTACCGAACACTGTAATACCAAATAAATATTACCAAAAAAAGTTTCAGTCTTTTTTAAAAATAGATAGGGGGTTGGGGTAAAGGGGTAAATCAGCTAGCGGGTGGTTGGGGGAGACAACCTTGAAAAAACAGGGGCATTGCGGGCGAGGGGTGCCCAAAAACAAAACAAAAACAAACCAAATTTACTTTTGGGGAAAATCTACTCTGTATACCAGTGCTCGGTAACATCACATGGAACCAGAAATCTTGTCCGCACCCCAGACTGCCGCAATGCCGCAGTTTGTTGCCGACGTCTGGTGACTGCGTCCACAACCCGCGCCGCGCATGTCCCCACCTTTGCCTGACAGGCACAACCAGGAGTAAAAGTACCAGGAGAAATATGTTGTTTAAAATAGTAGCAATTGTGGAATCAGGAAAGCCATTGGCCCCCCAATTTCATTAGGAACCCTGGGCCGAGAGGTATCTACCCCTTTAGGAGAGTGGGAATTGGACAGGTGCATAAGTGCATTGCATGTTATTAATATAAGAACTTTATCTGTGAAATGTATGAGTGATAATATTAAGTCAAGTCTTCCCGCCAAACTCATTTATCTATTATTAATATGTAAGTTAAGAGAGGATAAGTAATTATTAAATAAGTGCCCTTTATTTCATATTAAGCAAGCAAAAGGGGTGCACTGGGCAGACATTTCTCCAATCTATGAATGTTACATATGTTTCTCCAGCACCCCTTAATAGGGATATTCTCCAATTGCTTCCAATTGGATCTTATCATCCAGATGGCTATGACTATGAAAAGATGATAAGTGAAACACGTGTGATTAATGTCCATTGCATTGAAAGCTGGTCTTCCTAAGAGACTATTGGCAAGGCATCGAGGAACAATCTTCTTACATATACCTGCAAGGTATTTCCAAACCTGCAACCACAATATGTTAGTATATTCACTCTGAAAAAGCATGTGTTACATGCCCCAATACTATTACTGCAGGACCAACAATTGCTGTCATTTGCAAAATGAGATTGATACATATTCAGTGGAGTAATGTCTGGCTAAAGAAGAAGGTCTGGGATATATTAGCTGATCGCAAGCTTGCTCATCAAACTGCCCTCCACAGTCCATCTGCCATTGTTCCTTGGTCGACCGTCCAATGCCTGGTATTCCAGTCTTCACTGCTATCCTCCACGGATCCGCGGCTCTGTCCGGAGGCATCGATGTAATACAAGGACACCTGGGTGCATCCGCAACTAGCGTGTTCCCTGTAAAGGAATTCAAGCTGCCAATACATGTATTAAGCAGTTTATTATACTGGCTCACGCCAGAGTTTATTCATGAACATGTCATTTTTAATTCCTCAAATGATATCATATTCATATCTGTAAATAGCTGATCCATGAACTTAACTCCCTTACTAAGCCATGGCTTCCAGAGAATAGTTTGGCTGGGTATTACACCATAATATGGGGAAATTGATTTGATGGTTTGTCCTCAAATATACATAAAAAAACTCTCTGAGTGTAGCTGCTGTAATATGAATTGCTTTAGAGAACCTGTAGGATGATTTGCTTAAATTATAAACCAAATCTTTAACAGAAAAGGGATGTACTATCTCTATTCCAATGTTGGGCTGGTTTCTGTATAAACGAATTGTGATAACGCCTAAATTCTTGGAATCTAACCCCACCATTCCATGCAGATTTTTCAGTCGAGCTAGGCCAATTCTCTTTTTTTGTATGCCCTATAGGCAGTTTAGGAGTTGGTTGACAATGGCGAGGAGACAGGAATCATTGATAAAGAGTGCAACTGGAGATAACATCATTGTAATAGTTCCAAGACAACCCCACCAAGTCAGAAACAGCAGAGACAGAGAAGACACTGGATTTCTAAGTCTCGCCAGTAGGTGGTTAATGATCTGTTTAAGCAATTCTAGTTGCTATACATATATACCTAAGTATTGAATCGCATTCTGACACCATTTAAAACCAAAGGCATATATTTCATGTTTCAAACAAAATGAGTTCAGCTGTAAAATGTCTGATTTCTTCTTTTGTAATGTCTACCCTGGCATTGTGCTAGATAGCTTTACAGTGTTTCATACATGTGGCATATTGATGTTGGGAATTGTCATAAAGATTAGGATATTGTCCGCGTCTGCAGCTATTTTAACTTCATATTTGCCAAATGATATTCCAGGAATAAGAAGCTCTATTCTTATCAATTTGAATAGAGATTCCAGTCATAAGACAAACAGAATCAGCGATAGCAGGCTTCCTTGAGGAGTCCTCCGATTTAGCAAGAAAAGGGGGAGAATAGTCCATTAATAAAACTGGCTGTTTAAGGATTAGAGTATAATCATTTGATTAGTGATATAAAGTTTTTTCCGCACATATGCCAATACAGTGCCTCAAATAAATAATTCCATTCTACTCTATCAAATGCTTTCTCTGCGTCTGAAGCAATTGTCACATAGCTGTCCCTAGAGTTCTAGTTTTTATTAATGATATGTAACAGATAACGGAAGAGTCAAGTCTTTGAAGACTTAAATCTCCCTTTCAAAAATCCTACTTGATTAGATTTGACCAGACTTGAGAGAAATGGAGCAATCCTGTTTGATCATATTTTCGCAAAATTTAAGTTTGCAGTTAGCATTAATTAGGAATATTGACCTATAGTTCCTTGGACCCTCTACGTTCTTACCCTGTTTGGGAGAACGAAGCATTAAGGCCTTGGTAAAGAATCCAGAAGATGTACCCATCCTAGAGAAGTATTTAAATAGTAGGTCTAACTTAGGAGCAAATGTAGATGCGAAGTGAGCAGAGAAATCCATAGAAAGACTGTACGGGCCAGGCCCTGTACGTGTACTATTTCTCAGGTCCTTTATTGCTTTTTACATCTCATTTATATTGATAGCACCATGGAGGGAGCTCACACCTCTTTGAGAGTACTCTTTCATACCTACTTTATTAAAGAAGGTCTTGAAATCAATCTGCGAATTCTCCTGTTCGGATGAGTATATTGTCTCATACTATTGCTTAAAGACATTAGAGGTGACTTCATGAGACATTAGCCTCTTACCTCGGTGATCTTCAATAGAAGACATCTTGTTTTTTTGTTTTTCATCTTTATATAAGAGGCAACAGCTTTGCTCTCTTTATTGGAGGATTCATATATTTTGGATTTCAATTTCAACATCATACCACATGCTTTGTCAGATAATGTGGTATTAATAAGGAAACACAGAGAGTGGATCGTCCAAAGGATACCACCACTTGGGCCTTGACTGTATTGCTTTGATGAGAAGTGCGGGGAAGGGGGTGGAAAGGGGGAGAAGAGGAGTGGACACGTGCTGGAGGATGGCCCATTAGGGAAGTGATGTTGGGGTGCCAGGAGAAGCACATCAGGTTAAGTGCTAGTACAGGCAGCTCTCAAGGGCAGTATGTGGAGCAGTGGGGGAGGGGTGCTGGTAATGACTGGGAGGAAAAACCAGAGAGCCTGTGGGGTTCATGATGTTCAGGCCGCCGGTCCCAACGGCAGTGGGGTGATTCACAAGGAAGGGGAAGAGAGAAAGAGGAAGAGAATGGCAGAGTTTGGAGCAGTTTCCAGAACTTAAGGATGTTTGGTTCAAATCGGAGAGGAGAAGGGAGGCTGTTCCAAAGGGAGGCACCAGCCGCAGAGAGAGACAGTCAGAGAGTTGGAATTGGAGGAGCGTAGGGCTCTAGCAGGGGAGTATTTAGGGAGGGAAAGTTGAACATAGCGCGGTCCCAGGTCCCCAAAGGCCTTGTGGATGAGGCAGAGGGTCTTGAATTTGATCCTTGCAGCCACTGGAAGCCAGTGGAGAGATTTTAGGGCTGGAGAGATATGGTCCCTAGGCTTGTGGCCAATGATAAGTCTTGCAGCCTTATTCTGGATTAGCTGGAGAGGGCGAAGAGAGGATAGAGGGAGATTGAGAAAGAGACTGTAACAGTAGTCCAGCCTGGAAAGGACCACAGCTCTGGACACATTGAGCTTCTGGGGGAAGGTGAGAAAAGATAGAATGCCCCTGAGGAGGTTGAGATGGAAGTGGGACTTTTTGGTAAGGTCCATGATGTGAGGGCTGAAGGAGAGAGCAGAGTCGAAGATGACCCCAAGGCTTTTGGCCACACAGGATGGGGGGGGGTAGAGGGCCCAAAGAGGATGGCCAAAGCATAAAAGGAAAAGAGTGGGCAGGTGTCCGAATGAGGAGGATCTGTCTTACTGGCAATGAGACAGAGCTCATTTGCTGAATACCAGGACTGAATGGTCCCATGTAATGATGTCCCTGCAAAAATGTCACCTGGCAAAAAAGTCTTCAAAGAATTGCAGAGGACATTCTTATATTTAACCTGCGGGGGACACCGCCTCAACATCCAACCCCTTTTTTTAAGGGGAGCTGGGGACACCCCCGCATCCCCTGCCCCCCTTTTTCCCCGATATATATTGTCACCATATATAATGTGCCACAACCTTTTCCCAGTGACATTCTGTATTGCAACCATATATAGGGGACTTTATTACCTGATACCGGACAGACAGTCGGGGATGAGAGAGGAGGAAAAGGGAGAAGTAGAGGGAAGTTTGAAGGAAAGTTGTGTGTCATCAGCAGAACAATGGAAATGAGGGTAGAAGGAGGAGATTTATATTTATCATTTATAATTTAACAAAGATCAGGGGAGCAAGAGGGGCAAAATAGATATTGAAGAGCCAGGTGACAGGAGAAAACCATGAGCGACAGCACAGGAAGAGAGGGTGGTGGTGGAGGAGAAAGGGCCCAATTGCAGCTGGGAAGGTTGGTTATTGAGGAAAGAGGTAAGCCAGTCCAGTACCCGTCACTTTATGAGGATGGAATGGTTGACCGAGTCAAAAAGACAGAGGAAAGATTGAGGAGAATGAGAACAGCAGATGAGGTGGAGTCAAGATTTGCGAGCAGGGTTTCACGGGTGTTCAGGAGAGCAGTTTCCCTGCCTCTTTTTACCCGGAATCCAGATTGGTGGTCATGAAGGAAGCCAACAAGGTCAGTGTGGGGGGTCATTTGGGGGAGGCCCACCTTTTTCAGGAGTTTACCCAGGAAGAGTGCAATAGAGTAGGGTGAGAGTTAGCCGGGCAGGAGGGTTCAGCAGACAGCTTTTTTAAGAGAGGGTTCACAGGGGAGTGCTTGAGGGAAAGAGGGAAAGAGCCAGAGGTGAAGTAGTGGTCACAGAAATCATCAAGGGCCGGGGCGAGAGGGGAAATGTTGTCCTTAACGGTTCTGGAGGAGCAGGGGAGCACTGGTTTGGAGGATGCCTTAATAGAGCCGACCCCTTTAGAGACCTCGTCCGGTGTTTTGGGAAGGAGGGAGGAGAGTGAGTGGTAGAGGGGCCAGGGGAGGCAGGGGAGTAGAAGTAGAAGAGGAGATGGGGTGGAGGAGAGTGAGGACAGGATGTCCTTGGGTTTGGATGTGAAGTGGATGGCCAAGGCAGTGCAGAGGCAGAGGGATTTTGGGGGAAGGAGAGAGGTGAAGATTGCAAGTGGATTGGCAAGTTCCCGTTCAGATTTTTAAGAGTTTGGTGTGTTTTTAGAGGCTCCATTGATGCTGGCTTGGATGTGGGCTTGTTTTATGGAGCAGATAGAGAAGGGATATTTGCTTTGGAGCAGGTGGCAGGCCAGATTGGCAGAGGATGAGCCCAAGCTCTGCCACTTCCGTTCAGTTTTTTAGACGGATGCTCATGGCAGGGGCAAGGATGTGCAGAGTGTTGGAGATGGCAAGATGCAGATTAGCAAAGAGAGCAGGGATGGGAGGAGGGGTGAAGGTGGAGACAAAAGCAGCAACTGACACTCGCTTCATGGGTCGAATGACGGTGAAGGAGGCTGGCAGTGCCTGGGGTGGCTCGGATAGAGGGCCAAGGGGCCGCAGGTAGGAATGGAGAGAGGGGTCAGACCAGGAGAGGGGGTGGTGACATGATTAGAGATATGGATGTCACCAGAGATGAGAGCATCAACAGAGTGGCCAGCAGAGAGAGTCGGGCCTGAAGGAAGAACAATGAGAGAGAGGGAGTCACAGAGGACCGGGACCTGTGGGGTCGATGATTCCAGAGAGTTGGGGTGGATGTTTAAGTCACCATGGAGGAGGAGTTTGAAAGAGGAGTTTGAAAGAGATGAGGCAAGGTCAGCCCATTCAGAGAGGAAGAAGGAGATAGGGCCAGGGGGTCTGTAGATAGGGGTGAGGGTGAGAGAGAAAGTGGGGGAGACCCCCAGCCTACTGAAGCGGCATTCAAAAGAGGAGTGGGATTGAGTGGGTATGATGGAGGCCAGGACCCACTGAGGGAAGATCAGGGCCACTCCACCTCCAGTCCTGTTGGGTTTGGGTTTGGAGAGGATTTTGTAGCCCTCAGGAAAGAGAGTGTTGAGAGTGTTGAGAGCAGAGACAAAGCTGGCATTGAACCACGTCTCAGTAAGAGCGAGGATGTCCAGGTCAAGGTCTTTGAGAAGGAGACAGATGTCCGAGGAGTGTTTGACAGCAGAGTAGCTAAGTGAAGCTGGTTGCCACCTTTGAAGGTTTTCCGAGGGGGATTACAGGGGTATGGTACGGCCATCAGTGGTGGTGGAGAGGTGAGAGGAGGGACGAGGGGGTGGCAGGAGAAAGGAGGACTTTTATGAGAGAAGGCAGGGAACCGGCTCCCCAGGAGTGGGCATCATGACAGCAGAAGCAAAGAAGAAGGTCTTGAGGTGCTTCGAGAACCGTAGATCGTTCTCCTCAAGTTTTAGAGTGACAGGGAGGCTGTTCCAGAGGGAGGCCCCAGCCAAAGACAGAGATCTACCCCAAACTCATTTCTTTGAAAAACGACTCACCCTGAGGGAGTTAATGGGTGAGAAGGAGAGAGGACAAAGGGTGGTGACCAGATGGGTGGGCCATAGGTCAGGAGAGGGGACAGTGAAGAGGATGTCAGTGAACGTCTGTCTGGAAGTGGCATTGATTTAAGTGTCCACGACGGGAAGGCCTGGGTTAGAGTCCATGAGGGCTTTTTTCAGCTTTTCTCTTCCAGACTTCGTGAGAGGGGAAGGATAAGTGATATAATAGCAGTTGGAATGGATAGGAGAGATGGAGTGCGCCATGGGGAAATTGGGGGAGAGAGAGCTAGGCAAAGGAGCTGCACTGTGCATGGATACTCACCAAGTGCCCTAGCAGCCAGGCAGAAAAGCTGGCATGGTGTGCAAGGGCACACAATGGAGGATGACATTGGAGGATGAACAATTTAAAAAGCACACCTAGATATGATTTTGAAAAACAGCACTAAAACAGCACAGAACGGAGGATGAGCAATTTAAAAAGCACCCCTAAATAGGATTCTGCAATACAGCACAAAACAGCACATAGTGGAGGATGGGCAATTTAAAAAGCACACCTAGATATGATTTTGCAAAACAGCACTAAAACAGCACATATTGGAGGATGGGCAATTTAAAAAGCACACCTAGATATGATTTTGCAAAACAGCACAAAAACAGCACAGAATGGAGGATGAGCAATTTAAAAAACACACCTAAATGGGATTCTACAATACAGCACAAAACAGCACATAGTGGCGGATGGGCAATTTAAAAAGCACACCTAGATATGATTTTGCAAAACAGCACTTAAACAGCACAGAATGGATGATGAGCAATTTAAAAAGCACACCTAAATAGGATTCTCCAATACAGCACAAAACAGCACAGAGTGGAGGATGGGCAATTTAAAAGCACACCTAGATATGATTTTTCAAAACAGCACTAAAACAGCAAGAATGGAGGATGAACATTTTAAAAAAGCACACCTAAATAGGATTCTGCAAAACAGCACAAAAACAGCACAAAGTGGAGGATGAGCAATTTAAAAGGCACACTTACATAGGATCATAGGATTTTGCAAAACAGCATTAAAACAGCACAGACTGGAGGATGGGCAATTTAAAAAGCACATCTAGATGGGATTCTGCAAAACAGCACTATAACAGCACAGAGTGGAGGATGAGCAATTTAAAAAGCACACCTAGATAGGATTTTGAAAAACAGCATTAAAACAGCACAGACTGCAGAATGAGAAATTTCAAAAGACACCTATATAGGATTCTGCAAAACAGCACTAAAACAGCACAGAATGGAGGATGAGCAATTTAAAAAGCACACCTAGATAGGATTTTGCAAAACAGCATTAAAACAGCACAGAATGGAGGATGGACAATTTCAAAAGCACACCTAGATAAGATTTTGCAAAACAGCATTAAAACAAACCAAACAGCACAGAATGGAGGATGAGCAACTTAAAAAGCTCACCTAGATAGGATTTTGCAAAACAGCACTAAAACAGCACAGAATGGAGGTTAAATATGTTGGAGGCACTCTTAGGGAGGAAATAAAGGTTTGGCACTATTAGGCAGCAGAACACAGGCTATAAGTGGAAAGCATAGCAGTGGGTAGAAGATCAAGTTTGCAGACAAGCTATGAGCGAAGGGAGGCAGGATTCAGCAGGCAACCAGATAAAGGGTAATAGACCAGGAACTGGTTATCCGGTGTGAATACAGGTTCGCAGTGGTGGCACATTTTATCATGGTCCTGAAGCGCAGGGATAAAGTAAGCCAGTTACATATGCAGCATGGGTTGAGGGAAAGATGCACTGGCGGCAGCATGGAGGGGGGCTCCGGATGAGTCCAGACAGGGGCCTAATGGGAGGGCCATGGTCAGCGGTTGGCTTTGACCGCCGGCTCCCTGATTGGCCCTGAATTGGTGAGAAGTGCCCAATTAGTGTTCAGGTGCGGCAGGGCAAGGCAGCACTCCAGTACTGACAATGTCGGCGGCCATGTTGGAGAGTAGGATCCCAAGTTGCACAAAGCCCAACTGGGCTATACACCTATGAAAACGTGGGTGTTTTGTACGAAAAGAAAGTGAACCCATAGATCATGCACCCCAGCAAGGCAAAGTGGTGAAGGTAGATACTTGTCGCCTCAGGCACAGAAGGAACGAGGCAAAATGAGAAAAAGCACAACACATCAAAGCTAGTTGTTACCGGAGCATGATCAGCCATGAAGATATTTCTTACTACGGAATTAACACTAGCAACAGGTAGCGATTTTGAGATACACATATAACCAATTCTGGACAAAGTGTTATGTGGTAAAGAGTGGAAGGTGTAGGATGAGCGAGTCACTAAGAATGAAGTAGGCCTGTTTCCGAAAGACAACATAGACATTCTTTATGTGTTTTATGGTTTTTGAATCTGGGGTTTGATTTTCTGTCCATAAAAGGATCTTTTATAATATTAAAGTCAAGTTAGGTAAATCAAGATTGCAAAATTAGTTTCTTAAGGGAGGACCAAAATTCAGGATCCGTGTTTTTTGAGACATACATATTTAAATAGAATCATTGATGCAGAATTCGATCATTTAACCCTTTATAAATTAGGATAACCATGCTGTTTCGTCTACCCCCCAGATGACTTCTCCCACCCGTGAGGAGCACATGGCGACGCACGTAAGACAGACACAAGTGTCAGTTCAAGGGTGTTTATTAAACTGTAAAATGGGTGAGATAAACGCCTAATCTAAACTCAAAGCTAAGATGGCAGCAAGGGTCGGCCATCAAATAATAATAAGGCAGTCCTAGTAAAAGGGCCTATACTAAGAAACATATTGCCAAGCCTCACAACCTATACAAAAAGGGGTGTAGGATATTTCTTAAGTGTTCTTAAATAATATGTCAGTATGCGGTAGTGTGGGTCTACCCCATGTTTTGGAGACGGGATAAGATGGGAGCTTGGAGAACAGTACAGTCTCTGGCCTTTCCAGCAATTCAGAGATAAGGTGTGAGTGCTACTCAGTCATTCACAAAGGAAATGAGTATACTGCACCGAGTCCATCATGCACTTTATTACAGAGCTGCATTCAGGGTGGAGGACCTCCCAAAGAGTGGCAGAAGACACAGCTGGGAATGAGACCCAGCCTGACCTTGGCACCACTCAAGGTTTTGAGGCTGGGAGTGAAGCTTGAGGAAAGCCACCTGGATTCTGAGTTAGAGTTCCTTCAGTGAGGAACCTGACAGACCGTTTGCAGGAGAATTATTCAATGATTACTTTGAATTACGGGATTATAAAGAGAGGGCGTCTGAGTGGAAGGGCCCTGGAAGCACGTGGAGGACCACGCCCCTTCATTAGTCAGTGCAGCAGACGAAGCGGATGTCGTTCAGAGAGGTGTCATCGCTGATTCCTTTCGGGGGATCCACCTTGGTCTGGATGCCACAGATCCCTGTTTCGCAGGCCTCGCTCCAGGCTCCATACGTCCCCCACTGGCCACCATTCCCTTCAATGATCTTTCCATCGGAGCAGAAGAATTTGATGTTGTTGGCCGCCGTGTCGTCCCCAAACCTTCCTTGCTTTGGCTCCACTTGGAGGGCAAATGACATCAAGACCCCAACAGTGCAGCGGGATTCTGGTGTCCACTCGCCCCACCTAGGAAGAAACTCAGAGTTAGGCATCCGTGGTACTCAAGACAGCGCAAATCCCAAACCTGCGAAATCCACTTGCTCCTCTGCATCTAATGAACAGATCAAGAGACGTGAAAACCTGACCAAGCCTATAATAGACGCTCCCACCACCCATGCCAGCGTGGCGGCACCGCAGTGGCACCTGGGAACTGGGGTGATTGCCATTACATTATCTCCACATGTGCAGGTGAATTTCCTTCAAAGATTTTGAATTCAACTCAATAACCACAAATAGAACGTCAATCCTCCTGCTTACTTACCTACCTCACTCCCTTCTTCTTCCCTCCCTCCCTCCCCCCTCCCTCCCTCCCTCCCTCCCTCCCTCCCTCCCTCCCTCCCTCCCTCCCTCCCTCCCTCCCTCCCTCCCTCCCTCCCTTCCTCCCTTCCTTCCTTCCTTCCTTCCTTCCTTCCTTCCTTCCTTCCTTCCTTCCTTCCTTCCTTCCTTCCTTCCTTCCTTCCTTCCTTCCTTCCTTCCTTCCTTCCTTCCTTCCTTCCTTCCTTCCTTCCTTCCTTCCTTCCTTCCTTCCTTCCTTCCTTCCTTCCTTCCTTCCTTCCTTCCTTCCTTCCTTCCTTCCTTCCTTCCTTCCTCGCTTTCCAGGGGGATGTGTAGTAGTTTGTTACCTTTTCTCCAGGGGCAAGAAGAGAGGCTTCAGGAATGTAAGCATTTGAAGACAGGGATAGACAATATGAAGAAGGGATGGAATAAGACGAATAAGTAAAAGGAATAGTGTGCATGAGAACTCAGACCTCTAGAACTGCACAGAAAGGGATGAGTGCAAGAAAGAGCTGTGGGCGGCCATTAACGGTATGACACCCAGCCCCACCTCTCCGTCAGTCATCACTACACCTGCTCCCCACCTCAGGTATTTAGTATAAGTGAGTTTTGTGGGGGGGGGAGTACTTGCGTTTGGATGCACTTATCCCTGCGGCCTGAAACTGGGCAAGCGGCCCCTGCTGATGACGCCGCAGGCTCTCGGAGCAGAACAAGGACCAGAGCAGTTCCTCTATCCCCCGTCACCATGGAAACGCGGAAGGAGCTCTCAGCTGGAAATCATATGAACACAGCCTTTCTCCACTTTCGCTTCATTTTCCACGTGTCTGTGTGTAGCTTCACCAGCCTGGTAGAATGAGGGTGCACTGGAGTATCCGCTATTTAGTCTGGGTAAGGGTGTGACCTTACCCCTCTTGCTACTTTCAGCAGAATGCACACATGCATACATGGAAATATGTTACAGCAATGCACGCTCCTCTCTGGTGTCCACATGTTGCGCAACTTCTCGTGGCCATCTGTGATCATGAGTGTTGTAAATAAATGGTGAGATGGCTTCTGGGGTTATAACTTTATAACTTTATTACTGCTATAACATTAGCAGTACAAACAAGGTAGAATGGTGCAGCTTGAGTCCATGGGCTGCAGGCCATAAAAAGTGCAGGGTGGTGTAATGTATAATGGCCCACAAAGTTTTTTTATGCCTCCCTTATGAGGAGCGCTGGGAGCATGACTTGCTCTGTGTACTCTCTGCCGTCTTAATGGTGCTCTCACGCTCTTTCCCCGGCTCTTCCAGGTTCCTCCCGAAGTCTCGGGAGACTATGCGTCCCGTGAGATCCCAACACACCTCCCCTTGATAGCACAGACAAGTTTATTGCATTACAAAGTCATCATTCTTCACCGGTCTTCTGTGCTCCCTTCTTGGACGATCTTCCTTCCCACCACTTGTGTCCTGTGTTTGGCTCGCTTCATGGGATGTTTCTGACGCATCTCCTTCTGATTTTCCCTTTGTGATTTCTCTCGAGGTGGCTTCTAGTTTGTGCTCTCGGGTAGGCTCTCTGTCAGGGCTTTTGCAAAGGGTGGGTTCGTCTTGGGTCCTTTCTGCTTCGCAATACTTCTCAAACATTGCTACCCACTCCACTTACAATAACAAACCCTACCTAACCCGACTGTATATGTGTACATTCCTTAACTGACCTGCCGAAATGCAATTTACTGTCTGTATATATGTATATATTCGACAAAATGTAATGTTCTATTCTATACTCATATTGTACCTTATCTTGTAACTAAGCTTTTATGTAATCATATTTTCCTGTTCTCTGTTGCGCCCTGTTACCTCTGGGTTTGGCGCGCCATACTAAATCAATAAACAAACAATGTTCCACGTGCGGCCATCCTCTGTGCGGATGTGGTTTTTCCCTCTGTGAATGACTTTTATGGGTTGACTGAACTTCGAACCTGTCATTTGATCCTTGCTCGGTAGTCGTATTTTGATCCAATCTCTTTCATTGACTTCACAGCGTTGGGTCGTTCTTCTTTGATCTCTCCATCTCTTCATATGTGCTTTGCTGTTTTCCAGCCTCCACACCACTTCAGCCATATCTACTTTTTCATCTTCTCTTACTCTGGTCAACCATGGTGGCACCAGTGTGGATGCTGCTCTCCCTTCCCTCAGCATTCGAAATGGCAACATTTGGGTGATGCAGTTAGGAGTTAACCTGTGGGCTGCAACAGCCTCCTTAACCGTTTTGAGGGGATCCATACCTGAAGTGGTTGCTAGCTGGATGGCTCCTTTGATGAACCTATTGGCTCTCTCCACTAGTCCATTTGGTTGAGGATGGTACAGTGAGTCCTTTCTCTGATTAATGTTATGTTTGTGCCGGAATTACTCTGTATCCCTTGACAATAGCTGTACTCTATTCTCCGTGACTAACTCTTTGGGGAGACTTTCCCTCTGAAATATGGATGTAAGGACTTCTATGACAGTAGCCATTGTAATGTTAGGGATGAATTCTGGTCGTACCCATTTCGACAGGTAGTCATTGCCTCCAAAGGTCCAATGAAATCTAACCCCACTTTGTACCACACTGCTTCTGGGATCTCTGTGGGAATCATCTGGGCTTGCCTGGTCTTCAAGCGTTTATCACTGTTGAGACACTCATGGCATCTCTCAATCATTGAGCGAATGTCCTGGTCCATGGCAGGCCACCAGTACTCCTCCCTTACCCTTTCACCGCATCATGGTGTTTCCTAAATGCCCTGTGTGGGCTCTGCACAGGATGACTTTTCTCATCCCCACCGGTGGTATCACTTGATCACCCTTCATGATCAATCGTCCACCTCTGAAATTTCTTCTGCCACTTTCCTATACAGCCTCATGCTTTCTGGCATAGCCCTTTCTTCAGGCCAACCCATCCTAACCCACTCCCTGAGTCTCACCATAGTGGGGTCTTTACTGTCCTCTTCATTCCAATGTCCTTCACTTAATTCTAGGAAATCTGGGCCCCTGAAGTCTTGGATTGACGCTACAATGCATTCATCCTGCAGGAAAGTGTCTTTGACCTCCGGTAACCTTGACAAGCAGTCTGCCTGGGCATTTCTCCACCCGGCTATGTGGTTAATTTCAAAAGTGTATTCCTGCAATTTGTCCGCGATCCATGCCAACCAGGGTGTAGATGATTTTGTCCCTCCTGGACTGAGCATATGATTAAGGGGCTTATGGTCAGTGACTAGTTTGAATTTGGTGCCCCACACATAAGTTCTGAAATTGTCAACAGTCCAATGCGCAGGCTAGCATCTCTTCCTCCACTGTTGAGTAATTCTTCTCAGCTTTAAAGGTGAATGCCACAACGTGTTCAATGTCCCCTTTCTTCTGGGTGAATTACTGCGCCTCGCCCGCACACACTGGCATCCATGGTCATGACTGTACTCCATTCCGGATTGAACGGCTGTAGGCACTGTGCTTCCACTATTCGCCCTTTTATATTCTCTACGGCCTCCTTCTGGGCCTCCAGCCATGTGAACTCTGGCCTTTTTTCAGTAGATTTCTTAGTGGCGTTGTGATTTCTGATAATTTGGGATGAATTTGGCATAATATTCTGTGAGTCCTAGAAACAGCCTCACTTCTTCCTTGTTAGTTGGTTCCGGAGCCTTGACTATGGCTTGTACCAGGTCTTGTTTGGGGCTTGTACCCTAGGAAGAAATCGTGTACCCCAAATATTCAACTTCTCGTGCCCTTAGGACACACTTTTTGTATCTCAACTTGACGCCAGCATCCTGTAATAAGGTGAGAATTTTCTTGAGATTGACATCATGTGTTTGTTCGTCCGCAGCGTATACCAGTATATCATCCTGGAGGTAGGACACATTTCCTATGTCGCGTAGTAATAAGTCCATCCTGCGCTGAAATGCTGAAGCTGCAGACGACAGACCGAAAGGCATCTTGGTGAACTGGTAGGTGCCAAACGGGGTGATGAACGCAGTGAGTGGCTTGGATTCTTTGTGCAGGTGAATTTGATGATACGCATCCCTTATGTCCAACTTGGAGAACACTCCGACTTCCTTCATCATGAGAGGGTAGCTATTTCAAATGACCTCCATATTAAGGCTGCAAAGGTCAATGCATACCCTCAAGTCTTGAGAATTTTGTTTTTTGATAAGAACGGTGGGACTCAACCACTCTGAGGGATCTACCTCTTCGATGGTGCCCTCCTACACCATTTTGAATGAGTTGGGTTCTGAGTATGTCTCTGGCTGTCGCTGGCACAGTCCTTACTTTATGCTTTACGGGGACTGCGTTGGCCATGAGTAGTATACTGTGTAAAAAGTTCTGGATTTTTCCTGGCCCTTCCAAAAACAACTTGGCAAAATCCTCTTTAACGACGGCTCTCCTCTTGTACTGAGTGTTAACACTTGATCTTCCGAGCTGGAATCCAATTTGATCTTCAGTTTGGCTTGGTCGTCCCATCCTAGGACTGCTGGGCCTTCCTGGCTGAAATGTATTCTTGTGGTGGTTTATCTCCCCTTGAATTCCACCTTCCCTTTGATGTATCCCAGTAGGTCAACTGATGCACCTCCAAATGTAACGCTTACCTGTGAACTCTGCGGGGACGCCCTTGGAAACTCTCTGGAACTTCTGTAGAAGCAATTTCTGTAGCAATGACAAGAGAACAAATTCCCTTCTCAACTACTGCTCTCTCTCTGAAAACCTCACACAATTTGGTGACTGAAGTAACAATAACGATAAAAGCTCACCTTAATGTTTAATTGTGTGAGCTCACCATCCTGCGTCACGCAGGGGCGCATGTCCTGAAGAGTGGAGACGAAGGAGAGAACAAACAATAGGGCACTCTATAATAATATGACTGATGTGGAACCTAGCTGAAGGGGGAATATAACAAAATAACCAAATGGTGCCCAATATACGGAGCGGCTGGTAGCAGCAGTAATTTCTAACATGTGTTAGCAATTGGAATGGAGAGTAAGGCTCTAATAATCACTATCTCACTAAATACCTAAACTAAATATAGAAAAGAAAAAAGGTCATGAAATAACTGAAGAATGTGTGACTAGACCTAAGCAGAAGGAACGTTATTCAAGGCGTGCTCGAAGCAACGATAATGCGCACACTACGGGCAATGCAAATAGATACAACCTCACACGAGTGCCACCCAAAATCATCTAAAAACACTCGAAACAGTACTTGCGTGAGGAACAGCAATTTTCAGTCAGGACCTCTGAGGAGGGACAAGGGGCGAGTGACAGGAAAAATAAAATAACCGTAAACGGGGCAGTGTGCTATACATGTGGGGGAAGAATAATAACAAGATAAGGGCAAGACTTCGGAGACTGAGGAAAAGGCAAGGGGCTAAAACAGGAGGGGATAAATGCTGTGACTGGAATTCTGTGACGACCGCGGGAAGCGTCCGTACTGCAGGGCAGTCAGCAACGCGAAGCGCGAGTCCCCTCAGGAAACGACTACTTAGAACAGAGATCGGTCAAAGACTAGACTAGTAATGTTAGCTTTCTCAATGGCACAACCTGGCGGGCCATTGAGGGAAATGAACTTCCATTACTTTCAGTATAAAACTGAATTAACAGCAGGACCTCTCAATACCCTTAACAAGGTTAAAGCTAAGGATCCATAGATTTAATTTGGAACCTGACTGGTGATCATGACACCAAAATCGTGTGGGCGTGTGGCGTGTGCTTCAACCGTTTCAGTGCCCATAATTTCTTTGTATGTGCGTAAGGGCAGTATGGGCATATCGGAACCCGAATCTGCCATGACTCTCATCTCCATGTCGTTCACTCTGATTGCAGAGTGGGGCTTTTCCCTCCCGGCTCGTGGGTCTCTCTTCTTCTTCGGATGAGGACTATCCCGCCGCGTTGCGTTCTGCATTGATGTTCGCAACCTTTTTATTTTGCCACCTGAATACCAAAGAGAAATGACCAATTTGTTTGCACACTAAGCACTCCTTGGCTCTTGCGGGACATTCCCTGTTGTTGGCCAAGTGTTTGGTGCTGGTGCACCTGTGGCACTTCAATGGTTCTTTCTTTCCCCACTTCCCTCCTCTTGCGTCAATTCCTAGTGCCTAAAGGTGATGGCTTGGACTTCCGCTGGGCCAGCACTTCCTGCATGCTCTTTACGTAATCCCGCAGTTTCTTCAACTGCTCTCGCAAGCTCAATGGCCTTTTCTAGCTGTAGTTCCTTCTCCAAAATAAATGTGTCCTGCACATTTCTGCTGTTGGTGTGGACTGTCAGCATTTCGCAGATTAATCCTTTGGCGTTATTTCCAAAGTTGCACAGTGCAGCTAGTTCACGCAGCTTAGTTACGTAGTCATCTACAGGTTCGGATGCCTCTTGTCCTGTGCAATATTGTATTTTCTTTGCCGGAAAAGCGCTTCATTTTTCTCCTAACCGCCTCCATATACACGTCGTCGTTATCATCAACCACGACCGCGGGCGTAATGCCTGCAAACACTCTCTGGCCTTCCACGCCCAGCGCATTCAATAACATGGCTCTGTGTATTGCCTCTGTGCACCCCGCACCTCCTAGTGCTTCCAGGTAAGTAGTAAAAAGGGGATGCCATTGTTGCCATGGAATTGTATGCGTACCTGGCGCTTGTAGAAACGGCGGGGGCGGCGTTGATCCTTGCCTGATGCTGCGCAGGTTCAAGTCCTAATCCACGTCGCCAAATGTGTTGTAAATAAATGGTGAGATGGCTTCTTGGTTTAAAATGTTATAACTTTATTACTGCTATAGCATTAGCAGTACAAACAAAGTAGAATGGTGCAGCTTGAGTCCATGGGCTGCAGGCTATAAACAGAGCAGGGTGGAGTAATGTATAATGTCCCGAAAAGTCTCTTTATGCCTCTCTTATGAGCAGTGCTGGGAGCACGACCTGCTCCGTGTCCTCTGTGCCGTTTTAATGCCGCCTTTCCCCGGCTCTTCCGGGTTCCTCCCGAGCAAAGCTACACGTCCTGCGAGATCCCAACAACGAGGTTTATTATATATATTGGTTGCTTGTTAAGCATTTCTCTACATTTCCCTTGCGACTTCTTTGTTTAACAAACAGTTTTATTACCTGTAACATCATTTATAATAGGTTTCACAAACACATACTTTAACTATAATGTTTAAGTTAATACTCGCGTGACCAGATCTCTTCCATCGACTGTCATCATAAGAGCATCTTTTATGAAACCAGTTCCATTTGCAATGTACTGTGGCCGCACTTAATGCATGCACGCGTGCATGAGCCCAAATGCACACATGAAGAAATGCAAGCAAGACAAAATCAAGAACTTGCGGATTAAGGCGCTGAAAGGTAGCGCACACGGTTTGATCCTCAACCTAATATGTCTCCACATGGGGCCAATTCCATCATTGTGCAGTGATGCCCACATTAGCTGAAAACTCCTGCTTTTAGGAGAATTAGGCCTGCCTAACCTAAGACGACCCTCGTCGCCCTCAAAATCTCACTAGCAGCAAAGGGGGGTTCAGCGAACGCGCCTTGCGTGTTCACTTCTTGCAATGCTGATGCCTCGTGCAGGACCCTGGAGCTAATGAGTGTGTGTGGTATTACATTCGTACACACGTTTGCCAAGCGTTACTCTGCTCTCACCAGGCCTACGGGGCGTATTCCATTATATGGGCTGGCACTAGCATCTATCTATCTATCTATCTATCCATCCATCCATCCATCCATCCATCCATCCATCCATCCATCCTCTCCGTCTCCAGCAAGTCTCCTTCCACATGTCCATGCATTGCACGTGGGCACCCCCTGAGGCTTTCACTGGGACAATCACAGGTCCCCGACAGTCAATGAAACAGTGTCAGGCACTTTTCAATGTCCAGTCATCACTTTTGGAAGCTTTTGTTTCATTTGGGCTGAATGTAGATTTATTTGAGATCTAGATTTATTCTCACATGGTTACATTCCAATGACTCCAAAGATTAACCTTGCTACAACCAACACCTATAGATTTTACCCTTTGCCGAGACAACTACCTTTAATGTTTCATATGTATCTTGTACCTCACTTTGTAACTAGGCTTTTTAGCATCCATGTTTTTCTGCTCTCTGTTGCGCCCAGTTTGCCTCGGGTTTGGCGCACCATACAAATCAATAAACAAACAATCAAACAAACATTTGATGTGGTTTAAATTAAAAATTCTACCTCTACAATGGTGAAAAGTGGTGTCTAACCAGTCCAACTTATTAAAAAGCCACCCGGTGACCAAACATAAAAGCACCATCCAAGCCATGTGAGCCCTGCACTGTCTTCCTTGCGTGTTCTGAATTCAGGCCACACAGGGGGCTATGCGGGTAGGAAGGCACGTCTAGCATGAACAACCAAAAGAACCGTCAGCAAATACTTGCTACACGTTAGCTTCAAGCATCGTATGTTACGCTTCTCGTCTATCAATTGGCATTGGACATGCTCTCCACAGATGGTACCCGCCTGTGACACACAGAGTGTACACCAGGGACCAGAATACAAAAACTTTGCACCGGTGCAAGTGCAAAGTTTGCACGGTATTAGCACTAGGGCAAAGTTTGCCCTATTCTTTAAAAACAGGGACACATTAAAATATCTTTTCACCTCAACAAGTGCAGTTTGGCATATATATTAAAAGCACCAGGGCTTCAGTTGCTGTAGTGCTAAAAAGATACATTTTTGATTCATTTTTACATCAGGGCAAAGTTTGCTCTAGTGCTAAAACCATTCTGTATTAGCACTAGGGCAAACTTTGCCCTGGTGCAAACATGTAGTGAAAGGGCAATTGTTGCACTTGTGCTTTCAATATGTCAAACTGCACTTGTCAAGGTGCAATGGTTTTTTAATGTGTCCCAGTGTTTTTAAAAATAGGGCAAACTTTGCCCTAGTGCTAATACCAGGCAAACTTTGCACTTGTGCTGGTGCAACATTTCTGTAATCTGGCCCCTGGTGCTTTCTTTGAAGACCTTGGAATCTGAGTGTGTTGCGTGTGCCGTGAGTGCGCAGAATTCCCAACGCTCTGCTAGAGAAGGGACTGGACTTTGCAGCACACAGGGTATATGTATATATAGTCAGCGGCAAGTGTTGCATAGCACTAGAAGTGGACTCTTGGCACTTGGACATCACGCACATGAGAGCAGATCCCTTTTTTCATTTACAATGACTTACTTTTCACCTTTTTCCTCTTACTTTTTCGCCTTATTTCTTAATAACGCTTGGGCTCATACATGGTTGGCATGGCGATCGGCCACTATACATTGAAGAGGGCCGTGGTTTGATCCAAGATCCACTAGTGATGACAGCTGACAGATTCTATGTCAAGACGGAGGCGAGCATTATGCTTAATCTTTTTATTTATTACTCTCCAGCAGTTTCAACAAATTATACATTTTTTTCAATCCTTTCATTGAAACAACATTTTTTAAATGTTTTCAAAACTTAATTTCCCATCAGTCTTAGGACCCTGTACTCCAGTGTCCTGGTCATGTGACCTAGTCCTTCCTCTTCACGTAACCTTCCTCTTATTTTCCTGCTTTCCAGAGATAAGTACCCTTTTTTTGGCTTAGCTGGGTATACAGTGAGCACTAAAGTCGTGTTTGGGGATATTTTAGTGTGAGAGAAGATATCTATTGACATAAGGATTGAATGTAAACAGCAGCGCAGGGAACGCACGGCGAGATGCAGTATTAGTACTTAGATATCATCCGGCGGCCCCGTGCTGCATTTCCAGCACCTCAGGGGTTTTGCCGGCAACGGTTTTCTTCATTCGTGACGCCGCGAGCGAGTGAGGGGCCCCCAACTTTGTGGGGGCAGAGCAGACTCGCGAGCAAAGAGCCCCCACCCTTGGGGGGTGGTGCAGACCCACGAGCGTGAGCAAACAGCTCACAGTGAGCCGCTCGAGGAGCCCCCACCGTCACGGGGCGGAGCTTAATGCCGGAGAGCCGGCGAACTGAATATCAGAGTGCAGAGCCCCCTCCTTTGGAAAGGAGGGGCTAAGCGCTTCTCAGGCATTGTGCTCCGGTCTGCCGTACTGTGACAGATCGAAGAGATGCAGGAGAAGCCCCAAAACACTTTGGAGCCTAAAATAAACATATATTCTTACACCGGAGCGAAGATAAGCTCTGAACAAGAGCAGCCAGTAATCACAGTGCCCTGCACTGAATATAAAGAAGCTGCTGTAGCAGTTTAGGTGCAGCCTCATCTAAGCAGAGTGAGAAGTGGATGTGCCACTACACCCTAGAGGGTATCACCAGGCACCTACCAGCACAAACTATGGCAGAGTTTGACTTGAGTGAGGAGGAGCAAGAGGGCATGCATCCAGAGGACCTGTCCCACAGCTTCAAGGAAGTGCTGGGAGACTCGCTCGTAGAGGCAGTGGCTCACGGGGTCAGACCCCTACAAGAAAGACTGTAAACAATTGAAATATTCCTGAGCCAAAGAGACAGAAGCACCACACCACAAGCAAGCACGTCCGCAAGAGCCATGCCAGAGAGCCCACAGGGGTGTAATAAGGCCCGGAAGAGCAAGGACTCTTATGACCCCCTGGGCCAACCAGAAGGGGCAGATCCAAAGGCCCCAGAGGCGACCAACGCTTTTAATAGGCTGAGAGAAGCCTTCATGACTAAGTCGGTGGTGCCGAGCCTCGTGACCCCCTACCCAGGGGAAAAGAATATGGGCAACACAGAGGAAGAGGTTTTCCCCGAAGAGGAACCCACAGAATCCCCAACCTCCTCACAAGAGGAAGTCGAGAAAGAAGGGGACGAAGGAAGTATGCCTCCACCAAAGAAGAGGCTGAGGAAGCTAAACAATCTAGAGGACGAGGAGACCTCAGATATGTTCCATCCAGAAGAGATTTGAAACCCAAAATCCTCAGAATGGATGTCCTCTCCAAGAGTCGCAAGATACATGACTCAAAGACTGAGCAAGGCGCTGGAGATAGAGGTGAGGCAAAGGATGAGGCCAGAGTGCCCAAAACCGGAGCTTCCAGGCAAAGTAGCAGAAGCGTCAGAGCTGGACCCCAAGATGTTGGCTTTTGTCGCCAAATCCAACAGGGATCCCAGGAAAGGGATCCACCGTTCATGGAGGAGTTGTCAGGCGAAAGTCCTGGATCTGGCCGGTCCCCTAGCCAAGATCATGGACTTGGCGGAACGAGCGAGAGACACCAGGGAAGAAGTGGACCCAGAGGTACTAGTAAACTGGGCACAGAGAGCAGTGTTTTTATTGGAGAACGCCAATTGCACAATATCCTCTGAACGCAGAAGAGGGCTACTGCTTAAAATAGACCCCAAGTTAGGGGATCTATTCTCACATGAAGCGGGCGAAGCAGCGCAAGGTCTACTGTTCGGTGAGACCTTTGGAAAAGAGATGGGGAGATTCGTAGGGCCCTACACCTCCCTGGAAAAGGCACAAGCTTCCATCAAAAAGATCTTCCCCGGAAGAGTTTTTGGCGGGACCGGTCGGTATAGAGACCGAGCGACCGGTCGCTACCAGACGTCCAGAAGGCCTCAATCAAACAGAGCACAATACTGGGAGAATAAGCAGCCAGACACCTTCTTCCCACCCAGAGGTCGCTTCCCCAGAGGAAGGCGAGGTAGAGGCCAGGGAAGAGGACAGAACTTCCCACATGTGAGAGCATCCACATAGCCGCCAGTAGGGGGGAGGACAGCGAAATGCTGGGAAAACTTGTGCGTGCTTTCCAACGACGCTTGGGTACTGCAGGCAGCCAAATGTTTGCATATAGAGTTTACTCAGACCCCAACCCAGTACAAAGCCCCCCGACCAATAGTATCAGCGCGAACAAAGAGGGACTTGCTACACACAGAACTACAGAGCCTAGCGGAGAAACGAGCAATTGAACCATGCGAAGCTCCGAGGTTCATAAGCAATATGTTTCTGGTTCACAGGAAAGAAAAAGTGAGACCAGTTATAATTTAAAAGACATGAACAATTGGGTAGTCTACAACCATTTCAAGATGGAAGGTACCCACCAATTAAGAGACACGCTCAGACAAGGAGACTGCCTCGTGAGGATAGATCTGAAAGATGCCTATCTTACGATACCAGTAAGAGAATTCTGTCCCTTTCTAGCTTTCGACTGGGACGTTCAATTATGGAAATTTGTGACAATGCCATTTGGACTAGCATCAGCGCTCTGGGCATTAACGAAACTGATGAAGCCTGTAGCAGCAGCGATCAGCGAGAAAGGGATACGGATCATTGTCTACCTAGACGATATCCTGATAATGGCAGACAGCGAGGACTTACTACGCCACCAGACCAGCTGGGTAGCGAACCTTCTGGCCTCCCTTGGTTTCCTAGTGAACAGAGAGAAGTCGGAGATTATACCAGCGAAGAGGATAGAGTTCCTAGGTTTCATCATAGACACCAGGACAGCTACCTTAGAGTTACCGAACAGGAAGATTGGGGACATAAAAAGAGAAATAAGGAACTGTCTCAGCAGAACAGTCACATCGCTGCGAATGATTGCACGAATAGTAGGCCTGTTAGCAGCGTCAATTCAAGCAATATTCCCAGGGCCTCTGCATTATCGGGCGCTGCAGCGGCTTAAGATAAGATATCTTCAGCAGGGCCTCAGCTACCACCACCTAGTGCCCCTACACCAAGAATCCAGAACAGAGCTGGAGTGGTGGCTGCAGAACATGGAGGCATGGAACGGCAGAGCCATTTTTGGCGACCAACCTGACATGGTAATAGAATCAGACGCCAGCAGAGCAGGCTGGGGAGCCCAGTGCGGGGAGCTCCAAACAGGAGGCAGATGGAGCTCGGAGGAACTCAGACTACACATAAAATGCCTAGAACTATTAGCCGGCTCATTCGCGATCAAAGCTTTCACGAAAGACAGGGTGAATTCATGTATCTTACTGAAGATGGACAACATCTCAGCAGTCAGGTACATAAATCACTTAGGTGGAATGAAGTCCAGATTATTAGCGGAAATAGCCAAGGACGTTTGGCACTCCTGCCTGGAGTCAGGAACCGCAGTAATAGCACAATATTTACCGGGCGCTCAGAATGTAGTAGCAGACTGGAACTCCAGACATCTAACAGACTCCAGTGACTGGATGCTGGACAGGGCAATCTTTCGGCAGATAGAAGAGCTCTGGGGGGCCAATTCACACAGATCTGTTTGCGTCCAGACTGAACGCACAGAAGAACAGATTTTTCAGCTGGAGGCTGGACCCAGCAGCAGCAGGGGTGGATGCCTTCCTTCAGGATTGGAAAGAAGAGACACAATACGCGTTTCCTCCATTCGTATTGATAAGCAGAGTCTTAACGAAAGTATGCAGAAAAGCAGCAAATCTGATAATAGTAGTTCCGATATGGAAGTCACAAGTATGGTTTCCAGCGCTTATGGAGCTGATATCCAACTATCCGAGAATGTTGCCTCAAAGAGAAAGCCTTCTCACGGACCCAGTTGGGTCGTGTCACCCTCTGAGAGTGAAGAGGTCACTGCCGCTGATGGCATGCAGGATAGCATGAGACGCTGGAATCTCCCAGGAATTTTGGCACAAGCTGCTTGCCTCATCGCGGAGTCATGGGCTCTGTCGACTAGAAGGAAGTTTTCATCCCGTTTTTGCAACTTTAGTAGAGATATTAAATTTCTTAGCAGAACTCCTACAAGAAGGGAAAGCCTACAGAACGATAGGAGTATATAGATCCGCAATATCAGCAGGCCAGAAGCTCATCAAAGGACTCCCAGTAGGGGAGAATGTGGCAGTAATTAGACTCCTAAAAGGGATAACATTTAGGAAACAACTGCAACCAAGATACAAGTCCTTATGGGACGTAACAATCGTACTACGACTATTAGCAGACTGGCCCAGCAATAGATACCTACCCTTAGACAGACTGTCTGGGAAATT
The DNA here is from genome assembly GCF_040938575.1 of Ambystoma mexicanum. Classification (NCBI taxonomy): domain Eukaryota; kingdom Metazoa; phylum Chordata; class Amphibia; order Caudata; family Ambystomatidae; genus Ambystoma; species Ambystoma mexicanum. Next base: position 9,993,552 of record NC_090925.1, read on the forward strand.
AGCGATGCTACTATGTATGGTATCTTGTAAAAGAGTAGCAGATGTCAGAGCACCAGAAATAGACAGAATGGTATATGGACCAGACGGAGTGACTTTCCACCTGGCCAGTAGTTTGAAGACATATTCTTCCACAATAACATACCCATATATGCAAGAACACCCAAAATGGTGGGTAGCCGCATGAATAAAAGAATATGCAAATAAGACAGCTGAAATGAGACAGATGGGAACGAAGTAATTGCTAATAGCGTGCAGGAAGCCGCATAAAGGCGTATGCGACAGCCACCATAGCTAGATGGGTTAGAGAGATTATGGGGGTAATTCATAGAATTCAGCACACAAGTGGCGCACGCGGCTGGCGCACAGTGTGCGCGTGTGAATCCCTGCGCCAGCTGCGTGCCCTAAAATACATTTCCGCGCACAGCATATTCATGGATTCCAGCCACCAAAACCAGCCGTGGTGCACAGTGGCGCAGCAACCCTGCAGCAGCGCCAGTTATGCCCACAAGAACGCCCCATGCGCAGGGAAAAGCCATCAAAATCCCCAATCCAGCGCAAAGGGCTGTGCTAACCCTGTACCAGCACGGCAAGCGGGGAACGCGTATCACTGGGGATCGCGGGAAGATTCACACGCGATTGGCCCTCTGCGAGCGGGGTACGTGTATTACTGGGGTGCGCGGGAAGTTTCACATGCGATTTCAGCAGGGTACGTGTATTACTGGGGTGCGCGGGAAGTTCCAGACACGATTTCAGCAGGGTACGTGTATTACTGGGGTGTGTGGGAAGTTCCACATGCGATTTCAGCAGGGTATGTGTATTACTGGGGTGCGCGGGAAGTTTCACACGCAATTTCAGCTGGGTACGTGTATTACTGGGTGCGCGGGAAGTTCCACATGCGATTTCAGCAGGGTACGTGTATTACAGGGGTGCGCGGGAAGTTTCACACACGATTTCAGCTGGGTACGTCTATTACTGGGGTGCGTGGGAAGTTTCACACGCGATTGGCCCTGTGCGAGCGGGGTGCGTGTATTACTGGGGTGCACGGGAAGTTTCACACACGATTTCAGCTGGGTACGTGTATTACTGGGGTGCGCGGGAAGTTCCACATGCGATTTCAGCAGGGTACGTGTATTACAGGGGTGCGCGGGAAGTTTCACACGCGATTTCAGCTGGGTACGTGTATTACTGGTGTGCGCGGGAAGTTTCACACGCAGTTGGCCCTGCGCGAGCGGGGTACGTGTATTACTGGGGTGCGCGGGAAGTTCCACACGCGATTTCAGCAGGGTACATGTATTACTGGGGTGTGCAGGAAGTTTCACACGCGATTTCAGCAGGGTACGTGTATTACTGGGGTGCGCGGGAAGTTCCACACGTGATTGGCCCTGTGCGAGCGGGGTACGTGTATTACTGGGGTGCGCGGGAAGTTTCACACACGATTTCAGCTGGGTACGTGTATTACTGGGGTGCGCGGGAAGTTCCACATGCGATTTCAGCAGGGTACGTGTATTACAGGGGTGCGCGGGAAGTTTCACACGCGATTTCAGCTGGGTACGTGTATTACTGGTGTGCGCGGGAAGTTTCACACGCAGTTGGCCCTGTGCGAGCGGGGTACGTGTATTACTGGGGTGCGCGGGAAGTTCCACACGCGATTTCAGCAGGGTACATGTATTACTGGGGTGTGCAGGAAGTTTCACACGCGATTTCAGCAGGGTACGTGTATTACTGGGGTGCGCGGGAAGTTCCACACGTGATTGGCCCTGTGCGAGCGGGGTACGTGTATTACTGGGGTGCGCGGGAAGTTTCACACGCAATTTCAGCTGGGTATGTCTATTACTGGGGTGCGCGGGAAGTTTCACACGCGATTGGCCCTGTGCGAGCGGGGTGCATGTATTACTGGGGTGCGCGGGAAGTTTCACACGCGATTTCAGCAGGGTACGTGTATTACTGGGGTGCGCGGGAAGTTTCACACGCGATTTCAGCAGGGTACGTGTATTACTGGGGTGCGCGGGAAGTTCCACATGCGATTGGCCCTGTGCGAGCGGGGTACGTGTATTACTGGGGTGCGTGGGAAGTTTCACACGCGATTTCAGCTGGGTACGTGTATTACTGGGGTATAGGGGGTGCCGGGGAGTCCCACACGTGATTTGGCAGTGTGGGCCCTCCCAGGTGTTCCCTGTACACCCTCCACAGCCCCCGCAGGCAGCCCACACCACAGGGGACTACCCTGCATCCCTGGTCATCTCCCGCAGGCAGCCCACCCAACATGGCCGTGCCCCCCAGCAAAGGCACATGTCTCCTTGAACTACTGATCACCAACTCATGTCCCCTTGCACCCCCACGCCCCAGCATTGCGAGGCACCTGCCAGCAGGCCCCACTCATGTCCCACTCATGTCCCCCTGCACCCCCACCCCCTAGCATTGCGAGGCACCTGCCAGCAGGCCCCCACTCATGTCCCACTCATGTCCCCCTGCACCACCACCCCCCAGCATTGCAAGGCACCTGGCAGCAGGCCCCCACTCATGTCCCACTCATGTCCCCCTGCACCATCACCCCCCAGCATTGCGAGGCACCTGCCAGCAGGCCCCCACTCAAGTCCCATTCATGTCCCCCTGCACCCCCACCCCCCAGCATTGCGAGGCACCTGCCAGCAGGCCCCCACTCATGTCCCACTCATGTCTCCCTGCACCACCACCCCCCAGCATTGCGAGGCACCTGCCAGCAGGCCCCCACTCATGTCCCACTCATGTCCCCCTGCACCACCACCCCCCAGCATTGCGAGGCACCTGCCAGCAGGCCCCCACTCATGTCCCACTCATGTCCCCCTGCACCCCCACCCCCAGCATTGCGAGGCACCTGCCAGCAGGCCCCCACTCATGTCCCACTCATGTCCCCCTGCCCCCCCACACCCCAGCATTGCGAGGCACCTGCCAGCAGGCCCCCACTCATGTCCCACTCACGTCCCCCTGCACCCCCACCCCGCAGCATTGCGAGGCACCTGCCAGCAGGCCCCCACTCATGTCCCACTCATGTCCCCCTGCACCCCCACCCCCCAGCATTGCGAGGCACCTGCCAGCAGGCCCCCACTCATGTCCCACTCATGTCCCCCTGCAACCCCCACCCCCCACTCATGTCCCCCTGCAACCCCCACCCCCAGCATTGCGGGGCACCTGCCAGCAGGCCTTGATACATGTCCCCCAGCCAGCATGTCATCACAATCTAGATCCTTGGCCCTTATGGGCAGCCTCCACATGCAAAACACCCACCCAAGTATTGCATCCACCCACTTAGAAATGCCAATTACATGATACAACCCCAATGGCAAGTATGTAAATGAACACATGTCCCTCACATACACCCAATGGGTGTCAGTGAATCTCAAAACCCATATCATGACATGCATGAAACCAATGATATGATACTACACATTGAAGTTTGATGAAAAAAATGTATTAAAAGCAACATAAATGGAATTAAAAATAAACAAACGACAATGGGAATTAAAATAAAAAAAGCAGCATGTCCGTAAAATAATGAAAAACCACAAATCATAATCCAAAGGAAAGGTGTCCAAAGTCACAGTTCAAAAAAGTACATCCAAGGGAAAAACAAAACCGAAAACCATTGCTCCATGGGTAAATACAAAAAAAACCCATAATCCAACAGTCAACTATATACAGATAAACAATCCAGGGTCCATGATCCCAACTGAAGAAATTAAACCTATCTAAAAATACTACCTAATAAAAAAACTATATACAAAAATGTGGTCCATTGTCCAAAAGGTCCAAAATCAATAAAAAAGCAAAGGAAACCTAACACTAACTACATAATTATTTACATGGGCAGCGGGCTAGTCCGACGGCTCACTGGATGTTGTCATGGGCCAGGGCATCATCGAACTCTTGTTCAATGGCTTGGAGGCGGGCATGTTCCCTGGGCCCGAGGTCTCGCAGGGATAATGCAGTGTCCAGCTCCAACTCCCTGCGAATACCCTCGAGGCACTCATCCTGCCTCATCGCCCTCCGCATGGAGTTCTCCGCCCTGACCATTGCAAGCCGTTCCTCCTCTGCCCGCTGCCGCTCTGCACCTATCTGCTGGCCCAACCACTCCCACACAGAAGCCACTCCCATTCCAGGGTTCTCCTGCCCTCCGGCCGATGCCTGCACCCCACGTCGAGCCTGTCGCTGCCTCCGACGCAACTACCTGTGCCAGCACGACGGCATTCAGGCTGATGGAATCCACCAATGCCGTTGTGCACGTGCCCTGCCCGATGATGCCGTCACATCCTCCATCTTCTGGGGTCCAGTTGCTGGTGTGTCCACCCCTGCTGGACCTCCGACTCCCGACTGTGGTAGGGATGGGATCCCCACCGAGTTGGCTTCATTGGTCGGGGCAGGTCCACAGTGGGCCCTAGTGGCATCTGGGCCGGAAGACGGCATGGAGAACGACTGGCGCATAGCTTCCACAGAGGAGGAGAGGGTCGCCAGAGTGCCCGACACATGTACGAGACCCCCGACCACGACCGCTCCCAACTGGGCCACGTTGGCACGGTGCTCTTCGTGATGACGTGCATGCTCCCCCCGGGAAGCACGCACCTCATCACGAATGACACCCGTGCGCAACGCGACACCAATCAGGACCTTCTCCATACGGCCAGGGGTCCCCTCGTCCGCAGGTGGAAGGGAGTCAGATGACATGGACATCCCCCCTACCTGCGGACGGGCCTGGGATGAGGCATCCCTGCTGGTGCATGGTGGTGCAGTCACAGTGTCAGGGACAGTGACATGCACAGGCACCTCCACGGCGACCTGTGCTGCCTCCTGCCCCTGGACTGCACCACTTGCACCAGCAGGGATGCCCCCACCAGGCCCCATGTGCTGCTCAACAGCGGCCTCCTCCTCCTCTGTGGAAACCACTAACCTGGATGGCTCCACACTGTCTTCCGCCGTTGCAAGCCCCTGTGGGGGCTCACCCACCCCTTCCCCTGCAGCCGTGGGGGCATCCCCGCCGCTTTGCTCCACAACGCCGTCTCCGCCTGCTTCTTCACTTTGCGCTGTGTAGAGGGAGACATAGAACATAAGTATCAGGGTACTGTACAATGGTCCCCTAGACAGGAAGCAATAGCAGATGAGTGGCACTGTCAAAGATCACTTACATCATGTCCCTCCACAACACATGGGTCAGTGCAGGCAAAACACATGCAGTAACAGGCATGGCGCATGCTATGGACATAAGCAAACATGTCCAAGGAACTCTTGAACCATATAATGTTGTTTTAGAACTCACATGCATCATGGATCATGCCTATCACATTCACACACTTCACCGTACTTTCATCCATCTGGACTCGTACACCCCAGACACAGTGGATACAAGGATAACTAGGCTGCATCAGTGATTCTGAAGATTGTCACAGACATGTGTCATGCATCCATGGCATTCACAAGTCACAGACACGCAGGTCAGACACACAGACATGGACACCATACATGCACATGGCATCAGCACCCATCCCTCACACCCACCCATGTCCTGGAACAGAGACTGGCATGCTCTCATGTGTCCATTCCGCATAGGGCTCCCCATGTTGCATTTAAACACATACACCAACCGTGTGCTTCACACATTAATGGTCTCACATGCATGACCATGATGTTCCTGCACACACACACGCGTACATGGCCTATGTCACACATACAGGCAAGTATCAGACAACCAGCACACTGCAACATGCCCTGTCTCACACAGCAATGCTTGGCCACTTACCGCTCGACTCCAGACGGGTCTGCCTCTCAAGGACCTGGACATGGAGCGCTGGGGATATGCGTTCCAGGACCCTCATCTGATCTTCTGACAAGTGGCCCCAGCGCCCCTTAGCATCCGCTGCCTTCAAGAGGCACCGGGCCTTGTTGAGGGTCCTGGACCTGAAGTCCTTCCAGCGCTTCTTGACATGATGGAATAGTCAGACTGCCACCCCCTCCGCGTTGATGGCAGTCACAATGTCTGTCCAGATCCTGTCCCGTCCTTCCTTGTCGGCACGTGATGATCCAAAGAGGGCATGATAATGCCCCAGGACATGCTCCACCAGGACACCAACTTCCTTCTGACTGAAGCTGGTGGCCCTCTGCCCCTCTGGCTGGGGGTCGCCAGTGGTCTCGGATGGTGTTTGCCCCGACATGGCGACCCCCGAGGCAGGCGTGGGTGGGCAACTGGGTCCTGGGGCTGGGCTGTGGAGCGATGGTATCGCAGTCGGGAGTCTTCGGTTCCAGCAGGGTGGACACAGCAACTGGACCCCTGCAGATGGCTGATGTGCAGGCACCAAATGGCAGGGCACGGTGGCAGCAGGCAGGCAGGCAGGCAGGCAGGCAGCAGCAGATGGCTTGTGGGAGTCTGCTTGGGGCTCTGGGGGGCAGTAATTCGGCCTTTTGGGCAGGAGCGTGGTCTTCCATGTGCTTACGCGTGGCCAGCTTGATACGGAGTGATTTGACACATGAAAATTCTGCACGTCAGCGTGTAATTCGAGGAAAGGCCCTTAGCAAGCGCCTCTGTGACGTGACGCGCGCGGGCGTGCACGGCCGTTTCAGCGCACGTGAAAAACTGCATGTCCGCGTGGGAATGCATGTAATCCGAGGAAAGGGCCCATGCGCGTAAGTGACGTGACGCGCGCAGGCGTTTCCCTCAGCACGGGTTAAAGGTGAGCGGGGGCAGCAGTTCGCTGTACGTGCCTTTCATGGAGACCGATATGTGTTGCTGCTTCCTGTTGTTTCGCGCGCCATCACAACTTCACAGCTATCAAGGACGTATCTTTTCTTTTGGCGGGGGTATTGGCTACGCGTGTTTTTCTGCATCGCGCTAGTCAGACGGTGAGTCGCATACACTATTTTTCCCACTGCGGGTGCCCCTGTGTATTGCACCCATTTTCGAGGTCATAGTAGCCTGCGTGTCCCACGTGTACGTGTTATTTGTGTTACTGGGTGCCACCGTGTACTGCGGGAGGTTGATTCCACGCACGTAGGCTGCAGGGTTGCGTGCATGGTTTTACTGCAGTTTTGGGGTGCCTGAGCGTTGCATGACCCGTCACTACATCACCGGGGTCACATGCAGCCTTGCAGGTGCAGGGGGGCTGTTAACATCTTGCTTCCCACCCCCTTCAGCCCAATTGCCCAGGTCAACTGTGGTGTACACCTCCCATTGGCACTACTCCATCTGTGCCGGCACTACTACAACTGTGCCATGGTTGGGAGGACACCAAAGGTGAGGGGCGCCGCAGCTGGGCGTACTCCTCGTGGCGGGCGTGGTTGGGGACGTGGCTGTGGTGACCAGGGAGTAGGGGGACTCCAGGGTGTCTAGGGCGGCCACAGAAGGGGAAGAGGCAGGGGTGCGCCACTTGAGCACAATGTTGTGCCATGTGTCGGTGCAGTCATGCCACCACCCCCTGTGGTTCCGGAGGATGCAGCTTCTGCATCTGGCACTGGTGCCTGTGTGACCCGGCAGTCCGTTCCATCGACTTCCACGGGCCCAAGGGTAGTGGTAGCTGCAGGTGCAGCTGTGGACACCGCCACCCAGGCTCAGGGTCTGCCAGCGCCGGCTGCGTTGGCACTTGAGGAGCCCTTGGTAGATTTCCAACAGGCCAGCAGGGAAACCATAGGGGCACGCAGGGCTGCTCAGACCAAGACACGTGTCCCTGGGGCAGTTATGTCATCTGCTGCCCTGAACAGCTGGATGTTGGCAAGTGCAGGGGCAGATGCACCCAACAACACCCCGGTTGTGAGTCTGCCAACCAGGACCGTTGCGGTCAATGACCCTGCCACAGCGGATGTTGCTGCAAGGGGGTCCATTAGAGGGCACCCAGATGCCACTGACACAAGTCAGGCCTTTGGTCGTCCCTCCACCTGCCACTCCCTTGGCTCAATACACCGAACCCACTGGCCATACTGGTCAGGGCGGCATTAGCCAGCCAGGGTCTGTGCCACAGTCCAAGAGGAGGAAGGTTGCACCTGCAGCACAGGCTGGAACCCCACACACAGCCACAACCTCCTGCACGTCGAGGAAGAAGCCTTTCTGCAAGCAGGAACTGGACTTCCTTGTGGACTACGTGCGGGGCCACGGCCGTGACATGGTAGTGGGTGCCAATAGTCAGACTACGGCTGCCCACCGTGACACCCACTGGAAGCATGTTGCGGAACATGTCAGTTCATTCAGCCATGAGGTGCGCACGGCGCAAGAGTGCAAAAAGCTTTGGAATGACCTCAAACGCAGCACTAAGGCTAAGCGTGCCTCTAATTACAACTTGACTCTGGTGACTGGCGGTGGGCCTGCACCAGAGGAGGAAGAGCTCACGCCGCATGAGGCACTCGTTGCGGAGTTCATATCACCTGAATTGGTCGAAGGAGTGGGAGAGATGCTGGACTTTGATGCCCAGTCCAGTGAGTGTTGATGCGTGTTTGTTGAGGACGTGTGTGTTTCACTTGTGGGATGTGTTGTGCATGATTGCCACTACATGTGACGTGTACATGGTTCTGATGTGCAAGTAATGCAATGCTTCTGTGATGCATGTCTGCTCTGCTGGATGGTGGACATGTGGAGCAGACTGGGACTGTCCGCATCACCACTATTGCACCCTACTCACATGCTGGTTACCAGTATACCCCTCCGGTCCATGTTCCAGCTCACTGGCCCTTCTGCATGTGGCGTGGGGTCACCTTCCTCTCAGCCCAGGCACAATGTCATTGCATGACTGACGTGCATGTCTCCTCTGCCTGCATGCGGGGACTCCATGTAGGCATGCTCCCTTGCCTCTCCTCTGCCACTCTGCACCCCAGTTCCACCTTTGCACTGGTCTGCTTCAATCTTGCCAATGTGTACTTTCCTGTTCATGCGTCCTGTGTAGATGCTAACTTCCAGCGTACAATCTGCCAGACATATGCTGTGTGGTACAGCCTTAGTACTTGATGCAGGGTATCTCACTTGTACTGTGCATAGGTCAGATGTCCCGCAGGGACATGAGTGCCCATTCATGCTCCATGTGCATTGAACGCATGCCCCTATGTGTCCTTGACTGGATGATCACTGTAATACCAGTCCTGGGTGACGTACATTGCATGGCATCTCATCAGCCTTCCCATGCCAACTGTGGCTCAGTACTGCATTGCAAACATGTTTAGGGTCTGACAATCTGTGTGGCTCACAGGCCTCAGCCTGTTTAATGGCCAATGACTCTGTCCAACTGTTGTAGTGTCTTCTTCACACATGGGCGGCCTTCAGAGTTTTCATCATGTGTCCTGCTTACTGTCCCATCATCATTTTCAGTGTTGTAATTTGAATCACATTAAAGTGTTGATGCCAGTCAACACTGCCTGTCAATACACAGGTGTATGGTCATCCTTTTGATACCATGCTAGGCATCCCTGCTTTGGTACTGGGGTGGAGGGGTGCTTGGCTTCTAGACATGGTACACATTGAATGCACAATGCACGTGATGTCTGAATTTGACCTTGCACTGCCTTCACATTTCCTGACACACACCATGGAATCCTTGTGCATGTAGGTAGTGAGTGGCGTACACATTTTCTGCACTGCATAGACGCACTTCCATGGAAAATGACACCTTTCAACAGGTCTGATCACAGAAGCAATTCAAAGTTGACCCAGCATGCATGCCAGGTTATATGTTGTGTGTCACATGTCTGCCTGATGTGTTTGTTGTCGGTGTGTGTGTGTGTTGTGATGCTTCTAACATGTGTAGTGACATCTTTTCTCTCTATTTTTCAGGTGATGACGCAACGGAGGCAGAGAATGGTGTTGTCATGCCAGACACAGGGTTGTTACCACTACATCAACCCGGCACAAGTGGGGGTCGTGGGGTGGTAGGCCACAAAAACCCCCAAGTGCTACAGTCCATCTTGTCTCTGGCTGCCTATGAGTCCAGCCTTGATGATGACTCTGACGTCCATGTCGAGTTGGTTGAGCATCAAGTCCATGGGGTGTCAGGGGTGAGTGATTCTGATGTGGACACTCCTCTGTCCGCGACACCTGCACTGAGGGATCAGACAGTCTTGGTTCCTCCGCCCGTGGTGGATCGGGACACAGGGTCACCCTCCACACCAGTCACTGATGTGCCTGGGACATCACGTCGACGGGGGCATGTAGTCGTGCAGCCACGGGCGGTGCCAACACAGCGAGGACACCCGGTCCTTGGGTCCCGCAGGGGTCAAGCCCAGCAACGCGGTCGCCACGCGCAACCGCAGTATACTGAGTGGGAGCAAGACATGACTGCCAATACAGAACGGCACGGGGCAGCAATGGAGAACATCGCTGAGAGTATGGAGCGTGTGGCCCGATCTGTGCTCCCCCCTGCTAGGCAGGTGCCCACTCACTCAGGCTGGGCATGGTGGCCTCAGACAGGGCACGCCAGGCTGAAATGTCGTCTCTGCGTAAAGCAATTTCTGCTCACGCAGAGGCGCACATGGATGCCCTGAGGGAGGAGTATGCTTCTTTCAAATCCACTCTGGGTGTCCTTATGATGTCCCAGAGGCAGCGGGCAGAGGAGAGGTTTGCACAGCTTCAGCGTACCATCTCGGCTGAGCTACAGGCTTGCTGGGAGGTGCAGCGGTTGTCCAGCCAGGCCTTGCAGGAGGAACTCCGTGTTACACCTGCTACCTTGCAAGAGGAAGCACGTGTATCACGTGAGGTTCTGCATGCAGATCTACGTCACATCGCCACACAGAACCAGGCTCACCCGTCCGGCAGACTTGCTGCCGACGAGGGGAAAGCTGCGGCTAGGCGTGGCCAGGCTACTGTGCCACGTCCTCCTTTCCAGGATGAGCCAGACTCAGACAACAATCTATCTCCCACATAGGTTGGGCTGTGCAGGCGTTGAGCCCATGAAGGTTTTTTTTTTTTGGCTCAGCATCATCGCATGTGGGAGTTGAGCAGCACCCTGTACCTCCCCCCTCCTGGGTGTCTCCCCGCCCCCGGGTCGTATGAGGCCATTTTTGATTTTTCTTTTAGTTTAGTTAGTTAAGTTTCTGTTTGATAGTTAGTTTAATTAGGTAATGTAGGTTTTTCATAGTTGGTGTAATTAGTTAATATAGTTTAAAATTGCTTGTCTATTGTGCTTTCATGTGACAGTGCGGTGCTTTGTGGCTTTTGAAGGCATCCACTGTCTGTTCCAGCTGGGCCCTTCAGGCTTGTCTTGTGTATGTGTTTGCTGCTTGGGGTCCTTGACTCACAAATGCCACTCCTGCCTCCCTTATCCACGGGCTCGCAAGGATGGTTCGGTGTTACAGCATTTTACACAAGGGTTTTGGACTGTCATATCTGTGGCATGTCTGGTGCTGTGTAACTTGTGTTGACACCCCTAGTGGGGATGATTTTGGTGTTATTGTCCACTGCTCAGCTTTTGCTAGATGGGGTGTTTCATGATTAATGTGTACATTCATTGCTATGCATTGTGTAGTATGTTTCTTATCTTTACTGTACACGTGCTTGTTGCAATTCATGCCGTAGATAGTGTGTTACACACTTTGGATGTGAAAGAAGGACTGATGGTGTGATTTATGATGTGAGTCTCTGACATGGTCCAGTAATGAGATGCCTGAAGAGACACACACAGATGACTTTAAAGCATTAATCATGTGTTTCATGCCCTTTCTGCAGGGGGATGAGCCTCCAGAGCACCTTTGCCAGCAGACATGGCCCATTGGACGACGGAATTCTGTACATGTTTGTTGGTGCCCACATGCACATTTGTGCACAAGCAGAGGCACAGGGATTGCAGACCTACATCCTAGAACTGCTGACATGTTCCAAGGAACTCCAGGCAAGGTGAGCACCACAGGGGGGCCACAACACAGCAAAGCTTCCACCAGGCCAGTTGCACATGCAGGCTTAGTAACAGCACTGTGGGTGAGCTTGGACGAATATTGGTGTTGAAGCACACAATGCAGCTCAGATGTGTTGGTGGACTGATGGCTGTTGATTGTAAGGTTGTCTGGGGCACCTGCAGGGGCAGTGGCACATACCCTCCGGTACACCAAGGTCCATTGAGGCACTTGTATCAACCATGTAGCCTTCCGAGACATGGAAAGGGGCAGCTCACAGGCACATACAGCAAGGGACATACTCGGGTGCAGTGCATTTCATTTCCATGTACATTTTGATTAATGCACTGCCTACTTTGTTTTGGTCATGGTGGAACACGACTTGTTCTGAAGTCATGCCTTGTTATATGGGTCTGTCTGCTTACCCAGGGAACATTGCATGTTGTGTGAATTGTGACACATTGGTGTTCCATTTGCCACGCACCCACCGGCGGCTGACTTACTGCATTGACTGTGCATGACCCATCACAGGGGTAATGTTACATATGGGTACGAAGCATCTACACCAGATTGTCTGTTTGTAGAGTAGTTTGTTGCTATGGGGCATGTTTGGTGGTGTGTTTTTGTGTTATGGGCACGGACAGATTATTAACTGTGGCTCTCTTTGCAGCATTGAAGTGCTCCTGTAACCGGACCTGAGAGTGCGCAGGCAGGAGGCCAGCACTCAAAACCAGAGCTAAGTGTCTTGTTGTTTTTCTTTCAAACTGCTCTGCATAGGCTTGCTGGGGGGTGCACAAATGCATGGATGAATGTGTAATTCAATTTGGTATGTTTTTTTCCCCCTAATCAACCGGAATCCTATGCAATTTTGAACCCTGTACCCTCTACCCGGTGTTCCTGCTTCCCGTACCTATCCAAGCAACGTTCCCTAACCCTCTTTCCCAGCTGGGGTTGTGGATGCCTGTGTAAGCCCCAAACTTGCAGGCGCCAGAACCCTAGAGGGGGTGGTTGGTTCGTGCCACTCCTAAGCCTGGACTCCGGAAGGCCCTGACAATGATGTCCAAGTTTGTTTGGATTGTGTATGTGTTCATGCAGGTAGTACATTTTCGTGCATTCCCTACTTTCATGTGTCATTCCTCCTCCCCTCTCCTGCCACTCATTCCAGTTATCCAGTGTGCCAACGCCTGTCCCGACTGCATATCCCTGACCCTCCTTCCCCACCAGGGTCTCAGAGGCCTGCGTGAGTTTGACCTTGCAGGCACCCGGGCCACGGTGGGGGTGGTTGGTTTGTGCCACTCCTGCACCTGTACACGGGACCTGTGACAGTACACATCCGTTTGTGGTGCATCATTCTATGTTATGTTCCACACATGGTTCACATCCTGTTGTGACATTGTTGTACTGTACTTCCTTGGTTGTTACATCATTGTGGTAGTACTTGGCCTTTGTGAGGTACTACTATGTCGAGTCATCTACTGGAGGGTGTTCTGGTTCGTTTTTCTGCCTTGGATTTAGTGATTTTGCAAATGAGGGTGGACTCTGAGGGTGCAGGCACCTTTTTACACACAAGGTGGGAGATGGTGACGAAGGGGAAGGGTGATCCTGTGGCCAGGTGAAATTGAGGGTTGAAGGCTCCATGACCCAGGTGCAGTTGTTCAGTGGGTCATGGTCATTTGTGAGGGAGGGGGGGTGTTTTGTTGTTGATAGTTGCCTTGCCCTGCAGTGTGATGGGAACCCTGACATTGTAATTGTGGTATCCTATGTACATGTTGTGTTCTGCTGATCAATGCCTGTTCATGTGTTGTGTTTACCTTTCAGGTGTGAGGGGATAGTTGTGGTTTGACATGCTGGGCTGTACACATGGTGAATGTTCACACGTGATGTGTAGAGGACACTGATGGTCACTTGATTGCACATGCATATGTTGAGTGCATGCCCTTACTGACCCACACACTTGCACTATGATGCACTACATGTACAACCACCCTTGGATATCCACGTGTACACTCTGTTTGCCTTCTGGTGCCCACTGTGTCCCTGTAGCACAAGTTCTGTGACCAATTTTGGATCCTGTACATGCCTAATTTGCTTTTTGATGTGGTGTGTCGCTTAGATGTGATGCTCATGGTGTAGATCACACATAATAGCTGTTCACTGTGCTGTGCGCTGAGCAGTGTGTTGCAGGAGTTGGACACAGCACACAGAAGCTGCAGTGTTGATTTTGCAATGCACAATGTGCATGTAGACAGGCATTCATTGTTATGTTACGTCTACAACTTTTGTAATGCATTTGGGAATGACTTATTTGGGTGGGCAGTTGTTGGTCAGTCATTTCATCTGATTCCATGTCAGGCATCATTGTCTGATGCCACGGTACATTTTTGACATGGCAATGTGTACCTTATTGGTACTGTGTTGGTGTATGGCTATTGCTTGCCATGTCATGTTGTGGTTTGGGAGGGTTTGAGTGACATAACAGGGATGGTCATGGCCTGTTTTGCAGGTGTGTGTGATTCACACCTTGCATGTCAGGGTCAGCCGCTTCTCGAAGCAACGAGCTGGGGGTAGATCTCTCTCCGCGGCAGGGGCCTCCCTCTGGAACAGCCTTCCTGCCTCCCTGGAACTTGAGGAGAACCATCTCCGGTTCCGGAAGCACCTCAAGACCTTCCTCTTTGCTTCTGCTTTCTCTCTCCCTCTCCCTTGCTAAATTCTTCACTGAAACTGCACTGGATCTGCAACTGGGCCACTCTCAACAACCTCGGTCCCTGGCCCAGCCACTCTCCACTTGCACTGCCTCCCTGGCAACCCCTGCACTGCAGGAATGTCTCTCTATCCCTACAGCCCCCCCTTCCCAGCACTTGTCTGCACTTACCTTTGCACTTGCCACCAGCTGGCCTTTTTATTTGTTTTTTATTCTACTTACCCTGTACTGCACTCCCCCCCTCCCCTTCCCCTTGCACTTTTCCCTTCCCCCTACCCCTGCACTTGAGAAATCTAAATGACACCTGGCCTAGTAGTATCGTTGTCTGTCTTCCCTTGTTCCCCCCTCCCTGCCTCGTCGCACCTTGAAACACTTGTGTATAGGCACGTTACAAATGCCATATCATGTCATGTCATATGTCATATGTGTGCCTTTTGGTCACACAGGATAGCTTGTGTTTAAGTAGCTAGGGATGCAGACAATGTGGCACTTCCATGGCAACTATCTCAGGGTGGTAAGGTTGTGACAGTTGACTGTCTCTTTGTCATCATCGATTGTCACCTGGTATGTGCCAGGCCTGTGTGCACTCCGCAGGGGTGGGAGTTTAGGTGAAAAATGTGGCCACAAGCTGGGTCCGGGCTTCCTCGCCACATGCCCTGTCCCCTCCCATGGGCAACACCTGTGCCTGTGGTTGGGGATGTGGGGGCACCACCATGTCCACAGGTACGCCCTGCCGTGTTGCAACATTGTGCAGGACACATGCTGCCACAATGATCCTGCACACTACTGGGGGTGCATAGAGTAGCTGCCCGCCAGAGCGGTCAAGGGAGCGGAAACGTGACTTCAGCACTCCGAATGTGCGCTCCACTATGGCCCTGTTTGCAATATGGGCGGCGTTGTATCTTACCTGGGGTGGTGTGGTGGGGTTCCGGATTGCCGTCATCATGTGGTTGCTCAGAGGGTAGGCACTGTCCCCTGGGGAGGTGTAAATGGTTGTGATTATTGGGGTTTGTGTATTTGTGTGTGTGTGTGTGACATGCATGCATGTGCAAGGGCATTTGTACTCACCTAGGAGCCAGGTGTCGCCATGCTGCCCAGCTTCCAGGGCCCGGCTCAGGGCGGACATTCTGTATATGAAACTGTCATGGGTGGAGTCAGGGTAGTTTGCATAGACAGAGGTGATGATTCCCTTTGCATCGCATACCACCTGTACATTGATGGAATGCCAGTGCTTGCGGTTTTGGTAGATGTGCTCAGTGGCCCTAGGTGGACGTAGGGCCACGTGGGTGCAATCTATGGCACCGAGCATTTTGGGGAAGTGTGCCACCCTGTAAAAATCCCGGACAATGGCCTGCTTTTCTGCGGGGGTTCTGGGCATGTATATGTGCCTGCGGACTGAGGGGCGCGCTGTCATGATTGCCAGTACCTGGTGTAGGCAGCGTGACTGCGTGGCCTGTGAGACCCCCCACACTATGGCAGTAGTCCGCTGAAATGACCCAGTGGCCAAGAAATGCAGGACATTGAGCACCTTCTCCAAGGGGCTCAATGCTTGGGAGCAAATGGTGGGGGATGTAAGGTCATCTTCCCACTCCCTGACCAGGTCTAGGATGATATGGGGTGGAAACCTATACCTGCCGTAGACCTGGTCGTCAGGCATCCCAAAAAGGCTTGTCCGTGGTGTGAAAATGCGTGCCCTGGCTATTCTCCTTCTCCTGAGGTGTCCCACGATCAGTGCTGCGACCAATGGGGCATTCATCGTAGCTGTATATAAGTATTTGTTGTTTGCGCACACTTTTATACTGTGCGCAGGGACGCTTCCGCCTGCCTTCCTGTAGCAGATGCGTTGACGCCTGTGTGCGTCTTTTGCCGTGCACGGGTTTCCCGCATTCAAATCCATGAATACGGGTTGTTCGCGTGCGTGTGGGCGTTCCGTGTAGTTCCCTGCAGTACTTCCCCAGTTACGCCTTCTTTTTCACGCGTTATTCCCCATTCCGCGTGTTACGCCCACTGTTCCGCCCACTTTGGTTCTGTGCGCCGCGCTATGTGCGCTTTTGCTGTGCGCGTAGTGCATGCCGTGTGTGCCCGCGTACGCCATGGCAGGATTTGGCGCACAGACAGCGGGAAACACGCGCAGCGTCTTCCTTGAATCGCACCCCTGCGCTGGGTTTCTCACGCTTGCGCCACCTTGCGCCTGCTTGCGCTGGGATTTTCGGCGCACGTTTGCTCCATGAATCGACCCCCCAGAGTCTAGCAGGAATAGACATGTCAAAATTTGGAGCACACTAAGTGCGAGGTGCGATGGCATCGAAGGCACTGAGGCAGAGTGCGATGTTACAAGATATCCTGAAAGCAGCTGATTGGGCGAGTGATACTAAGTTTAGAACATTTTATTTTAGACCAATTAACATGCTAGCAGAAGCTATAGTGAGAAGCTTTGAACAAGCATAATGCTCGCCTCCGTCTTGACATAGAATGAAGATTCCCCCTGCTAATAGCGCAGGGAGCGATTGATTCTATTAAAGACAAGGAGGCGAGCATTACTTTCCCACCTAGATACACGGGAGAGATAAAAGAGTGACAAGAAAATGTACTGTGATATGTACCAGAATAATTCACATACGTTCCTCCCAGAATAGGGTGTGTATCCACCGCCCTAACATGTTCTGTTGTTTCCGTCACTAGGAGACGACCAGAAGAACAGCTGAAGATGTACAAGAAGGGAACAAGATACGTTGACCAAGATCGCAAGTTAGAATGCAAAGGATCGACTCAGCAGAGCTCTTAATTTCAGAGATTTTGTGGAAAAAGTTGACAGTTCAGTTGTTGTTTAAGATTGCAGTTGGAAGCAGTCAAAGAAGAGGAAGGTTTGTTTGTTTGTTTATTGATTTTGTATAGCGCGCCAAACCCAAAGGTAACAGGGAGCTACAGAGAGCAGGAAAAACAAGATTGCTTAAAAACTTAGTTACAAGGCACAATATAATCATATACAATACACAAGTTATATGCCAAAGTTTAGTATAAACATATACTTGACATTGCCATAAAACAGATTAAAGAATATACATATGTACAGTAAGGTTAGTAGGTAGGATTGGTCCATAGTTAATCTTGGGGGTCATTGGCATGTAGCCATGCTAGCATGTTCCGTCTAAAGCTGTAGTAGGACTGGTCAGCACTGATGTCAAGTGGGAGGGCATTCCAGTATTGGGCCGCCTTAACTGGAAAGCTGCTGCAGTCGTTTTTTTTTAGTCTAAATTTGGATATCTGAAGGCAGTAGGAATTGAGGGTTCTGATGGGGCGAGTGGAGGTTTTTCTCACAATTCTTGCTGCCAGGTAGGGGGGGCTGCATTATTGAGACATTTAAAGGTGAGTGACGCTGTCTTGAGTGAGATTCTGTCACAGATTTTGAGCCATTTATGTTTTCTTCTAGTGTTAGAGATGTCTTGTTTAGAAGGTAAATTGAGGGCAGTTCTAAGGGCGTTGTTTTGTAATGTTTGAATTTTATCAATGATGTATTTGTTAGCTCCCAAATACAGAGCATTACATTAGTCGAGTTTGGAGAGAATTAGGGCATTGACAAGGATGATGCAGCTGGCTTGGGTGAGGAAAGCTCTGCTTGCCCTAATGAGCTTGCAGGTGTAGGCTGTGGAGGATGCAAGGGAGTTAACTTGTTTCTTTAGTGTTAGGGCTGAGTCGAGGTGAAAACCTAATGTTTTTACTGTTTTGGAAACTGTGATTACATTGCCATCAATGTTAAATGCTGTGTAGTCGGGGCTAGGTTTTTTTAGGTTGGCAGTGGATCCAAGGAGTGGGATTTCGGTTTTATCATCATTCAGGCATAGTCCATGTGTGGCCATCCATGCCTGAATGATGAGATATATTTTGTTTACCAGGTTACAGTAAGAGGAAGGACTAGGTCACATGACCAGGACGCTGGAGTGCAGGGACCTAAGACTGATGGGAAATGAAGTTTTGAAAAAATAAAACGTTGTTTCAATGAAAGGATTGAAACATTTTAATAATTTGTTGAAACTGCCGGAGAGTAATAAAATAAGAAGATGAAGCTTAATGCTTGCCTCCTTGTCTTTAATAGAAACACGAGCGCCCTGCGCTGTTAGCAGGAGGAATCCTCATGCCAGCTTACAATTCAGAATTAAAAGATGTATTTCCAGAACTTAGTATAAATCATGCATCAATGTGTCGTAGAATGGTTTCTTAAATTAACAAGTCACGAGGGAAACATTGAGAAAATAACACACAGCAATTACACATCACTAAACTTAAGAAACTCTGCCTGTTCACAGATATAAAACACGGATCAGGAGAGCGATGTTAAGACAGGCTGGGACTGGCCTGTAGGGCAATAGGCCCAGGGCTGAACCAAACACACATGGCCAATGTGGGCCCGTTTCATGAGTTACTTCACTCTGCGGCTAGTAGTTTTGACCAGTGTTGCTGAATAAATAAACCTCCCCCTTGGCTATTATTCAAACAGTCTGTCACAAAGGGAATGAATTGCCTTTTGCATCTGTGGCCACCTTTTCATTGGTGCCCGGGACAGTTTTATGCCCAGTCCGGCCCTGGGGTAAGATACATGCGATGTGACATGCGTGCGTGCACTCCTCGGCAACAGTGACGCTCAGAATGCACAGAAGAGTGCATTTAGTATTCACACTTAAAAATTATATACTTTTAAAAAAACGCAAATGTAAATATGTGTTCACATGTTTGATTTATTGCATCGGCAAAAAAGCCGGGGCCGGAAGGATTTTGTGTATGCAGCACCAGTCCTACTCAGCACTAGAGGCTGCATGAAGGCAAAGGGCTGGGGCTGTATTCAGCACCATGGAGACTAGCCTGTACAGCACACACATTGCAATCTCCTGCACGTGCAGGGTTGCTTACCTGGAAAGTGAACGTGGAATCTTCCATACAGCCAACACAGACATGCAGAGATGGTTTCTATTCACTCATGCAACACACACGTGCAGGGGGCATGTCAGGTCAGGTGAGTGGCATCCAAGGCTAAACACGGAGGGGGACACTCATAGAACGGCAGTCAGAGTTGTATCCGAGGTAACCCCAAACCCAACTACCTCTAGGAAATCCCTGGCTCATTTCCACCAAATCGCATTTGTCCACTCACCCCCACATCCTTCCCCCCACACTAGAGGATGCAGGGCTTGTGGCATGTTTTATTTACCCCCACATTATTCCCCCCACACTAGAGGATGCAGGGCTCTTTGGCATGTTCTATGTACTCCCACATCCTTCCCCCCACACTAGAGGATGCAGGGCTCTGTGGCATGTTCTATGTACCCCCACATCCTCCCCCCCACACTAGAGGATGCAGGGCTCTGTGGCATGTTCTATGTACCCCCACATCCTCCCCCCACACTAGAGGATACAGGGCTCTGTGGCATGTTCTATGTACCCCCACATCCTCCCCCCACACTAGAGGATGCAGGGCTATGTGGCATGTTTTATGTACCCCCACATTCTTCCCCCCACACTAGAGGATGCAGGCCTCTGTGGCATGTTTTATTTACCCCCACATTATTCCACCACATTAGAGGATGCAGGGCTCTGCGGCATGTTCTATGTACCCCCACATCCTTCCCCCCACACTAGAGGATGCAGGGCTCTGTGGCATGTTCTATGTGCCCCCACATCCTTCCCCCCACACTAGAGGATGCAGGGCTCTGTGGCATGTTCTATGTACCCCCACATCCTTCCCCCCACACTAGAGGATGCAGGGCTCTGTGGCATGTTCTATGTACCCCCACGTCCCCCCCCCACACTAGAGGATGCAGGACTCTGTGGCATGTTATATGTACCCCCACATCCTTCTCCCCACACTAGAGGATGAAGGGCTCTGTGGCATGTTTTATGTACCCCCACATCCTTCCCCCCACACTAGAAGATGAAGGGCTCTGTGGCACGTTCTATGTACCCCTACATACTTGCCCCCCACTCTAGAGGATGCAGGGCTCTGTGGCACATTCTATGTACCCCCGCATCCCCCCACACTAGAGGATGCAGGGCTCTGTGGCACATTCCATGTACCCCCGCATCCCCCCACACTAGAGATGCAAGGCTCTGTGGCATGTTCTATGTAACCCCACATACTCCCCCCCACACTAGAGGATACAGGGCTCTGTGGCATGTTCTATGTACCCCCACATTCTTCCCCCCACACTAGAGGATGCAGGGCTCTGTGGCTTGTTCTGTGTACCACCACACCCCCCTACACTAGAGGATGCAGGGCTCTGTGGCATGTTCTATGTACCATGTACCCCCACATCCTCCCCCCCACACTAGAGGATGCAGGGCTCTGTGGCTTGTTCTATGTACCCCCAAATCCTCCCCCCCACACTAGAGGATGCAGGGCTCTGTGGCACGTTCTATGTACCCCCACACCCCTCCCCCACACTAGAGGATGCAGGGCTCTGTGGCTTGTTCTATGTACCACCACACCCCCCTACACTAGAGGATGCAGGGCTCTGTGGCATGTTCTATGTACCATGTACCCCCACATCCTCCCCCCCACACTAGAGGATGCAGGGCTCTGTGGCATGTTTATGTACCCCCACATCCTTCCCCCCACACTAGAAGATGCAGGGCTCTGTGGCACGTTCTATGTACCCCAACATACTTGCCCCCCACTCTAGAGGATGCAGGGCTCTGTGGCACATTCTATGTACCCCTGCATCCCCCCACACTAGAGATGCAGGGCTCTGTGGCATGTTCTATGTAACCCCACATACTCCCCCCCACACTAGAGGATACAGGGCTCTGTGGCATGTTCTATGTACCCCCACATTCTTCCCCCCACACTAGAGGATGCAGGGCTCCGTGGCTTGTTCTATGTACCACCACACCCCCCTACACTAGAGGATGCAGGGCTCTGTGGCATGTTCTATGTACCATGTACCCCCACATCCTCCCCCCCACACTAGAGTATGCAGGGCTCTGTGGCTTGTTCTATGTACCCCCACATCCTCCCCCCCACACTAGAGGATGCAGGGCTCTGTGGCACGTTCTATGTACCCCCACATCCTCCCCCCCACACTAGAGGATGCAGGACTCTGTGGCATGTTTATGTACCCCCACATCCGTCCCCACACACTAGAGGGCGCAGCGCTCTGTGGCATGTGCTATGTACCATGTATCCCCACATCCTCCCCCCACACTAGAGGATGCAGGGCTTTGTAGCATGTTCTGTGTACCCCCACACCCCTCTGCCCACACTAGAGCATGCAGGGCTCTGTGGCATCTTTTATGTACCCCCACATACGTCCCCACACACTAGAAGGAAGAATGTTAGAGATAGGAGAAAGAAACGTCAACTGATGAGCAAAGTATGTATACACAGGATAGCCACCCATGTTCTCATCGACAGGTGCATCAGTGAATGTGATGGCCGCTTCCCACTATAGGGCTCGACATAGTCCCCCTGCCTGACGCTGGACAGCATGGAAGTGTGCATATACACATTTGGTGGATCTAAGCCATGGCCTCTGGAGGGCATGTTCGTCTCCTCAGTACAGCATGATGGGGCAAAGATAAAGTCAACATTTCATGTGACCAAAGTAAGCAAAGACTTTGCATTTGGGTTCTATGTTGAAGATGTAGAGTTTCTTATTGAATGATTCAGTGACATTTCCTCAGGTATTGGAAGCATTTATCCACCCAGCAGAACTCCCCTACATCACGAAACCGCATCTCAGCAGTCCCCAGCAGAATGGCTGCGCATTAAAACTGTGCTTTGTAGTCTCCAAAATGATGGCTGCGCCATTTTACCAGCCACACATGGGGCAAGATGAAACCCAGAACACCCCGTGAATTTCTGCCAGTATTCTCTTCAATTGCACCAAAGAAACAAATTCAAAGGCAGCACTTCGATGCTGCCCTCTCAAAACTTTTTCACTGAAAAAGAAAATATTCTGCCTTTTAAAATGACCCTTGCCCAGCTGTTTTCTTCTAGGGGAGCCCGCCGCTGTGAGCGTTGACCAGATATTGCCTCGGTCCGCTGTCCAAAATACCACATTCAAGTGCTTGTTGTGAGCATTTCCCTTCCCCAACAACCATAAACTGCATCCTCTGCTCTGTTACCATGTATTAGGTCCAATCCCATAGACACACCCGAACTGCCTTAGCAGAAACCCTTAAAATGGTCAGAATACTCTGTGCATCCCACCCTTGGTCTCCACTCCACTTCTTCCACTCAATTCCGCCCTTGTGTAAGTCCTTAGTAATATTTGGATTAAATTAATTAATTCTCCATAAAAAAGGCACACAGCATGAAGGGGTTCAAACTGCATCTTAACCTTATTCACGGGCAGCGTTTCTCTTTTGTAGCCACTAAAATCTAGTTTAAGTGAAACTTGTCCTTTCCTTTCCCATTGGGAATCTTTCCTATTATCCCTGTTATGGGCATCTGTCACTCGGCATAAAAACCGCATTCCGATTCTGTCTATTTCACCCGTTTTTCAAGCTATTTTGTCATTTTGAACCCGCGTAAATTAGCAAAGGCAATTTCTACGCGTGTGATTTGGCTGCACTGTGTTTTTCACTTTCAAGTTGATTTTCTGAATTGTTTGCCCGTTGTTAGGAAGTTTCTTGTAGTTTGCCAGTGTTCTTCCATCCCTGATACTGCTATCATTCATATTTACCTCATTTAACCACACATTGTCATGATTCCTGCCCCTCATGTCCCCAGCCCTCCAAGATGTCAGGCTGGAGCCAGGCCACGATCACCTACCTGGCCCTCAAGGGCCTCTCCATCCCTCCAAAGACCCACTTGGAGTCAGACTTGGCGCTTGTGGCACCAGACTCACTCACTCCCATAGGATAACATTGGGGATTGGACTTGTAATGCATTGATGGGGACAAGATGGATGCCCCCACATATTTCGGTTCCCAGAACTGCATGTGCGGTCTAGTCTTTTGGGTTCAGCCCAGAGGCACCTGGGATACCCAGAGACTATTTAAGCCACACCCAGGCTGAGAAACATGCTTTGCGTTTTCTGCACCTGCAGCGTGACACTCACCGTGTTCGGATCGGTCTCCAGTAGGCCTGCATCTTTCTTCTGTGCTCAGCTCCTGCAAGAACAAGAACACCGTTAGGAACAGCCTTACCTTGCGGCGCTTCTGCCCATCAGTCATCGCTCCTTCTGTTCTGCAGGCATCTTCGGCGGTGTCATTCCCATCCCGGCACGCCGCTTCCTAAGGAAAAGGGAAAAGAACAGAAAAAAGGCATTAGTAAGCATTCTGCAAATCTTCGCTTATGTTTAAACAGTGTACGAGCTTCAAACGCTTACCTGAATCCCAGCCGCTCTGGGGGAACTCTGTCTCCGGAACTTCCCATCCATCTGCAAGAGGGAAAAGACACTCCAGGTTAGCGTGGAAACATCTAGAGGTGCTGCATACCGTGCTTACCCACTGCATTTGTTCTTCAAAACGGGCATCCACGCTGAAAACGTTGCAGCACCTAAAAGACACAGAAAAAGAACTCTCACTCACCTTCAGCACTACTCATCTCAGCAGCACGCCGCCATCCCCGGAAGCCGGCCATCATCTAAGGAAGTAAAGGAATGAAGTTAGAGAACTGTTCAAAAGACTCATTATACTTACCTGTCGGACTCTTGCCAGTGAAGTAACTAGGCAGCAACAAGCCCGCATCAATCAACGCACCCCTGCGCTGAAGGCAGGATGGAGAGCACGCTATCCAAGAAAACAAGGTGAGCTGTGGATCAAAGGGAAGGGTTGGACCTCGGGGAAGAAGGGGTTCAAGCACACAGAGACAATAAGGAGTTAAACTCTACCAATCCTGTGTTTCAGGCCCAGTCTCCAGTCGAATAGCCTGCAGGGAAGGGTTCGAGGTTGTAAGAGGTCAGAACAGGCTGAGTGACACGCCTGTGGATGCCAGGTGAGCGTTACAGAACGCAAAGCCTCACATCAAAATCCACCTGGGCGTCATGGAAATGTCAGAAACCGACCAGTTAGCCCACATGTTGGGGCAGCTACGTTCCGAAGTACATGCAGCCAGGCAGGAGACCAACGCCCTGAGGAGAGAGCCGATAGTAGCCAAAGAACACACTGATGATTTCAGCCGGCAACTTCTCCAGTCACAAGCACCCTGAGGAGAGAGCCGATAGTAGATAAATAACACACTGATGATTTAAGCCAGCAACTTCTCCAGTCACAAGCAGGGCATGCACCATTGCCGGGAAGCATGCCCTCGATGCCAGCGCCATCAGCCAATCCCGTTCAGATAACCCTTCCTGGGGCAGTTCCCTTGGCCCCGCCCGAACGATTTACGGAGGATCCCAAGAGGTTTGCAACATTCATGAACCAGTGCCACCTGCACTTCCTTTGTAGGCTAGGGGCCTTTCCGAATGACCAATCACGGGTCGCTTTTGTGCTATCCTACCTGAGTGGTATCGCCGGGGACTGGTCTGTACCCTTTGTGGCCCCGGACGATCCTTTGCTGCATGACTTCAGGGGCTTTCAGCAGGAGATGGAAAAGCTGTTCGCCCGTTGTACTCATGGGCAGACATTAGAAAATGAACTTCTGTCCCTACGCCAAGGGAATCAAGACCTATTAACATACATAGCCATGTTCAATAGACTCGTAGTTGAAGCAAAATGGCCAGTGGAGAAGAGAACCACGTTATTTCATCAGGGGTCACGGGGGGAGCTCAAGGATGTTCTCGCACAAGTAGTGAACCCCCCGAAAGACTGCTCAGAATTCATTGACCTTGTTGTTCAACTGGATCATAGGTTGCAGGACCGAAGAGCAGATCGAACCAGACTGGACCCTCGCCCTATGTATGTCCGTTCAAAGGATAATACTGCCCGAACAACGGATGGTTCAGGAGAACCAATGAAAATCGGGGGCGTCAGATCCCCCTTGACTAAAGCGAAAAGGAGACAGCAGCAGTTATGTCTGTACTGTGGAATGTCAGGTCATTTCCTTAAAGAGTGCCCTGTGAAGCCACCGAGGAGGACGGTAGGGGCCATGGACAAGGAAGATACCATCAAGGAATCGGAAAACTCCCCAGCCCGGCAAGTGTAGGGGTGCACTTGTCGAGCGAAGAAAGTGAACTACAAACCTCCCATTTTGCACTGTCTGTGGTCTTGATGAACAACCATCTCGGATGCACGCAGTAAGAGCATACATAGACAGTGGAGCCGTTGGGAATTACATCGACCGGGATCTTGCGGCAAAGATGGGACTTCCGTTATGCCCTAAATCAACCACTGACACTGTTACCACCGTAAACAGCACAGAAATAGCTTCTGGTCCAGTATCCCAATTTACTGCAGCTTTAACCCTTCTGTGCCAGGATGGACAGCAAGAATCTATCATTTTCGACCTCATTAAGGCACCACAGTTCCGATTGATTTCGGGAATGCCATGGTTGGTAGCTAGAAAATCCTCGAATCGATTGGCGAGCAAAATAATTGGCCTTTCCTGAGACTTGATCCCACACATGTTATCGCCAAGAGAAACAACCAATAGACACCAGGACCTCCACGCTTGCGACTGTGGCAATCTGCACCCTACCAAGTGAATACCAGGACTTTCAAGATGTCTTTCGGAAAGAACAGGCTAATACCCTGCCACCGCATAGACCATACGATTGCCAAATCCACCTGATACCCGGTGCACAAATCCCTTGTGGGCGAATTTGCGCACTCACGGAACCAGAAAACCAGCACCTGAAGGCCTATCATGACCAATACCTGGCCAACGGGTTCATCCGTCCCTCGAAGTCTCCAGCAGCCAGTCCTCTATTCTTCGTACCGAAAAAGGAGGGGGACTTGAGAACGTGCATCGACTATCGCACCCTGAACCAGATTACCGTAAAAAATCGCTACCCCCTGCCACTGATCCCTGAATTGCTTGGTCAAGTCAAAGATGCCCAAATCTACACAAAACTAGACCTGAGGGGGGCATATCACCTTGTTCGCGTAAAACAGAGGGACAAATGGAAAACCGCTCTTCACACCAAATACGGCTTGTACGAATATCAAGTAATGCCTTTTTGCCTTTGCAACGCGCCTGCTGCATTTCAATACTTCATGAACGATGTACTACGGGAATTGATTGATGTCTGTGCTCTAGTGTACATCAACGATATCCTAGTATATTCCGCATCAAAGCAGGTCACGTTAAACACGTCCGATCCGTATTCGAGAAACTCTGTCAACACCAGCTCTACGCCAAGTTCGAACAGTGCTCATTCCACGTCTCCGAGGTGGAATTCCTGGGCTTTATTCTCAGTTCGAATGGAATCCGAATGGATGTACACAAGGTAGATGCTATCCTGAACTGGCCATCCCCAAATTCATTCAAGGGGGTAGAAAATATGCTGGGATTTGCAAACTTATACTGCTGGTTCATCCCAGCATTTTCGCAAATCGTGCATCCCATCACGTCATTACTAAGGAAAAGCAACAAAAAGTTCCAGTGGACAACAGAAGCCGAGGAGGCTTTCCAGGAACTCAAAGCAAGATTCACATCTACCCCAATCTTACGCCACCCTCGCCCTGATCTCGTATACCTGGTGGAAATGGACGCCTCAAGCATGGCTATGGGAGCCGTCCTCTCACAAAAAAGACCCACTTGGAGTCAGACTTGGCGCTTGTGTCACCAGACTCAGACACTCCCATAGGATAACATTGGGGATTGGACTTGTAATGCATTGATGGGGACAGATGGATGCCCCCACATATTTCGGTTCCCAGAACTGCATGTGGGGTCTAGTCTTTTGGGTGTGGTTCAGCCCAGAGGCACCTGGAATACCCAGAGACTATTTAAGCAACACCCAGGCTGAGAAACATGCTTTGCGTTTTCTGCACCTGCAGCATGACACTCACCGTGTTCGGATCGGTCTCCAGTAGGCCTGCATCTTTCTTCTGCGCTCAGCTCCTGCAAGAACAAGAACACCGTTAGGAACAGCTGTTAGGCAAAATCCAGGGCAGTTCCCTTAGGGAGCACTACCCCAGATTAGGAATACAGGTGAGAGCAATAAATCCCCTTTGGTATCAGTCTGTACCACAAAGATTTAGTTGGTAGCTGTGGCTGAGAAGTCAGACTTATCTCAAGAGGGAGATGAGCAGTATTCAGGGTTGAGACAATAGGTAGTACAGTACTATGGAGCAAGGAAACACTGACCAAAGTTTTGTATTAAAAAGATAATATATATTTATTTTTTACACTTCTAAGTCAACACATAGATCACAGTTAATAAAGTAAGTTAAGTTTAGTCAAAAGAAAAGCATATACAACTCCCTATTCAATTGTAGACAAGTTTGTGGTACAGTGAAAACTGAGCAAAACGGCACAGTGAAGACCTACTACAAATGTACAATGTACCGAAAGGGAGGGAAAGTACAAGTTAAACCGAAATACCTTCAGACACCCCCTAGCAACACTTCCATGAAGTTTTGTGAACAAGTAATGCACAGTAACACTTTAAACAAAAGACAAGTGAATGAAAACTGAGCAAAATGGCACTCCACAACTTAAAACAGTAGGAAGGAAGAGGGGTTTAGAAGATTTAGGTGCATCAACACATTTCTCATTGAAAACTAATCTAGTAAGAGCAGATCTTACAAATCAGCCAGAGTCAATAGGCCTGAGCCAGAGTCAGTGGTACAGGACCAAGAGTTTAGGAGCAAAAATGTTCTTGTAGCTGCAGTCAAGTCTTTAGTAGAAAACTTTTGAAGAGGTAGATGCAAGGCGAAAGACAATGTTAAGAGAGAGGGCGGCCGACCTCACAAGTAGTTAAGGGATTTAAGACACCTTTAGGGCTACCACAGAGAAAGGGCGGCCTGGCGGAACAATGTACCTTAAACGTGGAGAAGTGGCTCCTGCGGTGGTGGTTGTTCCTGGTAGTTCCTGCAGGTCGAGGGGTCCAACAGAGTAAGAGAGGTTCTCGTCGTGGAGGAAGGTTCAAGTCGCTGCACTACCCAGGGATGAAACCAGCCGCGGTGCTGCCAAACGAAGTTTATAAGGTACGCTCCTTTTAATCGCGGTCCGGGTCGATAGCTGCCTGACTATCCGGTCTTCAAGTGCACTGTCGAGTCGACCAAGGCAGGTCCGAGGATGCGATAGGTGAACTGGTTGGCCCCACCAGCTCAAGGGAAGGAGGCTCCTCCACTGAGGATCTCCTCTCATCGTGTGGAAGAAAAGTGGTGAGACTATCCGGCAGGGCTTCACCGGTGGTGTAGATGCTGAAGATGTCTGTGGCTTCTTTCCCCTTCGGTTCCGTAGTTCCAGTGGCAACATCTTGCTCTTCCAGTCCTCAGGACCCTGCTTTTATGCAGAAAGAGACCCATTCATACAGTTTCGCTGTCACTCACACAGTGGAGTGGTCATCTTGGGGGAAGACCCTCCAGCCTATCAGGTTAGAGTGTGACCTGAGTTGCTGTGGCAACTGTGTCCGGGGGTTCTACTCTCCCTCCCAAACAACAGACCCACCCCAGACTCATTGGCGCCGAAAGGAGGGCTTCTTGGCAGAAGCCCACCAAAAGGACGAACAAAGGATCCCCGACCTGGGTTAGGAAAATGGACTAAGACTCGAGAAAGAAGTTTTATCAAAGTTCTTGCAAATAAAACCTACCGGAGTAAAGTTAATAAATAAATAGACCAGCGGTACGTTAGAGGCTGTCAGTAAAAGTGGTAGCCTCGAACAATGGGAAAATCCCATAGAGAAATATTTGCGGTTGAATATAAAAGGTAGTAACCACTGCCACCAGCCAGAAACTATGTAGAGGGGGACTTTAAGGTACCCTCTCGAAAATGAACATATGGGAAAAACTATTAACCCTTCCCAGTACCTCCATAGTAAGATGGGGTGTACTGGTTAAGTTCATAAAAATCGACTAGTAAAGTCAATGGGGACTTTACCTGCCCTGGGAGACAGTAGTCAGTCCCAGGGTATGGAGTCTATGTTTGGGGGTCACTACGACACCCCTGTGTCACGGCACAGAGGGTGCTGTGTGACACACGTGCATAAAGATGGTTCCTATGCGTGCGAGAAAAGATCCCATAGGTATTAAACACAAAAATAGCCTAGAACACACATAGCAAAAATGCCTAAGAGTGCGAAAAAGAGTCTCACTCTTAGCAGGTAAAAAGAAATAAACCCTTCAAATCCAGCAAAGCTGCTGGGGGACTCTATAGGTAAGAGAAATTAGCCATGAAATGAGAATTCTCCCTAACACTCGCCTCCCCCCCCATACTAAGGGACAGGAGGATCTAATCCACTCCTGGATGAGTCTCATACCTCTAGTCGGTTATAAACATCCTAGAGAGACCATCAGCATTTTGGTGGTGACATCCTGACCTGTGCTCAATGGTAAAATCAAAGGTTTTCCTTTGTAAGCTATATGACCTACAAACCCTTTGAGAAACATCTTTTTTTTTAAATCTATAGGGGATCTGGTTGACCAGTCCCTCAGAAGTTGGTACAACACCTGAACCTGTGATAGGTTTTTTCAAGGGGTCCTTATAAAGGATTCCCTTAGATCTAGAGGGGCCTCCAGGGCTCCTCACCACCTCTCTTGTGGGAGCAGGTTGGGTCTTAGGTATCTTAGTTGGAGGGGCTGGGGTTAGGCAATGTACCTGCTTCCCCTTCCTCTTAGATCTAACCTTACCTACCTTAGGAGTTTCCCTCCCAATACTAGGATTTGGGTTGGAGTCTTCAGTAGAAGGTCCAACAGTCTGAAGTTTTTTAGCCTTAGACTTTTCTTTTCTGGTTTTCCACCAGCACTGAGAATTACCAGTTCTCTTAGGCCTAGAGAGGGGCCCAGTTGGTCTATCCACCTCTTCCTTAGAAGCAGGGGGAGTCAGAGACTCTAAAACTGATGGAGCTTGGTTGGGGCTCCCATTTCCCCAACATATTAGCCTGAAATTTGCCTGGGTTAGAGGTCAACTTACTAATACCAGGGCTTGTAGTGGGGTTCTCTGTAGAGGTTCCCACAGGCTTAGAGTGGTCCCTTAAGGTGGTCTCTCTAGCCAGTTTGGTTTGGTTCTGCTTCTCCATACTGGGAGGCCTGGGAGTACTGGATACTACTCCAAGAGCTTTTAGATCATTCCCCAACAGGACTCTCCCAGGCACCTCACTCTGAATACTGACAGGAATCCTCACTGTCATGTTATTACACTGAATGAGGGCTGGTAGAATAGGAACCATCTGGATAGGACCTCTAGAAAATGTAGTGGGACCTTTGGGTGCCTTAGCAACATCCTCAGGCTTGAAAAAGAGTTCATCCACTACTGTTCTGCTGGCCCCAGTGTCTCCTCTGGCAGGAGTATCCTGGCCATTGACAAGAGCACTGTCCATGTAATATACTTTAGAGTTTTCTGGCAGGGAGTCATACACACCCCTATTCTGTTTGCTAACCAGACCCATGGACTCTAAGGATACAGTTGCTTGAAGACTCAAGGGTTTGTCAGCAAAAAATTCAAAGTGAGCACTAACCATTTGTACTTCCTCCTCAGGAGTGAAGGTTAAGGAGACTGTGCGGATCTCTGCAGGTTTACCCTTACACCTGGGATCTCCTTTGATATGGTCAGTTGACCCACAGACATAGCAAGTTCCAAATGCTCTCTGGAATGGGGGTTTCTGCTGACCTCTCTCTGGTTGAACACCAGAGGACTCACTAGCCCTATTTGGTTTCCCTTGGGCTTATCCTGGTTATTTTGTTGTTTTTGGCCCTCTATGGGATGGAGGTATTAAAAGTATCTTGGTTCCCTTTTGGTGGCTGCTTTCCCTCATCCATTTTCTGAGAGACTCCTGAATCCTTGTGAGTAGCCCTGTTGGCAACCCACTAGTCAGCAGCCCTGACTAACTTTCTAGGATCCATTTCCTTTGAATCAGCCAAGTGCTGTCTGAGTTCAGGAGAGCAGGTATCATAGATAGACTCCATCATAACAAGATGCTTTAATTCAGGCAAAGTGATTCTTGTATGTTCTTGTGCACTTGCTTTATACCAACCCTTGCTTCAAGAAAAGTGAAGCCTGTGCGCACTTGGCTTGTGCTTGAGCTCTATGTCGCGTTTCACTTCACTCAACCACCTCTGGGGAAGCAAAATGAAGTGATAAGCTGCCCTGTGTGCCCTGCCTATATCCTTCCCACCCAGCCCTCATCACACCTGTTCCATTGGGAGGGGAGACAGGAGCCAGAGCCAAAGCAGCGGTGGAGCAGCGGGTGCAACAACAGGAGGTGCAACACCATCAGCTGCATGACAAGCACCAACAATGGCCACACCACCAGCAAAGCCACCAGAAGCATCACTAGTAGTGCGACAAGCACTACCAAGGGCCACACCAGCAGCAAAGCCACCAGAAGCATCACTAGTCACACGACAAGCACCAACAAGAGCCACTCCAGCAGCAACACCACCAGCAATGCCACCAGAAGCATCACTAGTAGCACTACAAGCACTACCACGAGCCACTCCAGCACCAACACAACCACCAAAGGCACCAGAAACATCACTAGTAGCGCGACAAGGACCACCACGAGTCACTCCAGCACCAACACCAGCAGCAAAGCCACCAGAAGCATCACTAGTAGCGTGACAAGCACCACCATGAGTCACTCCAGCACCAAGACCACCAGCAAGCCACCAGAAGCATCACTAGTAGCACAACAAGCACCACCACAAGACACTCCAGCAGCAACACCACCAGCAAAGCCACCAGAAGCATCACTAGTAGTGTGACAAGCACCACCACGAGCCACACCAGCAGCAACACCACCATCAAAGCCACCAGAAGCATCACTGGTAGCGCGACAAGCACTACCAATAGCCACTCCAGCAGCAACACCACCAGCAAAGCCACCAGGAGCATCACTAGTAGCGCGACAAGCACCACCAAGAGCCACAGCACCAGCAACACCACCAGCAATGCCACTAAAAGCATAACTACTAGCATGACAAGCACCACCATGAGCCACTCCAGCACCAACACCACCAGCAAAGCCACCAGAAGCATCACTAGTAGTGTGACAAGCACCACCACAAGTCACTCCAGCAGCAACACCACCTGCAAAGTCACCGGAAGCATCACTAGTAGTGCGACAAGCACCACCACGAGCCACACCAGCAGCAACACCACAAGCAAAGCCATCAGAAGCATCACTAGCAGCGCGACAAGCACTACCAATAGCCACTCCAGCAGCAACACCACCAGCACAGCCACCAGAAGAATCACTACTAGCGCGACAAGCACCACCATGAGCCACACCAGCATCAACACCACCAGCAAAGCCACCAGAAGCATCACTAGTAGCACGACAAGCACCACCACGAGCCACTCCAGCAGCAACACCACCTGCAAAGCCACCATAAGCAACACTAGTAGCGTGACAAGCACCACCACGAGTCACTCCAGCAGCAACACCACCAGCAAAGCCACCAGAAGCATCAAGAGTAGTGCGACAAGCACCACCAAGAACCACACCACCTGCAACACCACCAGCATAGCCACTAGAAGCATCACTAGTAGTGTGACAAGCACCACCAAAACTCACTCCAGCAGCAACACCACCAGAAAAGCCACTAGAAGCATCACTAGTAGCACGACACACACCACCAAGAGCCACACCAACAGCACCACAATCAACACCACTAGAAGCATCCCAAGCAGCTTGACAAGCACAACCGAGAGCCAGACCAGCAGCAACACCACCAGAAACACCACTGGAAGCATTATCAGCAGCACAACCAGCCCCACCAATAGCAACACTAACCACAACAGCAATAGAAGTATCCCAGCATCACGTCAATCACTACAAAGAGCTGCACCAGCAGCAACACCACAGGAAGCATCACCAGCAGCATGAAAACAAGCACTACCAGGAGCCACACCAGCATCAACACCACTGTAAACATCACCAGCAGCCCAACAAGCACCACAGAGAGCCACACCAGCAAAAACATCTCCAGCAACACTACTAGAAGCATCACCAGCAGCACGGCAAGCACTACCAAGAGCCATACCAGCCACAACACCACCAACAAATCTACCAGAAGCATCACTAGTCACATGACACGCACCACCAAGAGCCACACCAACAGCAACACCACTGGAAGCATGACCAGCAGCACAACAAAAAACTCAAGAGCCATATCAGCAGCAACACTACTAGCAACAGCTCGGAAAGCATCACTAGCAGCACAACAAGCACCACAAAGAGCCACACCAGCAGCAACATCTCCAGCAACAGCACTAGAAGCTTCACTAGTAGCGTGACAAGTACTACCAAGAGCCATACCAGCCACAACACCACCAGCAAATCCACCAGAAGCATCACTAGCAGCACAACAAGCACCACAAAGAGCCACACCAGCAACAACATCTACCACAACAGCACTAGAAACACTCCAGCAACACAGCAAGCACTACCAAGAGCCACACCAGCAGCAACACTACCAGCAACACCACTAGAAGCACCCCAGCAGCACGGCGAGCACCATCAAGAGCCACACCAGCAGCAACACTTCTGGAAGCATCACCAGCAGCATGCCAAATGCTACCAATAGCCACACCAGCAGCAACACCACTGGAACCATCACCAGCAGCACACAAGTACCACCAAGAGCCACACCAGCAGCAACACCCCAAAAAGCATGACTAGGAGCATGACAAGCACCACAGGGAGCCACACCAGCAGCAACACCTCCAGCAACACCACCAGAAGCCTCAACAGCAGCACGACAAGCACCAATGAGAGTCACACCAGCAGCAACACCACTAGAAGCATAACCAAATGTGTATAGAACTGCTGCTGGTGCTCACTAGACACACGTGCTTCCATATGATACCTGTCTTCGTCCTGAGGCAGAGAACCGTTTCCATTGCCAGTAATGTCTGCTGTAGTTTTTCTTAGTCACTGGCATTCCACGTAGGAACACTCTTGTAGTTCATATCATTGACCTAGCTGCTGAGAGGAGAGTCACTTTCCATCTTCAAGTAGGTTGGATAGCAGATACCGCACCAGTAACAATTGGGCTAACATAATGTTTTCCCCCAGACTTTGAACTTGAGGTTGTGCTAGACTGATGACTCTGGTGGAGATGCAATGGACCCCAAAATTGCCTGAGCTATATATATCCAGCTCTTTGTGAGAACTCAGTATGAGGATGTTAATCAGTGTTGCTCAATGATTTAGGGGTCACAGCTTATGACCATTCCTCATCATCTGGCTCCACAATGATATTATGGGAAGTTAGGGGTCTTCACGACTCCTTGACAAGTCGATAATGTTAGTTTCCAAAGGGATGATCTGGACAGCTTGTCAACCCACAAAATACTCATTGGTTTTTTAATTTTTATTTTGTACTGGTTTTCCACCATATGCAAAATAAGCTGCCAATATTTCATAAACCAAATTAGGTAAAATATTAAATTCTCAGACTTGAGTAATGAGCTTTGGGTCCTTATGCGCAGTCTTCCTTACCTCGATATATTGCAAATGATAAATCAACGCCCAACTTTCCTCTTCATTATAAAAACCACAGACCTATCCTCCCCTCCATCTCCCTTTAACGTCTGCAATCCCCTCTAGTGCCAGACCACACCGGGCGATGTTCAAGTCCGTGCCAGACCATGCCGGGCAATGTTCATGTCCGTGCCAGACCACGCCGGTCAATGTTCATGTCAGTGCCAGACCACGCCGGGTGATGTTCATGTAGGTGCCAGACCACGCCAGGCGATGTTCATGTCTGTGCCAGACCACGCCGGGCGATGTTCATGTCTGTGCCAGACCACGCCGGGAAATGTTCATTTCCTTCTAGTGCGTCCAACCAAAAGAATTAGAGGGTATATCAGTTTGGGTAAAGCCGCTGGAGAGTGTGAAACTAAACTTCCCAACATGGAACTGCCCCTGGAGTCAGCAGATATTGCTCAGCACTCACCCAGACCAGCCCCTAATTCCTCACTGTAGCACACATCACCCATACCTGGGTCCTCTTAACAACCTTGTTTGAGACCACCGCTCATAAAAGAGGGACTAATTCACCCCCAAAGCCCATTTGTTTTCATTAATCTTCTAATTCAACTCTTTCACCCCATAACGCTCACTGTAAACCATTTACTCTCTTCCACAAACATCCAAATGCACCCAGAACAGCACCACTTGCCAGAATTGGTGATTTCTTCACAAATATTATGTCACAACTATTGACCTTTGTGCTGCCACCTATTATCCATATTTTAAATTGCTAAGGTTTTATTTGTGTGGTGTTTATTTGTTTATTTGGTATTGCTTCAGTTTTCTTCAGGTGTTTTGACACTAGGTACTCTTTCTGTCTAACATTCATTTTTGTTTGGTTGCTGCCCCTTGACGTTTCACAACTCAAGTCGAAGTACATGTTCCATCTTCCTGTCTAGGGTGTTCCTTACACACCATCTTTCTGGGCGACACAGGTTCAAAAGATTAGGGCCATTGTTAGCCTGTTTGGGCATGCCCAACCCATTTCCACGATCAGCAGTAGGCTTTTGACACTGCTTGTCCTTTTGCTTTTTCTTCCTCTGTATAGACACATGGTTGGTGAGTTTTTCTTTTTTTTCTGTGACTGTCATTTATGAACTACTGCCTTGTGTTCTGTTGTTCAACCACCAGCCCACCTCTTTCCAGGCATTATATTAGTGTCCGTAACGGCGGCCATCTTGGATTAAAGACGTCACACAGGCCCTCGGCCACAAATCCACACAAAACACCTGGTAGTACATGATTGTGTGCTTCATTATCAATGTATCCCCAGTAGGGATACCTTCCCTTCCTTCAAAATCCCACGGATCGGTTTATTGCAACAGATTCGCCTCAACGATTACTTACTTACATTGAATCATGGACTTGGTACTATTTCTACACATACCTGAGTACTGGTCCATCTTACTCCGCCCGTTTATTCTCCTCAGCTTTTAATCGCTCACCTGCCTCAATACCTTATTTGAAATGGGAACTTTTAAGCACAAGATCTGAATTTTTATTCTGTTGTTATTCACCATTTTATGAATGGCAATGAGCTTCCAATGATGATATAACATGGTACAACAGCCTCCCAGCTCCCACAACATTTGGGAATTTGTGGATCCTTAACATTAATCAGTCAGGTTTTCCAGGTAACCATGGAACCCAGACGACTTTAGCTTCAGTGTGGGAAAATATTTTGGCATATACCAGTGAGGGGCATTTCACGTCGTTGGTGATGCTTGACCTCCCAGCACCCTTTCATCATTTTAAGCAGTCTTCTATCTTCTGTTTCTTAGGTGGGTGGTGTTTCTGATGAAACCATTGGCTAGTGTCAGTCTTTTCAGAGATTTAGAACAGCCCCTTTGTCCACTCCTCTGGTGCCAGTTTCATGTAGAGTCCCCCGGGGTGCTCCCCTGTCTCCACTTCTGTTCAACACATCATTTGCAGAATTGTGTTTAATGTGATCTCCTTTATAGTTCTTGTGCGAAGGACCCTCAGGTTTGCGGGTGAGCTGAGGTTGCCAGTGAGGACTTGAAGAACGAACAGAATCATTTCTCCAATGAGATTGATATTGGATGATCAACAGCGGGCTTGAATGAAATCCAAATAAACGAAGGCCATTCTCTCCGGCTTTGGGCCCTTGCTCATTAGGCAGGCTGCTCTACCAACCCCCTCTAAGATAAATGGCTAAAGTGCAGAAGCCCATCTTTGGGGTATGGCCTTACCATCTCCTAGCTCAATAAAGCTACATTTGGGAGATTGCTGCAAGATGATCCTGACCTGTCCTTCTAAATGGAAGATGTGGTAAAGGCCACTTTCTATAAGCGTCACCTGCTTCGCTGTCTTCTCGCTTTCATTCACAAGGAGGCTCATTCTGTTAAGAGGGCTTGGGGGGGCCAGTTAAACGCTAAACTGAATTATGCAAAAGCTTTATACGCTAGCATTCTGGGTGAACTGTTTCAGTGTCTTCAACAAGTTCAACACGTAGAGCGTTTTGCTTCACAATGCAGGGCCGGCTGTTACTACAAGTGTGAACTCTGCATTGTGATATGAATCTTAAGATGCGACCTTACTGGTCCTTGGATACATGTAACGATAAAGACGTGTGACGGTCATGGGTGGTCGGGGTAGAGTGTACTGGTGGGCTGAAGTCTCACCGGTGGGGGAAGTTACAGCAATAACTGCGTGGAAAGAGCAAAGGTAAGACCCAAACAGTGCAATGGTGTGAAAGAGGTTTCAAAAGCCTTCCTGTGATGCTGCAGGGGAAGGGCCTCTGGGTGGAGTCTGTTGGGCCCTTTTCACTTGTGATGTCAGAGAGCAGGGCTAGGAATATACTCATTTTATCAGCTGGAAGTGGGGGTTGGCGGACAGGATTGTGGGGGCATTGCCCTCCTTGGAGGTGCAGGAACTGGCGGGTAGATGTTTTATATCTCTGCTGTGCTGCAGGTTCACAGAGACCTCTGCAGGCTTGTCCACTATCTCTATAGGCAGAAAGAAATGCAGGTCCTTGCATGGAGTCCATCATTGACAAGATGATCTCCTTCAGGAGGGCGAGAACAGGATAGGGGAATCACTCCTCTGGAGGAGCCTGGTCAGAACTCTCATCTTGCTCTTGGGGGTGTGGCGGGAGCCGGGCTACGGGGAAGCAAGTGGGGTTGGGGAAGAACCTTAGTGAAAATGGAGCAGGACGGAAGGTGGGCTCAACCAAGATTAGGAAAGGGTAAGTCCGGAGCGAAGGCAACGTGAGCAGCACTTATCGACAAAGGGGCAACCACCCGCCACGTGTATGGTGTTAGCCCCTACTCCACTATGCCTCCCTCTCTGTATCTTCATCAAAAGCAAGTTCATGTTTATTTTGGTTTGTGTTTTCATATTTCTTCTAAATCTATGGTTCTCTTGGGTTGGTTGCAGCTTAGTTCTGGGTTCTGGGGTATTCTCCTTAGTTTGTACCCACTATTGACAGGAGTGAGCAGGCAGTCATTATTGTTTCTTTAAAAACGATATTTATTGTACAACCACACACACACCCACACACACACACACACAAACACGCACACACCCACACACCTTTGTGATGTGAATGCGGGTGCATCCTGCTTCTCCGGAGCACCAAAATGTTGCTTCCTGAAAAGACTGTTGCGTATCAGTTGTTTTTGGAGGGCGCCATTGTACATGGTGAAAGGCCCTGCAAGGACATGACTAAAGAACACTGTTGGCCCGGTACACAGCGGGCACCAACGTGCGAACCACGCTACTTCACCAAAGCCTATACATAAAGCAAAAGGAGAAAGACTGTCAATGTACAATTGATGATTTACCAATCAAAAACGAGTCCATCCTGCCTTCCTTGGAATTTAATTCGGAAAAATAGATGTTTAAATCAACAACAACGTATACAATACATCATATTCAATTGTCACAAGAAAGGAAAATAAGAATAATTACTTTAATACCAGCATAAACATGTACGTGAATACATTAAAGCAAATGAATAACACATAATTCCGTACAATATACATACATTGCAAAACCATAACATAAATTCATGAAAGAATAAATAAAAAAAAATTGTTGTCCCAAACATAGGTGATTTACCCAATTTCCTAGAACAGATGTATCCAACGTATATACTTCTGTAGTAAACCCAACATGTTTCTGTCCTAATTGGTCCTGTGCTGGACATTCCCCAGGGGTGAAAGAAGTACTGTACAATGTATTGTAATATGAGTGGGCTCATAGAAACAGGGGTATTGGAGTTGGAATAGTATTTCACAATGGCCTGGAGAGGTTATTGAATAGGAAGGGCTCACATTCCAAGTTGATTGAACGCTGGATAGGATGCACCCTGTCAAATAAAAGGAGACTAATTATAAAAGGTTCCATTGTTACTAACCTATTTACAAAACCGATAATATGCAGTCCCCGCCTCTTAATTTAATTGAAAGAATGCAGCACTTGAGAATTTTATTTGAAGGTAACTTCTTGCTGAAATTGATTGAGTTCTTGTTTCTTCTGACTTGTTGTGTCAATTGACTATATTCCATTAGAGGAGCGAAAAGAATCCTATGAAAATCCAATCACAAAAATACAATATGGATTATAATGCCTTAACTGTAGAAGCAAATGCTATTTATTACTCTTGTATGTTCCATAACTATTGAGAGGTTGGATTACCTTAGATTTGGAAAGACTTCCCAAGGAATATCCCAGATGTGCTCATAGGGAAAGGTGCCAACGATATTGAAAGTACCGGATCCAGCTAAAGTGGTAAGTGTTCTTTGGGTAAGTTTCTTGTCCTCACATAATTGTGAACAGAACTACATTCTAACAAGAGAATGTGTCGGGGACTTAACTCTCAGCGCTGGTGTGGAGGGGACATCATACATAGATGAAAAGAGAACAAAATTCACAAATTACATACCAAAACCTTTGTATCGTAAATGCATCCCCTGGGAAACCAAACAGCACATTTCAGTGGTGTTCCTGTGTGCGCATCAAAATGGGTGCCACTTGAATGTGACATAGCGTGTGTAACTTCTATGATATCATAACATTATAACATCATCATAAGCGCTACGTTATGGTGTGTGTAACATTGTGTGTACATAACAACAATATATTTAAACTCATCATGTTTCTGAATAAGTAGTGGCTTTAAAGGAAAAGGTGATATTTTATCTAAACACACCTGTGTTGCCATATATATGGAAAACACACTTTGCTAGAAATTGTATTACAATGAAGAGTCTGGATCGTGCCCATTGCTTTGTGTATGCAGAGCAGCAGTGTTTTGAAACTCATCACTGAGCTCCAGGTTGAGAAGCTTCAAACGAAAATATAAAGGTTGGATCTGATACCACTCGAGATTTTCATTAGATGGAAAAGGGTGGTAACACACGCCAGATGACAACCGCGGTTAACAAAAGGAGAACACCCGGCGACCCAATGGAATCAAGACACATCACTTGTATTTGTATTTGTTTATTATTTGTATCACACCCCGAACCCTGAGGTAACTGGGTGCTGGAAAACTTGGGTGTTACAGGCATAAATAAAGCGTTGACAGTAGTTGGAAGACCAGTGGTTACAGTTAGGTCTGATGACAATCATTACAAGTGAGAGCATGCGAGTTGAGCAATCATAAGAAGGGGATCTAGGGGTGGGGAGCATCAGCAAAAGGTGGAAGAGAAGAGCCTCATCGGATAGGCTTGTCACTAAGCCAGGTTTTTACTCCGGTTTTGAAGGTCGTTAAGGATGGTTCTAGTCTGTAAGAAAGATGCAGAGAATTCCAGCACTTGCTGCTTGGACTGGTAAGGTGGCACTTGCCGCAGTTTTTAGGTTGAACCTTGGTACTAGGAGGCAATTGGAGTGGGCAGATCTGGTGGGCCGGGGTGGTTGGTACTTTCTGAATTTATCTGGCAGATATTTGGGAGCAAAGTTTGACAGACATTTGTGTGTAATTGCCAGAGTGCGAAGAGTGATTCTATCGCGAACTGCAAGCCAGTTGGCTTCCCGTCTGATAGTTGAGATGTGGCTGGAACTAGGAAGGTTACGTGCTGCTCTCAGTGAGTTATTTTGAAGGACCTGAAGCCTATTTAAATTCTGTTCAGAGGATCCTAGGAAAAGTGTGTTGCAATAGTCAATCTTTGACAACGCCAGGGCGCTGGCAAGCGTTATGCAGCTGCTAGTGGACAAGTAGGATTTGCAGCTATAGATTAGCTTGTTTGTGTAGGCGGTAGAGGATGCCACAGAGCTGACTTGTTTCTTTAGGGACAGAGTCGAGTCAAGATAAACTCCCAAGGTTTTATTTCCTTGGCGACTTTGATCATGTTCCCATCAATATTGAAGGATATGTACCTTTGGTCTAGTTTATTTAGACATGCCTGAGTGCCGACAATCAGGAGCTCGGTCTTTTCATCATTGAGACAGAGACTGTTAGTGGCGATCCAAGCCTGGATTTCTAGGTAGATTTCATTAATTCACTTGGAATCCTCATCGTAGCGGCCAGTAAGCGGGATGAGGCCCTGGATGTCATCTGCCTAGTTAGTGTAGATGACACCCATGTTATCCAAGCGATGGAAGAGGAGCTTTGTGAGTATATTGTATAGCGTTGAGGTACGCAGGAACTTTGAGGGACTCCACAGTGTATAGGGATCGGTTCAGCAGAGGCTGAGGGTGAAAAAACTCTGGTGGTTCGATTAGATAAAAAGGATTTTTTCCAATTAGAGGTGTTGGTGGAGAAGGCTGCTGCTGTGGTGAGATGTCCAGTGGGGATTTGGTGGTCGACTAAATTGAATGCCGCAGACAAGTCTAACAGCAGAAGGATCACTAGTTTGCCTTTGTCCTTCACCTCATCCATCTGTATTTGCAAATCCAGGAGTGCTGTCTCCGTTCCATGTCTTGGCCCAAAACCGGATTGTCTGAGGCCTAGTAAGTTGGTTACCTACAAGTGATTCTGGATTTGTATGTATGCAACTCTATTCAGGATTTTTAAGAGGAAGGGGAGAGTGGTAATCTGCCTGTAATTCGTTGGATTGTTCGGGTCTAAGTTGTTGTTCTTTAAGAGAGGCATGACCCAGGCCTCTTTCAAATTTTTAGGTACTTCACTTGTCTTGAATGAAGAGTTTATTAATGTAGCAATGAAATGGCACAGTTCTTTGGCTCCTTCCTTAATGATGGAGGCTGTGCAACTGTCTCCTTGACAGCGAGAAGGTTTCAGGCTCTTAATAATGTCTTCCCCTTTTTTTGGTGTCACTTGGGAGAATGCAAAAGGTGGGCATTGGGGGAGTAACTGCTCTTGGGCTGGATCAGCGTGCTGGTTGCTCGAGAGGGTGCTCTTTATAGCTTCTATCTTATTTTCTAGTATCACTATTTTGTCAGTTAGGGTTTGTTGTATTTTAGTGCACCAGGGCCGCATCCTTGATGCATTCCTCAGAAGGAGGTGCTAGTGCTTCTTGTTCCTTTAAGATGCTAAAGAGCTCCTTAGAGCTTGATTTGGCATTGAGGTTTCTAGTGTTATAGGCTTCTTTTTTTGAGGACAGGATGGCAGATTTGTAGGATGCCGCTGCTGTAGCGAACACAGCTTTGTTATGGACGGTAGGTGAGTTTCGTCATGTGGATTCAGCCATCCTTTTGATGTTCCTTAAGGTTTTTAGTTTGGCGTGAACCACTTGTTGAGGTGGGTAGTTGGTTTGGCTTTTTTTTTAGCTTGAGTGGTGCAGAGATGTTTAAGGCTGATTCAAGAGTGTCATTGTATAGGTCCACTAACTTGTTTGAGTCTAGAGTCTTACAATTGGACACATCGAGATGTTATTGATAGGAGGCTGGAGACTCGAGATTGTTTCGTTTCGACAGTTTCTAGAGAGGGTGGGGGGTGCC
The DNA here is from genome assembly GCF_040938575.1 of Ambystoma mexicanum. NCBI lineage: Eukaryota > Metazoa > Chordata > Amphibia > Caudata > Ambystomatidae > Ambystoma > Ambystoma mexicanum. The sequence continues at coordinate 10,036,458 of NC_090925.1, forward strand.
ATTGTAGCGCATGGGGGTGTTATCCCTTCGATGGTGAACGATATGAAGTGGTGGTCCGATCAAGCGACAGGTTCATTCTGGAGTATTGTTATGGAACAATTGAGGTATGACACACAGTCCAGGATTTGGCCCTTGATGTGTGTAGGTTCTGTGACTCTATGTTTGAAGCCAAGTTGGGAGATGGAGTTTTCTAAGGCTATGGCCTGTGTATCGTTAGGATCCTGAAGTCCTAAATTAAGGTCACCCAAAAGGATAGTTTGGGAGCCAAGCTTAGTATTGGCAGAAAGGAGGTCAGTGATGTCTTCATCGAAGGAGGAGATCGTACCTCGAGGGCGGTAGATGAGACGCATAAGAATCGCTTGGGTGGGTGAGAGTGCGACTTTGACTGATAAAAGCTCTGCGGAAGGAAAGCTGGCATGGGAGGTGGCTCTGAAGCCCAAATGGGTTTTTGTTATAAAGGCTACTCCCCCTCCTTTACCTGAGTTTCTGTCAGCCCTGATGATAGTGTATCCCTCTGGGAGGGCGAGTAAAATTGCTGAGCCTGCTGTCTGGTGAAACCAGGTTTCGGTAATAGCCAGGAAGTCCAGGCAATTGGCTGTGATAAGGTCTGCAATGTTGAGGGCGTGGGCAACTATTGAACGAGCATTGATGATTGCTCCTTTGATGGTGGGCAGCAGCAGTGTGGCTGGCGTACCTCCTGGGCTCAGGTTTACTGATGAGGGTGGTGCCAAGGTCGATGATGGAGTCATCGTGGTGGTAAAGGGGTTGGTGAGATCGGAGGCTGTGAGGCTGCTGCGAGTTGAGCAGATGCTTTTTAGGCTTAGGCGGCGTGTATCAAGTGAGCATCCTTAAGGTTACTTTGTGGTTGACATCAGAACCTAGTCTCTTGGTTCTGATGTCAACAGGACATGGGGTAAGTGGGGCGGGAGGTGTGGAAAAGTGCTGTATCCATTCAGTTGGGCTGAGTAATGGATTGGCTGCCTCCCTAGTGAGGGTGCCATCTATGGGGATGTATTTTTTTAACGTGTTGGAGAGGAGGGAGGAAGTTTGTTGGGGTGATAGTATGGTCCAATGAGAGGAAGAAGGCCATGGCAAGGGTGACTCTGTGGAAAGTGACCATGACAGTGATGAATCAGGCGCGGGTTGGAGAATAAGAAGTGTAGCTACTAAGTAGAGAAGGAAGGTACACAGTGACTGATGAGCCATGTGGGAGAAGAGTGCTGAGAGATAATCGACTGAGGCTAAATCATAATAGATGCCGAGTCCAGGTCATGAGCTAGGAATGGGCTGGAGCCTATTGCTTGTGATCATAAGGCTAGAACATTATGGGTACAGTGCACATGCAAACTTTAATCTACATACGCTAGTACAACATTATTCAGGAACATCAAATCAGTAAACTTACATTAGGCTGGCACATATTGCTCGGAACTTCAAATCAATAAGGTTGGACTGGGCTGGCACATAATGCAAGGCACATAATGCTCAGGAACATCGGGTGGCAAGGCAAAAAGATTACTCTAGCTGATAGTTGAGGCAGAGTACAGGGTCGCCATGATAACCTGTATAGCTAGGAGTGGGCTGGAGCCTGTAGCTTGTGATCATCGGGGTCACAGGGCAGTGGGTAGGCTAGAACATTGTGGATACAATGCACATTAGAACTTAGACCTGAGTAGACTAGTACAAGTTAATCAGGAACAACAAGTCAGTAAACTTGGACTAGGCTAGCACATATTACACAGGGCAACCAGACAAGGCCAGTATGTGAAAACAAAGTGAAAATATTGAGGCTGAGTACCCCAAAAGGAAATACACCGAACACAGGTTACAAAGGAACATACAAAGATCTTTATTTTATACTGAACAGTTTCAAAGGACAAAAACAAATCAGATAGCTATCGGCCCTCAGTACAACACAGTGAACTCCAGCGTGTTTCGGTGTGCTCAGCGAGTGGGACTGTACATTAGAATTAGTCGTACTTTTATACCATTTGGGAACATGATGTCCAACCCTACTGCGGGTTAATATTCCTCTAATACATTACTGATCTAGGGTCCATGCCGAGTTCACACATCTATATGCTCTGGGTTTGTCCTTAATGCATTCACCAACAAGTCTACACGGTAACAATGTATTTTAGGATTCCTCATAGAGTCGTCTCAAACATTAATACAATGTAGTTAAACACGTGTTCTCAGTTCAGTATTTGGATACATTGTTCTTAACATATGCTCGCGGATTAGTTTCATTGGCACGAGTAATCCTTTACACACAGGTCAACGAAGGACAAGGTCTCAGTTCACGACCCCAACAAGTGACCTGCAGGCAAGTTACATATTAGTTGTACGCAGAGGTCAAGACGGCCATGTTGTATTTCGGAATGACATCGTCCACCATTTTAACTCACAGGGTGACTTTGCAGAGAGAACCTAAAATGGCGGATTGACCTAAAATGGTGGCTTACATTGATTCTAAGGTCAGGACCTTGCAACATGGATTTCTTCGCAAGTGGCTTACAAGCAGCTTGGCGTAGGCCAATATAGATTTATTCATTGAAATCGGAGGCACAATATAATTTCTCGTTTGACAAGTACTGATGGGCAGTAAATTGCTCAGGAGCATCGAGGTAGAAACCAAATGGGTTGGCTATCTGGTAGTCGAGTCAGAGTACAAGACAACCAGTAATAAGACAACCACGTATGCTAGTTCAGGCTAGGCAGATATAATGTGCGACAGCAGTGAAGTAGGGGTGGGTTCAATCATATTGTTAAGGGTCAAGTGAAGTAATGATGCCAAGCAAGGTGGCTCATGATAGCGGCTAAAAGTAGGGGGAATGTTATGGGCCCAAGGCAGTGTTGAAGCAAGCGCGCAGTTTCTCAGGTAAAACAGTGTTTAGATAATATATGCTGCGGGAGAGTGGGAGTGAAGAGGTTTGCGGCGAGTGCTGGCGGTGTTGGGTGTCTCCAAGGGCTGGGAGAGGGCTAGGACTAACGTGCTAGTACAGAAACAGTTAGGTAGCAGCCTAGATATGCTACGAGGCAGAGTGCCTAAGACTAGACATGCATTGGTACGTGTGACGCAGCACAAATAATGGGACTTAGTGAGCACTCACCCAAGGTACAGAGCACAGGCTGCTTGCGTAGCAGTTTGATGCGAGATGAGGTCCATGTGTTCAACGTCTATTACAGTCCAGACAGGTGTGGGCTTTAGTTAGGAGGGGCCTTTGTTGCAGGGGGCATGGCTGGCGCCTCACTCCCAGCTGGAGCGGCCATGTATGGTTGCCTAGCAACCCTAGTACACAAATATGCAGCTAGAATGCGGCAGCCATCTTAGGACGAGAAGGAAGCTCCTCACCCCGCGTGGACAATGGCGGCATGTGTGACCTCCAAATCAGCTGTAGAATGTCTAAAGTGAGTGGCTGCCTTCGGTGAGCATCAGAAGTAGTACAATTCACGGGATAGAGCTGCAGAGGTTTCTGTCTCCGTGTTCATTGCTGCAGTTCAGGGTCAGGGGTATAGCTTGCTCCTGCAGCTCGTGGTGTGTCTCGGGCTCCTGCCGTGAGAGCAAGGGGCGCAGACTAGATATGCCACTGCACATTTTCATTGAGTCCACTGATATGGCTTTTGATTAGAAAAAATAATTTTCATTCAAGGTTCATCAATTTCTTGTTAATGATCTCTTGATCATTGCCTTTGATTCTCTTAAGGATTGCCCAGTGGATGTCTTAAAATGTGTGTCCCTGAGTCATGCGGTGCTAGACCAATGGTGCTTTCCCTATGTGATTCTTTATGCAACTTCTATTCTGAGTTGAACAGATCATTTGTCTGCATCAGAGAAATAGGCCTCATGAGTACTACGATCCCATTTCATGTGCAGATATGTGCCAAAGGGTCAATTATCCTTGATATGTTTGGCATGATGGCTACTATAGTGTAACAGGGCGTTCTTATCCGTGGTCTTACAATAAGGTGTAACCGTTAGTTTGTCACTGTCATGGTAGACAGTAAGATCTAGAAAATTAGCCTTTGTGGTACACATGGTGTGAGTGAACTTCAAGTATCAATGTTGAGTGTTTAGTCACTGTACACATGTGTTGCCTCTCTATAGTGTTCCTTGCAAGATGACACAAATATCGATATATCTAAGACAACTAGTAAAATGATGTTTGAAAGGATTAGTGTTGGCAAATCCAACTGTTTTCTCGAACATGTTAACATATAAGTTTGCTAGATTGGGTGCCAGGTTATCCCATGGTGGTGCCATCTGATTGTATATAGAATTGTCCTTGAAATTGAAAGAAGTTCTTAACAAGAGATATTTTGATACACCAAAAGAATAAGAATTGGTCACAGGGTGGTCGTCGATCCTCTGTAGTAATGTCCTCCATTGTGGCCCTCTGAAGAATGTGCGTGTATAAGGAATCATTATGTGTCTAGTGGGGTCAAACCTTCTGTGCAGGGCAAATAAACATCCCACCTTTCCAGGTAGATCCTTTGAACATCGAATCCACAGTATCATACGTTCAAACATCTCAGTCAAGCCATGACTAGTACTAAATGTTAAACTTAAAAGCTGTCAATCATCTGAGATGTCAGCAGTTGACTAAGATATTTCAACGTATGATACTGTGCATTTCATGTTCCAAGGATCTGCCTGAAAAAGTGAAGATGTTTATTTGCCCTGCACAATCCATGCAGAGTTCTTTGAATGTGCTATGGTGTCTTCGGTGATTGATGTTAGATAAATTATGTTTGGTCACATTTGTACATACAACACTGTACATTGTAACAAAATATTTGATTTGCATTTTGTGTAGAACATTTTTGAATATTCTGGGTGGACTTTATGTAGAGACTTACTTGAGAGGATTTGATAGAAATGTATAAAAAGTGACCACCATTGTTTTATACACGTCATACTGTGTTTATACATACCACACTGTGTTCGATGTATTGTGCATATGCTAACACTCTGTTTTTGTCACTGCTTGAAGTGTTTTTCACCATTTATTTTGTAGTAGTTTGGCTGTTAACATTATTAAGATACCACGCATATTCTACATAGCATCCATGACTTTATTAGTGAGGTTTTTCCATGTTGAGGAGATTTGAGGATCATCTAATGTAGTATAATGCACGTGCTGTGTAGTGTTTAGGATGGTACCTGAAGGACTATTTCAATTCATTGACACAGATAAAATCCACTGAATTTAGTAAGACTCTACCGATACCATAGAAGTGACAGAGTCCAGTGTCTTCGAGGAAGAAGTGAGCAAATTGTTTTTTATTTTTAACCGAAAAGAAAACGTTTTAAATAAAATAGATGTGTGTTAGGGAGAATTCTCCGATAAGGCTAATTTCCAAACCTAGTGAGTCCCCCAGCAGCTTTGCTAGATTTTTGGGGTTTGTTTTTCCTCCTGCTAAGAGTGAGACTCTTTTACTCCCACTCTTAGACATGATTTGAGGATGTCCTTCACTTGTTATGTGCTTATGGGCTATGGGGTTTCTTTTACTCCATAGGGTATCATCTGTTTTTCTGTATATGTGGTACACAGCACCCTCAGTGCCATACCACAGGGGTGTCACAGTGACCCCCAAACATAGACTCCATACCCTGGGACTGACTACTCTCTCCCAGTGCATGTAAAGTCACCATTGGCTTTACTAGTCCAAATGTGTGAACAGAACCAGTACAAACCATCATATTGTGGAAGTATTGGTAGGGGTAATTCGATTGCCCCTGGGTCTGTTTTCGAGGGGGCACTGTCCCGTCCCCCCTTGTCAAGTTTCTGGCTGTTGGCAGTGGATACCACGCGAAATATTCCACTGGAATATTTCTTATGGGATTTTCCCATTGATTTTAAACGCACCACTTTTTGGTGCAATGTTAAAGATACCGCCGGGTTATTTATTTAATATTAATTCCCCGGTTGGCTCTTTTTGCCAGGACTCAGTTTTAAAATGGCATTTGTGTTCGCCTCTGAAACTCTAACTCAAGTCGGGCCCTTTGTTCCACTTTTTGGCGGGCTTCTCCACAGAAGCCCTCCATATGGTGACACTCTGTCTGGGGTCTACAGGATGTGTGGGAGGGGGGATTAGGCACCCTGGACTGAGTTGCCTTGGCAACTCAAGTCGCACTCTTGTGTGATTGGCCCACTGGTGAGCCGCCCGGCTCACCACTTAGCATGTTTGAGTGACAGCAGGCTGTTGAATGGGGGTTTTTCTGCATAAAAGCAGGGCTTTGGGGACTGGAACTTCAGAAGTCGCCATAGGACCTAAAGAATCCAAAGAGGGGAGAAGCTGAGCCATCTACAACGACGACACCACCGGTGGAGCCCTGCTGTACGAACTCACCACTGACGACAGAGGAGATCTTCTTCCAGGAGAGTCTTCTTCCCTTTGACCTGGTGGGACCAACCAGTTCGCATTTTTCACCTTCCTGGAATGTCTCATGGTAGAATCGCCCGTGCCAAGCACCACGGCGGCCGGATAGCCACGCTTCACCACTACCGCAAATAAAAGGGTCGTACCTTTTAATCGGGAACTCCGCGGCTGGTTTCTTCCCTGGCAGTGCAACGACTTCCAGCATTCTTCCTCGTCGAGATCATCTCTTCCCCTGGACGAAGCCACGACTTTCACCCGCTGCCAGGAACAACTGCCCCCGCTGGAGCTTTCTCACCATTTTCAGGTACTGTGTCCCGCCTGGTCTCCCTTGCAACAGATTGTCCAAGGTGTCCCGTAAATCCCTGACTTTCTAACTGGGTTGACCACAGACCTGCTAACTTTGCCTTTCTGAACTGATCCAACCTCTTTTGACTTTTCTGCAAAGACTTTGAGTGCATTTCCACTGTGTGATCTTGGGCACATTCCGCCTTGCTCTCTCCAAGAGTGGGCCTGGCCTATGAACTTTTTGCTCTAAAGTAGACCCTGCCTTTCCTGACTTGCTGTGGTTTCTTAAAAGTATTGGCACTGTGTTATTTTCCTACTCTGCCTTTTTTCTACCTTTTGAAACAAATTACTGGAGTGCCATCTACGGTTACGCACTCACCTCTGTTTTGCTAAATAAGTGGTCTCTTAACCTAGACTTGTCGAATAATTAACTGGGGAGGTGTATATACTTATAGTGACTGTGTTTGAACTTGCTTGATATATTGGTGCCAGTGCATTTTCATAAGTGTTTTTTTAAATAAATAATTATATACTTTTATACCAAAGCTCTGGTCAGTGTTTGCTTGTTCTTCTGTATCTTTAGCCCTATTGTGTATACTCTATATACTGTCTAACTCATCTTGAGAGAAGTCTGACTGCTCAGCCACAGCTACCAGGTAAATCTGGGTGGTGCAGACTGCTACCAATTGGGGTTACTGCTTACTCCTGTAGTCTTAAACTTTTTGCAGTGGTCCCTAAGGGAACTGCACAGGTTTCTGCCTAACAATGTGGGGTGGGGTCAGGGATATTGATAAAGGTAGCGGAAGAAGGGGCATCTGCGGGCCCCCCCTCCGCAGTGAAAAAAAACCAAATAGGGGCACTTCACTCTTTCAAAAACATGGATTTGGTCAAATCACCTACATCCAGACTGTACAGGGATAACAGACTAGAGACATCATAAATATTGCTGTGACCATTTATCATTCTATTGACAGAGCAACGCACAAAGTGTTGCATGTTTTCGCTGAATTGTTTCAATACTCACTGTGAGAATATCACAACATCATCGTTATGACATCACGCCACGCTCATGGTTCTTGAGCCGCACACAAACATGTGTTTACTTTTTTTATTTTGTGTATAGGTAAGTGTAGACGTGCCAGTGCCCTCTGTCCCCAGAGGAATTCCATTCTGTACCACTATGTGATCTGGATGTCTGTAAGTCTCCGACATTTTGCTTAATATTTTCTTTTATGCAATGTACTCAAAGTCAGGTAGATTCTGACATTTAGTACTTTCCTCTGTATTTTTTTCACAGGTCTTTTTTACTTTGGAGTTAGGTATATGTTTCAAATATTTAAGTTTAATTTGCATGTTCTGGATTGCTTTCTTACATAGAATAGGGTGACATACATATGTATCATTGTTTTTTAGGTCTTTAGTTACTTTTGGGGCATTTAGGACTTCGAAACACTGTATTTTGGTGTAACTATAGCTCACAGAACAGGTGGGGCTGATTCTTTAAACTTTTGTATACCCTATGGTATTTGTGTTAACAATTTATCAATCACAGACATAACAGTTCATATGTCGAAAAATGACATTGTAACCATGTATATTACATATTTTTAGACATAGCCCTGATGATGAACCAATTGTCCCAAATGCACCGGCTACTGTTTCCGACACTTCGGAGCTGAGGAACAAATGGATGCACCAATACGATGTTATACCGAAAGAAGATTCCCTTGTGTTAAGGGTGATTTGCATGAAGTAGTGTTCACAACACACACAGAGTCCTCGGATCCGAGGATTTTTATCATCAGAGTTTTTTCTAGTTATTTGTTTCTGCCTGATAGTGCTATTTCAGGTGCTGGGCGATGCCTGGAATCATATTGAATTCTAGGTCCTTGGATATCTTCATTTTCACTTCTTGAACACAAGCCACACAATACAAATTATGACCAACTAGTATTTTCACTAATCTCTCTTCCAAAACAAAATCCATACATTTGGGAAATAGGCGTGAAATTTTAAACAAATCTTCAGAAACACCTATTGTTTCTTTTAAGAAGAGCATTAGTCTTCGGAAAATAATTATGAGGAACAACAAATGAAATAAAATAAACATTAAATCAGACGTAAACCTCCTCCCACAATCAGCTTAACATCACTCTGTGGCATGGATCTCATCACAGGACACTACCCATGTGGATTGTATGTTGTATGCAAATACACAACAGTGACTAAAAACATTGACATCAGCCTTCCTAAAGTCTGGACTTTGTCTGACTTGGCCAACTGCAACAGCTCAAAAACTATATATATGATGACTTGTCCCTGTGACCTTTGTATGTCACGTTCAAGTTGTGGCCTTTTTGATACTCTTATGAATGCACATACGGGAAGACTACTGAAATTTGCCATTTGGTTGTCCCGGGGGATGCATTTATGATACCAAAGTTTAGGTATGGAATTTGGGAATTTTGTTCTCTTTTCATATATGTATTTGGTCCTCTCTGCACCAGCCCTGAACATTGAGTCCCTGACACACTCTCATGTTAAAATGTAGTTAATTTCAAAATTTTGTGAGGACAAGAAACTTACCCAAAGAACACTTACCACTTGAGCTGGATCCGGTACTTTCAATATCGTTGACACCTTTCCCTATGAGCACATCTGGGATATTCCTTGGGAAGTCTTTCCAAATCTAAGGTAATCCAACCTCTCAATAGTTATGGAACATACAAGAGTAATAAATAGCATTTGCTTCTACAGTTAAGGCATTATAATCCATATTGTATTTTTGTGATTGTTTTTTCATAGGATTCTTTTCGCTTCTCTAATGGAATATAGTCAAATGACACAACAAGTCAGAAGAAACAAGAACTCAATCAATTTCAGAAAGAAGTTACCTTCAAATAAAATATTCAAGTGCTGCATTTTTTCCATTAGATTAAGAGGCGGGGACTGCATATTATCTGTCTTGTAAATAGGTTAGTAATAATGGAACCTTTTATAATTAGTCTCCTTTTATTTCACAGGGTGCATCCTATCCAGCGTTCAATCAACTTGGAATGTGAGCCCTTCCTATTCAATAACCTCTCAAGGCCATTGTAAAATACTATTCCAACTCTAATACCCCTGTTTCTATAAGCCCACTCATATTACAATACATTGTACAGTGCTGATTTCACCCCTGAGGAATTTCCAGCACAGGACCAATTAGGACAGAAACATGTTGGGTTTACTACAGAATTATGTACATTGGATTCCTCTGTTCTAGGAAATTGGGTACATCACCTACGTTTGGGACAACAGTTTGTTTTAATTCATTTGTTCATGAATTTTTGTTATAGTTTTGCAACTTATGTATATTCTTTTACAGAATTATGTGTTATGCATGTGCTTTAATGTACTCACATACATGTATATGCAGGTTTTACAGTAAATATTCTCATCTTTCTTTTTTGTGACAATTGAATAGGATGGATTGTATAAGTTTTTGTTGATTTAAAAATTGTTTTTGAATTAAATGCGAAGGACGGAATATATCTTCATTTTCTTGCCACTCCAAACCTCACTAGATAATCAAATGGAAATCAGAACATGAACTTGCTTTCCAACAGCCGATTCCAGGTGGTCCCAATTTTCTGAAAGGTTGCCCGAGCAGAGCAAGCGGATCCCGTTCAAGCTTGTGTCATCTCCCCAGCCCTGGGGGCGCTGCATCTGGAAGGGGGAGAGCAGTGTCAGATCAGTAGGGAGACAATGAGAACTCACTCCTTCGCATCTCTTCTCTAAAGGAACCCTTGTCCACTAATGTGCAAAATAAAGAGGTCACAGTGCGTCCACACTTCCACACTAACAAGACATGTGTTGGAAAATGTTTTAAATGACCCTCCTGTAGGAGTCCCTGCAGTGTAGAGATGTGAACATATACTCTTGTCGGAAGAAGTCTCCCTGAAGATTGTGTGCAATGCCCAGGGCAGGCGTTACTCGACCGGTAGTGCCCTCTGAGACACAGCTTGTATGAGGCACTGCTCAACAACATTACTCTTTATTCATTTAAATTAAAGAAGTGGCGGCACTGTGTTACCAAAGTCAGAATACAAGTTAGCGGTGCAGGAAAAGGTTGGAGGTCATTCAGTTTTCGCCACTCTGTTTAGGTGGTAACAGCTTTACTGCCACCTTTACTGCACTGCTGAAACTTGTGTTTAGCGGTAAAGTAGTAGACTAGCAGTGCAGGTATATCCTTAATGTGCAGGAACTTGCCACACTCAGACCTGCAATAAATAAAATGCCTGCTTTCCCATGAGAGAGGTCGCATGGCCTTAATGTCAATCTCCCGAAACACAGCCTGGCCGACCCAAAATCAGAGACTCTGAAACTATGTGTTTCAACTTCCTAGAAATCACCACAACAACAACATTTTAAATCACAGAAGGTAAGTACATACAGGTGTGAGCGTGCGTATATTAGTCGGCATAGTGTCATGCTCAGCTGTTTAGTGTTACTTAGAACACTCCCTTAAGCTCTCATCTTAACCCACCCCTCATCTGCAAGCCAGCTAACATCTGTTAACAAACTGTCCCTCCTCTAACCAGCCTCTGTCCCTCACTTCCTCTGCCCCCACTCTAGCACTTCACCCATCCTGGTCACATGCCGAGCAGAGCCGGCCGCACCACCTCCCTGCACTTAAAAATGTCCTTAATCTATGTATGTCCACTTATGTATTGCGCCCGGTGACTGTTCCATTGTCTGCCCTCCACAACTTGGTCAGAATGTCCCTCAAACTCATCCCACAGTAAGAAGGTCGCTGTTTCCCATCAAAAATAAATATGATTAAAACAAACCTATAAACTTAACAGTGCAAGATGAACAGACCAGCCTGAATTGACACCCAAGACACCTCGTCCTGAGCAGAGTAGCCTGAGTGTATCCTAAAGTGCCTGACACTGAACAGACTTACTTGAAGTGTCTCATAAAGTCCTTACACTGAACAGACTTACCTGAAGTGTCGCATAAAGTGCCTTCCACTGAACAGACTTACCTGAAGTGTCTCATAAAGTCCTTACACTGAACAGACTTACCTGAAGTGTCTTACAAAGTGCTTTCCACTGAACAGACTTACCTGAAGTGTCTCATAAATTCCTTACACTGAACAGACTTACCTGAAGTGTCGCATAAACTCCTTACACTGAACAGACTTGCCTGAAGTGTCGCATAAAGTGCCTTACACTGAACAGACTTGCCTGAAGTGTCACATAAAGTGCCTTACACTGAACACACTTACCTGAAGTCTCTCATAAAGACCTGCTCGTCTTTGGGTTCGACATCTCAATCGAACCATTATCCCTCAGGCCTAATCCGTCACCATCAAGATCAAGGAGCAGCCCCCAAGGAAGCAATGAACAACGACGTGCGGATCTTCGTCAAGAAATATCAATTCCAAATAATTCAAGATCACTTTCCATCGAGGCGCAAAAAAGTGTCAAACAACACGCTGCTACATTTCAGCGCTAGCCATCAGTTATCCCTGTTGAATGCAAACGGGAATTCTTATCCTGGAATACCCGCGGATTCATCCATCTATTCAACTCTTGTGACCTGGAATTGGACAATGTATTCGTTTTCTATCTCCAAGAGACATGGCTAACCGATCCCCCGATTAGAGGTGACTTTGTCTCTTTATTAAACCCGGCCATCGAAAACCCGATGGGACGCCCATCGTCCGGGCTCCTTATGCTGATAAAAATCAATTCTTGGTGGAGTCTCGTGGACTCATTCAATCCGAATCCATTTGTAGAAGGAGCCCTACTAAAAACTGCTGAAACAAGAACTTCTGCGAGAAATCATTTATTAGTCCTAAATGGATATTGGAATCCAAGTAAAATAAGCACAAAGACCTTCATAGATGCGGTCACAACAATCATCGATGAGACACTTTTGATTCACAAAAACTTGACAATAATATGTGCTGGTGATTTGAACTGCTCTTGGTTCAGCTATGATCCCAGCGCTGGAAATTACAAACTTTTGTCAGTTGACGATCTTGCGATAAGGAGTCATCATTGGAGTCTCTCTCTCGGAAACCGCAATTGCATGATGGTTAATGGACATGTCCCAGGTGATCAACCACCACGACCAACCTGGTCAAATCAAAAGGTACATTCAATAATGGACTATTTCTGGGTCTCATGTAACTTACTAGAGGAGGATACAACCTTGACAATAACTGAGATGCCATCTAGCGATCACAATCTTCTGCGTCTATCCTGTATCATAGAGTGGCAATCAGACTGCAGCCTATTTAAACCCTCTATCTCTGTCAACGCGGGAGGAAATCGCCTGCGGATTGATGGACCAAAGATCGAGAAAATAGGCCAAAAATTTCACCAGGACACAGCTTTGTCCGTGAACTATGCTCCTCTATTATATGACTTTGTCACCTCTAAATCCCATCTTTTAAAATCGGGTACAAAGTACAAACATATATCCTCAGCGACACTGTCGCAAGAAAAAAAGGCCATGAGACGCGATATCCGCGCGATAAAAAAATCTAGTTCCGCGACCAGCGACAACAACTCGATTCAAACAAAAATTCGTCAGCGGCGTCGAACATATCGTAATTGACTAAAATCGCAGAAAATAATCATCGAACAAGAACGAGCTGAGGAGCTAATGAAGGAACTGATCACTAAGAATTCCCGTGAAATCTGGGCAATCCTGAATACAGGCAATGTCCGGCACTCTTCCATGATGTGAAATGTAATTGATGCCGGAAAATGGGAACAACACTTCTCAAACCTCTTCGGCAATCTATCCCTGGAACCATCAACCATCCCTGACCTCGGTCTAACTTCATGGGACTTGAGTATCACCAAGGAGGACATTGAGTTAGCAATACAAGCCTTAAAAAGATCACATGCTGCTGGTCCTGACCTAATTTCCAACATTATGCTCAAGGAAAATGTCGAACAGTGGGCAACGTTCATTGAAATGCTGTTCCTGCGATTGTCTGCATCAACGTTGATTCCAGATTCCTGGCGTGAAGCGATTATTGTGCCAATATACAAAAAGGGCAATCGGGCTGATCCTGCCAACTATTGCCCGATTGCCCTGTTGGACACAATAGGCAAAATCTTCGCTTCATTTCTGTGCCAAAAACTTGCAAGATGGTCTGTGTCCAACCACATCTTCGACATCAGACAAACTGGCTTCACCAAAGGTGTGGGTGTGGAAGTAAATCTCCTACTATTGAACATACTAAAACTGGAAACTCTAAAGTCCAAGACCCATCTCTACTTGGCCTTCATCGATCTGAAAGGCGCCTTTGACAGCATTAATCGAGACAAATTGTGGCAAAAATTGAATAACAGGAATGAATTGTCCTCGCAACATAATCAACCCCATAAAAGCCCTTTATTCCCAAACCGCAATCCGCATCAGGCTGAATGATCATGGCGCTCTATCTAACCAAATAACCACGACCAAAGGAGTAAAACAGGGGTATCCGCTGGCAGCCGACCTGTTTAAACTGTTCATTTGTGATCTACCAGAGTTCAGAAAAAATCTAAGATGCTTTCCTCCCAAAGTCAATCAGAACGAAATCGGCTGCATAATCTATGCCGACGACGTGGTGCTCTTAGACCGTACCCAAATTGGCCTTCAGCGGCAGCTAGCGTACTTACAAGATTATTTAAATATCAACGACCTGACCCTGAACATCGACAAGACAAAGGTTGTTATAATTGGTGAACAGGATTCCAAAAAACGGAAAGCTTTCTTGTGGAGAGTCGATGGGAAAGCCTTTGGGATCGTTAACTCTATTCACTACCTGGGAATCACCTTTAACAAGTCCCTACATGAACACCATTGGAAACTTGACATAGAAAACAGAATGATACGACTTACCATCCAAGCGAGGCTGCTGAACAGAAATTACGGTAAATTCACTCTCACCCCAGTTCTAACCTTCTACGCCCTAAAGGTTGTTCCAGCAATTACCTTTGGATCAGAAGCCGCATGGAATATTGACATTTTATTTTGGCAGAAAATGGAATGGCTTTTTTGGCGCCGAGTTCTTAGGCTACCCTCATACATTTCGATGGTTCAAATAAGATACAAACTATCCTTGAACCCGCTCCACACTTGCGTTTTGTGGAAATCACTAATGGCTCTGCACAAGATGTGCCTAACTCCAGTGACTCCAGCTTTCCAAATCTTTTGCACACAACCAGGCCAGAGCTCATCGAAGCTACTAGATGAGTGGAAAGAGATGATGATCTCAATTCTAACTGCTGCCGATCTGAACCTAAATGACTTAATCATGCGCCCCCAAGTATTAAAAAAGAAATTTGAACTCTGGTGCTGGATTCAGAATGCTGATCGTCGTAATCATAGGCCGACTACTTTAGACTCCGGACCTGGCGCCCACAAACTAAACGTGCCAAGCAGGTATCTGACAAACTGTCCCTCTCGTCATCACAGGGCCCAATTTCTGAGACTCCGCTTAAACGCGCTCAAAACAAAAGAGATGCTGTGGCGTCGACACATTAATGAAGGAAGAGATAACATGTGTCGCTTCTGTAATAGTGATACAGAAACAACTGAACATCTGTTAACAAAGTGTGAGCGGCTCACAGCACAGCAAACTCTGCATCTAAGCGAATTTATGCCTGTAGCAGAAGGAAATCGAGACTGGTGGACTTATGCCAGTGCTGGACACTGCATTAAATTGAGCTGTGCTGTAGTTAATTTCTTAGATGCACTACGACTTGATAAACTGTGATTGTCTAGCGATTTATATATCTACTTAGGCATATAACTCACTTTTTTACGAACATGGATTTTTATCAAATTTTGATGATCAACAACTTGTAACAAAAGCTTGAGATCTCAATGTTTCCATTGAGTCCATCAGACTGAAGTTCTAAAAAATAAAGTGCCTTACATTGAGCAGACGTGCCTGAAGTGCCACATAAAGTGCTCCACACTGCACATACTTACCTGAAGGGTCCCATAAAGTCCTTACACTGAACAGACTTGTCTGAAGTGTCACATAAAGTGTCCAACAACACTGAACAGACTTACCTGAAATGTCTCACAAAGTCCTTACACTGAACAGACTTACCTGAAATGGCTCATAAAGTCCTTACACTGAACAGAGTAGCCTGAGGTGTATCCTAAAGTGCCATACCTTACACAGACTTACCTGAAGTGTCGCATAAAGTGCCTTCCACTGAACAGACTTACCTGAAGGGTCCCATAAAGTCCTTACACTGAACAGACTTGTCTGAATTGTCACATAAAGTGTCCAACAACACTGAACAGACTTACCTGAAATGTCTCACAAAGTCCTTACACTGAACAGACTTACCTGAAATGTCTCATAAAGTCCTTACACTGAACAGAGTAGCCTGAGGTGTATCCTAAAGTGCCATACCTTACACAGACTTACCTGAAGTGTATCATAACGTGCCCCACACTGAACAGATTTACCTGAAGGGTCCCATAAAGTCCTTACACTGAGCAGACTTGCCTGCAATGTCTCATAAAGTGCCTTACACTGAACAGACTTGCCTAAAGTGTCACACAAAGTGCTCTGCACTGAACACACTTACCCGAAGTGTTTCATAAAATGCCTTACTTTGAATTGAGCAGACTTGCCTGAAGTGTCAGATAAAGTGCCTGACACTGAACAGACTTACCTGAAGTGTCTCATAAAGTGCCTTACACTGAACAGACTTGCCTGAAGTGTCAAATAAAGTGCCTCTGAACAGACTTGCCTGAAGTGTCACATAAAGTGCACCGCACTGCACAGACTTGCCTGAAGTGTCTCAAAAAGTGTCTTACACTAAACAGACTTGCCTGAAGTGTCACATAAAGTGCCCTGCACTGAACACACTTACCTGAAGTTCTCATAAAATGCCTTACATTGAATTGAGCAGACTTGCCTGAAGTGTCAAATAAAGTGCCTGACACTGAACAGACTTACCTGAAATGTCTCATAAAGTCCTTACACTGAACATACTTACCTGAAGTGTCTCATAAAGTGCCTTACACTGAACAGACTTACCTGAAGTGTCTCATAAAGTGCCTTACACTGAACAGACTTGCCTGAAGTGTAAAATAAAGTGCCTCTGAACAGACTTGCCTGAAGTGTCACACAAAGTGCACCGCACTGCACAGACTTGCCTGAAGTGTCTCATAAAGTGTCTTACACTAAACAGACTTGCCTGAACTGTCACATAGAATGCCCCACACTGAACAGACTTACCGGAAATGTCTCATAAAGTCCTTACACTGAACATACTTACCTGAAGTGTCTCATAAAGTGCCTTACACTGAACAGACTTACCTGTAGTGTCTCATAAAGTGGCTTACACTGAACAGACTTGCCTGAAGTGTCACATAAAGTGCCCTGCACTGAGCACACTTACCTGAAGTGTCTCATAAAATGCCTTACATTGAATTGATCAGACTTGCCTGAAGTGTCAGATAAAGTGCCTAACACTGAACAGACTTACCTGAAATGTCTCATAAAGTCCTTACACTGAACATACTTACCTGAAGTGTCTCATAAAGTGCCTTACACTGAACAGACTTACCTGAAGTGTCTCATAAAGCGTTTTACACTGAACAGACTTGCCTGAAGTGTCAAATAAAGTGCCTCTGAACATACTTGCCTGAAGTGTCACATAAAGTGCACCGCACTGCACATACTTGCCTGAAGTGTCTCATAAAGTGTCTTACACTAAACAGACTTGCCTGAACTGTCACATAGAATGCCCCACACTTAACAGACTTACCTGAAATGTCTCATAAAGTCCTTACCCTGAACAGACTTGCCTGAAGTGTCAAATAAAGTGCCTCTGAACAGACTTACCTGAAGTGTCTCATAAAGTGCCTTACACTCAACAGACTTACCTCAAGGGTCCCATAAAGTGCTTTGCATGGCCATATTTTGAAGCATCCTTTGCAGAGACAATTTTCTTAAATAGCTGCAACTACATTTACACATATAATGCTTAGAGGTGGCATGTTCAGTTAGTTGCTATGGAGATGAACGTTGCACTGACCGGAAGTGCCTCTGAATGTCCCTGATGACTCATTGTTTGCAGCAATCTGCACAGAAGCCCTACCTTTGACCTTGCATCTGGGAATGTGTGCAGCCCGCTCTAGTGTGGTCTTACTGATCATCTCTGGGCACTGAACAGTCCCATTAAGTTTCATATGTTATATCTAACATACTGGGCAGTGGGAAACTTGAACACAAAGGAAAGGCGTCCCAGGGGTGCAGAGGAAAGGAGTCCCACGACTGCAGGGCATCCTAGACTGCAGAGGAAAGGAGTCCTGAGACTGCAGAGCAGCCTAGGCTGCAGATGAAAGGAGTCCCACTGCTGCAGAGAAGCCTAGGCTGCAGAGGAAATGAGTCCTGAGACTGCAGAGCAGCCTAGGCTGCAGATGAAAGGAGTGCCACGGCTGCAGAGAAGCCTAGGCTGCAGAGGAAATGAGTCCTGAGACTGCAGAGCAGCCTAGACTGCAGAGGAAAGGAGTCATGAGACTGCAGAGCAGCCCAGGCTGCAGAGGAAAGGAGTCCCGCGGCTGCAGAGGAAATGAGACCCACGGCTGCACAGAAGCCTAGGCTGCAGAGGAAATGAGTCCTGAGACTGCAGAGCAGCCTAGGCTGCAGATGAAAGGAGTCCCACAGCACAGAGAAAAGGAGTGCCACAGCTGCAGAGGAAAGGAGACACACGGCTGCAGAGCATCCTAGGCTGCAGAGGAAAGCAGTCCCGTGGCTACAGAGAAGCCTAGGCTGCAGAGTAAAGGCGTCCCACGGCTGCAGAGCAGCCTAGGCTGCAGTCTGCAAGCGCTAGAACAGCTCTGGATCGGAAGCAGTGGGCAGGGTTTGGCTGGTGCCAGCAAGCAGTGGGCAGGTTTGGCTGGCGCCAGCAAGCAGTGGGTAGGGTTTGGCTGGTGCCAGCAAGCAGTGGGCAGTGTTGGCTGGTGCCAGCAAGCAGTGGGCAGGGTTTGGCTGGTGCCAGCAAGTAGTGGGCAGGGTTGGCTGGTGACAGCAAGCAGTGGGCAGGGTTTGGCTGGTGCCAGCAAGCAGTGGGAAGAGTTTGGCTGGTGCCAGCAAGCAGTGGGCGGGGTTTGGCTGGTGCCAGCCAGAAGTGGGCAGTGTTGGCTGGTGCCAGCAAGCAGTGGGCAGGGATTGGCTGGTGCCAGCAAGCAGTGGGCAGGGTTGGCTGGTGCCAGAAAGCAGTGGGCAGGGTTTGGCTGGTGCCAGCGCACTGTGCAGTGCATTGAGAGATCTGTGCTCTATGAAAGATCACAACATTTCAAAGAATGACCTATTAGAAGCAGCCCAGGGTAAACTGCAACGTGTGAGTGCATGCATCGCCCAGGGCAAATAAGGGGTCAATGAGTGGTTGGATGAAGGCTAAACATTATGTGGTATTCTGGTCTCAAGTGAGCCCCCAGGTCCTGAGGAGACACACACGAGTTCCAGAACATGCAGCGCATGCAGGAGCTGGGACGTGGCATTGAGAGGCAGGGAGGGCATGGAACAGAAGCTTGGAGAGAAGGCTCCCACAGTGTGCCCATCTCACACTCCACAGCCACTCACAGAGTACAGGAACAGGAAGTGTATGCAGGAGCTGGGACGTGGCTGTTAGGGAGAATTCTCAAAAAATTGCCAATTCCTCCCACCTTAGATCCCTCCAGCTCTTTTGCTAAACTTTGGGACTTTGAACTTTTCAATTCAATGTGTTTTCTATGTGTGTTTTCCAGGTTATGGAGTCTAACCAGCGCCATAGGCATCATCTTTTCCTTTGTGTAACACAGCACTTTTAGTGCAGTGACCCAGGGAAACCTTTTCAGGCTTTCCCAAGGGTTAATACCTTCTCTGGGATAAACTACTGTTTCCCAGAGTAAGTAAAGTGAAATTGACTTTACTAGTCTCTTTAAAGTCCTAGACCCAGTACACCATATCTTACAATAGAGTGCCGGAGGGGTTACCTAGTGTCCCCTGTGTCTGGATACTCATATAGCAGTCAAATGCTACCCTTTCCTCTCAGAATGGCTGGTGGCAGTGGTTTTACAACGAACAACCATGATTTTTCCTGACCGCGAACTGTCCGCAGCTCCACTAACGTTAAAATGCGGGAGCCATGTTTTTCAAGATGGCGTCTGAGCCCCCTTTGTTAAAACAGGTCTTCTTTTTTCGCCATTTCTTTTTGGAAAGAACCTTCTAGAGTTTGTCGCTGCGTGCCAAACAAGGTTTGGTCCCTTTGTTCATTCGCCTTTGGTGGGCTTCAGGAGTGAAGACTGCCTCTGGGGCCTGAGTGTCTGGGGTGGGCAGGAAGTGAGGGAGGTGCCCGAAACTCCCTGTGCTTAGTTTCCTAGGAGATCCAAATGAACTCTGGCGTGATTGGCTGGCTGACTGTCCGGCAAAGACAGCCACCCTGCTGGGTGAGTGGCAGCTAGGCTGGAATGAATGGGAGAGAACTTAATAAAAGGAGAGTCTCTTGGCATGGAAGGCAGAGTCAACCACTGGAACGAAGGACCCAAAGAAGAGCTTGAAGAGGATGCCTGCTGCAACTCCTGGACCGTTGGTTTGACTGGTGAAGCCCTGCTGCAGGTCCGAATCGCCAAGATCTAATCGACAGAGAAGCCCTGCAAGGACGACTTCTACCTTTGAGTTGGTAGGATCAATCAACTCCAAAGTAAGCCGCCTGGACACCCATCTCGGAGCTGGTTGAATTTCCTCAGAGTTGCTGCAGGAAACCGTAGAGCCAGGGAGAGGGACACCAGATTGTGTGTGTTGCTTACAGCCACTGGAAATGAAGTTTGCCAGTTGCAAGCTTTTGACAGTCAAAGTGCAGTGCAGGAGTCCCCCAACATCTTCCCTCTTGTCCCCACGACTGAGGCCCAGGAACAGCGAGATCTGCAGGAACTGCCAGGAACAGAGGTCATCTGCTTCCTTGTAAGGTACTGTGAAACAAGACTGAGAGAGCTTACCTCTCGTGGTGGAAGTGCTTGAAACTTTTGCAACTCGTAAGGCCTAATCAGCTTGTGACCCAACATATGATTCTCCTTTTTACAAACTACTTCTGAGAACTTGAGCAGAGACTTTACCATTTACTTACCAGAACCGCTTTTTCCTATCCAAGACTTTAGCCCATTGACTTTGGCCTAGCCTATTGAATTGAATTGACTCTTCTGGTGAACTTAAATTATTTGCACAGCCTTTTATGTTCTGATAACTTTTACCTTTTACCTACCTTTTTTTAAGAGTGTACAGTACTGAAGTATATTTGTGTATTACTATATGATTGTCTCCTAATTAATGTTTTATAACTGACTGATAAATGAATACGTATTTATGCAGGAAACCTTGAATGCAAGAGTTTATTTGAACACCTTTGATTGTAGACCTCTGTGTAACATCCTTACAGCTCACATTCCCTCTTGAGATAAGCCTGGCTGCTCAGATCCGCTACCAGAACTGTGTAGTACAGACTTATACCAAAGGTTGGTTTGCTTACACCTGTAGTCCTAGTTGTGTGTAGTGTTCCCAGAGGGTACTATATACAATGTTTGATTAACAGTGGCATTGACAGGCAGGCAGAGCGTGGACCCAAAGCTTGGAGAGAATGCTCCCAAGATGTGCCCATCTCACACTCTACAGAGACTCACACGAGTTCAGGAACAGGAAGCATGCAGGAGCTGGGGCGTGGCACTGAGAGGCAGGCAGGGCATTGCACATCACCACAACTGGCAAAAAATGACGGAATTGTAACTACAGTCCTACTAATGACCAGACCATTCAAGCAGTGACGCCTTCACGTCCTTTCCTACCATCACCAGGAAAATGATGCATTCCCTGAACCCAATGGTCACCACTATTGGATACACACTTGAAAGCCTTTTGGGCACATGTTAAATGGCTTCCAGGAAGAGGGCAACGCTACTGGAGACTTTCAGAGGAGAGCTCCAAAGGATGTTTGCTGGCATGAGTCCTTCCCCTCCACCGGGTCAGATAGACAGCAATAATGCATGTGTAGAAGCAAGCCGTAGAATAACAGCCAGATTAGAGAATAAGGAATATATTATACTTCGTGCACTCATTTGTGCACAAGAGTCCAGGGGGCAGGTGGAAAAAGCTGCATTGGCCAATTTTGGAGAGAGAACGCAGGTCATGATCAGAGACAAGTTAACCGTCCACATTCACAGTAAGAGAACCCGGGACCAGTCCAAATTAGAGAAAGAAATCTGACTAGACAAAGACACGCAAACAGCGTTTGTTGAAAATACCGCATTTAAAGTCCCACTTCACCCAAAGTACCGCATTTTGGGACTATAAAATCCTGTATTCCAAAATATCAAATTAGGGTACCAGGGGTTGCGAGGTGTCCCCGCTGCCTAATTCAGTATTTTGGTCTGCGGAGGTCATTGGGGTCCCCCCACCAAGCACAACATAGGTTGCGAGGGAGAAAAGAAGAATACAAAATCACAAATTACAAAATGCACCTATTCTGTCCGTGATTTTGTAGTTCGAGATTTTGGTTTTCGTAATTTTAACGTGCATCCGCACAAACAGTCAGAGCAGCAGAAAAGAGCATGTCTAGCAAACAAGCGCAATCAAGTGTCCGAAGCGCAACGAAGGTCACTTCCCTTCAGATCAAGAACAAACACGCGACAAACTGCGCGTGTACAAAAGCAGAGAAAGAAAGATATACACACACACACACACACACACACACACACACACACAACACACACACACACACACAAAATACAGGAGGTGCCACTTGCAGAACCATCTATCCATGTTTCGGGAGGACAGCTGAGGGGCAACATGCATGCCTTGGAAGCAAGACGACACGGAGCACCACAGCTTTGATCCCCGGGTCCACGCTTATAAATAACCAATTATATCATATCCTGTCCGGTCAACTAGAAAACATCTAGCAGTTGCAACAAAGTGAGACCCTTCGCCTAAGTGTGCAGGCCCCAGAAAAAAGCAACCAATCACGAGCACAGATCTACCAGAGCCTGAAACTGATCATGCAGAAGATGGTGGCTTAACTCTACTCGTGGAGCAACGCGCGGGAGCGGAAGTGCGCAGGAGCGGAAGCAAGGTGTGCGGCAAGGTGAAAATAGATGGCCTAGAAACTGAACTACTACTGGCTAGTAAAGGCTCAGTCCTCATCAGCATAGCCATCGACACGCACAAACGAATGGTAAAACAGGATAAAGTCTGTGCACAGAGAGCGAGGGAAACCTGACTGCCTATGAAGGGTCCAGTTTAAAACTCATCTATTTATATAAAAGTCAAAATGTGTTTGTTTGTGGCGGGATTTGTGGAAAAGTGTTGTTCCTTTTACAATTCCACACTGTTTCACCAATGTGCACCAAATTTTGTATAGTCACCTGTTAGGACCCTGCGTACATTACCGGCTACATGAAACTTGGGCACCCAAACCCGTTCCCCAGATTTCAAAACAAGTCAAAATGTGCTTGTTGTTTTGTAGCTTGGTGAAACATCTTTTCTTATACAATTGTGCACCGTTTCACCAATCTGCACCAAATTGTAGAGTTATCCTTTAGGACCCTCCGGACATTATTGACTCCATGACATTTGGACCCCCCACCCCTTTCCCTGGATTGCGGCCCCTTCACACATGAGTTGGTTGCCTGAAATCGGTGAAACATAAATGTGGTCGTAGAAGGACCGGTCCCAACACAAGGAACCAAACTCGAGGTCCAGGCCCTAGGATGCACGGTTTCCAAGATATGTGCACTGAAATGCACTACAACGAACTGAACCATGTCAGGGTGAGGGTGAGGCGACAGGTGGGGAGAGAGCACAGATGGTCCCAGTATGCAGCAGACCACCAATTCTCACCCCCCCCCCCAACGTCTGCTCCGTGGTATGCCAGCCAGCCACACGTGCCCATTCTCAGTGCAGTTTACTTCAGGGTGCGAAGCACATCAAATGATTAGCGACTCGGAACAGAAACTATCAGAATCAGTGTTATCACTGTTATCAGTGTTATTCCTCTCCGATTGACCCTCCCAAGTCCAACATGGGTGCTTCCTCTCCTCTAGCTCTCTCTCCACCTACGGTGTTCCCCAGGGGTCTAACCTTTCTCCCTGGTTGTTCAACCAATACCTGGCACCCCTCGCACACTGCATTGCTGCTCTCTGCTTCAACTTCCAGTGCTATGCGGATGACACCCAACCCCCTTTCAGGCTCCCCTCTGCCACCTCCTCTCCTTCTCTCATCCCTGTTTGTCTGTCTACTATCCAAGAGTGGTGTGCCGCCAGTGACCTCTGTCTGAATGCCAGCAAGACGGAGATCCTCCTCATCTGCAAACCTGCACCCCTCTTTCTGGTCACTCTCTGGCTGGCCTCCCTTGGCCCTCGTCCTGCTCCCGCCAGTGAGACTAAGAACCTCTGGGTTATCTCCAACTCTACACTCTCGTTCTCTCCTCACAACTCCAATGTCTCTAAGAAGTCAAACTACCAACTGCACTTCCTAAGAGGTATTCTTCCCTTCCTCTCCTTCCCCCAGAAGCTCACTGTCTCTAGAGCTGCAGTTCTCTCTAGGCTTGACTACTGTAACAGCCTCTTTCTAAAGCTGCCTGCCTCCACTCTCGGTCCTCTGCAACTCATCCAGCACAGGACTGCAAGACTTGTCCTTGGCCTCAAGCCCAGGGATCGTATCTCTCCAGGACTGAAATCTCTCCATTGGTTCCCAGTGGCTGCAAGGATCAAGTTCAAGACCCTTTGTATTGTCCACAAGGCCTTCTGGGCCTGGGATCTAAATATCTCCAGCTTTCTCTTCAGAAGTATCTTCCTACACAAGCTCTTCGCTCTTCCACCTGCAACTCTTTGAGGCTCTCCTTTCCAAGCAATAAACTGGGGGGCAGATCTCTCTCTTTGGCTGGTGCATCCCTTTGGAACAGCCTCCCTGGCTCTCTGAAACCTGAGCAGAGCCATCTCCAGTTCCGCAAGCAGCTCAACACTTTCCTCTTTGCTTCTGCCTTCTCTCTTCCCCTTCCCTGCTGATCTCCTGTCTGTCACTGCACTAGTTACCTGGCTACCCTCTGAACCTTGGGCCCAGGTCCCTGCCCTCCCAGTTGCACACCTGTACTGCCACCTGGCCACCCTATACTTGGGGGCTGTATCTGCAACATTACAGTCCCCCTACCTGCACCATCTAATACTTTCTGTCTGCACATAACCCCTGCACTGCCACCTGCTGGCCGCACTTCCTATCTTTGATGTTTCGATCCTATATCCTGCACTTGCTCCTCCTCCCCTTCCCCCGGCACTTCCCCCCTTTACTCTCCCCTGCACTTGCGCAATCTCAATGTCACTGGGCCTAGTAAGATTGTTGTCTTGTCGCCCTTGTTCCCTTCCCTTGCCTCGTCGCGCCTTGAAACACTAGTGTGTAGGTACAATATAAATATAATATTATATCATATTAAATCATGTCTGTCTACAGAAAGCATCCGTAGAACGGGTACTTCTGCTAGTAGGATAAAAAAAGGTGCCAGCTGGAAGTCAAAGGATGGAAAGTTCAACTGGAAATCTGACTCCATCCTGCATGCAAAGCCTGGCAGTACAAGATGCAGCCTCTTTCCAAGAAGCAGTCTATCAAGTGTACAAGACTTTGTTCTCCATGAGGCTAGGTTCACTTCGAGGCTATGAACATTGCATAAAAATGGGTTGCTATACTGATTAAACACAAAGCACACCCAATCCCAGCAATCGCTAAGCAAGAGCTGCAGTAACAGCTTCAACAACAGCAGACTGAAGGCCCCATGGAGGCAGGTGAGGCAAATGAATGGATCAGTCTATTGAACTAATCAAGAAAGCCACACCTGCGTGGAGCAAGACATTTTCATGGACAGTTATTCCTGGCCGAGTATCAGTGAACCTATACTCATGCTACAGGATGCCAACACCTCTTCCAAATTAGACTTGAGAGATGAATGCAACCAGGACGAAGGAGTGAGACTCATGTTATAGGAAGCAGGAGTGATCTTCAAGTTACAGGAAGTAGGAGTGAATCCTCAAGTTACAGGAAGCAGGAGTGAGGCTCAGGTTACAAGAAGAAGGAGTGATCCTCAAGTTACAGGATGAAGGAGTGATCCTCAAGCCAGAAGAGGCAGGCGTGAGAGTCAAGCTACAGGAAGCAGCAGTGATCCTCAAGTTACAGGATGCAGGAGTGATCCTCAAGTTACAGGAAGCAGGAGTGAGACTAAGGTTACAGGAATCTGGAGTGAGACTCAGGTTACAGGAAGCAGGAGTGATCCTCAAGTTACAGGAAGCAGGCGTGAGACTCAAGCTACCGGAAGCAGGATTGATCCTCAAGTTACAGAAAGCAGGAGTGATCCTCAAGTTGCAAGAAGCAGGAGTGAGACTCAGGTTACAAGAAGCAGGAGTGATACTCAAGCTGTTTGCTCCTCCACCTAGCTAGAAGATGCAGGAGTGATCCTCAAGTTACAGGAAGCAAGAGTGAGACTCCGGTTACAGGAATCAGGAGTGAGACTCAGGTTACAGGAAGCAGGAGTGTTCCTCAAGTTACAGGAAGCAGAGGTGAGACTCAAGCTACTGGAAGCAGGATTGATCCTCAGGTTACAGGAATCAGGATTGAGACTTAGGTTACAGGAAGCAGGAGTGTTCCTCAAGTTACAGGAAGCAGGCGTGAGACTCAAGCTACCAGAAGCAGGATTGATCCTCAAGTTACAGGAAGCAGGAGTGTTCCTCAAGTTACAGGAAGCAGGAGGGATCCTCAAGATACAGGAAGCAGGCGTGAGACTCAAGCTACCGGAAGCAGGATTGATCCTCAAGTTACAGGAAGCACGAGTGATCCTCAAGTTACAGGAAGCAGGAGTGATCCTCAGGTTACAGGAAGCATGAGTGAGACTCAGGTTACAAGAAGATGGAGTGATCCTCAAGTTACAGGACGAAGGAGTGAGACTCAGGTTACAGGAAGCAGGAGTGACACTCAGGCTACAGGAAGCGGAAGTGATCCTCAAGTTACAGGAAGCAGGAGTGATCCTCAAGGTACAGGACGCAGGAATGAGACTCAAGAAGGAAAATGGATTTTCAGATCTGAAACTGTTGAATACTTGGGGTGCACCATCACAGTCATGGGCATGAAAGCTCAGGGGTACCACTGAAGCCCCCTAAACCTTTGAATAAAGAAGATCTGCAGAAATTGCTAGGCCTCGCTGCGTACTATGCCAAGTTTGCCCCCTCATTATTGAAGAGAAACAATCATGTGTCGGCTGCTCAAAATGAAAAGAGAGGTCCCGCGAACAGCAGACCAGGAAAGTGAATTAGAAAACATCAAAACATCATTAGCAACACACCATGCATGAAGTCATGTCCTTACCAAGTGGAACATGTCTATTACGACTGATGGAAGCACTTATGGACTAGGGCTGTGCTAACCCAGAGGAACAGAACGTAAGAAAGGGAGGTTACACTATCACTGAACGAGGGAGGACATGAAACGTTTCTGAAACACAAATCCACCGCTGCTTCGATCAAGTTAATTTTTGGTGGAGAAAGGATCACCATCTCCAAGTGGCAAAATGACGTGAAAGAAGACAAAACTATGGTCCGCCTTGATCACTATGTGATATGATATGATAAGGTATTTATAATGTGCCTGTACACAAGTGTTTCTAGGCGCGAAGACAAGGAAGGGGAGACAGAGGGAGGACAAAACAAACGATCTTACTAGGCCTTATGTCATTCAGATCATGTAAGTGCAAGGGGGGGGCGAGGAGAAGTGCCAGTGGGGGAGGGGGGTGAGTGCAGTGGCAAAAACACAGTAAGTGCTACGAGGGTGGTGTCTCAGGTAAGTGCAGCGAGGAAGGGAACTGTAGGGTTGCAGATACAGTCCCTAAGTGGGTACAGGCCCAGAGGCAGTGCAAGAGGCTACTGGTTGTACAGAAGCCTGGTGCCAATGAGGTTCAGTGGGTGGACAGGTAACAAGTTAGCACAGCAGAAAGGAGCATCAGCAGGGGAGAGAGAGAGCGAAACCAGAAGCGAAAAGGAAGGCCTTGAGTTGCTTCTGGAACCTTGCGTGGTCCTGCTCAAGGTTGAGAGAGACAGTGAGGCTGTTCCTGTCCAGAGGGAGGCTCCAGTTGAGGACAGAGATCTACCCCCCATTCTCTGCCTGGAGAAGTGTCTGACCCTCAGAGAGTTGGAGGTGGATGAGCGGAGGGCTCGAGTAGGAAGATGCTAAGGAAAAGAGAGTTGGATGCAGTGTGGTTCCTGGACCCAGAAAGGCTTGTGGGTGATGCAAAGGGTCTTGAACTTCATCCTTGCAGCCACTGGGAGCCAGTGGACAGATTTAAGGGCTGGAGAGATATTATCCCTGGGCTTGAGGCCAAAGACAAGTCTTGCAGTCATGTTCTGGATTAGTTGCAAAGGGTAGAGGTAGGCAGATTTAGAAAGAGGTTGTTGTAGTAGTCCAGACTAGAGAGAACCAAAGTTCTGGAAACAGTGAGCTTTTGGGGGAAAGTTAGAAAAGGAAGAATACCTCTTAAGAGGTGCAGCTGGTAGTGTGACTTCTCAGAGATGTCTGAGATGTGAGGAGAGAAGATGAGGGTGGAGTCAAAGATGACACCAAGGTTATCTGTCTCAAAGTAAGGTGTGGGTGGAGCGCCAAAGTGAACAGCCAGAGAGCAAGAGGGAAAGCGAAAGCAGTGGTTCCAATGAGAAGGATCTCAGTCTTGCTGCTAGTAAGGCAGAGATTCTTTGAAGCACACCATTCCTGAATCACTGCTAGACAGTCAGGAATGAGGGAGAGATCAGAGGAGGCTGAGGGGACCCTGAAGTAGATCTGAGTGCCATCCGTATAACACTGAAAGTTAGAACAGAAGGTAGAGATGCAGTGGGCCAGAGCTGCCAGGTAGTGGTTAAAGAGACAGGGAGAGAGGTTAGACCCCTGGGGAACACCAAATTTTGAGAGAAAAGTGGGAGAGGGAAAGGACGCAAGTTGGACCTGGGAGGGTCGATCAGAGAGAAAGGAGGTCAACCATGCTAAGGCCTGGCCCGTGATTCCCATGTTGTCAGGGAGACAATTGATCAGGATGGTGTGGTTGGCCGTATCAAAAGCAGAGGATACATAAAGAAGAATGAGGACAGAAAGAAGGTTGGCATTGAGATTAGAGAGAAAGTCTTCACAGGTGTTCAGGAGAACAGTTTCTGTGCTTCTGGCTGCTCTCAAGTCAGACAGGTGGTCATTATGCCGGTCAAGTGGCACAGCGAGTAGAGTGCTCGCTTTGACATCCAAGCAGAGCCTGCTAACGTAGGTTCGAATCCCGGCAGGGCCAAACTCAGCCTTTCATCCTTCCGAGGTCGATAAATGAGCACCACACACCGTGGGTAATAATAAGCAGCGCTCAGATACCTGAGGGTTTGTAGCACTATATAAATGCCTAATTATTATTATTATTATGGAGACAACCAACAGATTTAGTATGGAGATTAAGCTCGGAGATGGCCAGCTTTTCCAGGAATTTGCCAAGGAAAGGAGTGATAGAGATCGTGCTGTAGTTTGCCAGAGAGGAGCGTTCGGCAGAAGGCTTCTTGAGGTGGGTGTACAAGGGAATGCTTTAAGGGGCAAGGGAAGGTTCCAGTGGCAAAAGACTGATTGCAGAAATCGGCCAAGGCTGGTGCGAGGGTGTCAATGAGGTTGTTGATGGTTCTGGAGGAGCAGGGAAGCACCTGCTTTGACGAGACAGGGAAGGGGGAGAAAGAAGGAGAGACAGCCGAGAGGGTCCGGGAGTGGTAGAGGGAGAGAAAGAGGAGAGTGGACAGGAGGTCCTGAGTTTTAGTGGTGAAGTGAGAAGCCAGTGCCATGCAAAGGGCCTGGGAGGAAACAGGAGATGTGGAGACTGCAGCAGGATTGGCCAGCTCCTTGCAGATTTTGAAGAGTTTGGCTGAGTTGTTACAGGCTGCAGAGATGCGGGATTGGATGTAGGCTCTCTTCTTCGACAAGACATAGAGTCTATTTTGCCTTTGGAGCAGGCGGTAGGCAAGTTTGTCAGAGGATGAGCCCAATGCCCTCCACTTCCTCTCAGCCACCCTACACTTGTGGTTAAGGGTGGTGAGATTGGAATCATACCAAGAATTGCACTAGAATGTGGGCTGCAGACGTGTCTTCATGACAGGGGCAAGGACATCAAGAGTGAAAGCAATTGAGAGATGCAGGTTGGAGAGTGTGAGTCAGCCGCAGGTAAAGGAGTAGGAGAGAAAGTAGCGGCAAAGGTCTTCACTGACACACTTCATGGGCCGGATGACCGAGAAGGTAGGTGGCAGTGCTGGGGTCGGCTTTGTCTGGGGGAGAGAGAGCGACAAGTGAGAGGAGACAAGAAAGTGGTCAGTCCAAGAGAGAGGAGTGGTTAGAGGGTTACAAAGGGGGATGTATGATGAGATAAGAACATCCAGGGTGTGCCAGCAGAGTGTGTCAGGCCAGACTGAAGAATAGAAAGAGAGTGAAATTGCAAAAGAGCCCAGAGGGGCGCTAGAGGCATCCAAGTGGATGTTGAGGTCTCAGAGGAGGAGAAGTTGAGAGGTTGAGGCATGGAGGAAGGAGGAGAGGTTGGCCCACTTGGAGAGGAAAAGAGTGACCTGGACAGGTGGCCGGTAGATGGTGACCACAGTAAAAGAGAGGCCAGGAGCGATAGAGAGCCTGCAGACCAAGCATTCAAAGGAGGAGTATAACAGAAGCACTGATCCACTGCGAGAAGATCAGGGCTTCTCCACCTCCTGGGAGGTTGGTTCTGGGTTCAGAGAGGATATTGTACCCTTCAGGGAGGAGAGTGTCAGAGCTGGCCGTGAACCATGTCTCAGTGAGACCAATGACATCAGATCAAGTTACTTTGCGCACTTGCCAGATGTCAGAGGAGTGTTAAGGGTAGCGATGTGGTGCAGATTGCCACATTTGAAAGACTTCCGTGGAGAGGTGCAGAGGTGTTAAGAGGTGCCCGAGAGTGGGCAGAGGAGGAAGAAGGAGATGGCAGAGTAGTCAGAGAGGAAGAAGAGGGTGCCATAGAGGTGGGGTCAGAGGAAGATGGCGGAGGAGCCAGAGAGGTGTAGGTAGGAGTAGCAGGAGAAGGAAGGAAGTTGATAAGACACGGTAAGCGTCTATCGAAAAGGGGGAGATTGGGCTGAGGGCCCTGGACCAAGACGGTGACATTCAGATAAACATTAATGATGGTCTTGGAGGAGTGGAAGGGGGCCAGGAGGACCTACCAGCGACTGCCTCCATTAATGGGAAAAAAGGAGAAAGCAGAACAGAGACCATATGTGGGATCCATATACCCTGCCCCCCCACCAGCCTACTTCTGCAGGAGTCTGTCCTGATACATTCTGGATTCACCATCATCGTCTTGTGGCCAGTGCTGGATTTGACTTTTATGAACTTCATTGATTCACGGTGCATCACCCTTTCTCAACTCTCATGCTGGACTTCCTTTGCATCTTGTACTCATGGTGGCCCTGAATCATGCTGGTCCCATCTTCATCTTGTATCCTGGCTTGCAACATTATGTGTTACTACTGACTTCTGCAATTGTATTTGCTCTCCTCTCTTGCTTCTCCACTCTTTTTGACTGCTTACTCTCTGTTCTCTCCTCCTCTCCCTTTCTCCCTTGTCCTACCTCCTCCCTTTACATTCTTCTATGCACTTACTCTATCAGAATTGTCACAGGACCTAGTATGATAGCAACGTTGTCTGTCTCCTCCCCTCTACCCTTATTTGCATATTGGGTTGGGGACCAGGATGTCTCTTATGAGCTTCTTCCTACCAGACCTATTGAGAGGGATAGGATAGGAGATAGAGTAGCAGTTAGAGAAAAAAGGGGAGACAGGGAGCACCATGGAGGGGTGCGGACAGAGAGCAAGAGAAGGCAGCCCAAGCAGGAGGGGGGAGGATCACACACTAGGGGCACTCAAAGGGGGAAGGCACAAGAGGAGGACGTGTACAGTGAGCACAGAGAACCAAACCACAATGTTCGCAGTTAGGGGGAACAAGGGTGAGAGGGGAAATGCAATACAGTACAGAATATGTAGAACACTAGTAACCCTGGGGGACATAGAGGAGTAAGAAGAGAAATACACAACACCACAAAAATACAATAAAATAGTCACAAAACAATAGAGAGAGAGGGGGGAATGCCAATACAGTGCAATATACACAAGACACTAGAACCCCGGGGGACCTAGAGGAGAGGAAGAGAATGCACAGTCACAGCTGGGGGGGGCCTGAAGGGGGGAGGAGGAGAAGGAGTGAAAGGACCCAAGAATGTGGGGAAAGCGCACATGGAGAGGGGAAGCGAGTAGGACATGCAAGGCAGGGGGAAGCGGAGCCTGAGTTGCGGGTGAGAAGCACACATGGAGATGGGAAGAGAGGGGAAAGGACATGCGATGCCGGGGGAGGCAGAGCCTGAGAGGTGGGAGGAAAGCGCACGTGGAGACGGGCAGAGGGGAATAGACGCGGAAGGGAGGGAGTTGCGAGGAGTGCAGCAGTGCTTCTCTCCCTCCCTGCACCTTCTTACCTTACCGACATAGATGGGCAGATTGTTGTACATGCTCACAACCTCCGCCGCTACCCATTTGCTGCCAAAAATCAGCGTTGCACTACACTGTGGCCTTGTACGGCGAGGGCTTTGCAGCAAAAGGTCTGATCCTTGTTTCTTAAAGACTCAGAAAAATGGAAGTTGGGTTCTGTGCTACATGTTGTCGGGCAGTGTCTCCTGCGTACCTGAATCACATGACACCACAGCCTTGTCCTGCAAGGGCTTTGCCGCAGAGGGTCCGAACCTCAGTTCTTAAAGGCTTGGAAGCGTGAAAGTTGTGATGCATGCTACGTGTCATTGGGCAGCGTTTCCTGCGTACCTGCATCCCAAAACACATTGGCCCTCATTACAAGGCAGGCGGTGGACCATGGTGCTATTGGCACCATGGTCCATGCCGGATTCCGCCATGGTGGATGGCGGAATTACCGCCCCATTCCAAGGTGAGTGGGGCGGTAATTCCCCATTCACCATTTGCACTTCCCCATTCCCATTTTTGCCCCATAGGGCATAATGGGGATGGGGAAGGCGCTACTTACGGCACCATAAATTACAGTGCCGTAATTAGCACCAAGGTCGCTTAGCGCTTTGGACTTTAACGCCTGCAGAAAGCAGGTGTTAAAGTGTGAATCAGGCGTTAAGGGTTAATGGCGCCGACGGCGCCGTTAAACCCTTAACGCCTGACTTGTAATGAGGGCCATTGGCCTTGTTCTGCGAGGGCTTTGCCGCAGAGGGTCCGATCCTCGGTTCTTAAAGGCTTGGAAGTGTTGAAGATGCGTTGCGTCATATGTGTCAATCCACAGCGTCTCCTACGTACCTGCGAGAATTGGGTTTAGGATCGGTTTTGCTTACTTAGTGTAAGCAAGATAGCACCCACTGTTCACTCACAGGGTTCAACAGATCAATTCTG
The DNA here is from genome assembly GCF_040938575.1 of Ambystoma mexicanum. Taxonomy (NCBI): domain Eukaryota; kingdom Metazoa; phylum Chordata; class Amphibia; order Caudata; family Ambystomatidae; genus Ambystoma; species Ambystoma mexicanum. The sequence continues at coordinate 10,069,635 of NC_090925.1, forward strand.
TTTTTGCTGTGAGTATGAATTCCTGCACGATGGAGCATGTCCTCCAATCGGACAACAATCTGCCGCCTGCAAAGGGACAAAACACTTCAAGGCGGTATGTCAAAAGTGTCGCAGCACGGCAAGCGGATAAGGAGTAGATTCGTTGATACCCAGAATTAAAAAAAATACCATGGTGACCCCAACAACAATGGTTCACTATCAGGACAAACCAGCCAGATGCAACAAGGGTAGCCCCAGAAGAGAAGAGACAAGACAGGAGAAAAAGAAAACACTGGATTGGCAAACGGCTCACTCATCGATGTCGCTTCACCCTCGAAGGGCACAAAGCCACATAAGATACCTCATGGCACAGTCACCCTCAGACAGCAGGTCAGGCTCATCAACAGAAGAACCACAACACAAGGGGTACTTCTACTTGCTGGCAAGCCAGGTCAAAGAAACAAAGCCTGGCCCTACTCTTACAAATTATCAACCTACAGCTTGAACTCCTTGTAGACACAGGGGACACCGTAAATTTGATGAGCGAGGAAATGTATTAAAACATACCCCAGACTCCATGGCTCCTGCAATCAGAAGTGGACATATACCCCTATGGATGTAAAAGACCATTTTCATGCAAGAGATACTTCGAAGCCAACTGTCAATACAAGATGCGATCCAAAAGACTCCCAATACTTGTACTGGAGACGGCCACAAAAAGCGGATGCATCTTGAGCTTCAAAGTAGCCTTAGACATAGGACTCACACATGTACTGTATCATCTGATGGCACATAAATAGATAAAGTTGTTCCCACATTGTTTCATGGACTAGGAAAACTTAAACATAAGGAAATCCAACTGCAAATTGATCCTTCGGTCCAGCCGGTCGCCCAAAACGTTCACGGCATACCAGTAAACATACAGGACCAATCTAAGGAAGAACTACGTATGCTCCTGGAGCATGACATTATTTAACCTGCACGAGGACCCAACCATTGGTATCACCTATTGTACCTGTAACAAAAAAAGGTGTCTGACATAATCAGGCTTTGCGTGGACAATAGAAGAACAAATCAGGCCATCATGATGGAAAGGTATCAGGCTCCCTGTATCACAGACATGATACACCTATTAAACAGGGTGCAAATGTTCTCAAAGTTGGATGTAAATAGGGGCTATCACCAGCTGGAGCTGAGCCCAGAGTCTCGATACATCCCAGCCTTTGTGACCCACCTGGGTCTATATCAGTATAAAAGGCTCTGTTTCGGGGTATCATTAGAGGCAGAAATCTTTTAGGTGGAAATTCACGTCATAAAGCACATCCCTAAATGTCTAAACTACAGTGTTGACATCCTGGTTTTTGGCAAGGACATGGAACAGCACGACAATACCTTAGCACGAGTATGTATGGCGCTTGAGGCGGCTCACCCCACACTCAATAAGGAGGAATCTGAATTCAAGAAAGGCACACTACGGTTATTTGTGCAAATGTTTTCAGCACAGGGAATGACTCCAGATCCAGAAAAAGTTGTGTCTTTCAAAAACACACACCGGCCCACGAACGTATACGAGCTAAAGTCGCTTCTAAGACTCGCCAGCTATTGCACCAGACACATCAAAGATTGTGCATCTGTTAGCAAGCCTCTGAGAGCCTTAACAAAGCAGCATGTCTCATTCCAGTGATCTAAGGAATGTCAGGAAGCCTTCGAGCTCTTTTAGAGGAGGACATAGTCAGCAGAAAACATGGCCTACTACGACACAGTGAGAGACACAGAGCTGACGGTAGACGTGAAGGAAGTGGGACTGTGCATCATTGTAGCGCAGGTTGATGAAGACGCACCCCAAAGAAGGCACATAGTATTAGGGGTGTACCAAAACTTGGCCGAATTTGACCGAATTCCAGCTGGAAATTTGATATTCGGCCTCGGACGAATTATCACTCAAAGCCTAATAGTTTTTTCCTACAAAATACATTAAGTACTGCTTTGACTGCTGCCTGGAATCATTCAGGCATGTCATGCTTATCCTTCAAAATGATCATTAAACAAATGCTGCTGTCACTTGTGTGACTGAGTGCAGGCAGAGCAGAGACGGGAAAGTGCAAGCAAAGTCCCCGCCCTGCATGTGCTGGACAGACAGACTTTCCTCTTGGCGTTTGCTGGGCTGGGGTGAGCTGATGCAAAACGCTCACTAAGTGGAATGATCTCTGGTCTGCCCTGTATTTCGCGACTGTAGAGCATTGAAATGGAACACTAGTTGATGAAGTCGCTATTGGAAAATGGTATTCTCTTTAGGCGCTCATTGATGTGCTGATGACCTGTGTGAGAAATCTGAAAGTTAGAGGTTCCAATCCCACAAATTCCCAATCCAAATAATATAATTAAGCAAGTTAATATAACTGTTGCCGGTGTCCCAGTAAGCTCCAAACCCTGAGTGAAATAGCTCAGAAGGTAGTGTGCCTGCTTCAAAGAACTGTATTCAGCATGCAAACTAAGATTATAAAGCAATTAAGATGGCTCAGTGGGGTTTGTGCCTGTGGCAGAGATGTGCAACAAAACATAGGTTACAATTCCTACCCTTCAACTTTCTCATGTTGCCAAAATGAGTCCCTTTTGATTGGAGTAAAAGTGACAGATTTTACTAAAGACCGTGGCTTATATATTTGTTTTAACCAAAATGCCCCGGTCTGTGGCAGCAGGGATATTAACTTTCCCCTCCACTTGCACGATCTGAATGAGACAAGGCCTAGTAAGATCATTTGTTTTGTCCTTCCTCTATCTGCCCTACCTTGTCGCGCCTAGAAGCACCTGTGTGCAGGCATGTTATAAATGACTCATGAAAGCAACATATCATTATCACATCAGCATTAGAGAGTTAAGGGGGATTTGTGTAATAAATACAAGATAAGAGTTTACGATTTATAAACAATGAACCAGATGGATGTACAAGAGAAGAAAGTAAGTAAAATACTCATGCACATGCCAATGGAAGATCTGAAAAGCAGCACTCTCCCTTCCCTATAGGGTCAGCCGCAAACCACAGAGGACTCTGCATCCCTTATATATTTAGTGTGGGGCCCCAAAACCCCACAAACATACCCCACCCAAAAAAGAAGACACTTTTCAAATGCCTCATCCCCACTCAGTACCCCAGGTAGAACGCAGGGCTTTAGCATCCCAAAGATCTGTGTTCAGTAGCACTTCAGCAGTCAGCAGGGGGATAATTGATGTAATCACTCCTTTTGTGTTTCAGTGCCTTCATGGAGCCAGAAGGCTATAGAGGGGCAAGCCCAAAAGGAACATTTGAATGCTCAAGTAGACACATCCCAGTCTCCCTCAGAGTGATTGCATACATGCATACTATATGAATGGGCTAGCCTTAGTTATTTAGGCCCTGCAAAACAAGCGACACCAAACAGTGCTGTTATTGAACAGTTTATTTTCTAATAATGTATTTCTTTTATGTTTTACACATCTTCCATAGACAGAAAAGAAAGAAATGCAATAAAGAATGGATTTACTTAAGCATGTTTTAATTTACAAAGTGTTTTACTTCTTTACATAACTTTATTTACTGAAAAGGCAACTATTTGGCTCCAGGATCGGGTCTGGCTGAATACTTATCCACCTATTCGGCTGAATACTTAAATCTACTATTCGGTATTCGGCCGAATACTTAAATCTACTATTCAATGTCCGGCCGAATACTTAAATCTACTATTCAATGTCCGGCCGAATACTTAAATCTACATTTCAGTATTCGTCCGACTACTTAAATCTACTATTCGGTATTCGGCCGAATACTTGAATCTACTTTTCGGTACACCACTACATAGTAACCTGTGCAAGCAGGAGCCTATACAAAATGGAGCAAGCATACTCGCAAGCAGAAAAGGAAGGGCTAACAGTAGTCTGTTCTTCTTTTGCAAACCGTTAGCCATCGTCATGAGTCATCAGGCCCTGCTATTCCTCTATGGCAACCCTCAGGCACGGATGCCGCAGAGGATCACGAGATGGGGCTGCAGCTGCAGGACTAAGCATTTAACATAATCCATCCCCCAAGAAAAGAGAACAATCCTATTGGCTTTCTTTGATGAATTACCCCCACAGTAGAAAGATTTATGGGCAACTTAAAGAGAGTGTTTCAGGTCTTACATCTGAAGAGGAAACCTTTTGAACAGTTTATCTACCAGCTACTGAGAGATTACAGGAACACACCTGGGGAAAGCCCGATCGGAAGTAATGTTTGGGCAAAATGTAAGAACAAGAATACCCCATCTTCCCAAACCAGAGGAGAGTTATTAAGAGGACAGACCTATAATCGATCAAGATGAAAAAGCTAGCAAGAGGATGAAGACATACGCTGATGCCAAACATGCGACAAACCAGGACACACAAACTCTCTTCCGCATTTCAAACTGATCCCATGGGGATTGTTCTAAAGAAAGGGTCAATGATAACAGCCGAAGGTGGGCATTGTCAGTTCCTGAAGAATTCAGATAATTTCAAGAGAATGGAAGGGAGGATAATGAGAGGACTGGGAGACAAGGGCACAGATCCTGAAGATTCAGACGTCTCCTATCAAGATGATTGTGGAGAGGCAGCAAGTGACACCTGGGAGATACCAAGAACGTGCATGCCGAAACAGGCTGGAGATGACCGAACAGGGAGACCCGAGGGAGAAAAAAGTCGACCTGAGAGACTCATTGAAGAAATGGGCTAAAGAGGGACCTGATGTTAAAAAGGGGGAGATTGTGATGTTGTGAAGCTAACAACATTGTTATGTGTCAGGGGCGGGATTATGAGGGAGGGACGGATACAAGGGTTGTGAAGCAACGCAAGGGAAGCTGGTACGTTGCAGGAGCAGAAAGAATAAAGTACGTTCCTCTGTAATCAGTGTCCGTGTCCTCCGTACACAGGGAGGTTGCCGTGTGCATAAAGGGCCTTGGAATTCCGCAGTAGTCCCAGGGCCTCCGTCACAACAAAATCATAAACACAACAACGAGAGCCACCAGAATCTTGCGATGCATAAAACAACATTGAAAAAGGTGCAGCGAGACAAGGATCCTGGAATGTTAGCTCTAGATTCCAGCCTCTAGAAAGACAGAGGAAAGATAAGGCAGGTCTGACAGTGCGTGAACTGGAATTTGCAGCCAGGAAAGCTGTGTGATTGAGAATTGTGCAGCTGAACCTACTAATATCTAACACAGGGTTGTTTTAGCAGAAGGTACACTACCTTCATAGAAAATCCTTTGGCGTATTGTCCGTCAGGGCACATATCAATGAAATACCACTCTCCCCAAAGCCCACCATTGGTAACAGAGATGGATTTGATGTAGTTTCTGCCATCTGTGCATCTGTACATGAGGACCAGAACAGCAACGCGGAGCACAGGCAGCATACTGCGTGGCTTCAATTTCCTGCAAATTGATAGACAATGAAAATCCTGAGAGAAGATTCGAGAAGTCATGTTACCTTCACAAGCAAAAGCAACCATATATAAAAAGGACTGTGACTAGCTCAGAGTGCACCAACACACACACACAAGCGCTTCTGCACAGGACTTCACAGGACCTCACGCATCTTCTTAGTTCACAGGAAATCTTTCTTTGCTTTCTAGACTACACCTTAAAGCAACTCTATGACATGTGTAGCTATATATCCTCTATCTCCTCACCAGTAAAGGAGGAACATGGTTGTGAATTTTTTTTTGCCTACTAGAGTGCGGCACAATGTGGGCAATAGTCGGGCAGATGAGTCAGCGGGGCATGAGCTTTTGCGATCAATGGATCTGTAACCCTTAGACCAATTATGGGCCTAGTAGGTGGATTATTTCTCAACCCATGAGGGGCAGCAGCTTATAAAGAGACACTGACACCCGGGGGTATACATAGTTTATTAAATAAGTATATGTTTATGTGTTTCACGCAATGTACATGTTCCCAGTAAACTATACCCCCAGGAACCCCTCTATAGCCACCTAGAATGTTAATGAACTGAACAATGTGCAGGTGGATCTGGTAATACAGGAAGGAGACCTTCCCTAGAGGTTACGCTTGGGTGTACTCAGTTCTGTGCATGGCCTGCGGTGTATAGCAGTGTGCAGGTGGATCTGGTAATACAGGAAGGAGACCTTCCCTAGAGGTTATGCTTGGGTGTACTCAGTTCTGTGCATGGCCTGCGGTGTATATCAATGTGCAGGTGGATCTGGTAATACAGGAAGGAGACCTTCCCTAGAGGTTATGCTTGGGTGTACTCAGTTCTGTGCATGGCCTGCGGTGTATAGCAATGTGCAGGTGGATCTGGTAATACAGGAAGGAGACCTCCCCTAGAGGTTATGCTTGGGTGTACTCAGTTCTGTGCATGGCCTGCGGTGTATATCAATGTGCAGGTGGATCTGGTAATACAGGAAGGAGACCTTCCCTAGAGGCTATGCTTGGGTGTACTCAGTTCTGTGCATGGCCTGCAGTGTATAGCAATGTGCAGGTGGATCTGGTAATACAGGAAGGAGACCTTCCCTAGAGGTTACGCTTGGGTGTACTCACTTCTGTGCATGGCCTGCGGTGTATATCAATGTGCAGGTGGATCTGGTAATACAGGAAGGAGACCTCCCCTAGAGGTTACGCTTGGGTGTACTCAGTTCTGTGCATGGCCTGCAGTGTATAGCAATGTGCAGGTGGATCTGGTAATACAGGAAGGAGACCTTCCCTAGAGGTTACGCTTGGGTGTACTCAGTTCTGTGCATGGCCTGCAGTGTATAGCAATGTGCAGGTGGATCTGGTAATACAGGAAGGAGACCTTCCCTAGAGGTTATGCTCCCCTAGAGGTTACGCTTGGGTGTACACAGTTCTGTGCATGGCCTGCGGTGTATAGCAGTGTGCAGGTGGATCTGGTAATACAGGAAGGAGACCTCCCCTAGAGGTTATGCTTGGGTGTACTCAGTTCTGTGCATGGCCTGCGGTGTATAGAAATGTGCAGGTGGATCTGGTAATACAGGAAGGAGACCTCCCCTAGAGGATATGCTTGGGTGTACTCAGTTCTGTGCATGGTTTGCGGTGTATAGCAATGTGCAGGTGGATCTGGTAATACAGGAAGGAGACCTTCCCTAGAGGTTATGCTTGGGTGTACTCAGTTCTGTGCATGGCCTGCGGTGCATAGCAATGTGCAGGTGGATCTGGTAATACAGGAAGGAGACCTTCCCTAGAGGTTATGCTTGGGTGTACTCACCTCTGTGCATGGCCTGCAGTGTATAGCAATGTGCAGGTGGATCTGGTAATACAGGAAGGAGACCTTCCATGGAGGTTACGCTTGGGTGTACTCAGTTCTGTGCATGGCCTGCGGTGTATAGCAATGTGCAGGTGGATATGGTCATACAGGAAGGAGACCTTCCCTAGAGGTTACGCTTGGGTGTACTCAGTTCTGTGCATGGCCTGCGGTGTATAGCAATGTGCAGGTGGATCTGGTAATACAGGAAGGAGACCTTCCCTAGAGGTTACGCTTGGGTGTACTCAGTTCTGTGCATGGCCTGCGGTGTATAGCAATGTGCAGGTGGATCTGGTAATACAGGAAGGAGACCTTCCCTAGAGGTTACGCTTGGGTGTACTCAGTTCTGTGCATGGCCTGCGGTGTATAGCAATGTGCAGGTGGATCTGGTAATACAGGAAGGAGACCTTCCCTAGAGGTTACGCTTGGGTGTACTCAGTTCTGTGCATGGCCTGCGGTGTATAGCAATGTGCAGGTGGATCTGGTAATAAAGGAAGGAGACCTTCCCTAGAGGTTACGCTTGGGTGTACTCACTTCTGTGCATGGCCTGCGGTGTATAGCAATGTGCAGGGGGATCTGGTAATACAGGAAGGAGACCTTCCCTAGAGGTTACGCTTGGGTGTACTCAGTTCTGTGCATGGCCTGCGGTGTATATCAATGTGCAGGTGGATCTGGTAATCCAGGAAGGAGACCTTCCCTAGAGGTTACGCTTGGGTGTACTCACTTCTGTGCATGGCCTGCGGTGTATAGCAATGTGCAGGGGGATCTGGTAATACAGGAAGGAGACCTTCCCTAGAGGTTACGCTTGGGTGTACTCAGTTCTGTGCATGGCCTGCGGTGTATAGCAATGTGCAGGTGGATCTGGTAATACAGGAAGGAGACCGTCCCTAGAGGTTATGCTTGGGTGTACTCAGTTCTGTGCATGGCCTGCAGTGTATAACAATGTGCAGGTGGATCTGGTAATACAGGAAGGAGACCTTCCCTAGAGGTTATGCTTGGGTGTACTCAGTTCTGTGCATGGCCTGCAGTGTATAACAATGTGCAGGTGGATCTGGTAATACAGGAAGGAGACCTTCCCTAGAGGTTATGCTTGGGTGTACTCAGTTCTGTGCATGGCCTGCAGTGTATAACAATGTGCAGGTGGATCTGGTAATACAGGAAGGAGACCTTCCCTAGAGGCTATGCTTGGGTGTACTCAGTTCTGTGCATGGCCTGCAGTGTATATCAATGTGCAGGTGGATCTGGTAAAACAGGAAGGAGACCTTCCCTAGAGGTTATGCTTGGGTGTACTCAGTTCTGTGCATGGCCTGCAGTGTATATCAATGTGCAGGTGGATCTGGTAAAACAGGAAGGAGACCTTCCCTAGAGGTTATGCTTGGGTGTACTCACTTCTGTGCATGGCCTGCGGTGTATATCAATGTGCAGGTGGATCTGGTAATACAGGAAGGAGACCTCCCCTAGAGGTTATGCTTGGGTGTACTCAGTTCTGTGCATGGCCTGCGGTGTATAGCAATGTGCAGGTGGATCTGGTAATACAGGAAGGAGACCTTCCCTAGAGGTTATGCTTGGGTGTACTCAGTTCTGTGCATGGCCTGCAGTGTATATCAATGTGCAGGTGGATCTGGTAAAACAGGAAGGAGACCTTCCCTAGAGGTTATGCTTGGGTGTACTCAGTTCTGTGCATGGCCTGCAGTGTATATCAATGTGCAGGTGGATCTGGTAATACAGGAAGGAGACCTTCCCTAGAGGTTATGCTTTGGTGTACTCAGTTCTGTGCATTGCCTGCGGTGTATATCAATGTGCAGGTGGATCTGGTAATACAGGAAGGAGACCTTCCCTAGAGGTTATGCTTGGGTGTACTCAGTTCTGTGCATGGCCTGCGGTGTATAGCAATGTGCAGGTGGATCTGGTAATACAGGAAGGAGACCTTCCCTAGAGGTTATGCTTGGGTGTACTCACTTCTGTGCATGGCCTGCGGTGTATATCAATGTGCAGGTGGATCTGGTAATACAGGAAGGAGACCTTCCCTAGAGGTTATTCTTGGGTGTACTCAGTTCTGTGCATGGCCTGCGGTGTATAGCAATGTGCAGGTGGATCTGGTAATACAGGAAGAAGACCTCCCCTAGAGGTTATTCTTGGGTGTACTCAGTTCTGTGCATGGCCTGCGGTGTATAGCAATGTGCGGGTGGATCTGGTAATACAGGAAGGAGACCTCCCCTAGAGGTTATTCTTGGGTGTACTCAGTTCTGTGCATGGCCTGCGGTGTATAGCAATGTGCGGGTGGATCTGGTAATACAGGAAGGAGACCTTCCCTAGAGGTTATTCTTGGGTGTACTCAGTTCTGTGCATGGCCTGCAGTGTACAGCAATGTGCAGGTGGATCTGGTAATACAGGAAGGAGACCTTCCCTAGAGGTTATGCTTGGGTGTACTCAGTTCTGTGCATGGCCTGCGGTGTACAGCAATGTGCAGGTGGATCTGGTAATACAGGAAGGAGACCTCCCTAGAGGTTATGCTTGGGTGTACTCAGTTCTGTGCATGGCCTGCGGTGTATAGCAATGTGCAGGTGGATCTGGTAATATAGGAAGGAGACCTTCCCTAGAGGTTATGCTTGGGTGTACTCACTTCTGTGCATGGCCTGCGGTGTATAGCAATGTGCAGGTGGATCTGGTAATACAGGAAGGAGACCTTCCCTAGAGGTTATGCTTGGGTTTACTCACTTCTGTGCATGGCCTGCGATGTATAGCAATGTGCAGGTGGATCTGGTAATACAGGAAGGAGACCTCCCCTAGAGGTTATGCTTGGGTGTACTCAGTTCTGTGCATGGCCTGCGGTGTATAGCAATGTGCAGGTGGATCTGGTAATACAGGAAGGAGACCTTCCTTAGAGGTTATGCTTGGGTGTACTCACTTCTGTGCATGGCCTGCAGTGTATAGCAATGTGCAGGTGGATCTGGTAATACAGGAAGGAGACCTTCCCTAGAGGTTATGCTTGGGTGTACTCAGTTCTGTGCATGGCCTGCGGTGTATAGCAATGTGCAGGTGGATCTGGTAATACAGGAAGGAGACCTCCCCTAGAGGTTATTCTTGGGTGTACTCAGTTCTGTGCATGGCCTGCGGTGTATAGCAATGTGCAGGTGGATCTGGTAATACAGGAAGGAGACCTTCCCTAGAGGTTATGCTTGGGTGTACTCACTTCTGTGCATGGCCTGCGGTGTATATCAATGTGCAGGTGGATCTGGTAATACAGGAAGGAGACCTTCCCTAGAGGTTATTCTTGGGTGTACTCAGTTCTGTGCATGGCCTGCGGTGTATAGCAATGTGCAGGTGGATCTGGTAATACAGGAAGGAGACCTCCCCTAGAGGTTATTCTTGGGTGTACTCAGTTCTGTGCATGGCCTGCGGTGTATAGCAATGTGCAGGTGGATCTGGTAATACAGGAAGGAGACCTCCCCTAGAGGTTATTCTTGGGTGTACTCAGCTCTGTGCATGGCCTGTGGTGTATAGCAATGTGCAGGTGGATCTGGTAATACAGGAAGGAGACCTTCCCTAGAGGTTATGCTTGGGTGTACTCACTTCTGTGCATGGCCTGCAGTGTATAGCAATGTGCAGGTGGATCTGGTAATACAGGAAGGAGACCTTCCCTAGAGGTTACGCTTGGGTGTACTCAGTTCTGTGCATGGCCTGCAGTGTATATCAATGTGCAGGTGGATCTGGTAATCCAGGAAGGAGACCTTCCCTAGAGGTTACGCTTGGGTGTACTCAGTTCTGTGCATTGCCTGCAGTGTATATCAATGTGCAGGTGGATCTGGTAATACAGGAAGGAGACCTTCCCTAGAGGTTACGCTTGAGTGTACTCAGTTCTGTGCATGGCCTGCAGTGTATAGCAATGTGCAGGTGGATCTGGTAAAACAGGAAGGAGACCTTCCCTAGAGGTTACGCTTGGGTGTACTCACTTCTGTGCATGGCCTGCAGTGTATATCAATGTGCAGGTGGATCTGGTAATACAGGAAGGAGACCTTCCCTAGAGGTTACGCTTGGGTGTACTCACTTCTGTGCATGGCCTGCAGTGTATATCAATGTGCAGGTGGATCTGGTAATACAGGAAGGAGACCTTCCCTAGAGGTTACGCTTGGGTGTACTCACTTCTGTGCATGGCCTGCAGTGTATATCAATGTGCAGGTGGATCTGGTAATACAGGAAGGAGACCTTCCCTAGAGGTTACGCTTGGGTGTACTCACTTCTGTGCATGGCCTGCGGTGTATAGCAATGTGCAGGTGGATCTGGTAATACAGGAAGGAGACCTTCCCTAGAGGTTACGCTTGGGTGTACTCAGTTCTGTGCATGGCCTGCGGTGTATAGCAATGTGCAGGTGGATCTGGTAATACAGGAAGGAGACCTTCCCTAGAGGTTACGCTTGGGTGTACTCACCTCTGTGCATGGCCTGCAGTGTATAGCAATGTGCAGGTGGATCTGGTAATACAGGAAGGAGACCTCCCCAAGAGGTTACGCTTGGGTGTACTCAGTTCTGTGCATGGCCTGCGGTGTATAGCAGTGTGCAGGTGGATCTGGTAATACAGGAAGGAGACCTCCCCTAGAGGTTACGCTTGGGTGTACTCAGTTCTGTGCATGGCCTGCGGTTTATAGCAGTGTGCAGGTGGATCTGGTAATACAGGAAGGAGACCTCCCCTAGAGGATATGCTTGGGTGTACTCAGTTCTGTGCATGGCTTGCGGTGGCTTGCGGTGTATAGCAATGTGCAGGTGGATCTGGTAATACAGGAAGGAGACCTTCCCTAGAGGTTATGCTTGGGTGTACTCACTTCTGTGCATGGCCTGCGGTGTATAGCAATGTGCAGGTGGATCTGGTAATACAGGAAGGAGACCTTCCCTAGAGGTTATGCTTGGGTGTACTCACTTCTGTGCATGGCCTGCAGTGTATATCAATGTGCAGGTGGATCTGGTAATACAGGAAGGAGACCTTCCCTAGAGGTTACGCTTGGGTGTACTCAGTTCTGTGCATGGCCTGCAGTGTATAGCAATGTGCAGGTGGATCTGGTAATACAGGAAGGAGACCTTCCCTAGAGGTTACGCTTGGGTGTACTCAGTTCTGTGCATGGCCTGCGGTGTATAGCAATGTGCAGGTGGATCTGGTAATACAGGAAGGAGACCTTCCCTAGAGGTTATGCTTGGGTGTACTCACTTCTGTGCATGGCCTGCGGTGTATAGCAATGTGCAGGTGGATCTGGTAATACAGGAAGGAGACCTTCCCTAGAGGTTATGCTTGGGTGTACTCAGTTCTGTGCATGGCCTGCAGTGTATATCAATGTGCAGGTGGATCTGGTAAAACAGGAAGGAGACCTTCCCTAGAGGTTATGCTTGGGTGTACTCAGTTCTGTGCATGGCCTGCAGTGTATATCAATGTGCAGGTGGATCTGGTAATACAGGAAGGAGACCTTCCCTAGAGGTTATGCTTTGGTGTACTCAGTTCTGTGCATTGCCTGCGGTGTATATCAATGTGCAGGTGGATCTGGTAATACAGGAAGGAGACCTTCCCTAGAGGTTATGCTTGGGTGTACTCAGTTCTGTGCATGGCCTGCGGTGTATAGCAATGTGCAGGTGGATCTGGTAATACAGGAAGGAGACCTTCCCTAGAGGTTATGCTTGGGTGTACTCACTTCTGTGCATGGCCTGCGGTGTATATCAATGTGCAGGTGGATCTGGTAATACAGGAAGGAGACCTTCCCTAGAGGTTATTCTTGGGTGTACTCAGTTCTGTGCATGGCCTGCGGTGTATAGCAATGTGCAGGTGGATCTGGTAATACAGGAAGAAGACCTCCCCTAGAGGTTATTCTTGGGTGTACTCAGTTCTGTGCATGGCCTGCGGTGTATAGCAATGTGCGGGTGGATCTGGTAATACAGGAAGGAGACCTCCCCTAGAGGTTATTCTTGGGTGTACTCAGTTCTGTGCATGGCCTGCGGTGTATAGCAATGTGCGGGTGGATCTGGTAATACAGGAAGGAGACCTTCCCTAGAGGTTATTCTTGGGTGTACTCAGTTCTGTGCATGGCCTGCAGTGTACAGCAATGTGCAGGTGGATCTGGTAATACAGGAAGGAGACCTTCCCTAGAGGTTATGCTTGGGTGTACTCAGTTCTGTGCATGGCCTGCGGTGTACAGCAATGTGCAGGTGGATCTGGTAATACAGGAAGGAGACCTCCCTAGAGGTTATGCTTGGGTGTACTCAGTTCTGTGCATGGCCTGCGGTGTATAGCAATGTGCAGGTGGATCTGGTAATATAGGAAGGAGACCTTCCCTAGAGGTTATGCTTGGGTGTACTCACTTCTGTGCATGGCCTGCGGTGTATAGCAATGTGCAGGTGGATCTGGTAATACAGGAAGGAGACCTTCCCTAGAGGTTATGCTTGGGTTTACTCACTTCTGTGCATGGCCTGCGATGTATAGCAATGTGCAGGTGGATCTGGTAATACAGGAAGGAGACCTCCCCTAGAGGTTATGCTTGGGTGTACTCAGTTCTGTGCATGGCCTGCGGTGTATAGCAATGTGCAGGTGGATCTGGTAATACAGGAAGGAGACCTTCCTTAGAGGTTATGCTTGGGTGTACTCACTTCTGTGCATGGCCTGCAGTGTATAGCAATGTGCAGGTGGATCTGGTAATACAGGAAGGAGACCTTCCCTAGAGGTTATGCTTGGGTGTACTCAGTTCTGTGCATGGCCTGCGGTGTATAGCAATGTGCAGGTGGATCTGGTAATACAGGAAGGAGACCTCCCCTAGAGGTTATTCTTGGGTGTACTCAGTTCTGTGCATGGCCTGCGGTGTATAGCAATGTGCAGGTGGATCTGGTAATACAGGAAGGAGACCTTCCCTAGAGGTTATGCTTGGGTGTACTCACTTCTGTGCATGGCCTGCGGTGTATATCAATGTGCAGGTGGATCTGGTAATACAGGAAGGAGACCTTCCCTAGAGGTTATTCTTGGGTGTACTCAGTTCTGTGCATGGCCTGCAGTGTACAGCAATGTGCAGGTGGATCTGGTAATACAGGAAGGAGACCTTCCCTAGAGGTTATGCTTGGGTGTACTCAGTTCTGTGCATGGCCTGCGGTGTACAGCAATGTGCAGGTGGATCTGGTAATACAGGAAGGAGACCTCCCTAGAGGTTATGCTTGGGTGTACTCAGTTCTGTGCATGGCCTGCGGTGTATAGCAATGTGCAGGTGGATCTGGTAATATAGGAAGGAGACCTTCCCTAGAGGTTATGCTTGGGTGTACTCACTTCTGTGCATGGCCTGCGGTGTATAGCAATGTGCAGGTGGATCTGGTAATACAGGAAGGAGACCTTCCCTAGAGGTTATGCTTGGGTTTACTCACTTCTGTGCATGGCCTGCGATGTATAGCAATGTGCAGGTGGATCTGGTAATACAGGAAGGAGACCTCCCCTAGAGGTTATGCTTGGGTGTACTCAGTTCTGTGCATGGCCTGCGGTGTATAGCAATGTGCAGGTGGATCTGGTAATACAGGAAGGAGACCTTCCTTAGAGGTTATGCTTGGGTGTACTCACTTCTGTGCATGGCCTGCAGTGTATAGCAATGTGCAGGTGGATCTGGTAATACAGGAAGGAGACCTTCCCTAGAGGTTATGCTTGGGTGTACTCAGTTCTGTGCATGGCCTGCGGTGTATAGCAATGTGCAGGTGGATCTGGTAATACAGGAAGGAGACCTCCCCTAGAGGTTATTCTTGGGTGTACTCAGTTCTGTGCATGGCCTGCGGTGTATAGCAATGTGCAGGTGGATCTGGTAATACAGGAAGGAGACCTTCCCTAGAGGTTATGCTTGGGTGTACTCACTTCTGTGCATGGCCTGCGGTGTATATCAATGTGCAGGTGGATCTGGTAATACAGGAAGGAGACCTTCCCTAGAGGTTATTCTTGGGTGTACTCAGTTCTGTGCATGGCCTGCGGTGTATAGCAATGTGCAGGTGGATCTGGTAATACAGGAAGGAGACCTCCCCTAGAGGTTATTCTTGGGTGTACTCAGTTCTGTGCATGGCCTGCGGTGTATAGCAATGTGCAGGTGGATCTGGTAATACAGGAAGGAGACCTCCCCTAGAGGTTATTCTTGGGTGTACTCAGCTCTGTGCATGGCCTGCGGTGTATAGCAATGTGCAGGTGGATCTGGTAATACAGGAAGGAGACCTTCCCTAGAGGTTATGCTTGGGTGTACTCACTTCTGTGCATGGCCTGCAGTGTATAGCAATGTGCAGGTGGATCTGGTAATACAGGAAGGAGACCTTCCCTAGAGGTTACGCTTGGGTGTACTCAGTTCTGTGCATGGCCTGCAGTGTATATCAATGTGCAGGTGGATCTGGTAATCCAGGAAGGAGACCTTCCCTAGAGGTTACGCTTGGGTGTACTCAGTTCTGTGCATTGCCTGCAGTGTATATCAATGTGCAGGTGGATCTGGTAATACAGGAAGGAGACCTTCCCTAGAGGTTACGCTTGAGTGTACTCAGTTCTGTGCATGGCCTGCAGTGTATAGCAATGTGCAGGTGGATCTGGTAAAACAGGAAGGAGACCTTCCCTAGAGGTTACGCTTGGGTGTACTCACTTCTGTGCATGGCCTGCAGTGTATATCAATGTGCAGGTGGATCTGGTAATACAGGAAGGAGACCTTCCCTAGAGGTTACGCTTGGGTGTACTCACTTCTGTGCATGGCCTGCAGTGTATATCAATGTTCAGGTGGATCTGGTAATACAGGAAGGAGACCTTCCCTAGAGGTTACGCTTGGGTGTACTCACTTCTGTGCATGGCCTGCAGTGTATATCAATGTGCAGGTGGATCTGGTAATACAGGAAGGAGACCTTCCCTAGAGGTTACGCTTGGGTGTACTCACTTCTGTGCATGGCCTGCGGTGTATAGCAATGTGCAGGTGGATCTGGTAATACAGGAAGGAGACCTTCCCTAGAGGTTACGCTTGGGTGTACTCAGTTCTGTGCATGGCCTGCGGTGTATAGCAATGTGCAGGTGGATCTGGTAATACAGGAAGGAGACCTTCCCTAGAGGTTACGCTTGGGTGTACTCACCTCTGTGCATGGCCTGCAGTGTATAGCAATGTGCAGGTGGATCTGGTAATACAGGAAGGAGACCTCCCCAAGAGGTTACGCTTGGGTGTACTCAGTTCTGTGCATGGCCTGCGGTGTATAGCAGTGTGCAGGTGGATCTGGTAATACAGGAAGGAGACCTCCCCTAGAGGTTACGCTTGGGTGTACTCAGTTCTGTGCATGGCCTGCGGTTTATAGCAGTGTGCAGGTGGATCTGGTAATACAGGAAGGAGACCTCCCCTAGAGGATATGCTTGGGTGTACTCAGTTCTGTGCATGGCTTGCGGTGGCTTGCGGTGTATAGCAATGTGCAGGTGGATCTGGTAATACAGGAAGGAGACCTTCCCTAGAGGTTATGCTTGGGTGTACTCACTTCTGTGCATGGCCTGCGATGTATAGCAATGTGCAGGTGGATCTGGTAATACAGGAAGGAGACCTTCCCTAGAGGTTATGCTTGGGTGTACTCACTTCTGTGCATGGCCTGCAGTGTATATCAATGTGCAGGTGGATCTGGTAATACAGGAAGGAGACCTTCCCTAGAGGTTACGCTTGGGTGTACTCAGTTCTGTGCATGGCCTGCAGTGTATAGCAATGTGCAGGTGGATCTGGTAATACAGGAAGGAGACCTTCCCTAGAGGTTATGCTCCCCTAGAGGTTACGCTTGGGTGTACTCAGTTCTGTGCATGGCCTGCGGTGTATAGCAGTGTGCAGGTGGATCTGGTAATACAGGAAGGAGACCTCCCCTAGAGGTTATGCTTGGGTGTACTCAGTTCTGTGCATGGCCTGCGGTGTATAGCAATGTGCAGGTGGATCTGGTAATACAGGAAGGTGACCTTCCCTAGAGGTTATGCTTGGGTGTACTCAGTTCTGTGCATGGCCTGCAGTGTATAGCAATGTGCAGGTGGATCTGGTAATACAGGAAGGAGACCTTCCCTAGAGGTTATGCTTGGGTGTTCTCACTTCTGTGCATGGCCTGCAGTGTATAGGAATGTGCAGGTGGATCTGGTAATACAGGAAGGAGACCTTCCCTAGAGGTTACGCTTGGGAGTACTCAGTTCTGTGCATGGCCTGCAGTGTATATCAATGTGCAGGTGGATCTGGTAATACAGGAAGGAGACCTTCCCTAGAGGTTACGCTTGGGTGTACTCACTTCTGTGCATGGCCTGCAGTGTATAGCAATGTGCAGGTGGATCTGGTAATACAGGAAGGAGACCTTCCCTAGAGGTTACGCTTGGGTGTACTCAGTTCTGTGCATTGCCTGCAGCGTATATCAATGTGCAGGTGGATCTGGTAATACAGGAAGGAGACCTTCCCTAGAGGTTACACTTGGTTTACTCAGTTCTGTGCATGGCCTGCAGTGTATAGCAATGTGCAGGTGGATCTGGTAAAACAGGAAGGAGACCTTCCCTAGAGGTTATGCTTGGGTGTACTCACTTCTGTGCATGGCCTGCAGCGTATATCAATGTGCAGGTGGATCTGGTAATACAGGAAGGAGACCTTCCCTAGAGGTTACGCTTGGGTGTACTCACTTCTGTGCATGGCCTGCGGTGTATAGCAATGTGCAGGTGGATCTGGTAATACAGGAAGGAGACCTTCCCTAGAGGTTATGCTTGGGTGTACTCAGTTCTGTGCATGGCCTGCAGTGTATAGCAATGTGCAGGTGGATATGGTCATACAGGAAGGAGACCTTCCCTAGAGGTTACGCTTGGGTGTACTCACTTCTGTGCATGGCCTGCAGTGTATAGCAATGTGCAGGTGGATCTGGTAATACAGGAAGGAGACCTTCCCTAGAGGTTATGCTTGGGTGTACTCAGTTCTGTGCATGGCCTGCAGTGTATAGCAATGTGCAGGTGGATCCTGTATACAGGGAAGAGGCCTTTCATTTAGGTTATGCTTGGGTGTACTCAGTTCTGTGCATGGTCTGTGGTGTATTAACACATATTTTCACTTGATATAATTAAGGAACATAGATCTCTGCTTTAACTTGCATAGAATTTTTACATACAATCAATACATATATAATTGACCTATAAGCTTATTCATGAAAAAGGTGAACTATGTGTGCTAATTGCTGGTCCCTGGCGTTACTTAAAGCCACACGAGGCAAGTGGTGTGTTATGATAGCCCCACCCTACCCTCAAAGAATAACCGGTATTACTGGCACAGGTGTTACTGGTGCTGGTAATACAGTCAAATCCCCCCATGGAGTCGGATGGAACTCCATGGAATGAGGATTTACCACCGCATCGGCACTCATAATCTGGCAGTAATAAAGCCAGACCGAGTGCTGGTAGAGGTATTACCATTGGCCGGTATCCTAGTGGAATTACTGGCAAACTCATAATGAGGGCTGTTATCTGACATTATGGGCTTATTACATGTATACCAGCAAACTGCCCCTACCATTACCCGTGCCTGATATCCTGGTATTACCGGGATATTCTAGGTGCTGGCAAAGGCAGTAAATCCCCATTCCATGTGGTTCCGTAGGACTCCATGGAGGGGATTGCCGGAATTACCAGAACCAGTAATACCAGCCCTCATAATTCAGCCATGTGTGTGCCAGTGGGGGCCTGATTTACCTCCAGCTCTTGGAACGGTAAAACTATAATGAGGCCCAATGAATGAACAAGTGCGCCTCGCCCCACCTGCCTCCCCCCAAGCCCTTCCATAATGGAAATCACGCCTGGAAAGCAGCCTTACGACACCAGCGTCCGTCATTGTTCTCATGTGCACCCAAGGGATGCCTACTACAAGTCATAACCCCCTCTATGAATGTAGAGTGGAGGAGAGAGAAGAGAACATTTTCCAATTTCCAATTTCCATTACTCCATTTCTGGGCAAACTCCTGGAAAAGTTGGCCATCTCTCAGCTGAACGTTCATTCCAATTCTGTTGGCTGTCTCCATGACCACCAGTCTGGCTTCAGAGCTGCCAGAAGCACGGAAACTGCTCTCCTGAACATCCGTGAAGACCTGCTCTCAAACCTTGATGCTAACATTCCATCTGTACTCATCCTCCTCAATCTCTCCTTGGTATGGTCAACCATACCAACCTTCGACACGGTCAAACATACCATCCTGCTTAACCGTCTCTGTGATAACCTGGGTATCACTGATCAGGCTCTGGCCTGGCTGACCTCTTTCCTCTCTGATCGACCCTCCCAGCTCCAACATGGGTCCTTCCTATCATCTATCTTCCTCTCTACCTGTGGTGATCCCCAGGAGTCTAACCTCTCTCCCTGGCTTTTTAATCAATACCTGGCAACTCTCGCGCACTGCGTTGCCATTTTCTGCTCACATTTTCAGTGCTATGCTGACGACACTCAACTCATTTTCAAGCTGCCCTCGGCCACCTCCTCCCCCTCTCTCATTTCTGATTGCCTAACTGCCATTCACGATTTGTGTGCCGCCAATGATCTTTGTCTGAATGCCAGCAAGATGGGGATCCTCCTCATCGGCACACGTTCACCATCCTTTCCCCTCACTCTCTGGCCCGCCTCCCTTGTCCCTCCTCCTAGCCCCACCTGCGAAGATCTTCAGGGGTCATCTTTGATTTCACACTTTCCTTCTCCGCCCACATCTCTGATGTCTCTAAAAAGTCAAACTTCCTGGAACAGCCTCCCTGCCACTCTGAAACCTGATGAAAACCATCTCCGGCTCCGGAAGCACCTCAAGACCTTCCTCTTTGCTTCTGCTTTCGCTCCCTCTCTCGCCTGCTGATATGTTCTCTCTTGGCTCCGTGCACCTGGCCACCCTCTGTCCTCTGGGCCCAGGTACCTGCTCACCCTGCCACCCTCCCAAGCTGCCTCTGGGCCACCCCTTGCACTGGGGTATGTATCTGTACCCATACAGTCCCCCCCTTTTTTCTTCCTGCACTTATCAGACCTACCCTGTCTGCTGCCTTAAACCCAGCACTTGCCAATTGCTGGCTGCACTACCACTTTCTGTTGCCTTTATTATTTATTTAACATTATTTTTCTATTTCTCCTTTGCTCCGCGCTCTCCACTTCTCCCCCATTCCATGTACTTTCCCCCTCCTCCTCTCCCATGCACTTGCGCGTTCTCACTGTCACTGGGCCTAGTAAGATCTTTGTTTTGTTCTCCCCTGTTCCCCTCCCTTGCCTTGTTGCGCTCTAAAACACTTGTGTACGAGCGCAATAGAAATAAAATATCAATATCAACAGGGGCAGAGGTGGGCATATGACTGATAGTGGGAGAACCACCTTTATGAATGTAGAGTGGAAGAGAGAGAAGAGACCCGGGGCAGGGGTGGGTGTGCGACTGATAGTGGGAGAGCCACCTCTATGAATGTAGAGTAGAGCAGACCAGGGGCAGAGGTGGGCATGCGACTGATAGTGGGAGAACCACCTCTATGAATGTAGAGTAGAGCAGACCAGGGGCAGAGGTGGGTATGCGACTGATAGTGGGAGAACCACCTCTATGAATGTAGAGTGGAGAGAGAAGAGACCAGGGGCAGAGGTGGGCATGCAAGGATAGTGGGAGAGACACCTCTATGAATGTAGAGTGGAAGACAAAGAAGATACCAGGCACGAATGTGGAGTGGAAGAGAGAGAAGAGTCCATGGGGACAGGTGGGCATGTGACTGACAGTGGGAGAGCCACCTCTATGAATGTAGACTGGAAGAGAGAGAAGAGACAGACTGGAAGAGAGAGAAGAGACCATGGGCAGAGGTGGGTGTGCGACTGATAGTGGGAGAGCCACCTATATGAATGTAAAGTGGAAGAGAGAGTAGAGACCAGGGGCAGAAGTCAGCATGCAACTGATAGTGGGAGAACCACCTCTCTGCATCTAGAGTGGAAGAGACCAGTCATGAGTGTAGAGTGGAAGAGAGAAGAGACTATGCACAGAGGTGGGCATCCAACTGATAGTGAGAGAATACCTCTATGAATGTAGAGTGGAGGTGAGAGAAGAGATCAGGGGCAGAGGTGGGCATGCAACTAATGGGAGAACCACCTCTATGAATGTAGAGTGGAGGAGAGAGAAGAGACCAAGGGAAGAGGCGGGCATGAGACTGATAGTGGGAGAATTACTTCTATGAATGTATAATGGAGGAGAGAAGAGAGCCACGGGCAGAGGCGTGCATGCGACTGATAGTGGGAGAACCACATCTATGAATGTAGAGTGGAAGAGAGAGAATAGACCATGGGCAGAGGTGGGCATGCAACTGATAGTGGGAGAACCACCTCTATGAATACAGAGTGGAAGGGATAGAAGAGATCATGGGCAGAGGTGGGCATGTTACTGATAGTGGGAGAACCACCTCTATGAATACAGAGTGGAAGGGATAGAAGAGATCATGGGCAGAGGTGGGCATGTGACTGATAGTGGGAGAACCACCTCTATGAATACAGAGTGGAAGGGATAGAAGAGATCATGGGCAGAGGTGGGCATGTGACTGATAGTGGGAGAACCACCTCTATGAATGTAGAGTAGAAGAGAGAGAATAGACCAGGGGCAGAGGTGGGCATGGGACTGATAGTGGGAGAATTACTTCTATGAATGTAGAATGGAGGAGAGAGGAGAGCCACGGGCAGAGGTGGCCATGCAAATGATAGTGGGAGAACCACCTCTATGAATGTAGAGTGGAAGCGAGAGAATAGACCAGGGGCAGAGGTGGGTATGCGACTGATAGTGGGAGAGCCACCTCTATGAATGTAGAGTGGAAGAGAGAGAAGAGACCCGGGGCAGAGGTGGGCATGCGACTGATAGTGGGAGAGCCACCTCTATGAATGTAGAGTGGAAGAGAGAGAAGAGACCAGGCATGAATGTAGAGTGGAAGAGAGAGAATAGACCAGGGGCAGAGGTGGGCATGGGACTGATAGTGGGAGAACCACCTCTATGAATGTAGAGTGGAAGAGAGAGAAGAGACCATGGGCAGAGGTGGGTATGCGACTGATAGTGGGAGAGCCACCTCTATGAATGTAGAGTGGAAGAGAGAGAAGAGACCAGGGGAAGAGGTGGGCATGCAACTGATAGTGGGAGAACCACATCTATGAATTTAGTCTGGAAGAGAGAGAAGAGACAGACTGGAAGAGAGAGAATAGACCAGGGGCAGAGGTGGGCATGGGACTGATAGTGGGAGAACTACCTCTATGAATGTAGAGTGGAAGAGAGAGAAGAAACCATGGGCAGAGGTGGGTATGCGACTGATAGTGGCAGAGCCACCTCTATGAATTTAGACTGGAAGAGAGAAGAGACAAACTGGAAGAGAGAGAAGAGACCAGGGGCAGAGGTGGGCATTCAACTGATAGTGGGAAAACCATTTCTGTGAATCTAGAGTGGAAGAGACCAGTCATGAGTGTAGAGTGGAAGAGAGAAGAGAATAAGCACAGAGGTGGGAATCCAACTGATAGTGAGAGAACCACCTCTATGAATGTAGAGTGGAGGTGAGAGAAGAGACAAGGGGCAGAGGTGGGCATGTGACTGATAGTGGGAGAACCACCTCTATGAGTGTAGAGTGTAAGAGAGAGAGGAGACCATGGGCAGAGGTGGGCATGTGACTGATATCGGGAGACTTGGGAGGTGAAGCCTCGAATCTCTGGTGAGTGAGATCAGGGGAAGCAGCTCCTACTCAAGTATGAGTAACTGCCAAGGAGCGTGACTCGCTGCTGAAGATCCCACGGAGAGGAGGATAGTGAGGCTCCACGAGGGATGATGCACTGTGCGGGTACATGAAGTCAACTCACTGCGCACCTCCATAGAGGAGCAAGAGTGAGGCCGTCTCTCTGGCATGCCGTAGATGTTATGTCCTTGCCTGTGGTCATGCAGGCCAGGCTGACCAAGGCTGGGGGCACCCAGCCGAAAAACAGGCTGCGATCACGCTGTTGCCTAGGGATCTAGGCCCAAATGAAGGACGCACACACGGAGAGATAGGAGGAACTTCTTTATTCTTTCACAACCAAACTGGAACTGGTACTCGCAGCGCACGTGCCCCATAACCCCCTTGCCCAGTCAAACTCCGCCTTTCCAACGGAGGGGGCTCACGAGCGTTAACCCCTTGAGTCCCGGGTAACACACGCAGCAATATATTATGGGCAGGGATCACCCTGCTTATGTCGGGATTACCCGACATGACATCACGGCTGGTGGCACCCAGCAGACAGCTCCGGACTGGGGGCACCCAGTCAGCCCGTGAGCACACGGGCCCCTCCATGGCCTTGGGGCACCTAGGTCTCCACAGGCAGATGATGGCGGCATGGCCAGCAGGGGCACCGGCCGCCCGTGGATAGAGTTGCCCAGCAGGGGCACTGTCATGGTGGAGGGCCCTGCAGGACAGGCCCTCTGCCAGCTCCGCAGCCGCAGCATGGTGCTGCACAAAAAAGACACCGCACTCCATGGTTAGTTGCTCTCTAGACTAATGAGCGGGAGGCCGCCCATCCTTTTTATTCAATCCAGTCACGTGGTCACTGCCACGAGACAGGAGCACGAGCCTGGGGGATGCCATGCTCTCACTAGGGGTAACCCATTACAGTAGACACCAAAGAGATCCAAAGGGGGCCAGTGCGAAGGAACCCAGAAAGGGGTAAAGACTCTGACCATCGGGAACCCTGACGAGGTGAAAGGTTGGCCTATGAATGCCTAATACAGGTAGACAGAAAGAAAGAAAAATAGGATTGCATTCTGGGAAATGGAGTGCTCATGAAGGAGAACGAGAGTGCAACCACAAAGGCAACTCTGGGATCTATGAATTGGCGTTTAACAGCATCCAATGGATGAGAATAAAATTGCAACTTTTAAGCACATGCTGCATTCTGGGAAGTGAAGTACCAAATCGTTCAGTGGGTCGATATATCGATGGAGGTTGCAACGAGGACTGTGATGTGTTATGGGATGAAAAGTCCCAAAGAGTTCAATGAAAGAAACAGAGATCTGTTCAGTGGATGGGAAACTAGTCTCAAGAAATCACTGCTGCATGCTGGGAATTAAAGGGGCTTTCATAAAAAAGAGAGAAAGCATAATACAAAAGTGTCTTTTTGCAGTTTCAGCCGAGGACCTGAAACATTTCGTGAATAAGAAGGAGACCAAACTTTCCTTTTGGTAACTGGTCTAAAACGTCAAAATGGTTCTCTAAGTAGGAGAAAGTTGTGACTGGAAGTGATATGGCAGCAGTCTTGGATTTGTGGCAACGGTGCCTAAGCATGACTTGGAGTGAGTTATGGAGGGACTCCATGGAATGGGACTTACCTATCCTTACTGGCAGTCAGAATCTGCCGGTAATTCCAGCAGACCCAGTGGCGGTAACTGCAATTCCGTTTGGTCCATATGTGAGGAGAGCGTAAGAGAGAAGGCAAGGAGAGGAAGGAGAAGGTCCATGTGTGAGGAGAGCTTAAGAGAGAAGGGAAGGAGAGGATGGAGAAGGTCCATGCATGAGGAGAGAGAGAATGGATGGAGAAGGTAGAGAAGGCCATGCATGAGGAGAATGTGAGAAAGAAGAGAAGGAGAGGGTGGAGTTGGTCTGTGTGTGAGGAGAATGAGACAGAAGAGAAGGAGCAGGTGGTGAAGGTCTGTGTGTGAGGAGTACATGAGAGAGAAGGGAAGGAGAGGATTAAGAAGCTCCATGCATGAAGAGGGTGTGAGACAGAATGGAAAGAGAGGGTGGAGAAGATCCATGCGTTAGAAGAGATAGAGAGAGAGAAGTGAAGGAGAGAGTGGAGAAAGTCAGTGTGTGAGTAGAGTGAAAGAGAGAAGGCAAGGAGAGGAAGGAGAAGATCCATGTTTGAGGAGAGCGTAAGAGAGAAGGGTAGGCGAGGGTGGAAAAGGTCAGTACATGAGGAAAGTGTTAGAGAGATGGGAAGGAAAGGGTGGAGAAGGTCCATGCGTGAGGTGAGCGATAGAGAGAAGGGAAGGAGAGGCTGGACAAGGTCCATGTGTGAGCAGAGCGAGAGAGAGAAGAGAAGGAGAGGTTGGAGAAGGTCCATGCATGAGGAGAGAGAGAATGGATGGAGAAGGTAGAGAAGGCCATGCATGAGGAGAATGTGAGAAAGAAGAGAAGGAGAGGGTGGAGTTGGTCTGTGTGTGAGGAGAATGAGACAGAAGAGAAGGAGCAGGTGGTGAAGGTCTGTGTGTGAGGAGTACATGAGAGAGAAGGGAAGGAGAGGATTAAGAAGCTCCATGCATGAAGAGGGTGTGAGACAGAATGGAAAGAGAGGGCGGAGAAGGTCTGTGTGTGAGGAATACATGGGAGAGAAGGGAAGGAGAGGATGGAGAAGGTCCATCCATGAAGAGAGCAAGAGAGAGAAGGGAAGGAGAGGGTGGAGAAGGTCCATGCATGAGGAGAGCGTGAGACAGAAGGGAAGGAGAGGGTGGAGAAGGTCTGTGTGTGAGGAGTACATGAGAGAGAAGAGAAGGAGAGCCTCTGGAAACTCCATGCATGAGCAGAGTGTGAGACAGAAGGGCAGGAGAGGGTGGAGAAGGTCTGTGTGTGAGGAGACCATGAGAGAGAAGGGAAGGAGATGAGAGGGTGGAAAGGGTCCATGCAGGAGGAGAGTGAGAGAGAAGGAGAGGGAAGAGAAGGTTGTTGTGTGGAGGAGATCATGAGGGTGAAGGGAAGGAGACGGTAGAGAAGGTTCATGCATGAGGAGAGCATGAGAGAAAGGAAAGAGATGGTGGACAAGTTCCATGCGTGAAGAGGGCATATGAGTAAGGGAAAGAGAGGGTGTAGAAAGCCTGTGGATGAGGAGAGTGAGAGAGAGAGAAGGGAAGGATAGTGTGGAGAAGTTCCTTTGTGAGGAGAGGGTGGAGAAGGTCTGTGCATGAGGAGGTCATAAGAGAGAAAGGAAGGAGAGGTTGGAGACCCAAAATAAGAAAGAATAGGCATACCAACTAATTTGTCTGTCTAGAATTCTATACAATAACTGCTAGACTCATTGAAGGTTTATTTCCGGCACACTTCAGGGGATGAATCACTGATTTAGTCTGTTGTTAAACACCTCAACTCAGACATTCATCCTTCTGAGGTTGATAAATGAGTACCACAGGCTAGGTGATATTGTATGTATATTTTTTCGATATAAAGCGCTTAAGCGTAAGTGCTATATAATAAGACATACTTATCATTTGGCCATGGACATATTGAAGCATTTCAGGACCTTGTGATTACTGATTTGACAAAATATACAAAAGAGGAGGCCGGGTCAACTGCAATCTGTCTACAATGGAAATAAACATTCTGACTGAATTTCAAAATCTACCCGACTGCATAATCAAAGCCTTTGACAAAAGCACTAACATAGTCATTCAAAATCGACAGGACTATATCCAGGAGGCAAGAAGACAGCTTTCGAGTAAAAGTGTGCTACAAAAAACTTGAGGGGGACCTTTCGACTACTATCAATCAGAAACCTATGGAATTCTTGACGGAATGGAGCAACTTGGGCATACTTGATGAAGAAGAGTGCAAGTACTTATAACCCACATTTCCCACTATCCCCACAATATACTTTTTACCAAAGATCCATAAAAGTATGAAGAGAACTCTGGGCAGACCAATCGTCACTGTAAGTGGAGCTTTACTTGAGAATGTTTCTAAACTTGTAGATGAGACGCAGGTTTCTTTTGTAACTTCACTACCTCAATAAAATCAATTGTTATTATTATTATTATTATTATTATTATTATTATTATTATTATTATTAATGGGATCCCATGGGAATCATCTTTTCTACTAGCCACCTTAGATGTCGTCTCTCTACATACTCCTATCAAACATGAGGATGGGATTAAAGTGGGCAAATTCTTTCTCAATACCAGATCAATGAATTTGTTACTAGATGTCAGAATGATCATCGAGATGATTTGTCTATGTCTCAACAACAATATCTTTCTGTTTGATGACGAATATTACATTCAACTCCAAGGGACGGCAATGGGCACCATCTTCACCCCGCATATGGCAATTGTTTCATGGGCTTGTGGGAAAGATTTGTGGTCTGGCATCGAGATAACAATCAGTACAGTGATAGGATTGTGCTTTGGCTGCACTGTATAGATGACTTGTTCATCATATGGCAAGGCAGTACAGAGGAGTGGCTGCTTTCATTAACATCCTCAATGCAAACATGCTTAATCTCAGATTCACAGAAAGCCACAGTCGGAAGTCGATTATCTTTCTGGATGTGTTGATCAAAGAAGAGCAAGAGGAACTGATCACTGAATTGTTTAGGAAATCTACCAGCTCTAGTATACCACTCCACACCACCAGCAACCATCCACTGTCACTCAAATGGAGTATACCATATGGAGAGTTCTTACAGATACGTAGGAACTGCTCCCGGATTGAAAAATCTGACAAAGAATGCGCCATTGTGGCACAATGTTTTGCCAATTGTACATACCCCAAGAAGGTGCTTGAACAGGCATAAATTAAGGCCCGCAATCTAGACAGAGACTCTGTGCTACTTTCCAATCCAGTTCAGAGCAATGCTAACGAAGACAAAGTGATTCGATCGATTCTCACATATGGAGTAGGTTCTGTGAACATTCGTCAAATTATACAATGACACGGGCATGTGCTCAAACTTGATGAACATCTCATTCAGGCCATTGGGCACAGAGTCAACATCACATTCCGGAAATCCACTTCCATCAAAGATTCCCTAGTGGCCAGCCATATGAGTCCTGAGAAAATGAACCAGCCAGATATATTGTTAAGTAAATGTACTCCGAGATTTCACCGATGTATAAAATGCAAAGCCTGCCAATATGCTAAAAATCAATCAAGTTACAAAGATCCAGTTCTGGGGAATAAAATCAAGTTAACTTCACAAATAACTTGCAACACCGAATATGTGGTCTATGTTCTTTCCTAACCATGTGAACAATGGAAAGTGGGCAGTACCATTGGTAAACTTAAACTTAGGATCCTCCAACATCTCAGAGCAATTAAGAACAAAGATCCAGCATATCCAATGACACAGCATTTTGAAAAATGTCTTGGTGGAAATGTACAGGGTTTCACTTTTGTTGGCATTCACACAGTCAAGAAACCTCCAGGGGGCGGAAATCGTCAACGGCAACTGAGTCAATTAGAAACCAGGCAGATCCTCGATTTCAAGACCAAGAAACCCTGTGGTCATAATTTAGACGACAAACTTTACACGTTTCTGGAAAAGTGAATTGCTCTCTTTGGCTCCTATGTTTTCTGCTATGTTTCTTTCTTTCTCATGAGGTGTTCTTCTCAGCGTTTCTTTGTTGGGTTCTTTTTGCCAACATTCTGTGTTTCCATAAGATCTGATGCTGTTTGATTACTCAGCTTGGGTGATGGCCAATGAGGTCTGCCCTTACATTTCCATAACTGGGTCCATCAACTCATCAGAAATTGTTTTTATTTTTGTTCTGAAAGGGAACATGTGGATAAACGGTTTATGACGCAGTTTGTTATTACAGATCTTGGGTGTGTAACGATTAGCATTGGTACACAAGTGTTTCAACACACCAATAGAGTCCCTGTACACCATTTTTCTTAGTTAACATGTGAAGGAATGAAGCCAATGTTAAATGGTGTTATTATGACCTATGCCACCTGGTTCAATGGTTTTTCAACTATGGCCGGTCAATATACAGCAACATCACGTCTTGAATTTTCATAACTGATGAAAGCAGCATATGTTGCCAGGCACTAATCACTTTATTAATAGCTTAATTGACCATGGAGCCTGTATAGTTACACAATCTACTGTTGGATTGTGCCACACCAGGTTTAAGGCATTTTTATCCTTAATGGCACCTTTTGCATGTATTCTTAGTGATTTTAATCTGCGTTTATCATGTAATCATATCATTATACTAATGACACTTAGCAATCATGATGGTTTCACAGAGAAAGGCACTATGCACTTTATGGTTCTACGGAAGCACGGGATTTACAGCTTTTTGATATCTCATTGTCTCAGGGGATTATCTGTATGCACAGCACGTTCTTTTTAATCTGTTTCAAACCTTGTGATCCTGTTTCTATGCATTTTGCACTTTAGAATCAAGTAGGCTATGCAGACAAATGCACTTTGCACTTCATGGTTTAATATATGTTCGGTATTAAGAGCACTATATTTACATGGTGCAACTTTGTTACAACCGGTCTATATGCACATTGACATTTCTTAGGCTTTCATCATGTTCTATATAATGCAGTAACCTGATGTTGCATTATGTCTATGCCTTTCTCTCTAATCAAGGGCTCGGTGTGCTTAAATAGATGTAACATACCATGTCTGACAAATATCCATTAAGCACTATGCACTTTGTGATACATTCAGTATATTTATACACATGGAAACATGCATAAAACAGGCATTCCAACATGGCCAAACCAAAACACACTTAGCACACTGAGCTATCTTCAGCGATGTAGGCCTATCGTATTTACTGCACCATAGAGTGGTCATTGTGTATTCATGGTTCATTACCACATGGTTCCCTTGTACGTGAACAAGCAGTTGGATTAACGCGAAATGCGTAGTACCGCATTATTTATTATCTCTGCCCGCCTGACATGAAATTAATCATTTTTTGCACACAATTGCATGCGGTTGAATGATTCTTACAGACCGGCTATTCTTGCCTCTGTTCTGCTGCTCCTCACCAAACTTTGTAAAAAAAGTATATGGCCCACTCTGAATTTTTATGCAAAGTTTGGAGAGGTTTGGTCCGGGGGGGGGCAAAGTTATAAGGGGGTCCCAAAACTTTTGTTTTTTCCCATAGACATAATGGGAAAAAACTTTGCGCACGGCTACAGCCCGAACCGCTGGACGGATTTATACCAAATTTGCGGCAGGAGCGGCAGCTTGGTCCAGAAAGCGTGCTTTTGCAAATTTGGTGTAAATCCGTCCAGTAGTTTTTTTTTTAAATGACCAAAATGTAAGGCAAGAAAATTAGTGATATCTGTGTTCGCTTCGCGGACGACTTCCCTGTTCGCTCCGCGGACAGCACACCGATTGGCCCATGGGCTTGTATCATGTCTGCAGACATGCGACGTGTTCGCTGATTGGGCGGTGTGGTGCGTGATGCGTGTCAGATTTTCTGTTGCGCCCGCCATCTTGCATTCGCCGCCGACCTCGGACAGCGTGGTGAAACTTGAATTAAAAATTGTATTTAGTGGCGTGTGTTGGTGTGTAAGAGTGTTTGGGGAGGGTGGGGGAGTATGAGATAGGTTCAATGTTGTATTTTTTTTATGTGCTAGACGCTTTTGTTGTGTTCGATTTGTCTGCAGACAACACGGCTGTTCTGGAATGTTCGTAAATAAACAGAATGGATTCGGTGTGAAGTTGAAAAGTTGAAATTGTTCTAAGAACACTTGTGGGGTCTTGGAATGTTAGCAGGGGGTGTCCTGGAGACGTTGTGTGTATTGTTCGTTGGCAAGCTGAAAGTGTTCTAAGAACACTCGCGGTGTCCTGAAATGTTCGTACACAAAGAAAATGGGGGTGTCTTGTGGACGCTGTCCGTATTGTCCTCTGGCAAGTTGAATGTCTTCTAGGACCTTCCTTGTGTCCGAGGACATTAAAATGGTTGCAATGCTTGAATCTATGGGTGTGATATGCTGCGGTGGTTGTGGCCAGGGTATAGAATGTTGGGTGCATGGCCATTTGTCCATGTACCCAACACTCTATGGCCTGGTCACAACCACCGCTGCATATCACAGTCATATGCCATGCACCCAAGAGTCTATGCCCTGGCTAGAAGTATTGTAGCATATCACAGTCACATGTCATGCACCCAAGAGTCTATGCCCTGGCCACAAGTATAGCAGCATATCACGTTCATACTGGCTAAGAACACTTGTGTGGTGTTAGAATGTTCGCAGGGGGTGTCCTGGAGACGTTGTCTGTATTGTTCGTTGGCAAGCTGAAAGTGTTCTAAGAACAGTCGCGGTGTCCTGAAATGTTTGTACACAAAGAAAATGGGGGTGTCCTGAGGACGCTGTCCGTATTGTCCTCTGGCAAGTTGAATGTGTTCTAGGACCTTCCTTGTGTCCGCGGACATTAAAATGGTTGCAATGCTTGAATCTATGGGTGTGACATAGTCATATGCCATGCACCCAAGAGTGTATGCCCTGGCCAGAAGCACCGCAGCATATCACACTCAGAGTGGCTTATAACTTTGGGTCAAAAACAAATTTATAAGGAACAATGTTATAAGCCAGTATGGGTGTGATATGCTGCGATGGTTGTATTTATGATGTTATACTTACTATTTGGTTTAGTAACGGGAGTCCATGTTTTTCTTGTTTATTTCTGTGATAAAAGAAAATAGAATGTTAGTATTAGTATTTTATAAAGAGTTATTACATTGTACAATCAACATTTTTTCTTTTTTTTTTACCCTCATATTTAGTCGATGACAAACGAGAGTACTGTGCAATTTGCTCAGTTTCTGTGTTTGTTGCTAAAATCATTGGGTCTGTGGGAGAAAAAAAATCCATGTTGGATTAAAAAAAACCCTTTTTCTGTTATGCTACAGTTTATTTGTTTGTTTGTTTTCAGTGTTTACTTGTTGTTTCTTGATAATGCTTTATACATTGGATTGTTCCAGTTTTTGGGAGCAATAAGATATTAGGTATCTGTTGGATATTGTACAGTTTTGGAGCAGTTAGATACCACTAGGCGTATTCTAACTGTTTATTGTTTGATATAATTTCGTGGTATTGATTTATCTATTTGAATATTTCTAAATTTTGGGACAGTTAGATACCAATTGGCGTATTCTAACTGTCTATTTTTTTTATTTATTTGAGTAGTCCTAATTTATCTGTTTAGTTGTTGTAGCATCTTTGGGCAGTTAGATAGCTTTTGGAATATTGTGACAGTTTATATTTTTTTACTACAAGTGTACTTAAGGTTTAAGTACAGTTTAGTTATCAAATTTTGGTTTTAAGAACATGAAATAAGCGTTTGTAAGATTTGCTGGTAATCTCTGCTTTAGAGTAATGGTACTAACATTACATTCAAACCATCCACATTTCTTTTTTATATATGCAGTGTAGTGTCCTGAGTTGGTTGTGGCTCCTGCGTGGTAGATGATACCTATTCTTGTGAAGGTTTTCATACCAAGTGATATTTGACCATGTGTGAATCCAGTCAGCTTGCAGTTGTTTTTGGTACCATCTGCATTGTAACGTAGAAGCATTAGTATTACGTATTTACTATGTGTTTGTATTACTAACGTGGAGCGATTATCTGAATTGCAGGTGGAACATAATCTACCGTGGTTTGCATTTTGTACAAGTTGCTGAAATGGAACGGATTCACAATTAGGTATTGATATATACACAAAGCGCTCATTGGGGATTTGTTCTTGTGTCACATTGTTGCAGAGAGTGCATGTATGTTTCCACATGTATGAAATCTGGAAGATTTCATTTATAGGTATGTTTTTGTTTTCCAGTACTTGTAGTAAGTACATTAGAAATTCTTGTGGATCTTCCTGTGAGTTTATAGTGAATTTCACCATTCCAGCACAGTAGTCCAATTGTTATCTTATTCCATAAACACTATACGTGTTGTCAGGATTGTTTGCTGCATTTCTGTGAAGTTCTAACATTTGCAAACACAATGGGTCTGTACTGTGTAAGTAAATGTTGTCAACAATTGGTGGTAATTGAAATAGAATATTCATTGCTACATTTGCGTAGCAACTTACACCAACTATATTTGAGAGTTTAAATGGACCATGTAGTTCTGTAACTGACGGTTTATAGTCATAATATCGAAAAAAAAGGTTGAACTACAAAAATCTCGAGAATAAAAATATCGAATATGGAAATATCGAAAATATATACCTAGAATTAAAAGGGTCAATATCGCGAAAATGTAAATATCGAAAAAAAAAATTACGTATATGAATAAGTGGAAATAAAGAAAAAACAAGAGTATCATTTACTATGAGGGGGGTTCCCCCGCAACCCGCCCACCACCCCCTCACCCGGCACCCCGTGGCCAACAGCCCCCCCCACCCAACCTCTCACCCCTCATACTCGAAACAAGAAAAAAATACAGGGACTACGAGGGAGAACTGGTACATTTAATACAAAATTTTGACCCACAAAATAAGGAAACCTTTTTAGACTCGATAACTTAAAATGTTAAAAAAACACTTACGGTTCAGGAACATATCCAATCCGGTGTGACATGGCCAAAATAGATCCAAAAACGGCATCCAGGTGGTCCAAAATACGGAATCTGGAACAGAAATCCATGGAAAAAACCCAAGAAAGCATCCGAAAAAACCCCAAATCAGCAAAAAAGAAAAAATACACAATCCAAGATGAGAAAATCCTAGAAACGATGTTTGTAAAATCATTCCAAGTAAAATATGCCCAAAAAAAAGAAGAAAAATCCAAATCCATGAAGGAAATAAAGTGCACATTCAGGAAAAGTCCATACGCAAAAAAAAAACAAGCTGCTCCATAAAAAAACCAAGTAAAATCCGAAAGCAGGCAGGAAACAAAAAAAAAACCAAACCGAAAAAATAGACGATGCTCCATGATCCAAAGGAAGAGGCAATACAAATCCGTCAAGCCCAGGTAAATCCATTGGAAAAAATATCAATCCATCGAAAAAAAACAAGAAAAATCCATAAAATCCACAGGCAAAAGGACGGAGACGCGACCGCTGCAGAACCCAATACTGAATGAACTTTAAAAATGGCGCTTACGCATACGTAGGCAAACGTAACGTGCATTTGCATATGTAAACAAACACAAAGATTAAATGTATACGACTAGTTAATCTTGATGCAATAACACCATCTAGTGAAATGTACATATGTTACAAGTTAAAAAAAAGAAATACAGAAAAGATTATTGAAGTTAAATAGACATATATATATATATATATTTAATATTAAATAAATTACATTTCATTTAATGAATTTATAAATTTAAAACAAGTTGTTAAAAAATATAACAGAAAGAAAAATTATTAAAAAATAAAACCTAAACAGTTAAGTACAGTTTGTGTTATTTGTTTCATTACTTGTGTTGTACTTACCTGAAACATGATAGTAAAAAAGTTGCAGTGAGAATTCGAGATTATAGAAAAAAATTCGATATTCTAACTTTCGAGATTTTTTTTTTCGGTCAAAAAAATTCAAGATTTTTATTTTCGAGATTTGTAAATTCGAGATTATGACTGACCACCGTATTGGACTGCTTTTTTTGGAGTTTGTCTTCCTTCTTTGAAGAAGTACCTGGTTGACTTTCCCTAATTGATTCTTTTTTGATTGTGGTACTTGTTTAGTTTCTTTTACTCTTTTTGGAGGATTTGCAGTGACATCCTGTTGCATTTCTGTTTGATTTAGTTTTCTTTTAAAACATTTTCCTTTTTGTGGAACAGGATATGTTTCTAGATGGGGGGTGTATAGTGAACGAAGTCTATTGTATTCTAAAATGCAAGGAATATCAGCGTTTATTTTACTTGCATCAAAGTTGATTAGAAATAGACCGTCAAGTGTACTAAGCGTGATAGTGCTACGTAGCTCATGCCTTCTTTAAAGACTGTGTTACCAATGTATATCATTGCTTTGTCTAAGGTAAGACCTTGTGATTTATGAATGGTGACTGCGTATGCAAGAGTTAGAGAAAATTGTTCTCTGCGTACATA
Source organism: Ambystoma mexicanum (assembly GCF_040938575.1). Classification (NCBI taxonomy): domain Eukaryota; kingdom Metazoa; phylum Chordata; class Amphibia; order Caudata; family Ambystomatidae; genus Ambystoma; species Ambystoma mexicanum. The sequence goes on from NC_090925.1 coordinate 10,104,600, forward strand.
CATGTCTTTGAAGAGAAGGAATCGAGCTGTTGAGCGTCCTATTCTTTTAACTTCTGAAAGTTTGTCAAAGAGAATATTGACAAACTGAATTTTGTTGTCACGTGGGTATGTTTGAAAGCCAACAACTGTACGCAGTGCTCCATTAACAAGTCCTTGGTCTACGTCAAGGTTACGTTTCAGCATTACTCTGCAGTTTAAGGATAATTTTAATATCTTTTCCAAGCCTGCTGTGTTTGAGATTGATTTTTCTAAACTGTTTAGTCTTGCTGTGGCTTGGTCACACATGGGTAGTGTCATTCCATGTACATCTAGTTTGTCTGTGGCGCTAATTTCCATTATTGGTTGCATTTCTTTACTTAACATGATTTCATTGAATTTGAAACAGCTTGCAAGAGTTGGTATTAAGGCCATACAATTGACATTGTTGTGGGCTAATTGTTCCATAACATCTGTAGCACATGCATTATCACCATAAAGTGCATGAATGTGCCGGGTTTTCAATATTGCTTCTGCTTCTCTAGAAAGTATACCAACTCTCAAACTTTTTAAGATGTTGGCATAAGTGAGATCTGCAGATTGGCACATGTTTTATGTTAATTCTCTGTATTGGAAATGTTGCCAAAGGTTGACATTTCCAATGCTGCCAACAGTTTTACGACAGAGTTTGTGTCCTAATGTTTTAAAAATAGGCTCACCTTTTACAGGTGTCAATTGAAGAAGATCTCCGAAAACAATAATGTATTTCCCTGCAAAGAGTTCCTCGTTGTTACTTCTAAGTATTTCTTGCAATCTGAGGTGAATCAAAGCCAACATTAGGTTGGACACCATGCTCACTTCATCTGTTAGTAGCATTTTCATTTGTTTTAATACTCTGCGTAGTTCCATTGCAGATTCTGCAGAAAGTTTGTAATAATCTGATTTGTTTTGGTGTTCTACTGGCAGGAGTAGTAATTGGTGTAAAGTGACACCACCTTTGTTGTAGGCAGCTAAACCTGTGGGGGCAGTGGCAATAGCTGACAGTTTGTTGTTTGTGAATTGTTGAAGGAACTTACTGATGATTTTGATTAGGAATGTTTTTCCAGAACCAGCTTCACCACTGACATACAATAGTATAGGTTTGTAATTTTGACAGGTGCATTCTTTGTTTTCATGTTGTACACCATGTGCAATTTCTTTTGTTACTTCTTGAAAAATGCTACGTTGCTCATTGTTTAGCTTTGATTCTAGTATAGTTAAGTCTTCTTTATCTTCATACTGACACATGGTGTTTTGTACTTCTATCATAGCTAATTCTGCCTCATTTGTTATTAGTGGGTCTCCCAGTGGTTCTTGGCTTCCTGTGACAAATGGTTGACTACTGTCAGGAGTGTCCTTATCTAGTTGGGCCTGGAGTTCTTCTTTGTGTTGCTGTTCATTGTGCAACATTGTTTTGTACTGTGCAAAGTTTACATCAGTTATACTGCTTTCATTTGCTTTGAAAGCGTCTTCATATGAGTCATAGTTATCTAGTATTTCTTCTTCTTTTCGCCATGGTTTAAAGAGTTGTAGCAGGGACATGTAATATACTTCTTTATGTTGAGGAGTCTTTAATGACAATTTGATATGATTAATTAAATTTGGTTTGGTGAGTTTTACTAAGCTGCCTTCACAGTTTGTCACTTTGTATTTATGGTTTTGTTCATCAGGTTTTATATTATTTTTGTATGTGTAGTTTTGGGCTATGTGGTATACACTCATGGTTTCCAAAGTGGTACTCCTGTTTGGGTAGTATGTGTCCCATAAATTGTTTTTTAAAATGTCTTGGCTGTTGGGATCATGTTTGGCTATTGTTTCTATATCTTCGTATGATTTTAGAACTCTTTTTCTAGATTTAGCTGGACCAAGACTTAGCCATACTATATTTGCAGATTTACCATACAATGCAGTACCAGTTAATCGATCAGCTGCTTCATAGGATCCACATTCTCTATGGGAAAGCATTTTTATGCCCAAGCTGTATAATTTCTGAGACACTGTTTTATCTGATGACAGGTCATTCCAGAGGTCTTGCAGCTCTGTCTTTTCTGATTTGGTTAAGTATGCTGTGACATATCGTGCAACTGCAGTAGAATTGTCTGCAATGTACTGCACGTCTATGTTTGCATTCCATAAGTAGGCAATGATTGCATTGTAATCATTGATATATTTTTCTTCTTCTTTTCTTTTTATGCAATATGTATTTTTAGGTGACTTACCTTTAACACTATGTCTAACTGAAGACATGAGGTTGTTCACTTGACCTGTATTTGTGACTGGTCTAGGGAAACCAAATCAGCATTTGGTGTAGTATTTCCCTTTGTTTTTGTATTTGCGACAATATTTGCCACATTTGTGTCTTTGGAATTGTACAATTTTGCATGACGATCACTATTTGTGGATTCTGATGGAATTTCACAAGTGACATATTTTTCAATAAACTGCAAAACAGTGGCATCACTGTCTTGACCAAATTTAGGAGCATCTTTAATCCATAAAAGCATGTGGATATGTGGTGCTCCTCTGGCTTGGTATTCTTTTATCCAAAAGAAGTGTTGCACTTCTCCAAAGGGAGGAACAGTTTTGTTACAAATAAAATGTAGCATAGCAATGAAGCGATGGTGAAAATATCGTGAAACATTAACAGGATCCTGTGAACAAAGTTCTCCAGGTGTTAGTATATCTATGTTTGTTTTGTTTTCGTTTGATATGCGTAGGAAAGCATGTAAATCTTCCCATGCATATTCTGCGCAACTTAATGTAACAAACCAAGTGGGTGGGCCAAGGTTTCTGATCATACAACGTACATCTCCATGACGTCAAAACCAGTACTCTTTAGTACCACGCATATTTGCTAATAGATTTGTAAGATTTGCTTGTAAAACCTCATCTTTTTGTTGAACTTTTTGTAATAATTGTGTAGCTGTCATATTTTGAAAGTGTGATCCTGATTTTAATATGTATGCAACTCCATAACATAAAGTTGCTAGTTCACTTTCAAAGAGTAGATGGAATATGTATTCCACATTTTGTCGAAATCTGGGATCTTCAGAATACATTCGTAATGAGCAATATTCTGATGCTGATATTTGAACAGGTCTATCATCATATCTTCCTCGTTTGTCAGTAGGAAAGAGTAGAGGAAAAGCACGTGCTTGTATACTTTTTTCCCATGTGCTGATTGGCGATCCTTTTGTTTGACTCATTTGGTACGTTTCCAGTGCATCTTCTATGGTGTCATTAGAGTGCAATGGATGAATTGTATAATGGTCTAACGTGTTTGATATTGTTGCAGGATCTAGGAACTCAAATTGACCAGCTTCTTGTGTCTGTTCAATTATTTCACTTGTATCTTGCAAGTTTTCTTCAATATTAACTTCTTTGTAATATTCATTGTTCTCTTTTAGATATTGCAAGGCTTCTCTAACTTTATGTAAATCTACCAGTTGTTGCCAAATTTTTTTGTCTTTTGTAGGTACTCCATTTACCAAGATAATTAAAGATTGCTGCATTGGACGTTGCACTCCGAGAGTGTGCACATTTTCTTTTAGATCTAATGGTAAATACACTACTTTTCCACGAATACCTTTCACTAATTCAGAGGGAGGTAATTTTGCAGTTTTTGGTTGAAGGCGTATTATTGCTTAAAATGGGTGCACTGTTTCAATTACGATGCCCTCGTATAAATTAAGTTGTTGAAGGGGTTTTGGTAGTGGATACAATTCCAAGTTATTTGTTATAGCACGTAAAGGAGTTTGGTTGTTGTCAAGTTTTGTAGTGCAGTAACTGCAAAGTATTATGGGGTCAGTTATTTCGTATTTGTTTTCTGCTATAAGGTAGATAGCTAATTCAAACCATTTAGAATCTTCATTGTCTTCTATTTTGTATGATAGGTCTATAGTTTTTGTGCTACTTTTATATAAAGTTCTGTGGCAACATACACACACGTGGTTTGGTACTTCAGCTGAAGTACTTTCAAATTTTAGTATTTCTTTTTTGTATGTCTGTAGTGAAAGGTTGCCATGTGCAGAATTGTTACGAAGTTGGTTGACAGCTAATTCATCTTGTAAGTGGGTTTCACTTCCAAAATATTTGTCTGGATATAGTCGATTTCTTCTAGGAGGTCTTTTGCTGTACCATGTAGAAGAATGTTATTTATATTGGCTCGTACTAAAGCAGGACTTCTAGCATAGTACAGTTTATAAACTAGATTTCTTATACTTGCATGATGTGTTGATATCCTTTTGATATCATGGAAGGGTGTTTTGCAAGTAGGTCCTGTAATGCAGGCCAAGGAATGTCCTTGTAGTCCTGTGTACTTGCATATTGGACAAGCATCCATATTTTGCAGTAGTTTAATTTTGATTTTGTCTTTGCTTTTCACATATTGATTGAGGAATTGGCGTAAATACTTGAACATTTTTTTGGGAATGTTACACATTGACCTGCATGGCCATTTGTACACTAGATGTTCTGATTCAGTTGAATGGAGGGGTAAATCTACGATTTCAGGGCACATTTTTGTAAGGAGTTCTTCTTGTTCCATTATGGTATTATTAACTTTTTCATAACCTCGACCACTGCTATGTATGGCAATTGTATTTGTTTGCTTTTGTTTGTAGGCTTCTTCATTAAAGTATGGTTCTGTGGTTGTAGTGTGACTCCATTCACCTCCACAGATATTTAAGAAGTTATTTCTGTTGACATTTCATTTATTGAGAAGTTTTTTTTGTAATTTAGTTATTAGTTTTGTTAGTGGTTTCATTCTGTTTAACACTAAAATAAATAACTTTGTTTTGAGAAGAAGTGCACTGTCTATCAACACTTCTAAGATTACTTTCCTACAATAGGTTTGAAGTCTTGAACCTGGTTTCTCTCCTGTTTTCATAAGATTTTGAAGGATTTTGTGACGGAACATTTTGGCTAAAATACTTTTCTTGGTATGCTTACTTTGTACTATATCAAGATTTATAGAAGAAGTTTTATTTGTAGTGATAGTTGATTTTCTGTTAATTGTTTTTTGGGTTGTTTTACTTTTTGATAGAGGAGGGAAAGTTTTTGTACCAAAAACTTTTTTTTACAAATTCTGCTATAGATGGATGTTTATGTTGGAGACTTTTGTTTTCATTTGCTCTACTTCTGCGTCCCTTTCTACGGAGTTGCTTTTTGGTTGGCATTCTTTAAGGTCTGTTGAAAAAAATACAGAAGGTATGGGTTGGGGTGTTCTGCAATGCATGTGTGGTGTGTGCATGAGTGTTTGAGTAAGGTGATAAAGATGTATCTAATGGTGTGTGATTGTGCATTGGGAAGTACAACTAGTAGGGATGGCTATTCTTGAATTAATGTGTTGCTAAACTGGGGTTCAGATGACAGAAAAAAGTAAGCCAGTGGTGTGGAGAAGTATAAATAGTATATCTAAAGCTATACAATTAAAACAGTTGTTTTTTTCTACAACATCTAAATTCTAGCGGCTGAGTTGGGTAATTTGTGTGTCGAAAAATAGGAATTTGTGGGCCTTTCTGACAATAAATCACTGTTTAAGACGGGGGGGATTTTTGGTCAGAATGGTGCAGAATCTCTATTTTTAGGCACAGAAATAGCATGAATTAACCTTACAGTGTGTTTGAGTAATAATTCAAATATTATGGTAACATTCTACTTACTTTTTTTCTAAAATGAGCAGTTTGCTTCTTAGTTGTTCTTTGTAGTTCCAATTCAGCTGCTTCTTTTTAGGAGAATGGTCTTCACTGCAATTGTAAAAGAAATAAATTAGTAATTTGGTTTGTATATAGCACTTAGATTTTTTAAATTGAAATGCTCAGCGCCTTCCTTAAAACCATTAAAACAATTTTATGACTAACTGTAGGACAGAAAATATCTTCACTATGGCTTGTTAAATTCATAATGTACCACTGTATACCACTATTCCTGCAACTAAGCTTTTCCACGTAATAGTGAGTCCATGTCATAGCCTGATTTTCCATGTAATAGTGAGTGAATGTCATAGCCTGCTTGTCCTATATAAATGTAAGTAATTATATAAACATAAAAAAGTAAAACCAAATATGTGTTTGTACAAATATTATTCTTTGAGATTTGATCATAGAGTGTGCATGTAATTTTGTTTGATTATATGTAGTATATATATTTTATTTGAAAAAGATTAGTTTAACATTATTTGCGTGTGTGTGTGTACGAAGAAATTAAACAGTATAAAGGTTTGTAAGTCACAGTTCATTTTAGGGTAATGAAAAAATGATTGCAGATTCATTTTACAGATTATACAAGGTAAAAGTCGGTTAGAAAATGTGTTCATGTACTGTATAGAAAATATGCATACCTAATGCAAAAAATGGTGGATGGATGTGCATGTGATTTCTTAGCTACATCCAATGAGGGAATGGCACAGAGAGTAAAGTGGAAATGGTAGAAGGGCTGTCCATGTTACGATACGTTCGCAGACATGGCGGTAGTTCCAGGACACTGCGTATTACATCCGGGGAATTTGGGGTGGGGAGGCATGCAAATGAGATTGAATGTAGCAAGGGATTGGTCAGTAAAGTTTAGTGAGTGTGTTGTGCTAGAAGAGGTTTTCTCTGATATTCTTTTTGGTGAGAGAAGAACAGATAGCTATGGCTGAGTGTTTCAAAAAACAGATTGTGAGGATTTTGGGAGACTCGTGGATACATTGGTTGAAGGTGCATGCAGAAAGTTGTGGAGTATCTAAAGAGCTTGGATTCCCACATGTGGAAGTGCACTGGCATGGAGTGCGTGGAATGAAGTGGCTGGACCTGCTACCTCTCTGTGCAACTTTGAAGATAGAGGAACATCCAGCCATAATTGTAATTCATTGCGGAGGCAACAGTTTAGGACATGTGTCTGGAATTTCTTTGCAATTTGCAATGAAAGAAGGACTTCAGAAGATCATGGATATGTTTCCAAACTCCACAAATGGAGAAAGCAAGGCGTAATGTCAATAAGGCTGTTTGTGCTTTCCTAAGAGATTTTGGCATGTTCTCTTTTCATAATGAAAATATTATGTTTCGTAGTACATACATTTTTCGCAGGGATGGAGTCCATCTTACTTATGCTGGCAATCAGATTTTTCTGAGAAATGTACAAAATGCATTGCGACCTTTTTTAGAAATGCATACAAACACCTCCCAAAGGCTCTTTTCAGAGCCACCACTTCTTCCCAGAGAAAAAAGCAAAGGTTACAATAGGGCAGCACCCCAATTTTTTTTTATTTTCGCGAACTGTCCGCGGACTTTCAAGAAATAGAAAGAGCCCTGCATTCTTTATCGTCACTTCTATTTTTTAAATTTGAAAGGCGTCTCTGAAAAGAGCCTTATTTTTTTTTTGATTTTGTTATTTTGTATTTTTTTGGTTTTTTACACACGACACACTAGGAGAGGAGGGGAAAGGAGGGGAAAGGGGGGGACACCAACCACAGGGATAAGAAAGCGCGAGCTGAGAGAGGAAGATGTAGAGTGGGTTTTATTTGGGTAGTGAGCAGGTTTTCTCGTGCTCTTAGACGATAGTCTCAAAAGCACTCTGAAGTTGCTCCCCCCTACAGAGTACTGTGTCACAGTACATACATACAACTGTGACCCTCGCAGGGTAAGGGTCATCAGAATTCTGTATGGCATGTGAGGCAGCTTGAGGAAGACGCTGTCCCACAGAGGTGTTCCTTGTGGTGACAGGATCAGAAACGGAGGATGAAGTAGAGGCAATCAACCTACTACGCTCTTTGCAAGGTACAACCTTGCGAATGGCCCCAGTGTGGAATGAGTACAGGTGTCGCTTCGTGGTCGTAGTCCCAAAGCTATACGAACCATGCCTCCCGTGACTGAGTACCATTTTGCACTTGTTGCAGGTGACACGGTTTGCACGAGTCTTAGGACCATTCCCATGAACGGTAAACAACCGCCACACCCAAGAATCACGCCGCGGGCGACTAGTAGGGATTTCCTCTACCTCATTCTCGTCATCCTCTTCTTCCTCCTCTGTATCCTCACTCCTGTTCCCCTCTTCAGGCCCTTGGGGAAATGGTGGTGGTGGAGGGGGTGGGGGTGGTGCTGAGGCAGATGTAGCACCATGTGGTAATAGTCGAGCCATGGATGTCATAGGCTTGGAGATGGCAATCTCAAAATCTGCAAAGTATGCAGCAAAATGCAGTGTGCTCTGTGGAATAGTCAGAAACACAATGAGAATGCGCTCTAGGACGTGGTCTTATATAGGGGTGCTTGTGCGCGGGTCGCGGACATGCACACCATCCGCAAGACAGATCGAACATCAAAAAAGGTTCAAAAAGTCACAAAAACTATGTGGAAAGTTAGGATTAGTATGTGGGATTTGTGGTATGGTGATTTTTTAATGAGAAATATTGTGGATTACTTGGAAATGTACTTTTAAACTGTTCGGAGACACGAACAGTGTCCGCATTTAGAGCACGAGATGAGCGTGGGCGCGGTCACATGATTGTTTTGTGAGCATGTTCGTTAAGGTAGCGGCCGTCCGCAGGACACCCAATGTACGGACATTGTTTTGCGCATGCGTTTTGATGTTCTACGGACAGTGTTCGGGTCCTGAACTAATTAAAAGTGCATCACATGTAAAACAGTTACGGACAGCCGTTTGTTCTTAGCACAGTTTAATTTATTTGCTAACAATACGGACAGACATAGCGTTTCAAGCACACCTCCATTTTTATTTATTTACCAACAATTCAGGACACCACGAGTGTTCTTAGAACAGTTTCTGCTTGCTAGCGAACACTACGAACAGGCATAGTGTTCTTAAGGACACCTCCATTTTCGTTTATTTACGAACATTTCACGACTCTACGAGTGTTCTTAGAACATTTTCAACTTGCATGAGAACATTACGGACAGATGTAGTGTCCTCAGGAAAGTTACATTTATGTTTCTTTACGAACATTTCCGAACAACCGCGCTGTCTGTGGACACCTAAATTGGTTTAATCACAAAGAACTGAAAGTAATTACAACACAATATAAGAAAAGTAACTTTATTTCATATATATATACAATTGTGACTGGGAAGGTGGGGCAGAAATGGAAACAAAAACAGGAGAATTAGGGATTTCTAGATAACTGGGATCAGGTGAAGAAGGGAAGGAAAGCTCATCGAAACGCTTTGGTCCATAGACAGGGTTTGGGGTTAACTGAGTGGGATAGGGTGCAGGTTGGACAATGGTGTGCTGTTGGTGGTTTATCATGATTTTCCACAAAGTTTTTCAAATCCATAAAATTTTGCATAAGGTCATCCATTTTTTGATGAATCTGCTGTAGAGTGATATCCTCTGATTGTTGTTGTGAGATGCTTGGAATTTTTGTATGGTCTGTAATAAAAAAAAATGTATATGTTAAATGTATACAAAATAATATTTATTAATTGGTTTATATAGTAAAGTGTGTACCATTAGGTGGACTATTTTCTAACATTTCCTCTCGTGGGAAATGCTCCTCTAGCCAGTCGAGAGTAGTACACATTTCTGTGAGAAAACAAAAAAGTAATATGGTTTTTTTTTTCTAATATAGAACGTTTATAAATATATGAGTAAAAAGAAGTGCACTTACTATGTCTGGTGAGATATGTAGTCAGTAGTGTATACGTCTGGTCTTGCTGTTGGTTGTGGAGCGTCTGTGAGGTAATTATGGTGGAAGCCACTTTATCTTCTTTTGGTATATTCCTTTTTAAAACATGTTGTATTTACATGAATGGTTAGTGTGTTACATATATGGGTTACATTTTTTAAGTATTACCACATATACTTTGTATGTGTGCTGTTTTGTGAATTCGTTAAATGTTCCTATGTTATGATATAACTATTACACATACCTCCCCAGAGTTTTTAGGTAGTGATACTGTTTTCCGAACATGTCTGCGGACCGTCAAATTCAGTAGAAAGGGTTCAGTATGTTCCATATTATATGTACATAAAGTCAACGTTATTATTGTTAAGTTGTGCTACTAAAAAACTATGAAATTCAGTAAAAAAACATTGTTAAAGGAACTTTATGGTTAGGTTGCGCTAATAAAAACCTATGAAATTCAGTGAAAAAACTTTGTTAAAGGACGTTATGGTTCAAAGTAAAACCGAAAAACCCCTGAAATTCGGCAGTTATGGTAAGATAAGCAACCATAACTCACGCACTGCTAACACTAACACCCAGCACATCAAAGATGACATCACAAATGTACTTATAACCCAAATTTCCCACTATCCCCACAATATACTTTTTACCAAAGATCCATAAAAGTATGAAGAGAACTCTGGGCAGACCAATCGTCACTGTAAGTGGAGCTTTACTTGAGAATGTTTCTAAACTTGTAGATGAGACGCAGGTTTCTTTTGTAACTTCACTACCTCAATAAAATCAATTGTTATTATTATTATTATTATTATTATTATTATTATTATTATTATTAATGGGATCCCATGGGAATCATCTTTTCTACTAGCCACCTTAGATGTCGTCTCTCTACATACTCCTATCAAACATGAGGATGGGATTAAAGCGGGCAAATTCTTTCTCAATACCAGATCAATGAATTTGTTACTAGATGTCAGAATGATCATCGAGATGATTTGTCTATGTCTCAACAACAATATCTTTCTGTTTGATGACGAATATTACATTCAACTCCAAGGGACGGCAATGGGCACCATCTTCACCCCGCATATGCCAATTGTTTCATGGGCTTGTGGGAAAGATTTGTGGTCTGGCATCGAGATAACAATCAGTACAGTGATAGGATTGTGCTTTGGCTGCACTGTATAGATGACTTGTTCATCATATGGCAAGGCAGTACAGAGGAGTGGCTGCTTTCATTAACATCCTCAATGCAAACATGCTTAATCTCAGATTCACAGAAAGCCACAGTCGGAAGTCGATTGTCTTTCTGGATGTGTTGATCAAAGAAGAGCAAGAGGAACTGATCACTGAATTGTTTACGAAATCTACCAGCTCTAGTATACCACTCCACACCACCAGCAACCATCCACTGTTGCTCAAATGGAGTATACCATATGGAGAGTTCTTACAGATACGTAGGAACTGCTCCCGGATTGAAAAAATTGACAAAGAATGCGCCATTGTGGCACAATGTTTTGCCAATTGTAGATACCCCAAGAAGGTGCTTGAACGGGCATACATTAAGGCCCGCAATCTAGACAGAGACTCTGTGCTACTTTCCAATCCAGTTCAGAGCAATGCTAACGAAGACAAAGTGATTCAATCGATTCTCACAATGGAGTATGTTCTATGAACATTCGTCAAATTATACAACGACACGGGCATGTGCTCAAACTTGATGAACATCTCAGTCAGGCCATTGGGCACAGAGTCAACATCACATTCCGGAAATCCACTTCCATCAAAGATTCCCTAGTGGCCAGCCATATGAGTCCTGAGAAAATGAACCAGCCAGATATATTGTTAAGTAAATGTACTCCGAGATTTCACCGATGTATAAAATGCAAAGCCTGCCAATATGCTAAAAATCAATCAAGTTACAAAGATCCAGTTCTGGGGAATAAAATCAAGTTAACTTCACAAATAACTTGCAACACCGAATATGTGGTCTATGTTCTTTCCTAACCATGTGAACAATGGAAAGTGGGCAGTACCATTGGTAAACTTAAACTTAGGATCCTCCAACATCTCAGAGCCATTAAAAACAAAGATCCAGCATATCCAATGACACAGCATTTTGAAAAATGTCATGTTGGAAATGTACAGGGTTTCACTTTTTTTGGCATTCACACAGTCAAGAAACCTCCAGGGGGCGGAAATCGTCAACAGCAACTGAGTCAATTAGAAACCAGGCAGATCCTCGATTTCAAAACCAAGAAACCCTGTGGTCATAATTTAGACGACGAACTTTACACGTTTCTGGGAAAGTGAATTGCTCTCTTTGGCTCCTATGTTTTCTGCTATGTTTCTCTCTTTCTCATGAGGTGTTCTTCTCAGCGTTTCTTTGTTGGGTTCTTTTTGCCAACATTCTGTGTTTCCATAAGATCTGATGCTGTTTGATTACTCAGCTTGGGTGATGGCCAATGCGGTCTGCCCTTACATTTCCATAACTGGGTCCATCAACTCATCAGAAATTGTTTTTATTTTTGTTCTGAAAGGGAACATGTGGATAAACGGTTTATGACGCAGTTTGTTATTACAGATCTTGGGTGTGTAACGATTAGCATTGGTACACAAGTGTTTCAACACACCAATAGAGTCCCTGTACACCATTTTTCTTAGTTAACATGTGAAGGAATGAAGCCAATGTTAAATGGTGTTATTATGACCTATGTCACCTAGTTTAATGGTTTTTCAACTATGGCCGGTCAATATACAGCAACAACACGTCTTGAATTTTCATAACTGATGAAAGCAGCATATGTTGCCAGGCACTAATCACTTTATTAATAGCTTAATTGACCATGGAGCCTGTATAGTTACACGATCTACTGTTGGATTGTGCCACACCAGGTTTAAGGCATTTTTATCCTTAATGGCACCTTTTGCATGTATTCTTAGTGATTTTAATCTGCGTTTATCATGTAATCATATCATTATACTAATGACACTTAGCAATCATGATGGTTTCACAGAGAAAGGCACTATGCACTTTATGGTTCTACGGAAGCACGGGATTTACAGCTTTTTGATATCTCATTGTCTGAGGGGATTATCTGTATGCACAGCACGTTCTTTTTAATCTGTTTCAAACCTTGTGATCCTGTTTCTATGCATTTTGCACTTTAGAATCAAGTAGGCTATGCAGACAAATGCACTTTGCACTTCATGGTTTAATATATGTTAGGTATTAAGAGCACTATATTTACATGGTGCAACTTTGTTACAACCGGTCTATATGCACATTGACATTTCTTAGGCTTTCATCATGTTCTATATAATGCAGTAACCTGATGTTGCATCATGTCTATGCCTTTCTCTCTAATCGAGTGCTCGGTGTGCTTAAATAGATGTAACATACCATGTCTGACAAGTATCCATTAAGCACTGTGCACTTTGTGATACATTCAGTATATTTATACACATGGAAACATGCATAAAACAGGCATTCCAACATGGCCAAACCAAAACACACTTAGCACACTGAGCTATCTTCAGCGATGTAGGCCTATCGTATTTACTGCACCATAGAGTGGTCATTGTGTATTCATGGTTCATTACCACATGGTTCCCTTGTACGTGAACACGCAGTTGGATTAACATGAAATGCGTTGTACCGCATCATTTTTTATCTCTGCCCACCTGACATGAAATTAATCATTTTTTGCACACAATTGCATGCGGTTGAATGATTCTTACAGACCGGCTATTCTTGCCTCTGTTCTGCTGCTCCGGGGAGTACAATCCCTTGTGTGTTTCAGCATGCCCATTTGAACATATATATATATATTTATATGAAAACAGAAGTTAGCCTATAGCGCGCTCTGCCTCATCATGTAGCTGGTGCTTGAGGGTAGGAGCAGGCCCAGCTCAATATAAACAAATAACAAGTATAACCCTGCAGTCTTGACTTCAGCTAAACAAGCAACGGGTATACTGAAAAAAAACCTGCACTCAAGGCCAAACCAAGTTCACAATATTAACTTTATTAAGATAAAAAGGGCATCTAGACCAGTTGATATCAGTCACCAATATCAGTCAGATCCAGATGTACAATTACAAAACAAACAAGTCCCAGTTTCACTGCGCCAAGTATAGCAAAATCGGGAGTCCAAGTGATTTGTATGAAAGAACAGCCTTTAAAGTCCAAGGTTTAGTACAAGCAACAGTAACTTTTTTTTTGCTATACTTGGCGCAGTGAAACTGGGACTTGTTTGTGTTGCAATTGTACTTAGCTCAGTGGAATTATACTGGCGGTATATCCACACTACCCAGATACCTGCAGTCTTGACCCTCTTTGTCTAATTTATACCTACAAGCACTGTGGATCTTGACTTTTTCTGCCAATTTGTTCTTTCCAGGTCCAGATATACACAAATTCACTCATCCGGGTGGAAAAACGCCACGCGTTCCACTCGATTCACGAGCTTCCTCAGGATGATTTAACCCATGTTTGTTTAGCTCTCCGTGTATTTGAGCCTTTGATTTGAACAGCAGGCTCTACCCCCTACATCCTTTGATCACGTGATTACACAGCTTAAATGTAACGATATTACTAAATATCCTCAGGAGGATAGCTCAGAGGAAACGTGCTCGCCTTGGACCATCACAGGTTCGATCCCTCGGTCCGCGCTTAGAAACCTCTTGGTATTAAGCGCGTTATGATTTACCAATTACAATTACAATAGTTCAAGTCACCATATTCAAATACTGTGTGAATACCCAAATGCTATACAAGTGTTAGATATTTTAATTGGAAAAGCGTGCTGATGCAAGCAACACGGGGTGGGAGAGACTTGCCTGCTGTTCATTTCAAACAGCTTCACAATTGTATGAAAAAAGAAAGGAGCATATGCATGCGATTGCGCTAGTAAATGAAATTACTTGTAATATATCCGAGAAGGTTCCTGATACATCAGTGGCAGATTTTCAGTGTATCAGAAACGAGCAGCATAGCGGTATTTTACATGGTTCAAATGCACTTTGACATTAACCACAATGCATCACTCCCCTATTTTAAAGCAGTGGAAATCTCTTTACGTTTTTATGATCCCATGAAGGTTTAAATAACTGGTATTTACCAATCTATGGTTCCACATCAAAGTCCTGACCACAAAAATGTATATAAGTCAAGTATTGAAACAGTTGTTACTATAGTGACCTTAAGCACACTGTGTGTTGCATAGTTGCAGGTCATGGAGGCACAGATGAAATTAAACCTCTAACATAGATGTTCGCCTTACTGAGGTGGTAACTTGCCAGTGCATGGCAATCGTTTACTTTCTGATGCATCCAGAATGGGCTGATAGGTCACAATTACACATCTGCATCAGCCAGATGTGCCTGCGCCTATTTAAAGGTTTCACTGTCTTCCTACTACACGTCATGAGGCCTAGACTTGTGCAAATAAGCAAAGACATGATCTCTTGACCTAAATACTGTACACATAGATATGCAATGATGTAAACATTATGTTGGTGAAAGTCTCCTGTCCAAGGGCTGGGGCATCACAAAGGGACTCCCGTGGTGCAACACATTGATGAACCAGCTGTACCCATAGCCCAGCATCCTAGACTAGTGCGGAGTCTTCTTCAATCAGAAGTTCTGAAAGAAATCCACTCTTTACCTCCAAATGACATCATTAAACCGGTATTGAATCCTCCTCCCTGGGTTTCTCACATCATAGCTGTTCCAAAGAAAACGCAGTCGATGAGATACGCTTCTGTGCAGACCTGAGGCAGGCAGACAGGGCCATTGGGCGTGAAAGACATGCAGGAATGCACCTGCACGACATGAGAAGCCTGCACTCAACAAAGGATGCCACCAGATAGAACTGGCTGTACAATTACGATAAAGAATGTCCTTCTGTACACACATGGGCTTGCTCAGAAAGAAGCGCCTACGTTTCGGCATCTCGGCTGCTGACAACTTTCAAGAGAGCACTCGCCAGGTGATCAGACACACCAGGAACTGTCTCAATTACAGAGAGGGCATTTTAACATTCAGGTCCATCCTGCAACAACATGAGTCTGCATGTCCAGGTCATGGCAGGATTGACACTCAATGTGCTTTCTGCAGCTTTCATCTACAATTCTTTGGACATATATTTTCAAGCAAAAGCATGAGACTAGATCCAGGAAACGTAAAAGGCAGTCTTGGAAATCTCTGCTCGGAGTGACATTAGCGATGTCCGGTCATTCCTGGGGATGGCAGCTGGTACATCGACGATTTCCCTGCTAAGAGCACGCCGCTGAGGACACTCACCAAGCAAGGCGTGGTGTTTCAATGGTCCTCCCTGTGTGAAGATGCTTTCCAACAAACCAAATGGGGCATTGCCTCGGCAAATTACTTGCCATACTCTGACCCATCTCTATGCTCCGAGGTGACTGTGGATGCTGGTGCAGTTGGCCTGTGGCCAAATGTGCGTAACATAGACCGGGGAGGGAATTGCCACGAACAGTGATTATTTATACCAGCAAGAGTTTATCATACGTCAAATAGCGGTACTTGCAAGCAGAAAAGGAAGGGTTTGCTGTAGTCTGGGCCTGTGAGCATTTTCAGAAGTTCTTACTTGGAAAACCGTTTACGATAGCAACTGACCTTCAGGCTTTGATGTAAGATTCCAACACACAGAGCGATGCAAGATTATGATTTCAATATTATTCACAAGCCGGGGAAAGAATATAATCCCACTGCTTTCAAGTCCCGACATCTGCTACCTGATCTGGTGCTAGATCCGTCCATGGCGGAAGAATGCATCAATTTCATCAAACAGACCTGGGCGTTAGGACCAGTGTCTATTTCATTTACAAATGAGCGTACGCATCAGGATGAAACCCTGCTCAGAGAACAAGAACTAACAACATCACGATGCTGGATCCCTGTGATTCTGCATGATGATCAAGGAAGCAACGTACCAGTAGCTGACCTGTGTGCTTTCAAGGAAGTACAGGAGCCGTAATCTGTCTCTGCTGACAGACTGCTCATGCGGGGCACTAGCCGGCTTGTTTCCGCTCAACCTTCGACAACAAATAGTTGATCTCGCTCATGAGGGACATAGAGGAGTACTTCACACCAAGGGCCAGATTAGAGATACCATGTGGTTTTGCCGGATTCAATGAAATCGGGGAAAAAACCAAACGATCTTGTCATCTGTGTCACTGTACCATGAGGTCTGAGAAACTTGAACTGCTGCATACGTCGGAACTGCCTTGACTGTGAAGGCCAAGGTTGCATTCGACTCTTTTGGCCACTTAAGGTTGGCAAGTAATTGCTGGGAGTGATGGCCGAATACTCACGATTCCCCATCGTACAGGTTGTGTCGTCCACATTGCAGCAGCGGTCATTCCGGACCTGGACATCATCTTCTCAGCGTGGGGTATTTCAGAAGTTCTCAAATCAGACAATGGGCCTTCTTCCAGTGGGACATAATTTGCCGGTTGACAGGAAAGAGACAGGAATTCAATTACTCCAGAGTTCACTTTTAGGAGTGCACTCCTTGCTACCAGAGAGAAGTCCTAATTGTATTAGTCCCTTGACCTTGGAGACCTCAGGCAATAGGTCATATGCCCTTATGCCAACCCACAGCGAATGGCTGCCAAGTCAGTCATTGACATCCTACTGAATGACAGCTCCAGAGGTAGCTCCTCTGCTATGTTCAGTAGTGGTCAGACCCAGTGGAGGGATGGTGAAGTGGCCTGTCAAGTGTCACTGAGCTGTCATCCACAGGATGGTCTGAGAGAGGGATCTGTCAGACCTCTCAGGCGTTTGATTGGAGCTCTCTGTGCGCCCCAGAGAAGGAGGTGGGTGTCAGGGAGCAAAGCTCCGGATTCTGTGGGCAGAACCTTGTTGAAGCTTGCACACATGTAAATACTTGTAAAATAAAGATGCCAGCAAAAGGTAAAAACTACAGCCTTATAGAAGGCTTCTGTGCCCTCATTGCAGGAAAAGGACCTTCAGAACTACACTACCGAAGCACCCCTGGGCCAGGAACTACTTGACCAGGCCTACGTTGGGCGAGGCACGCATGCGCATGAACACCAAAGCCAAAGCACGGGGCTTGTGCTCGAACACACGACCTGAGAGGACATGTTCACCGGAGCTCCAGCTACGGGGACCAGCACGAGGGGCCACGCCCCACCACTCTTCTTCACAGGCCCCTCGCCTGCACAAGATAAGTTGCGCACGCGCAGGGGGTTCAGCCCGGCATCCTAGATCCCCCTGCTTCTCCGAAGCTAAGTCTCTGTCTAATTCTCCTTCGGTGCCATAGGCGCTAGCGTGGTTGTTCCGTTTGCATGCATAACTACGAACTACAGCCAGAGTAGTGCATATACTCTGCATATAATTAGAATACCTAATTAGCCACGCGGCATGCACCACGTTCGCCCTTGATTTGTGCGACTCAGCAAGTCACGACCCGTCACATGCGACAGATAGCACGAAAGCTTGCCCGAGGAGGCGAATTTGACTAAACCCTACACCCCAAGGCATAGGTGCTGCACGGAGCCATGTGCGGGGCAGAACCGCACAGCTAAGGCAAACTATCACGTTGCATGCAACTAACACTGAGGCAGGAGGCAGGAGGCAAACTCTGAAAGGGTCACTAATCTGGCACATGTACAATGTGTTGCATATGAGTGTGTGTGTGAAGAAACATGTATAGTAATTCCTGCTCTCTTTGCAGCATTGATACTGCTCCATAACTGGACCTGAGAGTGCGCACGCAGGAGGCCAGCGCTCACCCCAGAGCTAAGTGCCTTTATAACCTTAAACAGTGTTGAGTGCATGTATGTTAGTGAATGTAATGTAATTGCATTTTATTGTTCTTTCCTGCGTCCCCTGTCCTATCCACTTCCCCTCTCCTAACCCTCTTTCCGGTTATCCTCGCAAGCTGAACCTATCCAACCAACTACTCCCTAGCCCTCTTTCCCCACTGGGGTCTCCGAGGCCTGTGTGGGCTTTCGCTTGCAGGTGCCCAGACTGCAGGGGGGATGGTTGGTTTGTGCCACTCCTGGACCTGGAAGCCGGACACGTGACAGTAGCACAAGCCCAAGTGTGACAAGTCCCTGAGTGGTACGAATCGCCAGGCCATGGAGGAGCTTACAAAAGTCCTGCAAGACTTGCAGGCCGGACTCGCTGCTACAAGGCAGGACTATGCAGTATTAGCAAAGCTACTGCGTAGTTTGACCACACAACAATCTCCCCTCCCTCATGAAGGTCCCGTTTCCACCCCAGTCCAGGTACATGTCTCCCCAGAATCCGTAGTACCATTAGCCCCACCTGAAAGATATTCGGGGGATCCGCAGAAATATCAGACCTTCCTAACACAATGTAAACTTCCTTTCCTGACGAAACCAGTGGCCTTTAAAGTAGCCCAGTCGAGAACAGCCTTTGTCATATCTTACCTCACCGGGGATGCGGCGGCCTGGGCAAACCCTCTAGTACAAAGGGATGATGGGGTATTGTATGATTGGGAGGAGTTCCAGTCAGAATTCGGAAAAAAATTCAACCGTAGGGCGGCAACCATGTGTAAAGACTGGGAACTCTTGACCCTTCGGCAAGGAGGTAAGAAGTTGGTGACTTATGTCACCACTTTAACCGATTGGTGGCTGAGGCGGAATGGCACCGAGAGAAGCAGATGTCCCTCTTTTACCAAGGCCTGAGAGACGATCTGAAAGATCTAATAGCTCAGGTAGATCCCCAGCCCCAAGATTGCCCAGCCTTGATAGACTTGGCTTTACGCCTAGACCACCGCCGGGCCGAACGTCGAGGAGACAAGAGACGTGCTGATCCGTGTCTGATAGCACGATTGGATCAATCGCGTGTCTCACGGCCCGTAGGGCCTGCTGAAAGAACATCTGGGGATGAACCCATGCAGATTGGGTCCATTCGGGGACCGCTTACTAAGGAAGAAAAAGACCGTAGACGAAAGGAAGGGCTCTGTTTGTATTGTGGTGCCACGGGACACTTCGTGAAGGAGTGCCCCACAAAACCTAAGACAAAGGGAAATGCCTCAGCTCGACAGTTGTAGGGGTAGTATGGTCGAGCCAAGCAATGGAAATTACCCCAGTCATTGGACTTTTGAATTATGCTCCCCACGTAGAGTTTCTGGGCCAGGAGGTTCTAGTTACCCTTCTCTTAGATTCTGGGGCTATGGGTAATTTCATCGACATTGCTTATGCCAATAAATTGGGAGTACCCCTACGCCGAAAAGATGTTCCGGAATCAGTGAAAGCTGTGGATGGTACAGTGTTGTGTTCCGGTCCTATCACACACTGTACACAAGTTTTAATTTTACAGTGTCAACAAAATCATAGGGAACATATCCAGTTTGACCTAATCGCAGCCCCCCAGTTCGGAATTATCTTAGGTCTACCATGGTTTTATAAGCATGATCCACAGGTGACCTGGTCGGAAGGCAAGGTATTGCTATCTTCTACAAAATGTTTAACGCATTATTGTAAACCCGAACAAGACCTAGTGCTGGCACAACCTGCCAGAGGCGCCCTGTGCAGTACATCTGTGGAGGGTGTTGACCTAAGCACCCTGCCCCCAGAATATCGGGAGTATCAGGAGGTGTTTAGTAAACAGGCTGCTGAAACCTTGCCACCTCACAGACCATTTGACTGCCGTATCGACCTAGAGCCGGGTGCAGTGTTTCCTTGTAGCCGCATTTTTGCGCTTACAGAAGCTGAGACGCTACACCTAAAAAAGTACATTGACACCAATCTCAAGAACGGGTTCATTAGACATTCCAACTCACCGATATCTTCACCTCTCTTCTTCATACCCAAGAAGACCGGTGATCTGGGAACGTGCATTGACTACCGTGGGGTAAACCATATTACAATTAAGAACCGATACCCACTACCCCTCATTCCAGTGCTGCTGGACCAAGTATGTCATACAACAGTCTATACTAAACTGGACCTATGCGGAGCCTATCACCTGGTACGAGTACGAGCCGGTGATGAATGGAAGACAGCATTTAGGACCAAATTCGGCTTGTGCGAGTATCAGGTCAGCCCTTCGGCCTGTGTAATGCGCCAGCAGTGTTCCAACACTTTCTCGACGAAGTCCTGTGCAGGTACCTGGACGTATTCGCAGTAGTATACATAGATGATATACTTATATACTCTCAAAACATGCATGAGCATGTGAAACACGTTCGTGCTGTGTTGCAACGCTTACGAGAGCATCATCTGTATGCTAAGATCAAGAAATGTGAATTTCACTGATCCACGGTTGAATTCTTAGGGTATATTCTGATGCCTGCTGGAGTGCAGATGGATCAGCGAAAGGTAGAAGCTGTCCTCGAATGGCCAGTTCCCAAGTCGGTCAAAGAAGTGCAAGCCTTCTTGGGATTCGCCAATTTTTATCGGTGCTTTATTAAGAATTTCTCAGACTTAGTAACGCCCATTACAACATTGCTCAAAAAGGGGAAAACATTCCACTGGAATGAGGCCGCAGAGCAAGGCTTTCAACAATTAAAACAGGCTTTCACCTCGGCGCCGGTATTAAAACACCCAGACCTAGCCTTACCGTTCATTGTAGAAATGGATGCCTCAAGTTACGCCCTTGGGGCTGTATTGTTGCAACGAGACCCTCAGACAGGCTTATTGCATCCGGTGGCTTTCTATTCTCGGAAACTGCTTCCGGCAGAGGCCAATTACGCTATCGCTGACCGAGAGTTATTGGCTGTAAAAGCTGCATTCGAGGAGTGGCGACACTACTTATTAGGGACTCGTCACACCGTAACAGTGATCACCGAACACCGGAACCTGCAATTTATAAAAACGGCAAAAACCCTCAGTCCTCGTCAACTACGTTGGGCGTTGTTTTTTGCCGACTTTGACTTTTTGATTACCTATCGCCCGGGTGCCGATAACCGAAAAGCAGATATTCTGTCAAATTATCCAGAAGGGGAAGCCAAAGAGGCATTAGAACCTTGTACTATAGTGCCTGCTACATGTATCATCAGAGTAGTAGGAAGACCCAACATCTTTGAGGATGTACTCAAGGTCATGTCAGTGCAGGAGTTGCAGGTTTGGTGTTCCAGAGGGCTGCAGCATTTGTTAGTGAATGGCATTCCGTATTACGCCAAAGCTCTGTATTTACCCACAGTGCAGTTGCAAAAAGAAATCATGCAATGGTGTCATGATGCCCCTACAGCAGGTCATACGGGTATAACTAAGACCCAGCAAAATGTAGCTCAGCATTACTGGTGGCCCACTCTGAACCGTGACATACGTCTATACGTTTCAGAGTGTAATATCTGCGGCTGACAAAAAGCCAGCTATCAAAAACCTGCAGGGTTGTGGCAACCTCTGCCCACACCACCAACTTCCTGGCATACAGTCACCATGGACCTAATTATAGATCTACCGCCCATTCAGGGTTTCACTTCCATTCTGGTAATAGTCGACTCCCTCACCAAAATGAGTCATTTCATCCCTTGTAAGGGAACTCCCACGGTGGGAGAACTAGCAGAACTATTCTTGCAGATCGTAGTACGGTTACATGGCTTGCCAACAAGCATAGTTACAGACCGTGGCCCTCAGTTCACTTCACGCTTTTGGCGGGCTTTCTGCCAATTGATAAACATGGAAGTGAGTCTGTCTTCTGGTTATCATCCAGAGACCGATGGCCAAACAGAAAAAGTGAACCAGGGTTTGGAGCAATATTTGCACTGCTATACCACCAGCGCTGAGACATCCTGGATGCAGTATTTCTGGCTAGCAGAAATTGCTTACAATAATACCGAACATACCTCCACTAAATGTACCACATTTTTTGGTGCCTATGGTTTTCATCCAAGGGTATTGCCCACGGCTGGTAATTCCCCGCCAGTAGATTCACCCACATTGACAGGACGCCACGCCCATGCCCAACAAATTTGGACCCACATACGAAAGAATTTAGAAGTTGCAAAAGCAACCTATAAGACCTATGCCGACAAAAAACGTCGAGAAAGCCCTCCGTACCAACAAGGGGATCGGGTGTGGTTGTTCACACGTAATATTAAACTGACTGGACTACATAAATTACAACACCGGTTTCTGGGTCCATTCACCATTTCTGCCATAGTCAGCCCAGTAGCAGTGAGGCTGAGCCTGCCCAGCCAAATGAAGATCCACCCCACCTTCCATGTCTCACTGTTAAAACAGCCCGCCCTACCATTCGTACAGAAAAGCCACCGCCCATAATTATCCAAGGTCATCCGGAATATGAAGTGCAAGCTATCTTGAATTCCCAACAACGAAAAGATGGGTTTTATTACTTCTTAGATTGGGTGGGGTATGGGCCGGAATAGCGAACTTGGGAGCCGGCCCGGAATGTCCATGCTCCTAGACTTGTTAAAAGGTTCCATCTAAATTACCCAGACAAACCCAAACCCAGATCCTTCTGTGCGGGGGGGAGTACTGTCAGGGAGCAAAGCTCCAGATTCTGTGGGCAGAACCTTGTTGAGGCTTGCACACATGTAAATACTTGTAAAATAAAGATGCCAGCAAAAGGTAAACAACTGCAGCCTTATAGAAGGCTTCTGTGCCCTCATTGCAGGAAAAGGACCTGCAGAACTACACTACCCAAGCACCCCTGGGCCAGGAACTACTTGACCAGGCCCACATTGGGCGGGCACGCGCGCACGTGCACACCAAAGCGAAAGCAGCCGGCTTGTACTCGAACACACGACCTGAGAGGACGTGTTCACCGGAGCTCCAGCTACGGGGAACAGCACGAGGGGCCACGCCCCACCACTCTTCTTCACAGGCCCCTCGCCTGCACAAGATAAGTTGTGCCGCGCAGGGGGAGGTCAACAATACTGGGGAATTGCCTGCCATTAGTCGCGTTACGGAGCGGACAACAGAGAGCCATCTGAAGCAGCAGAGGGGCACGCGCAGGGGGTTCAGCCCAGCATCCTAGATACCCCTGCTTCTCCGAAACTAAGTCTCTGTCTAATTCTCCTTCGGTGCCATAGACGCTAGCGGGGTTGTTCCGATCACGCGCATAACTATGAACTACGGTCAGAGCAGTGGATATACTCTGCATATAATTAGAATACCTAATTAGCCACGCGGCATACACTGTGTTCGCCCTTGATTTGTGCGACTCAGCAAGTCGTGACCCGTGTTAGGGAGAATTCTCTTATAAGGCTAATTTCCCAAACCTAGTGAGTCCCCCAGCAGCTTTGCTGTATTTTTAGGGTTTGTTTTTTTCTCCTGCTAAGAGCGAGACTCTTTTCCTCCCACTCTTAGGCATGATTTGAGTGTCTTTGACTCTTTGTGTGCTTATGGGCTATGGGGTGTTCTTTCTACTCCATAGGGTATCATCTATTTTTTATGTGTGTGTTACACAGCACCCTCAGTGCAGTAACACAGGGGTGTCATAGTGACCCCCAAACATAGACTCCATACCCTGGGACAGACTACTGTCTCCCAGGGCATGTAAAGTCACCATTGACTTTACTAGTCCTAAATTGTGAACAGAACCAGTACAAACCATCATATTGTGGAAGTACTGGAAGGGCTTAATTATATTGCCCCGGGGTCTGTTTTCAAGGGGGCAATTTCCAGTGCCCCCTTGTCGAGTTTCTGGCTGGTGGCAGTGGTTACCCCGCGAAATATTCCACCGGAATATTCTCTATGGGATTTTCCCATTGATTTTAAACGCACCACTTTTTGGTGCAATGTTAAAGATACCGTGGGTTTATTTATTTAATATTAAACCAACAGACTCTATTCTGATTGGCCCAGTGGTGAGCCGACCGGCTCACCACTTAGCATGTGTTAGTGACAGCTGGGCTGTTGAATGGGGGTTTTTCTGCATAAAAGCAGGGCCTTTGGGACTGGAACTTCAGAAGTCGCCACAGGACCTAAGAATCCAAAGAGGGAAGAAGCTGAGCCATCTGCAACGACGACACCACCGGTGGAGCCCTGCTGCAACTACCTCACCACTTTCCCGACGACAAGAGAAGATCTTCTGCTGGACGAGTCTTCTTCCTCTGAGCTGGTGGGACCAACCAGTTCACCCCTTTCGCGTTCCAAAGACGTCTCTTGGTCGAATCAGCCGTGCCAAGCACCCCGGCGGCCAGATAGCCAACTTCACCACTTTGACCGCGAATAAAAGGAACGCACCTTTTACCGATGAAACTCTGCGGCTGGTTTCATCCCTGTGCAGTGCAACGACTCCATGTTTCCTCCTCAACGAGATACTCTCTTCCCCTGGTCGAAACAATGAACTACAGCCACTGCCAGGAACAACTGCCACCGCTGGAGCTTCCTCTCTCTTTAAGGTACTGTGTCCTGCCTGGACTCCCTTTCTTCGGTTTGCCCAAGGTGACCCTTAAATCCTTGGCTTTCCAACTGGGTTGGACCCAGACCTTCTAACTTTACCTTCTTGAATCGCCCCAACCTCTTTTTGAACATTCTGCAAAGACTTTTAGTGCATTTTAAACCGTGTGATCCTGGGCACATTTCGCTTTGCTCCATTTAAAGTGGGCCTGGCCTATGAACTTTGGCTCTACAGTATATACTGCCTTTATTCCCTTGCTGAGAACTCCTAAAAGTGTTGGGACCTGTTTTATTTCTATGCTCTGCCCTTTTCTCTCCCTTTAACTGAACTATTGGAGTGCCATCAGGTTATGCGCTCACATCTGTTTAACAAATCGTGGTGTTTTAACTCTGACTTGTCTAATAGTTATCAAGGGGGGTGTGTATACTTTACCTGACTGTGTTTTAACTTGCTTTTGATTTAGACTGCTAGTATATTGCCTAAAGTGTGTTTTAAATAAATAATTATATACTTTTTATACAAAGCTCTGGTCAGTGTTTGTTGCCCTATTGTGTATACTCTATATACTGCCCTACTCTTCTTGAGAGAAGTCTGACTGCTCAGCCACAGCTACCAGGTAAATCTGGGTTGTACAGACTGCTAACAATTTGGTTTACTGCTTACTCCTGTAGTCTTAATCTTTTTGCAGTGTTCCCTAAGGGAACTGCACAGGATTCTGCCTAACAACCCGTCACGTGCGACAGATAGCACGAACGCTCGCCCGAGGAGGCGAATTTGACTAAACCCTACACCCCAAGGCATAGGTGCCACGCGGAGCCACGTGCGGCGCAGAACCGCACAGCTAAGGCAAACTATCACGTTGCATGCAACTAACACTGAGGCAGGAGGCAGGAGGCAAACTCTGAAAGGGTCACTAATCTGGCACATGTACAATGTGTTGCATATGAGTGTGTATGTGAAGAAACATGTATAGTAATTCCTGCTCTCTTTGCAGCACTGATACTGCTCCATAACCGGACCTGAGAGTGCGCACGCAGGAGTCCAGCACTCACCCCAGAGCTAAGTGCCTTTATAACCTTAAACAGTATTGAGTGCATGTATGTTAGTGAATGTAATGTAATTGCATTTTATTGTTCTTTCCTGCGTCCCCTGTCCTATCCACTTCCCCTCTCCTAACCCTCTTTCCGGTTATCCTCGCAAGCTGAACCTATCCAACCAACTACTCCCTAGCCCTCTTTCCCCACTGGGGTCTCGGAGGCCTGTGTGGGCTTTCGCTTGCAGGCGCCCAGACCGCAGGGGGGATGGTTGGTTCGTGCCACTCTTGGACCTGGAAGCCGGACGCGTGACAGTGGGACCTTCTCCTGTTGTACCTGTTCTACAAATCCCTGACTACCTGTCAGTTGTCTGGGCCTTGCCATGTTTCACAGCTTGGCAAGGTAAACTATTCTCAAGGCATTGGTGAACCTGGGCAGGTTGCCATACAGTTTCCTGAGAATAGTATGGAGGATTCTATCTAAATATTGTAACCCTGCTTATGTCTATAGAATGGGAGCCAGATAAATATGTGTGTCCCCCTACCCTGTGTCAAAGCAGCCCTACTAATGGCTTCAGTGAGAATGGCCTAGTGTCTCCTGACCTGACCCCACATCAGCAAGGTGAGCTGGAGCATTTGCTGAGGCAATCTCCCCCCTTGATGTCACTGACACCCTTTATAACAGGATGGTGGGAACCAGACTGTATACTGGGAATAAGTGAACCCACCAAAATTGGGTATTGTGGTGGTTCAGAACCAAGAGAAAGTTCTGACAGCTGATGTGAGATCCACCCTGTGTTGGAACAAAGAGTGTCTGAGGATTCTAGCTGTCAAGAGCTCAGTTCTGAGGAACTGGAGGGATATACAGGTAAAGTCAGTTTTGGATTATGTATGGACACTAGAACTCTGTATTCTGTCCCCAAGACAGAAGCACACTCTTCACTAAAGGGTAACACCTTAGTGGGTCAGCTCTGTGCTGAAAAGTACAGCTGCTGTCATGATCTCTCTGCAGGGTATGGCATCATATCCCTGTCAGTCTGTGCTGAGGAGGAGACAGCAGTTTCGCCCTTTTCAGAGCCCTACTTCGGTGTAAGGTCTTCTGGATTGGTGGCTGCAACTGACACCTGTCAACTGAGCTTAGCCCCTGTTCTGAATGGGAAAATGGATCTCAGCAATACATGTCTGGATGACATGGCAGATTCAACCCCCACTTGGAATGAACTCAAGAGACTGGGTGTCAGGACCTTCATCAGGCCAACTTGTTCAGGAAGACAGCCAAGTGTCAAAATGAACAGGAGCCATTGGCCTTCCTCATGCATGAAGTTGGTGTATGTGGGGACAAGATGCACCCTCTTGTCAGTCAAGTACTTCATGTACAGAACTGGGCAACCCCCACTACCCAAGCCCAAGTGAGGACTTTCCTTGGCCTCACTGGGAAATACAGGAGTAAAGTGGCAGCCTATAGAAATATAGCTGTCCCTCTGACTGCCCTCACTACTCATAGGGGACCTAAAGAGTTCTTATGGACTCCTGAGTGTGAGGAGGCCTTCACTGGCCTGAAAGAATCCCTAGGTCAGACCCCTGGTCTAAGGGCACCTGATTGGAAGAGACCTTTCTTAGTGCAGACAGATGCCTATGACACTGGGATAGTTAGAAGATGTTCACCGCTTAATGACAAAGGTGAGGAACACCCTATATGTCTAGTCAGCTTCCAGTTTAGGAATGGAGAACTCAGTTAGCCCCACATGGAGAAGAGTTGTTTTTCCATTGTATGGTGCCTTAGGAAGTTAAGGTCCTACCTCCGTGGAACTCACTTCACTGTGTATGCTCCCCCTAAGCCTTTGAAGTGGTTGATAGAAGTTAAGGGAGAGAATACAAAGTGGCTCAGGTGGTTCACAAGTCTTCAGGCCTTGAACTCCACTATTTGGGCATAAGCCAGATCCCAAATGTAGCAATGTTGATGGGTTGTCCAACAGGGTTAACCGACTGGAACAGAGGACCCACCCAGGGGTGGATTAGTTCCCCCTGTCCCTTAGTCTGGGGGGCAGGCATGTGTTAGGAAGGATTCTCTTTACTGCACCTTTCCTTACATCTTTATGGAACCCCCAAACTTTTTGCTTTTATTTTTGAATCTGACCTGTACATTTTGCAGTACAGTGAAGCTTTAAGCTTCACTGTACTGGCCTTTGCTCACATGTTATCGGGAAACTGATATGTCCTTAAGGCTGTCAGTACTGGGAAACAGTGTTTCCCTTAGTCGTCTTACTATGTTGCAACTTTTGGTTACTTTGTATTACTTGTAGTAACTTTTGATCATTGCACAAAGCAGCTCACACTGCAGTGCAATGGGTGCATTTGTGTTTTACCCTAGACTAACACTCAAAGGATTTCTTGTTACTCGAGATGTGCTTAAAAGATGGGCTGGTGGCAGCAGTGACTTTTCCCCACTTTGTGTGGAATTTCATTTTAGCTTTACTGCGTTTACTGCGTTTGGCTACTGTCTGTGGCTACTGGTCAAACATGGCTTTGCCATAAGGTTTTTCGCCTTCTTCCTGGCCTCAGAGTCCAGGAAGATCCTTATAAGGACTTCCAGTGCCCGGGAAAGCAGCAGCTTTTAGTGGGCTACCGGAGGGCTTTGTGTCTTTGCAGGCAGGATGTGGGCTGGGTCAGTCTAACCCTAATACACATCCTGGTTTCTGTGTGTCTGAGTGATATACATGAGTGTACCCACCAGTGGTCTTGATTGGACCACTGTGGGGGTGGGTGTGTGGGCTAGTCCTGCTATTGGCTAGTGGGAGTTCAGCTCCTACCTGGCTTTTAGGATAAGAAGAGGGCCCCTGCGCCCATTCTTCAGAGATCCTGGAGAAACTTGAAGGAGCCAAGTATCCTGTCCAGCTGAGAGACCTGTGAAGAAACCTGAAACCTGACTGAAGGAGGCCTGGCAACCAACTTCTGCTGCAGTCCTGGTGGATCCCTGTCTGTCTTGTGTTCTTTAGTAGCCCTGCGAAGGTGCTACGACCCTTGGAATGGAGGGACCATCCATTCCCGATTTCTGCTTGTTGCCCAGTACAAAAACCGCCTTCGGAAGTGCCCTGGAACTGTCCTGTGGCTGACCAGCTTTGTTTTTGAGCTACTGTGCTAATTTCGTCGCCATTCCGAGTTTTCACCTGAAACTTGGCACACCTTCAGCTGCAACTGCAACGTCACCCTCTTGGAAATGTTGGCATCCTAGAACAAAGGGGACACAAGAAAGACTGGAAAGTCCGACTGTGGCTACTGAGTCCTGTTGCATCGCTGTGTGTGGCGTGCATCATCCAAAACCTGCTTACCTGACCCGAGTCCAGTCCCAAGAGGGGGGCTGCATTGTTTATATTTGCATTCCTCGACCGAGAGCCCTTGCACCAGCAAAAGATCCCTTCCGGAGTGAAGCTCGAACCTGCAACCCCTGAAAATAAGGGACCGCAGATTTTTGTAGGAAAAGCAACCTAGGACACCCTTTCTTTGTACTATCAAGACTTGGAAATATTCAGAGTAAGGGGGGTAAGTTACAGAGCTTTTAAGCTACCCCTATACTCCCATTATAAGTCAATGGACTTATAATAATCCTATTTCTTACACAATTGGCTTTGCCAATGCTTGCCTTTGCAGGATTTCTGACTGTTGGGGATAATTTTGGGCATTGAACCCTAACTCAAAGCACCCTTCACTGGACCCTCAAAGACCTTAACCTCAAGACCTTCCTCTTTGCTTATCCAGATCAGGACTGCGAGACTTGTCCTTGGCCTCAAGCCCTGGGATCCTATCTCTCCAGCCCTGAAATCTCTCCACTGGCTCCCAGTGGATGCAAGGATTAAATTCAAAACCCTCTACATTGTCCACAAGGCTTTCTGGGGCCTGGGTCCAAAATACCTTCAGCTATCCCTCCGCAAATACCTCCCCTCTCGAGCTCTTCGCTCCTCCACCTCTAACTCCCTCCGGGTCAATCATTTTTCAAAAAAATGAGCTGGGGACAGATCTCTGTCTTCGGCTGAGACCTCCCTCTGGAACAGCCTCCCTGCCACTCTAAAACTTGAGGAGAACCATCTCCGGTTCTGGAAGAACCTCAAGACCTTCCTCTTTTCTTCTGCCTTCGCTCCCCCTCTCCCCTGCTGATGTGCTCTCTCTTGGCACTGTGCACCTGGCCACCCTCTGTCTCCTGGGTCGAGGTACCTGCTCACCCTGCCACCCTCCTGCACTGCCGCCTGGCCACTCCTTGCACTGGGGACTGTATATGTACCCTTACAGCCCCACCCCATTTTTCTTCTTTTTCTGCACTTATCAGACTTTCCCAGTCTGCTGCCTTAAACACAGCACTTGCCACTTGCTGGCTGCACTACCACTGTTTATTGCCTCCATTTTCTATTTATTTGTATTCATTATTATTTATCTGCTCTCCTCTGCTCTGCTCTTTCCACTCTCCCCCTTCCATGCACTTTTCCCCTTTTCCCATTCCCATGCACTTGCACGTTCTCAATGTCACTGGGCCTTGTAAGATTGTTGTTGTTGTGTTGTGTTCTCCACTGTTCCCCTCCCTTGCCTAGTCACGCTCTGAAACACTTGTGTACGAGCGCGACACAAATAAAATATCATATCATACACCGGAGACCCTACCTGAATTTTTTTCCTGCTTACTAAATTCTGTGGAACTGTATCCTGAACAATAGGGCAAAAAGCCCCAGACAATTTAGGGCTGGACAATTTTAGCTAGGGACCCTCTCTGTGGACCTTTTGGCGTATGATACTTACCTATTCATTCCTTTGCAGAAGTATTTGATTTGTATTCTGCATTTGAACCTGTAAATGTATATATGTATTTAGTTTGACAGTATGGTTTGATAAGTCTACCTGCTTGTATTCATTTTTTTATAGTATGTTTTGGCCATAATTAAATAACTGTATTTTTATACATCCTGTTTAAGTGCAATTTGTGACTCCCATTGTGTGACCTCATTGTGGACCCTTTACACTCTCACCCCTCTGAAGAACGTAGCCTAGACTGCTTGTCACTGCTACCTAAATTGGTTTGGCTACAGCTTCCCAGAGTTGTCCCTGTCAAGATATAGGTTGGCCTTCTATATATATGTCCACCAGGCCAGAGTATAGAAAATCAGTCCTAACAATGGCACACGGGGGCCTCCCACTTTGATACGCAGGCGGAGAGGCAAGCTGGCTTCTATGGTACCATCCTTGACTCCAGAGATCAGAGAAGCCAACGGGTTCAGCACCGCCGGTGAGTCGGAGAAATCTGATAGCAAACCAAGCTGTGTTCAGCTGAAGGTTGCAAGTAGAAACATTTTGAACGCAATGAATCCAAATGAGAAAGAACTTGTGTATGTGTTTGAACTTTAAAGAAAGCCCAGTTGAGGTCCAGGTGCAGAGGGGTCCAGCGAAAGACTCTGACTGGGACCTGTTTATGAAACTGCAAGAACCAGAAGGACCTATGAAAGAGTGGCGTGAGGCATCAGAGTGGTCCTATGAGGGTTACATCGAATCCCTTGTACAATCGAAAGTCTCTGACTGGTGGCCAGAGGAAAGCTAGGGGGCGGGAACCCCGCTTTCCAATAGGACTGTGAACTGTAGAAGAAGGCAAGTGTGAACCCGGAAAGGCAAATCCCGCTTTCTGATGAAAATTAGTAAAACATGAGCTGTGTTAAAAATACATAAACTGTGTTAAAGAAGGCCGTAGTGAACCCGTGGGAGGAAGGCCTCTTTTTGCAAGGAGGATTTTAGCCCAACAGAGGGAGATCCTAGGGGCAAAGGGCAATCACCCAACGTACAAGACCACCGAGAGAACCTTTGTTCGTTTGCTTGTTACTTTGAATCAGCAAGCTTTCTATGGCAAGAGACTTTTTCAGGGAAGAGACTTAGCCCCTGAAGGTTTTAATAGTGTTGAACTGGAACTGTGAACCTCGTGCTGACGAGGTCAAGGAGTGTGCTGTGCTCGGGAGTGCCGCCTTGTCCCGTGCTTCAAATGTTGGGAAGGGAGCCCAGCCTCACCATCCTGACTTATCATTTTGTGAACACGTCTTTCTTTTCTGGTGAACATTATCCCACACACTTTTTGTAATTTAGTAGTAAGGATTGGCAATCGTTTTTTTTTAGTGTAGGCCCTTTTTACTTGACAAGACGCTACTAGGACTGCCTTATTATTATTTGATGGTCGTAGCTTGCTCCCATTTTAGAATTCGGTTTAGATTAGGTATTTATCTCACCCATTATAAAGTTCAATAAACACCCTGAACTGTGATCACTTGTGTCTGTTTTTACTGTTGCCACCATGAGTTCCATACAGACCCCGGAGTGCTTCATAACCACCCAATGGCTCGAAGCAGGTCTTTTGAATACCCAACTAATATAACAGCAGTAGAGTGGCAGAAACTTCAATATGAATCATGTCGAACAGATGGAACACATAAAGATAATTCATTTGCATACCAAGGTCATGTTAAGTGGGTGAAGCAGCAGAATAAGAGTTTGGCAAACAGACCAGCCAACTATAACTGTGAATTAAAAGGTCAGAACAATTACCAACAACACAAAGGGGTAACCTTGCTAGAAAAAGACATAAACCAACATTGTTGAAGCCAAAGGGGAACACTTAGGACCCCACTTGTTTGTAAACCCTATTTTCAGAGGAAGAGAGATGCAATATAGGGAGCTGACTTAAATAAGCATTGCCTAATCCAACAAGGAGCAGAAGTGAGAAGAGGCCAATATAAGAATTTAGTTCAAACGGGGGAAAACCAGAGTGACATGAAGGCTGCATTTCTGACAAAAGGTGTACAGAAGGAGAGGTGCCTAACCTGCAGCGCATGTGGTGAACAAAAGTGTGGAGCAAACAGCACCAATGTGTTACATGCTTTCCCCAAAGAAGTAGTTGAAGTTGTTGTTGATCAAATTATAAAGTCTTCTAAGTTTTATCAAGATATACCTAACCACAAGAGTACTTGTAGAAGCAATAGTAGTTGTGCTAGTCCTGGCAGGGGAAGTGCACCAGGACAAAGGACCTTATAGTATAGGCCTGGCAGGTGAGTACACCAGGAAAAAGTCGTTGAGGTACTGTGGTGTCCTTAAGGGTCTTGAAGAAGAAGTGGCAGAACTAAAATATTTTGTTGAACTGTTATTGGATCATCCTGACAAAATGTTTATCACTGAAGCAAGTGCTGTATAAACTGATGCAGATTCATCTAACTTCGTGGAACGAAAGGTTTTGTGAGCAATTGCAGTATTATCCTAACAAAGACATTTGAGTTGATCATAAAGAACTATGGAAACATTCTTAGTTGATGAGAAGTTAATTTGAGTTCTTTGTCACAAGTGTAAGAAAAAAACCTTGTTGGATAATCTTAAATTGTTGGGGGAATTCAAGTTGTAACTCTTGTTGTCAAATTGAAAATAAAAGAACTGAAGTGGAACATTGTTACAAGACAGGATTTCCTCATCTTTTGGAACTGTTGAACAGAATCCTGCTTGAATCTGGGGAATGGGAATTCTCCCAGATAATCAGAAGAAGTAGCTATTGTGGTGTTGTGGAAATTGAAATAATATTGTACCTCCTATCGCATTGTTTGAATGTATGTTGGCCTACGCCAAGTTGTCTAAAAACATTGTGTAAATAGATTCCGCGGCAAGGTCTTGACCTTAATGATTTGTGTAAATCGCCATCTTGGATTTAGCCGCCATTTTAGGTTCTCTTGTAGTGTGGAAGTCACCCTGAACAACGAAATGTCGGCCGAATGACACTTCGAGTGGGATTCTGGCCGTCGTGACCTCCACACACATGAATAAGTAATATGCCCGCAGGCCACTTGTTGGGGTCGCGAACTGAGACCTTGTCCTATCCCTGACCTATGTGTGAATGAACAACTGTATCAGCGGAACTGATCAAATTGCATACATTATGGGATTGACCTGGCAACGAACCCTAGGCCTGGTCCAAAGAATGGTTAACCCGCGAGGGGGTTGGCCAAGGCTGGATAAAAAGTATAAAAACCCGAGTATCCCAATATTAGCTCTCTCACACTAACACGGCGAACTACCGTTGATGGTTTGTCCTGTTACTCTGAGGGCCGAATAGCTATCCGTATGTCAATTGACTTTTGGTAATTGTTGTAACTTTGAATAAAGCGCTTTGTATGTCCTTTGAAACCGGTGTTGGTGTGTTTTCTTTGGGCTTCCCGGCCTCATATCAATTTTTCTGTTTCCACAGTTGGCGCCCAAATAGGGACCCTCAAGATTGATGCCGGATCATTGAAGGTTGACGCAGACTATCGAAACGGGATCGGACGGTATGATTCTGCGTGCCCGACCGATCGAGACGC
This sequence comes from Ambystoma mexicanum, assembly GCF_040938575.1. Lineage (NCBI taxonomy): Eukaryota > Metazoa > Chordata > Amphibia > Caudata > Ambystomatidae > Ambystoma > Ambystoma mexicanum. Next base: position 10,138,960 of record NC_090925.1, read on the forward strand.
GATAACTCGGCAGCGCTGCACGATCCGATCCTTGGACGATAGTCGTGTGGTCTGACACGGCATCTTGACGAGGGTCCAATTTTGAGGCGGGCAGATTTGCCGAAAACACCAAACGCAAGGTAAAATTTGTTAGGTAAGTCCTTTGTAAACCGTACGGTCCTCCTTAGGTTTGGTCAGGGGCAGTCGTGACCCGGCTCTTAATTTAACCCTGACAATTTGAATTTGGCGTATTGTATCTGCAGACACAATTATTGGACCAGGTAACACCAATTTTTTGAGAAATGCCTGGGAAATTGTCTAGCTGTTTTAGGGCTCTGTTCCGCAGCGATCGACAATCTTTGGAATTTAGCCGTCTGGCACCACAGGAGGGGTCGCCGGCGTGTACTATGTACTGTAAGTATGGCATTGGAAGTATCGTATTTAATGATATTTGGCACAGACAGACCAGACATGCCTCTGAATTTCAGTGGCCAATCAACGGTAGTTTTGAGATCCCCCGTATTGAATACTTAGAATCGATCTTGTTAAAGAAAAAGGCTAGACCAGCAGCCTTTGATGTGCTACCAAATTGGAAGAAAGAAGCGTTGCAGCAGCTTAAAAGTAGGGATAAGCATGCACGTCATCATAAAACAAACGCTGAAAAAGCATTATTATATGATAAAGAAAAGCGGTCAGAATTAGTTAAAAATATGGATAGAGCCTTTTCACTCGGAGTCCAGAAATTTTACCCCTCTAAAGATTTCCATGTTTCTGAGGAATATATTGAGAAATTATTAAATGAACGCAGGCCCGATGCCTCAGCGCCACCTCCGTATGTTTCTGTCTTGGGCACTCTGCCCATTCCTGCTGTTGTTCCTGTTGCTATTCCTGTTCCCCCTGTACAGCCTATTGTTCCTAGTCCTTTGGTTGTCGTTCCTCCACCTATCGCACCGCCCCGTCCCCCTGCACCTGCACCTTTGTTAAATTTACCTATACCGCCGCTCCCGAGTGACCCCGTATTGATCGGAGTCGATCCAGGTGCAGGGTCAAAGATTGTGACTCGTAGTACTGTTTCTGCAGACAGGAAACAGGAATTGTTTGCATGGGCTAAGCATTGCATGGAGAAAGGTGATCAAGCTAATGTTTTTTCTACATTATCTAATTTGAATAGTTTTCCCGAGAAAAATGTTTTTATCGAAGGTTTGGGGACTCATTTGTGTGTGATGTGGGGTAGATTACAAAATTCGGATCTTCCACAAGGGGTGAGAGATCTGAATGCTTTGGCACTTTCGAGGGACACAGAGCAGAAAGTATATGGACATGTGGAAAGATTGTTTGAGTTTAGGAAAGACTTTGAAAAATCACGAGGTGAGGATGATGAGGACGATAGAATATATGTACAGAAGCGGTTCCTTCCGTGCCAAAGAACAGCACCTGAGGAAGTACGAATTTGTACCAAAGATGCGGTTCGATGGATCTCGGATTCGTCGATACCGCCAGACGAAGTGTACGACACGTATAGTCAGTATACAGTAGAGATGCAAAGAAAAGTAATTCATGTGATGGTACAGCACCTGCAAGAAGAATGTGTAAGGAAGAAGGTCAGTTGCCCCATAGAACTATTGGGGATTTGTAAAAGGGCTTTTTCACCCGACACTTCTACAGCTGCCTTAGCGCTCGACCTGGCTCTATTGCTTAGTAAGCGGCCAGAGGTACCTATATCTCAGTTGCCTATGAGAGAGGTTCCTCCGACCTTTGTCCCAAAAGTTGAGATCCCCGCCAACGCGGCGACTGGTGCCCCCGCGGTGGATATCCCTGCACATTATGTATCGCAATTTGTTCACGTCCCGTTTTCACGACAGGAAGTGAACACAATTAGACAATCAGTTCCCAATATTAGGAAAAACCCGACGGGGTTTTACAAAGAAATAGAGTCCGTTCTACAGTCCTCTGTGTTCACCTTGAGTGACATTGGGCCTCATTACACGTTAGGTGGTAAAAAATGCGATTTACCAGCATGGCGCTATTAGCGCGTCCGCCCTCGAAGGAGACCGCTAATAGCGTTCCATTACGAGTAAGCGGACACGCGCATAGGGCCATGCCGGTAAATGACCCTACCGCCATGGCGCAAAAGCACCTTTCCGGCTCCGACCAAAGTGCTGATAGCACCTCCGCCCTCATGCTGCATGCTATTAGCGGTCACCGCTATTAGCGGTCACTGCTATTAGCGGTCACCGTAAAACACCGGAACCGGAAATAGCGTCATCGCACAGGAACGGGAAAGAGCCCGGCTGCCATCTTTAAAAACACAATCCATTGCCATCCCCTGCACTCAGGACCTGCAGCAACACCACAACTGGCAAAACCACTTCCCACAATAACAAACAATGCCCAAGGCCCTAAAGAAAGCCGATGTGCGCCAGCGCAAAGAACGCTTTTCAAACGAGGAATTGAAAATGCTGGCAGACACCCTGGCTGCAAATGCAGACGTTGTGTTTGCTAGCGACATGCGGCGCCCTGCACTCCTGAGAAAAAAGGAGATCTGGGCTGAGGTGGTGCAGAAAGTCAGTGCAGTGGGCTCCACCCCCCACACCGTAAAGGACGTGCGCAAGCGGTGGGATGATCTGCGCCTCCGTGTACGCAGCATATTATCGGCCAACAGGAATCTGGCCATGGGCACAGGAGGCGGAGGAGGATCCCTGATGAAGATGCAGGAGTGGGAGGAGACATGTGCCAGCACCATTGGCATTGAAACCATCGAGGGAGTGGGCCGAATGGAGTGCGGTGTGGCAACAACGTCAGGCGGAGGTGAGTGGCCACGCAAAACACAGCAATGCAAAGCATGAGTTCCTCCCCCAAATGTGAAATGGGAATTAGCTAATGGATGGGGTCATCACACACACATGTACACAACCCTGCATATATGCCGTGCACATCCCCACACAACCACATGCATGCAGCACCTCACACACGTGTCACCCTGACTCATGTCCGGATGACCCACCCATCTGGCCAACAACCTGCATGTCCAAACTAGATGTCCAAATCCAAAGAACTGCAGCAACAACAACATATGCATGATGCACGTTGACCCATCATGATGCTATCCCTGTCTTGCTCCCCCACAGGCTCACAATCTGACAGTGAGGAGCTGGACTCTGCAATGCAGGCCCCACCACCCAAAAAGCAGGCCAAGGGCAAGGATGCAGGCACCAGGCCCAGTACATCGAGGGGCACTGGGAAATCTGGAGTGGCCCAGGGTTCACAAGCCACACACGCACCGACCACACCAAGGGTTGAAATGCCATCCGACACTGTGGTAGCACCCACACCACCCACCCCCACCACTCAGGAGCCAGTGCCAGCCAGAAGGCACGCCGTCCGCAGCCAATAGCTCCGTCGGGGAAGCAGCAGCCACGGCACCCATTAGTGATGTGGACGACCCATGTCTGACACCGGAAGGGCAGCGTACACCCAGCACCCAGCTGTCCCCACACCACAGCCCATGCAACACATCCAATGGCAGCATCCATGAGGTGCATGCCGGAGATTCAATGGATGGGTCATTCAGTCCCGTGGCGAGCTCACCTGATGTTGGCCACATGTAGCAAGCTGCGACGAGGAGTAAAAGGGGCAGGGCCGCAGACGACAGCATGAGCCTGATACGACAGCGCCAGGAGGAGCTCAATGCCCTGATTGCCCGGCAAGTGAGCGAGGCTGCCTCGACCAGGGAGGAGATCCGGGGGTTATCAAGGGACATGAAAGCTGCCTTGGACAGCAACACAACGCGCCTATGTGACGAGATGGCCGCTGTGAGGCAGGTCCTAACGCGCATTGCCGAGGCGATGGAGAGCATGCGTCACACACAGGGAGCAGATCAACCAGCCACCCCCTCGTCTACTAGCTCCGACCAAACAACCATCCTGCGCAGGTCCAGCCGGTCCTTGCGGCGGTCAGACTCACAACCCCCCAATGGTGGTAGTGGAGGAGGGAAGTAGGGCCAGCCTGTCACTGTTGACACTTGGAGACTAATGCAGCACTGATGTGCACACCATGTTTGGTGGAGTTGTGGGGGGAGGGGGGTGAGGGTGTTTGGTGGAGTTGTGGGGGGAGGGGGGGAGGGTGTTTGGTGGAGTTGTGGGGGGTGGCTGGTGAGGGTGTTTGGTGGAGTTGTGGGGGGAGGGGGGTGAGGGTGTTTGGTGGAGTTGTGGGGGGCGGGGGGTGAGGGTGTTTGGTGGAGTTGTGGGGGAGGGGAGTGAGGGTGTTTGGTGGAGTTGTGGGGGGAGGGGGGTGAGGGTGTTTGGGGTGGAGGGTACATGCACGTTTGAATGACATAATGCTCAATACACACGTAATGGCATGGATAATCACATGACTGGACATTGATTATTGTGTGTGTGTGCTTTATTGTTGAAGGGTGCACTGTGTTAATGTCCTCCATACACCCCGTGCCCTGAGCTCCACATCAATTGCACCCTCCTAATCCATGTGCATCAGAAACAATGGTCTATCAGGTGCTGCCGCACAGCACGTCCCTCATGGGCATCGCCACCTGCATGACCTGCAGCCCCCTCTCCTCCATCCTCATCCCCGTCATCATCCTCAGACGGTGGTCGCAGTTCAATGTCAGGGGGCATTGGCACATTCCATCTGATACACATATTGTGCAGCATGACACATGCCATGGTGATCTTGGCCACCTTCTCATGCCCGTACAGGAGTGCCCCGCCCGACCTGCTGAGGCACCGGAAGCGTTCCTTCAATAGGCCGAATGTCTGCTCGATCACCACGCGGGTACGGGTGTGTGCATGATTGTAGTCCTCTTCGTGCCTGTTCTGTGGGTTCCGCACAGGGGTAAGGAACCACCTCTTCAGGGGATAACCTGCATCACCTGCATGGGTGCAACAATGGGTATGTGTAAGTGTCTACATAAAGTGGAGCCTGCACATATCACACAAACAAACATAGCATTTTCACCGACATCCAGTGATCCAAGCACGCATGGCAATCAGGGTAACTGCAATGTGGGAAGGTGAGGTGGTCCTTGCGAGTGGACATGCACCATGCATGCATACGGCAGAGATTGCCATATTCTGGCTGAGTTTCAGTCATTCCTGTTTCCCGGCCGTGGCAACGTTTGTACCACACTGCTAGTATACTGCCATTCCTCATTTGAAGTCACCATGCTGTTTAATGGCACTTCAGTAGTGTTGTACGGGTGTGGCTCACTACAATGGCTACAGGATATCCATTTATATGCACTCATGTGCGCGGATCATTTCTGATGTTGTTCAGCGTACATTTCAGATTTGATTTTTACATGCATGTTGCTGATTTGTGTAATGGGGGGAATGGTATGTTCTGCGCGGTGCATGTTGTTTGGAATGGCCTGTTTGGCATAATGGATTGATATGTTTGTCGTGGCACTCACTTCTAGCATGTGGTTTTGTGTCTGGTCCATTGTGGTCTGCCTCACTGTACAGTGATGCAAATATGTATGTCCATTCTTCTCCTGACACCAGTTCACGCCCAGTTGGAGTATGCATCTCACCCCCCCAATCACGCCCAGTTGGAGTATGCATCTCCCCCCCCACTCACACCCAGATGGAGTATGCATCTCCCCCCCTCACTCACACCCAGTTGGAGTATGCATCTCCCCCCCTCACTCACACCCAGTTGGAGTATGCATCTCCCCCCCAATCACGCCCAGTTGGAGTATGCATCTACCCCCCCCACTCACAATCCATATCACACTGCCATGTGGTTGGCCTGCTACTCACCAAGTAGCCACGAACGTTGTCCAGCATGTCGCTCCATGTATCGTGGTATTGTCGAGTTCCGCAGGACCATTGCATCATGGGTTGAACCGGGATATCGGGCACAGCAATGTGTGATGATCTTGTTGGAGTCACATACCATTTGGACGTTGACGGACTGGTATTGCTTTCTGTTACGGTACACTACCTCATTGGCATGTGGGACCACCAGTTCAACATGGGTACAGTCGATGGCCCCGATGCAACTTGGGATGCCTGCCAGTGAATGGAAGCCAACTTTGGTGTTGGAGAACTCCTGGGCAGTCCGTGGCATATATATGTGTTGACTTGTGTGCTTCAAGAGGGCATCGAGCACCTGGTTCAGTGTGCGTCAGAATACTGGTTGTGATATGCCATGCATCTGACCTACCGTATGCTGGTAGGTGCCTGTGGCCAAGAAGTGGAGCACAGTTACCACCTTCAGTAGAGGGGGGATGGCAGTACGGATGTCAATGAGACTCACAATGTCGTTGTATATCATGTCTACAATGTTGGTGATGGTATCCCGGTCCAGACGGTACAGGGTGTGTATCTGCTCAGGGGTTAGGTTGAATGGACTGGCTCTGATCCTGGGAATTGGTGACTGCCTCTGTGGTATCACTAGGTGCACTGGTGGTGCTTGCTGCGCCTGTCTTGCCCTCCTCCTCCTCCTGCGTCTCCTCTGTGCTGCCTGTTGTTGTAGCTGCTGCACTGCAATCATGTCCTCTAGCCCATGTAATGCTGCTAGTATTGCATCCATCTTCGTGTGGGAATGGGTGTGGGAAGGGGTGTGGTGTGCTCTTTTGTGCTGCCAGTCTCCATTGCCTCCACCTGTGCTGATTTTGTCAACTTGTGGCAGGTAGGAACACTGCTGTGCTCTTTTAACGTGTGGTTCGCGATGCCGGTATTAGCGCCTTGCCGGTAAGGGGTTTTTGGGTCTACTACATGCCAGTATTGCCATGTCCGCATGGCTCGTGATGGCGTGCTATTAGCGCTATGCCGCTATTTCCGGACTGAGGGGGCGCGCGCTCACGGACTTGCCGCTAATAGTGCCACTGTACTTAGTGGTGCCGCTAATAGCGGTATGTCCGGGTCGTAATTGGGGAGGGGATTTACCGATACCGGTAATCCCTTACCGGTAACGGTAAATCCCTACCGCCTAACGTGTAATGAGGCCCATTGACTTGTTATTTCCTGTACTCCCACCCGTAGATGCATGGAAGCAGGTTCGGACAATAGATGATGAGCCGGGGTTGGGAGATACGTGGGCAAATATGATTAGAATTGATGGAGAAAGACCAGCTGGTGAGAAACCGCCACAGGTAATACTTACTTTACCTGATAGGATTGTCGCTAAACTAAAAACTATAATTACAGAGAAAAGGATTATTTGGGACAAGCTTACGGCCTGTGTTCAAGGGAAAACTGAATGCGCCACCGAATTTTTCAATAGATTCGAGCAGGTATTTTCTGACTTCAGTGGACAGGATTTAGGTACAGAGTCGGGGAAGAGGTTGTTCGTGGACAAATTTGTACGTGGATTGTTACCTGACATCCAGTCACAAATTATGTCCTCTGAGAGCGCTTGGCAGGCAAAATCTCAACCTGTGGTTTTGCTCATGGCTCAGTATTATGAGAACCATGTTAATAATGAAAAGGAGAACATCGAAAAGAGAAAGGGTGATTTGAAAACCAAAGTATTATTGCAGCAAATTATTAGAAACCCCTGAGGAGGTACGACACAGACTAGATGTCAGTACGTTCCAAAAGGAAATGCTCCTCTGAGTACTGTGAATATTAATCAATGTGCTTATTGCCGCCAGGAAGGTCATTGGCGAGCACAGTGCCCCATCCTTCGCCAGAGGTCAAACAGTACGTTTAGGGGTATGGGTAGACGACCTAGGGGCCGCCCTGGAGCAGGGGGCCCTGACAGAGGTCAACTTTTACAAGATTCTCAGCAACCTTCTTCATGGGAAAATCAGACCTCGAGTATGGACTCGAGAAACATATTTGATCACCCTTCTGCTGCTTACCTTTCTGAAGAGCTTCCCTCTGATGAGGCTCTATTTTATTAGGATTGCCCGAAGCAGGGTTTGGAACCTTTGCCTATTCCCATTAATCAAAAAGGCCCCTACGTTGAATTATTAGTGGGGAATAGGAAACACCAGTGTTTGATTGACACTGGAGCACAGAAGTGCTCCCTTGATCATTCCAGGGTTCCAAACATCCCACTGTCAGGGCAAACAAATGTTTCCGTAGGGTTTTCTGGTATACCAACCGTCTGTCCGGTTTCTGCGCCGGTATCCGTTTCTTTAGGTCCCTTCACGGAACATTGCCCTTTTCTTCTCACTTCAAACTGTGGTGAGAATTTGCTGGGGTTGAATTTGTTAAAGAAATTGAACGCAGTAATTCATTGTTCTTCGGATGGAGTACGGCTAACGGTTTCACCACAGCAACTTCCTAATTCTCAGTTCTTGATTCGACCTTTACCTCCCGAGTTCAGCATTGTCCCGGAATGCTTGTGGGCGGTGGACGACAATGATGTCGGAGTATTACAGATTGAGCCCGTTAAAATAGTCCTAAAACATGGGGTGAAACTGCCACGCATCCCGCAGTATAAAATATCAGTCGAAGGTGAACGTGCTTTGAAATGCATTGTCTCCGATTTTCTACATCGTGGGGTGATCAAAGAGATTACAGGTAGTTTGTGTAACAGTCCGATCTTACCCGTATATAAGAAAGGCGACAATGCAATTCCATACCGGTTTATAATCGATCTTTGTGCTATTAACCGAGTGGTCACCCCACAATTTCCAATTGTGCCTGATGTGACGATGATATTAACAATGATCCCTGCTACGGCTACGCACTTCAGCGTTGTGGATCTGAAAAACGACTTCTTTAGTATCCCTATACATAAAGAAAGCAGATATCTGTTTGCGTTCACCTTGGGGGGACGCTCATTTACATTTACAAGGGCACCTCAAGGGTATACTGAAAGTCCCAGTATTTATAGTACAGCTTTAAAGGAGCAGCTCGACACCCTTGAATTGCCACCTACTTGCACGCTGCTTCAATATGTTGACGATTTACTTTTGGCTGCAGATTCTGAGAAAGCCTGTAAAGAAGGCACTATACTGTTGCTTGTTCATCTAGCTAAAAATGGTCACAAAGCTTTGCTTAAAAAATGTCAATATTGTTGTCATGAGGTTGCTTATCTAGGCTACCTCCTGTGATAGGAGGGGAGAAGATTGACACCTGAAAGATAAAAAACACATTTCTGGCATGTCTGTTCCAAATACACAGAAGGAAGTCAGAGCCCTGATAGGGATGGCGTCCTACTGTAGGTTGTGGATCCCGAATTTCGCACTAGTGGTAAAACCGATGTTGGCTTTGACGAAGAAGGGCATTTCTCTGCCACTGCCATGGGAATCGGAACATCAACGATCATTTGAGCTTCTCAAAACCGCGCTATGTTCGGCACCGGTTTTGGGTACTCCAAATTATGACAAGGCCTTTGTGTTGTTTGTGCATGAATCTGATGGATGTGCTTTGGCTGTGTTAACACAGGAACACGGATGGAAGAATAGGCTGTGCGGCTACTACTCCGCCCTTGATCCTGTCGCATGCGCTTTGCCAAGATGTTTGCGCGCTATTGCTGCTGCTGCCGCGTCTGTAAAACAGAGTGAGGGAATGGTCCTAGGCCATGATTTGATTTTGATGGTACCTCACTCTGTTGATATCCTATTGAACAAAACCCAAACGCAACACCTCACCTCTGCACGGTTAACAAGGTATGAACTAATTCTGTTTGCCCCTCATATTCAAATTAAGATGCGTTGTGTTCTCAATCCGGCTGAACTCTTACCTTTCCCGCAAAACACTGTTTGCGGTGACGAAGAATCACATGATTGCCTGTATACCACCGAACAAGAAACGAAGGGCAGGATAGATCTCATAGATACTCCTTTGGATAATGCAGAAGGGGAGCTCTTTTGCGATGGCTCCTGCTTCAAACTTTCGAATGGTACATCTACAGCTGCTTATGCAGTTACTACATTGAACAAAATTGTCAAAGCTAAGAGAATTTCGCATAACTCCGCACAGGCCGCAGAGATTATAGCGTTGACCCGAGCTTGTGAACTTTCCCAAGGGCGAAGAGTAAATATATACACCGATAGCCAGTACGCATTTGGGGTGGCTCACAACTTCGGAAAACTTTGGTCGGAAAGAGGGTTCCTGACCTCACATGGAACCAAGATTCAGCATGGCCCTTTGATAGTGCAATTACTTTCGGCGCTCTCACTCCCTAAATGGTTAGCGATTATGAAATGTGCAGCACATCGCAAGGTCATAGATGATGTGGGCAAAGGGAACGCTTTTGCAGATTTGATAGCCAGACAAACGGCCACAGACCTTAGCACGGACATGTATACCTCGAGGGAAATGAGAGATGTTTGCATAATGGATGAAGGTATTGGGTCCGTGCGAGATATTCAGACTCATGCCACGATGGAAGAATCTAGAAAGTGGGCTGAAGGAATGGGGAAACTGGATGACAAAGGGTGTTGGGTGGATACATCCGAAGGGAAATGGTTGCTTCCTGATTCTTATGTATTGGCGATGGTTACGATGGCACACGGTCCTACGCATGTGTGTGCCCAGCAGATCACGAGAATGTTAGAACAGGTTTGGGTAAATGATAAAATTCTGGAAACTGCAGAGAGGCACGTCCAGAACTGCATGATCTGCCTACAGCACAATGTGGGTAAAGGGACAGTGACTCCAAGGGGAAGTTTCGGGCCCCCCTCTGTCCCTTTTGAGGTCATTCACTTTGATTTTATTGAAATGGAGCGATGTAATAATCTGAAATATGTTCTTGTAATTATTTGTGCCTTTAGTAAATGGGTCGAGGCTTTCCCCGTCAAAGATGCTACCGCCACGACCACTGCAAAGATTATGGTAAAAGAATTCTTTCCTCGATTTGGGCTCACGAGGATAATCTGGTCGGACAATGGTCCTCACTTTATCGTAGCAGTAATTTTGCAAATATGCGCAGCCCTAGGTATTGAGAAACGATTTCATTCAGCTAGGCATCCTCAAAGTGCTGGGTTGGTAGAAAGACACAACGGTATTTTAAAGAATAAACTTGCAAAAACATGTGCTGATACCAAACTAAAATGGCCAGATGCTTTGCCTATTGTGTTATTAGCTATGCGTACCACACCTCAGACTAGAACTGGGCTTTCTCCATTTGAAGTAGTAATGGGGAGACCTGCTAATATTTGGGGTCTCCCAAAACCTAAAGCCCTGAGGGAGGTGGAAAATGTATCGCTTGTAGACTATTGTAACCAGTTAACTAAAAATATGTATTTCATCTACCACCAGGTGCATGCTGCTTTACCTGTACGGTTCACGGGCCCAGGACACGATATACAGCCTGGAAGTTGGGTCCTTGTGAAGGCCTACGAGAGGTCTTCCTGTCTCGCGCCTCGCTGGCGGGGACCCCACCAGGTATTGTTGGTCACCAGGACAGCAGTGCGGGTGGCTGGAAAGGAGAACTGGATTCACGCGACGCACGTCAAGAAACTTCCTCACCCGACGCCACATGCTACAGAAGAAGCAGAACCCCTTGCTGATGCTACAGTCTCTGATCCTGGAGTAGCAAACAGCGCTGCGAGTGTGTCGGAGAATTTCTCTGAGCCTGTGGAGCTTGGGGAACAGTCCATTTCGTCTCCGCACTCTCTTGATAAATCACTTCCGGAGAACACTGTTTCGAGCTCCGCGACTTCCGTCGCCACTGACACGTCGCTTCCCTCAGGAAGTGACGATACTTTGCTTCTGGACCAGATAAATTTGGGTACCATCAGGTACAACCTTCGACCACGGAAATAGAACTACGGCACGAGTGTCGTGCATCTGGAAAAGGAAGTGATCGGAAAATTTTGTTTTGTTGAACAAAAAAGGGATTCTGCTGGCTAGGGTTGGGAAGGACTAAGAAATCACGCGACCGTAGTGTCGCCAGCAACTAACATTGGGGCCGTCGATCAAGGAACTACGATGCCTGCCACCTTCACCGCTACTCCCCGCACTGGACTTTTAGATAAGGGGGTGACCAAATCGAACAATGAACAATGTGCCTGGGCCCCGAAAACGTACTGTTGTGTTTTGATTTTGATTATTGTTATTTTTGTAACTGCTGCTGTAGGACTTTGGTATTTTGAAGAAGTCTATCCTTTGAAACCTTTATTACCGACCAAGATCATACCAACTGTTTTGACTCCCTCTGTACACCTTCACACTCTGTCCCCTAGAGACTCCCAACATAGACAAAAGTATTATAATAACACTCTGATGATAGTAATGAATGCTACTCATGCCATTTTTAATAAGAGCAATTGTTGGATTTGTACTCACTTACCGCAACATGGGAACAAGGGACTGGGATGGTATATACATCCTCTACCTTTAACGACTTCTTGCTATGCCTCTCTTAGAGCACTATTCTTTGGCCGATGGAATGATAGCATCTCAGGGAACTTTGATGGAACTAATTTAAATGATTTTGAGAAACGTGAATTGACTCCCCTGGGATGCTCGCTTTTCGCAAATAGAAGTAAACCTAACGTCGCTTCTATTAGGCCGTCTGACAAACTATCTCTTCCTTTTCAAACTCTGATTTCCTTTAAAATGGCTCCGATAGGCAATAAGGATGCTGTACCTCCTTCTTATTCTGTAAATCATAGTCCTGACTCAGTTCCCTTCTGTGTACAGAGAAATGGCACTAGGCCAATGGGAGATTTTGAAACTTGCAAAAATATTGTAAATTTGACTGGGGAAAACAGGCCTCTGTATGTAGGAGGGCCCGTTTATTTTGTTTGTGGTAGTTTAGCATTTCCCTGGTTGCCCAAGGATTGGCAGGGGACCTGTTATTTAGGAATATTGTTACCCGGGGTATTTGTAGCTAGTACCTTGGAGGTTTCTAAGGCTCGCCCACGGCGAAACGACAACGGAGATACCCCTGGACAAGTATTGGGGGACATAGCTAAATCGGTTGTGCCCTTTTGGGGACAAATAGCAAACTCAGAGAACATTAGGGGATTAGCAAGGGTATTGGAGAGAACAATCAACCGGACCACGGACATACTCTACAATATGAACTTAGAGCAAAAGGCGATAAGATTGGTAGCACTTCAAAATCGGATGGCATTAGATGTCATCTTGGCAGAACGAGGTGGAGTATGCAAATTGGTGGGGTCCGCTTGTTGTGTTTTCATACCAGACTCCTCACCAACAATTTTTAAAGCAATTCAGAACTTGCATACTCTCAGTTCTGAAGTCCATATCCCTGTAGGAGACTGGAACCTTAGTACTTGGTTTTGGGATTCTTTGCGATCTTGGGGTTGGAAGGTGCTTTCCGTCATTCTGGTTATTTTAGGGATTCTGTTATTTCTTTGTTGTTGTTTTCAATGCCTCCCAAGTATATGTGGAATGATAGGGGGGTGTTGTGCTCAAGCAGTGAGCGCAATAGGGCATAAAATATATACCCTAGGTACAGCATCTAAAGAATTCATGGTACAAGAGACTTTTATGAACGACCTTATGGCTATAGACATTACAGACAATGATGCGGAATCTATGGATGATAACACATGGAGTTATTTTCAAAAGTATTAGGAACGATGTTAGCACTTGGCATAGGCCAAAAGGAGGGTCTGTCGGAATCGCAATAATATTATACCTCCTATCGCATTGTTTGAATGTGTGTTGGCCTACGCCAAGTTGTCTAAAAACATTGTGTAAATAGATTCCGCGGCAAGGTCTTGACCTTAATGATTTGTGTAAATCGCCATCTTGGATTTAGCCGCCATTTTAGGTTCTCTTGTAGTGTGGAAGTCACCCTGAACAACGAAATGGAGGCTAATTGACATTTCGAGTGGGATTCTGGCCGTCGTGACCTCTTCACACATGAATAAGTAATATGCCCGCAGGCCACTTGTTGGGGTCTCGAACTGAGACCTTGTCCTATCCCTGACCTATGTGTAAATGAACAACTGTATCAGCGGAACTGATCAAATTGCATACATTATGGGATTGACCTGGCAACGAACCCTAGGCCTGGTCCAAAGAATGGTTAACCCGCGAGGGGGTTGGCCAAGGCTGGATAAAAAGTATAAAAACCCGAGTATCCCAATATTCGCTCTCTCACACTAACACTGCGAACTACCGTTGATGGTTCGTCTTGTTACTCTGAGGCCCGAATAGCTAACTGTATGTAAATTGACTTTTGGTTATTGTTGTAACTTTGAATAAAGCGCTTTGTATGTCCTTTGTAACCTGTGTTGGTGTGTTTCCTTTGGGCTTCCCGGCCTCATATCAATTTTTCTGTTTCCACAGTGTGACTTATACTGTTATATTTCTTGTTGATAAACTGCCATATAGTTCCTTGTTGATTATGTAAATAAGTGTAAGGGTCAGAAACCTTTATGTTAGTGTGTTTTCCTTTAGTCTTTTTTAGGCAAGGGAATCCCGGTCAGGGTCGGGATAGTGACAGCTTTATCCAACCTTTTGAGTGAATAAAATGGCATCTTTTGAAAAATCTTAAGAAAGTAGTTTGCCTCACATTTTTGACTCCTCACAATTCTCTCTGACCTCACACATTCCACCATCCATCCAAGGACTTTGCAACAGAGACCAACATTATAATACCCCCCACGGCCCCCCACACACAGGAGTAAATGAGTACATACAGTAGCACTCAGTAGAATTTTGCTAACGTGCATTTAGCTTGGGGGTAAAGAGCACATTGATCCGAGCAGGACAAGAAATTGTACCACACACTTTTACAGCTTAAAACGTGACACGGAAAAGCATAACATAACACAGTGTAGCACAGCAAACCTAGCTCAGGCTAGAACTTTAAAAAGAGCGGGGCATAGATAATGCAGCTCAATGAAGGCAAATAGCAAAATATGGCATTGCTTTTCATCCCAACCAAATAGTGGTGCATCCCAGCAGAAACAAGACCGCAACGGTAGTGTGTCTCACGCACACACACACACACACACACATAACCTGACATAACGTAACATGTTTGGGACACAATGCTGTACAAAATTAAGGTTAACATATGGCCCCAATTTTCAGGGAAAGTCCTAGATTTCAACATTTGGTCCCTGTCTTATCTGTGTTCTCAAAAGTGTCCCAGATTCTTGCTGTTATTTACCAAATGCTCCTGATTTTTCAGAGCAATTTCTCTTATTTGTAGGTGGCAGGATTCGAATGGTAAGTTATTTGTTATACCTTTTGTTTAAGCCGCCATCTTGTTTCCTATCAGGAATCAACTGATTCCAATGGCACGGCCTGGGCATCCCAAAATGGAGGATACTCAGAGCACCTGTCAAATTCAGCATGGAGCTGCCACCAGCCCATACCCTGCTCTGTGGGTCACACACAGGTGCCCAAAAACATACACTAGGGGCACAGGCTTGTACCCCCTACCCATGGGTGCCATAAGGGTTTCACATGGGTCTGTACACCAAACCAAAAACAGGAAGAGCTGCACTGCCAGGAGACCCACATGGACTCCTGGGCAGAAAACAATACAGAACACAAATGCACTAATAGCCCAGCACATGCGCATGACGATCCTCACTCGTTTTTTACCTCCGTTGTAAAGGAATATATATATATATATATATATATATATATATATATATTTTTTTTTTATTTTTTTTCATTAGTCTTGTACCTACCTCCTAGGTAGTCGATATGTCCGTCCTGCCTCCAACTATGTGATGTATAACTTTTGCATTGATTCCGAGGGATGATGTTTAGAGCGCATTCATGTGTTTCCTGTTATATATATGAATAAGGTACCTTGCAGAACATGATGCTGTTATTGGTGCATCCACAGAGCCACCGACGGCAGAGCTCACCATGATGTGTCCCACAGGGAATCCCCCTGTGGGACGTAAGGCAGTGGGAGCACTGCCGATATGTGGAACTCGAAGGACGGTTGACTGTGATAATGCGAATAAAGTAGGTGGTTAAATGGAAAAATATGCATGTTATACAAAGTCCTGGAAGATGGGGAGGATAGAAATCCATCTCTCTAAATACAACAAGTTTTATGATTGACATTAAGATCTCATAGACTATTATAAAGATGCTACTATGGACAATGGATTATGATATCTGAGAGCTAGCATGACAAATTAATAATCCAGAGTATGTTAGATGTAGAGAAAGGGGGTGTTTTTTATAATAGCTAATACACAACACTATTTCCAGCACGAGCACATGAACGTTGCTAAAACATGCAGAATATGACTCACATACTAAGTAATTGTCAATGTAACGTAAGACTGTAGCATTGATTAATGCGACATGTCGAAATTATGAGGCATTATGTGACACTATTGTTTGATTCACGCGCATGCGCATATTCTTAATGAATAATACACTATGGGGGTCATTCCGAGGTTTGAGGTAAGTACCGGGCTTTACCGGCATGGAGCAAACAACGTGTCCGATTTGGTAACAGACCGCTAATTGCGGCCTATTACGACTTCGCAGGCACGAGCTTTGCGCCATGCCGGTGAAGTACCTAGCGCCATGCCGCAAAAGGGCCTGAAAAAGCCCTTACCGGCATGAAGCGCACCATACTTAACAATACCGCCATAGAACAAAGTGGAAACAGCGATGTCCGTAAATAACGGTGGCCGTAAATTACGGGCACCGTTAAATAACGGAACCGGAAATATCGTCATCGCACAGGAAGGAGTGCGGCGGCCATCTTTAAAAATACAATCCATTGCTATCCTCAACAGGCAGCACCCTTGGGAGCATTTTGAACCCTGGAAAAGGCCATCAGAATCTGGAGGAATGCTAAAAGCACCCAAGAAGACAGCAGACCGGCTCCGCAAGCAACGATTCAGCCCGGATGAATTGCAGGTCATGGTTGACACCCTTGAGGAGCACGCTGACATCGTGTTCAGCAGGGACATGCGCAGAGAGCCGGTGCTCCGGAAAAAGAACATCTGGGCACTAGTGGCCAAGAGGGTGAGCGCAGTCGGCACCACCCCCCGCTCCCCTAAGGACTGCCGCAAGCGGTGGGACGACCTGCGGCTGAGGGTGAGGAGCATCCTCTCTGCCAACCGCAGACAGGCCCAGGAGACCGGAGGGGGCCCAAGTTCCCCGATGAAACTGATGCCATGGGAGGAGACTTGTGCCGGCCTGATCGGACAGGAATCAATAGAAGGCGTCGGCAACATGGAGTGTGGGGCACAATCATCCGCTGATGGAGGTGAGTGTCCAAAGTCAACACTGCCAATGCCAATTCCATGATATACACTTCCAAAGGCCCTGCCAAGGAATCACGGCATGGTGCCCTCCCCCCCCCATCAAAATCATGCCGAACGAACTGCGACCCAAGCAAGTTCCAAGTGCAAGGGCATAACGCACATCACACATAGTGCACGAACTGACACATCCCATGATGCACACTGTGCAGCTGGTGTGGCCAGTGTGCGAGTCAGACTGCACAGTACCCGGCCAGGATGACTGACACCGACACCTGCATACATATCACACCCATAAATAGAATGTAGTGATGTTGCATACACAAATGCCCACAAACCCCAAATGACTGAATATGTGAATGTAGCCATGAATGTAAGTTGCGTCTCAAATCATCACTCATGCCGTCCCTCTCTTCTACCCCCACAGGAAGTGAGCATGACAGCGAGGACCACGAGACCAGCTGTCCCACCACATCCAGGGGAAAGGCAGGGTCTTACGCATCCCAGCCAGGAAGGACACACCCACACCGGCTCGTGCAAGGCCCATGGAGGGTGCACCACCGCTCCCTGCATTGGCAGCAGGTACATTGTCCACCCCAAGGTCCGAGGAGTCCAGCATCGCTGGGGAGGTGGCAGCCACGGCCCCCCTGGAAACCGTGGACAGCCCCTTGTCCACTGGTGGAGTGGCAGAGGACGACTCATACCTAATCATCCACACCCCAGAGACCAGCAACTACCCACAGGTGTCATGCAGCGACTCAGGGGAGCCAGACACACCTGCCGATGTGCCCGTGGAGAAGCACAGGAAAAGGCCAATCCTGTGCCCAATCCCCCAGCCGGAGCCCTGTCAGGGCATGGAAGCCCAATCCCCTGTGCAGGGCCGACACCCCATCAGCCGATGCACAGCGTACAGCGCAGCTCACTGCCCTCATCACTGAGGTGATGCAAGACAATCGCCACGGCAGGGAGGAGTGTCGGGAGGAACTAAGGGCAATGCGGCAGATGGTGACGGACAGCCAAACCGCCTATGTGAAGTCCTCGGACGCATTGCTGATGCCCTTGAGGCTGCGCGTCCTTCTCAGCCGGCTCAGCATGAGGACACCCCCTCCAGCAGTCACTCGAACCGGACGAGCCCACTGTGTCATTCACTACGTTCCCAGTGCCACAGGGACATGGCTCCCCCGGGCCCCGGGAGTGCGGAGTGACTTGCATACCTGCCCCTAGATGGACACCATGGGACTACTGTTGGGGATTTGGGGGGAGCTGGAGGGGGGGTGTGTTGGGGTGTTGGGGGGAGGGGGGTGAGGGTGTGTTGGAGAGTTGGGGGAGGGGGGAAGGGTATGTTGGGGAGTTGGGGGAGGGGGGTGGGGTGGTGGAGGGTTTGTTATACACTTATGCACGTACAATTTCAATACACCGTTTGTGTTGTAAAGATAAACCTGTGTGGACATTCATCATTGAGCATGTGTATTCTGATATCTGACAGTGCATGGTGTACATGTATCCCCACACCCAGTGCCCTATGTCCCCATGTCATGACACCCTCTGCTGACTTGTGTTTGGGTTTTAATGTCCAATCAATGTTTGCCACACGACATGTCCCTCCTGTGCATGGGCACCATGATGCTGTCCTGCCCCTTCCTCCTCCTCCTACCCTTCATCATCATCTGGTGGTAGCAGTCCCATGTCAGGGGCACGTCCAAGGGATGCACATATTGTGCAGCATTACACATGACATGGGGGGCTTGGACACCTTCTCGTTGCAGTAGATGGGTGCCCCACCCGACCGGCTGAGGCGACTTATTCGTGCCTTCACCAGGCCAA
This sequence comes from Ambystoma mexicanum, assembly GCF_040938575.1. Lineage (NCBI taxonomy): Eukaryota > Metazoa > Chordata > Amphibia > Caudata > Ambystomatidae > Ambystoma > Ambystoma mexicanum. Next base: position 10,157,861 of record NC_090925.1, read on the forward strand.
GTGCCTGTTTCATCACCACATGTGCACAGGTATGGGCAATATTGCAGGCCTCCTCAGGTCTGTTCAGTGGGTTTCTGACAGGGGTCCAGAGCCATGGCGTGACGGGACAGCCACCATCACCTGCATGTGTAGGGAATGAAGGTAAGTGTTTGGACTTTCATGGTGGACCACTGAACTAGTCTTACATGGCAGCAGGTCTTTTCTGCCCATACGCACATGTCCATGGATGCATTGACCCCATTCCTTGCCCCACTATGTGTCTTGTGCAATGGAATGATGTAGGGGGTAGCATCTTCGAGATGGTCTATGGACTATGGCACGCACATCTTGTGGAACAAGCATTGTTTATCCAGGCAGCAGTCTTGGGGTAAGATCCTTGAAGTGCTGTGTACTGTGAGATTCCGTAGTTGGGTGTGTTGACTGTAGTCAGTAGCATATTCATCATACTGCACTGATTCGTACTATGGTGACTTCCAGCACTCCTATGGGTGTGCCGATCCGGTGATGCGGTGTGGTATCCCTGCTGGCCTCAGTTCAATCCACTCCCAGGGATGAATCTCTGGTGTGGTGATATGTTGGAGGCAGCCACATAGTGCATATGCAGTGTGTTTTCCTACATGCCCTTACGGTGTGTGAGGGCCACGATGAGTGTTGCATGTGTCGTGGGATGTGGCCTTGTCACCTGTTGATCATGTAGTGTTAGGTGTGGGCCTTACTTCATCAATGTGGGATTCTGTAGTCATGTGCCATTACACTGGCTCTGTGGCACAGTGTTTGGTGGGATGCACATTGTGCACTGGCGTCAACATTTCCACCCGGTTTGAGTATGCAGGCACCCACCTCATGACATTGATGCACTGCCATGGCACAGTCAGGCAACTCACCAAGCAGCCAGGCACGTCATCCTGCATGTCGCTCCATGTAGCGAGGTGGCGTGGAGTTCAGCAGGACCATTGAGTCATGAGTTGATCCTGGATGTCGGCCCCACCCATGGGTGATGATCTTGCTTGCGTTGCATACTATCTGCACGTTGGTGGAGTGGTATTGCTTGCGGTTGCGATACGCCACCTCCATGCCATGCAGGACCGCCAACTCCACGTCGGTGCAGTCATGGGCACCTATGCAATTTGGCATGCCTGCCAGTGCATGGGAGGCAACTTTTGTATCGTATATCACCTGGGTAGTCCATGGTAGGGATATGTAGTCCCCTGTGTGCTTGAGGAGGTGATCCAGCACTTGGTTCAGTGTCTGTGAAATGAACAGTTGTGATATGCCATGCATGTGCCCCACTATGTGCTGGTAGGTGCCTGTGGCATGGAAGTGGAGCACTGACACCACCTTCAGTTGAGGGGGGATGGTGGCACGTATTTCCATGATGCTCACTCTGTCGTCATGTCTCAGGTTGACTATGGTGGTGATGGTGTCACAGTCAAGCTGGTACAGAGTGTGGCTCTGCTCAGGGGTTAGGTTGAGGGACTGGACCTGATGTGTGGGATTGGGGGCTGCCGGGGTGGTAACGGTGGCTGCACTGGTGGTGCATGCTGGGCCTGTCTCACCCTCCTTCTCCTCCTGTGTCTCCTCTGTGGTGGGGCCTGGTGTTGTTGGTGTTGTTATTGTAGTTGAGGCCTTGCAAGCAGGGCCTCCTGCTTCAGTGATGCTACCACTATTGGTATCATCTTGGTGTGGGAGGGGGTGTGGTGTGTGGGTGAGATCCGTTTCTGCTAGGGCAGACTCCATTGCCTACACCTTTTCTGATTGTGTGCACCTGTACCTCTGAGAACCACTGCTCAGGTTCTTAACACCTTCTCTGAGATGCATTTATGTACTCCATGCCGGTAAGGTACTTTACGGGTTTAAGGATGCCGTTATTTAAGTGTGCGCATTACTTGTGATCAGCTCCGGTCACGCCATGTCGCTAATATCGGCATGGCGTGTCGCGCGTGTGACCCAAGACCGCTATTTACTGCATCGTACTTTACAGTGCCGTAAATAGCGGTCTGGTTGGTCAGAATAGGCCGTAGCGGTAAACAATGCCGGTATTCCATTACCGGCATCGTTTTTCCCTTACCTCCAACCTCGGAATTACCCCCAATGTGTCCGAAATGCATTGGCGAATAATTATGTGACACTGATGAGTCAGGAATAAAGAATAACACTTGAAGAATCATATATACAATTGTGAATCAATGATTAAACTACACAAAATATTGGAACTAAGTAAACGAATGGATTAAAATACCAAATAAAACCCAGAAAAGATTCTCTTGAGCGAGCACACTCAGGAATGGAAGCTGTCTGGTCCTAAATCTCAGATATTTAACCAGTAACATAACACCTTTGTGGCCGGCTTTCACTTCTGACCCCTCACAATGGCCAGTGCATCACTGACACCTGTTAGAAGCTACAGTAAGGAGCGTATGTGGGACACCCTCATTTGTGACTAAGGCATCTTGAATACATGTGGCCATTAACAGGAACAGACAGTGGACCAGCAGCCACACAGGCTATTTATGCCTATCTACTGGACCCATTGCATTATTGGAACAGCAAGTGGTTTGTGTGATCAGCGTCATCTGGGCAATAGAATTGCTGACCTGCCCCCCCCACCCCTTCCTCCAAGTGTTCAGTCAGAGAGAGTTTATAGTGGGTCAGCGCTAGTGTCTCTAACTGCAGGGAAAAGCCTCAGAGTCGCAGAAGTGAAATTTATAAAAACAAAAGAGTACTTTATTGCAGAAGACTATGGAATGACGTCTATCCATAGCACATGCACCGGCTCCAATGATGTGTTACCGAGTGCATGTCGGGCAATGAAAAGTGGAGAGGTGTAGTTTAGTGGTGTGCATAGTGGATAGCTTTAGATGTGTCTGTGTCTCAGAGACCCTGAGCAGTTGCTGTCTTTCACTTGACTATAGTGTAAGTAATGAGTTTGGTTCCTGATCACACACGTAGCAAAGGTCTTCATGCTCTCCACACCTCAAAGATCCCAGCTTCTCCCACAGACAAGCCTCCATCTTTTTCACAGGGCAGAGCCACCCACTGAGGTTCTCGGGTTCCACCACAGGACACAACCTACCATGTAAGGCTTGTAGCCTCTTTCTGTGGGCAGAGCAGCCCACTATAATTCTAAGACTCATTGACAGGGTGCAGCCTCCAACTAACATGCTCAGACTCTCCCACAGAAAATGTTGTGCCATATCCCACTGCTGTTCTCTTGGGTGGGGCAATTTCCCTGTGAGGGGTGTACCTCAGGAATGATGGCCATTGCTTCCCCCCTGGACAATGCCCTAAAGGAGGGAAAGGTGGGGGATCTCCATGTGCCTAATAAGGTTGACCACCAGCTCTGCTTGTCCCCTGGATGATGTTGTACCCACAATAAAGGCAGTAGGTCCTTCCATGTTCCATGTCACTTGGTAGTGTGGTGCTAAAAGCAGGGACCTGCTGCTGGCCACAGTAGCCATTGCCACTGGTGCAGAGTAGGCAGGCTGGATAGGTGCGGAAATTCCTTTGGGCATGGAAGCCTGGTGCTACAGCCATACTGCACCATGGCCCTGGGTAATGCAAGGACCATGTACCTCCTCTGCACCAAAGTTGCATAGGGCAGTGGTGGCTTCATGGTCAATGGTGCCACGAGGACATGTGTGTCCGGTACACCTTCAGGGGCCCCTGCTTGGTCCATATTCCAAAAACCTCCACCGTGCAGAAGATCTCAGGCTCCTCTCCATGATGGTCTTCCCTGGAAGCCCCACCATGCAAAAAGATCTCAGGCTCCTCACCATGATGGTCTTCCCTGGAAGCCCCACCATGCAGAAGATCTCAGGCCCCACACCATGATGGTCTTCCCTGGAAGCCCCACCATGCAGAAGATCTCAGGCTCCTCACCATGATGGTCTTCCCTGGAAGCCCCACCATGCAGAAGATCTCAGGCTCCTCACCATGATGCTCTTCCCTGGAAGCCCCACCATGCAGAAGATCCCAGGATCCTCACCATGATGGTCTTCCCTGTAAGCCCCACCATGCAGAAGATCTCAGGATCCTCCCCATGATGGTCTTCCCTTGAAGCCCCACCATGCAGAAGATCTCAGGCTCCTCACCATGATGGTGTTCCCTGGAAGCAGGGCAAAAAGGCAGGGCAAAATGGTACATCACCCTGACGCTTTGGGCTGTGTAGAAGGTGAGGAGTTGAGGTTGCCACTCCTCATGTGTTCTCCAGAGCATGGATTTCACCCCCCATCAGGGATGGAGCCGTAGGATACTCTGTCACCCCCACCTCTTCCTCTTCCTGCCTTTTGCCCTGGAGGTAGACCCAACACCTGCCCTGACACATCTGCAGGCTGGTCCACCCCCTAGGCCACCTCCTGATGGACCAACCCATCATCCACAGCTGCGCCATTGACCTGATGCGTGGGTAGCACTGACTCCTTTGTGCCCGTACCTAAAGAGAGGAGCTGTCTCATACTCCTCTATGGTGCTTACTTTGGCCACTCCCTCCTCCCACATTGGCCACTCCCTGCTCCCACACGAGGAACAGGCCCTCCTGCTTCTCCTTTGGCTCTGGGTAGGCATCCACATGAGGCTGTGCCTTCCCTGACTCTGTGGAGCATCCCCTGCCTCTGCGCTCTTTGTAATACCACTGAGGCCTCCTCCGAAGCCCCTACCTCCTCTCTCAAACTAGTGGCCTCCCTCAATGCCTGAGCCTGCCCAACTGCCTTAGAGAATTCTGGATGCTTTGTGGCACTGGAAGGCAAAAAGCCCCCCCCCTCTTTCATTTGGGGAATCCTGCTCTTGTGAGGAGAGCCTTAGCGTCCCCTTCTCCTCCTTTCTAGCCTTTTCCTCCTTCCCTACCATTGTCACAGGCATGCAATGACTACCACAACGGGCAAAGCTGAGAACCGTATTCATGTGTTCAACCTGAGTGAAACCCCAAACATGTGTAGCTCGAAAACCACAGCGAACCAGAGCACATCTAAAACTGAACCTTAGTGAGGGAACAAACAAGAGAATAAACAATCCTCCTCCCCAAAAGTACAACTAAAACTAAAACGACAAACACACAGGGCGGATAATCCATACAAAAATTAGGTTTAGGTTTGTTGTGGTTTTTGAGGACCCAAATAGGGGTAGGAAACTTTTGACAGCTCTTTTCAATTATATGAGGGGACACAAAAGAAAAAAGTCACAAGAGAAAAGGACAACTTATTTCTTTTTTTTTATATGGTGAAAACTACAACACAATGTCACACACTGAGCAAACAGTAAAACAAAAGGGCAGACACAATTTGCTTCGAAAACTCACTAAGCAGCAAGAAACTACAATAAAAAGATAAAACCCCCCAAAACGTCTCAAAATACCAAAAGTGCATCCAAACATCTTGTTAGGTTTCGGGCGCTACCGCACCTGACTCCTCATGCGATCAGGGTTCGGACACTCCAGCGCCCCCCCCCTCATCCAGCCAGCCCTTTCTTGTGGGCTTAAAGGCCCCCCTGTTGCATCACAGCGTCCAGGGGGCTTCCTGGCAACATGCGTCAAGGTTGATGCTTTGGAGTCTCAAGAGGGACGCGGGCTAGGAGTGTGACTACACGGTAGGGTGCTTTACTCTAATCGCAGGATCATGCTCCTGCCCACCATCATCAGGAAGAGCCTACATTAGGCTCAGAACGTCAGAAGAATGTCGTTCTCGCAATGGTCACACGCATGGAGCCATACTGCAGGTTAGTGTTAGGCAATTAGGTGTTTGGATTTAGTTAGTTAGATTTTGATCCTGCCACAGCGTCTTCCATGTTAAAGAACTAGGATAAAGGAGGACAGCAGATTACCTAAAGGTACAATTAAAGGGTTATATGTTTTGGATACCTATTGTATGTACCTTATGATTAAGGCCTGCTGCTAATGTATTTCCTGTTGTAATCAACTACATCTCCTGTCCAGAAGTAGGGGTTCTGTCAAGTAGCGCTCCCGCCTGGCAGGACCTTCCTCACAGTGTACCATCTTGTTTTTGCCCGTGGGTGGGTTCCTGCTGGGTGTGCAGTGTATTGCCTCCAATCAATTCCTGAGAATACCTGGAAACTTTCCAAATCCTGACACATCTTTCCTAACAACGAACCAAAACCCACAAAGGAACAGGAAGTTAGCTGCGGTTTCTAAAGTTTGACGACCTTCCTTTCTGAGATCCTTAGCCTCTGATTGGCAGAACTGGACTATTCGCCAGAGAGGGCCCTGATTGCCTAGTGTGAGGAATCTGGGGGCATTCTCACTTATTCTGGGTGGAGGAAACTTGGGGAGTGGGGAGAGGACGTCCTTAGGTGAGACATGGTAACCCCCATTCCCATTTCATAATGAACCCTCTTTCCCTCAGGCCGTTGTAGGATACTGTCAGCCCCTTCCCTTTTCTTCCCCCCAAACTGTCCTCCAGAAACACCACCTCAGCACTGGGATGAGGAAGAGACCAACTAAGAAGAGACATCCTCATTTGGTTGAGACAAACACATATCAGCCTTATTTTTGTTAATACAGATACACATCAGTCAGGTACTAAAATGAGGAGGAGACACCACAGAGTTATACACACTTCCTTTAATAACTCAGACATCCCCAAACACCACTCTGGTACTGAGACGAAGAAGGGGCCTATGGAGGTATACATGTGGAACAACCAGGCACGTCCACCTAATGGGTTTTACCAAAGTCGGCCAACTGGGTTTATTGGCCCACACCTGAGGTCACTTAACACTCCTAATGGATATAAAAGACCTCGCTGCATAGAGCAAAGAGGAACGGGCTGGAGAGAAGGGAGCTGGAGACACAGGAGTAGAGAGCCGTGTCACACATTAGAGTGACGCTGAGGCCGAGGCCAGCCACAGGAAGGTGTGGACTCCTGCTAGCCTCCTTATTGGGTACATGCAGCAGGAGCTATGGCATGCCCAAGGACCCCACTCACCGCGGGAAACCAGGAGAGTGAGCAGTGCTCTCTGTGGCTGCCGTGAAGGAAAGGCGAAGCTCGTGGAAGCCGGAAAGCAGAACGAGGAACGTTAAGAGTCCCATTGCAAAGGACAACAAACAGAAGTAAGCTGCCGTGTGCAACCGGTGAGTGGAAACCAAGGAAACACTCATACCGGGGCGCTCCTTGAACTTGTAACAGAGTTACCTTTTGAATACCGAACTTTGTATCAAGAAAGAAAGACTTTTGCAAACAAATATAAGATATTGAAAAGCATTGCCCACAGTTAAGGGGAATCAGTAAAGCTGTAGAGTAACAGCAAGCACCTGTGAATATTGATCTGAATGAAAAAACGTGGTGTTGAAAATAATAGTGACATTGGAAACAGTGAAAAACAAGCATTGGCAAGAGTCATTGGAAGCTGTGTGAAACAAGTACTTTTGAATATCGAATTAACTGAAAGTCATGATAAGCACTTTTGAATGTCACACAGCGTGAGTGGAGTGAAAGAAAGGTGGTGCATGTAGCTGATACCACGGAAATGTATTATCTGAGACAAAGTGCATGGTGGCCAGCCAAGCCACGGTACAGTGTCAGAGGAGTGTGACACTGATGAATAAACCAAGCCTCACTATCAAATGAAGCAGTGGAATATTGTCGATGGGGAAGCTGCCAAGAAGGGGTATTGGTTGCATGACCTGTGATGTGTGGAACGTGTCGCCCAACAACTGCGCCTAGACTGAGTGCACCCCTGTATGGAAAACGACCAGGAAAGTATCCATAAACAACCAGGTGTTTTGCAACAACTTCTTATGTGATTTTGAAGTCAAGAAACAGAACTGCCTATGTGAACTAGTGAAAAGCACTGATATCAAAAGAACTGGGAAGCGTTCCTAGGAATTGTATTGTTCTGAAAAGCTGGAAGATTTGGTGTTTCTGAAAAGTTGGAAGATTTGTTTTGGGGTGGGGGGTGGGAGCTGAAAGATTTGAACTCTTGGAGAAGGGAACCCTGATACCTTGTGAACTGTTTTGAACTTGGCGAAGGGGAAGCTGATTACAAGCCAAGAGCTGGAAGACGCTGTAAACATTATCTTGAACACTACTCATTTTGATGCTGACATCCCTACACATTGTATACTGTTAGATATGAAGGCAAGTTTAGGTTTTGGTGCTGGACTGCCCATGTGGGCGGGACAAAGACTGATATGCAAATGGAAATTTCCCATCTGTGAAAGGTACAGTGAGCAAAAAGCAGATGGCTGCGAACTCTCAATGTGGTTAAAAACCACTGAACAGGTTATCATGCCTTGTTCTTCCGAGAGAGGGGCGCCTGCTACCTTTGTTGAATTCTTTGAAGGAACTTGGGGTTGGTCACTCTAGGTTACCTGGGGGCAACCAGACGTGGACTCCCTGCTCACTGTGCTTAGAGAGGCTCAGCTTCACCTCACTGATGATGCCCAACAAGGCTGAAACACGTGTATGGGGTTGCTGGTGGTACTCTTGTTCAGAGAGGAATTGCCATAGCATTTTGGTGCTGGACTGCCCATGTGGGCGGGACAAAGACTGATCTGCAAATGGGAATTTCCCATCTGTGAAAGGTACAGTGAGCAAAAAGCAGATGGCTGCGAACTCTCAATGTGGTTAAAAACCACTGAACAGGTTATCATGCCTTGTTCTTCTGAGAGAGGGGCGCCTGCTTCCTTTGTTGAATTCTTTGAAGGAACTTGGGGTTGGTCACTCTAGGTTACCTGGGGGCAACCAGACGTGGACTCCCTGCTCACTGTGCTTAGAGAGGCTCAGCTTCACCTCACTGATGATGCCCAACAAGGCTGAAACACGTGTATGGGGTTGCTGGTGGTACTCTTGTTCAGAGAGGAATTGCCATAGCATTTCGGTGCTGGACTGCCCATGTGGGCGGGACAAAGACTGATATGCAAATGGAAATTTCCCATCTGTGAAAGGTACAGTGAGCAAAAAGCAGATGGCTGCGAACTCTCAATGTGGTTAAAAACCACTGAACAGGTTATCATGCCTTGTTCTTCCGAGAGAGGGGCGCCTGCTACCTTTGTTGAATTCTTTGAAGGAACTTGGGGTTGGTCACTCTAGGTTACCTGGGGGCAACCAGACGTGGACTCCCTGCTCACTGTGCTTAGAGAGGCTCAGCTTCACCTCACTGATGATGCCCAACAAGGCTGAAACACGTGTATGGGGTTGCTGGTGGTACTCTTGTTCAGAGAGGAATTGCCATAGCATTTCGGTGCTGGACTGCCCATGTGGGCGGGACAAAGACTGATATGCAAATGGAAATTTCCCATCTGTGAAAGGTACAGTGAGCAAAAAGCAGATGGCTGCGAACTCTCAATGTGGTTAAAAACCACTGAACAGGTTATCATGCCTTGTTCTTCTGAGAGAAGGGCGCCTGCTTCCTTTGTTGAATTCTTTGAAGGAACTTGGGGTTGGTCACTCTAGGTTACCTGGGGGCAACCAGACGTGGACTCCCTGCTCACTGTGCTTAGAGAGGCTCAGCTTCACCTCACTGATGATGCCCAACAAGGCTGAAACACGTGTATGGGGTTGCTGGTGGTACTCTTGTTCAGAGAGGAATTGCCATAGCATTTCGGTGCTGGACTGCCCATGTGGGCGGGACAAAGACTGATATGCAAATGGAAATTTCCCATCTGTGAAAGGTACAGTGAGCAAAAAGCAGATGGCTGCGAACTCTCAATGTGGTTAAAAACCACTGAACAGGTTATCATGCCTTGTTCTTCCGAGAGAGGGGCGCCTGCTACCTTTGTTGAATTCTTTGAAGGAACTTGGGGTTGGTCACTCTAGGTTACCTGGGGGCAACCAGACGTGGACTCCCTGCTCACTGTGCTTAGAGAGGCTCAGCTTCACCTCACTGATGATGCCCAACAAGGCTGAAACACGTGTATGGGGTTGCTGGTGGTACTCTTGTTCAGAGAGGAATTGCCATAGCATTTCGGTGCTGGACTGCCCATGTGGGCGGGACAAAGACTGATATGCAAATGGAAATTTCCCATCTGTGAAAGGTACAGTGAGCAAAAAGCAGATGGCTGCGAACTCTCAATGTGGTTAAAAACCACTGAACAGGTTATCATGCCTTGTTCTTCCGAGAGAGGGGCGCCTGCTACCTTTGTTGAAGTTTAGGTTTTGTACATGGACAGAGATTGGATTTGGACTTCCTGTCGCAGAATATCCTTAGTATTCTTTAGGTAGGGAAATCCCACCATAGCATGCGGCTAGTTATGCCTTACTGCATCCTGCCTTATAAGGTAATAAAACCTTTGAGATCCAATCTTGAACCTGTTGTCTGTGTCTACTTCATGATGCCTTCACACTAGACAAACCTGACAAAAAAACTATGATTCGTCACAAGGTTGGGCGCTGCTGAATGGACAGGTTCTTTGTCCCCCGAAAACGCATCTCGTCCTCTGAGTAGGGATGAATCTTTAGCAATATTTTCATTGGCTGTTACAGGGACGTGTGAAGGGAGTTTGCCCACGCCTACTTGTGAGGGCAGACGCAGAATGTTCTACAATTACAACATTTGGCTCTCTGTGGGACATAGCAGGCCGCATTGCAAGTTGGGCCAGGGGTTACCCATTGACTTGCATGTAATTATGGGACATTCGGTTATTTTCTGGTTTTACAAAACCCTCTCTTAAGAAATCTGCACTCACCAACTTCTGGGACAGCCCTACACTGTCATAGTTTCACCGGGAGCACAAAATCCTTCTGGAACAGCCCTACACTGTCATGGTTGCACTGGGAACACACCGGCCTTCTGGGACACCCCTACAATTTCATGGTTGCACTCGGAGCACACTGACCTTCTGGGACACCCCTACTTTTTCATGGTTGCACTCGGAGCGCACCGACTGTTAGGGAGAATTCTCATTCTATGGCTAATTTCCCTTACAGGATTTGAAAGTTTTTTTTTTTTTTCCAAGAGTGAGACTCTTTTTCCCACTCTTAGGCATTTTTGCTATGTGTGTTCTAGGCTATTTTTGTGTTTAATGTCTATGGGGATTTTCTCACCTCCATAGGAACCACCTTTATTCACATGTGTTACCCAGCACCCTCCGTGCAGTGACACAGGGGTGTCGTAGTGACCCCCAACATAGACTCCATACCCTGGGACTGACTACTGTCTCCCAGGGCATGTATAAAGTCCAAATTTACTTTACTAGTCAATTTAATGAACTAAACCAGTACAACCCATCTTGCTATGGAGGTACTGGAAAGGGTTAATAGTTTTTCCCTTATGTTCATTTTCGAGAGGGTACCGTACAGCCCCTCTCTCAAATGTTTTTGGCTGGTGGCAGTGGTTACTACCGTAAATATTGAACCGTAAATATTTTCCTATGGGATTTTCCCATTGTTCGAGGCTACCACATTTTCTGACAGCCTCTAACATACTGCCGGTGTATTTTAATATTAACTTTACTGTGGTAGATTTTATTTGCCAGAACTGTAATATAACTTCTTTCTCGTGTCTTTCTCTAAACTCCTAACCCAGGTCGGGGATCCTTTGTTCGTCCTTTTGACGGGCTTCTGCCGAGAAGCCCTCCTTTCGGCACCACTGAGTCTGGGGTGGGTCCATTGTGTGGGAGGGGGAGTAGGACCCCTGGACAGGGTTGCCTCAGCAACCCATGTCGCACTCTATCCTGATAGGCTGGAGAGTCTCCCGCCAAGATGACCACTCCATTGTGTGAGTGACAGCTGGACTGTATGAATGGGGATCTTTTTTTTTTTTCCAGTTTTTTTAAAACATGTGTTTATTGATTTCACATATGAACAGTACAACAAACGGTTGCAACTCCCCCCCCCAACTCCACCCCTCCCTCTCCATGGGGGGGCAATGTTGACCAATTGTTCGATTACTCAGGGATCTCTTCACGCGCTGAATATGTCCGCTACTTTGACGTTATGGGGGCACCACTGGTTCATGAAGTCTGACTGGAGGTATTCCTGAACCCCTCCCCATTCCTTTGTGAATCTGTCCTTCGTGCCTTGTATTGAGTGGGTGACTTTTCCCATCGTCATTTGGGCCCACACTTTTTGGAGCCACGTGAACGTCATCGGGGTCTCTGCTTTCTTCCAATGTTGGGCGATCGTAGTCCAGGCTGCAATTAGTAGGCCAATAAAACTTCTCCATTGATTCCTTTTAAATGTATTAGCCATTTCATCCCTAAGTCCGCACAACCAAACTCCCTCTCCCATTAGTCCCACCTCCGGAAACATCTTTCCCATCTCCTCCCTCACTGCCTCCCAGAAGGGTTTGATCTGTTTACAGTCCCACCAGATGTGTTTCCACGTTCCCACCTCATGACAGCCTCTCCAGCATTGATTTGATGTTTTGGGGAGCATGGCATGGAGCCTTTCTGGGGTATAGTGCCATTTCCCTTGTCTGAGCTGAGCGCGTCATTTTGGGAATCAGATTCCATACGTCCTCCCATTGTTTTCTTGAAGGTTCCTCCCCCAATGTTCTGGCCCATTTTGTCATAAATGACCATTTGATTCCCTCCTCCTGCGAGTTTATGAAAGAGTAGAGTGTCGAGATCCATTTTTTTTCCCCTGTGTTAGAAATGACATATTTCTCAAATGGCGTGAGGTTTCTCGTAGCTGCTTTAGTTATCTCTGGGGATTTTAGCCAGTGCCTTAGTTGTTCATATCTGTATTTGACTTGTTTAGAGAGTGAAGCGCCAGGAAAGCAGGACTCCAGTGGTCTGATTTCGTTGTTGATGAACATTTCCCCTATTTTCGTGATACCTGCCTCCTCCCAACTTTCAAGTGCTCCTTACTCCATCCCCGGTGGGAATTGGGGATTCCTATTTATTGGTGTGAACGGGCCTAGTGAGGAAGTCATTGTTCCTTTCCGAGTCTGTATGTCCCACGCCTCCATAATAGTTCCACCAGCGGTGTTCTTGCTACCGCCCTGTCTTGTTTTACCCAAATCTGTTGCGGGTTGTCCCCCATCCATTCCCTTAGCACCTTCAGTTGCGCTGCGTGATAATATTTCTTAAAATGGGGGAGCGCCATCCCCCCGTCCTTGATCGGAGCAGTTAAAGTCGCTCTAGCTATTCTCAGGGTTTTCCCATTCCATACAAATGCAGAGATCACCTTAGCCAGTGTTTTGAAGAAGGTATTGGGAACTCCCACCGGTAAAGCCTGGAAGTGATAGAGATGTTTTGGGAGGATGGACATCTTGACCGTTTGTATCCTGCCCCACCATGATATCATCATAGGGTTCCATCTTTCTAAGTCTCTGCGTATGCTTGTAAGGAGTTGAGGGTAGTTTCCCCCATAGAGTTGGTCTACCGTGTGTGTTACTGATATCCCCAGGTATTTTATGGCCTCTGGTGCAATTTTAAGGCCCAAGAGTTTTGCCTCCCTTCCTATTTCTTCCCGGTCCCCTGCCAAAATTAGAATTTCTGATTTTTTCCTGTTAATCTTTAGGCCTGAAATGGCCTGAAGTCTTCTAGTTCCTTCACTACTAGCGCTAGTGTTCTCCCCGGGTCTTCTATGGTAATTAGCAGGTCGTCCGCATATGCAATGACTTTGTGTTGACTTCCCGCCATTTCGATCCCCCGAATGTGGGCCGATTCCCTTATCTTCATTAACAAGGGTTCCAGAAAGATTGCATACAATAGTGCAGAGAGTGGGCACCCTTGTTTCGTACCCCTTGTGATTAGTATCTGCCCTGTCACTTCCCCGTTAATGGCTACTCTACTTGTAGGGGAGTTATAGTTTGATCTCACTCTTGCCATGTATTGCTCTCCAAACCCCATGCTTTTTAATATTTTAAATAACAACGACCATTCCACCCGGTCAAAGGCTTTTTCGGCGTCTACACAGAGTAGTATCGCCGGGGTGTGTGTAATGCCTATCTTTTCTACCAGATGTATGAGCCTTCTGAGGTTGTCATGAGTTTGTCTGCCCGGGATAAAGCCCGACTGATCACGGCTGATTAGCTTTGGGAGAAGCGGGGATAGCCTAGCGGCGAGGATTTTTGTGTGTATTTTTTCATCTAAGTTTATCAGGGAGATTGGTCTATATGAAGCAGGGCAAGTCTGTTCTTTCCCTTTTTTGTGGAAGACCAGTACCTTCGATTCATTCATAGTGGGGGTCACATTGCCAGTATCTTTGAATGAGTTCAGGAGCCTTGTTAATACCGGGATTAATTGGTCCGCGTATTTCCTGTAGAATAGGGCCGTAAAGCCGTCAGGGCCGGGTGCTTTATTTATAGGGAGTCCTAATATTGCTTTTTTAACCTCCTCTTCCGTTATCGGGCTTTCCAGGGTCTGTCTCTCTTCCTCAGTGATTTGAGGGATGGGGAGGGACTTTAGATATGTGTCCTGTGTGTCTCCATCCGAGGAGTCCGTGGAGTAAAGCTTCTGGTAGAATTCTCTAAACGTTTCCCCCATGTCTTGTGTGCGTGATAGGCTTTCCCCATTCGAGTTTCGTATGTTCATAATCGTAGTGTCTTTCTGTTTGGTGCGGAGTTGCCTTGCTAGGAGCTTGTCAGCTTTATTCGCTTTTACATAATATCTTTGCTTTAAGTAGAGAAGATTCCTCTCCGACCCTTTAGTGCGCAGCATATCCAATTGGCCCTGCGTGTGTCTCAATGCTTTCTTCAATGCCCTTGTGGGGTGGGTCAGAATCTTCTCTTGTAAATCCGCTATAGCTTTCTCCAGTTCTTTCTCCCACTGGTATCTCTGTTTCTCCCTAGTGATTTTCATCGCCACTATTTTCCCCCGGATTACTGCTTTAAATGCTACCCAGACCGTACATAAGGAGACCTCCCCCGTATCATTTTGAGTGAAGTATTCCTCTATCATTCCCCTTATGGATTCCCCTGCTACCGGATCTTGGATTATATCCTGGGGTAGTTTCCACCTCCAGAGCCCATTTTTTCTCCCCGGGAGTTCCAATTCTAGCCAAAGCGGGGCATGGTCAGAGAGTGCGATTGTTCCCAGCTCCAGACCATGAATCTTACCCATGGGTCCCACTGAAACCCAGAAGTAGTCGATCCTAGACATAGAGTTGTGTACGTGCGAGAAGTAGGTATAGCCCCTTTGGTCCCCCTTCAGTTCCCTCCATACATCGTTTAGGGCCATGTGATCCATCTGTTGTTTAAGGCATTTTGATGGAGCCCCTTGTCCTTGGGCATTCCCTGTGCTTCTATCTAATTGTGGGTTCCATGCCATATTTAGGTCTCCCCCCAGGATCATTTCCCCCCTTGCGAAGCCCTCTAGTTTTCCCAGGAGATCTCTTAGGAAGCCATCTTGCCCCGTATTTGGTGCATATATTGATGCCAGGGTAAATAGTATTACATTGGCAAAGGCATACCTCCCTTCTCTATCGGAAAGTACATCCTCCACCTTGGCGCCTCCCCCTTCCTTTATCGCTATCAGCACCCCCGCTCTTTTCTCGGTTGACGTTGCTTGCGCCCATATTTTATAGCCCCTAATGCGGGTTTTCTGTTTGTCCTTTGTTCTGATATGAGTCTCTTGGAGTAAAAGTATGTCTGCTTTTTCCCTCTTTAGCTGTTTCTCTAGTTTTGCCCGCTTCGTTGGGTGGTTCATCCCCCTAACGTTGTAGGTTAAGATGCGCAACTTCCCCATTTTATTAAGTGTTCTAGTCTTTGGGTCTTGATCCCTGGCCTTGCACTGTTTTCTTGTGTCAGGCTTATGCCCCCCTGTCCCCCTCCCCTTAATTCCCCCCCCAACTATATAACATGAACCAAACAACTTGCCCCCGAGTAGGCCGAGGGTGCCTATTGATGCTAGGGCATTGCGCCCATCGCTCCCTGCCCTTCTCACCCTCGGGGGAACATTTTGTGGGGGATCCTAAACCCCACTTTTCCATTTGTCCTTACCGAATTCCAAGACGGTGGGTCATTCCTGGGCCTCCGTTTCCTTGTAGTTGTAGCATTTCACTATTTTCTCCCGCCGTATACAGGGCGGTTTATTGCCGACGCCTGACATAAGCCTTCATCAGACCATCTAGAATTGTAGCATAATCATGATTGTTTCTTGCGGATTTCTTTCCCTGCATTATATCTCCTCTGTTTGACCGTTTCCCAGCCTTTCGGCTGTCTCGATTGAACTCCCCTACGCTTTGGGTCTCCCGAGTCCTCTTCATCTTCCTGTATTCCCATTATATTGAGGCCTTCTTCCCACTTGGTTGCTCTTCTTTGTTTTCCCTCCCATGTGAACATCAGTCCAAATGGGAAGGTCCATTTGTAGCGGATTTCTTTCGCCACTAATGCCTTGATCAGCGGGGCCATAGCCCTTCGTTTTTGCAGGGTCACCAAGGCTAAGTCCTGATATAGTTGTATCTCCTGTCCATTCATCCTTATGTGCTCCATTTCTCTTGCCTTCCTCAATATCTGTTCTTTTTGCGGATAGGAGGAGAGATCTATCAGGACGTCCCGTGGTCGTTCACCCGGTGCCCCCGATCTCTTCGGCCCTACCCTATGGACCCGGTCTACTCCAATGTCTTCTGTATCTTGAGCCTCCAGGATATCCCTGAATACTTCTTTCACCGCCGTCTTGAGATCTTTATCTAGGACCGATTCCGCCATGTTTTTGATGCGTATGTTGGAACGTCTTGAGCGATTCTCCAGGTCCTCGCATTGAATCTCCAGATTGTGGGTGAGTCTCACCAGGTGTTCTTGCGTTCCACTGACCTGTTGGGTTTCTTCTTCGACACTCTGGATTGTTCTCTCTATTATGTCCCTTCTTTCCTCCAAGTTTGCTATGTCTACTTTGATGTCTTGTACTACTTGCTTCTTGTCGTTTTTCATGGTTGCAAATTGTTCCTGCACGTGGACATGAATTTTTCTTGTAGTTCCTTAAACCATGCCTGCATATCCTCTCTCGAGGGTGGACGCTGACTGTTCGTGTGGGTGTCATCCTCTCCTTGTGGGTCATCCTGGCTTCTCCCCTTAGGTTGTGTTGAGTTGTCCGTTGACCACATATGCAGTATGTTAGCGTCCTGCTTAGAGGATTGTGGTGTCTGTAGCGTGGAGCCGCCCTTCCCCTTTGCTCTTGACATTTTATGTGACCCTCTTGTGGCTTTAAATCTGTTGCGTGTGTCTTGTCCTTGGGTGAGTGCGGGGAGACACGACCTGACTCACGCCGCGTCCCTCTACGTGGCCTGTTTCTTGTCTATGATGTGCGAGATCCGCACTACAACATTCCTTCCCCTTCTTATTTGGTTCGATTCTCAGCAGGGGGTCATTTTCTCACTGTCCCCTGCGCTCTGGGTGACTTTCTCCGTATGGTCCTTAGTGGTGTTGTGGAGGGTAACCTTTGAAGCTGCCTGATTGCGGGGTGGCTCTGTGCCTGCTGTTATGCTCAACTTCTAAGTGCTTGCGGGGGCCGATACTACACTCCTCCTCCGTTATTGTGTTCCTGGGGAGGGTCGTGTTGGGTGCTGGTTCGCATATGTCGCCCCCCCGCCGGGTGTCTCCCTCTGTCCGTGCCAGGGGATCTGGTCTGCCCCGTCAACTCTCCCCTCCTCGCGGGGGGCCGATGGGGCTCACCTTGCACTCTGTCGACTGGATCCCCAGGCGGCCCCCGCCTCTCTTCCTGGAGCGGTCCGCCCGCGGCTTAGGTGCTCGTGGCCTCGGCCTGTCGCTGACACGCAGGAGCTTTTGCACGCTGTCGTCGGGGGTTCCACAGGCGGCCCCCGCCTCCTTCCCGGTGCGGTCCACCCGCGGCTTCGGTGGTCGCGGCCACGGTCCGGCGATAATATGCAGGAACGTGGAGTCACGACGCCACGCGTCGCCTGTAGAGCCCCGCTCGTCCCCGGCCCCTCGGTGGCGCCAGCAGAGTGGGTAGGCGGCACCTTCTCAGCGAGCTCCTCTGCCTGGCGGGATCAGGAAACACCGGAGTCTCACGCTGCCGGCGGGGGGGGGAAGTCTCGGCCCCTCGATTCTCCCCCGGGCCGCGGCCCCCCTTCTGATCGCTGCTCCCGACTCCGGGTCCAGGCGGAGTTCTATGCGTCCCGATGGGGGAGGGGCGGTTCAGTCCCCGTCTGGTCCGCTGCGGTGTCCCCGGGCACAGGGGATTTCTCCGGAAATATAGGAGTGTCGGCAGGAATCTCTAACGCCGTTATATTCGATGCTGCCTTGCTCATTGTGCTAATTATCGGCGGCCCAGGGAGAGAGCGTCTTAGGCGCGTCTCTTCATCCCGGCGGCCATCTTGGAATGGTTTTTCCAAGAATGGGGATCTTTTTGCATAAAAGCAGGGTCCTGAGGACTGGAAGAGCAAGACGTCGCCACTAGAACTAAGAAGCTGAAGAGGAGAGAAGCCAAAGATATCTGCAACAATTGAACCACCGGTGAAGCCCTGCTGCAGCGTCTCACCACTTTTCTCCACACAACGAGAGAAGATCTTCATCTGAAAGAGCCTTCTTCCCTTGAGCTGGTGGGGCCAAGCAGTTTGCCAATCGCCTTCCCGGACCTGCCTTGGTTGAATCGCCAGTACCATGTACTCAGAGGCTGGATAACCAGGCACCAGTCCACTCGGACCGCGATTTAAAGGAGCGTACCTTTTATTCGTCGGGCAGCACTGCGGCTAGTTTCATCCCTGGGTAGTGCAGTAACTCGAACCTTCCTCCACGACGAGAGCCTCTCTTCCTCTGTTGGATCCCCCGAACTGCAGGAACTACCACGAACAACCAACACCACAGGAGCCACTTCTTCAGTTTAAAGGTACATTGTTCCGCCAGGCCGCCCTTTCTGCATGGTAGAGCTAAATGTGTTTTAAATCCTTTACCTACCTGTTGGGTTGGCCGCCGCTCTCTCTTAACATTGTCTTTCACCTTCTGCAACCACCTTTTCAAAATCGTTAACCAAAGACTTGACTGCAGCTACAAGAACATTTTGCTCCTGGTCCCTTGCCCTGTACCACTGACTCTGGCACAGGCCTACTGACTCTGGCTACATTTGTTAGAACTGCCTTCTCTAGATTGCTTCTCAACTAGAACTGTGTTAGTGCACCTACATCTTATAACCACCCTTCCTCCCCACTTCTAAACCTTGTGAAATGCCATTGTACTCAGTTTTCATTTAAGTATTTTCTATACTGATGCACTGCCTTGCTTAAACTGGTTCGCAAACTTAAGGGAAGTGTTGCTAGGGTGTGTAAGAAGATATATCTGTATAACTTGTGCTTTCCCTCCCTTGTGAGAAATTGCTAGAGTGCCATTTGTGTTTGGTTTTCACTGTGCCGTTTTGCTCAGTTTTCACTCTTGCTCAAACTTGTCTACAATTTAACTAGGGAGTTGTGTATACTTTCTTTGACCGAATTTAACTTGCTTAAGAATGGTGATAGATGTGTTTAACTAGAAGTGTATAAAATAAATATATATTCTTTTTACTGCAAAGCTTTGGTCAGTGTTTCCTTGTGCCATAGTGCTGTAGTCCTATTGTGTAAGCCCTGAATACTGCTCATCAACCTCTTGAGATAAGTCTGACTGCTTAGCCACAGCTACCAACTAAATCTTTGTGGTACAGACTGATACCAAAGGGGATTTATTGCTCTCACCTGTAGTCCTAATCTTCTGTAATGCTCGCTAAGGGAACTGCACAGGATTCTGCCTAACACCGACATTCGTGACACCCCTACACTTTCATGGTTGCACTAGGAGCACACCGACCTTCGGGACACCCCTACACTTTCACGGTCGCACTGGGAGCACACTTTGTGTACAAAACAGTTTGAGTATGAGCGCGATATAAATAAATTATCATATCATATCATATCACACTGACCTTCTGGAACACCCAGCAACCGATTTCTGGGACACTGCTACACTTTCATGGTTGCACTGAGAGCACACTGACCTTCTGGGACACCCCTACACTTTCATGTTTTTACTGGAAGCACACTGACCTTTGGGACACACCTACACTTTCATGGTTGCACTGGGCGCACACTGACCTTCTGGAACATCCCTTCACTTTCATGGTTGCACTGGGAGCACACTGACCCGCTGGGACACCCCTAACCTTTCATGATTGCACTGGGAGCACACTGACCTTCTGGGACACCCCTAACCTTTCATGGTTGCACTGGGAGCACACCAACCTTCTGGTACACCCCTGCACTGGGAGAACACTGACCTTTGGGACACCACTGCACATTTATGGGTGCACTGGTAGCACACTGACCTTCTGGAACACCCAGCACCTGACCTTCTGACCACCGCTACACTTTCATGGTTGCACTGGGAGCACACCGACCTTCTGGGACACCCCTACACTTTCATGGTTGTACTGGGAGCACACTGACCTTCTTGGACACCCCTACACTTTCATGGTTTCACTGGGAGCACACCGACCTTCTGGGACACCCCTACACGTTCATGGTTGCACTTTACTTTACTTTAATACATTTGTATAGCCCGACCATGAGCCCGAATGCGTGAGGGCACTACAGAACACAGATAACAAAAACAGGAAACATATTCATAATGTAGGGCTGAACGAGGTTATATCACTGGCATATCGGTCGTTTAGTGGAACAGGTGGGTCTTTAATCTTCTTTTAAAGAATTCGAAGGAGTCCATGGATCTTAACTCCAGCGGGAGAGCGTTCCAGGCTCTAGGTCCATTAGAGAAGAAGGCTGAATTGGTTGTTCTGACAGTGTGGCACTTAGGTTCAGATAGAAGAAACAAGTTATTTGACCTAAGTGCTCTTGTGCTAGTTCTTATGGATAATAGCTGTTGTAAATATCCAGGCATCTTCCCAGATCTGCACTTATGTACAATAGTCAGGGTGCGGAATAAAAATCTAGAGGCCACAGGCAGCCAGTGCAGCTCACGTTTCGCTGGTGTAACATGGTCTCTGTGTTTGAGTTTCATGACGGCTCTAATAGCCCCATTTTGGCAGATTTGCAGCCTGTTACATTCAGATTTATTAATTCCCATCAGAAGGCTCGAGCAGTAATCTATTTTAGAGCCTACTATTGCTCTCGCGATAGTTTCTGCATTGTCCTGTGAGATAAGAGGCCTTAGATGTGTTAGAAGCTTAATGTAGTGTGCACATGATGAGACAATACTACTGACATGCTGTTTCATAGACAAGTGTTGGTCGAAAGTCACTCCCAGGGTTTTTACTTTTTTTAGAGGTTTGATGGATTCTTCTCCCAGCTGGAAGTTGTTATACTGTGGACCAAGTTTAATAATAGTATGCAGTGAGCCGACTACCAATAGTTCAGTTTTGGATTTGTTCAGTGCTAACTTATTATGAACCATCCAGGTTTCAATTATAGTAAAAACTTTACTGGAAGCACACCGACCTTCTGGGACACCCCTACACTTTCATCGTTGCACTGGGAGCACACCGACCTTTTGGGGCACCCCTACACTTTCATGGTTGCACCGGAGTACACAGACCTTATAGGACACCACTCCACTGGGAGCACACCAACCTTTTGGGACACTGCCACACTTTCATGGTTGCACTGGGAGCACAGCAACCTTCTGGGATACCCCTAACCTTTTATCGTTGCACTGGGAGCACACCGTCCTTCTGGGAAACCCCTGCACTGGGAGCACACTGACCTTTTGGGACACCCCTACACTTTCATGGTTGCACTGGAGTACACAGACCTTATAGGACACCGCTCCACTGGGAGCACATCAACCTTTTGGGACACTGCCACACTTTCATGGTTGCACTGGGAGCACACCAACCTTCTGGGGCACCCCTAACCTTTCATGGTTGCACTGGGAGCACACCATCCTTCTGGGACACCCCTGTACTGGGAGCACACCGAACCTATGGAACACCCAGCAACCGACTTTCTGGGACACCGCTACACTTTCATGGTTGCACTGGGAGCACACCGACCTTCAGGGACACCCCTACACTTTCATGGTTGCACTGGGAGCACACTGACCTTCGGGACACCCCTACACTTTCATGGTTGCACTGGGAGCACGGGACACCCCTACACTTTCATGGTTGCACTGGGAGCACACCGACCTTCTGGGACACCCCTAACCTTTCATGTTTGCACTGAGAGCACACCAACCTTGTGGTACACCCCTGCACTGGGAGAACACTGACCTTTTGGGACACCCCTACACATTTATGGGTGCACTGGGAGCACATTGACCTTCTGGAACACCCAGCAACTGACTTTCTGACCACCGCTACACTTTCACGGTTGCACTGGGAGCACACCATCCTTCTGGGACATCCCTTCACTTTCATGGTTGCACTGGAAGCATACCGACCTTCTGGCACACCCCTACACTTTCATGGTTGCACTGGGAGCACACCGACCTTCTGGGACACTGCTACACTTTCATGGTTGCACTGGGAGCACACCGACCTTCTGGGACACCCCTAACCTTTCATGGTTGCACTGGGAGCACACCAACCTTCTTGGACACCCCTACACTTTCATAGTAGCACTGGGAGCACACCGACCTTCTTGGACACCCCTACACTTTCATGGTTGCACTGGAAGCACACCAACCTTTTGGGACACCCCTACACTTTCATGGTTGCACTGGAGCACAGAGACCTTATGGGACACCCCTCCACTGGGAGCACACCGACCTTCTGGGACACTGCTACACTTTCATGGTTGCACTGGGAGCACACCGACCTTCTGGGACACCCCTAACCTTTCATGGTTGCACTCGGAGCACACCAACCTTCTTGGACACCCCTACACTTTCATAGTAGCACTGGGAGCACACCGACCTTCTTGGACACCCCTACACTTTCATAGTAGCACTGGGAGCACACCGACCTTCTTGGACACCCCTACACTTTCATGGTTGCACTGGAAGCACACCAACCTTTTGGGACACCCCTAACCTTTCATGGTTGCACTGGAGCACAGAGACCTTATCGGACACCCCTCCACTGGGAGCGTAGCGACCTTCTGGGACACTGCTACACTTTCATGGTTGCACTGGGAGCACACCGACCTTCTGGGACACCCCTAACCTTTCATGGTTGCACTGAGAGCACAACAACCTTGTGGTACACCCCTGCACTGGGAGAACACTGACCTTTTGGGACACCCCTACACATTTATGGGTGCACTGGGAGCACATAGACCTTCTGGAACACCCAGGAACCGACTTTCTGACCACCGCTACACTTTCACGGTTGCACTGGGAGCACACCATCCTTCTGGGACATCCCTTCACTTTCATGGTTGCACTGGAAGCACACCGACCTTTTGGGACACCCCTACACTTTCATAGTAGCACTGGGAGCACACCAACCTTCTTGGACACCCCTACACTTTCATGGTTGCACTGTAAGCACACCGACATTTTGGGACACCCCTACACTTTCATGGTTGCACTGGAGCACACAGACCTTATGGGACACCCCTCCACTGGGAGCACACTGCCCTTCTGGGACACTGCTACACTTTCATGGTTGCACTGGGAGCACACCGTCCTTCTGGACACCCGTGCACTGGGAGCACACCGACATTTTGGGACACCCCTACACATTTATGGTAGCACTGGGAGCACACCCACCTTCTGGGACACCCCTATACTTTCATGGTTGCACTGGGAGCACACCCACCTTCTGGAACACCTCTATACTTTCATGGTTCCACTGGGAGCACACCCACCTTCTGGGACACCCCTACACTTTCATGGTTGCACTAGGAGCACACCCACCTTCTGGGACACCTCTATAATTTCATGGTTCCACTGGGAGCACACCCACCTTCTGGGACACCTCTATAATTTCATGGTTCCACTGGGAGCACACCCACCTTCTGGGACACCTCTATAATTTCATGGGTCCACTGGGAGCACACCTACCTTCTGGGACACCCCTATAATTTCATGGTTAAGCATGCAGCTTTGGAAATTGCTCCAAACAAGACTCTTTCTTTTGCAGATACTTTGGAATCATCCACTAGATACATGGACTGGAACTTTGACCATGTGTGGAAGTTGTGGAATATTTGGGGGAGAGAGAGTCTTCTTTTTGGGTATAGAGACCCATCGGGTGGGCACACATACTCTTTAGCTGACGGTCTTCAGAGCCATAAACTCTGTGGGACACCTGTACAGTTTCGGGGACACCCATTCTCTCTTTTTGTCTCATTGGTAAATAAAGCCTGCACAAAGCAGCCCGTGCCTCTCTGGAGGGGTGCCATGATTCACTGAGCAGTGTAGCATAGAAGCACTCATTAGCTGTGTGCATGCGCACACCATCTGAGTGATTCCCACATACCCACTGGGACAACCACAGACCCTCCTCTCCCACCTCAGACATCCCAGTGCTTCCAGAAACTGTCTGATGAAAGTTTCCCCCAAGGAACTGCCGGAGCAGGCTGGGAACACGTACATGCTCTCTGGGGAACACAACGACTTGCAGCGACACCGCGATAGATTTGGGCAGACCCAAAGACTGCGAAGGAGCAAGCACACATTACATGGGTACCCCTGGAATATTCAAATGCTCTAGGACACCCCAGAGGCTATCTGCTATATTCAGAGGTCCCCTAGCATAGGGCATAGGTTCACTCTTCTAGTGGGGGTCACATGCTCTAGGACACTCCATAGGGTCTCTGCTATATTCAGAGGCCCCCTAGCATAGGGCACAGGTACACTCTTCTGGTGGGGGTCACATACTCTAGGACACCCCAGAGGCTCTCTAATGCATTCAGAGGTCCCCTAGCATAGGGCATAGGTTCACTCTTCTAGTGGGGGTCACTTGCTCTAGGACACCCCAGAGGCTCTCTGATGCATTCAGAGGTCCCCTAGAATAGGGCATAGGTTCACTCTTCTAGTGGGGGTCACATGCTCTAGGACACCCCAGAGGCTCTCTGCTATATTCAGAGGTCCCCTAGCATAGGGCATATGTTCACTCTTCTAGTGGGGGTCACATGCTCTAGGACACCTTAGAGGCTCTCTGATGTCCTAGAATAGGGCATAGGTTCACTTGTCTAGTGGGGGTCACATACTCTAGGACACCCCAGAGGGTCTCTGCTATATTCAGAGGCCCCCTAGCATAGGGGGGTCACATGCTCTAGGACACCCCAGAGGCTCTCTGATGTCTTCAGAGGTCCCCTAGCATAGGGCATAGGTTCACTCTCTAGTGGGGGTCACATACTCTAGGACACCCCAGAGGCTCGCTGATGTCTTCAGAGGTCCCCTAGCATAGGGCATAGGTTCACTCTTCTAGTGGGGGTCACATGCTCTAGGACACCCCAGAGGCTCTCTGATGTATTCAGAGGTCCCCTAGCATAGGGCATAGGTTCACTCTTCAAGTGGGGGAGTCACAGACTTTAGGCGAACGGTGAAGTGTTGGTGCAGAATACTATCTAGAACTCCCACAGGCTACTCAAGACACCCACACTTTTAATGGGGAACCAATAGGCACATTGCACTGAACCTCTAGGGCGTTATCTGGGGGAATCTACTGGTCTTCTGGGGAAATCATGGGCTATTCAGGGCTCATGCTCTGTCTGGAGAGACATATATGTCGGTCTGTGCCACGCGTGTGATCCCTAACACGCCCTTGACCCGATATGCAGAATTATACGCTGACCTGCCGCAGTGCATTCACTAAACCAGCCTCAATGCATGATGGATCGATGACCCCTACGCATGGGCCAGCACGCCCACATGGCACGGTGAAGCCGCCACGTGAAGGAGAGGCCATGAGCTTGATATGATCAAATTAAATTAACATTTCTAATTCATACACATTGAGCCTGGTAAGAGACAGGCCAGAATTGCAATATGATAAAAACACACTACATAGCTTGAACATGCTGATGGTCATGTCAGTGGAGAAGATGGTGTGAAGAAACATATCAACCCTCTACCTGCGGCTTGTGCTTTCTGGAAGGCGCTCCGTCTTGAAGTAGTGCGGCGGTGCAAAGGGACGAAGAGATCGCCCTGTCTATATACTTGGAACAGAGCATGAGCCCTGAATAGCCCATGATATACTTGGAACAGGGGGAGGATCTGCACACACTTTGGGATCGCCCTGTGCCATTGACCCAAGAAACACACATAGAACCGGCCAAAGCACACTTAGATGTGTGCTACCCAGGCAGTGTGTCCTCTTCTGGATACTTATTCTGCAAATGGGGATGATCTCAGCAGATCTAGGGAGGGCAGGATCTCTGATCTTATGAGATGAAGCAAGTCTCACCAGGGTTCCATGTCTGCAATGTCAGACACCATGGGTGGCTGAGCGCACACGCCTGAAAGGCCAACTGGTCATGAGATTCCAGAAATGGGAATGTTTAGGTATTCAGCCTCCTTCTGAGGTCCCCAAGAAGGTGCAATGGTTTCCTGTCATAGAGGCGTCCAGCAGGCTTCAGCAACAGCTGAGAGATGAATTCCAATCCCTCCATAGACCTCCAGGAAGCCTCAGGAGCACGACAGGTGCAGACCCTCAGGCCCTCAGAATAAGGGAGTGCGCCACCAGCACTATGTCTGCCCTCACATGTTGTTAGCTGGAAATGTCCTGATACATAGCAGCTTTCACATATCTTTAGCAGCTTGTATGTGCTGTCCCTTTTCCTCTTGTGAAGTGACCACTGCAGACTGAATTGACCCACAAAAGCTTCAATCTTTAGCATCATAACAGAGCAGATTCTCGAAATTCATGAATATCCTGAAACACGAGTTGCGGTAGCATAAATGAACCTGGCATAACACATGGCAGGACACACATGGAAGGACACACATGGCATGACACACATGGCAGGACACACACATGGCAGGACACACATGGCATGACACGCATGGCAGGACAAACATGGCATGACACATGGCAGGACACGCATGGCATGACACACATGGAAGGACACACATGGCAGGACAAACATGGCAAGACACACATGGCAGGACACACATGGCATGACACACATGGCAGTGGCAGGACACACATGGCAGGGACACATGGCAAGACACACATGGCAGTGGCAGGACAACCATGGCATGACACACATGGCATGACACACATGGAATGATTTTTGCAACCACTCCTTTGCCTCTGGATCCTTCCCCTCCCCTCTGAAGCACTCCTTTGTGCATCCTCTTCTCAAGAAACCCACAGCTGATCCTTCTTGTCCAGCTAACTATCACCCAATTTCAATTACTCCATTTCTTGGCAAACTCCTAGAAAAGTTGGCCATCTCTCAGCTTAACCTTCATTCCAATTCTGTTGGCTGTCTCCATGACCACCAGTCTGGCTTCAGAGCTGCCAGAAGCACGGAAACTGCTCTCCTAAACATCCGTGAAGATCTGCTCACCAACCTGGACTCTAACATTCCCTCTGTCCTCATCCTCCTCGATCTCTCTTCTGCCTTCGACACGGTCAACCCTACCATCCTGCTCAACCGTCTCTGTGAAAACCTGGGTATCACTGATCAGGCTCTGGCCTGGCTGACCTCTTTCCTCTCAGATCGACACTCCCAGGTCCAACTTGGGTCCTTCCTTTCATCTATCTTCCTCTCTACCTGTGGTGTTCCCCAGGGGTCTAACCTCTCGCCCTGGCTTTTCAACCAATATCTGGCAACTCTCGCCCACTGCATTGCCATTTTCTGCTCAAATTTCCAGTGCTACGCTGACGACACTCAACTCATTTTCAGGTTGCCCTCTGCCACCTCCTCTCCCTCTCTCATCTCTGATTGCCTAACTACCATTCAAGATTGGTGTGCCACCAATGATCTTTATCTGAATGCCAGCAAGACGGAGATCCTCCTCATCGGCACACCTTCACCATCCTTTCCCCTCACTCTCTGGCCGGCCTTCCTTGGCCCTCCTCCTACACCCACATGTGAGGCTAAGAACCTCGGGGTCATCTTTGACTCCGCCCTTTCCTTCTCCACCCACATCTCTGAGGTCTCTAAAAAGTCTAATTTCCGACTGCACCTCCTCAGAGGTACTCTGCCTTTCCTCTCCTTCCCCCAGAAGCTCATGGTATCCCAAGTTCTGGTTCTCTCTAGCTGGGCTATTGTAACAGCCTCTATCTAAATCTACCTGCCTCTACTCTCCGCCCTCTGCAACTAATCCAGAACAGGACTGCAAGACTTGTCCTTGGCCTCAAGCCCTGGGATCGTATCTCTCCAGCTCTGAAATCTCTCCATTGGCTCCCAGTGGATGCAAGGATTAAATTCAAAACCCTCTGCATAGTCCACAAGGCTTTGTGGGGCCTGGGTCCAAAATACCTTCAGCTATCCCTCCGCAAATACCTACCCTCTCTAGCTCTTTGCTCCTCTACATCCAACTCACTCAGGGTCGTTTTTCTAAGAAACGAGCTGGGGGTAGATCTCTGTCTTCTGCTGGGGCCTCCCTCTGACAGCCTCCCTGCCACTCTAAAACTTGAGGAGAAGCATCTCCGGTTCCGGAAGCACCTCAAGACCTTCCTCTTTGCTTCTGCCTTCGCTCCCATCTCCCCTGCTGATCTGTTCTCTCTTGGCACCGTGCACCTGGCCACCCTCTGTCTTTTGGGCCCAAGTACCTGCTCATCCTGCCACCCTCCCGCACTGCCTCCGGGTCACCCCTTGCACTGGGGTCTGTATCTGTACCCATACAGCCCCCCCTTTTTCTTCCTGCACTTATCAGACCTACCATGTCTGCTGCCTTAAACCTAGCACTTGCAAATTGCTGGCTGCATTACCACTGTTTGTTGCCTTTATTATTTATTTATTGTTATTTATCTGTTTCTCCTCTGCTTCGCACTTTCTATCTCTCCCCCTTCCATGCACTTTTACCCTCCCTCCTCCCATGCACTTGCACATTCTCAATGTCACTGGGCCTAGTAAGATCACTGTTTTGTTCTCCCCTGTTCCCCTCCCTTGCCTTGTCATGCTCTGAAACACTTGTGTACGAGCGCGATAGAAACAAAATATCAATCAATCAATCATTCAATGGCAGGACACGCATGGCATGACACACATGGCATGACACGCATGGCAGGACACGCATGGCATGACAAACATGGCAGGACACACATGGCAGGACCCACATGGCAGGACCTGCATGGCAAGACACACATGGCATGACACACATGGCAGGAAACACATGGCAAGACACACATGGCAGGACACACATGGCAGTGGCAGGACACACATGGCAGGACACACATGGCAAGACACTTGGCAGTGGCAGGACACACATGGCAGGACAAGCATGGCATGACACATGGTAGGACACACATGGCATAACACACATGGCTGGACACACATGTCAGGACACACATGGTAGGGCACACATGGCATGACACACATGTCAGGACACACATGACATGACACATGGCATGACACATGGCAGGACACACATGTCATGGAACACATGGCAGGTGTTACACATTGTTCTTTATATTATTAGTTGTCAAGGATGACTCTGCTCTTTGGTAATTGCCTAAACACAGATGTTAACATCCCATTTCTGGCCACTACTTTTTCTACACAGGAGTCGTCAGCAGCGGCACCACCAAAGACCCGTCATAGCTCTACATGGAAACAGAATTCCAGGCTAGTGCCACACATGAAAGGCGAGCAACACTCCCCTGCCCAGATTTTCACTGTCCATGCATGTTACAGTGGACTTTCCTCCACGCATCTCAAGTGATCTACCTATCCATCCAGTCTGGAGTGCTGCACACTGCCCAAAAGTGGGGCAGATGTCTGTTTCAGAAGTCACAGCTGCCCACTCACGTATGACATGCCCCTACACCAACATCTTGTCCAAAACTCTGAAAAACGTCATGTGCAACCAAGTCACCATCTACCCCTCAATGGGTAACCTCTAGAGTCGACTTGAATCTCGAAACGCCAACCCTGCGAACCACTGCTATCAAACACCATGCTTTCCATCGAACACACCTCCATTGCCTCCATTTTAACACTATGTGATCTCATGCCCTCCTTTCATTGCCCACGTCATGCCCAGGTCATTGCCTAATATGCGTATTTCCCAGACTCTACTGTCCTTGTTCATCACATAACTTTTGGGCAGATATTATTTATTTATTTATTGGTGTCAAGGTGGTCAAGTAGGGTACCTTCTATTATGAGGAATTCATGTTGCGAGTACCATATTGATGACTGGGGGTTTGGCAGACTGAGCGCAGTTTACCTTTTCTTCAGAACTGATACAATATTAGCTTGCATGCTTGCAGAAAGATGAATTATCACATTTACCAAATGTAAAAACATACATGTACCTTAATATATATGCATGGCAAATTCATGAATCTCAATAGAAGTGCCCTTTTTTACAATGAATCAGAATATTGTGGTTAGGGATCTCTTGCAAAATGCGCTTTTTACTTTTAAGCAGGCTTGCAGACACAGAAGACAGGTAAATGAGTAATCTCAAACGTTTGCAGTCAGCATCTGCTGAAATAGCCATGAGTTTATGGTCTGAATAGTCTCATAGATAGTAGATATAATCTCCTGATGTTTGAGAGGGTGACCTTAAGAGTTTTTTGTTTATTCTGGTCAGTAGTAAAACACAGGATAAGCTAAATGCCTAAAGCTATTTAGGAGTTTCAATTTGTGCGATAAAGTGAACGCCTTGTAGATTGGAAAAGTCAGTTTGTTTGTTTTATTTATTTGTATAACGCTCCAAACCCAGAGGTAGAAGGGTGCTTAAAGAAGATGGTTACAAAGTGTGACAAAAGCAAATTCAATATACAGCAGTTTACAGAGTATACCAACATAGTTAAGCAGTGGGGGGTACTACAGTTTCAAAATACAACAGTTTATAGAGTTTGCAGACATAGTTAAGCAGAAGGAGGTGTACCCACATATCTGAGGTGCTACTCTTTCTTTAAGAGCCAACCTATAACGTGTTTCCTGGAGATCTGGAAGGATGTTGAGGGGTAAGGTGTACCAGAGTTGGGAGGCAAGTACTGTGAAGCTGGCCCCTCCAGCTATTTTTAGGGAGAATCTGGGCACTGTCAGGCATAAGGTGTTGGAGGATCCTGTGGTTCTGGTGGCGGGTTTCATGGTAAACATATTGGTTAGATATGGTGGGGCTAGGTGGTTTAATGTCTTATATGTGAGGCAGATGGTTTTCAAGTCCATTTTTTGTCGAATGGAGAGCCATTTGCACAATTTCCTTGCAGTGGAGATGTGCTCTCGTCTGGGGATGTTAAGCGCTGTGCGTAGTGCTTTATTTTGAAGTACCTGTAGTTTGTTGATTGTAGATTGGTTAGCACCTAGGTACAGGCTATTGCTATAGTCCAGTTTGTACTGTATGATGGCTCTAGCAAGAGTGCAGCAGCTATTAGATGATAGGAAGGGTCTCCTGGCCCTAATAAGCTTGCCAGTGTAGGCGGAGGCTGAGGCGATCATGTAGGTTTGTTTGGTGAGGTTAGAGTTGGCATCAAGGTCAAAACCAAGAGTTTTCACGCTTTTGGCAATAGGGATGGTGTGACCATCGATAATTATGTTGTTGTAGTTGGGATTCAGTTTAGCTTGGTTGCTGGGGGATCCGACAAGGAGGAGCTCAGTCTTTTCATCATTCAGGCAGAGGCCGTGAGAGGCCATCCATGGCTGAATGATGGAGAATATTTAGTTAATCCGGGTGGCGTCTGCATGGTAGTTGCCTGTGATGGTGAGGAGTATCTGGGTGTCATCTGCGTAATTCGTGTAGGTGACACCCAGATGGGCTAGTTGGTCAAATAATGGCTTTGTAAATAAAATATGTTATACAAAGTGGGGGAAACACAGGAGCCTTGAGGGACCCCGCATGAGATGGGGATGGGGTCTGCTGCAGCTGTTGTCGAGAAAACCTGCATGGTTCTGTTTGCCAGAAAGGATTGTATCCATGTGATGGCCGAGTGGGAGAAGTGAGCTGCGGTGGCTAAGTGGCTACAGAGGATGTTATGGTCGACCAGGTCGAAGGCCGCTGAGAAGTCTAAAAGGAGTAGGATTGCGGCATTTCCTTTGTCTTTGATTTCATCAATCTGACTTTTGAGATCAGCAAGGGCAGTTTCTGTTCCATGAGGTCTGAAGCCAGATTGACGTATTCCCAGCAGTTGGTTGGATTCCAGGTATTCCTGGATTTGGATGTAGGCGACTCTGTCCAGGATTTTAACAGGAAAGGGACTGTGGTGATGGGTCTGTAGTTTGTGGGTATGGCTGGGTCTAGAGATTGTTTTTTTCAGGAGTGGGAGAACCCAGGATTTTTTTAGGTTGCCGGGAACTGAGTTATTGGTGAATGATAGGTTAATACATTTAGTGATGAATGGGGATAGATCTCTATCTGCGTCTTTTATGATCTGGGTGGGATAGCTGTCCCCTTTGCATTTCGAAGGTTTCAGGGAGGTGATCATTTTTTGAACTTCTGCTGTAGTTACTTTCTTGAATGTGAAGCCCGATTTGGTAACGAGGGGGGTTGGTGAGCTAAGGTTGGTAGGCTTGTTGTTGGAAAGTTGTTGGCGTTTGTCCTCAATTTTAGTTTGGAATCCTGTGATTTTGTTGTTAAGGGCGTTTTGGATGCCGGTGCACCAAGGTTTGTCTTTGAAGCAGGTGTCTGTAGGTGGGTTGGGATTTTCAAGTTCTTTTAAAATTTTTAATAATTCTTTAGTAGAGGACCCTGCCTGATCAATCCTGATGTTGTATGTATCTTTTTTGGTGCGAATTATCTCACTTTTTTTCCGCAGAGGAACTGGTTTTCCATGTGAGTTGGAACTGGTTTTCCATGTGAGTTGTGCCTTAGGTTTCTTTTTCCTAAGTAACTTGAGTTCAGGGGTGTACCACGAGTTCAGGTGAGCTCTTGGTTTATCTTTACGCAATTTCAGCGGGGCAATGGTATCCATCGCCTTGGCCATGGAGTCATTGAAGGTGTCAATCAATAGGTTAAGATCAGCATTGGCTGGAAGTGTGTTGATGGTGGGTAGGACCAAGGGTAGTAGGGCCTCAGCTGTGATGTTGCGTTTGTTTCTGGTAGGGCAGGCTGGTGCCTTGGGGCACTTTTTGGGTACTACATGATTAATGTTAACCTCGAGAAGGATAAGGTAATGATCCGTCCATGGGAGAGGTTGGAGGACCTTACAGATTGTATTTCAGTTGTAGGTCGCCACCCAGTCGATAATTCTGCCCTTCTGGTGGGTGGGGAGGACATTGAGTTGTGCAAAGCCATGTTCTGTTAGGGCATATGTTATCTTGCCCTTTGTATTAAAATCTTTAGAGGAGATTAGTCATTTGTTCAGATAAGTAGTTTTCCAGGTCATCAGAGGTTGTATGTAGCTGCACAAACTTAGAAGATCTTTTAAAGGCACAAGAAGTCTGTGGAATGGAGATGGCTATCTATAGTTAAAGGGAAAAAATGGAAGAGAGGAGGGTAAAAGGTACATTTAATACAAAACAAGTTAAAAGTGCAGGACCACATAGGTAAATTGCAATGAGGACAAGCAGACATGCAGTTGTGACAAGCAGGTATGAGTGACTGCAGCCTGTAAAAGCCTCTCCTCATGGAATGAGGGGTTACATCAGTGATGCAGAGAAGCAATTCAGAGCTAAGCAAGTATGAGTGAATTGCAAACAGGAAAAGCCTCTCCTCGTGGAATGAGGGGCTACATCAAGCATGGAAGTATGAACACAGGAATAGTATAAAACACAGCAGAGGCTGTGAAAGGCTATACAGAGGTTGCATATTGATGGAAATGCAAAGCAGGACAAGGATTGCAAAGTCAATGGTTGCAGGTAGGAGGATGCCACACATGGCAGGGTTGCACAATATTTGCAGTAGTTACAGGTACTATGCTGCCAAACATGGCATAGTTGCACAATATTTAATGTAGTTGCAGGTAGGAAGCTGCCGCACATGGCAAGGTTGCACAATATGTACAGTAGTTGCTGGAAGGAAGCTGCCGCTCATGGGAAGGTTGCACATTATATACAGTAGTTTCAGGTAGGAAGCTGCCGCACATGGGAAGGTTACAAAATATTTACAGTAGGTGCCGGTAGGAAGCTGTCGCACTTGGCACGGTTGCACAATATTTACAGTAGGTGCCAGTAGGGAGCTGCTGCACGTGGCAGGGTTGCACAATATTTACAGTAGTTGCAGGTAGGAAGCTGCCGCACATGGGAAGGTTGCACAATATATACAGTAGTTGCAGGTAGGAAGCTGCCGCACATGGCAAGGTTGCACAATATTTACAGTAGTTTCAGGTAGGAAGCAGCCGCACATGGCAAGGTTGCACAATATTTACAGTAGTTTCCGGTAGGAAGCTGCCGCACATGGCAAGGTTGCAATATATGTATAGTAGTTGCAGGTAGGAAGTTGCCGCACAATGCAAGGTTGCACAATATTTACAGTAGTTGCAGGTAGGGAGCTGCTGCACAATGCAAGGTTGCACAATATTTACAGTCGTTTCAGGTAGGAAGCTGCCGCACATGGCAAGGATGCACAATATTTACAGTAGTTGCCGGTAGGAAGCTGCCGCACATGGCGGGGTTGCACAATATTTACAGTAGTTGTAGGTAGGAAGCTGACGCACATGGCAAGGTTGCACAATATATAAAGTAGTTTTAGGTAGGAAGATGACGCACATGGCAAGGTTGCACAGTATTTACAGTAGCTTCCGGTAGGAAGATGCCGCACATGGAAAGGTTGCACAATATATTCAGTAGTTGCAGGTAGGAAGCTGCCGCACATGTCAAGGTTGCGCAATATTTACAGTAGTTGCAGGTAGGAAGCTGCTGCACATGGCAAGGTTGCACAATATTTACAGTCGTTTCAGGTAGGAAGCTGCCGCACATGGCAAGGTTGCACAATATTTACAGTAGTTGCAGGTAGGAAGATGCCGCACATGGCAAGGTTGCACAATATTTACAGTGGGTGCTGGTAGGAAGCTGCCGCTCATGGGAAGGTTGCACAATATTTACAGTAGTTGTCGGTAGGAAGCTGCCGCACATGGCTGGGTTGCACAATATTTACAGTAGTTTCAGGTAGGAAGCTGCCGCACATGGCAGGGTTGCACAATATTTACAGTAGTTGTCGGTAGGAAGCTGCCGCATATGGCAGGGTTGCACAATATTTACAGTAGTTTCCGGTAGGAAGCTGCCACACATCGCAAGGTTGCACAATATATACAGTAGTTTCCGGTAGGAAGCTGCCGCACATCGCAAGGTTGCACAATATTTACAGTAGGTGCCGGTAGGAAGCTGCCGCACATGGCGGGGTTGCACAATATTTACAGTAGTTGCCGGTAAGAAGCTGCCGCACATGGCAAGGTTGCACAATATTAACAGTAGTTTCCGGTAGGAAGCTGCCGCCCATGGCAGGATTGCACAATATTTACAGTAGTTGCAGGTAGGAAGCTGCCGCACATGGCAGGGCTGACCAATATTTACAGTAGGTGCTGGTAGGAAGATGCCGCACATGGCAAGGTTGCACAATATATACAGTAGTTGCAGGTAGGAAGCTGCCGCACATGGGAAGGTTGCACAATATTTACAGTAGTAGCAGGTAGGAAGCCGCCGCACATGGCAGGGTTGCACAATATTTACAGTAGTTGCAGGTAGGAAGCTGCCACACATGGCAGGGCTGCACAAAATTTACAGTAGGTGGCGGTAGGAAGCTGCCACACATGAATGGTTGCACAATATTTACAGTAGTTGCAGGTAGGAAGCTGCCGCACATGGGAAGGTTGCACAATATTTACAGAAGTTTCTGTAAGGAAGCTGCCGCACATGGCGAGGTTGCACATTATTTAAAGTAGTTTCAGGTAGGAAGCTGCCGCACATTGCAAAGTTGCACAATATATACAGTAGTTTCAGGTAGGAAGCTGCCGCACATGGCAGGGTTACACAATATTTACAGTAGTTGCAGGTAGGAAGCTGCCGCACATGGCAAGGTTGCACAATATTTACAGTAGTTTCATGTAGCAAGCTGCCGCACATGGCAAGGTTGCACAATATTTACAGTAGTTTCTGGTAGGAAGCTGCTGCACATGGCAGGGCTGCACAATATTTCAGTGGGTGCCGGTAGGAAGCTGCCGCACATGGCAAGGTTGCACAATATTTACAGTAGGTGCCGGAAGGAAGCTGCCGCACATGGCAAGCTGCACAATATTTACAGTAGGTGCTGGTAGGGAACTGCCGCACATGGCAGGGTTGCACAATATTTACAGTAGTTGCAGGTAGGAAGCTGCCGCACATGGCAAGGTTGCACAATATTTACAGTAGGTGCCGGTAGGGAGCTGCCGCACATGGCAAGGTTGCACAATATTTACAGTAGGTGCCGGTAGGGAGCTGCCGCACATGGCAGGGTTGCACAATATTTCCAGTAGGTGCCGGTAGGGAGATGCCGCACATAGAAGGGTTGCACAATATTTACAGTAGTTTCAGGTAGGGAGCTGCCGCACATGGGAATGTTGCACAATATTTACAGTAGGTACGGGTAGGAAGCTGCGCACATGGCAAGGTTGCACAATATTTACAGTAGGTGCCGGAAGGAAGCTGCTGCACATGGCACGGTTGCACAATATTTACAGTATGTGCAGGAGGGGAGCTGCCGCACATGGCAGGGTTGCACAATATTTACAGTAGTTGCAGGTAGGAAGCTGCCGCACATGGCAAGGTTGCACAATATGTACACTAGTTGCAGGTAGGAAGCTGCCGCACATGGGAAGGTTGCAAAATATTTACAGTAGTTTCAGGTAGGCAGCGGCCGCACATGGTAAGGTTGCACAATATTTACAGTAGGTGCCAGTAGGAAGCTGCCGCACTTGGCACGGTTGCACAATATTTACAGTAGGTGCCAGTAGGGAGCTGCTGCACATGGCAGGGTTGCACAATATTTACAGTAGTTGCAGGTAGGAAGCTGCCGCACATGGGAAGGTTGCACAATATATACAGTAGTTGCAGGTAGGAAGCTGCCGCACATGGCAAGGTTGCACAATATTTACAGTAGTTTCCGGTAGGAAGCTGCCGCACATGGCAAGGTGGCAATATATATACAGTAGTTGCAGGTAGGAAGTTGCCGCACATGTCAAGGTTGCACAATATTTACAGTAGTTGCAGGTAGGGAGCTGCTGCACATGGCAAGGTTGCACAATATTTACAGTCGTTTCAGGTAGGAAGCTGCCGCACATGGCAAGGTTGCACAATATTTACAGTAGTTGCCGGTAGGAAGCTGCCGCACATGGCGGGGTTGCACAATATTTACAGTAGTTGCAGGTAGGAATCTGCCGCACATGGCAAGGTTGCACAATATATAAAGTAGTTTTAGGTAGGAAGATGCCGCACATGGCAAGGTTGCACAATATTTACAGTAGCTTCCGGTAGGAAGATGCTGCACATGGAAAGGTTGCACAATATATACAGTAGTTGCAGGTAGGAAGCTGCCGCACATGTCAAGGTTGCGCAATATTTACAGTAGTTGCAGGTAGGAAGCTGCTGCACATGGCAAGGTTGCACAATATTTACAGTCGTTTCAGGTAGGAAGATGCCGCACATGGCAAGGTTGCACAATATTTACAGTAGTTTCCGGTAGGAAGCTGCCGCACATGGCAAGGTTGCACAATATTTACAGTCGTTTCAGGTAGGAAGATGCCGCACATGGCAAGGTTGCACAATATTTACAGTCGTTTCAGGTAGGAAGCTGCCGCACATGGCAAGATTATACAATATATACAGTAGTTGCAGGTAGGAAGCTGCCGCACATGGCAGGGCTGCACAATATTTACAGTAGTTTCAGGTAGGAAGATGCCGCACATGGCAAGGTTGCACAATATTTACAGTAGTTTCAGGTAGGAAGATGCCGCACATGGCAAGGTTGCACAATATTTACAGTAGTTTCAGGTAGGAAGATGCCGCACATGGCAGGGCTGCACAATATTTACAGTAGTTTCAGGTAGGAAGATGCCGCACATGGCAAGGCTGCACAATATTTACAGTAGTTTCAGGTAGGAAGATGCCGCACATGTCAAGGTTGCACAATATTTACAGTAGTTTCAGGTAGGAAGATGCCGCACATGGCAAGGTTGCACAATATTTACAGTAGTTTCAGGTAGGAAGATGCCGCACATGGCAAGGTTGCACAATATTTACAGTAGTTTCAGGTAGGAAGATGCCGCACATGGCAAGGTTGCACAATATTTACAGTAGTTTCAGGTAGGAAGATGCCGCACATGGCAAGGTTGCACAATATTTACAGTAGTTTCAGGTAGGAAGATGCCGCACATGGCAAGGTTGCACAATATTTACAGTAGTTTCAGGTAGGAAGATGCCGCACATGGCAAGGTTGCACAATATTTACAGTAGTTTCAGGTAGGAAGATGCCGCACATGGCAGGGCTGCACAATATTTACA
The DNA here is from genome assembly GCF_040938575.1 of Ambystoma mexicanum. Taxonomy (NCBI): domain Eukaryota; kingdom Metazoa; phylum Chordata; class Amphibia; order Caudata; family Ambystomatidae; genus Ambystoma; species Ambystoma mexicanum. The sequence continues at coordinate 10,196,122 of NC_090925.1, forward strand.
GTAGTTTCAGGTAGGAAGATGCCGCACATGGCAAGGTTGCACAATATTTACAGTAGTTTCAGGTAGGAAGATGCCGCACATGGCAAGGTTGCACAATATTTACAGTAGTTTCAGGTAGGAAGATGCCGCACATGGCAAGGTTGCACAATATATACAGTAAGTGCAGGTAGGAAGCTGCCGCACATGGGAAGGTTGCACCATATATACAGTAGTTGCCGGTAGGAAGCTGCTGCACATGGCAGGGTTGCACAATATTTACAGTAGTTGCCGGTAGGAAGCTGCCAGACATGGGAAGGTTTGCACAATATTTACAGTAGTTGCCGGTAGGAAGCTGCCGCACATGGCACTGTTGCACAATATTTACAGTAGGTGCCGGTAGGAAGCTGCTACACATGGCAGGGTTGCACAATATATACAGTAGTTGCAGGTAGGAAGCTGCCGTACATGTCAAGGTTGCACAATATTTACAGTAGTTGCAGTTAGGAAGCTGCTGCACATGGCAAGGTTGCACAATATTTACAGCTGTTTCAGGTAGGAAGCTGCCGCACATGGCAAGGTTGCACAATATTTACAGTAGTTGCCGGTAGGAAGCTTCCGCACATGGCAAGGTTGCACAATATTTACAGTAGGTGCCGGTAGGAAGCTGCCGCACATGGCAAGGTTGCACAATATTTACAGTAGTTGCAGGTAGGAAGCTGCCGCACATCGCAAGGTTGCACAATATTTACAGTAGTTTCAGGTAGGGAGCTGCCGCACATGGCAAGGTTGCACAATATTTACAGTAGTTTCAGGTAGGGAGCTGCCGCACATGGTAGGGTTGCACAATATTTACAGTAGTTTCAGGTAGGAAGCTGCCGCACATGGCAAGGTTGCACAATATTTACAGTAGTTGCAGGTAGGAAGCTGCCGCACGTGGCATGGTTGCACAATATTTACAGTAGTTGCAGGTAGGAAGCTGCCGCACATGGCAAGGTTGCACAATATTTACAGTAGTTGCAGGTAGGAAGTTGCCGCACATGGCAAGGTTGCACAATATTTACAGTAGTTGCAGGTAGGAAGCTGCCGCACATCGCAAGGTTGCACAATATTTACAGTAGTTTCAGGTAGGGAGCTGCCGCACATGGTAGGGTTGCACAATATTTACAGTAGTTTCAGGTAGGAAGCTGCCGCACATCGCAAGGTTGCACAATATTTACAGTAGTTTCAGGTAGGGAGCTGCCGCACATGGCAAGGTTGCACAATATTTACAGTAGTTTCAGGTAGGAAGATGCCCCACATGGCAAGGTTGCACAATATTTACAGTAGTTTCAGGTAGGAAGATGCCGCACATGGCAGGGTTGCACAATATTTACAGTAGTTTCAGGTAGGAAGCTGCCGCACATGGCAAGGTTGCACAATATTTACAGTAGTTGCCGGTAGGAAGCTTCCACACATGGCAAGGTTGCACAATATTTACAGTAGGTGCCGGTAGGAAGCTGCCGCACATGGCAAGGTTGCACAATATTTACAGTAGTTGCAGGTAGGAAGCTGCCGCACATCGCAAGGTTGCACAATATTTACAGTAGTTTCAGGTAGGGAGCTGCCGCACATGGCAAGGTTGCACAATATTTACAGTAGTTTCAGGTAGGGAGCTGCCGCACATGGTAGGGTTGCACAATATTTACAGTAGTTTCAGGTAGGAAGCTGCCGCACATGGCAAGGTTGCACAATATTTACAGTAGTTGCAGGTAGGAAGCTGCCGCACATGGCATGGTTGCACAATATTTACAGTAGTTGCAGGTAGGAAGCTGCCGCACATCGCAAGGTTGCACAATATTTACAGTAGTTGCAGGTAGGAAGCTGCCACACATCGCAAGGTTGCACAATATTTACAGTAGTTTCAGGTAGGGAGCTGCCGCACATGGCAAGGTTGCACAATATTTACAGTAGTTGCAGGTAGGAAGCTGCCGCACATGGCATGGTTGCACAATATTTACAGTAGTTGCAGGTAGGAAGCTGCCGCACATGGCAAGGTTGCACAATATTTACAGTAGTTGCAGGTAGGAAGCTGCCGCACATGGCAAGGTTGCACAATATTTACAGTAGTTGCAGGTAGGAAGCTGCTGCACATGGCAGGGTTGCACAATATTTACAGTAGTTTCAGGTAGGAAGCTGCCGCACATGGCAAGGTTGCACAATATTTACAGTAGTTTCAGGTAGGAAGATGCCCCACATGGCAAGGTTGCACAATATTTACAGTAGTTTCAGGTAGGAAGATGCCGCACATGGCAGGGTTGCACAATATATACAGTAAGTGCAGGTAGGAAGCTGCCGCACATGGGAAGGTTGCACAATATATACAGTAAGTGCAGGTAGGAAGCTGCCGCACATGGGAAGGTTGCACCATATATACAGTATTTGCCGGTAGGAAGCTGCTGCACATGGCAGGGTTGCACAATATTTACAGTAGTTGCCGGTAGGAAGCTGCCACACATGGGAAGGTTTGCACAATATTTACAGTAGTTGCCGGTAGGAAGCTGCCGCACATGGCACGGTTGCACAATATTTACAGTAGGTGCCAGTAGGAAGCTGCTACACATGGTAGGGTTGCACAATATATACAGTAGTTGCAGGTAGGAAGCTGCCGTACATGTCAAGGTTGCACAATATTTACAGTAGTTGCAGTTAGGAAGCTGCCGCACATGGCAAGGTTGCACAATATTTACAGTAGGTGCCGGTAGGAAGCTGCCACACATGGCAAGGTTGCACAATATTTACAGTAGTTGCAGGTAGGAAGCTGCCGCACATCGCAAGGTTGCACAATATTTACAGTAGTTTTAGGTAGGAAGCTGCCGCACATGGCAAGGTTGCACAATATTTACAGTAGTTTCAGGTAGGAAGCTGCCGCACATGGCAAAGTTGCACAATATTTACAGTAGTTGCAGGTAGGAAGCTGCCGCACATGGCATGGTTGCACAATATTTACAGTAGTTGCAGGTAGGAAGCTGCCGCACATGGCAGGGTTGCACAATATTTACAGTAGTTTCAGGTAGGAAGCTGCCGCACATGGCAAAGTTGCACAATATTTACAGTAGTTGCAGGTAGGAAGCTGCCGCACATGGCAGGGTTGCACAATATTTACAGTAGTTTCAGGTAGGAAGCTGCCGCACATGGCAAAGTTGCACAATATTTACAGTAGTTGCAGGTAGGAAGCTGCCGCACATGGCATGGTTGCACAATATTTACAGTAGTTGCAGGTAGGAAGCTGCCGCACATGGCAGGGTTGCACAATATTTACAGTAGTTTCAGGTAGGAAGCTGCCGCACATGGCAAAGTTGCACAATATTTACAGTAGTTGCAGGTAGGAAGCTGCCGCACATGGCAGGGTTGCACAATATTTACAGTAGTTTCAGGTAGGAAGCTGCCGCACATGGCAAAGTTGCACAATATTTACAGTAGTTGCAGGTAGGAAGCTGCCGCACATGGCAAGGTTGCACAATATGTACACTAGTTGCAGGTAGGAAGCTGCCGCACATGGCAGAGTTGCACAATATTTACAGTAGTTTCAGGTAGGAAGCTGCCGCACATGGCTAGGTTGCACAATATTTACAGTAGTTTCAGGTAGGAAGCTGCCGCACATGGCAGGGCTGCACAATATTTACAGTAGTTGCCGGAAGGAAGCTGCCAAACATGGCAAGGTAGCAAAATAGAACAGTGGTTGCGGTTAGGTAAGAAGCAAGACACAGCGCAGTCAGGTGAATTGGGACAGAATAAAAGCCACGACACCGTGGATAAGTAGAGATAACATGGCAACTCGACAGGAGGTGCGGGGGCTGCATCAGACAGGCCAAAAGGCAAGGGGCCACCTAGCTCCCTGAAGCCATAAAGCCTGCTGGCAGTCACATCAAAAGACAGGCTGTGGGAACAATGGTAAAATCCGGCAGTGACTACGGGGGGCATCAGGCAGGTCAGGCTGGTGTGTGCCAGTGATCGCCCCCCTCCCTGAATGTGGGAGTCCAGCAAGAATCAGGCCCACTTACTCACAAATATTCTAGGAGCGGGGTCACATGCGCTTCAAAACTCCTATCCCTGAATACTTGGGAAAAGTGTTTCATTTTAGCCAAACTTGGGGAAATATCACCCCCTGGCGACACTTTCCTTAAGAGGATTTTCACTGGTTTCCCTCTGGGCAAGCTGCGCTGTGATCCATGGAAGCCCTGGGACGGAGTCGGGCTGTTGCAGGAGGGGAGTCAGAAACATCTGGAAGGGAAGCCGGGCGGGGGCACCAGGCCTGCAGGAGGAAAGGTCCCGCCATTATTCCCAAAGTCAGAGATCAAAGAGACCACGAGACAATGATTATTGGCTGATGAACTGAGTAAGGGCCCTGAGTGGGAGGCGCTAATGGAGAGCATTGAATGATGAAGGAGGCGCTATACAGGGGAGCAGAGGCAGGGAGGCGATGCTCGCGAGCACCAGTCAGAGTCCCTCATTATGATAAGGCGATGGAGGGGGGGGGGGACTGGAGAAGGAGCTCAAGACACCTGGCAGAGAAGGGACCTCTCTCAAGCAGAAGAGAGAATGCGGCAACTGAGGGGCGAACGCGAAGAAGGCGCTAGGGAGTTGGAAAATAGCGCAGGACATCATTCCAGGAAGAGGAGGCAGGTGGTGAGGTGCGAGGACAGGCACTGGAAGGAACCCCGTGAGTGCCAAGTGAGGAGCACTGCAAAGCCATTGCTGGGACTGGCGACACCAAATCCAGTACCTCAGCCACACAAATGGTGAAAAGAAATGCGATCCATATTGGGCTTATGGGATAGGCCGCCCAACACATAGTGGGGCGCAGGGCCATCTTAAGCAACTTTGGGGCCCTGGGCATGGACATCTTTGGGGCCCCGTCCACCAAACCAAAGGAATTAAGGGATCAAGAATACTGGTTGCGCCCCCTAGCCCCCACCCGTCGGGCTCTGAACCAATAGGTTGACATGCTGTCTCGCAGCATAATAAGCCTGTTTACTCCCTTTACGTCTCCTTGCCCTCTTCATTCTTGCTCTAATCAGAATGATAAACAAGTAGCATTGGAAGACCAACATTGGCAGTCAACAAAGGGGTTACTGTTCTAGTACAAACAGGATACCTTTTATCAATAAAATCCAGGAAGGTAGATGTAGTATTAAGGCAGGACCGTATGTAAAAGGTACATGTAACTCATAACAGACAGAGAACTCACATTAGTGGCCTCACAGAATGCAAACGTACTCATGCATGGATAGAGACCCCCAACTGGAAGGAAGGAGAACGCTACACATACCGTAGCATTGATAGTGGAGGCAGATTAGAAGCTACCAGGAAGGTGTCTGTATTCAGACAGACTGAGATTAGACGTGGGATATGGTTTTCAAATAGGTGTTGCCATTAGATATCAAAGGAACAAAAGCCTGTGGTGTGCGATATAAATATGCTCACTATTAACACAGTGAAACCAAGAATACAGCTTTTATGAAGATCATACCATGAGAAGGCAATCACTCGGAAGGGCTGACAATTTTGAAAGGTTTAGGGACTGGCAATATTGAGAGGTTAGACGATGCACGATTAAATGAGATGCCCAGGATCACTTATTGGTTAAGGGGTGAAGGGATGAAGCTGAGATTTGTGCCATCTCTGCAATGTCTGCATTTGAACACTTTCTTTTCCAGTTCTTACTGTGAACTAAAACAATCTAATGTTATAAAGAAACAGACTTGGAAAGTACACAAATCACATTACCAAACATGACAATTTTTAAACAAAATATTATAGAAGGGTATTATGAAAAATGGGAATGATTCTAGCTTCATTCTCTGCATCATCAAGGGAAGTATATAAGAACCAGCATACCAATCCATGTCATTTAACAAATTTAATCTGGGTTTGTGTTTTGTATTTTAAAGCTTTAAATAATTCCAAAACAATGGCCAGTGACATTTTCATTTATAAATGTGCATAAAAACCTTTAACGTTCACCAAAAAGCAAACCGTGTTTTGTGTCAAACAAGCAGACCTTAAAATATGCTTTCCTGAGGCCTGCAGCATAAGGACCGCTCTCTTCTGTCTACCAAACATTCCACCCAAATGGCCTACATAAGAAGAAAGATCAAGTAATGGGTTAAACGATGCCACCAGCATGCAAGAAGGCAAACCTCACAGAAGACAGCAAAGTAATGTAAGGTATATTAGATGATTTGACCAGGATCACTCTATCGTCGGCTGGCAAATCCAGGATACAAGCATGAACGCTGTTGTTCCATAGTCTTGAATTTGGATACTTATTCACCTCTTGGACTAACAGTTTATGCCATCGTTGGAGGCGATTGCCTAGTTTTTACAACACCCCATCTGAGCACACCAATTTCTAGACCTTCACCATACGGATGATAAGTTAGTGTTTATAGCATTCCCTATCTGGTGCAGGTACATTGCTGATGATAGCAGATGCTGTTATGCAAAACCAAGTACATATGCAGGCAGGTTTATAAACTTCAGACATAGGAAAGGCTCAGCCAGCCTTGCTGGAATGTGATATTCTAATTTAGCATATGAACACATATCTCTGCACCGGGTGCTTCAAGCACTGAGCTAACTTCTGAACCATTGTGGCACTCAATGTATCAATATGCATTTCACCATTGCCTATTGCACATGATCAACATAATTCACACAGGATGGAAAGAATGCCACAGAGTTGTGTAAGGAACACACAAACTATATATACCACAGTGAACACAGAAAGCAATACATGATGAATTGATCAAGGCAGAATGCACTTGCCAAAACAGAAAGGCAATGGGTCTAGTGCCTCAGCAGCACCCCATGAAATATCCTGACGGGTGCTATTTAAGACTGGTGGACAATGGAATCTTACTTCTTCAGATCAGATAGCCTTATAGGGCCCCCTCCAAGGCGGGGGCCCTGGGCAAGTGTCCCTTTTACCCTCCCATAAAAAACGTCTCTGCCAACAGAGATTACAAACAGAAGACTTGGACTCTCAAAAAAGGCTGGAAAACATGTGATTGGCCGGACCAAGCCGAGTGAGTATTTCAGAGACACGTGATGCCTTCTGGGATGCACAGTCCCTTACTCTGCACACCACGTTCAGAGATTCTGAAGAGGAGGCTTGAGTGCTTAATGCATGCTGGGAAATGAAGTCCAATAGCCCAAGCAAAGGCTAATAAAGAGTATGTGGAAGGAACGGCTGCACTAGAACATGCAGTGCAACATTCCAGTACAGGTCAAATCATCTTTCAGAGAACAGGTGTGAGTCATGATGTGAAACAAGGCAGATTACATGACTAACCATCAGTAGGTGATCACACCGAAACGTGTTTGGAAATGACGTTGAGCATTCCAATAAGATCGTACCAATGAGACAGCCACATGTGATGCCCTCCGAGGAAAAACGTTCCAAATTATAATCCATATGACACTGAGAGAGAGGAGTGTGGCCCTGTTAGGCAGAATCACCTGCAGTACCCTTTGAGAACACTACACACAATTAGGACTACAGGTGTAAGCACAATCTCACCTTTGGTACAAGCCTGTACTACACTGTGAAGTGGTAGCGATGGCTGAGCAGCCAGACTTATCTCAAGAGTAAAGTGAGCAGTAGAACAAGTTACACAAAGGACCAACTAATACGGTGATTCAAATATACACTTACTCAAGGTTTCTTGGTAAAAGAATATACATTTATTTACGCAGTCAGTTGGAAAACATTCCACTAGTAAGGAGCAGCTCAATATGAGACTATAATACACTACAGTACACAACCAATAAGTTTCTGAACAAGTTAAGCTCCCCTGAAGTGGGAGCAAAATGACACCAGTAACTTTCAAAAGGGGTAGAAAGACAAAGGTTATAAGAATTAAAACACAATTATTTTCAGAGGCAGGGCAAATAGTTTCAGTTCACTACACAAGGCAATTCAATTCAATAGGCCTGTGCCAAAGGCAATGGCTCAATGTCTTGGATAGGATAGAACAGTTCTGGTACTAAACAGATAAGTCTTTGACATTGTTCTTAGAAGTAGTTTGCCAGAAAAAGAGTTATATGTCGGGTCAGGAGCGAACAAGACTCCAAAGTTGGGAAAGTTTCACAAACATTCACCACGGCAGAAAGGATTTCCTGACCGCGTTTGCACAGTACCTTTAAAATGAAGAAGAGCTGTAGCTGAGGCAGTTGTTCCTGGCAGTTCCTGCAGATCTTGCTGTTTCTGAGCTTCAGTCGTGGGGACAAGAAGGAGGACGTCAGGAGGTTCCTGCACTGCCCAGGGATGAGGCCACAAGCTTGAAAAAATGTTGGTTTAAGGTGTGAGTGCCTTAAAGACCACAAACTGGTATCCTTCCCACTGGCTATCCGGTTTTCAACAGCACTCTGAAGAAAATTCGACCTGTATAGAGACAGTGTCCAGGTGACTTGCGAGTTGGTTGATCCCACCAAACTCAAGGGAAGAAGTTAACCTTAAAGGGATTCTCTGTTGATGGAGTTTCAGGCAATTCGGACCTGCAGCAGGGCATCACCGGTGGACCAGGAGTTGCAGCAGTCCTCTTCCTTCCTCTCCTCTTCGGTTCTTTCGTTCCAGTGGTCGACTCTGCCTTCCAAGTCCCAGAGACCTCCCTTTGAACAGTTTTCTCCCATTCTTTCCAGCCTGGCTGTCACTCACCCAGCAGGGTGGCTGTCCTTGCCGGACAGTCAGACAGCCAATCACGCCAGAGTGCATTCAGGTCTCCTAGGAGACTAAGCACAGGGAGTTTCGGGCACCTCCCTCACATCCTGTCCACCCCAGACACTCAGGCGCCAGAGGAGGCTGTCAGCACTGAAGCCTGCCAAAGGGCATCAAACAAAGGGACCAAATCTGGTTTGGTGCGCAGAGTTAAACACAAGAAGGACCTTTCCTAAAAGAAATGGTAAAAAAATGCCCAGAGTCTGTTTTTACAGAGGGGTCTTGGGCGCCATATTGAAAAACATGGCTGACCCGATTTTTAGCTACCGGTGTTCGCGGTCGGGAAAAATCATGGTAGTTTGTTCTAAAACCACTGCCACCAGACATTTCAAGAGGAAAGTGTAACATTTCACTGTTACATGAGTGTTTAGACACAGGGGATGCTAAGCAACCCCTCCAGCACCAGCACTCTATAGGAAGATAGTGTGTTCTGGGTCTATGAATTTAAAAAGACTAGTAGAGTCAATTTAACTTTACATGCTCTGGGAGACGGTAGTCAGTCCCAGAGAAGATATTTAAACCTGAAAGACATCCCTGTGCCCCTGCGCTGAAGGTGCTGTGTGACACACAGAAAAAAGATGATGCCTCTGGAGTTGTCTTAAACTCCATATCCAAAGAAATAAACACAGAAAATAAACAAAATTGAAAAGTTCAAAGCCCCAAAGTTTAGCAAAACAGTTGGAGCGCTCTAAGGTAGAGGGAATTAGCACATGGGTTAGAATTCCCCCTAACAGATGCATGCATTGAGAAGAAGTTTAGAGCAACGTTTTAGGTGTGTTGTGATATAAAGTCCAGCCAGTGTCTAAACATCAGTGGGAAGTAAAGAGTGCTGCATGTGTAAGGTGTGTCTCCCTAAGATACCTGTGGTGTGTGCTGCAACCATTTGGAGTCCTGACAATGGGATACTCACAACTCACCCGGGGGGGACGGGGGTTGGGTTGCGCTCTCCTATGATGACCAATGCCCCACCCCCAGAGAGAATACTGGGCTCTGGGCAGCCTGGGCCCTCTTCTGTGAGATATGGGAGACCTGGTTGCTAACCTGAGTTAGTTGCACCTAGTGTAAATAAAACAGACACAGATTTATCTTCAGTTCACCTGCTTGATAGCTTTCTTTATATTGTTACATTAAACAGGTCCTCACATTCAGGATAAGACTGTCAGTTCATATCTGTTACATACATGGTTGAGCATCATACATTAGGTCACCTGGGAGTGAGTCAGTTCACCACTGGTAAATAAATAATTAATTATAAACACTTGAATCACTGTTAAATCAGTCAGTTCACATTTGTAACCTAAATGGTTGAATATCATAAATGGGGTCACCTGAGAGTGAGACCATTCACCTTGGGTAAATAAATAATTAATTATTAACACTTGAAACACTGTTAAATCAGTTCACATTTGTAACATAAAGGTTGGAATATCATACATTGGGCCACCTGGGAGTGAGACAATTCATCTCAGATAAATAATTAATTAATTATAAACATTTGAATCACTGCTAAATCAATCAGTTCACATTTGTGACATAAGGTGAAATGGAGGCTTCCAGCCCTTTAAGATGAGTAGAAATACCCTGGAGATGGGTGGGGATGCAGATTCTACTCGTACATCAATAATCAAGATGACACAAATAGTTTGGCAAAGTTTGTCTGTTTTAATGCAAGTCTTAAAACAGGGAGTACAACGAACATCAGCAATCGCTCGATACTCCGACTCTAACTACTTCATTAAAAAGATGGGTTCTTATACCCATAATTGGTCATAGCTGACGTGTTGACCTGCGTCATCACCAACGTCATCCTACGTGGCAAACTTCAGAAACTTATCGGGTTTGGTAAACATAGGCACTATATCTGTATGAAGTAACAGAGAAAGGTAATAGGATAGCTAACATCAGGTGAGGCAAATAAGCCCTCCCTCAAAAATGGCCACTATGAATGTCACTAAATGTACGATGTCCCATTGGCTACACAAACAATAGGACCCCTAACTGCTTAGTCCCCTACAATTGTTTGGCTTCTAACCCCGTCAGTAATTTCCACCTACATGAGCAGCACTCAGACTGAACGACCAGGTGCGGATAAGCTCGTCTTGATACCAGCTTCCCACCAATTAAAATATCATCCATCATCACCTCAATGGTCCAGTGTCAATTAGTGCTTTGAAGTTGGCCTTGAGTTTGTTCTGTTCTCTGAGAATTGTTAAGGAGTATGGGTACTATCCGACTTCCGTGCGTAGGTATGACCATCTCGTCCGACCAATTTCCTTCCATCACGTGACTGGACACCACAAATTGAGCCTTTTCATGTATTTGATTTTATTCAATAGTCCTCTGATGTCTTTTTTTTTTGCTTGACCTTCTTGAACAGGAGCTTCTGTTCTTTCACGTTAATTGTATCCAATGTCAGCCAATTTTAGTTCTGATAAGACCACGGCTTTCTTGGCTCATTCAACTCTTTAGCTGAAATGAATTCTGTTTAATTCAATTGCTTTTTGTAACTGCGACACTGAAATGAGGCCTTCTCGCGTTGTTCAGTACTGCTTTATACGTAGTGAAAACATTCATTCTTCACTTATTCCATATGTATCTATGAGGAATATAGGTATATTTTGGTTCATACGTTTCCGGTAATGTAGGCGGGGCAGTTGGAGTGAAGGTACTTGGCTCATCCTCTACAAAGATTTGAATATCGTACATTGGGTCACCTGGTAGTGAGACAATTCACCTCGGATAAATAACTAATTCATTATAACACCTCAATCGGGCAGTGTCCTGTCTTCTCCTAGCTAACGCGTTTCACATAACCTGGCTTCCCCCACCTCCCCTTCCTCTGAGAACGCAAGTACAGCTAGACTTCCCCTTGAGGGGGAACCGAGAACACTACAGCCTGTAGTAACTAAACCACCACCCTTCCTGAAACCTGCCTGCCTCTGCAGCCAGCCCAAGGGGGGCCCAATGGGGCACGTGACTGCTCCCTTCACTTTGACAGGACGACTGTACACTGGCCCCAGCCTTCCTGTGCATTGCTAGCGAGTGAGCTTACTTCCAAACAGTTCAATATGGTTAATCCCTTTCTCTCACTTTACACCTCTCTCAGTGACCACAACACATGCAGTCACTCGTGATGACGCCCAGGCTCTGCTCTAGCAGAGCAGCACCAACCAGGGAGGTGCACTCTCCCCGACCTCAATCCCACACATCCAGCCGGGCCCAAGCTCTCAGCCCAGGATTAGGGAGAGTAGCATAGGCCAGCCGGGAACAAGGACAGCTGGAAGGGGGTCCCCTTTAGCAACCGAGAGCCAATCTGCTCTCTCTGTATCTCCCAGGCGGTCTCTCCTCTCACCACACCGGGATACAATATATACAATTTCAGCCGGCCCACCTGCCGCTATCTCACAGGTGCCTCCTGACAGAAATAATTCCAAAACCTCCTATAGGTGGAGCGTACCACGTCCCTTGGGAGCTTCCCTTGTGCTCATCGTTACGGGAAGCGAGAAAGGCCCAAAGTACACAGAAAACATGAAACCTGGTTATATGAAAAACCACATGAAATGCTGGTTTATACATGGAGGGAAAAGAAGTCCAATATTGCAATCCACGTCTAAGACATGTTCATAGTCTATGAGCGAACTCAAGAAGGAAGTGAATGGCTGGGGATCAGTCTGCAGAAGACTGATCAGGAAGTCCTTTTCCTATGTTCTTACAAGAGAGAAGAGTGTGCAGAAGCAGTTCCTGAAGGTCTGAGAGCAGATGGGAGGATTACATGAAACTTAAGTTGTAAGGCTTGTGAGGAACCGATAGAGACACATTTGCCCCAAATCACTGTCACAGTGACCATGAAATACTAGCATGAGTTCCAGGACTATGAGCAGACTCCAGAGGGAATTGCCTCATTGTTTGACTCTACAGGATCTGGGAGGGAAGCAACTATCCTGAGTCCATTAAGATGGAGCACAAAGCTGAATCGATTGCTTCAAAGGCCTGAAGTGTTGACGTTGAAAGTGAACATTGTGTTACCTGCCGAGAACCAATGTCTGAGATCACGGCTGGAGAACATTCAAGACTGCAAGCAATCCCAGGAAGCCACCCACACACTGGGGAAGAAAAGCCACACTACCCAGCTCAGACCAAGTCCACAGAGGACCTCAAGACAGGAAAGCGACACACTGGGGAAGAGAAGTCACACCACCCAGCTCAGACCAAGTCCACAGAGGACCTCAAGATAGGAAAGCAACACACTGTGGGGGACGTGGAGAAGATCTATAAGGCAGACAAAGGTGAGAACAACCTCTTAAATCCCTAAATATGGAGACTGGAGAATTCCACCACACCTGCTCAACTCTGCATGCAATAAAATTATGTTTCATTTGTATATGATCAAAAGAGTTTGGTCATCATCAAATTAGATTTATGTCGTTGACAGAGCACCATAAAATCATATATAAACAAAATACAGTCCACCAGCGATCATGTAATTAAGATCCTAAATAATATATATAACATAACAAATATTTTCAGTTATAGAATTGTGTATGAGATTAGTCTTTTACACTGCCATGGAATCGCCACATAACACAAATCTTTCTCCTCAATCCACAAGGGTTCACTTTAAGTGTGTATGATAGAATCCTTCTACACCATGTACTGTTGAAATGCTACTCGTCTCTGTCTCGGTACGTTTCCATGCAAGATTACTTTAAACGTGCATTATAGCCTGTCTCTTTACCATCTACAGCTGGATGACTACTCATCTCGGTCTCCTTACCTTTCCACGCAAGGTTACTTTAAGTTTGCATTATAGCCTGTCTCTTAACCATCTACAGCTGGATGACTACTCATCTCGGTCTCCTTACCTTTCCACGCAAGCTTACTTTAAGTTTGCATTATAGCCTGTCTCTTAAGCATCTACAGCTGGATGACTACTCATCTCTGTCTCCTTACCTTTCCACGCAAACTTACTTTAAGCGTGCATTATAGCCTGTCTCTTAACCATCTAGAGTTGGATGATGACTCATCGCTGTCTCCTTACCTTTCCACACAATATTACTTTAAGTGTGCATTATAGCCTGTCTCTCAAACATCTCCTGCTGGATGACTACTCATCTCTGTTCCCTTGCCTTTCCACGCAAGCTTTTTTTTAAGTGTGCATTATAGCCTGTCTCTTAGCCATCTAATGCTGAATGATTACTCATCTCTTTCTCCTCACCTTTCCACACAAGCTTCCTTTAAGTGTGCATTATAGCCTGTCTCTTAAACATCTACTTCTGGATGACTACTCATCTCTGTTTCCTTACCTTTCCACACAAGCTTTCGTTAAGTGTGCATTATACTTCTGGATGACTATTTATCTCTGTTTCCTTACATTTCCACAAAAGGTTTCTTTAAGCAGGCATTATAGCATGTCTCTTATGCATCTACTGCTGGATGACTACTCATCTCTGTTTCCTTACCTTTCCACGCAAGCTTATTTGAAGTGTGCATTATAGATTATGTCATCACCACCTACTGCTGGATGACTACTCACCTCAGTCTCCTTTTAGATCCACTGAAGCCTACACTAGTGTGCATTATAGAATGTCTCTCAACACTCTACTTTTGGGTAACTGCTCATCTCTGTTTCCTTACCATTGCACTCAAACTTACTTTAAGTGGGCATTATTGATTATGTCATCACAAACTACTGCTGGATGACTTCTCGCCTCAGTCTCCTTCTCGTTCCAATCAAGCTTACTTTAAGTATGCATAACAGACTGTCTCACAATAATTTACTACAATGTGACTACTTATTTCCGTCTCTTACCTGTGCCACTCAAGCATACGTGATGTGTAGGCCATGTCTCCTCCATCTAATTTTGGATGACTATTCAATCTGTCTCCTTCAAATTAATCTTAAGCTCACTTTAAGTGTGCCCACCTTCTGCTGCCGATTGACTACTAATCTCTGCCTCCTTCCCGTTCCACTCAAGCTTACTTTAGGTGTGCATTATAGACATTGGGCCTCATCACGAGTCCAGCGATAACCCTGCCAATCCTACAGGTGGATTGCTGTCGGACTTGTAATATTTTACTGGCGCCTGACTTCCCGGTGCCACCGAGAGATTACAAATCCAGCGGCCCGGGAAGTCAGGCGCTGGTAAAATGTAAGTCCCCGTTCCCATAGAGTCCGAATGGACTCTATGGGAGTGGGGACACGGAAGCGCTGGCACCATTGTTAACGGTGCCAGTGCTTCCGTGAGGAGTCTGCCTACTGTGGCTGCTACACCCGGCAGGGTCAAGCCTGTCAGACACAGCAGCCATGGCAGGCAGAAACATAGTGTGCCAGTACAGAAACAAGTTTGCTGGTCCGGAAACAAGGGTGCCGGTAAGCTTACCGGCACCCTTGTTTCCAGATCGGCAAACTTATAATGCGGCCCATTGTCTCCACCATCTACTGCCAGATGACTATTAATCTCTGTCCCCTTCCTGTACCGCTCAAGCTCACTTTAAGTGTACATTATAGACTGCCTCTCAATCAAATACTGCTGGATGACTACTCGCCTCAGTCTCCTTGTTCCACTCAAGCTTACTTTAAGTGTGCATTAGACTGCCTCTCAATCACATACTGCTGGATGACTACTCGCCTCAGTCTCCTTGTTCCACTCAAGCTCACTTTAAGTATGCATTATAGACTGCCTCTCAATCACATACTGCTGGATGACTGCTCGCCTCAGTCTCCTTGTTCCACTCAAGCTTACTTTAAGTGTGCATTAGACTGCCTCTCAATCACATACTGCTGGATGACTGCTCGCCTCAGTCTCCTTGTTCGACTCAAGGTTACTTTAAGTGCGCATTTTAGACTGCCTCTCAATCACATACTGCTGGATGACTGCTCGCCTCAGTCTCCTTGTTCCACTCAAGCTTACTTTAAGTGCGCATTTTAGACTGCCTCTCAATCACATACTGCTGGATGACTGCTTGCCTCAGTCTCCTTGTTCCACTCAAGCTCACTTTAAGTATGCATTATAGACTGCCTCTCAATCACATACTGCTGGATGACTGCTCGCCTCAGTTCCTTGTTCGACTCAAGGTTACTTTAAGTGCGCATTTTAGACTGCCTCTCAATCACATGCTGCTGGATGACTGCTCGCCTCAGTCTCCTTGTTCCACTCAAGCTTACTTTAAGTGCGCATTTTAGACTGCCTCTCAATCATATGCTGCTGGATGACTGCTCGCCTCAGTCTCCTTGTTCCACTCAAGCTTACTTTAAGTGCGGATTTTAGACTGCCTCTCAATCACATACTGCTGGATGATTGCTCGCCTCAGTCTCCTTGTTCCACTCAAGCTTAATTTAAGTGCGCATTTTAGACTGCCTCTCAATCACATACTGCTGGATGACTGCTCGCCTCAGTCTCCTTGTTCCACTCAAGCTTACTTTAAGTGCGCATTTTAGACTGCCTCTCAATCACATACTGCTGGATGCCTGCTCGCCTCAGTCTCCTTGTTCCACTCAAGCTTACTTTAAGTGCGCATTTTAGACTGCCTCTCAATCACATACTGCTGGATGACTGCTCGCCTCAGTCTCCTTGTTCCACTCAAGCTTACTTTAAGTGCGCATTTTAGACTGCCTCTCAATCACATACTGCTGGATGACTGCTCGCCTCAGTCTCCTTGTTCCACTCAAGCTTACTTTAAGTGCGCATTTTAGACTGCCTCTCAATCACATACTGCTGGATGACTGCTCGCCTCAGTCTCCTTGTTCCACTCAAGCTTACTTTAAGTGCGCATTTTAGACTGCCTCTCAATCACATACTGCTGGATGACTGCTCGCCTCAGTCTCCTTGTTCCACTCAAGCTTACTTTAAGTGCGCATTTTAGACTGCCTCTCAATCACATACTGCTGGATGACTGCTCGCCTCAGTCTCCTTGTTCCACTCAAGCTTACTTTAAGTGCGCATTTTAGACTGCCTCTCAATCACATACTGCTGGATGACTGCTCGCCTCAGTCTCCTTGTTCCACTCACGCTTACTATAAGTGCGCATTTTAGACTGCCTCTCAATCACATACTGCTGGATGACTGCTCGTCTCAGTCTCCTTGTTCCACTCAAGCTTACTTTAAGTGCGCATTTTAGACTGCCTCTCAATCACATACTGCTGGATGACTGCTCGCCTCAGTCTCCTTGTTCCACTCAAGCTTACTTTAAGTGCGCATTTTAGACTGCCTCTCAATCACATACTGCTGGATGACTGCTCGCCTCAGTCTCCTTGTTCCACTCAAGCTTACTTTAAGTGCGCATTTTAGACTGCCTCTCAATCACATACTGCTGGATGACTGCTCGCCTCAGTCTCCTTGTTCCACTCAAGCTTACTTTAAGTGCGCATTTTAGAGTGCCTCTCAATCACATACTGCTGGATGACTGCTCGCCTCAGTCTCCTTGTTCCACTCAAGCTTACTTTAAGTGCGCATTTTAGAGTGCCTCTCAATCACATACTGCTGGATGACTGCTCGCCTCAGTCTCCTTGTTCCACTCAAGCTTACTTTAAGTGCGCATTTTAGACTGCCTCTCAATCACATACTGCTGGATGACTGCTCGCCTCAGTCTCCTTGTTCCACTCAAGCTTACTTTAAGTGCGCATTTTAGACTGCCTCTCAATCACATACTGCTGGATGACTGCTCGCCTCAGTCTCCTTGTTCCACTCAAGCTTACTTTAAGTGCGCATTTTAGACTGCCTCTCAATCACATACTGCTGGATGACTGCTCGCCTCAGTCTCCTTGTTCCACTCAAGCTTACTTTAAGTGCGCATTTTAGACTGCCTCTCAATCACATACTGCTGGATGACTGCTCGCCTCAGTCTCCTTGTTCCACTCAAGCTTACTTTAAGTGCGCATTTTAGACTGCCTCTCAATCACATACTGCTGGATGACTGCTCGCCTCAGTCTCCTTGTTCCACTCAAGCTTACTTTAAGTGCGCATTTTAGACTGCCTCTCAATCACATACTGCTGGATGACTGCTCGCCTCAGTCTCCTTGTTCCACTCAAGCTTACTTTAAGTGCGCATTTTAGACTGCCTCTCAAACACATACTGCTGGATGACTGTTCGCCTCAGTCTCCTTGTTCCACTCAACCTTACTTTAAGTGCGCATTTCAGACTGCCTCTCAATCACATACTGCTGGATGACTGCTCGCCTCAGTCTCCTTGTTCCACTCAAGCTTACTTTAAGTGCGCATTTTAGACTGCCTCTCAATCACATACTGCTGGATGACTGCTCGCCTCAGTCTCCTTGTTCCACTCAAGCTTACTTTAAGTGCGCATTTTAGACTGCCTCTCAATCACATACTGCTGGATGACTGCTCGCCTCAGTCTCCTTGTTCCACTCAAGCTTACTTTAAGTGCGCATTTTAGACTGCCTCTCAATCACAAACTGCTGGATGACTGCTCGCCTCAGTCTCCTTGTTCCACTCAAGCTTACTTTAAGTGCGCATTTTAGAGTGCCTCTCAATCACATACTGCTGGATGACTGCTCGCCTCAGTCTCCTTGTTCCACTCAAGCTTACTTTAAGTGCGCATTTTAGACTGCCTCTCAATCACATACTGCTGGATGACTGCTCGCCTCAGTCTCCTTGTTCCACTCAAGCTTACTTTAAGTGCGCATTTTAGACTGCCTCTCAATCACATACTGCTGGATGACTGCTCGCCTCAGTCTCCTTGTTCCACTCAAGCTTACTTTAAGTGCGCATTTTAGACTGCCTCTCAATCACATACTGCTGGATGACTGCTCGCCTCAGTCTCCTTGTTCCACTCAAGCTTACTTTAAGTGCGCATTTTAGACTGCCTCTCAATCACATACTGCTGGATGACTGCTCGCCTCAGTCTCCTTGTTCCACTCAAGCTTACTTTAAGTGCGCATTTTAGACTGCCTCTCAAACACATACTGCTGGATGACTGTTCGCCTCAGTCTCCTTGTTCCACTCAACCTTACTTTAAGTGCGCATTTCAGACTGCCTCTCAATCACATACTGCTGGATGAATGCTCGCCTCAGTCTCCTTGTTCCACTCAAGCTTACTTTAAGTGCGCATTTCAGACTGCCTCTCAATCACATACTGCTGGATGACTGCTCGCCTCAGTCTCCTTGTTCCACTCAAGCTTACTTTAAGTGCGCATTTCAGACTGCCTCTCAATCACATACTGCTGGATGACTGCTCGCCTCAGTCTCCTTGTTCCACTCAAGCTTACTTTAAGAGCGCATTTTAGACTGCCTCTCAATCACATACTGCTGGATGACTGCTCGCCTCAGTCTCCTTGTTCCACTCAAGCTTACTTTAAGTGCTCATTTTAGACTGCCTCTCAATCACATACTGCTGGATGACTGCTCGCCTCAGTCTCCTTGTTCCACTCAAGCTTACTTTTAGTGCGCATTTTAGACTGCCTCTCAATCACATACTGCTGAATGACTGCTCGCCTCAATCTCCTTGTTCCACTCAAGCTTACTTTAAGTGCGCATTTTAGACTGCCTCTCAATCACATACTGCTGAATGACTGCTCGCCTCAGTCTCCTTGTTCGACTCAAGATTACTTTAAGTGCGCATTTTAGCGGGCGCGACAACGTATCACGTCGTTAGTGACGCGTAATAGGGATTTTTGAACGGCTATTTGCCGCAAATTCGGTGTGTGTGTCCGGCGCGTCCCGATCTCAGAACACTGCTTTTGGTCAGGATTACAGCTACCCCTGAAAAGGTAAAAGCTGGGGGTATGTTGTATATTTACTAGAGTCCCGCGAGGTGGGAACTCTCTAAGTTACCCCCCGCTCTCCTTTTTGCTCACTTAGTAATTTCCTTTTTTCAGAGTAAGAGGTTGAACACTCTATAGAAGCAAGAGGCTTGATCCCATCGGGCACCGACCTGAACGCGCACTGGATGGCTTAGAACAACGTGAGATAGGTAATGCCCCACTTCTGAGATGGACTAGAGGAGCACTTTTTTGTGCATGTTTTGGGACTATGCAATTTACCTTAGACTCCCCCTATTTTAGGCACTAAAAGGCCTGCAGGAAGTTGAAAGGGAGACATTGGGTGTTTACTGCGACTGAGATTTGGTTTTGTCCAGGAAAAGAACATCTTGGACTTCCCAGGGTGAGCTATATTTTGTTGTTCTGTTGGGTTCTACTGTGGATGAATACTCCTAAACCCCATGTGTGCAGGGGTGAGGACAGTAACAAGATTACAGTCCTTGGTAGATTACTTGAGGTACTCAATTTTCAATTCTATTTGCTTTAGTAGTGAAGAGCCAGAATTGGTTTGGCTGTTGAGGTCCTAGACATATATTTTCTTTAGACCTTAGATCAGGTATATGATGTACTGTATACTTGATACCCTAGTGGTGATTAGGGTTTGGCTATGGCGATTAATTAAACCGATAATGCCCGTATTAGTGATACGTTTTTGTCTTTTTTACCCTTAGAGATAGCAATCTGGTGTGTGAATAGGAAGAATCTACCTGAAGCACGGGACTACGTCTGCCTCTGATGAATGTCCGGTTACTGGGAACACAGAGGACAGAAACCTATATAAGTTGGGCTGGTTCACACAATGGGGAATGAGAAGAATTGAGTTGCCATTGTTGTGATGTGCTGATGAAATGTTTGGCATTTTTTTGATACTGTGAGGTGGAATGATTTTAACATGTATATGACTAGGTGATGTGTATATGTTTTTTAAATGGATGTGTGTACTACTTGTGCTGAAAAGAGACTAATATATTAAAAATGATATTTTTCTGGGTAACACTGTTTTGGATGATTATTTAGAACACAGAATACAGCCCATATTTATTAAGTGGCTGTTATAAGAAATTGCTATCTGAGGGTACACCATTTTTTTATTGTTTGATATAGCTTGTTGTATGTTCCTTCCTTTTGTTTAAATACATATTACTTATCCTCACTTAGTAGGAGGGAAGACCACCGGAGTGTGGGGTCACCCCTGTAGAATATGATCTAAGGGGGTGCCTGCCCTTTATGTTGTGTTTGTAGACTTTAGAACTGCATTTGACCGGGTCAACAGACACATCCTCTGGGCCAAGCTGGAAAAGCGGGGGTGCCCAGCCTGGCTCCTACAGGTAGCAATGGAGTCCCATACCAAAGACTAGACACGGGTGTGATTGGACAATATGGGCACAGTGACATCTTGGGTGCAGATCAACAGGGGAGTCAAGCAAGGATGTGTCTGGGCTCCCCTGTTTAACCAGTGCATATCTGACCTGCCGGCCTGCTTGGAGGATAAATCACAGTGCCCACCGAAGATTGGTGGTGTCCCCATTGTGTCTATGCAATATGCAGACGACCTGATTGTGTTTGCTCGATCTATCTCAGATACAAGAGCCCTGTTAAATGATCTGACTAGTTTTGTGGCTGCAGATGATCTGGAGGTTGATCTTGATAAAACCCTCCTATTGTTACTAACAAGCAAAAAGGTGAACAAAGTGAAAGTGTAGACAGACTTGGGGCTGGTGAATTATGTGTCCACCTACCAATATCTGGGCCTTGAAATTGGCCCTCGGGGATACTGGTGGCTGATTGAAAACAAACTTAGAAGAGCAGGTCAGCTTACTGCTCAAATAACTAAGGTGAGCAGAGAACAGGCGGGGTTCGAATTCGCTGGAGTGATTCAACTATATAAACAGGGTTTCTGCCCGGCAATCCTAAACAGGCTTGAAGCCCTGGCAATGCGTGACTTAACATGCTTGGATCGGATTCAGGGACTTTCTGGTGAAAGCTACTGAATTTACGACCTTCTTGCCCACTTGAATTTGTTTGCTTAGCGCTGGGTCGGACTTCAATGCAGGGCCTGGTACCTAGGGGCAGGGGTCTATTTTATATAGCATCTCAAATGTCTCCTATATGTGGGCTGCTAAAGTGCATCAGTGATAATTACATAAATTGGAAACTGCAAAACAAGTCCTTAACGAGTGTGTCAAGCTGGGTCCCATTTATATGACCAACTTGGGTGGTCTGGTCTATTCATATGAATCTATTAAGATCAAATCGTTTGTGTTTGGAAACATGTTAAGGAATAGCTGGGGGATGCGACCCAGTACCCATCCTAGCTTGGTTTTATTGGGATATGTGCACCTATTGGGCTGATACTGTGTGTGACTGCTGCTGGAACCTTTGCATATAAGCTGACGCTGTGTGCGACTGCTGCTAGAACCTTTGCATATAAGCTGACGCTGTGTGGGACTGCTGCTGGAACCTTTGCATATAAGCTGACGCTGTGTGCGACTGCTGCTAGAACCTTTGCATATAAGCTGATGCTGTGTGCGACCGCTGCTGGAACCTTTGCATATAAGCTGACGCTGTGTGTGACTGCTGCTGGAACCTTTGCAGGCAGCCAACGCGAGGTGAGAAAGGCCATCCGGGCCCTGCACACCTCTATTGGTGGCAACTAGGCCCCCAGACCCCCGGCGCATCCCTCTCCCACCCCGCACCCTCTTCCTGGGTCCCGCTCCCCTCCCGCCTCCCATCCCGCCCATCCCCGCTCTGATTGGGCCGTGAGCCCTGGCTGAAAGGGTCTAGCGACCCTCCTCGCGCCGGCCCCTGCATTCACTGCAGGCAGCCGACGCGAGGTGAGAAAGGCCATCTGGGCCCTGCACACCTCTATTGGTGGCAACTAGGCCCCCAGACCCCCGGCGCATCCCTCTCCCACCCCGCACCCTCTTCCTGAGTCCCGCTCCCCTCCCGCCTCCCATCCCGCCCATCCCCGCTCTGATTGGGCCGTGAGCCCTGGCTGAAAGGGTCTAGCGACCCTCCTCGCGCCGGCCCCTGCATCCACTGCAGGCAGCCGACGCGAGGTGAGAAAGGCCATCCGGGCCCTGCACACCTCTATTGGTGGCAACTAGGCCCCCAGACCCCCGGCGCATCCCTCTCCCACCCCGCACCCTCTTCCTGGGTCCCGCTCTCCTCCCGCCTCCCATCCCGCCCATCCCCGCTCTGATTGGGCCGTGAGCCCTGGCTGAAAGGGTCTAGCGACCCTCCTCGCGCCGGCCCCTGCATTCACTGCAGGCAGCCGACGCGAGGTGAGAAAGGCCATCCGGGCCCTGCACACCTCTATTGGTGGCAACTAGGCCCCCAGACCCCCGGCGCATCCCTCTCCCACCCCGCACCCTCTTCCTGGGTCCCGCTCCCCTCCCGCCTCCCATCCCGCCCATCCCCGCTCTGATTGGGCCGTGAGCCCTTCATCACTGGTCCTCCCAAGGCAGCCCTCTGCCCGGCAGCCCCAGCGGCTAAGGGGCCCATGGCCAAGGGCGGCTCCAACAGAGGCGGCTCCAGGAAGTGTCAGCAGGTGTCCGCAGGGGACGCCAAGGAAGCCAACAACCAACAGACACCACCAAAGCCGTGAGTGTGGTATGGGTAGGGGAATAGAGCAATCACTCCACTCCAGAAAGCCCATGCCACTCTATCTTACTAGACGGAATTGTGAAAGTTAGCATGTCCACTCTAGAACTGTGAAAGTTAGCATGTCCACCCTAGAACTGTGAAAGTTAGCATGTCCACCCTAGAACTGTGAAAGTTAGCATGTCCACTCCTAGACGGAATTGTGAAAGTTAGCATGTCCACCCTAGAACTGTGTAAGTTAGCATGTCCACTCTAGAACTGTGAAAGTTAGCATGTCCACTCCTAGACGGAATTTGCGAAAGTTAGCATGTCCACTCTAGAACTGTGAAAGTTAGCATGTCCACCCTAGAACTGTGAAAGTTAGCATGTCCACTCCTAGACGGAATTGTGAAAGTTAGCATGTCCACTCCTAGACGGAATTGGGAAAGTTAGCATATCCACTCTAGAACTGTGAAAGTTAGCATGTCCACTCCTAGACGGAATTTGTGAAAGTTAGCATGTCCACTCTAGAACTGTGAAAGTTAGCATGTCCACTCCTAGACGGAATTGTGAAAGTTAGCATGTCCACTCCTAGACGGAACTATGAAAGTTAGCATGTCCACTCTAGAACTGTGAAAGTTAGCATGCCCACTCCTAGACGGAATTGGGAAAGTTAGCATGCCCACTCCTAGACGGAACTGCGAAAGTTAGCATGTCCACTCCTAGACGGAATTGTGAAAGTTAGCATGTCCACTCCTAGACGGAATTGTGAAAGTTAGCATGTCCACTCTAGAACTGTGAAAGTTAGCATGTCCACTCCTAGACGGAATTGCGAAAGTTAGCATGTCCACTCCTAGACGGAACTGTGAAAGTTAGCATGTCCACTCTAGAACTGTGAAAGTTAGCATGTCCACTCCTAGACGGAATTTGTGAAAGTTAGCATGTCCACTCTAGAACTGTGAAAGTTAGCATGTCCACTCCTAGACGGAATTGTGAAAGTTAGCATGTCCACTCCTAGACGGAACTATGAAAGTTAGCATGTCCACTCTAGAACTGTGAAAGTTAGCATGCCCACTCCTAGACGGAATTGGGAAAGTTAGCATGTCCACTCTAGAACTGTGAAAGTTAGCATGTCCACTCCTAGACGGAATTTGTGAAAGTTAGCATGTCCACTCTAGAACTGTGAAAGTTAGCATGTCCACTCCTAGACGGAATTGTGAAAGTTAGCATGTCCACTCCTAGACGGAACTATGAAAGTTAGCATGTCCACTCTAGAACTGTGAAAGTTAGCATGCCCACTCCTAGACGGAATTGGGAAAGTTAGCATGCCCACTCCTAGACGGAACTGCAAAGTTAGCATGTCCACTCTTAGATGGAATTGTGAAAGTTAGCATGTGAAAGTTGCATTTAGAAAGTGTGCCCTACAGCCTCTCCGTCAAGCTTAGAAATGTGCCCAATAGCCTCTCTGGTAAATTGAATTTAGATGTGTGCCCAAGATCCTCTGTGAAAGATGCATTTAGAAGTGAGCCCAATAGCCACTCTGTGAAAATTGCATTCAGTAGTGTGCCCAATAGACACTCTGGAAAGCCGCATTTAGAAATGTACCCAATAGACACTCTGGAATGCTCCATTAGAAGTGTGCCCAATAACCTCGCTGTGAATTTAGTAGCGTTCCCAATAACCACTCTGTGAAAGTTGCTTTCAGAAGTGTGCCCAACAACCCCTCTGTGAATTTAGAGGTGTACCCATTAGCCGCAATGAGAGTTACATTTAGAGGTGTGCCCAATAGCCTCTCTGGTAAATTGAATTTAGAAAGTTCCTAATAGCCTCGCTGGAAAACTGAATTCAGAAGTATCCCCAATAGCCTTGCAGGAAAATGAAGTTAATAGTGCGCCCAATAGCCTCTCAGTGGAAAATTGAATTTAGATATGGGCCCAATATCCTCTGTGAAAGCGGCATTTAGAAATGTGCCCATTAGCCACGCTGTGAAAGCTGCATTTAGAAGTGCTACCAATAGCATCTGTGAAAATTGATTATAGAAGTGCATCCAATAAACACCCTGGAAAGTCTCAAGTAGAAGTTTGCCCAATAGCCTCTCTGGAAAATTGAACTTAGAAATGTAGCCCAGTAGACGCTCTGTGAAAATTTGCATTTAGAAGTGTACCCAATAGCCTCCGCGAATGTTACACTTAGAAGTGTGCCTAATAGCCTCGCTGATAAACTGAATTTAGAAATGTTCCCAATAGCCTCTGTATGGAAAATTGTACTTAGAAGTTGGCCCGGTAGCCTCTCTGGGAAAGTGATTTTAGAAGTTTGCACATTGAAAGAGCATATAACCATTCTTACCACACCCCACGCTTACTCTCTCCTTTACATCACCACTCAACTAGAACACAGAGATACTATGACACCATTCGGTATAACTGTTCCCATACGAACATCCACCGCTTACTCCACATCATTCTATGTAAACACTGCTGGTCTCACACCCCCAGCCAGGCGTTTTCCTCAGGCCTAACGCAGCCACATCCGTTCCGGATAAATCCTGCCAGAACGAACACATTCTCCTGATCTCTCAACCACCACACCTACCAATAAGAATCAGCTATTACATGTGTACCGCACGAGCTGCACACATATCCGGTGCACACACGCACCTTTTGACTCTCCCTACTCTCTCTACTGATCTGAACTTCGGTTCCCAAGGGCGTTCAACCTACCAGCGCCTTCAGACCATACCAATGGTATATAAGGCGCTATATAAGTGCAAAATAACAATAACAATAACAATATAAGTATATAAGCTGATGCTGTGTGTGACCGCTTCTGGAACCTTTGCATATAAACTGATGCTGTGTGTGACTGCTGCTGGAACATTTGCATATAAGCTGACGCTGTGTGCGACCGCTGCTGGAACCTTTCCATATAAACTGAGGCTGTGGGAGACTGCTGCTGGAACCTTTGCATATAAGCATATAAACTGATGCTGTGTGTGACCACTGCTGGAAACTTTGCATATAAGCTGGCGCTATGTGTGACTGCTGCTGGAACCTTTGCATGTAAGCTGATGCTGTGTGTGACTGCTGCTGGAACCTTTATATGCAAGCTGACGCTGTGTGTGACTGCTGCTGGAACCTTTTCATTTAAGCTGACACTGTGTGTGACTGCTGCTGGAACCTTTGCATATTAGCTGACGCTGTGTGTGACTGCTGCTGGAACCTTTGCATGTAAGCTGATGTTGTGTGTGACTGCTGCTGGAACCTTTGCATATAAGCTGACGCTGTGTGTGACTGCTGCTGGAATCTTTGCATATAAGCTGATATTGTGTGCGACTACTACTGAAACCTTTGCATATATGCTGACGCTGTGTGCGACTGCTGTTGGAACCTTTGCATATAAGCTGACGCTGTGTGCGACTACTGCTGGAATCTTTGCATATAAGCTGACGCAGTTTGCAACTGCTGCTGGAACCTCTGCATATAAGCTGACGCTGTGTGTGACTGCTGCTGGAACCTTTGCATATTGGCTGACGCTGTGTGTGTGTGACTGCTGCTGGAACCTTTGCATGTAAGCTGACGCTGTGTGTGACCACTGCTGGAACCTTTGCATATTAGCTGACGCTGTGTGTGACTGCTGCTGGAACCTTTGCATATTAGCTGACGCTGTGTGTGTGACTGCTGCTGGAACCTTTGCATATAAGCTGATGCTGTGAGTGACTGCTGCTGAAACCTTTGCATATAAGCTGACGCTGTGTGCGACTGCTGACGCTGTGTGTGACCGCTGCTGGAACCTTTGCATATTAGCTGATGCTGTGTGTGTGACTGCTGCTGGAACCTTTGCATATAAGCTGATGCTGTGAGTGACTGCTGCTGAAACCTTTGCATATAAGCTGATGCTGTGTGTGACTGCTTCTGGAACCTCTGCATATAAGCTGACGCTGTGTGTGAAAGCTGACGCTGTGTGTGACCACTGCAGGTAACTTTGCATATTAGCTGACGCTGTGTGTGACTGCTGCTGGAACCTTTGCATATTAGCTGACGCTGTGTGTGTGACTGCTGCTGGAACCTTTGCATATAAGCTGACGCTGTGTGTGTGACTGCTGCTGGAACCTTTGCATATAAGCTGATGCTGTGTGTGACTGCTCCTGGAATCTTTGCATATAAACTGATGCTGTGTGTGACTGCTCCTGGAACCTCTGCATATAAGCTGATGCTTTGTGTGTGTGACTGCTGCTGGAACCTTTGCATATAAGCTGACACTGTGTGTTACTGCTGCTGGAACCTTTGCATCTTAGCTGGCGCTGTGTGTGACTTGTTGAAATTTTGCACATTTATGATCTGATGTTTTAAATACCTCCTTGCCAATCGATTGATAGTGTAATTACTTCAGCTCACTGCCAGTTGAGTGTTACTGTTTACTGATTGCTTTTTGATGTCTTTAAATTGACTGATTAATTTGATTTGACAATATTTATTATTATCCTCTGTTACATGGAGTGTATGTTTATCTATTGTGTCTACATGACTGTTGTATATTTTGTTTAAAACTCATTGAGTTATAACACAATAAAGATGAGTATTATTATTATACTGCTCATCTATAATGTTGGCACTTGGGGGGTCGTCAACCAGCGCCCTCTCAATTGTCATCGCCCCCGTCTCCGGTAGGTCTGGTCCTTGATTACTCCCTGATAGTCCTCCCACCCCAAACTGAGGGGGGGTTGACACCCCCTCTTGACAATTTCAGGATACCAACTTTGTCAGGGGAGTCAATTAATGAAGCACCCTTGGGCCCAGAATACATATGTTCACGAGAAATGTCAAGTATGAAACTACCATTCATTGATGTGGTGCTGCCCCTTTAAGGGCACCCGCATGCGGCGGAGTGACCTTGCACTCCGCTGAATGCAGCATAAATGAACACAGTGTTCGTGGCTGCGTCAGAGCGACCAGGGAGCCCGAACCAAGCACACATGTGTGTGTTGCTCTGTGCAAAGTTTGGGGCTCACAGGGGCGACAGAACATACCGGCCCACACACAACAGTGGCGACTGAGTGGGACATCGACCCAGGATAAGTTACTTTTTTTGTTTTGTAATTTCTTCCCGATCCGGAATGCCACGGAGACGGTGATGACCACGCTAGTTTGGTGGCCATCTTTGAAAAATGATCGGAAGGGTCGTGGCTCGTTTTTAAGTGCCTGTGCACCTGATCCGACCATCATTTTTGGATTCCCGGATGGGGAAGAGCTGATTCTATATTATCTTCATTTTGGAGGTGTTTTAAACACTGTTTTCACATCGAGTGAGAGGTGAGGATCTGGGGAAGCCTACAAGCCTTTGTTTGATCCCCTGGGGCCACCCAACTCATTTTTTGGAGCCACAAGAGTGAATAGTGACTCAGTTCAGGACAATCCTTCCCTGATTTGGACAATGTTGGACTGGGAATTTTCCTGGGTACATGCCTAGTGCCCTATTTTCACATTTTGGTAATTCCAAGAGGTGCCTGAGAGGACATTGTACCTGTTGCATGGTGGTGGATGTAGTCATGTAGTGCCTGGCCAACACTGTCACACTCATCATCTGAGTGCAGCACTGCCATGCAGGACAACAACCAAGGTCCGGCTGTACCTCCGGTTCCCCAAGCACCACTGGTATTGAGGCAACAAGGGGCGCTGACGCTGATGCCCGAATTTGACATCTCTGGTGCTCCATCCAGCCTGGGTCCGAGATGAAGATGTGGATAGACAGGATGGACAAGAACTTCAGGGCCACAGGAGATACCAATGATGACATCAAGGTGGCAACACTCTTGTACTCCGCAGGTCCAGCAGTACATGAGGTGTTCAAGTCCCTGCAGCCTGCCGATGCCACCTATGATACTGCCAAGAATGCACTATGGGAGTATTTCATGCCACTCACCAATGCTGACTACGAGCGCCTTGTCATGTGCTCTGCCCGCCAAAAGGATGATGGATTGGATCATTTCTATAGCAGTTTGCGCCGAATGTTTCTTCCATGTTCGTCTGGGAAGCTGCGCAGGCAAGTCCTGCGTGAGCCAGGGATTACACTTCAGCGAATTCTAGAACTTGGTCGCTGCCAGGAGGTGTCCGATGTGAGAGCTTCAAGAATGGAGGCCGCTGTGTGCCTGAGGAAGGTGGAGAACGTGTGCGCAGTAGGCCGAGGCCAAGGAGGCAGAGGGGTGAGACGTCCCAGAGGCTATCAACGTGATCAGTGGGCAAGGGTGATGGACTCCTGCACAAAATGTGGTCATGACCTCCCACACCCGGCGGAGTGCCCTGCACAAGGAAAGTTGTGCAGCCGGTGCGGGGCGGCAGATCACTATGCCCAGATGTGCCAAGCCGCGTTGCCAGTAATAGTCCCGATGGGACCTGTAAGAGCAGGGTTCTTCAGGCAAAGACGCCCACCCAACATTGCCCAAGTAGATCAAGGGGCTGACGGGACACTCGGGAGGACGAGGAAAAGGACGAGGAAGAGAATGTCTTCTTCATTTCGAGCATCAGCGCTCTGTGGCCCAAGAACCGAAGATAGCCAAGGTGCATGGTAAAGGTGAAGGAGTCCACCGTCCTGGTGTTGGTCAACACAGGTGCATCAGTCAATGTCATGGTGCCGAGCCACTGTGATGCCATGGACAAGCCGCCACAACTACAGACACCCAAGGCGCGTATATTCGCCATCAAGAGGGAGCAGCACATCACCCCACCATAGATGACTTCATTGAAGAGCTACAAGGGGCACAGTTATTTTTCAAACTTGATCTGAGGGCCGGATACCATCAGATGGTTCTACACCCTGAATCACAGTACATTAATACGTTTACCACCCATCGTGGCCTCTACTGCTACAAACGATTGAGCTTTGGTGTTGTTGGTGGCTGAAGTATTCCCGAACATTGTTCGCAGGGCACTAGCTGACTTGGAGGGTGTGTTGAACATAAGTGATGACATCTTGGTGTTTGCATGGTCTGAGGTGGAGCACCTGGGCAGAATGACCAGGATGCTCGAGCGACTCCAGTCGTTGGGGCTAACACTGCACAGGGACAAGTGTAAATTCCTGAAAAAGAAGATCAAGGTCTTTGGCTTTGTATTCAAGGAGGGGGGGTGCCAGACCCTCGCAAAGTAAAGGACATCATCGAGGCACGACCCCCTGAGAATGTGTCGGAAGTCAGGAGCTTTTTATGAATGGTCACATATTGTGGCCGGTTCATCAAGAACCTCGAATCTCGGTCAGAGCCGTTGCGCGCTCTGACTAAAAAGGATGTCGCCTGGCAGTGGGGTCCCTTGGAGCAAGCCGCCTTTGAGGATGTAAAGGGGGCTTTGACAGCGGAGGACACCATGTCCTTTTTCGACCAGTCCTTACAATCGGAAATCATGGTCGATGCCAGCCCATTTGTACTTGGTGCGGTGCTCACACAGACGGATGCCAACATCGAGGTCTGGCCAGTAGCTTATGCCAGCAAGGCACTGTCCGAGACGGAACAACGCTACTCGCAAATTGAAAGAGAGGCCTTGGAGGTCCTGTGGGGGTGTCGTCACTTCAGACTCTATGTGTTGGGAAGACCGATGAAGGTGATCACGGATCACAAGCCCCTGCTGCCCATATTGGCGGGGTCATCATCTAAACCACCCTCAAGAATTGAGAGGTGGATGCTGTCACTTCTAGAGTAAGGTGTCTCTCTGGCGTATCTGTCGGGCAACAACAATGCGGCCGACTATCTGTCAAGGCATCCCCATCGGGAACCGGGAGGACAGAACAACATCAGTGCAGAGGAAGCAGATGAGCATGTCAGAATAGTGGATGAAGTGGCTACTCCGAACTTGGTACCACTTCAGGAGCTAGAGCAGGCGGCAGCTGAGGATGAGTGCTTCGTCATGCTGAAGGCAGCTCTGCAACAGGGCTCCTGGAAGTCTGTGGTTGAGACAGTGGCTCTGTGGACACAGGAAGTGAAGTTAGCACTTTAGCAATTGTGGAGAGTTAAGGACGAGCTGGTGTTCGCAGAATGAGGACTGCTGCTCGAGGTGACCGGATTGTGGTTCCCTAGTGCAAAATCGCCCGGGTAATTGAGCTGGTGCACCAGAGACATCAGGGCACAGCCAAGACCAAAGCCCACCTGTATCAGAAGGTGTGGTTTCCAACCTGGAGAGGCAGATAGAGGAGTTCATTGTGCCCTGCGTTTTGTGCCAAACTACGTCCCCAGCCCAGAGGGAGGCCATCATCAAGACCATGCTAAGGGGGACCAAGCCCAGGGAAATTGTCCATACAGACTTAGGGTCCACGGGACGGGACACACACTTCTTGGTGATCGTGATGAGTGGTCCAGATATCCAGAGGTGGATTTAATTGAGTCGGAAGCCTTTGATAACGTGGCCATTGTGATGGAGAAGGTCTTCACCACTCCGGCCTGCCTCAAGTACTCTGGTTGGACAATGGTCCGCCCTTCCAAGGGGACAGTTTCTCCCTTGCTAATGGAGGATTATGGCGTCCATCACCGCAAAGTCACTCCTTTGTGGCCCAGGGTGAAGGGTGAAGTGGAGCGGTTCATGAGAACGCTGAACAAAGTATTCTGCATCGCTCATGGTCAGGGGAACAGCCTGCAGAAGGCTCTATATCAGTTCAAGAGGGAGTACCGGGCCATCCGACACACATCCACAGGTGTTGCCTGGCAAAAGCAATGTTCAAGCAGTGTCCCAGTGGCCTTATCCCAGAAGTGGGTGAGAGAGCCGGCGGTCATCGACAACGAGCAGGTGGAAAGGGAGAGGAGCATCAGGATGGAGCAGTAACGTCAGAAGAGGTCTCCGCCCCCAGCATTTCGTCCCCGCCGATGAAGTACTGGTAAAGAACAGACATCCTTAGGGGAAGTTGTCCGTGATGTACGAGCCTAGTCCATTAAGAATGGTGGCGGTGCACAGCTCGATGGTAACAGCCTCAGATGGGACTGCATCTGTCACCCGCAATGCCAGCTTCTTCAAGAAATTTGGAGAAGCCAGGTCGGAGGGGTTGCAGCGAAGGGACGTTAATGATGTGCCAGACGGGGGCGGTGGCCTGGCCCATCCGCCAAGCTACCCGGCTCGGGGGAGCTCAGGTGAGGAGGGCCCGATGCAGGAGGCCAGCAGGCGGTATCCCCAGAGGGTTGGGAGGGGGAAGTCTGCCCACCTGAGTGAATATGTTTTGGACCCTTGAACTGGTGGGACCAGCCTATGGATTAGGAAATTACTTGTGGGACTGCTGTGGTTGAGATGAAAGGGGTCCTTTTTTGGTGTGCAGTGTGATATTATTTTGGGTGCGTATTTTATCTTCTTTGTTTCACTTTGTTATGAAAAAGGAGGAGTGTGGTGCTGCCCCTTTAAGGGCACCGGCACGCACCGCGTGCAGCATAAATAAACGGGGCTTTCCCGGCCACGTCAGAGCAACCGGGGAGCCCGAACCAAGCACACGTGTGTGTGTTGCTCTGTGCGAGGTTGGGAGCTATTATAAATGCCATATCATATCATAAATAAAATTGGTACATGTGACGGCCAAAACTGCACATTCATTTGAGTCAAGGGCCTTCAGAGAGACCAAGACCCACATTCAAATTGAAGTCCCCCCAACAAGAATCATTGGATTCAGTTCCACCTTTTGTTGCTATCAAAGTTGTTAATCTTTGTAGGAGTATTATATCAATTCAGGTGGACTGCGCCATTCCCATCAGGTGTCATCAATCTCAGTACATGGAAAATGCAAATATAATTAAAACAAAAATGTACCCGGCATTTTGCGTCAGACTCACTCAGGCATGGTCTTATGTGGGAAGAAGTAGCAGAGATTCAGAGAGGCGGGCGATGCAGAAGTCAGTGGCAAACTCTTAAAGTGAGTGGCTTATCCATGCCCTGGGGTGGCCCCTTGGAGGTACCTTGGAGGCACCTTGGAGGTAGCAGCGAGAGCAGGGAATCCCTGAGCACAGCTTCTGCAACACCCACCCTTGAATGACGTTTATTGGGGGAACGATCAAAGATTCAGGCATATGGGCGCTACACCGATCAGTGTCCATCCCTTCAAGTGAGTGGACGGCACACATGCCATTCAGTGACATCTGTGTGGGAAAGCAGCAGGAATAGGGATTCCCTCAGGACAACTCACGCAAGACGCACGCTCACGTGATATTAGGAGAGATTCAAGGAGGCTGATGATACACTAGCGGACGAGACACATGCCATCGGGTGACACCTGGGAGGAGAAGCAGGGGGTGCCAGACTGCAGCATAGGTGGGGCACATGCTTGCATGGTCTTTGCGGGAGGGGGCAGGGGGGTAGCAGATATTCAGAGAGGTGGGTGCTGCATCTCTTGATGAAGTGAATGGAGGAGACATGTGCTATGGGTGTCAGGTGGAGCAGGGACTCCCTGAGGACAGCTTGTGCAGAACACATGCTCATGTGGTTTTTGTGGAATGAAGTTGATGAGCTTAAAGGTAGTGGTTCATTCATCAGTCCGTGCTGCTTTTTGAAGTGACTGCATGAAGTGCATTTCATCTGGGGGCACCTGGGCAGCGAAACATGCGAAGGATGGAATGCCTGAGGGCAACTTCTGTGATTTTTGGGGGAGTAGGTAGAAGAGCTTCAGGAAGGTGGGTAATACAGTGAGTGTCTGTCTCTTGACGTGAGCACAAGGTGACATCTGTGAAGAGGAACAGGAGAAGCAGGGTGTCCCTGAGAGAAGCTTGTTTGAGCCCCGCGCTTGCATTGTATTTTGTGGTAGGTGGGTACAAAAATTCAGGACGGCGTGTAGTGCACCAGTCAGTTTCCATCTCTTGAAGTGAGTGAATGGGACATGTGTCTTCAGGTTAAAAGTGCGAAGAGGAGCAGAAGGAATAGGGAACCCCATAGAGAACGTTATGAGAGACACACACGCTGATGATGTTTGTCCAAGGAAGTAGCAGAGCACAAGGCAGGTGGGTGATACACCAGTCGGTCTGTCTCTTGGAGAGAGGGAACGAGACACATGCCATTGGGTGAAACCATAGAGGAGGAGTTTTAAGATGGATTTCTGAACTCTGACCTGGTAGGCAGAGGTTCAGAAGGCCAGCCTAGTTTCTTGGAACAGGGCAACCTTCTGGACAAGCCAAAGCAATCAAGGTGGCATTGGCGGCAGTCAAGACTAGGTGTCAGGAGAGGTGAGGGTGAGTGAAAGACCTCAATGCGCACATAGAGTGAATGACACTTACAACCCACTCCCAGTCAGGTGTATATATATTAAAAATACAAATACATTTATTCAAGGCTTTTGAGTTTCAACACAATAGTCATTAACAGTAACACTTCTAAACCAACACAATCCTACTAAAATACATATATAAAAGACCAAAGGTGCCTAAAGGGTTAATGCACAAAATGGGTCCACAACCTAGAAAAGGGAAGGAAGCAGGTAATGCAAAGAGTCTTTAGGCAGTTCTGCAGTAATCACAAGCCTAACTGAAAGGCAGTCCAGCCCCTAAGAAGAGAGGAGCCTAATGCTCACATGTACTTGCAATGCTGGCGCATGCGGTAATTCAGATGGGCAAAACAGGGTCTCTTGAAGGATCTGTAGCTGCTCAGGAAGGCAGGTGAGATGATGCAGAATAAGTTCCCACTATTCAAGCAGGTTCCAAGACATTGGAATAGTTCGCTAGTTTGCACTAGCATTGGAAAAGAGAGGGGCCCTCAGGGGCCACTCATGCGTAAAAATGGATGGGTGAGCTAGGTGCCACCGGTTAGGGTTGCAATTATTCACTGACCCCCAGTGCACTCTAGACCAAACTTCAGCAGTCGAGTCCACTTCAGTTGCAGGTACAAATGCGGCAGTATCGAGCCTCTGCGACTTTCAGCGTTGAAGATACAGGGCCTCATTACACGGTAGGTGGTAAAAATCGGCAATTACCGGCATGGCGTAATTAGCGTGTCCGCCCTCGCAAGAGGCCGCAAATCGCATGCCATTACGAGATCGCGGGCACGAGCCTACCGCCATGCCGGTAATGAGCCTACCGCCATGCCGCTAAACTCCCCAAAAAGTCCCTTAACGGCATCCTCGAAAGCGCTGTTAGCACTTCCGACCTGCCGCCACATGCAAATAGCGGTTTCCGCAAATAGCGGTGACCGCCATTAGCGGTCACCGCTAATAGCGGTTACCGTAATATTGCGGAACCGGAAATAGCGTCATCGCACCGGAACGGGAAAGAGCACAGCGGCCATCTTTAAAAACACAATCCATTGCCATCCTCCTTATCCAGGACACCTTACCAGGAACCACGTTGGGAAAAACACCAAGGACACTGTGAAGATGCCCAAGGCCGTTAAAAAATCGTCTGAGCGACAACGCAAGGAGAAATTTTGCAAGGAGGAGCTCCTCATGCTAACGCAGACACTAGCAGACAATGCTCATGTCGTCTTCAACAACGACATGCGTCGGGAGACCATTGTGAAGAAGAAGGCCATCTGGGAAGAGGTAGCCCACAAGGTCAGCGCGGTAGGCACCACAACCCGCACAGTCAAAGACTGCCGAAAGAGGTGGGATGACCTCCGGCTCCGTGTGCGGAACATTCTATCCGTGAACCGCAACCTGGCTACGGGCACAGGGGGAGGCAGTGAATCGCCAATCAAGCTCACTGAGTGGGAGGAGACATGTGCATCAACCATCGGGGTGGAATGCATTGAGGGAGTTGGACAAATGGAGCATGGCGTGGCCGTTTCGTCCGATGGAGGTGAGTGTATGCATCAAACAATGCACAGTGAAGTGTGATGTTCCCCCCAATCATGTGTCCATATGAATGCCGTGGCTCCAGCCACAAACAGACATGCATGCATCACCACATGCCCGTACAACACAGACCCATTCATGCATGACCCACCCAACATCCCCATTACCTGCATCCACACTAAAGAGCCCGGAATGCATAGAACAGCATGACGTATTCATTTTGCTCAAGGCAGGTCGACCCATTACTGATGGTTGTCAACATTTCTCACCCTTGCAGGATCACACACTGACACTGAGGAGGCACGCACTTCCACACCTGCTCCCACATCCAGCAAAAAAGCAAGGAGGGATGCCACAGGGGACACCGCCACATCCACAAGGGCAGCCAGGACGAGTGTCCATGACCACAGGGACAAAAGCAGCCGGAACACCAGTTGCACGCATCCACAGGCCATGGCTGCTCCCGTTGTGGCACCCACGGAAGTGCGTCTCCCAGCAGGTGAGGGCAGCATCGAGGGAATGCACTCTGCTGCCACCAGTTCAACGGGTGAAGCAGCAGCCACGGCCCCACCTTCAGATGAGGAGGACACACCTGCCATTGATGCTGATAGCCAGAGCCCCAGACCAACAAGCCCCTTACTGGCAAGCCCGAGGTACTCCTCAGGTCCGGGTAGTCATGGAGATTCACCCACCCCTGAAGGGATATAGAGCCCCCAGATATCCTCTCCTGATGCAAGTGCAAAGAGACCAGGTGCATCAGCCATCCCACCAGCACCCACCATGCGACATGACCTCTCGACCATCTACCAGAGGCAGACCGAGATGAGTGGCCTAGTAGGTCAACATGTGGCAGAGACAGCCCGCCTGAGGGAGGACATTGCTACACTTGCACAGCAGACAAGGGAGGGCATGGAGGCATGCACCAGCCAAATCTGCAGTGAAATGGCCCAACTGCGGCAGGCCATGAACCGCATAGCAGACGCTATTGAGCGTCGGTGCCCACTCCCGGCCCAGGAAGAACCAGGCCCCTCCTCGTCTGGGAGTTCACGCCAGACTAGTCCCCTGCGCCGGTCTATGCGGAACCTGCGGCGCACGGCTTCACAGCCACCAGATGACGATGCAGGCACTGGCAAATAGGGCCATCAGGATTCGTGTGCCACATGTGGCAATGGACACATTCATGTCATGAGACTCACATGGGAGTGTTGAGGGGGGAGGGGGGTAAGGGTGTGTTTGGGTGTGTTGAGGGGGGAGCGGGGTAAGGGTGTATTTGGGTGTGTTGAGGGGGGAGGGGGTTAAGGGTGTGTTTGGGTGTGTTGAGGGGGGAGGGGGGTAAGGGTGTATTTGGGTGTGTTGAGGGGGGAGGGGGGTAAGGGTGTATTTGGGTGTGTTGAGGGGGGAGGGGGGTAAGGGTGTATCTTGGGAGTTTGGGTTATGCACTTTAGTACCACAATATGTTCAATATACACTGTTCAGAGTTTAAAACCCAAGCGTGGTCTCCATTATTGTGTATGTGTCATTCATTGTGGACAGGGCCCTTTGTGGGCCTCGAAACATGCACCAGGGCAACAATTCCCATCTACGTCCATGCTATTTCACCTTGGTGCATGATGAGATTACAGAATCAGATGCTGATGCACATCGTGTGCCTCCTTGGCACTGCCTGTTTCATGTCCTGCTGGGGCATTCCACCCGCACTCATCCCCAGCCACATCATACTCTTCTGGTGGTTGCATGTCAATTTCAAGTGGCATAGGCACATTCCATCATATGCACATTTTGTGATGCTCTACACATGCCATGGTTGTCTTTGCCACTTTGACACAGCCGTACAGGAGTGCCACACCCAGGCCGCTTAGGCAGCGGAGCACTGTCATTGGAAGGATGTACTATATTGTTGTCCTCTTCCTGATGGTTCTGTGGGTTCCGTACAGGGGTTAGGAGCCACCTCCTCAGTGGATGGCTGTCTTTGCCTATATGGTGTGGGTAATGGGTGCCTGTTACGGCTCACCTCTGGTGCTGGCTGTTGTTGTAGGTGCTGCACTGCTATCATGTAGTCAAGGCTGTCATGTTATGCTGCTGCTATTGGGACCATCTTGGTGTGGGAAGGGGTGTGGGTAGGGGTGTGGTGTGCTCTTTTGTGCTGCCTGTCCCCATAGCATGCACCTGTGCTGATTGTGTCCGCCTGTAGTTGATGGGTACACTGCTCAGGTCTCTTAACGGGTGCTTTTCGATGCCGTTATTAGCGCCATGCCGGTAAGGGTTTTTGGGTGTTTCACATGCCGCTAATACCATGTCCACATGGCTTGTGATGGCCTGGTATTAGCGCCATGGCGCTAATTCCGGCATGTGGGTCGCGCGCCCGCGGCCTTGCCGCTATTAGTGGCACCGTAATTAACGGGTGCGCTGATAGCGGTGGGTCCGGGTCGTGATTTGCTTAGGGAATTAACGGTACCGGTAAATCATTACCGGTAACGGTATTCCATTACTGCACAATGTGTAATGAGGCCCACAGTGTTAATTCCCAAATGGTACAGTGGCGATTTCTCTGCTCCTGGTGGATGGATCAGGCCAGTACCACTGTAGCAAGTTTCAGGGCACAGAGGAGCACAGCTGAAATGATTTTGTAAAGTTCATCACCACGGCTGGGCGACACAGTAACCGTGTGTACTCTGGTTTGGGCGTCCTCTCTTTACTCCAGACCTGAGAATGCCAAGTCTATGAAATTCGGTGTGAGGGTATCATAAACGCAGATCTTGCAAGGTACCAAGTTTCAACGGCCTCCTTGAAACAGCAGCGCTTTCAGAGCAAAGGTCCTGCGCAAGCTGGTCATCCCACTGGTTGGCCCAGAGACACTTCCAAGAAGGCTGACTAGCAGGGATTTGATGAAGGTGCCGAGAATAGTTGGTCCCACTATTCCAATGGGTCAAATCGTATTTGCAGAACTTCTAGGATGACCAGATGCAGAGGGGTCCCACAGGACGACAGCGGGCTCAGGGTGCCAAACCTTCCAGCGTGTCACCAGTGGTTCCTCGACTCAGCTTCGTGTTGCAGGATACTTGGATCCTATCCTTCGTTCAGTGAGAACTCCAGAAATCGACATGGTATGGGTATTTGGAGCCTTCTCTTATCCAAAATCTCCTTCGCACCAAAACGAAGAGGATCCAATGGCAGATCTGCTCACATACAGGCACACCATATGCTGATCAATCACGGACCACAGTGGTCCCAGGCATTCACAGCACCTCAGACTCTCTGGCACCCAGGATGTGTATTGGAACCAGACAGTCCAGCCCACATCCTGGAATCACACACACAAGGCAAGCAGAAGCCTGCGAAAGCTTGGTGTTTCATGGGAGAATGCATGCCCAAATAAGGACTGACCCTGGTCGGCTCGACCTGGGGAAGGGGAAAGGGCAAGATGGCCAAAAGACAGGACAAAGAACCTCGTGGCATGGCCATTTTGGAGCCAGGTCACCTTTTCATGCCAAATGCGGTAACCACGGTTTATCTGGCAGGAAAGGGTTAAAAACACATGAAAAGATAAGCTGCCACCAGCCCTGTCCATGACACATCTGCATTTCTCCTAAAGAATCCTTTGAGAGTATCTAGGGCCTTTGGAAATGACTATGAGACCCAAGTGCACTGTACTGTAAGGTACATTGGGCACTTGTTACATTGTTGCAGAAAAGTTGCAACATTGGAAAAGGACTAAAGGAAACAAAGTCTCCCAGCACTGACTGTCTTAAGGGCATGTCCGTTTCCCCATAAAAAGTGAGCGAAAGCCCAGAGGAGTGCAGCAAAAGGCTGTGCTCCCCTGGCAAAGTCAGACTATGGTGTGCAAAATCAGCAAAAAGTTGGGGGGTACACATCTGGAGGGAAAATTACACATGGAATGGAAATCTTCCCTAACAAGGAGCAAAAGGATACAGCAGTCCACTTTTCAAGGTGAGCATTCAAACCACTGTACTACCAAATCCATTGCTATGAATCCTGACAAAAACGACATACAAGTAGCCCCAGATCGGTGCTTCACAGTAAGGCACTATCCTCTTGTTACCATCTTGGCTAATCGCTAACACAATAGCAGCCTGGGCGTTCATTTCTCTGATAAATGCATTATGGAACATGTAGCACTAAACAACTGAAATGAAATAATTCTAAACATTCAGTGCAAGCTGTTGTGCACATCTCAATTACACAGAGTGAATTTGAATCGTATCAAGGGAAATAGTGGAAGAGGGTATTGGTCCTGACCTGGACCATTTCAACTTCTGAAGAGCAGAGACAGACTTCCTCCGCTACCAAGCCTTTACACTCATGGCTTCCACAACTAGACAAAATGAACAATACAGTTCATTATTAGAGTACTTCATTATGGTTGTGGGTAAATCCAAACCCTTTAATAAGATTTGTATTGAAAATAGATGAATATTTACGTACAATGTAATTTATGGATTTAATAGGTCTTTTTCCTTTCTATTTTTTACAGTATTTGATTTCATGTGTTCTTGGTGTCCTTTGTTAAAATTTTAGTAAGATGTATGAGTATTTATTACATGTGATAATTGGATCATTTAATGTTTTATTGTTCTGTTTTGTAATTTCTTGTTTAAAATTTTGTATAAAATATTGTAAAATTGAAATATTTCACTTAAAGCAATAAAAAAGAAAAGAAAAATAAGATTTATGGAAATTGTAGGCCGTTCTAGTCCATTAAACAAAAATACAAGGACCTCCTTGTGACTTGGAAGTGCTGTTTGCATCTATTGACAGGCGGGTGTGTAGAGGTGCGGTTGAGTTCTCTTTGGGCCCATTCACAACAAGGAAGAAAGAAATTAATTTTCTGCAGGCAACTCTCCAAGACAAAGGGTCTGATGCCAAAGCAAAGGATTCAAATAGCATGTACTGTAAAGGTTCAGCTGAAGCAGAAGAGAAAACCGCTTGAGCATGAAAAAGTGTGTATATGTGTCCAATGCAACGTGTGACTTCTTAATTCCGCCACTGTCGTATCCTGTGTAAAGAGGGAATCCCCATTGTCGTTGTCTCTCATTTGGCAGGAATTTGAAAAGGCACAGAATGATGCAGGTTCTCGGCTTTGCTGCTTTGGTCTTCATGTGTGGATGGGCAGATGGCAGAAAATACACCGATATACTCTACGTTACCAATGGCCAGACCTGGGGGGACTGGCATGCCATCGAGATGTGCCCTACTGGAACATTTGGCAGAGGATTTTCTATCAAGGTATTATTACTTCTTGCTAAACAGTACTGTTTGTGTCTCTTTAAAGATCACAAGGCTGGTGGGTCAAGATTTCAGGTCGGCAAAGCTCTTGCTACCACGGGTCATTGGTGGGTATGTATTCGAATCTGACTGCGGAAAGCCCGAGTTTGCCTTGTCCCCTCTCCCAGGCATGCAATGGTGTAAAGGCCCCAGTCTCCTCCTCCTGGGCCACCTGCTGCAGGCCATCTCTATCGCCTGTTCCTGGTGCCCTTCTGTCTTCTGCAGCACAACAACCATGTCCTCGCCCCTCTGGCCCTCCCGCTGCCTGCTGCCCTGGAGTGTCACCTCCAAAGGGAAGGCAATCTCCCTCCTTCTGCAGGTACTGTCATGATGTACACCTTATGCTGCGTTCCAGAGCCTAACCTCCATTCCAAAGGCAGTCTAAATGCCCCCCGCCCCCAGCAGAGAGTAGTGCTGTACCCAAAGCAAGACACTGGAGAACACTGGGTTTCTGTGCTTTATTAGAAGAGAAACTATGACTCCTGGGGCCCTGACAGACGTACTATTGTCAGCAATATTATTGGGAGACCACCCTTTGGGTGAATATATGTATCAGTGCTTACTACCTTTGTGTGAATGATAAACCCTAGATGTTATCAATATCTTCCCACAGTTTTATCACTGAGCCATCAAGTGATTGCACTTGTAATACAGTGTCTTTTATACTCATAAACAGAAACACATTAATAATGTCCACAATCTCTTGTTTAGCAGTTATGCATTATTATTCTCCTGTAGAGATAATACAGAGGTCTAATATTAGCAATAGAATAGTGGAGAAGCTACACAGCATCAAACTCTTCCAAAATCTTAAAACTACCTACTTACCAATAACAAAAGTGTAAATAGCTATTGTGTCCCAGTACAACTTCAAATCAAACTCACAATTGTGATTCTGTGGATTGGCAAGCCATGGAGGATGTCGGGTCCATATACAACCCATATAGACCAACCTCTGGATAACCCATTAGGGGAAAAGAGTTAAACATTCTGTCAAAAAGTCCATGGTTTCTATGGTTAGTGAACTAGGAATAGCCTAAAAGTGATCTAGAGCCATGGATACAAATAAATAAAACACACTCATTTTAAATCCTACCCTTCTTTGTACTTTGATGGATCCACTTACTCTGGCCAAAGATGTACGAGGGGCAACACATGTACATGGACATGGTGCAGACACTTAGTACCACCCTAAACTCAGTGTGTCACCAGCGCAGGGACGATTGAAAGGCTAGCCTAACACAAATATGAGGGTGTCTCTTTATAGCCCTCCCATGGAAAGAAATGTATCCTGTAAGAATGTGTAAAATGGCTTACTACAGCCCCCAAAACATTGAAATAGTCAAACATTTATACTTTGAAAAAATTG
The DNA here is from genome assembly GCF_040938575.1 of Ambystoma mexicanum. Lineage (NCBI taxonomy): Eukaryota > Metazoa > Chordata > Amphibia > Caudata > Ambystomatidae > Ambystoma > Ambystoma mexicanum. The sequence continues at coordinate 10,238,596 of NC_090925.1, forward strand.
CTTAAGTGCCAATTTTTAGCCCCATCAATAGTTCACTGTTTCAGGGTGATGGAATCTAAGCGCCTTTTGCTGCTACTTTCCAAGGAGGTTCAGCTTTCTAAACTTGCTTTGCCTCCAAATTATTGAAGCCAGCATTAAAAATCAGACATTGGCAAAATGTAAAAAGTGAAAATGTTATTGCCAAGCACTCAGATTACAGTCTTGGCCTACACCTTAAATGTGCTTGCTTTTCTTACCCAGACAAGTCAAGATCTGGATTGCCCAGCAGTCCTCCTTGCTCTTACCCTTCACTGTTCACCAGAGATTACCCTTCTGTAAAATCTCAGACAGCTGCCTTTTAAAGGCTATCACATTCTAACAGATAATGATTTCATTCATGTAACCAGTGGAACAGAATATCGTGTTTGTTTACAATTAAAATGTGGCCAATCTTGTTGTCATCCGCCACTTACCTAAGAAATGACGTGTTTGAAAAAGAGGAGCCTTGGCCACATGATAAAAAGATATGTGTGCTTTTTCTTGTTATACAAAATATTGCATATGTTTCTGAATTCTTGTGCTTTTCTGCTACTATTTCAATAATAGTGCTAGCAAGTTGCTACATGCACTACAATAACAAGACTGATAACGTGACCTTGTGTACTTTGAAGCAAAGCAAGATGATCACCTTTGTTTTAAAAAGTAATTTAGCAAAATGGAGCACGCCAACAGATAAACAAATTGCTTAGGCAATTACCTATCTTCTACTTTCTGCATAGAAAGAAACAAATGCATTTTCTAAACGCACCAAGCTTTGTTGGGTTCCAGTGAATACATTAACCCCATAATGCCTTTTAAAATGTTTCACTAAGTTTTGTATAGTTCCAAATGTGCTTGAAAAGAGAAGGCTGGCAAAGTTAATAGTTGGAATGCAAACCTATGAAGTGTATATCTGTCAGTGCTAACGGGAATGTTTCATATGTGACTTCAGAATGGTGTGGCCTGGCTTGGAGCTTAGAGCTGTTCATATTATAGGCATACATTGAAATTTATGACAGTACTTCCCGAGTGACTTTGCATCTAATCCCTTGTAGGGATGAACTGGGGGAGTCGCCCCAGCCCTTTAAGACATGGTAGCAGTACTATGAGATGAATGGCGATGCAGAAGTTACTCAAACATCAATAATCGAAATGTAGTTGGCAAAAAGGTTGACTGTTTTCATATAAATTATCTAAAACAGGGACTATAACGGACATCAACGGGTGTCTCACTGCATGGTCCCTCAATTTGCTTCAGAAAAAACATTGCACTTATGGTAATAACTTGTCATTGATGACGTGAACCTATGTATTTACTAACGTCATCCTACGTGGCAAACTACAAAAACCAATTGAAGAGAGGGATTGGTCCTAAAGGAACATCTAAGTATACGCTCCATGCTAGTCTAAGAAAGTCATAGGCTCCTTAACATCAGGTGGGGCAACTAAGCGCTCCCCTCAAACAGGTCACTATTAACGTCACTAAATACACGAGGTCCCATTGGTTACAAAAACTGTAGGGCCCTTAATTACGCTGCCCCCTACAATTGGTTGGCACTCTTACATCCGTCAGTACTCTTCCATCCACGTTAGCAGCACGCAGGCTAGACTTCCAGGTGCTGGTGAGCTAGTCTTAACCATAGCCTCCCACCAATTAGCATATCATCTATCATCACCTCAGTGGTCTGCTGTCAATTAAGGCTTTGAACTTGTCCTTGGAAATGTTCTTTGCTCTGGAGAATTCATGGGAGTGAAGGCACGATCTGCCTTCATGCATAGGTGTGGTCCGTCATGTTTGTCCAACTTCATTCTTCCACGTGACTGAAGACCACAAATTTGAACTCTGGTGTATTTTTTTTTTTAATAGACCTCTGACGGCTTTCTTGTTTTTGTCCATGTCTTCTTGACAAGAGTTTTGTTCTTTCACATGATTTGTAACTACTTTCATCCCAGTCCGATAAGACCTTGGGGGTCATTACGAGTTTGGAGGTAGCCATGGTGCTATTAGCGCCATGGCTGCCTCCAAACCCGGGTCCAGGTCTGGTCTGTTTGAATGGGGACTTACCGGGACATTCCGACCTGTGCGGACCCAGTAAGTCCCCATTCAACTAACCATTCCCCATTCCCATTTGAGCCCCTATAGGGCTCAATGGGAATGGGGAAGGCGTTAATTACGGGCCTGAAAATTATGGACCTGTTATTAGTGCCCTGGTCCCTTAGCGGGACCCGCAAAGAACGTGTGGGCAGAACACGTTCTTTGGACTAGGACAGGACTAGAGCAGAATGACTGCCTATAGGGATAGATTTTTCTCTTCTAGAAACTATAAGGAAAGCCATAACATGCTAGTGTCATGGATGGGATTACGTGAAGTAAGATTGTCTAGATGTTCCCTATACTGCGGGGTGGTCAGCTTGTGCAACACCAACGTCTTCAACCTACTTTTATATTCTTAAAAGTCTCGGTCCCTTGAGTGACACCCAAATCTAACAAGCAATACGAGAAGGTAGTCCTTATAAGTGTGTAAGTCATTTATTCTCCAGGACAGCCCTAAACTATAGCAAGAAATGTTGCTGAAGTTTGCCCATCTTATTGGGCCTCATTACGACCCAGGCGGTAAGTTACCGCCTGGGCCGTGACTTTACCACCATGGCGTAAACTACGTTTACGCCATGGTGGTTGGCGGACTTACCGCCCCATTCCGAGGTCGGCGGGGCGGTAAGTCCCCAATCCCCATTTACCCTTCCCCATTCCCATTTTTGCCCCATAGGGCATAATGGGAGTGGGGAAGGCGTTAATTACGCCACCGTAAATTACGGTGGCGTAATTAACTCCATGGTCCCTTAGCGCCATGGATTTTAACACCTGCTAAAAGCAGGTGTTAAAAGCGCCATGGCGCTAAGGGACCTCGTAGTTGGCGGTAAGGGGTCGGCGCAGCTAACGCTGGCGTTAACCCCTTACCGCCAGGGTCGTAATGAGGCCCATTGTCTTTATAACTTATCCTTTCAAAATCTAGCTCTATTCTAGAACCACATGTACAGGAAACTATTTATTCGACTGTCCCCTGCCGGGGTTATTCACGTTTCTAACTTCTGCAGAATATCTGGTCAACAGCAGTTTATTTGTCCTCCCCATTTCCTCTTGTTTCTTTAGCACATCGTCCGTCTTAGGTCATTCAGGTCGTCCCACGACTAAGGTTCTCTCAGGTCTCTTCGTGACCTTGGAATGACTTAGACTTCATTCAAGTCTCGCCATGGCCTCAGAATTCCTCAGGTCTCTCCATACCTTGAATTCATTCAGACTTCTCTCAGGTCTTTCCACAGCCTTGCCTTCAGGTGCTCTCGTTGACATCAACCTCTGTCCCTAGGGTCCTTTCTCCAACACAGCCCCAGCTCTTCTCGATGAACTGCTGACATACCCTCACCAGAGTAACAGCTGCACTGCACTTCCTCCTCCCAGGCAGTGTCCTCCCCATATACTCAGGGAGCGGATGGGAGCATGCCTCCTTCCTCCCAATCTTCTCCTCTGATTTGCGCCTTTCACCATCTTTTATGGGACTGTTCCGTGGGCTAATTTTCTTAAGCCAGCCCAGGATTGGTTCTTCTGTTGGTTGTCTTGTTTTCTCGGTCCTGATTATCTTAGACTCTAACAATGCAGTATTTGGAATGTAGGCATGTTATTAGATCCCTGCGGGTGTTAATCAGGGATTCCTTGATGTTTGAATTGCTTACCGGTCGGCTCAGATTCTCTCTACAGAATGTAAAGTGTTTGTATGGATTTCTCGTTCTTCGTTTTTCCTCTGCATTCAGCATTGCAGAAACCTCAGAGATATGGTGGGGTTCAGCTTCACAACACCCATTGCGTTTGATGCTTCTAGGACATGCTGGGACATGCAGTCTCAGCTACATCCTTGGTAGCAGGGTGTTTGGGGGGGGGGGAGGGGTTAGCCCAGCAACCCCCACTCCATCCATCCACTCTAGGAGAGGCACATCAGGCAGTGACTGGACTAACCCAGTACCATGTGGTTCGGCACCCATTACCCAAAGATGGGGAGATTCTCCAGCTCACCACACTGCTCTGAATCGGTAGCAATGCCACCCCCTCCTCAGCCCTGCCTGGCTCTGTGCATCTACTGTCTCCCTCTCCTCAACCACTGTCTCCCCTCCTCACGCGCCATCTGCCTCTACTCAAGCTCTGTCTCCCTGTCTCACTGACTTCCTCAACCTCCGCCACACAAGTTGACGATTAGTCCAGCTCCTCATCTTCTCCACTCCCCACGTGTTTCTTCTAAATAAAAGAACATGTTGCGTAAGCAAGGACGTCATTTGGGCCCGTCACCCTTGAGGTCTCCCTTGCTTCCCCTATGGTCTCCCTTGCTACCCCTAAAACAATATTTCAATTTTTTCCACAAGTGTAACGCTTTCAGCAGTGACCCTAAATGAGAAAGAATAGGAATAACAAATAATGTGTTTTTCTGGAATTCTACACAATAATTGCGAGACTCATTAAAGGTTTATTTCAGGCACACTTCAGGGGGTGAGTCACTGATATAGTCTGTTCTTCAACACCTCAAATTCACAATGCAGACAAAACGTTCAAAAAGCATTTAGAGTAGAATAAGCATCTATTAGGCATGATTTGGTGCAGTACCCTTTGGGTGCACTACAACAACTTTGACCTCCTGACCTTTGGTATAAGTCTGCACTACACAGGTTGGTAGCGTGTTGAGCAGCCAGGCTTATCTCAAGAGGGGTCAATGTGAGCTGTAGGGGAGTTACACAGAGATTCACAGTGACAAGTAATCAAATAAACACTTACACACAAGGTTTCTTGATTAAACAATTATTAATTTATTTAACAGTAAGTTTAAATAAGCCTTCTTCAGAAGGGGTAATATAATAGTAACCCACAAATACACTCCAAAATACACACTCTTATTTTCTCTAAATCAGCAAGTACCCATTTGGGGTGGCACACAGACACTTCCTACACCCTCAGGTGACTTAAATAACTAGGACACTGTGGACATTAATATATCACTGGTACATTTAGAACAATACTTAGATGAGTGTTAAAGTAAAGGAATTTCAGAATAAAACAAGAGATCACACAAATATTCTGAAGCGGGTAAGCACTTTTGAACCCCGCAATGCAAAGCAAATTAACTCTTTCCTGGTGGGAATGGTAAGACACAAGCAGAGGAGAGAAGAGTCATTCAGGGAGCCAGGCCAGCCAATGTCAATTGGACAAAAGTCTAGGTGAGCTGAAGCACTTTTTGCAGGTAGGTACAAGTCGTGCACAATGTTTTAGAAGTCTTTGTAGAAAAAGTAGAATCAATGTAGGGTCACAAGCTGGGAGGCTTGTGAGAGGTAGAAGATGCAGGCAACTCTACACAAGCAACCAAGAAAAGTCTCAACTGAGAGCAAGCAAGGCTACAACAAAAAGAGGTAAGTCCTCTCAAACTTTACAGTACCTTTGGTTAGAAAAAATGGTTCCAGCTGGCTTATTTCCTGTGCAGCTCTGTAGACCCTGTTGTTCCTGGCCCTCAGTCTTGGGGACAAGAGGGAGGACTTCTGGGGACTCCTACACTGTAATGGGACAGTCAGCAGCAGAAAAGCTCCTCGCATCTCAAAAAATAGCACCACCGCGGACACTCACATACCACTCTGGACTTTTCTCGCATCTGGGGTGCAACACTCTGTTGAGGTGGCTCAGACCTGGTCAGTCCTGATTACTGGGAATCTGGAGGATCGTCCACAAGCTCGAGTCCAACTTAAAAGTGATGCACTCCGTTTGGTGTTCCTCTCCCTGGCACTTCAGTTCCAGCAGCAGCAGTAGTGGAAGTACAGCCAGCTCCGAGAGGATGTCCAAACGAGTTCACTTTGGAGTTGATTGGTCCCACCAACTCAAGGGGAGAAGTCGTCCTTGCAGGGCTTCTCTAGTTGAGGCGAATTCGGAGCTTCAGCACAACAGTAGGGCTTCACTGGGCAAACCAACGGTCCAGGAGTTGCAGCAGGCCTCTTCCAAGTTCTTCTTTGGGTTCTTTCTTTCCTGTGGTCAACTCTGCCTTCCAAGCCAAAAAGCCTCACCTTTTATGCAGGTTTCTCCCATTCTTTCCAGCCTAGCTGTCAATCACACAGCAGGGTGCCAGTGCTTGCCGGACAGCCATCCAGCCAATCATCTTTGGGTGCATTCCTGTAACCAAGCGGATTAAGCACAGGGAGTTTCGGACACCTCCCTCATTTCCTGCCCTTGCCAGATATGCTGGAGCCAGAGACGTTTTTCACTTGTGAACCCAGCCAAAGACAAAACAAACAAAGGGACCAAACCTGGTTGGGCCCACAGAGTAAATCTCAAAAGGACCTTTCCAGCAAGAAAAGGCAACAAAAGAAGACTGGGGCCATTTTGACAAAATGTGCACCCATGGGTTTACTGCAGCTGCAAACGCAGCCCGCAGAAAAAGCACACAATGGTAGTAAAATGTAAACCACTGCTACCAGCCATAAAAAAAAATGTTAAATGAGAAACTAGACAAAGGGGATACTATTGTAAGATAGTGTGTGCTAGGTCTAGAAAGCTACACATTGTAAGTAAATTCAATTTCACTTCACTGCTCTTGGAAACAGTAGTTTATCCAAGAGCAGGTATTTAAACCTTTGGGAAATCTGAAAGACTTCCCTGTGCAACTGCACTGAAGGTGTTGTGTGGTACAATGTAAAAGATGATGCCTATGGAGTTTGTCAGACTACAAAACCAAAAGAAACACAGTGTTAAATCACAGAACAATACATGAGAGAGTGAGAAAAAATTCTCACTCTCTCCAGGTTAAAAATTAAAAAGTCCTAGAGTCCAGGAAAAGTGCTGGGGGCCTCTAAGGTAGAGAGGAATTGGCACATTTCTTAGAATTCGCCCTAAAAGCATCCATTGCGGACTATGTATGTTGCTTTTCGCAAGTTGCAGTTATAGCATGTTTTTTTGTACCACTGTCTCTTTTACGATCATCACAAGACATTCCATCTCCGTGTCATCGGTCACTTGACAAAATCCTTGTGCCTAAAAGCTGGTGTACAGGGTAGAAGTGTTTGTCCATAGCACATAAAGTGGCCCTTGATTTCATTGTGCCACAATTAATGCTTTGTTGTAATGTGTCTATCTTTCCTATCTCCATGCCATGCTGTTCAGGATGTTTGTTTGCATGTGGCAGGTAACAAGTGCCCAGAGTACTGGTTGCCGTGTGAGTGTGCTGCTTTCCCTGCGCCACTCTAAACTCTTTAATACACAGGTATGAACCCTCCCAATGTTATTTATTTTGCCAACCTCTGAAGCATGAAAAGTAGATGCATGCAGGCTTGACACGTGGCCACCTTTGCACCAGACCTGCACATGAACTGACCTGCTGTTAAATCTCAGTTACCAGTTTATGTAATTGCTAATTTTTCTACAGCCGGCAAAATAGCTATAGCCGGTAAGATAGCTCAGTGGGTTGAGCACGTACTGCTGTGATGTGTGTGTGATCTGCAGGTTGCAGGTTCAACTCCCGGCAACGCCAACTCAGCCTTTCATCCTTCTGAGGTTGATGAAAGAGTACCAACACAGGTTGGGTGATATTGTATGTATATTTGTTCTACCTAAAGCGCTTGCTTAAAAGTAAGTGCTGTATAATAACACATCATTATCATTTGGTCATGGACATCTGCTTGCATTCACAGTAATTTGGTAATATGGGCCTATACACACCGATATTAATAACCATCATTTTCTTAGTGTAGGGGCGAAAGGCTGTATTCCATCGCTTCTGTGATGTCACTTCAGGGTGGGGTCAAACAACATTACGTCCTGTGATGTCATCATAGGTCAAGGGTCATGTGACGTCACTTCCGCTACCCTTGGCATTTTGGTGAAATGGCGTCTCTGTGCTTAAGGTGTCAATGTGCAAAGCACAAATGTGCCTTAAGTAGTATTATGACTATTGTGAATATAGTGTCAATGTCCAAGACAACAAATAGTGATTAAGACAAACCACAGGATTTACACAAGAATCGAATGATGCAAAAGGGTAACAGTATTACAGGTCACTACACGGCACAGGACGATTTCTCAGGTACATGTACAAAGGGTCCCCAGAACACATAACAGTATTACAGGTCACTACACGGCACAGGACGATTTCTCGGGTACATGTACAAAGGGTCCCCAGAACACATAACAGTATTACAGGTCACTACACGGCACAGGACGATTTCTCGGGTACTGTTAGGCAGAATCACATGCAGTACCCTTTGGGAACACTACACACAATTAAGACTACAAATGTCAGTACAATTTCACCTTTGGTACAAGCCTGTACTACACAGTAAAGTGGTAGCGATGGCCGAGCAGCCAGACTTATCTCAAGAGGGATGTGAGCAGTACAAGGGGTTACACAAAGGGCTAGCAATCTCAGTGGTTCAAACAAACACTTATTCACTGTTTCTGGTAAAAGAATATACATTTATTAACACAATTAGCTGGAAAACATTCCACTAGTAAGAGCAGCTCAATATCAAACACTAATACACTACAAATACACAACCAATACGTTTCTGAACAAGTTCAGCTCCCCTGAAGTGGGAGCAAAATGGCACTTCAGTTACTTTAAAAAGGGGTAGAAAGACAAGGTTACACAAATCAAAAAAAGCACCAATACATTCAGAGGTAAGGCAAACAGTTTTAGTTCACTACAACCAGCAATTCAATTCAATAGGCCTGGGCCAATGTCAATGGTTCAGAGTCTTGTATAGGAGAGCACAGTTCTGGTAGTAAACGGTTAAGTCTTTTCCACGGTTTTTACAAGTAGCTGGTCAGATGAAAAGTTAGATGTCGGTTTAGGGAAGGACAAGCCTTCAAAGTTGGGAAAGTTTCACAAACTTTCACCGCGGCCGGAAGGATTTGCACAGTACCTTAATGATGAAGAAAAGCTGTAGCTGAGGCAGTTGTTCCTGGCAGTTCTGCAGATTTCGCTGTTCCTGCACTTCAGTCGTGGGGACAAGAAGGAGGACATCAGGAGGTTTCTGTACTGCCCAGGAAAGAGGCCACAAGCTTGACAAAACCTTCGTTTAAGGTGTGAGTGCCTTAAAGAACACAAACTGGTATCCTTCTCACAGGCTATCCGGTTTGGTGTTGTCCAGGTGTCTTGCGAGTTGGTTGTTCCCACCAAACTCAAGGGAAGAAGTTAACCTTGAAGGGTTTCTCTGTCAATGGAGTTTCAGGCAATTCGGACCTGCATCACGGCTTCACATGTGGACCAGGAGTTGCAGCAGTCGTCTTCCTTCAGCTCGTCTTAGGTTCTCTCGTTCAAGTGGACGACTCTGTTTCCAAGTCCCAGAGCCCTGCTTTTAAACAGTTGTTCCCCATTCATTCCAGCCTGGCTGTCACTCACCCAACAGGGTGTCTGTCCTTGCCGGACAGCCAGCCGGCCAATCACACCAGAGTGCATTCAGGTCTCCTAGGAGACTAAGCATAGGGAGTTTCGGGCACCTCCCTCACATCCTGTCCACTCCAGACACTCTGGCACCAGAGGAGGGCGTCAGTACAGAAGCCCGCCAAAGGGCACGAACAAGGAGACCAGACCTGGTTTGACGCGCAGAGTTAAACACAAGAAGGACCTTTCCAAAAAGAAACGGCAAAAAAAGATGACCGGAGTCTGTTTTTACAGATAGGTCTGGGGCGCCATATTGAAAAACATGGCTGACGCAATTTTTAGCTACCGGTGTTCGCGGTCGGGAAAAATTATGGTAGTTTGTTTTAAAACCACTGCCACCAGCCATTTCCAGAGGGAAAGGGCACCATTTGACTGTTAGACTCAGGGGATGCTAGGCAACCCCTCCAGCACCACCACTCTATAGGAAGATAGTGTGTTCTGGGTCTATGAATTTAAAATGACTAGTAAAGTCAATTTAACTTTACATGCTCTGGGAGACAGTAGTCAGTCCCGGAGAAGGTAGTTAAACCTTGGGAAGTCTGAAAGACATCCCTGTGCCACTGCACTGAAGGTGCTGTGTGACACACAGAAAAAAAGATGATGCCTATTTTTTTTTGTGTTTAACTGTGTTTTACCAGTTTTTACAAACATAGCTCTCCATGGTATTCAATTATTTCTTTAAGTTTTTTGATTGAAAGTTCCAATCCTTAGTGTAGTTAAGCTTTTTTTGATGCAATGAGTTCAGGTCAAGGCTCTCCAAAAAGTTTCCAACAGCAATCACCGGCTTTCGGTTTACTCCATCCATCAAGTAAGCCCACCAGTAGTCTTCATCCAGCATGCAACAAATGTGAGTATAGGTGGGCTAGGTAAGTTTTTCTATTAGAGGCAAGTGCCGGGCATTTAAGGATGAGATGCTTAAGGTGTTCAATGGAATGTGGGTCTGTAGAAAAGCGACAGGAAATTACATCCATCTTTTCCCTGATTCCCAATATTTTGTTTGTTTTTAAGGTGTTGTTTAACCTTGCTCTAAGAAAAATGGAACGAATTTTCTTGTTTGGAAATTTTAGTAGGTAGTTGTGATGCTGGAAATGCATCGGAGGCCCAAATGATCGCCCGTAGCCTTAGTCAACCTCAGGACAACGTGCCTGCATACATTTTGTTAGGAAACAATTTGGTTGAATTGGGGATGATCACGGATGGTCTATCCATGGCTGCTGTGGCGGTCACCCGATCGCAGGTCGCACAGGATCCAGCTGCGAGCCCGGTACCCCTGACGGGGAAACCCCAGGCACGAAGGAAACGGAAGAGTAAGAAGGCCACCTCTGTGGACGGAGTCCCTACCCTTCCTGCTGTTCCGTCAGCACCCATTGGGATCCATGCTCCAGACGGGCAGAATCCAGTGGTAAACCCCATCTCAACTCCCGAGGGTGAGGAGGCAGAAGGCTCTCCTGCAGGAGAGGTTCTCAACCCATAGGACCACCCCGACCTTCAATGCCTGTTAGCTGAAGTGGGACCTTCCCGGGCGGACTTCTGTGGTACCCCAGGTTTACAGGCCCTTCCTGCTGAAGTTGGCGCATGAGGTGCCCTTTGCTGGTCATCTTGGTACCAAGAAGACTAAGCAGAGGCTCTCGGCCCATTTCTACTGGCCATGGATGGGAGTGGAAGTGGAGTCCCACTGCAGGACCTGCCCAACTTGTCAGTGTCATTGCCCCACTGCAGCCATTGCCAGTGGTTGGCACACCGTTTGAGAGGGTGGGCATGGACATTGTCGGTCCCCTTGATCCTCCCACTTCAGGGGGACATCGGTTCATCCTGGGCTTTGTTGATCATGCCACCAGGTACCCTGAGGCTATACCCCTTCGGACTGTTACTGCCAAGGTGGTTGCCAGGACTCTCCTGGGCATTTTCACCCATGTTGGATTCCCTAAGGAGGTTGTATCTGACAGAGGATACAACTTCATGTCTAGTTACATGAAAACCATGTGGAAAGAGTGCGGGGTAACCTACAAGTTCTCCACCTCTTACCACCCCCAGACCTATGGTCTGGTTGAGAGATTTAAGAAAACTCTCAAGGGCATGCTAGGTGCTTTGGAAGAGCCCCTTAGGAGGAAATGGGATCTCCTCCTGCCATGCCTGCTGTTTGCTTAAAGAGCGGTCCCTGAAGAGGGTGTTGGTTTCAGCCCCTTTGAGTTACTCTTTGGACATCCCGTGAGGGGGCCCCTTGCCTTGATCAGAGAAGGTTGGGAGGCCACCCCTCCAGGTCCCGCCAAGCAAGTGGGGGACTATGTGTTAGGCCTCAGACGGAGGATGACACAGATGATGGGTCAAGCAACAGCGAATCTCAAGGCAGCCAGGAACTGAATAAGTACTGGCATGACCTTAAAGCGTCGCAAGTGGTTTGGACTCCGGGACAGGAGGTCCTCGTGATGGAGCCTACCAAGCCTCGGGCTTTGGCAGATAAATAGACTGGACCCTTCAGGATAATCTCCAAGATGGGCGAGGTCAATTATCTGGTTGACATGGGAGCCTCTGGGGTAGCCCCTCAGGTATTCCATGTTAATAGGCTCAAGCCTTTCCACAGGCGCGCAAAAGTCTCATGTCCCTTGCTAGCTTCAGAGCAAGAAGAGGATGTGAGTGAGCCCCTTCCTGATTTGCTGCATAGCAACCCTCAGGATGGCTCAGTGGAGGGAGTGCAGCTCTCTCCAGATTTGACAACCGAGCTGCAGAGGGCCTGCAGGGCTTTGCTCCAGCAGTATGCCTCTCTGTTTTCACTGACGCCAGGCCTTACACCCTGGTGTAGGCACGAGATTGACACTGGTGACAGTGTGCCTGTCAAAAGCAGGTGCTACCGTATATCAGAAACAGTTAAGAACCACATCCAGGCTGAGGTCACCAAGATGTTGGATCTGGGTGTTATTGAACCCTCAACCAGTCCCTGGTCCAGTCCCGTGGTCCTTGTCCCCAAAGTAAGTTCCCAGGCGGGTACCAAGGATTGGAGGTTCTGTGAGAACTACCGAGGAGTCAATGCCGTCACCAAAACTGATGCGCAGCCATTGCCCAGGGCTGATGAGCTCGTGGACACCATAGGTGCTGTCAAATTTGTGAGCACCTTTGACCTTACCTTAGGCTATTGGCAAATAGCTCTGACGGACCATGCCAAGGAAAAGACGGTGTTCTCAACACCAGAGGGACTCTACCAGTTTAGGGTCATGCCTTTTGGGTTGAAGAATGCCCCTGCCACCTTCCAGAGATTGGTCAATCATGCGCTCAGTGGGCTGGAAGCCTTTTGTGTGGCTTACTTAGACGACATTGTCATCTACAGTTCCACCTGGGAAGAGCATTTGACACATCTGGATAAGGTGTTGCAGGCCTTGAAAAGAGCTAACCTCACTATCAAGGCCACCAAGTGCCAGATAGCTCAGGGGAAAGTCACATATCTTGGTCATGAGGTAGGAGGGGGTCAAATCCAACCTCTCCCCAGTAAGGTACAGGATGTATGTGACTGGGAGACTCCCACTACTCAAACCCAGGTGGGAGCCTTTTTGGGCCTCACTGGGTACTATCGCAATTTCATGGCAGACTATGGAACCATAGCTGCGCCCCTGACAGCTCTGACTTCACCCACACAGCCTAGGAAGGTTAATTGGACTGAAGACTGTCAGAGGGCCTTTGATGTCTTGAAAGAAAGTCTGTGTAGGGCACCTGTGTTGTGTGCGCCCGATTACAGCAAGCCCTTTATCGTTCAAACTGAAGCCTGCAACAACGGAATTGGAGCTGTCTTGTCCCAGTTAGATGACAAAGGAAGAGAACATCCGATCATATTCATCAGTAGACAATTTAAGGGTAGGGAACTTAGGTGGGCTACTGTTGAAAAGGAATGTTTTAGTATAGTTTGGAGCCTTAGGCATTTTAGACCCTAACTTACCGGGTCTACCTTCAAGGTCCAAACTGATCATAAGCCCCTGAAGTGGCTTATGCAGATGAAGGGTGAGAACCCGAAACTGCTCAGGTGGTCCATTAGCCTGCAAGGGCTATACTTCACCATAGAGCATAGACCAGGGAAGAGTCACGATAATGCAGATGGCCTTTCCAGAAGGTATGTTGACCGTCTGGATGAGGGTGTCTATCTCGTGGGAGATTAGGCACCCTAACCTCAGTCTGGGGGGGCGATTGTGATGCTGGAAATGCATCGGAGGGACAGGGCCTCCGTATCCTTGTCCTTTACTGCTTTTTATTGTGTGTTCTGTATTGTTTTCTGCCCAGGAGTCCATGCGGGACTCCTGGCAGTGCAGCTCTTCCTGTTTTTGGTTTGGTGTACAGACCCATGGGATACCATTATGGCACCCATGGGTGGGTGTACAACCATGTGCCCCTAGTGTATGTTTTAGGGCACCTGTGTGTGGCACACAGAGTAGGGTATGGGCTGGTGGCAGCTCCATGCTGAAGTTGACAGGTGCTCTGGGTGTCCTCCATTTTGGGATACCCAGGCCCTGCCACTGGAATCAGTGGATTCCTGATAGGAAACAAGATGGCCCCTGCGGCCTCTTGCTTTCTATTGCCTGTTACCTTGTTTTCCCCAAGTCCTGGGAAGCCCTGACTCTGTCCCTTCCCCCTGACCGGCTGTTGGGTGGAAGTTCCATATATGGTGTTGTTGTGAAGTCCAGGCCAGACTGGCTGGAGCCTTCCCAGTAACTGTATGTTGTGGGTACACCCTGTGGGTGTGACCTGGGTGAATGGAATGTGTGACGAAAACGCATTCTGTGTTGTGAGTGTCTAGTATCTGGTGTTTGACACAATGACTGAGACAGCCCTGCCCGAAACTGGTATGAATGCAGTGTGGAGTGTTGAATGGCTGGGTACTTGTCCCAATACACATACCTTGTTGTGAGTGTATGGAGAGGAGTGAATGGCATGAATGCACTATGCACCTGATTGGATGCCTGCCTGCATGAATGCCCTTCTGACCGATTGGTTGCCTGAGTGTGACCCAGCAGAATGAATGGGAGATCAACTAGTATATCTGGGCACCTCTCACTGCTAGAATTCCTGTTCAGAAGCTGAAGAGTAACTGGAGTGAAACTGAAGCTTAACCTTGAAGCCCTGCTGGAAGAGAAGAATTGCTGTTGCTCTTCTTCACAATCTGAAAGCCCCTGTGTCTCCAAGAACTGACCCAGAGAGGACCTGGTAAGGCGCCCTCTACCCGAGCTACGAGGGACCATCGTGCACCAGCTGATCTTTGCCAAAGCTCCTTGGTAGACAGACCTTCGACAGGCTCCCGACACGAGACAGGGACTGCTGCGGAATCCCAAGGAGAAGCGCCCGTCACCGAACGGAGCCGCCATGCTCCCGTTTGTCTAAGAACTTTCGAATCCAAGGATGCTCTCGTCCGCATCATCGCCACTGTATCCTGCTGGAGAAGGCCAGACCGTCGATGCGCCGAGGAGCATTTGCCGGTGGGTTTCCTGCCACCCAAAGACCACAGAGACGCCGACGACTGGACGCCCTTGCTGGGCGCCACAGTTCTTCAAACTCTTTGCGGTCCAGAACTATCGACACCGAGGTGCTCCGCACGCCTCTTCCTTGCAGGATATTTACGCTTCCCCATCAATGAGCACCGCTAGGAACGAAGCTGCCACTTCACTGTCGTAGCTCACCCTGTTCTCCGTTGGACATTCGATGACCCATGACTCCTGCCTTAAAGGGAGGGCACTCAAGAAGGGCTGTCGATTCCCTGCCGAGGAACGCTACAACACCAGGTACTTTGGGGTTGCAGAACTATTGGGAAGTCTATTGTGAACAATATATGGACTGGCCTTGTATCTTTATTTTACAGGTTGCCCAGGTGGGGGGATCTCCACACAGAACTGTGTCTAGTGATACAGGGCCAGCATTCTGCCAATTGTTCAACCATCCTGCTTTTCTTCCTCTCTCTACTGCTGGTTTCCTCTTTATTGATCTGTGTGACATTTTGACAGTATAGATGATGCACTTTAAGAGATCTGATAATATTTGCGGTACCACTGTAGAACTGTATATATTTACCATTGTTGATTTTCTGAGCACAAAGTGAGTTGTTGTGATAGTGTACATAACCTTGAATATTAATTATATAAAGACTGTATTTTAACCGATACCGTGTGCAGACATTCCTTTGTGGGTGCTTGGGGATTACACTGTACTTAAGAATCAGCCCGCATTGCCTCCTGAGAAGCTAGGCCTTGATTGCTCGACTACGTTACCAATAATAGAGAATCTTGGCTGGGGTCCTCTGTGCCTCTCCTCTACCATATAGAGAGCAGGAGTACAGACACCGCCCTCCAGTGTTTACAGTAGTTGATGGGCTCATTCAGTTTTTGGCCGTATGACGGCAAGTGGCCTTGTCCAACGTGCTACACCAATCTTTTTCCTTAAATTTCCTGTCAGTTTTTGTTGGATTTGTTAGAAATTCCTCTTCCGAACTTCCTATTTTGTCCCAAGATTGCGCGATTTTTGTTAGTCCAGTTTATCAACATTTTGTTGGATCTTTTCTCCATTTCTTCATAAATAAGAGCAAAGATTTTTTCTTTAGAAGTTCGTATTTTCGTACATAACATCAGGCCATTGAGGTCAACAGTTCCTTTGAGATTTGTAAGGCTTAACTCTCTTCTAATCAGAGCCACCGGAGTAGATGGAGGGAGATGTAACAATTTCCTCCATAAGGAGCCTTCCAGCTTGTTCCAGATGTTTTCAGGAATCATCGGCATTGCTTCCGCTCCGTAGGTAAGTGCTGGGACCACTTTAGCTTTATAGAATGTAATTGCCGCTTTGAGCGAGAAGCGCCCAAACTTTTTATCCATCAGTATCGTTTGGTTAGGCAAGCCTTTGTTTTTGAGGATCAAAGTTTCTTGCATTAGTGATTCACATGCTTTATTACTGAAGGTAACTCCCAGGTATCTAATGGTTTTGACTTTTTCTAGCCGATCCTTTGCTAGAAACCACGCTGCTAGTACTTTTCGCCTCGTGGGTTTTTCTAGACACATTACTTTGGTCTTTCCTGTGTTGCTCTCTAAGTCATTGGTCTTGAGGTATTCGTGTAGGTTATCCAGTTTTCTTTGTAGCCCTATCTTGGTTTGGTCGATTAGGATGATATCATCTGCATATATCAACCTACTAACTTTTTCAGTGCCTACAGTAGGCGGGAAAGTTTTAACACTTTTTTCTGTGTGCTGGTAATCTCCTGTGTAAGCGTTGTACAGCACCGGTGCTAGAGGGCATCCTTGTTTGACTCTGCGATAGGTGTCGATGTTTGTTGAGAGTAGTCCTGCACCGTTAAGGTGAACTCTCATGGAGATTTGCGAGTACAGTTCTTTGATCAGCGCCAACAGGGGTTTTGGACAGTTCCAATTGAGAGGTTTCCTCCACAATTTATCTCTATTGACTTTGTGAAATGCTTTTGACAGATCGATAAAAGCCAGAAACAGACGGAGTGAGCCTTCCAGTACTTTTGCCTTAAAAATACTGAGGTGAATATGTTGGCCGTTGTTCCGAGGTTTTTTGTAAAACCTGTTTGGAAGGGATCTGATCCTTCGGATGATGAAACCCCTGCTTTGAAGTAGTCCAAGAGGAAAGACCCAAAAAGTTTCCCAATGCTATCAAGCAGTAGTAGTTGTTTGGGTCACTTCTGTCCCCTGCTTTGTATATCGGCACCACATTGGCGGTTTTCCAAAAGGGGGGATTGATATTGTTGATGAACAAGATGCGAATATTTCAGATACCAGTAAGGACCATGGACCGGGATTTTTCTTCAAGTCCATATTTGACAATCCGTCTGGTCCTGGGGCACGAGATGGTTTAAGTTTTTTTTTTTTCTTCGATGTTGGTTCTGTCGAGTTCAATGTCCCATTTATCAGTATCCCCAGGAGGTGCCAAAGGTAAGTGAGAAAAAGGACCAAAGAGATTTAAAAAGTGTGTAACCCAGGTCTTTTCGGTCACACTGCTCCCTAACACATCTTGGGTTAGGTCTCCTCCGGTTGATATTAATGACCAAAAGACTTTAAGTTTCTTGCTGCTAAGGGTTCTTAGCATCACCTCAGAGTCTTCTTGATACAATTGGATTTTGTATCCTTTTAGCCAGTTTTTATAATGCTGAGTGGCTGTCGCAGCTTCGTAAGAATTGAGTTTAGAGGGAAAACAAATTGCTTTTCTTTTGGCTCGTCTCATGATGAGTCTCTTTTCCTTGAGGATCAGGTTGTTGTTATGATGAGTTTTTATCGATGCTTTACCACTCATTTTCGGCGCTTGATAGGGTAACAACACGTTGGCTGAGTGATTTCACTAGCGGAATATCGGTTGTCCAGACCGTACAGCCATTTTTTGTGCCCTTAGATCTAAAGACTTGGGTTTTGTTTTTCCAGTGGGCTCTTTTTTTCCCTTTGGATGTTGCTGCACAAGCTCAGTCGAACGTGTCTCCTTTGGTTTTGGTAGAAGTGGTTTTGAATAGCCAGGACCCGAGTGTTTTGTTGGGTTTGGCTGGTGAGCTGGAGTTGCTACTATAGGGTGTGCCTTGAGTTGGGATTCTGAGAAGGAACCTCCACTGAATTGGAAAGTTTGTCATCATTGAAGAGCTCATTTAAGAGCTTACTAGATGTTTGGGTTTATCAGTCTGTGAGGGAACGTCCCTCATAGTAGATTTGCTGCTGTCTTTTGCGGTAATATATCCTTCAAGAAATGTTAATCTTGTTTGTATGTAGGCGATTAAGGTCAGTTGATCTTTTGATGTGTCATTGAGGGCTTCATAAAGCTTTGTAAAAGGGGCCAGTGCAATTGTCAAGGTTGACATGATGGAAAATAGATCTGTTCTTTTGAAAGTAGTTGCAGGGCGTTTTCATTAGTTCTTGAAGATTTCCTCTGAGTTTTTGTGGCTGCAGAAATGGTTTGAGATTCTCGGTTGGCCATGGGATTACCTGGTCTTGAAGGGTTGCAGTTGGAGGAAAGCCTTCAAACTGGATTTTGAGGATGGTTGGGTTCTAATGCTTTGGAACACCCCTTCATCTCCTCTTGAGGTAGGTTGTGTTCAGACGGAGTGTTGACCTCCTCGGAATTTGAGGTCTCTTGAGCGTTTTCTAAGATCTTCGGTTTTAAATTTCCCATTTGGATTGTATGGGCTGTAGAAGTCTTTATAACTGGTTGGCCCGAAATATTTATTACTGGTTTGGACTGGGGCAGTGGCCCCCATCCAAAGGAGGGAGCTTTGCCTTCCTTTGGCGGCCGAGGCTTCATATGCCATTTTTTTCAGGAACGCTATTTTTCTCAGTGAATCATTTTCGTCATCCTGTTTTTGTGGAGAACCCGGGTGAGGAGGAGTTCTAGAGTTAGAAAGAATCAATGGTCAGCTCGTGACGCGTACCTTCAAGTAAGTCTGCGTCTGACATCTCTTCTTTTTCTATGGTCTGGGTTTTCCTTTTTTTTAAAACAAAGAATTCAGAGACTGTTTCTGTGGCAAGGACACCAGGTGAAAAGCGTTCAATTTTTTTGTTCTCTTTGAGTTTTTTGTGGATTGGGGGTTGCAGATGTTTAATGAAATTTTTTTTTGGCTTTGAAGTATATCCACTTTTGGTAGAGATGATCGGCTACACCTTGTAGGATTGGCCACTGTTGGCGTTGAGTATTGCTCCTTCTTATTGATGGTATGTTGGACGTGATCTGTGAGTCGTCGATAAGGGTGGGTGTCTCGATTTCTTCGTCCGAATATTCTATAGTGGAAAATAAACAGTCATCGATTGCAGATTCCTTGTCGTTTTTGTATCTGTTTGGGGGACTAGATAGGTCAGCCTGGGTGGAAACGGGATGGATGTCGATTTTCATATAGGGACAACACCCCGACCCTCTGGTAAGTTTCCAGAGGGAAAAAAGCACCGATCCTCCACTCCCAGTAGTCCCGGCCTTTTTTCATGGCTGCTGGCCACCCCAGTGCCGTTGACGGATTTCGCGGGGCTGGGTACTAAAGGCAGCTTGCCGGGTGTTACTACCCCCTGGACTAGATTTTGTTTGTAACCCAACATTGCCCCCTGAGCCATTTGGGGGGCGGATTCAATCTCTGGATGGATCTGAGCACTGCCAGGTTCCCTCTGCTCCGGGTCGTTGTTCCTTGGTGGATTGGTCTCCCTCTGGCTCCCATCCCGAGGCTCCGCCTCCGTCTTCGGTGCCCGACCCACATCAGCGATGCTTCTCCATGACTCCGCGATGGGCTGCAGGCTGGGGGAGTGGCGCAGGCTGGACGGGATGGACCTGACGATAGGACGGCCAGTGATGCAACGGGGCAGGTAATCCTTTCGGCATCCGCCTGGTCGGCCGCTCCGTGCATCGGGATGAAGACTTCTGGTAAGTGATCCTCTGGACTACAGAGTGTCGTATCATTCATCTTCATGGTGGTGTATTTACAAGTGCTGGAGGGAGGTGGTTGTTCCTTTTCCCCCAGTCATCTAGGTGCTTAGGCGATGTCGTCTCCTTGTGAAGCTTTTCTTGAGATGAGGGGACTAAGCCAGCAATAATATGGGGGTTTGAACACTGGTCCTCTGCCCTCTGCGAAATAATTGTAGTTTTAGCGAAGGAGTCGCTGCTGGCATCCTTTGACTTGGCTGTGATTGCAGTTGTGGCTAGTATGCCAAATAGGCCATTTGACAGCCTGACTTTGTCTTCTGGGTTTGCTGTTGTGCCTTTTTCTGGAGAGAAAGCGATTTCAGCGGGCTGCGGTGTTCTAAGCCGCTGTCTTCGCTACGCGTCCGTTGGCTTCTCAGCCAGTGGCCTTCCTCGCCACGCAGTCGGGCGGACATTTCCTTTGCCTGCGGGTCGTGGGGTGGCTGCGGACTGCCACAGACTGCAAGCACCTCAGCGAGCAGCTCCGCGGCCGCTCCGCGGCTAGAATTAGTTTTTGTAGAGATTTCTGGTCATGCCTCTGCCTGAATGAAGGTAGGAAACAGACTGCTCAGACTGCTCTTTCCCACAGACTGTGAGCACCTCAGCGATGATGCCTATGGAGTTGTTTTAAAACTCCATATCCAAAGAACACAAAAGTAAAACACATTGAAAATGAAAAGTTGAAAGTCCCAAACTATAGCAAAAGAGCTGGAGGGCTCTATGGTAGAGGGAATTTAGCACTTGGGTGAGAATTCTCCCTAACAGGTGCATGCACAAAGGGTCCTCGGAACACATGTACAGTATTGCAGGTGATTTCTCGTGTACACGGTTCCCTACAAATGCAGGAAACAAAGGGTTTTCTGAAAGATTTTTTGACTTTTAAAATGTTCAGAGTGACACAAAAGGAAAGAACTACAGGGGAAGATACAAGAGGGACTTTTCAGGTTTTTTTTTTTTTTTTTTACAAGGGAGTAGGACAGGAAGAGAAACTTGAGAAATCACAAAAACAGACAAACGGGGATGAAACAGGTATCAGGAAACACCAAAAGTAGCAGAAATAGCACCAGCTGCTAACAAGCTCCTCCGAAACTCTGTTACATTCGACAAAACCACTCCCACCACCTCCAAAACCACCAATATGTCCTGCCTCTCCTAACTCGATGGCCAAACAGAACCAAAAGGGAGCAGAAAGTAGGCAGGCATTTGCAAGGGTCTTGGCGCTGATTTAGAAAGGCCCTGGGACACTAATGTGCTGCCTGAATTCCCCTCTCGAGTCCTAGACTTTGCGATTGGACAGGGGGGCCTTGAGCCCCACCCTGAGATCTGAGGCGCAGTCCGGAAGAAGCAACCCTCCCATGGAGCACATTATGGAGCGTTGGAGCACCTCTAGGCCCCACACACTTCCACATTTCCGTGTTTGAAAAGCAGAGCACGTGCCAGCTTTTGCGATCGCCCAAATTCCTGCATTCACAACCCAAGCACAATCCTCTTTTCCAGTTTGCAACCCTGGCACGCCCCCACAACAGCAGGTCCCCTCTGCCCAATGCTGGTTTACACTCCTTCCACCCAGTATATTCCCAGTGTGATAGTTCCGGCCGCAGTTCCAGGACTGTATGCCAGGTGAGTATGTGTCCATTCTTCCAATGCCAGGAGGTGTCACCCTTGGCAGCTCCGCCACTCCACCTTGCCCTTGGTGTCCCAGTATGAACCATCCCTAGTTTTGCGGCTGCGCAGTCTGGCCTACATTCCTTAGAATTCATTGTGTGGGTGGGTCATTCTTGCGAGCACTCAGATATCAGACACTCCCGGAGAAGAAAGGTGCTGCCCGCCGGCGCACTCTACTGCCACCCCTTCCAAACAGCCAGAGGTGGGGCATGCAGGGCAGCGCCAGGACCTTGGGGCCAGGCATGCTGCCTCCTCTACTGCCTGCCTACAGGGGGCGCCAGAGTAATAGCAGCGCCGCTGTCCCGGCGGAGGCACTCTCAGTGGCACCCATGCTCGCCCCCATTTTATAAAACACCCCCTTTCCTTGTTTTCAACATTTATTTTAAACACCCCTTATTCTCGAAATCAAGGAGTCGCAAACATGTACAACACTCTGATGCAGGGACATTTCTTACCTGCAAAAGACAACCAGACATCTCTGTGCAGTGCCCGACGTCACATCCTCCAGACATCGCTGTGCAGTGCCCGACATGCCGTCACATCCACCAGACATCGCTGTGCAGTGCCCGACCTGCCGTCACATCCACCAGACATCGCTGTGCAGTGCTCGACCTGCCGTCACATCCACCAGACATCGCTGTGCAGTGCCCGACGTCATATCCACCAGACATCGCTGTGAAGTGTCCGACCTGCCGTCACATCCACCAGACATCGCTGTGCAGTGCCCGACCTGCCGTCACATCCACCAGACATCTCTGTGCAGTGCCCGACCTTCCGTCACATCCATCCACCAGACATCGCTGTGCAGTGCCCGACCTGCCGTCACATCCACCAGACATCGCTGTGCAGTGCCCGACCTGCCGTCACATCCACCAGACATCGCTGTGCAGTGCCCGACCTGCCGTCACATCCACCAGACATCGCTGTGCAGTGCCCGACTTGTCTTCACATCACAGAATTGTTTCACACCGGCACCTTCTGAATAACATGTGCAGGTGTGCAGGCAGTGCACTGCTTCAGGCGTATGTGGTGCAGCCATTCACTGTGGGGAATAGGCAGAATGAGGGGCGTTTGTCAATGCTTGTGGCCCCTCCCAGTGACCTGTGACCTGTCAGGGTAAGGGGCCATTGGCACTTTCCAATTCACGTGTGTCTTCCTCACCCAATAATAAAAGAAACAGACTTGAGGAATGACCTGGGGGCCTGTAAAGGATGGCATTGACTTGTACCACAGCTTGGCTTTGTTACTGCAAAGCCCTCATTGGTGCCAACCTGCATTATGCACAAAAAGAAAAAAACTTCTGTTAGGATTTCAAGGAGGCAAATCTCTGTGTTTTACACGTAAAAAAGCATCCCTTTTCCTCGTTTTTGAGGACGAGCATGCATACCACATGTTAGGAAAGATGTTTCTTTACATTTCCTTCCATATTAATGGACCCCCAAACAGTTTGCTTTTATTTTTGATCATGACCTATACTTTTTACAGTGCAGTGCCTTTGCTCACATGTTATGGGGAAACTGATATCTCCTTCAGGCTGCCAGCACTGGGAAACAGTGTTTCCCTTAGTCTTGGGACTTTCCTACTACATTTAGTAACTTGCTAGCACTTGTGGTAACTTTTTATCCTTGCACACTGCAGCTTACACTGCAGTACAATGGGGTACATTTTTGTTTTGCCCTAGACTAACACTCAAAGGATTTTTGGTTACTCTATGTGTGCTAAATGAACAAGCTGGTGGCAGCAGTCACTTTTTACCATTTGTTAGTGCTTTTGATTTTACCCTTACCGCGTTTACCACGTTTGGCTACTAACTGTGGCTAGTGTTCAAACATGGCCGTGCCACATGTTTTTTTGCTTGTCCTTTGGCAATCTTGTTTTTTTATCCTTCGTCCTGGCCCGTGAGGCCAGGAAAATCCTTATATGGACTTCCAGTGCAGAAG
Organism: Ambystoma mexicanum; assembly: GCF_040938575.1. Classification (NCBI taxonomy): domain Eukaryota; kingdom Metazoa; phylum Chordata; class Amphibia; order Caudata; family Ambystomatidae; genus Ambystoma; species Ambystoma mexicanum. Next base: position 10,262,072 of record NC_090925.1, read on the forward strand.
CTTTTGGCGGGCTACTGGAGGACTGTGTGTGTTTGCTGGCAGGATGTGGACTGAGTCTGTCTGACTCCAATCCATAAACTGATTTCAGTGTGTCTGAGTGCTGTGCATGAGTGTTCCCACCAGTGGTCCTGATTGGACCACTGCTTGAGTGTATGAGTGGCTAGTCCTGCTATTGGCTAGTGGGAGTTTCAGCTCTTGCCTGGCTTTTAGGATAAGAAGGGGACCCCTGCACCCATTCTTCAGAGAGATCCAAGAGTAACCTGAAGGAGCCAAGACTTCTGTCCAGCTGTGAGACCCATGAAGGGACCAGAGACCTGACTGAAGGAGGCCTGGAGACAAACTTCTGCTGCTGTCCTGGTGGAGCCCTGTCTTGCTTGTGATCTTCAGCAGTCCTGTGAGGGAGCTGCGACCCATGAAGTGATGGGAACATCCATTCCTGATGTCTGATAAGTACCCTGCAAATAAGAGCCTTCTGAAGTGTCCCAGGGCCGTCCTGTGGCTGACCAGCTCAGAGTTTGGGCTACCGTGCTGCCGACGTCGCCGTTTGTTAGGGAGAATTCTCTGTTTAGGCTGAATTTCCTAACCTAGTGAGTCCCCCAGCAGCTTTGCTGGATTTCTGGAGTTTTTTTTTTTTCATCCTGCCCAGAATGAGACTCTTTTCCTCCCACTCTTGGACATGAATGTGGTTGATTTCTTTGAATGTCAATGTGTTCTATGGGCTATGGGGTCTTTTACTCCATAGGGCCTCATGTGTTTTGCTATGTGTCTTACACCGCACCCTCCATGCCGTAACACTGGGGTGTCCTAGAGGATCCCCACCATAGACTCCATACCCTGGGACTGACTACTGTCTCCCAGGGCATGTAAAGTCACCATTGGCTTTACTAGACCTAAATTTACTAACAGAACTAGTACAAACCATCCTATTGTGGACGTACTGGTAGGGGTAATTCGATTACCCCTGGGTCTGTTGTTCGAGGGGGCACTGTCCCGTCCCCCTCGTTGAGTTTTGGCTGGTGGCAGTGGATACTACTTTTTATATTCGACCACGAATATATTCCTATGGGATTCTTCCCATTGTTCGAGGCTAATACTTTTTCACATTAGTCTCTAACATACCGCCGGTTTATTTGTCTTAAATAAATCCACCGGTTGGTATTTTCTGCCAGAACTCGGTTTTTGAAATGGCGTATGTGTTCGCCTCTGTAACTCCGAACCAAAGGTTGAGCCCTTTGTTCCACTTTTGGCGGACTTCTGCACAGAAGCCCTCCAGAGTGGTGCCATTCTGTCTGGGTACCACAGGGGGTGTAGGAGGGGGTTTAGGCACCCTGGACTGAGTTGCCTTGCCAACTCAAATCGCACTCGGGTGTGATTGGCCCGAGTGGTGAGCCGCCCCGCTCACCACTTAGCATGTTTGATTGACAGCTAGGCTGAATGAATGTGGGTTTTCTATATAAAAGCAGGGCTTTTGGGACTGGAACTTCAGAAGTCGCCACAGGACCTAAGAATCCGACGAGGGTAAAGCTGAGCCGACCTGCAACGACGACACCTCTGGTGGAGCCCTGCTGAACCGACTCACCACTTCCCAACGACAGAGGAGATCTCCCTGCTGGAGAGTCTTCTTCCCCTGACTGGTGGGAACAACCAGTCCCTTGCTTTTTCTTCGCTTCCAGGACGTCTAGTGGTCGAATTGCCTGTGCTGAGCACCCCGGCAACCGGATAGCCACTAACCATTGTACCGTGACCAAAAGGTGGTGCCTTGTGATTGAGCACTCCGCGGCTGGTCTCTTCCCTGGTGGTGCAACGATCTTCAACTTTCCTCGACGATGAGATCATCTCATCTTCTGGCAAAGCCCCGACTTGCATCCACCACCAGGAACAACTGCCCCTGCCGGAGCTGCCTCTTCACTCTCAAGGTACTGTGTCCGCCTGGCTTCCCTTGAAACGGTTAGCGTGAGGTGTCTTAAATCCTTACCTTTCCATTAGGTCGCCTCCAGACCTTCTTAAACTTTTGTTCTAAACTGGTCCAACCTTTCTGTGACATTTTGCTACAAAGACTGGAAGTGCATTTCCACTGTGGTACTTTTGGGACATACCGCCTTGCCTCTCTCCGAGTGGGCCTGGCCTCTGAACTTTGTGATTTACAGTAGACCCTGCCTTGCTTGCCTTGCATTTGTTTCGTAAAAGTGTTGGTACTGAGTTGGTTTCATACCCTGCCTTTTCTCTCCCGTCCTAACGAATACTAGAGTGCCATCTAGGTTAAAGCATTCACCTCTGTCTGCAAATAAGTGGTGCCGTTGAACCTAGACTTGTCGAACTATCGCTAGGGGGATTGATTTACTTATAGTAACTGTGATTGAAGTTGTTTGCCATATTAGTGCCAGTGTGTTTTCCATAGATGTGTTTTTAAATAAATAATTATATATCTTTACACCCAAGCTCAGATCAGTGTCTGCTTGTTCTACTGTGTAAATTGCCCTATCCTGTATACTCAAAATACGGCCTACCTCGTCTTGAGGGAAGTCTGACTGCTCAGCCACAGCTACCAGGGAAATCTGGGTGGTGCAGATTGCTGCCAATTGGGTTTACTGCTAACTCCTGTAGACTTAAACTTTTTGCAGTGGTCCCAGAGGGAACTGCACAGGTTTCTGCCTAACACTGGTGTACAGCGGTGGGATTTGTATCGAGTATACAGTTTAGAGTGCTTTTCAACACTTTAGGATAACTAACCACAAAGCTTAGCACTAAAAAGTAACTTTCAAAAAAACATGTCTACTATGGAAGTTTACAGTCAAGAGTCCTTGTCAGGTGAAAATACTGAGAGTTTGAGAGCTCGCTGTAGACAAGAGAATCTTTCTGTAAAAGGCAAGAAAATAGAACTAATAGCAAGATTGCTGGAAAAAAAAAGTCTGGGTACTGGTTCAGAGGAACCAACTTCTCCAGCAAATGTAGATAACAGTAATGGTGTTGATCTAAATCAAAGTTCTGATGATAGTGAGGGAGAGGCTAATGAAACTGTCTCCCCTGCCCCTCTGTCTGCCTTACCAGCTGTACCTACTGGGCCTATAGCAGGTCCCACACTAAGTCCTCAAGTCCTTGAACTAGAAAAAATGAAAATAGACTTGGAATTTAGAAGGATTACTGCTCAAACTGAAGAGAAACACCAAGAAATGCAACAAATTCTTAGGCTCAGAGAAATGGAGCTCAAGCATGAGTTAGAAATGAAAAAGTTTTCTGTCGAAAATGCTTCTGTCTCTGGCTTCTCTAGAAGTTCCAGTCCCAAAAGACCATCGGAAGCCTAAGGAATTAATTGGTATGTATGAACCAAAGTTGGATGTGTTGGATTGGCTGAGTTTGTTTGAGTACAATCATGGGCTCCAGAACATCACAGGTAATGAGCTACTTACCTGGTTGTTCTCTAGGCTCCCCCTGTTGCAACTGATGTGGTAATGGAGTTGGGGGAGGAGGATAGGAAAGAGTATGAAAGTGTGAAACTAGCTTTGATAGCTAGATTTGGGAAGACCCCTTCCCAGTATCTTAAGAGGTTTAGATCCCTCAAAAAGCATGATGGTACCCCTTGGGCTACCTGGGTGAGTGAAGGGTTGAAAAACTTAGAGGGATGGATTAAGGGTTACAAGGTGAACACTTATGAGGGTATGAAGAATCTTTTTATATTGGAGTCTTTTTATGATGCCTGTTCTCCTGAGCTCGGACATCACTTGGCTGATTCAAAGGAATTGGATTCCAGGAAGCTAGCTAAGGCTGCTGACTTGTGGGTTGCCAACAGGGCTACTCATAAGGATTCTGGGGCAACTCAGAAAAAGGATGAGGGAAAACAGCCTAAAAAAGACTCGAAAGAGAATTCTAATAACTCAAATTCCAAAGAGGGCCCCAAACAAAACCATAAGGGTAAGCCACAAGGAAAACCACAGCAGAATAATGTACCTTCTGGTGCCAAACCAGAGGGAGGCCAGAACAAGCCACCATTCCAGAAAGCATTTGGAAAATGCTTTGTTTGTGGCTCTATTGACCATGTGAAAGGAGATCCCAGATGCAAGGGCAAACCTTCAGGGGTCCAGCTTGTCTCCTTAGCCTTCGCTCCAGAGGAGGAAGTCCAAATGGCAAGTGGAAACTTTCTACTGCTGGCTGATGAACCCATTGGAGTCTCAGACAGAGTTTCTTTAGTGTCTCTGGGTTTGTGGGAACAACAGAATTTAGATGTCTATAATTCTATCCCAGATAATACTAAAGAGTATTATAAGGACAGCGTCCAGATGAATGGCCAGGAGACTCCTGCCATTAGGGACACTGGAGCCAGCATAACTGTGGTGGATAAATCTTTTTTTCAGGCTGAGGATGTTGCTAAGGCACTCAAATGCCTAACCAAGTTAGCTGGAGGGCCTGTGCAGATGCTTCCCCAATTACCAGTTCTCATCCAGTGTAATGACATGACTGTGAAGATACCTGTCAGCATACAAAGTGAGGTACCAGGACGAGTTCTGTTGGGTAATGATTTAAAAACTCTCAGAGTTATGTCTCATACCCCCAGACCTCCTAGTAAACGGTTACAGGAGCTAACCAGACCTGCAAGGGAGAGAACCATGAGAGGTACTCCCCAGGAGATGATGAAGAAGGATATCACTCCTGCTCCACTGGAATTGTCAGCTGCTGTCTCAAAGAAATCAGAAGCGAAAGGGAAACCTAAAACTTCTATACCGAAACCAGCAGCCAGCACTTCAGTGCAGCCAACAAGGACTTCCCCTCGGTTGTCCACAGTTACACCCGTAACTCCCCCTCCAGCTGAGGCTGAGAGGGTGGTGCAACCCTGTGTGGTAGAATTAAACTCTGAAGAAGAGCTAATGGAAGGACAGGAACTCATTGGAGATTTGGATCCTGTTGACCATCCTGAGCTGCAGTCTTTACTGGCATAAGGTGGACCCAACAGGGCAGACTTCAGTAAGGGACAGAAGGAATGTCCAACTCTGGAAGGTCTTCGCCACCAGGCAGAAGCTCAGGCTGAAGGGCAAGAGCCTGGGAAATACCGGTTGCACTGGGAAGATGGCCTATTCTACAGTGAACCGACCAAGTCTGAACCTGGAGACTACAAACGACTTGTAGTACCCCAAGAGAACAGACAACAGTTCTTGCATTTAGCCCACAAGATTCTTTTGGCTGGTCACTTGAGTTTCAAGAAGACCAAGGAAAGACTCTCTCCCTACTTTTATTGGCCAAAGATGGGGGCTGAAGTAGAAAAACACTGCAGGAGCTGCCACACCTGCCAGACCTCTGGTAAGGTTGGCTCCAAGAATGTGGCACCTTTAGTGCCTCTCCCAGTTGTGGGAGTCCCATTTGAGAGAGTAGGGATTGACATTGTTGGTCCCCTTGATCCTCCAACCTCCTCAGGCAACAGGTTTATACTTGTTGTAGTAGACCATGCTACTAGGTGTCCTGAGGCAATTCCTATGAGGACTGTTACAGCCCCGGCTGTGGCTAAGGCCCTCCTTGGTATTTTTACCAGGGTCAGGTTTTCTAAGGAAGTAATCTCTGACAGGGGGTCAAAATTTATGTCCCACTACATGAAAGCCATGTGGAAAACCTGTGGAGTTACTTACAAGTTCTCAACAGCTTACTACCCACAAACCAATGGGTTGGTAGAAAGGTTCAACCAAACCATGAAGAGCATGATAGGTGCTTTAGAGGAACCCCTTAAACGGAAGTGGGACCTTCTGCTGCCATGCCTTCTCTTTGCTTATAGAGAAGTCCCTCAGGAGGGAGTAGGTTATTCTCCCTTTGAGCTTCTCTATGGTCATCCCGTCAGAGGTCCATTGGCCCTGATTAAGGAGGGGTTGGAGAGTGCTCCTTCCCCCAAGCCAGTCAGAGTGACTGACTACGTGATAGGTCTCCGGAGGAGAATGTCACACATGATGGCGGAAGCAAGTGATAACTTGAAAGCTGGACAAGCATTGGTCAAGCACTGGCATGACCAAAAGGCTAACATGGTTGAGTTCACTCAAGACCAGCTAGTTCTCGTTATGATCCCAACAAGGCAGAGGGCCTTGCAAGAAAAATGGATAGGAACCTTCAGAGTTGTGGGTAAACTCGGAGAGGTCAACTATCTGGTGGATTTGGGCAACCCCAAGGAGGCTCCAACAGTCTTCCACACCAACAGACTAAAAGCGTATGTCTCCAGACCTGATGTAGGAGCTTTGCTTCTAGCATCATCAGAGGAAGAAGAAGAGAATGAAGCTCTTCTCGATCTCCTCAGAGGCTTACCTTTAGACGAAAAGATTGAAGGAGTAAATCTCTCTTCAAATCTGACACCTGAGCAACAAGAAGAGTGCAAATCTATGTTGAATCAGTTTGCCTCTCTGTTCTCACTTTCAGCAGGATTGACCCCTTGGGGCCAGCATGACATACTCACTGGTGACTGTCTGCCAGTCAAAAGCAGAGGATACAGAATGTCAGAAAATGTACGAACCCACATCAAAGGTGAGGTCAGCAAGATGCTTGATCTCGGGGTAATAGAGCCCTCTTCTAGTCCATGGTCTAGCCCAGTTGTGTTAGTACCAAAGGCAGGATCTAAAGAACTGAGATTCTGTGTGGACTATAGAGCTCTTAATGCAGTCACCAAGACTGATGCCCACCCTTTGCCAAGAACAGATGAGTTGGTGGATAGACTTGGTTCAGCCAAGTTCCTCAGCACATTTGACTTGACGTCAGGCTATTGGCAAATAGCCCTGACAGACCATGCCAAGGAGAAAACTGCATTTTCTACCCCAGCTGGTTTATACCAGTTTAAGGTAATGCCTTTTGGATTGAAAAATGCACCTGCTACATTTCAACAGATGGTAAACCAGGTTCTGAATGGGATGGAGGACTTCTGCATGGCATACTTGGATGACATAGCAGTGTTCAGCAATTCCTGGAAGAACATGTAACCCACCTAAGAGATGTTTTGCAGGCTCTTGGACGAGCCAATCTGACCATAAAGGCGAGTAAATGCCAAATTGGACAGAGTAAGGTAGTCTATCTTGGACATGAGATAGGAGGTGGAGAAATAAGGCCTTTGCTCAGTAAGATTGAAGCTGTGCAAAATTGGACAACACCTACTACTCAGACCCAAGTGAGAGCCTTCCTAGGCCTCACTGGGTATTACAGGAATTTCATTGAGAACTATGGGACCATAGCTTCTCCTCTGAATGTCATCTCCTCTCCCAAATTTCCTAAAAAGGTTAGATGGAACAAGGAGTGCAATCAGGCTTTTAAAAACCTGAAAAAGGCTCTTTGCCAAGCCCCAGTACTCAGAGCTCCTGATTACCACCAAACTTTCATTGTGCAGACAGATGCTTCAAATGTAGGAATAGGTGCCGTACTCAGTCAACTGGATGGGAAAGGTAGGGAGCACCCCGTTTGCTTCATCAGCCGCAAGCTGAAGGATCCTGAAACAAGGTGGGCAACAATCGAAAGAGAATGCTTTGCTATCGTGTGGGCTCTGAAGAAGTTTAGGCCATACTTGTATGGTTCTACTTTTGTCATTCAGACCGACCACCAACCCTTGAGATGGTTAATGCAAATGAAAGGGGAAAACCCGAAACTACTGAGATGGTCGATCTGCCTGCAAGGGTTTGATTTCACCATTGAGCACAGGTCAGGGTGTCACCACCAAAATGCTGATGGTCTCTCTAGGATGTATGTCATCGACTAGAGGTATGCGATTCATCCAGGAGTGGATTAGATCCTCCTGTCCCTTAGTCTCGGGGGGCGAGTGTTAGGGAGAATTCTCTGTTTAGGCTGAATTTCCTAACCTAGTGAGTCCCCCAGCAGCTTTGCTGGATTTCTGGAGTTTGTTTTTTTCCATCCTGCCAAGAGTGAGACTCTTTTTCTCCCACTCTTGGACATGAATGTGGTTAATTCCTTTAAATGTCAATGTGTTCTATGGGCTATGTGGTCTTTTACTCCATAGGGTCTCGTATGTTTTACTATGTGTGTTACACCGCACCCTCCGTGCCGTAACACTGGGGCGTCCTAGAGGATCCCCACCATAGACTCCATACCCTGGGACTGACTACTGTCTCCCAGGGCGTGTAAAGTCACCATTGGCTTTACTAGACCTAAATTTACTAACAGAACTAGTACAAACCATCCTATTGTGGACGTACTAGTAGGGGTAATTCGATTACCCCTGGGTCTGTTATTCGAGGGGGCACTGTCCCGTCCCCCCTCGTCGAGTTTTGGCGGGTGGCAGTGGAAACTACTTGTTATATTCGACCCCGAATATAACCCTATGGGATTCTTCCCATTGTTGGAGGTTAATACTTTTTCTCGTTAGTCTCTAACATACCACCGGTTTATTTATCTTAAATAAATCTATCGGTTGGTATTTTCTGCCAGAACTCGGTTTTTAAAATGGCGTCTGTGTTCGTCTCTGTGACTCCTAAACCAAAGCTTGAGCCCTTTGTTCCACTTTTGGCGGGCTTCTGCACAGAAGCCCTCCAGAGTGGTGCCATTCTGTCTGGGTACCACAGGGGGTTTAGGTACCCTGGACTGAGTTGCCTTGCCAACTCAAGTCGCACTCTGGTGTGATTGGCCCGAGTGGTGAGCCACCCCGCTCACCACTTAGCATGTTTGATTGACAGCTAGGCTGAATGAATGGGGCTTTTCTGCATAAAAGCAGGGCTTTTGGGACTGGAACTTCAGAAGTCACCACAGGACCTAAGAATCCGACGAGGGTAAAGCTGAGCCGACCTGCAATGACGACACCTCCGGTGGAGCCCTGCTGAACCGACTCACCACTTCCCAACAACAGAGGAGATCTCCCTGCTGGAGAGTCTTCTTCCCCTGACTGGTGGGAACAACCAGTCCCTTGCTTTTTCTTCGCTTCCAGGACGTCTAGTGGTCGAATTGCCCGTGCTGAGCACCCCGGCAACCGGATAGCCACTAACCACTGTACAGCGACCAAAAGGTAGTGCCTTGTGATTGAGCACACCGTGGCTGGTCTCTTCCCTGTTGGTGCAACGATCTTCAACTTTCCTCGACGACGAGATCATCTCATCTTCTGGCAAAGCCCCGACTTGCATCCACCACCAGGAACAACTGCCCCCTCCGGAGCTGCCTCTTCACTCTCAAGGTACTGTGTCCACCTGGCTTCCCTTGAAACGGTTAGCGTGAGGTGTCTTAAATCCTTACCTTTCCATTGGGTCGCCTCCAGACCTTCTTAACCTTTTGTTCTAAACTGGTCCAACCTTTCTGTGACATTTTGCTACAAAGACTTGAAGTGCATTTCCACTGTGGTACTTTTGGGACATACCTCCTTGCCTCTCTCCGAGTGGGCCTGGCCTCTGAACTTTGTGATTTACAGTAGACCCTGCCTTGCTCGCCTTGCATTTGTTTCGTAAAAGTGTTGGTACTGAGTTGGTTTCATACCCTGCCTTTTTCTCTCCCTTTCTAACGAATATTAGAGTGCCATCTAGGTTAAAGCATTCACCTCTGTCTGCAAATAAGTGGTGCCGTTGAACCTAGACTTGTCGAAATATTGTTATGGGATTGATATATACTTATAGTAACTGTGAATGAAGTTGTTTGCCATATTAGTGCCAGTGTGTTTTCCATAGATGTGTTTTTAAATAAATAATTATATATCTTTACACCCAAGCTCTGATCCGTGTCTGCTTGTTCTACTGTGTAAATTGCCCTATGTTGTATACTCCAAATACGGCCTAACTCGTCTTGAGGGAAGTCTGACTGCTCAGCCACAGCTACCAAGTGAATCTGGGTGGTGCAGACTGCTACCAAGTGGGTTTACTGCCAAACACCTTGAGATTAGTGCCAGTGTGTTTTCTTAGATGTGTTTTTAAATAAATAATTATATATCTTTTACACCAAAGCTCTGGTCAGTGTTTGCTTGTTCTACTGTGTGTACCTGCCCTATTGTGTATGCTCTGTATACTGCCTAACTCTTCTTGAGAGAAGTCTGACTGCTCAGCCACAGCTACCAGGTAAATCTGGGTGGTGCGGACTGCTACCAATTGGGTTTACTGCTAACTCCTGTAGACTTAAACGTTTTGCAGTGGTCCCATCCGAAAGTTGGGGACACTTCTATTAGTTAGAATACATTGTCCTCTAACCCTTGGAACTGTTCCCTGGACCCCAGAAACCCTACCTTCATTTTTTCTAGCTTCATAAACTTTGTCGGGACTTTCCTGAACTTTTGGATAAAAGGCCCAAGACAATTTAGGGAAGGACTTTTGAAGTTAGGGTTAACTCTCTGTGGATCTTTGGTGCATAATCAAATCTGTACTTTCTTTCACAGGGGTTTGATTTGTGTTGTGACCTAAACCAGTGACCGTATATATATATATATATATATATGTAATCTATTATTAGTGTTGTGTGATATTTCTACCTGTTCGAAGTCATTCCTCATAATGATATTTGGCCATAAATAAATAACTGTATTTTTATACATACTGTCTAAGTGTAATCTGTGATTCCCATTGTGTGTACTCATTGTGGACCCTTTAAAAGCTCACCACCTCTTGAGACTTATCCTAGACCCTCCTCGCTGCTACCTTGAACTGGTTTGGCTACAGCTCCCCAGAGTCGTCCCTCTCACAATATAAATTGGCCTTCTATACATCTGTCCCCCAGGCCAGAGTATAAAAAATCAGTCCTAACACCACACAGCAGTCTAAGTACCACCACTGGGACCGCTGCCTACTAGCCCATGGCAAGGTCGTCTGCCATGTCCTATCTTGCTATGGCTCGTCTTGTTTCATGTGTGTGTCTCAGATCGGGTCTCCTTCTTTGGGTTAATTATCTCACTTTCGGAATCTGAGGAGTACGTTACGAACTTCTTCTTCATTTTCTTTTCTTTTCCTTTTATAGTAGTACGTCCTTAGTGAAGATAGGGTCTGTCCCCGTTGGAAGCCACTGCGTCCGAGTCATGTGGCGAGCCGGATACAAACAACCTCAGTGGGACAGACCAAGCCACAGGGAAAAAGCTGGAAGCAGGAAAACCCTCCAGAGCTGGTCACAACTTGGAAATGTAGCAGTCCGTGGTGAAGTAGTGTAGTTCTTAGGATAGAACAAGAACTTTTCCTGGGAGACAACGGGATAGCGTTCCAATCTCGCCTGGTTGACAGCGAGAGCGAGTAAGAACCAGGCACGGGAAGAGGAGGCAATGAGAAGCCTCAGCGAGGAAAAAGAGAAACAGTGAAGGAGAGCTCATGAGCGAGCGGGGAGAACGGGGAGAAATGAGAAGGCAATAGCCAAGAAGCGCGCATGCGCTGAGGGCAGAATGAAGACAGCGAGGGAGTAAGGAAGGAAACAGCAGAAACTAGCGTCTTACACAGAAAAGCAGTGAGGGTTGCAACGTGGAGCTCCACTGCAGGGAAATGATTGAAATAGGGGGCAGCCATCTTGAAAAAAGACTAGCCCGCAGTTGCAGCTTCTGCGGATAACGTGGCGGCATGTCAGCTGAACCGCCTTCGTTTCCATATCTTCCAATGCTGCGACTCGACAGTGTGCCCAGCTTCTACACATGTCACATCTCTGCCCACTGCCCACGCCACTTCTTCTTGTGTCAAGACCCCCCCAACACCTCCAATGCCTACTTCCTGGCAGCTGCCACTCAGGTAAATGCAGGCTTGTTTGCTATCGTCCTTGCCACCACGGCAGCATCTTTGCAATTATTCTGGTGGGGAATTTTATGAAAGAGTTTTAAAGCACCTCCCTAGTATTGATTAACATTGAAAAAGTATTATGCGTGAGAACAACTAGGATGTCCATTAATAGAATGAAAGTAAATGCTTGCAGATAGACGGGGGCTCCCCTCCCTCCAGGCAGGGTTCATTACATTTTAGAAGTGTGCACTAACATTTTGTTTGCACACCTAATGTCTCTCCTGCTTCACATACGTTGCACAGCACCTCTACCATCAGAATGCAGCTATCCCCCACGACGGATATTCGGTCTAGCTGCACACATTATGCCCCTCCAAACTCTCCTGAGTACCTCTCTGCACCCACCCACATGCCTGCTCATCATGGGTTATTAGCAGTGGGGACCGGACCCCCCATCTACCTTTATATTGGATAAAATGCACACACGTATTCTATAACACTCTGATGAATGCGCTTACTCGGTCCTCACGGGCGTTCAACCTACAGTGCGTTGAGCAGGGGTGTTGCTAGGACTGAAAAAGATCAGGGGTGAAGCTAATGTTGGGACTGGTGGGACTCGGGCGAGATAGCCTTTTGGTTGTAGCCCCGGAGCTTCCATCCAATGCTACAACCAAAAGACCCAGAGCTATAGACCCCTCAGCCCCCCCACCCTAGCAACACCTCTGGTGTTGATACCATACCAATGGTGAAAGGGGCTATACAAATGCACATTACACTACATTTGCCTCCTGTGCATACACATTATCTTTATTTATTTATTTATTTATTTGCACACAACACAAATTCTAAATGAATGTTACTCAACAATTACTCCTGAATGGAGGGGAAGTGGCCTGTTTAAATAACCACCCTTTAGACATACAAAAGACACTGGCCCTCATTACGACCCTGGCGGAAATCGAAAAACGATGGCGGAAATGCAATACCGCCATCGAATACCGCTCGGTGCGATCATGACCCGTCACCGCAAAGTACGATGCCATTAGCGACACCGTAGTGAACGCCAACGCTAACTGTACCAAGTACGCGCGCGCGTGCCATGCCAAACCGTAATTAGCACCATGGCGCAACGGTACGCGAATTCCGACCCTAGCGGACATGCACCTAACGCCATCAAGCACGGCGGAAAGTACCATTCCGCCATGGTGAGAAGTACGGCATCGCGAACCAACCGTAAACGGCCCTACTGAGTGCTTGTACACCGCTCCCTGGCCACATTGTACAACCCCCCGTAGGTGCAATGAAGTCACACAATGCAACCAGTGAAATGTACTAGTCATCCATGCCTGCCAACGAACAAATGAATCTCAAGAGGGCCCAATGGGAGCTGCAGGGCACAGATGGCACGAATACAGAAGCCATACAAATGGACATGACCTCAGTCTCCCACCAAGAAACGCACGCAAACACAGGCACCTGTGACCAGCAATATTCCGATAATCACATCATTCCACCTATCCAACTGGCTGACCGGCATCTGTTACACAAAAGCTAATCCCCCGCCCCTGAGCATGACATCATCAAAACAGTCATAATGGCAGCCCTCATCCCTGACCTCACTGGGCTTCGTAGGCAAACGCGCCCAGCACAGTACCACGCAACTATACCCCGAAGCTGGAACCCAATGCAGATCTCCTCACAATACATCGCTCCCCAAATAGTAATATGCCACATCACTTGCAAAGAAGAACACTACACGGTTCATATCAGAATAGAAATTTAATGCACAACAAATTCTCCAAGCTCATACAGCCATTAGGCCATGAACTCCAAAACACATTTCACCATTGTGGGCTGCATCCGCAATAAATGACCAGCTACTTCTTGTGTGACGCCCTGTTCCTTCATGGTACACAGGGGCTACATTCCCGTACGAAAAGGCAACATGGAAGCGCCTAGAACCGCAGGGCCGTCCCAATAGGGAGGCACTAGTCCAGCTGAAAGGCCGAAATGTTGCTCCTAGCCACTAGTACTGCGTAAGGGCATGTGGCCCATTGGCGATCGTCCCATAAGATCGTAATGCTGCTCCACTGATTAACACGAAGCAGCAGGTGTCGGGAGTAAAATCCATCTGCAGGAGTGGCATACAGATGGCAGTGGCAAAAGGGGAGGAGATACCTGTCAACCAAATGAAATGAAAAAGAATAGTATGGCCATCAGAACTACATTTGAATTACTCACTTCAATGATCACACCAAATCCACAGCCATATGCATGCTAGCCCACTCCAAAGGATCATCACCACCCAAAAACCACTTGCGAATCATAACTATCTATATTGAGGTGAAAACACTATCACAAACGAGTGTACCTGTGCATGCGTCTGTTAAAACAGAATCCATCAGATGGGATTGGTAACGTGCATAGACACAAGAGTCTGAAGGCGCGTCGAGACAGGGAGGGCTCAACAAGGCCAGATAGACGATGGTCCCACTATGGCAGCCCTGCATCACATAGCGCAGGGGAGGCGGATAGATTCCAAGAAGCCCTGTACATGGCAAACTCTGTATCAAATCATCTGTCCATGCATCCATACATCATTCCCTCATCCCGTAATGAAAACGCCTGTTTCCATACTCACATAACATGTGAAATTTCCATTGAGTCTGTGCGTTATGCAGCCTGCAAAATCCACTGTGCCCCAGCCCGTAATTCCAGTGTTGTGAAGTAACATGTATTTGGGAACGTCCGGCCTCATCGCCCACGTCGCTATTGCGCATCCCAAACTATTCATATCAATCATTGCATCCTCGCCATGGCCCCTGTCCCAAGGACATTGAACAATAGAACGTTATATTTGCAGTCAGACCTGTGGGCATCTCCTCGCCGCTAGCTGAAAACCGAAAGCGCCGCCCTTCGAATTCCTCATTTGCAACATCACGTCGAAAAGGCATTTGTGGCCGCTTGAAATCACAAATTAATCCATCTAGTGCGGCTGTGTGTGAAAATGGCAACTGCCTTCACTCACAAATGGGACGCCCCGCCCGTCGGTGAAGCTCGGTACAGTGTTGCATGAGGGTCCACCGTTACTCGAGTACTACGTTCCACTGACCCTTCACAAGTCTGTTCGCGACTGCAAAGATAGTATGTGAAACAATGGGACCATAGCCGAATGAACATATCAACCAATGTTACACTGCCATCGGGTACAAATACATGATTGCAATAGCAAGATGCCATTCGTCGAATTGCAGCGTTGTGTGCGGGACGTGCTCGCCCAAAGGGGAGTGCAGCTTGCACAGGTGGAATGAATCACCACAGGTGGAGGCCATACAGCCTGAAAACACATAAATTGCACACCCAGTCTCCTCCCACAACCACACCCACTCCGAAATGCTACCGGCAGGACTAGCTATGTTGGCCCTGGGGGACCTGATAGCACTGCAAGTACTCCAACTTCAAGAAGAAGACGAACACCAACTACAACCGGCCGCACGGCGGAGACGCAGGAGGAGGAGGAGGGCAAGGCAGGGCCAGCAAGGGCCGCCAGCACAGCCACTACCACCACGCAGGCAGCCCGCAATCCCACGCCTCCGAGCACATCCGTTCAACCTCACTGATGAGCAGATCCACACCCTCTACCGTTTGGACCGGGACACCATAACCGCCATTGTGGACATGACACAGGCTGACCTTGTCAGCATGATAGATAGCCCAACTGCCATCCCACCCCTACTGAAGGTGGTGTCTGTACTCCACTTCCTGGCCACAAGCACCTACCAGCACACAGTCGGACAGTTGCATGGCATATCACAGCCACTGTTGTCACGGACACTATTGCAAGTGCTCGATGCCCTCCTGAAGCACGCAGACGACTACATCTCTCTACCACGCTCGGAGCAGGAAATTGCCAACACAAAAGTGGGATTCCATGCACTTGCCGGCATACCGGGTTGCATTGGTGCCATCGACTGCACCCATGTGGAATTGGTCGTCCCACATGCCATGGAGGCCCAGTACCGCAACCAAAAACAATTTCATTCTCTGAATGTACAAATGGTGTGTGACTCCAACAGGATCATTACACATTGTTGTGCCCGATTTCCTGGATCAACCCATGATTCTATGGTCTTGAGGAACTCTACTATACCACGCTACATGGAGCGACACGCAGGGAACAGATCCTGGCTACTCGGTGAGTCTCATTTCATGCATGATGATGTGGGGTATGTGATGCGGCAATGACCTGGCAGGAAGGGGGGGGGGTGCGTACGTAACAATGGCATTCCTCAAAATTCCTTTCTTGTCCACATACAGGTGATGCCGGGTATCCACTGAAGAGATGGCTCCTCACACCAGTCCGGAACCCACGGGACCAGCATGAGGAGGACTACAACCATGCCCACTCACGTACCCGTGTAGTCATAGAACAGGCATTCGGCCTACTGAAGACTCGTTTCCGCTGCCTCAGCAGGTCTGGCGGGGCACTCCTGTACCGCCATGTGAAGGTTGCAAAGATGGTCATGGCATGTGTCATGCTCCACAACATGTGCGTACGTAGAAATGTGCCCATGCCCCCTGACGCAGAACTGCAAGCACCTGATGATGGTCATGATGAGGGTGGGGATGTGGCAGCACCTCAAGGAGTCTGCGAGGCACAGGAGGGCCGTGACATTCGTCAGCATCTCATAGATGCATGCTTCTAGCACTCACGCCTGGTGGCTGATACATGGACATGGGACTCGTGGCACTGTGTGTGTCTGGAACATGCACAATATGGACTGTACGCCTATAATGGCCTCGTACACAAAGATCAATGTCCACACATCTCATTGCATGATCGTGCATTGTTTATGGCATATGTGATATCATGTTAAACACCCTATCGACCCGCCACCCAAGTGAGCCCAACACACCCCCTCCACCCTCCTACCTCCCCCCCGAACACCAGTGTCCAAAGATGCTCATTGTCAGTGGGCTGTCGCTATTGCAAGCCCCCTCTGCGGGTATCAGGGGCACCCCTGCCTGTGGAGCGCAGGTTCCTCCCAGATCTACGTTGGGGGCTGCCCTGGACGGAACTTGCAACGGATGATGTCTCTGCCTGCTCACGTCCATGCATGTCCCTAAGGGTTTGTGAGAGCTCAGTGAGCACACGGCGCACTGCGGCAAGTTCGGCACATACGTCTTTGGACGTCGCATGCAGTTCCCCCCTCAGGCTCTCGGTGCTTCTCTCCATTTGTACTCTCAGGCTCTCGGTGCTACTCTCCATTTGTGCCCTTAGTGTCTCTGTACTTCTCTCCATTTCTGCCCTAAGTGTCTCAGTTGATGTTTCTATGTCTGCCTTAGTGCCCCCACATTCATCGGCATGGTCCTTGAGGAGCGTGGCCAGTTGCTGCTGTTGCACGATTACCTGGTCGAGGGACTGTTGCCTCTGCTGGGCCATGGCCATTTGCGGTGGTGTCACAGAGGGGCTGATCACCTCATGTTGCCTTGCCACAGGGCTTGTGGGGGATGGCCAGTCGTCGTCTTGTGGGTGCCCCTGCGTGGTATCCTCATGGTGTACGGGATGGAACAGACAGGGGGATTGAGACAGGTCATGGATGGATCTAACTTCGACATCCCCGTTTTCTGTGTCGGAGCATGCTGCCATTAATGCAGTATCACCTATGGTGCTGCTGCCACCAGAAGCAGTGCCTACTGTGGCATCCATTGGGGGGACCTGTGGTGGTGGTGTTGTGGGCATGCTGGCTGCTGGGGTACCTGTTGGAGTTCCCTCCTGTGTGCTGTCACTTGATTTGTGCTGCTGCCGTGTCTTGATGCGTGCAGCTGAGGTGGAGGGTCTTTGGCCGTTGGTCTTGGCCCTCTTTGCAGGTGTGCTGGTAGGGGTGTCCTGGAGCTCGTTGTTTGGATCGGACCCTGTGGTGGAGTAAAGGAGGGCGAGCGTTATTAATGGGTCTGTGGGAATTGGAATGGCAATGTATCACATGCATTGGGGTGGTACCTGAGGGTGATTTGGGTCGGGGCCTTGGAGGTGGTTTCATTTGTGTGTGGAGTGAGGGTGCAGTTGTTTGGCAGCCTGCAGTTAGGGTGTGCCTGCTGCACGTGTAGAGGGTGTTTTTAGGATTTTTAATTATTTATGTATTTGATGTGAGTTTTAAAGTGTGCTATCAGGCCTATGTATGTGGACGTTCTCCTGGACATGTGTTCCTGTTGCACTATGTGGGCACGTGGTACTTCACATGATTGGACGTTGTGGTTTTGGCATTGTTTTATTTGGGACACCTACCTGAATCTTCGGATGTCTGCACTCCTTTCTCCATCCCTCCGACTCCCTCTATGCTCTCCATTCCAATGGTGGAGGCACATATTTCTTCCCAGGGGGTCAACTTGATGGGTGATTCCGATCCTCCCCCGGTAGCTGTGGCAATGTTGCGGTTGGCAGAAAGTATGCTACGGACGCGTATCCGCAGGTCGTCCCATCGCTTTCTGCATTGCTGTGGGTTGCGGGGTGCGGTCCCCACCGCACTTACCCGCTGTGCCACCAGGGCCCATATGGCCTTCTTGTTCGCAAGTGCCGTCCTGGTCATTTGCGTGGAGAAGACGGCGGCAGCATTCTCCTGGAAGGTCTCCGTGAGCACGGTGAGTTCCTCACGGGAGAAGTGGACCTGCCGCTTGCGGTCGCACGCTTTCTTCGCTACTTTTCCCATTTTTCTTGGTTTCACTAGGGTGGATGACGGGTTGGGATGTGTCTCAGGGTAGTATTTTTAATGGTTGTGTGGAATTTGTGGTTTTATAGGTGTACGGCGTGATGTTTCCCGTTCCGGGACCATGCTTTTACTTCCGTTTCCGTATATTTACGGTCACCGTACTTTCCGGTTGGCGCTCACTGCGGTGTCCGCTGAGATGGGTGGCGGTATTGCACCTACGGCGCCGTACGGCAGCGGTGTGGGCCGTTTTGGGGTCATTTCCGCCATCGCGGACTTTGCACTTCCGCCATGGCGTGGTGCTCGTGCCCGATGGGTCGGAATGAGCCGCACTTTGCTCCATCGTGCAATGGCGGAAACGCTATTTATGCTATGGCGGTCCGGTCGGTTGAATTCCGCAAGGGTCGTAATGAGGGCCACTGTATTTAAAAGTGACTAGGGTGGTCCTGTGAAAACAAATGTTAACATGCCGGGCCCCCTCTGCCATCCTTCTGCCTCCGGCACAAGGGTCTGAATAGTGTTGAAGGGGCTGATGGTGGCTCTATTGGGGCATTTGTGGAGTCACTTGGCATATGAGGCCATTACATATGGGCACTTATCCAACATATGATGGCATTATTCAGGTGCGTGAGGCTGCACCTGGCCTATAATGGCAGCGCCTGCAGAGCTATATATGTTACAATGGGCGGCTTATCTGGCAGTGATTACAGGGACCCTGCCAGTGCCACATATTTTCCCTGAAAACCTAGAATTCAACATTCCTACGTTCAAGCCGGCAGCCGGACTCCCTGCACCGGTCTTGGCCGTGCCCATTCCGATGGACCTGGTGCCAAAGCATGCATTTGCAGGCAGTGCAACTGACAGCATAAATGCACTCAATTCAGGAAACTGTTAGATCTTTGGCTAAGGGAGCATTTAAGGGTTCTAAGAGTCTAGAAACTGACAAGTGTGCATCATTGCTTCTTCTTGCAGGTTTTGTAATTGAGCAGGAAAAGGACTGTAACATAAAGGAAGTGCATAAAAGCCTTAAGGCTTTGGTGCATGTTATTTACATCATGGCTCAACCAACATGAGCACAAATTCTTTCAATGAGTTTTTGCACTTAAAATCAATAAAATCAAAGCTTGGGACTGGATCAGTAATTGTGAACATATTGAATAACTAAATAATTATACGTATGTCTCTGATATAGTACACAAGCATTTGTAATCAGAAACATACTTAATAAGATGCCAAACCTGGCAGTTAGATACTTTTGATTAAGGATGAGAACTAAAAAGCTTCCTTTACTGACACTGATGGGGGCACAATTAAAAATACCACGAGATGAAAGAACATGTAGAATATGCAAAAAATATAATAACTTGGAAACACCACAACATGTTCTATTACAATGTCCTGGGTTGAGCACTGAATATATATTAAAAGTTGTTTTTTAAGTTTGATTAACACACATTTACAACGTCATCAAATTCAGTCAATAAAATCAATTCATAGTAAAATAATTTGAAGTAATCGTTACATGTCATATTACATGTTCCAGTATATATCCAAGAAAGTAGGGCAAATTCATACTTTTCTCATACGTATGAATTACTAAAAAGATTGACTTCAAGAGTTATTTCATTTTTCTTTCTCATCTAGTTCCAATTCCAGTTTTTCAAGAAATGCACATAGTAGAACAATTACTTTCATTGAGTATCCCCACATGAATTTTTTCCAACACCAATCCCTCGCTTCCTGTGTCATACCCAACACCTGTGGACCAATTAACGTATATCGCAAGGGTTCAAAATGTTCACAATATAAGGTAAGGTATTTTAGGTTTTCTATCCAGATTTTGCCCTCACAAAATCTACACCATGGGTTCTGTCCGACGTGAGTGTCTTTTTCCCATTTAATAGTTTTCTCGAAAGTATGGAACTGATTAAGTTTAAATCTCAGATAGGAGCGTCTCTGTTTGTTCGCCGGGAATTTAATCAAATAAGCTTTGCGAGGCAGTCTTGCTGTTGCAAATTTTGCCGCTTCAGAGTATAGTTTTTTTGTTTGCATATCCTCTATTGTTGCTAACCAATCCTGCTCGTATAAGCGTTTCTTTACATGTCCCATACGAAATTCAAGATCTATTGGTTTCAAACCACATTCAGCCAGTTTCTCTATCATACATTTTGAAAACATCAACAACGATATAGGAACACGTTTCCCAATCATAATTAGAAATTCCTCATACAATGACTGTTGCGGTGGAAACAACATCTTTCCATAATTTGTTAGCTGTCGCCAATGAAACCTGGTTGATAGAGCAGATTCCCAACTCCTGCCGTAAAATACAATTTGGGAGAGAAAGTCGCTTTCCACAATTGCCCTTGGATTTGGTCTAATATTGAGTCTATGTTACATAGACATAAATCAAGTCCATAGAGTAGAATTGCTTCCACTTTCAGCATGTAGAATTGCAAGAGTGGTTCCATTGAAAATTTACAATGTTTCATGAATACCATCCGCATTTGTGTCGTTAGAACATTTTTTTTTACATTTAAATTTGCAAACCACGTTTTTCTTGAGGGTAAGTCAATGACATCGTACCCTAAGTATCTCATATTTAAGGCAATGGGCATATGGATAGCATTTATAGACCATTGCATTTTGGGAAGTTTCTTTTTCATGTTTTCTAGTATGAAGATACTTGACTTCTCGACGTTACATGTTAGATTGTTTTTAAAAAGATATGCTGCAAATATTTCCAATTTACTTTGTAGGCCATAAGGGGTTCGATCAAAAATCAGCACATCATCTGCAAATGCAATCCATTGGATACGCAAATGTGCCAATCTTGCTGGAAAGCTTAATTCCGCATTCCATATTGCCTCAATGTCAGAGATGTGTAGGTTAAACAGGGTAGCTGCCAGGTTGCAACCCTGCTTAACCCCCACCTCGGTTGTAATCGGGACTGTTGTGGAGCCAGAACTGTTGATGCGGACCAAATATGAAGTATTATGATGTAATTTGGCCAACATTGCAATTAAATGGGGCGGAAACTCCATTACATCCATCTTTTCCCAGAGAAGAGTCCTGATAACGCAGTCAAAAGCTGCTATTAGATCCACAGATGCCATATACAGTGGACCCGTGTTCGGAATATTCGTTTGTGCAATTAAATGCGCCAGAACAGTCGCATTTAAGGCAGTTCCCATTCCGGCGCGAAAACCAATCTGAAATATCGAAAGAATAGCCCGTTGTTTAATGATCGCCTTCAGCTGTTGTAACAACAAGATAGCCAAGGTCTTGGCACTTGCATCGATCAAGGCAATTGGGCGAAAATTGCTTGGATTTGTTTTGTCACCTTTCTTATGAATTGGAACTATAACCGATTGGAGCCAAGATCGAGGAATAGTAGATGAGCGAATAATCTCGTCAAATTGGGTTTTTAGTATCGGAGCCCATAATTGGACATTTTCTTTCAAAACACATGGTGGAATGCAATCCGGACCAGGAGCTCTTGATTTATTCAACTTTCCAAGTGCCCATGTGATATCCTCTAGTGACCAACCCTCAAATTCTTTCAACAATTGGTTATTAAAGTTAGCAGCAAGTGCTTTAAATCTTTCCGGTAGAGCAAATATTTTTTTGTATAATATTGTATCCATGATTCGGCACTTATACTGGAACTTTGATTCACCGTTTGTTGGAAGTCCATACCCCTTAGGAGTGACCAGATAGAGCGCCTGTCATTTCTGCACAATGAGGCTATCATTGTTTGGTTCGTTAAATTATGAAGGTAGATTCTATAATTTTTTATGTGATTGCCATATTTATTGAGTACTTTTCGTTTTTGTTTATAATATTCACAGTTAGATAGACTCATTCCATTTAATTGCAAAATTTCATTTTTCTTTTGTTTCTTTAAGATTGCAACTCGAGTAGCCAATAAAGCAACTACCGGCGGCTTTGATATTTCTTTAGTTTTTTGAAAGACCAAATATGTGAGCGCTATTGTAATGAATATTGAGATTTGTCTAATAGATAAGATTATTGTATTTGAGTCATAATCATTCCTGCAGTTATATACAAGCATCTTGATGATAACATTTAGGTTTTTGCAAGTTTTAGTATTCCATCATAAGGAAGCACCTGGTCGATCTTCCAGAATAAATATACTAAATGGATCTAGTGGCAAGATTGGGATCATTAGTTGGAAAGCTGCATATAGTATACAATGATCACTCAATTCAATCGTCGCGGTCTCTACTCCCTTGCAACCCGATGATAGTTCCCCGGGATACCGCAATGTAGTCGATACATGAGGCTCTGTTATTTCGGGACCATGTGGTCGCCTTTCCTATTATAAGAAAGGGTAATAGGTCTATATTCCAGCGTTTAAAAAAATGATGAAAGCGTATTCCCCGTCTCCTGGAGGACAAAGGTTGACTTTGTACGTGAATTTGAGTTTCGTTTAGGGGAGTTGCAAGACAATTCGAATTAAAATCGCCTCCTATAATTATTTTTACATTAGGCCATTTGCAGAAAACTTCATCAAGCAAAGAATCCAGATCATTCAGTAGAGAGTCCACTGCGGTACCCAATGGGTTAAAGTATACTGATACTATTAAAACATAGTCCATTGATGATAGTCCTGTGTTAATCACAATTGCAATGTAGGATGTTGTCATAGAGGTTAATAACAGGGAGTAAACAAGAGCAGTGTTTACCAAAATGGAGATCCCCCTGATGGTCTGCCCTTGGGTACTCGTGTTGCAGGTTTTGAGTATGCCATAAAGCCTCTAATTTCAAGTGGTTTAAGAGCCATGGTTTCCTGGCATAACACAATGTCAGCAAATTCATTCGGGGCATATCTAGTTGCCCACATTTTCAATTTTTTTAGCCCACATGAGTTCCATGATATTACTCGAAGGAGCTTTTTGCTACTACGAGTGATCTATGGTTGGTCCCTCCTTTCGATTCCCCAATATTGCCGGTAACCAGGACCAATCTTTAGATACAGCAGAGATAGCAACCAACTGTGCCAAGACTTCCGTATCTGTTAAATTATTTACATTGGCCGTAGTTGCTTGGTTATTTTTACTTATAGTGGTTGAAGGAATAGTCTCATTAAAGATTTTAGCTTCATCAATTGTCTGAATTTGGATAACAGCCAATCCCAACATTTTTAGCTCTCGTCTGTGGTTCCAAATCAATTCAGCAATTATTGGGGATTGAAGTTCTAAGACCATCCTGTGATTTTTTACGGATGGAAGAGTTATCCATATGATGTCATTTGAAACTAGCGTTCTTAGTGCCGGAATTTTTTTAAAGGAGTGCAATATAAAAGATCTATTCAGATCTTGATCACCATTAATTTCCGGAGTACTGATCCAGCCCAAAATAGTTGATATTGGCTTTACAGACATAACTTGATCCACAGATTCCTCCGTTATCAAAGATTTTTTCCGCACCACCTCTTCCTCAGCATGATTGGACAGTTGATAGCTTTGAGTTACGTTTTTTTTTCCAGAACCAGGCAGGTCCAGTGTCTCCCAATGTTTTGTTGTTCCGTCTTCCTCCAATTGCACTGGGGATACATTTTTTGTTGTATTGGATGTCTGCCCCTCTAACTGCGGGGCATTTATTTTACACTTTTGATCAACCTGCAGTTGTGGAGGCGTGATTTTGTCGTTATGCTTCCCCAATGATAGCCTATTGTCTTCTGAGGAATCTACTTCCGTGACAGTCCGTTCAGTAGTTTTCTTTTTGGGAATGGGTTTGTAGAACGCTGATAACAAAGACTGTTGGGAGGAGGACAGTGAAGCCGCAAATTCTTTCTGTTTGGCCGAAATAAATTTATCAGTCACAGACACTTGGGTTATTTCATTATTAGAAACAGCATTCAATTGAAGTTGCAAAGCAAGGCGACTTGCAATAGTAAGTTCATCCACATCAATCGTTGCGTCTGGGTCTATATTGCCAGCAGAGGCATCAATATTCGCCTCACTTGGCTTCAATTTAGCATTTAATTTTGGATCAAGGTTAGGATTTTGTTTGTGATTTATTTTTTTTTGTTTTTGGTTAAGGTTTTGCATACCTTGTATTTTCTCATTTCGTAAGTTTAATCTATTTATTGCACGGGTATGCAATCTTTTTTGTTTACGTGATAGAAATAGTTTTTGCCCTTGTGGCTCAATATGTACCTCTTTTGGGGGGGTTCCAAGTTCACACCTTCCTTCACCTTTTCCTCTTTTATTAGTTCTATCAAGTTGGATGGACTATCAGGTGATTGGTCAGAGACCTTATTCCGTTCAATCAACTGAATAGATCCATTCGATTCTGATTGCATATCATTAGGTTGAATAAAAAAAGTTAGTTGGTCAATTTTCTCTGCATGAAGCATTACCATTTGGCAAAGCTGTGCTTGTGAATAAATTTGTATCGTGTCCACATTTTTTGGTGCATTCACAATCTGGGCAAACGTTGAGGGAAAACTGTAAACTGGATCCCCCCCATTCTCTTTAGAAAGATCCTGTGGCTCGCTACGATAATTCTCTGTTTGAGATGCTGTCGTGACAGTGCATTTGCACGGAATACTAGGTGAGTAACAGCCTTTCTCCTTTTTATAATTCTCAGCAAAAATATAACACTCCAATTTGTTAAGTTTAGAGGATATTCCGAGCAACGCTGTTTTTATATCACGAAGTTCGTAATGCATGTACTCGTGACCCTTGTCAAGTAAGTTAAGAATCCTTGACATTACGGGGTAGGAAGCTTCAAAGCTCAGGAGATCCTCCACATCAGAAGATGATTTAGGTTGAAAATTCTCATGCGTTTCAATCTTCGGCAATTTATTGTGAGTGGAATCTCGCGTATCAGGCGAAGAACACACCACTCCCCTTTTTAGTTGGGGAGGGCCATCATTACACAGATCTATGGGGACCTGGTCGGAGGCGGAATTTTCGAGGTCATTATAAGAATTGGCAGTTTCTGATACTAAATTACATGGAATGTCACAATGGAGATGTACTTGGTGCTTGCCAATTGGCCGTGCTGTCACTGGTGTAGACGGGCCATCAGACATTATGATCCGCTTCTCTAATTCCATTAGTACTGCAGGAGCCAAGATCGAAATGTCAGATGGTGGCCCCATATTAGTGTCTTCCATGCTACCCAAGGCGTGAATATTCACTGTCTCTGGCTCTGGAACACTTAAGAAACTTCTCCTTGTTTTAATTGGGTTGGCAAGATTCTCATACTTATTAGTAGTACTGATTTCATGAATTGAATTGTCATTCGTAATATCATTAATATTTGCGGTAGCCTTTTTATTTCCATACATATCATCCAATTTTTTCATTGTGGCATCAATGGTACTTTGTTTGGAATGATTATCGTTTCCTATAGCCCGCTCCGTAATCGAGAAGACATACAGGGTAATTCATAGAATTTCGCAGAAAAGTGTCACAAGCGGCTGGCGCAGAGTGTCCGCGTGCGATTGTCTGCGCCAGGCACGTGCGCTAAAACCGATTTCAGCGCACAGCGTATTCATGGATTTTAGGCTCCCAAACCAGCCGTGGCGCAGAGTATCGCAGCGACCCTGCAGCAGCGCCAGTAACGCCCCCAAGAACGCCCTCGCGCAAGGAAAAGCCATCAAAATCGCTAAATCATCGCAAAGGGCTGCGCTAACCCTGGACCAGTTTACAGGGCTGCCAAACAAGGAACGCAAAGCGGGTAACGTGCATATCAGGGGTACGCGTGAAGTTATACACGCGATTAGCCAGGGTGCCAGGGTACGTGTATTTCAGGGGTGCGCGGGAAGTTCAACACGCGATAGTCCAGGGAACGTGTATTACAGGGGTACGCGGGAAGTTCAACACGCGATAGTCCAGGGAACGTGAATTACAGGGGTACGCGGGAAGTTCAACACGCGATTGTCCAGGGAACGTGTATTACAGGGGTACGGGGGAAGTTCAACACGCGATTGTCCAGGGAACGTGTATTACAGGGGTACGCGGGAAGTCTTACATGCGATTAGCCAGGGCACGTGTAATACAGGGGTACGCGGGAATTATCACACGCGATTTGGCAGGGTACGTGAATTACAGGGGTGCGTGGGAATTATCACACGCCATTTTGCTGGGTACGTGTATTACAGGGGTGCGTGGGAATTATCACACGCGATTAGGCTGGGTGGGTCCTCACAGGTGTTCCCTGCACACCCTCCACGGCCCCTGCAGGCAGCCCACAAAACAGGGGACTACCCTGCACACCTGCTCATGTCCCCCTGCACCCCCACCCCCCAGCCACCAGGGGCACCCACCACCAGGCCCCCACCCATGTCTCCCACCACCCCCACCCCCTGCCACCATGGGCAGCCCCCACCAGGCTCCCACTCATGTCTCCCACCACCCCCACCCCCCAGCAGTGCAGGGGCAGCCTCCACCAGGCCCCCACTCATGCCCGACTCATGTCTCCCACCACCCCCACCCCCCAGCACTGTGGGGCACCTGCCAGCAGGCCCCAACCCATGTCACCCACCACCCCCACCCCCCAGCAGTGCAGGGGCATCCTCCACCAGGCCCACACTCATGTCCCCTATCACCCCCACCCCCCCCGCCACCAGGGGCACCCTCCACCAGGCCCCCACTCATGTCTCCCAGCGTGCTACGTGTATTTCAGGGGTGCGCGGGAAGTTCCACACGCGAATAGCCTGGGCGCGTGTATTTCAGGGGTGCGCGGGAAGTTCCACACGCGAATAGCCTGGGCGCATGCATTTCAGGGGTGCGCGGGAAGTTTTACACGCGACTTCAGCAGGGTACGTGTATTTCAGGGGTGCGCGGGAATTCTCACACGCGATTTGGCTTGGTACGTGTATTACAGGGGTGCGTGGGAAGTTACACACGCGATTAGGCTGGGTGGGTCCTCACAGGTGTTCCCTGTACACCCTCCACGGCCCCTGCAGGCAGCCCACAAAACAGGGGACTACCCTGCACACCTGCTCATGTCACCCACCACCCCCACCCCCCACCATCCAGGGGCACCCTCCACCAGGCCCCCACTCATGTCTCCCACTACCCCCACCCCCCATCAGTGCAGGGGCACCCTCCACCAGGCCCCCACTCATGTCCCCTATCACCCCCACCCCCCCGCCACCAGGGGCACCCTCCACCAGGCCCCCACTCATGTCTCCCACCACCCCCACCCCCCAGCAGTGCAGGGGCAGCCTCCACCAGGCACCCACCCATGTCTCCCACCACCCCCACCCCCCTGCCACCATGGGCAGCCCCCACCAGGCCCCCACTCATGTCTCCCACCACCCCCACCCCCCAGCAGTGCAGGGGCAGCCTCCACCAGGCCCCCACTCATGTCTCCCACCACCCCCACCCCCCTGCCACCATGGGCAGCCCCCACCAGGCCCCCACTCATGTCTCCCACCACCCCCACCCCCCAGCAGTGCAGGGGCACCCTCCACCAGGCCCCCACTCATGTCCCCTATCACCCCCACCCCCCCGCCACCAGGGTCACCCTCCACCAGGCCCCCACTCATGTCTCCCACCACCCCCACACCCCAGCAGTGCAGGGGCACCCTCCACCAGGCCCCCACTCATGTCTCCCACCACCCCCACCCCCCAGCAGTGCAGGGGCAGCCTCCACCAGGCCCCCACTCATGTCTCCCACCACCCCCACACCCCAGCAGTGCAGGGGCACCCTCCACCAGGCACCCACTCATGTCTCCCACCACCCCCACCCCCCAGCAGTGCAGGGGCAGCCTCCACCAGGCCCCCACTCATGTCTCCCACCACCCCCACCCCCCAGCAGTGCAGGGGCAGCCTCCACCAGGCCCCCACTCATGTCTCCCACCACCCCCACCCCCCTGCCACCATGGGCAGCCCCCACCAGGCTCCCACTCATGTCTCCCACCACCCCCACCCCCCAGCAGTGCAGGGGCACCCTCCACCAGGCCCCCACTCATGTCCCCTATCACCCCCACCCCCCCGCCACCAGGGGCACCCTCCACCAGGCCCCCACTCATGTCTCCCACCACCCCCACCCCCCAGCAGTGCAGGGGCACCCTCCACCAGGCCCCCACTCATGTCTCCCACCACCCCCACCCCCCAGCAGTGCAGGGGCAGCCTCCACCAGGCACCCACTCATGTCTCCCACCACCCCCACCCCCCAGCCACCAGGGTCACCCTCCACCAGGCCCCCACTCATGTCTCCCACCACCCCCACACCCCAGCAGTGCAGGGTCAACCTCCACCAGGCCCCCACTCATGTCTCCCACCACCCCCAACCCCCATCAGTGCAGGGGCACCCTCCACCAGGCCCCCACTCATGTCCCCTATCACCCCCACCCCCCCGCCACCAGGGGCACCCTCCACCAGGCCCCCATCCATGTCTCCCACCACCCCCACCCCCCAGCCACCAGGGTCACCCTCCACCAGGCCCCCACTCATGTCCCCTATCACCCCCACACCCCAGCAGTGCAGGGGCAGCCTCCACCAGGCCCCCACTCATGTCTCCCACCACCCCCACCCCCCCGCCACCAGGGTCACCCTCCACCAGGCCCCCACTCATGTCCCCTATCACCCCCACCCCCCAGCCACCAGGGTCACCCTCCACCAGGCCCCCACTCATGTCTCCCACCACCCCCACCCCCCAGCCACCAGGGTCACCCTCCACCAGGCCCCCACTCATGTCTCCCACCACCCCCACCCCCCAGCAGTGCAGGGGCAGCCTCCACCAGGCCCCCACTCATGTCTCCCACCACCCCCACACCCCAACAGTGCAGGGTCACCCTCCACCAGGCCCCCACTCATGTCTCCCACCACCCCCACCCCCCAGCCACCAGGGTCACCCTCCACCAGGCCCCCACTCATGTCTCCCACCACCCCCACCCCCCAGCCACCAGGGTCACCCTCCACCAGGCCCCCACTCATGTCTCCCACCACCCCCACACCCCAGCAGTGCAGGGGCAGCCTCCACCACGACATCAACTTCCCTGGCACTGAAGCTGGTGCCCCTCTGCCTCCTTGGCCGGGGGTTGGCACTGGTGCCACCTGTTGTAGTGGCCGACATGGCAACCCCAGAGGCAGGAGTGGGTGGGCAAGTGGGTCCTGGGGCAGGGCTGTGGGGCGACGGAAAAGCAGTCGGGGTGGTCACAGCAACAGCACCCCTGGCTGATGTGCAGGCAGCAAATGGCAGGGCACGTGGCCAGCAGGCAGTCAGGCAGCAGCAGATGGCAGGTGGGAGCGTGCTAGGGGCTCTGGGGGGCAGTAATTTGGCCCCCTGGGCAGGAGCGTGGTCTTCCGTGTGTGAATGCGTGGCCAGCTTGATACGAGTGATTTTGCACGCGAAAATCAATCTGCATGTAAATCGACGTGCACGCGTAGGAAAATGTTGCGTGACACGTCCCAGTGTCAAAGCGTGTAATAGTTGAAAATGGACCTACACGCAGAAGTGACAAAGCGTGTGATTGGTGAAAAAGGACCTACACGCAGAAGTGACAAAGCGTGTGATTGGTGAAAAAGGACCTACACGCAGAAGTGACAAAGCGTGTGATTGGTGAAAAAGAACCTACACGCAGAAGTGACAAAGCGTGTGATTGGTGGCAATGGCCCTACCACGTACACACCGCATAAGTGACGCTGTACGTGTGGGCCTGTATATAAGGTACGTGTAGAACACCATTTCCTTGTACGTGCTTTTCGTGGAGAGCGAGTGGGTGAATTCTGTACTTCTTGTCGTTTCACACGCGATTTACTTCACGGCGTTTCCAGTTCGTACTCCCTGTTACCTCTGACAGCTTTTTCTCTTTTTTCTCTTGTACTGGTTTACCTGGGCCTGTTCCCTCAAACAGTGTCCCCTTCTACTGTTGTCCTGTCTCCTCAGACAGCGTACAAATCTTCTTTTGGCGGGGGTGTTGCCAACCAAACGCGCTCATTTTTCACGCTCTTTTACCTGGCAGACGGTGAGTCACGCACGTATCTAACTTCTGTGCTTGCCCCGTGTGTAGCCTACCCCTTCAGAGGTCATTCTAGGCTGCGTGTGACACGCATACGTTCATTCTTGTGTTACTGGGTGCCACAGCGTAGTGCAGGTTTTTCTTTCTGCACACGTGGTCTAGGAGGGGTTGCGTGCACGTCATCTCCCTTTTTTGGGTCTCCTGTGCGTTGCGTGACCCGTCATCTTTCCCCAGGGGTTACATTCAGCCTTGCTAGAGCACTAGGGTACAATTACCATCTGGTACCCAACCCCTTTGACCCCCAATTGCCCAGGACAATAGTCTACATCCACTCCCATACGCACATTAATATCAGTGCCATGGCTGGGAGGCGAGGATTCCGTAAGGGTGGCAAAGGTGGAAGAGCCACAAGTGGTGGCCGTGGTGGATCCGGTAGGGGACGTGGTCGTAACTTGCAGGGTGAGCCTGTCCCCCCATGTGTGGAGGACCAGTCAAGGGCACCCATAATCCCCCCCCTTCCCCCCCTCCCCCCTCCCGTTGAGGCTGATGTGGCTGACACCATCCATGCTCAGCCCTTGTTGGACCAGCCCATTGTGGCACCAGACCTGGCTGACTCCATGGCTGACTTCCAGGTCAGCAGGGCTACGACACGTGCGCTGGTGCACGTTGATGCCATCATGCCACTTGGATCTGGGGCAGCAAGGTCATCTGCTGCCCCAAGTAGGCAGGGCGGAGAGGCTGCAGGGGCAGCTGCGGCTCCATCCACCCCAGCCCTCACACACCCAGCCAGGACAGTGTCGGTCCTAGTCCATCCTGCTGACATTCCCCCTGACACCATTACACTAGAGCCAATGCCTGCACCAACTCCCATGCTGAGTGTGCAATCCCACACACCTGATACAGAGCCCTCCAGGGCTCCTGCCCCTAGTGTCCAGAGCGGCGCAGGACACTCAGGATCACCACCACCTTCCAAGCGGAAGAGGAAGAGTGCTCGTCCGGCACAGGCTGATGCCCCAGACACAGCTACACAGTCCGGCCCGTCCAGGAAGCCCAGCTTCACGGATGACGAACTGAATGCACTTGTCCAGAATGTGTCCGGACATGATAACGAGATGGTCATTGTTGCAGGATCCAAGACCACACCTGCACAACGCCAGGCACACTGGCAGACCATTGCAGACATCGTAAGTGCCCTTGGAATCGTGAGGCGCACAGCCATTGATTGCTATAAGCGCTGGAATGACCTAAAGCGCAGGGCAAAGAAGAAGCTGGCCTCAAGTCATGCCGCAACTCTAGTGACTGGAGGTGGGTCTCCAGTATTAGACATGGAACTCACTCCACATGAGTCAGTCGCTGGGACCTACGTCACGGAGGAACAGATCCAAGGCGTGGGAGATCTGGCTGATTACGAGGCATTGTCCGGTGAGTGCACATGCATGTGTGTGTCATCCATGTGCATGGTGTGTGTGTGAGGGCATCTGTTTGTGTGCCAGGTGAGAGTGTGTGCGCCTGAGTCGTATGGGTCAGCCATGTGCTTCATGCAATACATCCTGCGCAGCTGCATTTGCCCATTGCAGAATCCCTTCTGCCAACAGTAGACATCTAGCCCAACAGCACCCCAGTTGCCCTTGTAGTGTCACCTTGCCACAACATTGTTGCTTATTTTTCTATGTTCAATCAGACAGATTGTTTGCATTCCACCACTTATACTAGGCATTCCTCAGTCCTCTGGTCACATGTCTGGCATGGCTATGGTAAAGTGTAGTGACTTTGTTACCTGGATATCATATGTTCACACATGTCCCTGTGCAATTGGACCATATTGGACTGGCAGCTCCAGGTGAAAAATCAGACCTGTTTGAATTAGAAAAGCTATTGCATGCGGGAACTGGACTGAATGAATAAGTGCTGCCCTCCTCTCCATCTACACTCAATAGCAATGGTACATGGCAGCTGTGTGATGGCATGTGTGTGTCACCTGGCAATCACAGGCCAATGTGTGATGCCACTGCCAGGCAGCATGCAGAAAATGTGTTCATCTTCCATCTTTGTGTCATGAGTGTGTGCCATTTGCCTGCCCTTCATACGCAGTGAGGGTGCATGCATGGGAGGGTCTTAGTCATGTGGGACATGTGTCAATCAAGTACTGGTTCTCTTGCTTCTCAGCCCTCATTGTGTGCCATGGTGCTAATGCGTGTTTCCATTTCTTTGTCATTATGTCATTGCAGGGGAAGACGCACCTGATACTGCTGGGGTTGTGGAGATGGTGCAGAGCCAGGAGGGGTCCGAGGGCCGACCAACCACCAGTGAGGGACGTGGTGTGCTGGTGGGTGAGAACCCACAAGTGCTGCAGGTCGTGCTCTCAAGGGGTGTCTCTGGCTGCACCTCCCCCGAGCTGTACTCAGCTGTTGACTCGGATGATGAGACCTACGTGCCGTCGCAGGTGAGTGTTCCAGGGAGGGATTCTGTTCTGTCCCACCCACCTGTACCAGGGTCAGAACCCTCAATGGGGATGTCAGTGTTGGCAGCTAGGCCTTTGGTGGTTACGGATGCAGGGTCACACTCCGCGACATCTGATCCTGTTCCTGGGCCAGCAGATCAGAGGGGGAATGCAGTCCTGCAGCCTCAGGCAGTGCCGGCACAGCAAGGCGCAGTCCGCCTTGCCCCAGACAGGTGTGGTGCCCGCCGACGTGGTGGCCGTACGCCACCTGGCAATACCGCATGGGAGCAATCCATTTACGGTATGGCTACCCAACAGGCAGCATCATCCGAGATGATGGCTCAGGCCATGGATAGGGTGGCCACTTCCATTGTCCCCCCTGAAAGGCTGATGGAGCGACTAGAGCAGGCAACCAACTCTATCTGCCAGTCACACAGGGAGGACATGTTGGCGTCCAACAGGGACAGGCGGGCGGCACTGGCGACTCTGCAGGAGTCCATCTCCATAGAGTCCCAGGGCCACAGGGAAGCCCTGAGGCAGGAGCTACATCAACTCAGGATGACTCTTGTTGAGCTTGAGGCTTCAACACACCAAAGGACAGAACAGCAGCTGGAGCGTCTCACCCGTACGCTCTCAGCTGAGATGCAAGCAACGAGGGCGGAGGTCCGGGCATCCCGTGAGTTGTTGCATGGGGACCTCCGCACCCTCATCCTCCAGAACGAGACCTACCACACCCGCATGCTTGCAGCCATGGAGGAACAGAGTAGGGCCTTGCGTGGGCTGCCTCCCATAGTGCAACCACCTCCGGATGCAGCTGCACAGGGTGATAATAGCGACAGCAGTGATACTCCCACAATAGGGTAGCCGTGTGGGCCATGAGCCCATGGAGGTGTTTTTTTTTCCCAGGATCCACACAGGTGGGTTTTGGTGTGCACCCTGACCTCGGACCTCCTGGGTGGCCTCCCCAACCCCCCCGGGCCCTTTAATGGCCATTTTTGATTTTTTTTAATTTTTATTTTTATTTTTATTTTTATTTTTATTTTTATTTTTTATTTTATATTTTTCCCAATTTTTTTGGGACAATTTGTCGGCTCCGTGGTTCCTGTGGGCATACGCTGCATTGTGGCTGGGCACATGCAGGCTTGTCATGTATTAGGTTCAGATGCCTGGGTTTGAGTCACACACACCCCTCCTGCTTCCCGTTTCCATGGGCTTGCAAAGGGTGTGCCCAAGTGACATTGAAGTACATGGTGACATTGGACTCCCACTACATGTGTGGGTAGTCTAGTCAATACTGTGTATACATTCCTAGTGCATATTGCTGTTGTGTTGTACACTGCATGTTGCATTGATGTGTAACTCATCATCTGTGTCTGCCTCCCAATTTGCAGGTCCCTACCTCATGTCTACACAAGGCCCTCTAGTCTGGAGATGGGGTCCTTGTTGGCAGCAGTGCACCTACAACTCTACATGGCGCCAACACTGTTCAGTTGGAAGTGGTGGGAGTGCAGGCATTTCCAGGTGGTGAGACTACTGATTTATCACATTAGTGAAGTCATGTCAATGGTAGTACCTGCTCAAGTTTGTTGTTGGTCCTGCATTACAGTGAGTATTTCAGGTGTAGCAAGTTTCAATTGGGGACACTGTACATCGCAACACTTGTCATGTTGTGGGGATTACTTTGTTTACCTGCACATAGCATGACATGGCACGGTGTGTTGTGTGGCGGTGCTGGGGATGGGTTGGGTGACTGTCCTCTTGTTGCATTTAGCAAGTGGGTATTCATTTTAGCTGCTTGAATGTGTTTCTTCACAACACTGCATTGGTGGTGTGTGTGGGTAGGGATGCACACATTGTAACACTTCCAGGTGAACAATCTCAGGCTGATATGGTTTTCACGGTTGAATCTCCAGACATTCAGGATCAGTGTCAGGTTGAGTCATCATTGACTGTCAGATGGAATGTGCCAGGCCAGTGTGCAGTCCACAGGGGTGTGATTACTATGTGAAGTAATTAGCCACTAGCTGTGTACGGGCTGCCTCCCCCCGTGCCCTTTCCCCTCCCATGCGCAGCGGCTGTGCATGTGGTTGGGGATGTGGGGCCACCACCATGTCCACGGCCAGGCCCCGGCGTGTTGCAACGTTGTGCAGGACACATGCTGCCACTATGATCCTGCACACTACTGGGGGAGCGTATAACAGCTGCCCGCCAGAACGGTCAAGGGAGCGAAAGCGTGACTTTAGCACTCCGAATGTGCGCTCCACTATGCCCCGGGTTGTAATGTGGGCTGTGTTATATCTCACCTCGGGTGGCGTGGTGGGGTTCCGAATTGGCGTCATCATGTGGGGGCTGAGAGGGTAGGCACTGTCCCCTGTGGAGGTGGTGATTGGTATCATTGGTGGGGTTGTGACCTTGCTCAGTATCCAACATGCATGCATGTGCAGTGGCATACATACTCACCAAGCAGCCATGTATCGCCATGCCGCCCAGCATCTAGGTCCCGGCATAGGGTGGACATTCGGTAAATGAAGCTGTCGTGGGTGGAGCCGGGATAGTTTGCATATACTGAGGTGATGATTCCCTTGGCATTACATACTACCTGCACGTTGATGGAATGCCAGTGCTTGCGGTTCCTATAGATGTGCTCAGATGCCCTGGGGGGACGTAGAGCCACATGGGTGCAGTCGATGGCACCTAGCACTTTGGGGAATCGTGCCACACCGTAAAAATCCAGGGCTGCAGCATGCCTTTCTGCAGGTGTTCTGGGCAGGTATATGTGCCTGCGGACTGATGGGCGTGCAGTGATGATGTTCAAGACCTGGTGTAGGCAGCGTGACTGGGTGGCCTGTGACACCCCACCCACTATGGCACTTGTCCGCTGAAATGATCCAGTGGCTAAGAAGTGCAGTACATTGAGGACCTTCTCCAGGGGGCTGAGTGCTTGGGAGCACAGGGTGGGTGATGTGAGGTCATCCTCCCACTCACTCACCAGGTCCAGTATTATGTGTGGTGGAAACCTGTACCTTCCATACACCTGGTCATCAGGCATCCCAAAAAGGCTGGTTCTGGGTGTGAATATTCTGGCCCTGACTATCCTCCTCCTCCTCCTTTGGTAGCCCACTGCCACTGCTGCTAGGAACGGTATGTTCATCCTGGCGTCTGGCTTGTTATTGTTAAAGTGCGCAAATTTTTGCTTTGCGCGTGTTCTAGGCGAGCGTGTGACCCGCGCACCCCTGGAATCCAGTTCCCAGTCCAATAGCGTGTGGAAATTCACACGCACCACGGGATACAGGTTCGCTGACGTACTTGCGTGCGTAAGTGCCCGCGCACCCATTAAATACACGTACATAGGCCAATCGCGTGTACGCGCACTTTTGTCCAATTACACGCGATGACACTCTGACGTGCAGTATTTCCACGTGTGCCCCGTCATCACGTGCTGAGTGGGGAACACCCGTGCGGGTCACGTCACAGACGCGCTTATGCGCTGAGGGACTCTGGTCCAATAGAATCGCGTATGCGTGCTGACGCGCTTACGCGCTAAGGGCCTTTCCTCGGATTTCACACTGACGTGCAGGATTTTCACGTGCCAAATCACTCCGTATCAAGCTGGCCACGCGAAAACACACGGAAGACCACGCTCCTGCCCAGAAGGCCGAGTTACTGCCCCCCAGTGCCCCGAGCAGCCTCCCACGTGCCATCTGCTGCTGCCTGCCTGCCTGCCTGCCTGCTGCCACCGTGCCCTGCCATTTGGTGCCTGCACATCAGCCATCTGCAGGGGTCCAGTTGCTGTGTCCACCCCTGCTGGAACTGAAGACTCCCGACTGGGATTACATCGCTCCACAGCCCAGCCCCAGGACCCAGTTGCCCACCCACACCTGCCTCTGGGGTTGCCATGTCGGGCACTTCCACATCTGGCACCAGTGGCAACCCCAGGCCAGAGGGGCAGAGGGGCACCAGCTTCACTGCCACCGAAGTTGGTGTCCTGGTGGAGCATGTCCTGGGGCAGTATGATGCCCTCTTTGGATCGTCCCGCGCCAGCAAGGAAGGACGGCAGAGGATCTGGGCCGACTGTGTGGTTGCCATCAACGCGGAGGGGGTGGCAACCCGCGACGTCCTGAAGATCAAGAAGCGCTGGGGGGACTTGAGGTCCAGGACCCTTGTGAAGGCCCGGCGCCTCGTGGAGGGGGGCCGGGGCCGCATGAGTACCATCCAGATGAGGGTCCTGGAACGCGTACGCCCAGCGCTCCACGCCCAGATCCTTGAGAGGGAGGCCCGTCTGGAGTTGAGCGGTAAGTGTCCAAGCATTACTGTGTGAGACAGGGCATGTTGCGGTGTGCTGGTTCTATGATACTTGCCTGTATGTGTGCCATAGGTCATGTATGCATGTATGTGTGCAGGGACATCATGGTAATGCATGTGCGACCAGTGATGTGTGACCCACATGGTTGTTGCATGTGTTCAAATGCCGCATGGGGAGCCCTATGCAGATTTTGAACATGAGAGCATGCAAGTCTCTGTACCTGGACATGGGTGGGGGTGAGGGATGGGTGCTGATGCCAGGTACATATATGGTAGCCATGTCTGTGTGCCTGACCTGCGTGTCTGTGACTTGTGCATGCCATGGATGCATGACACATGTGTGTGACAATGCACAGATTCAGTGAAGCAGCCAAATTACCCTTGTATCCGCTGTGTTTGGTGTGTTTGGGGCCAGATGGATGTGACTGAGGTGAAGTGTGTGCATGTGATAGGCATGAGCCATGATGCATGTGAGTTACATATCATTGAATGTTTCAAGAGTCCATTGGACATGCATGGAAATGTCCATGGCATGCACCATGCCTGTTACTGTGTGTGTTTTGCCTGGACTGACCCATGTGTTGGGGAGGGACATGATGGAAGTGTACTTTGACAGTGGTGCTCATCTGCTATTGCTTCCTGTCTAGGGGACCATTGTACAGTGCCCTGATGCTTGTGTTCTTTGTCTCCCTCTATGCAGCGGCTAGTGAAGAAGAGGGCGGAGACGGCGCTGTGGAGCAAGGCGGCAGGAATGCCCCCATGGCTGCAGCGGAAGGGGTGGGTGAGCCCCCACATGGGCCTGCTACGGTGGGAGACGGTGAGGAGCCATCCAGGTTGGTGGTTTGCACAGAGGAGGAGGAGGCCGCCACTGGGGCACACATGGGGCCTGGTGGGGGCATCCCTGCTGGTGCAAGTGGTGCAGTCCAGGGCCAGGGGCAGGAGGCAGCACAGGTCACCGTGGAGGGGCCTGTGCATGTCGCTGTCCCTGACCCTGTGAGTGCACCACCATGCACCAGCAGGGATGCCCCGTCCCAGGCCCGTCCGCAAGTAGAGGGGATGTCCATGTCACCTGACTCCCCTCCACCTGCGGACGTGGGAACCCCTGGCCGTGCGGAGAAGGTCCTGATTGGGGTCGCGATGCGCACGGCTGTGATTCGTGATGCCGTGCGTGCTTCCCGGGAGGAGCACGCACGTCATCACGAAGTGCACCGTGCCGACGTGGCCCAATTGGGATCGGCCATGTTCGGGGGTTTCCTGCATGTGTTGGCCAATGTGGCGGCCCTCTCCTCCTCTGTGCAGGCTATCCACCAGTCGTTCTCCTTGCCGTCTTCCAGCCCAGATGCCACCAGGGCCCCCTGTGGACCTGCCCCGACCAATGCAGCCAGCTCTGTGGGGATCCCATCCCTGCCACAGTTGGGAGTCGGAGGTCCAGCAGGGGTGGACAACACAGCAACTGGACCCCAGCAGGAGGAAGATGTGACAGCATCATCAGGCAGGGCACGTGCACGACGGCGTCGGTGGTTTCCATCAGCCTGGATGCCGTCGTGCTGGCAGAGGCAGTGGCGTCGGAGGCAGCAGCGGGCTCGACGTGGGAGGCATCATGGCTCGGGGCCATCAAGATCAGAGGGGCAGGCATCGGCCGGAGGGCAGGGCAACCCTGGGATGGTGGTGTCTTCCGTGTGGGAGCAGTATGTCCAGCGGATAGGTGCGGAGCGGCAGCGGGCGGAAGAGGAGCGGCTCGCCATGGTCAGGGCGGAGTTCTCCATGTGTCGGGCGTTGAGGCGGGCTGAGTGCCTCGAGGAAGCTCGCAGGGAGTTTGAGCTGAACATGGGGTTATCCCTGCGAGACCTCGGGGCCAGGACAGAGTCCCGCCTCCAGGACATCGACATGGAGTTCGATGATGCCCTGGCCAGCAACATCAACAAGTGAGCCGCAGGACTTGCCCGCTGCCTTTGTATATAGTTATATAGTTAGTTAGTGTTAGGTTTCCTTTATTTGTTTTTATTATTTTGGACCGCTCGGACAATGGCCACTTTTTTGTATATATTTTTTTCATTAGGTAGTAGTAGGTTTCCTTTATGGTGTTGGGCTCATGGACCCTGGTACATTCCTGTATTTAGTTTGTTTTTTGAAGGAACATTTTCTTTTTTTCATTATTGTGTTCACCATGTAGAAATGTTTTTTCATTCTTTTGCTTCTACTTGATATTGCTTTGGTCAACATTTGTTTTTGTATTCCTTTTTCGTTTTTTGATTTTTACTTTTGTTCTCCGACATGGACCATTTATTTTGTTATCCACATAGTTGTATGTTTGATTTGTTTACTTATTTTTAATCTTTAATACATTTTTTATTTTTACTTCCACTTGTGTTATTTTGTCTTTGGTTTCATACATGTCATGATATGGGTTTTGACATTCACTTGCAGCCATGTGTATGTGTGTGTGACGGACAAGTGTTCATTTACATACTTGCCATTGGGGTTGTGTCATGTAATTGCATTCACTATGTGGGTGGATGCAATCCTTGCCTGGGTGTTTGTGCTGGGTATGCTGCCCATTACTGCCATGATTGTGTATCGTCAGGACCTGGGGGCAGGGGGACATGGGTGGGGGCCTGGTGGAGGCTGCCCCTGGTGGCTGGGGTGTGGGGGTGGTGGGAGACATGGGTGGGGGCCTGGTGGAGGCTGCCCCTGGTGGCTGGGGGGGTGGGGGTGGTGGTAGACATGAGTGGGGGCCTGGTGGAGGGTGCCCCTGCACTGCTGGGGTGTGGGGGTGGTGTGAGACATGAGTGGGGGCCTGGTGGAGGGTGCCCCTCCACTGCTGGGGTGTGGGGGTGGTGGGAGACATGAGTGGGGGCCTGGTGGAGGCTGTCCCTGCACTGCTGGGGTGTGGGGGTGGTGGGAGACATGAGTGGGGGCCTGGTGGAGGGTGCCCCTGCACTGCTGGGGTGTGGGGGTGGTGGGAGACATGAGTGGGGGCCTGGTGGAGGCTGCCCCTGCACTGCTGGGGTGTGGGGGTGGTGGGAGACATGAGTGGGGGCCTGGTGGAGGGTGCCCCTGCACTGCTGGGGTGTGGGGGTGGTGTGAGACATGAGTGGGGGCCTGGTGGAGGGTGCCCCTGGTGGCTGGGGTGTGGGGGTGGTGGGAGACATGGGTGGGGGCCTGGTGGAGGCTGCCCCTGGTGGCTGGGGGGGTGGGGGTGGTGGTAGACATGAGTGGGGGCCTGGTGGAGGGTGCCCCTGCACTGCTGGGGTGTGGGGGTGGTGGGAGACATGAGTGGGGGCCTGGTGGAGGGTGCCCCTGCACTGCTGGGGTGTGGGGGTGGTGGGAGACATGAGTGGGGGCCTGGTGGAGGCTGCCCCTGGTGGCTGGGGGGGTGGGGGTGGTGGTAGACATGAGTG
The DNA here is from genome assembly GCF_040938575.1 of Ambystoma mexicanum. NCBI lineage: Eukaryota > Metazoa > Chordata > Amphibia > Caudata > Ambystomatidae > Ambystoma > Ambystoma mexicanum. The sequence goes on from NC_090925.1 coordinate 10,302,490, forward strand.
GGGGCCTGGTGGAGGGTGCCCCTGCACTGCTGGGGTGTGGGGGTGGTGGGAGACATGAGTGGGGGCCTGGTGGAGGGTGCCCCTGCACTGCTGGGGTGTGGGGGTGGTGTGAGACATGAGTGGGGGCCTGGTGGAGGGTGCCCCTGGTGGCTGGGGTGTGGGGGTGGTGTGAGACATGAGTGGGGGCCTGGTGGAGGGTGCCCCTGGTGGCTGGGGTGTGGGGGTGGTGGGAGACATGAGTGGGGGCCTGGTGGAGGGTGACCCTGGTGGCTGGGGGGTGGGGGTGGTGGGAGACATGGGTGGGGGCCTGGTGGAGGGTGACCCTGGTGGCTGGGGGGTGGGGGTGGTGGGTGACATGAGTGGGGGCCTGGTGGAGGGTGACCCTGGTGGCTGGGGGGTGGGGGTGGTGGGAGACATGAGTTGGACATGGGTGGGGGCCTGCTGGCAGGTGCCCCACAGTGCTGGGGGGTGGGGGTGGTGGGGGACATGAGTTGGACATGGGTGGGGGCCTGCTGGCAGGTGCCCCACAGTGCTGGGGGTGCAAGGGGACATGAGTTGGTGTTCATTAGTTCAAGGAGACATGTGCCTTTGCTGGGGGGCATGCCCATGTTGTGTGGGCTGCCTGCGGGACATGACCAGGGATGCAGGGTAGTCCCCTGTGGTGTGGGCTGCCTGCAGGGGCCGTGGAGGGTGTACAGGGTACACCTGGGAGGACCCACACTGTCAAATCACATGTGGGACTCCCCGGCACCCCTGAAATACATGTACCGTGCAGAAATCACGTGTAAAACTTCCCGCGCACCCCTGAAATACACGCGCCCAGGCTATTCGCGTGTGGAACTTCCCGCGCACCCCTGAAATACACGCGCCCAGGCTATTCGCGTGTAAAACTTCCCGCGCACCCCTGTAATACACGCGCCCAGGCTATTCGCGTGTGGAACTTCCCGCGCACCCCTGAAATACACGCACACAGGCTATTCGCGTGTGGAACTTCCCGCGCACCCCTCAAATACACGCGCCCAGGCTATTCGCGTGTGGAACTTCCCGCGCACCCCTGAAATACACGCACCCAGGCTATTCGCGTGTGGAACTCTCCGCGCACCCCTGAAATACACGCGCCCAGGCTATTCGCGTGTGGAACTTCCCGCGCACCCCTGAAATACACGCGCCCAGGCTATTCGCGTGTAAAACTTCCCGCGCACCCCTGTAATACACGCGCCCAGGCTATTCGCGTGTGGAACTTCCCGCGCACCCCTGAAATACACGCGCACAGGCTATTCACGTGTGGAACTTCCCGCGCACCCCTGAAATACACGCGCCCAGGCTATTCGCGTGTGGAACTTCCGGCGCACCCCTGAAATACACGCGCCCAGGCTATTCGCGTGTGGAACTTCCCGCGCACCCCTGAAATACACGCGCCCAGGCTATTCGCGTGTGGAACTTCCCGCGCACCCCTCAAATACACGCGCCCAGGCTATTCGCGTGTGGAACTTCCCGCGCACCCCTCAAATACACGCGCCCAGGCTATTCGCGTGTGGAACTTCCCGCGCACCCCTCAAATACACGCGCCCAGGCTATTCGCGTGTGGAACTTCCCGCGCACCCCTGGAATACACGTAGCCCGCTCCCTCAGGCCCGATCGCGTGAGGAACTTCACGCGAACCCCTGTAATACACGTAGCCCGCTCCCCCAGGCCCGAGCGCGTGAGGAACTTCACGCGAACCCCTGTAATACACGTAGCCCGCTCCCCCAGGCCCGATCGCGTGTGAAACTTCACGCGAAACCCTGAAATACACGTAGCACGCTCCCCCAGGCCCGATCGCGTGAGGAACTTCACGCGAACCCCTGTAATACACGTAGCCCGCTCCCCCAGGCCCGATCGCGTGAGGAACTTCACGCGAACCCCTGTAATACACGTAGCCCGCTCCCCCAGGCCCGATCGCGTGTGAAACTTCACGCGAACCCCTGAAATACACGTAGCACGCTCCCCCAGGCCCGATCGCGTGAGAAACTTCACGCAAACCCCTGTGATGCACGTACCCTGTAAATCGCGTGTGAGACTTCCCGTGCACCCCGGTATACACGCACACGTATTTTTTGTCACCGGGTGTCCGTGTTTGTGGGTACCCCTTTGCACGTCATTTTTCCTGGAGGGCCACAGTATGGGACATTCATCATGGCAGTATATAGGTGCTATTTGTTGGCGCACCTTTTGGCGCACATTTCTTACAGCCGCAGAGACGCTACCGCCTGCTTTCTTGTGGCGGTCGTGTTTGTACCTGTGCGCTGGTTTGAGCGTGCGCTTTTTTCCCCTATTCTATTCCATGAATACGTGTTGTAGGCGAGCGTGTGGGCGTTCCGCGCACTTGTGCCCTGTACTTCCCCCGTGACGCCCACGTTTTGGCAAGTTGTTCCCCATTCCGAGTGTTACGCCCGTGTTCCGCCTACTTTTGTTGCGTGCGCCGCGCTATGTGCGATTTTCGCTGTGACCTGGCGCACGCTGTTAGATGGCCTGTGCGCCAACGTGCGCCGCGCACTTTTTTATCGCACATCCGCTGGTTTTCTCGCGCACAGCCTTCCATGAATCGACGTGCGCTGCTTTTCGTGCGATTTTCGCACTTGCACTGCGATTTTCGCTATTCCACTGCGATTCGCACGTTTTTGCCCACTTGCGCCGCGCTAATTATTCCATGAATCGGCCTGTTAGTTTTACATGCAGCAAAAGTCGTAAAACTTTTTCGTAAGCAGTGGTGGATCACAAGCCGGGCTTTTAGCCTTACTCTTGTTTTTAACAATTCAGAGGTACTAGCCTCTAAGAGTTTGGGTTAACCCCCCAAATTATGGGAAGATAGTACCACGTGCAGTAGTAGATGATTAACACAGTATTCTTGTTTTCATAAGACCATCACTCCTACAAGTACAATTCATTTAAAGAGAGGTATCCAACCCACAAACTCTAAAACGTACCTTCCGAGCTCCCCAGTTTAACGCTTCCAGCGCACCGCGAACAGCAAACAGTACTTGATTCGTACTTGGCGGTGCGCGCGCGGTGCGCTGGGAGCAGTGCACTTGAGGAGGCAGAAAGAGGCAGTCCCCTGCAACAGGCAGAGCCTCCGCTCCGGAAGGAACCTAAGCAGAAAACAGACAACTTTGTATCAGAATTGCGCCAACAACACACTCCAACTCTATGCAAGTCCACAGTCTGCAACAACAACACAACTCCACAGTTAATTAAGCGGTGTACCCACTGTGCACACTGAGTGCACTGTGCACATCCACACCCTATACCGTCCTCTTACTAAGCCAGGGTGGTGGGTACCATATCCCTAGAGTAGGGTGTTATGCAAAAAGTCACCTAGTTCCTAGGAAGTCAGGCAAAGGCTGGTGTAGCAGTTTGAGACGTCCTCCAGTCGGCAGGATTTTTCCACAAGTTCGAACGTTCAATGAACTTCCTCGAAGTCCGCAACAGAGGGTCCGCGGCACACCCAAGAAAGCAGGCAGCAAACTCAGCAAACAGTACTTGATTCGTACTTGGCGGTGTGCGCGCGGTGCGCTGGGAGCAGTGCACTTGAGGAGGCAGAAAGAGGCGTTCCCCTGCAACAGGCGGAGCCTCCGCTCCGGAAGGAACCTAGTTCCTAGGAAGTCAGGCAAAGGCTGGTGTAGCAGCTTGAGACGTCCTCTAGTCGGCAGGATTTTTCCACAAGTTCGAACGTTCAATGAACTTCCTCGAAGTCTGCGACAGAGGGTCCGCGGCACACCCAAGAAAGCAGGCAGCAAACTCAGCAAACAGTACTTGATTCGTACTTGGCGGCACTGAATATATAACAAACTTAGGTCATCTATGATTATGATTATATTATATTATATTATATTAAAAGTGACGCTTTTTGGGAATACTGCTTGAATGCGGAGTCACAGGCAGTACATATAAGTTTGTATCAATTGTGAAGTGCATCAAAAAAAAGTTTGAAAATGAAAAGTCTGACAACAATGTTGAGAATAAGAGTCATAACTAGATGGTTTAGTATAAAAGAAAAGAAAAGATGTTGAAAATTGATACAGAGAAAACTTGAGTAAATTTGAAATATAATTAAATTAACAAAATGTAAGATGTAAAGTTTAAACTATGGTATTGTAATAATGCAACCGATGATGTTTTACGGTTTTGTGTAAGTGTATAAAGGTGATTTTAGACATATGTATGATGTGTTTTATTAAGAGATTTTAATATATGATATTTGCTGAAAATGTTGTACATTTTTTCTAAAAAATAAACAAATAAATAAATAATAATAATTTCTGCATTTCACACTAAGCATAGGACTAGGGCAGGGGTCTGCAACATGGGCTTTAGACTGCAGCTCCTAGGATGCCTGGCCATTGATTATTCTGGCTAGGGCTGATGGGAGTTGTAGTCCAAAACATCTGGAAAATCAAAGGTAGCAACCCCTGGACCAGGGCAACCATTGGCCCGGTGTAAAAATGCTATGAAGGTGCCCCTCTGCCCGTAGGACCGAAGCGTGTGGTTCTTGTTGCGCAAGGCTAGCTCTTGCTGATCAAACTCTCTTCTCCATTGGCAGATGGAAGAGTATCAAGGAAAGGTTGACGACACAAGTGTGAACGGAATCCGCCTCTACTGCACCGGAACCAAATATGATAAGGTGCACACTGTTGAGTCGGGTGCCGGAGGGTAAGTTCATTCTAATTATTTATTTACTTTGTGTATTGCATAGCACGCACTCCACTGTCCACGCGCTTCCTATTGCTTAACATGGCAAAGGGACATGGAAGAGATTTGGGGCCTCATCACGAGTTGGACGGTAACGCCGGTGCTATTAGCGCCAGCGTTAATAGCCCTACTGCCAAACCCCCGGATCACGGGTTTGGCAGACCGGGTATTGCCCATTCCCCACTGAGCCCATTCGGGAATTCCCCATTGGGCTCAATGGGGAATTTTCGCGCTCTTACTGAAGGCGGATTTCCCGCTGGTGGTATGAGCGCATTTAAGGGATACCGCCAAAATCTCGTGATGAGGCCCCTGGTGTTGGTTGCGCACCTGAACTTTCTGAGTGTAATCGCTCCACTAAGAAGTAAGAGGCCTGATTGAAGTGTGAGGGGGGGTCTACGGTGCTTGTTTCTGGGTGAAGCTGTATGCAGGGAGTGCATTCATAAGGGACTAGTGGTCAATGCAATGGCAGTCTTTGGTTTCCAGACTTACTGGGGGTCTGTCCAAGGTGATGGAGAGCCGTGAAGCAGTGTTTCCATCTCCTCTGTGTCTTCCTCCTCCGTCCTGAGAGAGCAGCACATTTTACGGCCACGTGAGATTTTCATGCAGTCATAAAACGGATGGATTCCTATGGAATCCGCCTCACAGCACCTGCTAATGACGAGGTGGAGTCCATAGTAATCCATTAATAACCGCAAGCATCATTTTCATGGAACTTTTACCTTTTAGTAAAACTGAAGGGTAAAATTGAGATTGCCTGGTTTTACTCTTAGTTTCACACTACACTTTGTAAAAGTTAAAAATTGCACGCAGGTAACTGAACAGCACATAAGTGCTAAAGTTGGTGGCCCCCTCCATGCGATTACCAGTTTTTTTTTAACTCTTCATTTGTCATTTTGAATTTATAAGCTTGGTACAGTCATCAAGTAACAATTATGGGTTAAAATTTAGACCAACTAATTATGTTTCCTATTCAACAAAGATATAAACGATTTTAACTCAATACCATGAAAGTATATTGCATAATCATCAACTATAACTAACCCATTACAATATTACACTATATACGCAGAGAACGAACAATAACAAAGTAGACAACACACAGACAGCATAAATAGACAAAACAACACCAGATATTTTATAAACCCGCCATTATGTTCCTGGAAAAGTATTGCTTGTTTACTTGTTTGCTGGGCCATTAATTACCCCTCACCCCACCCCCCATCTATCTGTCTCTTGTGAAATGAACAAAGAAAGTGGGGTTCATGAACCCGATCAGCCTTTACACTTTGTGATGATTCAAACCAACAATTTAAAATTTATATTTAATTATTTTCATCATTTTTTCTGAAAACAGAAACCTAATATTATAACAGTTAATTTGGTTGCATGATGGAATAAAAGTGTACCTGTTAAGTGGCACGTGTGCTACCAAGGTCACACTGTGTACAGGTACTGGTCGAGATTCAATACTTCAGCTTTTCTTCAGAAGACTGATCCTTATCAATGTACACAATAGAAAGCAAACTTGCAGCTACAACTACCTTGTACTCGCTGTAGAGGAGGAGCCAAAAGCCCCTACCAGAAGCTCCGCCATGTTGCCTATATGTTGGGAACCGGAAATTGCAACACGTGCAGTACCGGTACCGTAAAGAATTCTGGAAACAAGGTATCCATTGAGAAAACCCTATATGCATTCACAAAGATATGATGGACTTCTGGACAGAGTCCCGGAAGAAGTGTGAAAATGAGGGAGAAAGAGAACTGGTGACGTCATGCAAAGCAGAACTGACGCTTCCTGAAAAGGTGGACAAGACAAAAGAATATAGGCATTCTATAAGATCTGAAGAGGAGGTGTCGAAGATAAGCAACATTTCGGGATCGAAATGTAGATGCTTGTGCGAAGAAGCATTGAAGAAAATGCAAAGTCATTTTACACTTGTACAGATGCTGTAACGCAAGTAGACAAAATAATCGTGAGGCTGGCTACGTAGTGAATAGATTGCGGCAATGCGCTAATTTATATACATAGGAAATGTGTAGAACCTGGATGTTCCACAATGCACTTTAGCAAGGCTTAAACCATGCGAATGGAAAGGGCTTGAGCATGGCGCAGTAGAAAAATAGCTGATGGCGAAGGAGAATTCAAGAAAGGCTTGGCTGGCCCAGCACCAAGAGTCGAGGCCACCGTGAGCCTGGTTGTCTGTCAAGTAGTTACATGAATATGAGAAAGAAACAAACTTCTGTTTGAAGCAGGATGAAAAAACAGGGTGAAAACACACTGATGTGTCAAAAGTCCATCATTTAATGGTATTATATGCAGCAAGGAGCTTGAAAACCTGGTCTCCAATCACATGGTCAATGAAAATAGACTTTGGGTCAAGCTACACTGACACCAGAAGATTAGACCATGCCACACTCCCTTTTATTCTCAAGCACAGAGAACTTCTGCAAGGCCAAGTTCAAAGCCTTAATTGAATGGCAGACCGCAAGAGTGATGATAGATGTTGGGCTAATTGGGTAGGGAGGCGTGACCAGGCTGACCCTCCCAGCACCAGGTGCAGCAGCCTGCGTGCTACTAGCATGTGGAATATTCCAGAAGGGTACAAGCGTGCCAAGCAATTGTAATGGGCCATGTAACAGAGAGCCCTATAGTTTGTATAACCAATGAATCTTCATGTATTTTATGACGATGAAGATGACTTGCACTAGAGGAGGGCTTAGTTGTTCACCTAATATTAAAGACACAATCACTTCCCCCGTCAGTATGGAACGTATACTTAGATGTTCTCTGAAAGCCTATCACATCCCCAAGTAGGTTTTTGTATTTTGCCACGTAGTAGTGAATTTTTACTATAAAAGTTATGTTTTTTGTGAAATTTATCAAGATCGTGCTTTGTGACATCCGTTGATATCTGTTGTAAGTCCCTGAGTCAGTTTGATTATTGATGTATGAGTAAATTCTGCATCCCCATCCATCTCTAAGTATTTCTACCTCATCTTAAAGGACCCAGGTCTATTGGTTCACGTGGTAGCAGAGGTAGGATGGTTAAGGATCTGTCAACCCAGTAGGGTTTTAAGGTCTCGTAATATCGGATTTCCTCCACCGTTCAGCTGGGGGATCACGAGGCTTCCTGTGGATAGAGGCCAAAAATAAGTTCTTGCAAAACATAACTCAATAGGTGGGACGGGTCCCTCTTTCACAGAATTCCCCTCCCGATTTCTAAAGGCAACTGAGCGGACTGAATGCTAAGGTGGCCAGTTGAGGAGGAGACAATCCTGAGGGTCAGGAGCTGAAACGTGAATGGTGAGTAGATTGAGAAAGGTGGCAAGAAGCGATGTATGCAAATTAAGTGAGGAAAGTGATAATGGGAAGAGAGTTACGGAGGCTTGGTGGGGTACTTAGTTAACGATAAAAGCATCATTTAGAGGTATATGAATGACGAAGAGCGTCACAGGTTAAGGCCATAATCCGACATTCAAGGAATGTTTAGAAGGAGTTATCTCAAAATCCAAGTGGATATATAGGTGACAAGCAAACAAGGTTCTGCTAAAGGAGATAACTCACACCCCCATCGGGGTATTTTTTGGGGCAGGAATAAGCAGCAAAGAGCGCTTAGAAGAGATGTATGTTGGGGCCGGCCAGTTTGTCTGTTGTGTATTGTATGTATTTTATGTATTAAGGAAATGATGAAATGTCGAGGAGCGACAAAGAATAGATTGTGGTAAAAGGCTGAGAATAGGTTATTATGTATTTAGTCATCAATGATATTGACTGAATAGGTAGACTAAAGTAAACTGAGAAATAGAGGTTTGGAGCTGCGACTATTGGTGCACGCTCATATTATATTGTTTTTGTGAGAAGTATTTTCTGTGTAAAATAACGGTAAGTATTGACAGTCGATTGTGACTTGTCATGGTGGAGGATGTTACTCTACTCATGCACCTGTGCAAACAGCTGCCAAAACACGCACCCAAGCTTAAGCAACATAGAGCAAAATGGGTTAAGGGCACGGCAGATAAAATGTTCATGCCATGGACACAAGTGGATCACTGTCAAAAGAGGTTTTGGAACCCACATGATCACATAATTGCACGCTGCGTACACGGGAAAGAAATTGGAAAAAAAGGTTAGCTAGCCTAGAGCTTTGGAAAATGTACCAGGAGGAACGGGAAGACCCTCCCCCTGTAGACTGTATGTTGAATCAGTGTAAAGAGGGGGGTGTTGAGCCTTCTGCTCCCACTACCGCACCTGAAGTAAATGGCAATAGTACGAAAGATGAAGGATTGCATCCATTAAGGGAGCTTAAAGCAGTGACAGGATACAGTAATTCGATACATGAGCTGCCTACGTATAGCAGTGACGAGAGCCCAGAGAGGACTCCAGAAAAAGATGTGATCTCTAAAGTCTTACGAGACAATGAGAAAAGTGAACGTCTGAGTGTGACCCTAGAGATAGAACAGGAAATCACGAGATGGAAGGTAGAAAAAGACAAAGCTGACGAGATAGCGCTCATACAGAATGAATGGATGGGCGGTCAGATATTGCTCAAACTTTATGGGAAGAGCATCAAGGAAGTACGGCAAGGGGAAGCTCAAGATGTGCAAGAAAAAAAAGACAGGGAGCGAGAGAAACGATTGAAAAAAGATGAGTATAAAAGAAAGAGTAGAGAAAGACAGGAAAAAATCTGGAAGAACAGTGAAGAAAGGAAGAGAAAAAGTGCTCCATTTGTCTTTTGTTGGGGCTATTTTTATAAAATAAAATATATATTAAGAGCAAAGCAATACTTTCGCTATAACAAAGTCAAATTTCAATTTACTCTTAAAGCCAATTACAAATCCTGAGACAAAGAGAATCTAGATGGATTTGCTCTATGGACACATGTGAGAATGGTTTAAACTAAGGGAATGAATTTTGTAATTGGCTTTAAGGGTAAATTGAAATTTGCCTTTGTTATAGCGAAAGTATTGCTTTGCTCTTAATATATATTTTATTTTATAAAAATAGCCCCAACAAAAGACAAATGGAGCACTTTTTCTTAATGGTATTAAATAACACGATGTAGTCAATCGTGTTACTAATTTGTCCCTTTGTTGCTAAAACGTGATGACACCACCGTACATGCTAAAATGTAAGAGTGATAATGTCACACGTTATAACCTTTACCCAAACTTTGTAATTAAATAAACAAATATGTCATTTAAAAATATACACGAAGAAGTTATTCGTGTAATTTTTGTTTATTAGCACATGCAGCGTTCAAAATGGCCGCCGAGATGCACCTCAGAACGTGATAACATCACCGCGCATGTTAATTTACAAACGTGATAATGTCATACGCTTTAACAAAAGAATATTCTGTTCAAAATAATGCTTATAGCAAAACTAATTCCAAACCAGTATCACTAAAGATTCGCTTTGAAAAAACGTGATAAAGTAAATCATGTGTCTTTGCAATTGCGGCACTAAAGATGGCTGCGGCAACGTACGCAAGGGCGTGATGACGTCACTGCGCACGCGTAAAGATGAGCGTGATGACGTCACACGCAAAAACGAGTATTTAACGCGCGAATTCGAAGAAAATAGAGCACGAAAATTAAGGCGCCAGAAAGTGACAAGCGGATCACTGCAGCAGAAGTAAGCTAAGGAATCCCAAATTCCCCCTCATGCTTAGAATCCTGTTCTCATACTGAAATGAAACTCTTAAACAATCTAACTTAACTTGTCTAAAAACTTTTAAATAGACTTATATGTGCTCTCTTGTTGAAACAGGGTATAAAACACCCCAAGGAAATTGAATAGCAAAATCCACAGGAAGCACAAATAACTAAAGCAAATGGTAGAATTGTGGCAAAACAAACCCAAAGTTCATAAAATGGTGAGTGTTAAATCCATGGAATTATTTTGATAATGATTTGTTTTAAAAGGTTGAAAATGTTTGAAACAAAGAAAAAAAGATGACTTTTCAAGTCAGTGAATTAAGTTTATAAAAATGTATGTTTTCATTTCTTTTTAAGATAAGACTGCAATCATATCTCTCCTGAAGATCCTTTGTGATGTAAACAAAGGTGAAACACTTGTAGAGAGGCAAAATTGTATATGAGAAGAAAAATTGTATAAGAAATAAATGAGAGGCAAAATTTTATGAGAAGAAAAATTGTATAAAAAATAAATATATCAAGGATTTTGAAAAAGCAATCAAGTGTGTAGAAATTTATTTGGCACTCATAAGAATTTCAATTTGCTAAGGGGAGTCGCAAGTGGAAATTCATAAGAATTTGAAAAATGACTTAACCCTACCTGTGGCAATCTAGGTATTGATGCAATACCACAGCTGACAAAACCCTACAATCACAAAACAAGCTAAAAAGAAAGAATTTGCCGGGAACAAAGTCCATTAAATGTTGCCAAGATAGTGTTTAAAGTGACATTAAACAGAGATGAGAAGGAGGACAGCTATACTAGTTGACGAGAAGATAGGTCAGAGAAAGACAGAGAAACCTTCAGTGGGGAAGAAGGTGCTGGTGCATGCGGTCCCGAGTGGTGTTTACAGACTGATAAAGAAGTAAGGTGGTTGGATTTGGACCTGCCTAAAGAAAGGACACCAGAGCCTATGGCATGCCCAGAATGACTTAAAAGGAGACCTCTTAGTGGATGGGGGGATTTGCCACCATATTCGAGCAGACTGAGTTTATTAACAGGAAGAAGGTGATCAGGAACAATTGTCCCTACTATGGGTAGGCAGACAATAATAATAATAATATTTTGGCATTTATATACCGTTACAAAACCTCAGGTATCTGAGTGCTGCTTATTATTACCCACGGTGAGTGGTGCTCATTTATCGACCTCGGAAGGATGAGAGGCTTAGTTTGGCCCCACCGGGATTCGAACCTGTGTTAGCAAGCTCTGCACGGATGTCAAAGCGAGCACTCTACTCGCTGTGCCACTTGACCGGGACAATGGAAGCCGATTGCAATTTTGGGATTTTGCAATTTCCCTGGTTAGAAATCAGAGGGGCCAGACTGTAGTATATCCCCTGGCCCCAGATGGATAAGGACAATTTAAGATGTAAATTACCCAGCTTAACATCGGGGGTAGGGAAATGGATCTATGAATTGGAAAAACATTAGCTATAGGGGACAAAAAGGCTCTTCTAGCAGCTATCCTTGGGGAAAGGGCTGATGACATTTGGACGAGAACAGGATACTCAAGTGTCACAGCACAGAACACAATGCATGATGGAGTAATGTTTAATAATTGTAGAGCGGCTGTCTGGAAAGCACTTAGAGTACAATATCCTGATACGTCAGATATGGGCGCAATTATTGCATGCAAGATGCAGGAAATTGAGGATCCATTTGCTTACATTCAGAATTTTCAGGAACAGTGATCTTTGGAAACTTGAGAGCCTTGGGGAGGTCAATATCTGAAATCTATCATATATTATATCAGGGACTACCAGACAAGGTACAGAGACAGCTCAAGAAGCTGGTGGGCATGGAAGCTAAGCCATGGCTTGAAATACAGCTGACCATTGCGCACCCTTGTCGATTGTTGTAAGAGAAAAATCTTAAGAGGGAAGATGCTAGGAAGCTTTAGGAAGCCAAACTAGGGCAGAAGAAGTTGTCATAATATTTTATAGAAAAGGCAATGTTAACTAGCAGAGAAGGGCTAGGATCACAACAGACTGCAGGTATACCGCAGTCAAATAACCAATGGCAGTCGGATCGAGGAGGAAACAGATTCATATTGAGAGGTAGCAGAGGCTTCAAAGGAAGGGGATGCTTTCAGAATAGTCATGGACACTTTCAGAATAACCAAGGTGGTTTTCAGAATGTGCAAAATTATAACCAAGGCATGCAGGGAGGGCAAATTAGCAGAGCCCCTCCTGTGTGTTGGACATGTGGAATGACAGGACATATTGCGGGATCATGTGGGAGCCAAGGAAATGTGCAAAATGGGCAATTCTCAAGAGGGGGGACAGTTTACCCTCCAGCATATAGCCCACAAAGTAGGGATGGGTTTGCCCAAGATCACACAGTGTATCAAGCACCATGAACACAACAGGCTTTGCAACCACAGCAAGAATGATTGAATCTGCCACAATCACAGCATGCCCCCATGCAGATACAGCAGTGCGCAAGCACAGGGCAGTTGTTCCCTCCTAGAGTAGGGGGTGTCACCATCGAGAGTGGGAATCCTTTCACAGGTACAGGAATAAGTATGTACCCACAATGGGACAGCTCACAGGGTGACTTGATGTGTTCAGTGCTATCGGTGACAGCAAATCCTCAAGAGGAACCAAGGGTTGATTTCGTTATCAGGAAATACCATGAGTTCCTTTTACTGAGAAATTGCCAGTCTCTAAAGGAGAGTGTGATATAACTGTCCCATTATTGTATTCAAGGCAGACACCAGTTAATATACTGGGCCGAGATTTAATGATGAAATTCAATATGACGATTTCCTTCACTGATGACTGCATAGTGTGTTCAACACCGGGAATACATTATTTAAATGTGGGAGAATTCATCATGACATTTACAGGGGAAATAGTTCTGCGAGGAACGCCGTTAGAGCCTGAAGTTTTTCATTATGGGGTATGCATTTTGTTAATATGGTTACCTGGTCTAGTGGGCAAGATTATGAGAATATTTAAAACAATAGATCTCCACAAACTTGTGGAACTCTCCTGTCCCCTGCACACCCAATTGGTATTGTGTAGACAATGAACTTTTATGAATTAGTTAAAGGAATTAATTAATTAATTAAATCAGACTTAAATCAAATAATTATTTTCATATTCAAAATTTTGTTAAAACAGATCATATGTCTTTACTACATCATATGGATTCTGGACCATGAAATTATGATACAAAATATGTGATTTGTAATTAGTTCAAATCAATAATTTCACTCACATAATTTCACCAACATAGATAGACCATTTCATACATTGAATCTGGTACAGTCTCGCATATAACCAGCTCAATCAAGCCAATATTCTATGATATGGTGAATGTTTGTATGCTTCCCTACGCTTTTCAGGGTGTAAAATTCCCCTTCTTCAGGAGTTGTCTATCCAATTTCTTTTTCTTTTTATTCAAATATACAATGAATAATTAACCATGATTTAGTATCTGTTAATCAACTTAATTTATCATACATTAATTATTTTCTGTCATGATTCTCCTTCTTATAATCACTTGTGTATATTTCTCTTATGTGAATTCCATCCAAGTATTTCTGTTATTCGATCACGTTAATTTGGACATAAAGTCTCCCTAAAAATCAAACATATTCGACAAAAGTATTCTACAAAAGCATACAAGCATTGAACATATCACCGAATATTGGCTTGATTGAGCTAGTTATATGCAAGACTGTACCAGATTCAATGTATGAAATGTCTATCTATGTTGGTGACATTATTTGAGAGAAATTATTGATTAGAACTAATTACAAATCACAGATTTTGTATCATAATTTAATGGTCCAGATACCATATGATAGACTAAAGACATTTGATCTGTTTAAACAAAATTGTGATTATGAAAATAATTATTTGATTTAAATCCGATTTAATTAATTAATTAATTAATTGCTTTAATTCAGAAACGTTGATTGTCTACACAATACCAATTGGGTGTGCAGGGGACGGGAGAGTTCCACAAGTCTGTGGACATCTATTGTCTTATATTCATTAGTGCAACCCAGTGTCAGGGTAGGTTTTCTCCCCGGCACCCCATTACCTCTCTAGAAATAATGTAATTCTTGTATCACAACAGGTGTGCACTAGGCCCATTAGAACAACATTATGAGAATACCTGATGAATTTCTGTTTAGGCCACAGATACCTATGGACGAAGAGGGGTGACAGGTTCTTCCCTTGGAATTACAGGCAGCCATAGTACGAGGGGAATAGGCCATGCTCGAAGGAGTTGATGATGAAGGCAGGCCATGGAGAACAGTGATTGCTATTGGGGAAGGATTTAGATTGGCTGATGTCACTGACGAGGATGTGTTTAAAGACGATCCGTCAGACGAAGAGGTAGTGTTCAAAATGAGCATTACGTATTGGATCAGGTTAGAAAGACGAGCGGTTCCACAGAAGAAGATGATAGTGCTGCTGCGTTCCACATGTTTTGATGAGCATAAGCAGAAAGTGCCTATTTCTTTATGGACTACTGGCCCTTATGACGTAGGCTTGTCACAGGGGGTGGGAGAAGTTAAAATTAAATTGAAGCCAGGAGCAATTTTACCTCGAGCAAGGCAGTATCCCATGTCTCGAGAGGCAGACAAAGGATTTTTAAGACTATATCAGCTTGTAAATCACAAAATGATATACTATAGAAACAAAATAAGATCACAAGAGGCACAGAGATAGATATTTCAATGAAACACAATTTATTATGCATGTCAGGGGAAGTCAGCTGCTCACTAACAAGCCACGCCACCCCGCACTCAGCTGTCACACTATCAATGAGCCCTCTAGCACATCCACCCAGCACACCATAGCACTGAGAACTCCCTCGCTCCTCTACCTAACAGAAATCCACTGTTTATACATAGTGGCATTGACGTACATTACATGCATAGAAGCATTCCATGGAAACAGCATGCTTCTACCTACATGCATACATTTCAACATAGCCATGTACTGTACTGGACATATTCTAAGAAAGCAAGGAATATCGTGCCAACATTCTTTCTCTCGTACAAGTCATGCTAACTCTGCAGAAACAAAAACATCAGTCATGCTATCTCTTCCTCCCGCAGTCAAGGCTGTATTCTCTGCTCGTGAATAGCTGAGAGTCTGCCAACAGACATGCTGTTATAATAACATCTCTACACTGTTCAGCTGCATTCAGCCTTTTGCATTAGCACACAAACATATATAGCGCATTTGAAACTAGAATTTATGCTATAAATAATAACAAGTATATCTTTCTGCATGGCTCTCAGCAAATGTAGATCCATGATAGCTCAAAACAAACCATACTGCTAAACAGATTTTACACTAATGAATGAATGAATTAGCTCATGCTAACCATATAAAAATGCAGATTGACAAGCTATGATGGAACAAGGTATCTTAGTGACGTCAGAGTCACCATGTAATACCGCAATGTATCTGATAAAAAAATCAAAGCGTGGGTCATTGTGTTTAATTCAGGACATGAGGCCGATAAACCAAATTGTAGAGGCAGAGTTTCCTATGGTTCCAAATCCTGTGAAAATTTTATGCAGCATTCCCATGGAAGCGTGATATTTTACGTTGATTGACTTGAAAAATGCATTTTTCTCAATCCCGTTGCATAAAGATTCCCAAGATCTTACGTCATTCATGTTCCGTCAGATCTTCAATAGGGTTCTGCAGATGGACCTAGACAATATTGCTTTACCAAGTGTTGTGCTGTAATACGTGATACGTAGATGATATTTTGGCCTGTAGCACAACTGAGGAAGAGTGCAGATGATACTTAATTCAGCTAATGATCATTTTAGCAGACAAAGGATATAAAGTGGATAAAGAGAAGTTGCAGTACTGTCGGGAAGAGGTGTTGTACATAGGACAGTTAGTCTCGCATGAAGGAAAGAAAGTTATACCTGAAAGAGCAGAGGCGATCTTGAAAAGGTCAAAACAGCACACAATAAAGCAAATGCAACAGTTCTTAGGACTGTGTAATTATGTTAGAGCATGCATATTTGATTATAGTTCATACAAAAGACCCTTGTTGCCGGCCCTGAAGAAGGCACAGGTGAATGAGGAAAACATTGAATGGACTGCAGAAATGGAGGAGGGGTTTGATGAACTGAAAAAGGTAATTTGTACAGCTCCGGTTTTAGGGATTCGCAATTATTCTGAAGAGTTATTTTTATTTTCTCACACAAATGGGACAGTCATGACAGCAGTACTCACACAGAGAATTACATTGGGATACAAACCCTTAGCTTAATACAGTGGGATTTTGGACCAAGGTATGAGGGGTCACTTCCCTTGCTTACAATCGCTGGCAGCTGCCACGTTCGCCATTGAGAAATCTGCAAGCATAGTGATGGGGTGTTCTATGACTTTATTTGTTGAGCATGCTTTGTTTGCTGTTTTAGAGAAACCTAAGGGTACACTAATGTCACAAAGAGCTTCTGCTTGTGAGGGTGTTATATCGAACCCAGCGATCAAAATAGTCAGGTGTAAAATGGTGAATCCTGCCACATTTGTAGCCGAACCACTGGCAGAGGATGAGCAAGTGCATGATTGGTCAAACTATTACGGGGGTAATTCATAGAATTCAGCGCACAAGTGGCGCACGCGGCTGGTGCACAGTGTGCGCGTGTGAATCCCTGCACCAGCCGCATGCGCTAAAATACATTTCCGCGCACAGCGTATTCATGGATTCCAGCCACCAAAACCAGTGCGCAGCGAGCCAGCAGCAGCGCCAGTTACGCCCCCAAGAACGCCCCTTGTGCAGGGAAAAGCCATCAAAATCCCCAATCCAGCGCAAAGGGCTGTGCTAACCCTGTACAAGCACGGCAAGCGGGGTACGTGTATCACTGGGGTGCGCGGGAAGTTTCTCACGTGATTTCAGCTGGGTACGTGTATTACTGGGGTGCGCGGGAAGTTTCACACGCAAATTCAGCAGGGTACGTGTATTTCAGGGGTGCGCGGGAAGTTTCACACGCGATTCCATCTGGGTACGTGTATTTCAGGGGTGCGCGGGAAGTTCCACATGCAATTCCATCAGGGTACGTGTATATCAGGGGTACGCGAAAAGTTTCACACACGATTTCAGCTGGGTAAATGTATTCCAGGGTTGCGCGGGAAGTTCCACACGTGAATGTCCTGGGTACGTGTATTTCGGGGTGCGCAGGAAGTTACACACGCGAATTCAGCAGGGTACGTGTATTTCAGGGGTGCGTAGGAAGTTCCACACGCGATTCCATCAGGGTATGTGTATATCAGGGGTGTGCGGGAAGTTCCACACGCGATTCCATCAGGGTACGTGTATTTCAGGGGTGCGCGGAAAGTTCCACACACGATTGGCCCCATGTGAGCGGGGTACGTGTATTACTGGGGTGCGCGGGAAGTTTCACACGCGATTTCAGCTGGGTACGTGTATTTCAGGGTTGCGCGGGAAGTTCCACACGCGAATGTCCTGGGTACGTGTATTTCGGGGTGCGCGGGAAGTTACACACGCAAATTCAGCAGGGTACGTGTATTTCAGGGGTGCGCGGAAAGTTCCACACGCGATTCCATCAGGGTACGTGTATATCAGGGGTGTGCGGGAAGTTCCACACGCGATTCCATCAGGGTACGTGTATTTCAGGGGTGCGTGGGAAGTTCCACACGCGATTGGCCCCGTGCGAGCGGGGTACGTGTATTACTGGGGTGCGCGGGAAGTTTCACACGCAATTTCAGCTGGGTACGTGTATTTCATTGATGCGCAGGAAGTTACACACGCGAATGTCCTGTGTACGTGTATTTCGGGGTGCGTGGGAAGTTTCCCACGCGATTTCAGCAGGGTACGTGTATTTCAGGGGTTCCGTGGAGTACTACACGTGAATTGACTGTGTGGGTCCTCCCAGGTGTTCACTCTACAACCTCCACGGCCCCTGCAGGCAGCCCACACCACGGGGGACTACCCTGCACCCCTGCTCATGTCCCGCAGGCAGCCCATCCACCATGGGCATGCCCCCCAGCCAAGCAACATGTCACCTTGCACTACTGATCAACAATGCATGTCTCCCAGCACCCCCACCCCCCAGCAGTGCAGGGCACCCTCCACCAGGCCCCCACACATGTCTCGCAGCACCCCCACCCCCACCAGTCAGGGGCACCCTCCACCAGGCCCCCACTCCTGTCTCCCAGCACCCCCACCCCCAGCAGTGCAGGGCACCCTCCACCAGGCCCCCACACATGTCTCCCAGCACCCCCACCCCCCAGCATTGCGAGGCACCTGCCAGCAGGCCCCCACTCCTGTCTCCCTGCACCCCCACCCCCACCAGTCAGGGGCACCCTCAACCAGGCCCCCACTCCTGTCTCCCAGCACCCACACCCCCCACCAGTCAGGGGCACCCTCCACCAGGCCCCCACTCCTGTCTCCCTGCACCCCCACCCCCCACCAGTCAGGGGCACCCTCCACCAGGCCCCCACTCCTGTCTCCCAGCACCCTCACCAGTCAGGGGCACCCTCCACCAGGCCCCCACACATGTCTCCCACACCCCCACACCCCCCCAGCATTGCGAGGCACCTGCCAGCAGGCCCCCACTCCTGTCTCCCAGCACCCCCACACCCCAGCATTGCGAGGCACCTGCCAGCAGGCCCCCACTCATGTCCCACTCATGTCCCCCTGCACCCCCACCCCCCAGTATTGCGAGGCACCTGCCAGCAGGCCCCCACTCATGTCCCACTCATGTCCCCCTGCACCCCTACCCCCCAGCATTGCAAGGCACCTGCCAGCAGGCCCCCACACATGTCTCCCAGCACCCCTACCCCCCACCAGTCAGGGGCACCCTCCACCAGGTCCCCACTCCTGTCTCCCTGCACCCCCACCCCCACCGGTCAGGGGCACCCTCCACCAGGCCCCCACTCCTGTCTCCCAGCACCCCCACCCCCCACCAGTCAGGGGCACCCTCCACCAGGCCCCCACACATGTCTCCCAGCACCCCCACCCCCCAGCATTGCGAGGCACCTGCCAGCAGGCCCACACTCCTGTCTCCCAGCACCCCCATGCCCCAGCATTGCAAGGCACCTGCCAGCAGGCCCCCACTCATGTCCCACTCATGTCCCCCTGCACCCCCACCCCCCAGCATTGCGAGGCACCTGCCAGCAGGCCCCCACTCATGTCCCACTCATGTCCCCCTGCACCCCCACCCCCCAGCATTGCGAGGCACCTGCCAGCAGGCCCCCACTCATGTCCCCCTGCACCCCCACCCCCCAGCATTGCGAGGCACCTGCCAGCAGGCCCCCACACATGTCTCCCAACACCCCCACCCCCCAGCAGTGCAGGGCACCCTCCACCAGGCCCCCACTCCTGTCTCCCTGCACCCCCACCCCCCACTAGTCAGGGGCACCCTCCACCAGGCCCCCACTCCTGTCTCCCTGCACTCCCACCCCCACCAGTCAGGGGCACCCTCCACCAGGCCCCCCCTCCTGTCTTCCAGCACCCCCACCCCCCAAGAGTCAGGGGCACCCTCCACCAGGCCCCCACTCCTGTCTCCCTGCACCCCCCCACCAGTCAGGGGCACCCTCCACCAAGCCCCCACACATGTCTCCCAGCACCCCCACCCCCCAGCATTGCGAGGCACCTGCCAGCAGGCCCCCACTCATGTCCCACTTATGTCCCCCTGCACCCCCACCCCACAGCACTGCGAGGCACCTGCCAGCAGGCCCCCACTCCTGTCTCCCAGCACCCCCAGCACCCAGCAGTGCAGGGCACCCTCCACCAGGCCCCCACTCCTGTCTCCCAGCACCCCCACCCCCCACCAGTCAGGGGCACCCTCCACCAGGCCCCCACACATGTCTCCCAGCACCCCCAACCCCCAGCATTGCGAGGCACCTGCCAGCAGGCCCTGACACATGTCCCCCAGCCAACACGTCATCACAATCTAGATCCCTGCCCTTATGGGCAGCCTCCACATGCCAAACACCCACCCAAGTATTGCATCCACCCACTCAGAATTGCCAATTACATGGTACAACCCCAATGGCAAGTATGTAAATGAACACATGTCCCTCACATACACAATGGGTGTAGGTGAATGTCAAAACCCATATCATGACATGCATGAAACCAATGATATGATACTACACATTGAAGTTTGATGGAAAAAATGTATTAAAAGCAACATAAATGGGATTAAAAATAAACAAACGACAACGGGAATTAAAATAAAAAAAGCAGCATGTCCGTAAAATAATGAAAAACCACAAATCATAATCCAAAGGAAAGGTGTCCAAAGTCACAGTTCAAAAAAGTACATCCAAGGGAAAAACAAAACCAAAAACCATTGCTCCATGGGTAAATCAAAAAAAAACTCCATAATCCAACAGTCAACTATATACAGATAAACAATCCAGGGTCCATGATCCCAACTGAAGAAATGAAACCTATCTAAAAATACTACGTAATAAAAAAACTATATACAAAAATGTTGGCCATTGTCCAAAAGGTGCAAAATCAAGAAAAAAGCAAAGGAAACCTAACACTAACTACATAACTATTTACAAGGGCAGCGGGCTAGTCCAACGGCTCACTGGATGTTGTCATGGGCCAGGGCATCATCGAACTCCTGTTCAATGGCTTGGAGGCGGGCATGTTCACTGGCCCCGAGGTCTCGCAGGGATAACGCCATGTCCACCTCCAACTCCCTGCGAATTCCCTCGAGGCACTCAGCCCGCCTCAGCGCCCTGCGCATGGAGTTCTCCGCCCTGACCATTGTGAGCCGTTCCTCCTCTGCCCGCTGCCGCTCCGCACCTATCTGCTGGCCCAACCGCTCCCACACGGAAGCCACTCCCATTCCAGGGTTCTCCTGCCCTCCGGCCGATGCCTGCACCCCTGATGTTGATGGCCCCGAGCCATGATGCCTCCCACGTCGAGCCTGCCGCTGCCTCCGACGCAATTGCCTGTGCCAGCACGACGGCATCCAGGCTGATGGAATCCACCGATGCCGTTGTGCACGTGCCCTGCCCGATGATGCCGTCACATCCTCCATCTGCTGGGGTCCAGTTGCTGGTGTGTCCACCCCTGCTGGACCTCCGACTCCCGACTGTGGCAGGGATGGGATCCCCACCGAGTTGGCTGCATTGGTCGGGGCAGGTCCACAGGGGGCCCTGGTGGCATCTGTGCCGAAGACGGCATGGAGAACGACTGGCGCATAGCCTCCACAGAGGAGGAGAGGGTCGCCAAAGTGCCGGACACATGTATGAGACCCCCGACCACGACCGTTCCCAACTGGGCCACGTTGGCACGGTGCTCTTCGTGATGAATGACACCTGTGCGCAACGCGACACCAATCAGGACCTTCTCCATACGGCCAGGGGTCCCCTCGTCCGCAGGTGGAGGGGAGTCAGATGACATGGACATCCCCCCTACCTGCGGATGGGCCTGGGATGGGGCATCCCTGCTGGTGCATGGTGGTGCAGTCACAGTGTCAGGGACAGTGACATGCACAGGCACCTCCACGGCGACCTGTGCTGCCTCCTGCCCCTGCCCCTGGACTGCACTACTTGCACCAGCAGGGATGCCCCTACCAGGCCCCATGTGCGGCTCAGTAGCGGCCTCCTCCTCCTCTGTGGAAACCACCAACCTCGATGGCTCCACACCGTCTTTTGCCGTTGCAAGCCCCTGTGGGGGCTCATCCACCCCTTCCGCTGCAGCCGTGGGGGCATCCCCGCCGCTTGGCTCCACAGCACAGTCTCCGCCCTCTTCTTCACTTTGCGCTGCGTAGAGGGAGACATAGAACACAAGCATCAGGGTACTGTACAATGGTCCCCTAGACAGGAAGCAATAGCAGATGAGTGGCACTGTCAAAGATCACTTCCATCATGTCCCTCCACAACACATGGGTCAGTGCAGGCAAAACACATGCAGTAACAGGCATGGCGCATGCTATGGACATAAGCAAACATGTCCAAGGGACTCTTGAAACATACAATGTTGTTTTTGAACTCACATGCATCATGGGTCATGCCTATCACATTCACACACTTCACGGTACTTTCATCCATCTGGACTCGTACACCCCAGACACAGTGGATGCAAGGATCGCTAGGCTGCATCAGTGGATCTGAACATTGACACAGACATGTGTCATGCATCCATGGCATTCACAAGTCACAGACACGCAGGTCAGACACACAGACATGGAAACCACACATGTACATGGCATCATCACCCATCCCTCACCCCCACCCATGTCCAGGAACAGAGACGGGCATGCTCTCATGTGTCCATTCCGCATAGGGCTCCCCATGTAGCATTTAAACACATACACCAACCGTGTGCTTCACACATTACTGGTCTCACATACATGACCATGATGTCCCTGCACACACACACACGCGCGTACATGGCCTATGTCACACATACAGGCAAGTATCAGACAACCAGCACACTACAACATGCCCTGTATCACACAGCAATGCCTGGCCACTTACCGCTCGACTCCAGACGGGTCTGCCTCTCAAGGACCTGGACGTGGAGCGCTGGGGATATGCGTTCCAGGACCCTCATCTGATCTTCCGACAAGTGGCCCTGGCGCCCCTTAGCATCCGCTGCCTTCAAGAGGCGCCGGGCCTTGTTGAGGGTCCTGGACCTGAAGTCCTCCCAGCGCTTCTTGACATTTTGGAAGTCGCGGACTGCCACCCCCTCCGCGTTGATGGCAGTCACGATGTCCGTCCAGATCCTGTCCCGTCCATCCTTGTCGGCGTGTGATGATCCGAAGAGAGTATCATAATGCCCCAGGACATGCTCCACCAGGACACCAACTTCCTTCTGACTGAAGCTGGTGGCCCTCTGCCCCTCTGGCTGGGTGTTGCAAGTGGTCTCGGATGGTGTTTGCCCCGACATGGCGACCCCCGAGGCAGGCGTGGGTGGGCAACTGGGTCCTGGGGCTGGGCTGTGGAGCGATGGTATCCCTGTCGGGAGTCTTCTGTTCCAGCAGGGGTGGACACAGCAACTGGACTCCTGCAGATGGCTGATGTGAAGGCACCAAATGGCAGGGCACGGTGGCAGCAGGCAGGCAGGCAGGCAGGCAGCAGCAGATGGCTCGTGGGAGGCTGCCCGGGGCTCTGGGGGGCAGTAATTCAGCCTTTTGGGCACAAGCGTGGTCTTCCGTGTGCTTACGCGTGGCCAGCTTGATACTGAGTGATTTGGCACGTGAAAATTCTGCACGTCAGCGTGTAATTCGAGGAAAGGCCCTTAGCGCGTAAGCGCGTCTGCACGCATACGCAATTTCATTGGACAGAAGGTCCTTCAAGCGCAAGCACCTCTGTGACGTGACGCGTGCAGGCGTGCATGGGCGTTTCAGCGCACGTGAAAAACTGCACGTCCGCGTGTAATCCGAGGAAAGGGCCATGCGTGTAAGTGACGTGACGTGTGTGGGCGTTTCCCTCAGCACGGGTTAAAGGTGAGCGGGGCCAGCAGTTTGCTGTACGTGCCTTTTGTGGAGACCGACGTGTGTTGCTGCTTCCTGTTGTTTCGCGCGCCATCACAACTGCACAGCTATCAAGGACGTATCTCTTCTTTTGGCGGGGGTATTGGCTACGCGTGTTTTTCTGCATCGCGATAGTCAGACGGTGAGTCGCACACGCTATTTTTCCCACTGCGGCTGCCCCTGTGTATCGCACCCATTTTCGATGTCATAGTAGCCTGCGTGTCCCACGCGTACGCGTTATTCGTGTTACTGGGTGCCACCGTGTACTGCGGGAGGTTGATTCCACGCACGTAGGCTGCAGGGTTGCGTGCATGGTTTTACTGCAGTTTTGGGGTGCCTGAGCATTGCGTGACCAATCACTACATCACCGGGGTCACATACAGCCTTGCAGGTACAGGGGGGCTGTTAACATCTTGCTTCCCACCCCCTTCACCCCAATTGCCCAGGTCAATTGTGGTGGCACTACTCCACCTGTGCTGGCACTACTACATCTGTGCCATGGTTGGGAGGACACCAAAGGTGAGGAGCGCCTCAGCTGGGCGTACTCCTCATGTCGGGCATGGTCAGGGACGTGGCCGTGGTGACCAGGGAGTAGGGGGACTCCAGGGTGTCCAGGGCGGCCACAGAGGGGGAAGAGGCAGGGGTGCGCCACTTGAGCACAATGTTGTGCCATGTGTCGGTGCAGTCATGCCACCACCCCCTGTGGTTCCGGGGATGCATCTGGCACTGGCGCCCGTGTGACCCGGCAGTCCGTTCCATTCACTGCCACGGGCCCAAGGGTAGTGGTAGCTGCAGGTGCAGCTGTGGACACCGCCACCCAGGCTCAGGGTCTGCCAGCGCAGGCTGCGTTGGCACTTGAGGAGCCCTTGGTAGATTTCCAACAGGCCAGGAGGGAAACCATAGGGGCAGGCAGGGCTGCTCAGACCAAGACACGTGTCCCTGTGGCAGTTATGTCATCTGCTGCCCCGAACAGCCGGGTGTTGGCAAGTGCAGGGGCAGATGCACCCAACAACACCCTGGTTGTGAGTCTGCCAACCAGGACCGTTGCGGTCAATGACCCTGCCACAGCTGATGTTGCTGCGCAGCCTCCATTAGAGGGCACCCAGATGCCACTGACACAAGTCAGGCCTTTGGTCGTCCCTCCACCTGCCACTCCCTTGGCTCAGTCCACTGAACCCACTGGCCATACTGGTCAGGGTGGCATTAGCCAGCCAGGGTCTGCGCCACAGTCCAAGAGGAGGAAGGTTGCACCTGCAGCACAGGCTGGGACCCCACACACAGCCACGACCTCCTGCACGTCGAGGAAGAAGCCTTTCTGCAAGCAGGAACTGGACTTCCTCGTGGGCTACGTGCGGGGCCACAGCCGTGACATGCTAGTGGGTGCCAATAGTCAGACTATGGCTGCCCAACGTGACACCCACTGGAAGCATGTTGCTGAACATGTCAGTTCATTCGGCCATGAGGTGCGCACGGCGCAAGAGTGCAAAAAGCGTTGGAATGACATCAAACGCAGCACTAAGGCTAAGCGTGCCTCTAATTACAACTTGACTCTGGTGACTGGCGGTGGGCCTGCACCAGAGGAGGAAGAGCTCACACCGCATGAGGCACTCGTTGCGGAGTTCATACCATCTGAATTGGTTGAAGGAGTGGGAGAGATGCTGAACTTTGATGCCCAGTCCAGTGAGTGTTGATGCGTGTTTGTTGAGGACGTGTGTGTTTCACTTGTGGGATGTGTTGTGCATGATTGCCACTACATGTGACGTGTACATGGTTCTGATGTGTAAATAATGCAATGCTTCCGTGATGCATGTCTGCTCTGCTGGACGGTGGACATGTGGAGCAGACGGGGACTGTCTGCATCACCACTATTGCACCCTACTGACATGCTGGTTACAAGTATGCCCCTCCGGTCCATGTTCCAGCTCACTGGCCCTTCTGCATGTGGCGTGGGGTGACCTTCCTCTCAGCCCAGGCACAATGTCATTGCATGACTTACGTGCATGTCTCCTCTGCCTGCATGCAGGGACTCCATGTAGGCATGCTCCCTTGCCCCTCCTCCGCCACTCTGCACCCCAGTTCCACCTTTGCACTGGTCTGCTTCAATCTTGCCAATGTGTACTTTCCTGTTCATGCGTCCTGTTTAGATGCTATCTTCCAGCGTACAATCTGCCAGACATATTCCGTGTGGTACAACCTTAGTACTTGATGCAGGGTATCTCACTTGTACTGTGCATAGGTCAGATGTCCCGCAGGGACATGAGTGCCCATTCATGCTCCATGTGCATTGCACGCATGCCCCTATGTGTCCTTGACTGGATGATCGTTGTAATACAAGTCCTGCGTGACATACATTGCATGGCATCTCATCAGCCTTCCCATGTCAACTGTGGGTCAGTACTGCGTTGCACACATGTTTAGGGTCTGACAATCTGTGTGGCTCACAGGCCTCAGCCTGTTCAATGGCCAATGACTCTGTCCAACTGTTGTTGTGTCTTCTTCAAACGTGGGCGGCCTCCAGAGTTTTTATCATGTGTCCTGCTTACTGTCCCATCATCATTTGCAGTGTTGTCACTTGAATCACATTAAGCTGTTGATGCCAGTCAACACTGCCTGTCAATACACAGGTGTATGGTCATCCTTTTGATACCATGCTAGGCATCCCTGCTTTGGTACTGGGGTGGAGGGGTGCTTGGCTTCTAGATATGGTACACATTGAATGCACAATGCACGTGATGCCTGAATTTGACCTTGCACTGCCTTCACATTTCCTGACACACACCATGGAGTCCTTATACATGTACGTAGTGAGTGGCGTACACATTTTCTGCACTGCATAGACCCACTTCCATGGAAACTGCCACCTTTCAACAGGTCTGATCACAGAAGCAATTCAAAGTTGACCCAGCATGCATGCCAGGTTATATGTTGTGTGTCACATGTCTGCCTGATGCGTTTGTTGTCGGTGTGTGTGTGTGTTGTGTGCTTCTGACATGTGTAGTGACCTTTTTTCTCTCTATTTTTCAGGTGATGAAGCAATGGAGGCGGAGGATGGTGTTGTCATGCCAGACACAGGGTTGTTACCACTACATCAACCCGGCACAAGTGGGGGTCGTGGGGTGGTAGGCCACGAAAACCCCCAAGTGCTACAGTCCATCTTGTCTCTGGCTGCCTATGAGTCCAGCCTTGATGACGACTCTGACGTCCATGCTGAGTTGGATGAGCATCAAGTTCAGGTGTCAGGGGTGAGTGATTCTGATGTGGACACTCCTCTGTCCGTGACACCTGCACTGAGGGATCAGACAGTCTTGGTTCCTCCGCCCGTGGTGGATCGGGATGCAGGGTCACCCTCCACACCAGTCACTGATGTGCCTGGGACATCACATCGACGGGGGCATGTAGTTGTGCAGCCGCGGGCGGTGCCAACACAGCGAGGACCCCCGGTCCTTGGGTCCCGCAGGGGTCAAGCCCGGCAACGCGGTCGCCGCGCGCAACCGCAGTATACTGAGTGGGAGCAAGACATGACTGCCAATTCAGAACGGCAGGGGGCAGCAATGGAGAACATCGCTGAGAGCATGGAGCGTGTGGCCTGATCTGTGCTCCCCCCTGCTAGACAGGTGCTTCTCCAGCAGCAGGCGGCACGGTCCACGACCCGCTCGCTCAGGCTGGGCATGGCGGCCTCAGACAGGGCACGCCAGGCTGAAATGTCGTCTCTGCGTCAAGCAATTGCTGCTCACGCAGAGACGCACATGGATGCCCTGAGGGAGGAGTATGCTTCCCTCAAATCCACTCTGGGTGTCCTTATGATGTCCCAGAGGCAGCGGGCAGAGGACAGGTTTGCACAGCTTGAGCGTACCTTCTCGGCTGAGCTACAGGCTTGCCGGGAGGTGCAGCGGTTGTCCAGCCAGGCCTTGCAGGAGGAACTCCGTGTTACACGTGCTACCTTGCAAGAGGAAGCACGTGTATCACGTGAGGTTCTGCATGCAGACCTACGTCACATTGCCACACAGAACCAGGCTCACCCGTCCGGTAGACTTGCTGCCGACGAGGGGCAAGCTGTGGCTAGGCGTGGCCAGGCTACTGTGCCATGTCCTCCTTTCCAGGATGAGCCAGACTCGGACGACCATCTATCTCCCACATATGTCGGGCTGTGCAGGCGTTGAGCCCATGGAGGTTTTTTTTTGGCTCAGCATCATCGCATGTGGGTGTTGAGCAGCACCCTGTACCTCCCCCCTCCTGGGTGCCTCCCCTCCCCCCCGGGTCGTATGTGGCCATTTTTGATTTTTCTTTTAGTTTAGTTAGTTAAGTTTCTGTTTGATAGTTCGTTTAATTAGGTAATGTAGGTTTTTCATAGTTAGTGTAATTAGTTAATATAGTTTAAAATTGCTTGTCTATTGTGCTTTCATGTGACGGTGTGGTGCTTTGTGGCTTTTGAAGGCACCCACTGTCTGTTCCAGCTGGGCCCTTCAGGCTTGTCTTGTGTATGTGTTTGCTGCTTGGGGTCCTTGACTCACATATGCCACTCCTGCCTCCCTTATCCATGGGCTCGCAAGGATGGTTCGGTGTGACAGCCTATTACACAAGGGCTTTGGACTGTCATATCTGTGGCATGTCTGGTGCTGTGTGACTTGTGTTGACACCCCTAGTGGGGATGATTGCGGTGTTATTGTCCACTGTTCAGCTTTTGCTAGATGGGGTGTTTCATGATTAATGTGTACATTCATTGATATGCATTGTGTAGTATGTTTCTTATCTTTACTGTACACATGCTTGTTGCAATTCATGCCGTAGATAGTGTGTTCCACACTTTGGCTGTGAAAGACGGACTGATGGTGTGACTTCTGATGTACGTCTCTGACATGGTCCAGTGATGTGATGCCTGAAGAGACACACACAGATGTGTTTCATGCCCTTTCTGCAGGGGGATGAGCCTCCAGACAACCTTTGCCAGCAGACATGGGCCATTGGACATCTGAATTCTGGACACGTTTGTTAGTGCCCACATGCACATGTGTGCACAAGCAGAGGCACAGGGATTGCAGACCTACATCCTAGAACTGCTGACGTGTTCCAAGGAACTCCAGGCAAGGTGAGCAGCAGAGGGGGGCCACAACACAGCAAAGCTTGCACCAGGCGAGTTGCACATGCAGGCTTAGTTACAGCATTGAGGGTGAGCTTAGACGAATATTGGTGTTGAAGCACGCAATGCAGCTCAGATGTGTTTGTGGACTGATGGCTGCTGATAGTAGGGTTGTCTGGGACACATGCAGGGGCAGTGGCACATACCCTCCGGTACACCAAGGTCCATTGAGGCACTTGTATCAACCATGTAGCCTTCCGAGACATGGAAAGGGGCAGCTCACAGGGACATACAGCAAGGGACATACTCGGGTGCAGTGCATGTCTTTTCCACGTACTTCATGATAAATGCACTGCCAACTTTGTTTCGGTCATGGTGGTACGCAACTTGCTCTGTAGTCATGGCTTGCTATATGGGTCTGTCTGCTTACCCAGGGAACATTGCATGTTGTGTGAATTGTGACACATTGGTGTTCCATTTGCCACGCACCCAGCAGCGGCTGTCTTACTGCATTGACTGTGTATGACCCATCACAGGGGTGATGTTATATATGGGTACGAAGCATCAACCACAGATGCTAGTATCCGAAGAAACTCTAACAAAGATTCCCATCAATATTTCACCCAAGGAGGATGAAATAGTAACTATTGTTAAGAACATTTTAGAGGATAAACTTTCCTTGAATATGAACGGGTGGAAAATTGCACACAATAATCAGATAGCTGCCACATGTGATAACAGGAATGTCCAAAATACTCAATAATATCCCAGGAAATCTAATAATGACCTAGACTTGAGAAAACCTGCTTTGATTGACCTTCCAAGCCTCATACTGACAACCCTGTTTTGTGATGGAAATCAAATTTTGCTAAACCGTCCTTATATACTCTCATTGTTTGCTGCAATTCCCAAACTAGAACTAATATCATCTGCAGATATCGTCCTTGTGGACTTTATTCATAAACAGAGATTTGATTATGTGCGTTTGGTGATTCCGTCGCCTTTGGTTAGAAACTTGCTGCTAAAGGAGGTTGAATCTCTAGATTGTAGGGGTTTCGACCTGTTTCATTACAAGCATCCAATACAAGTAAGCAGTGATAAATCCCAATCCACGAATGCTGTGGAAAGTAGAGTTGGGGTGGGTTCTAGTGTGGCATGTAATAACTCAACAATAGATAATGTTGACAAATAAGAGGGAAGATGGCTTGTACTCTCTCTCAGGGAATCTATCAACTCCCTGAAGGAACTGGGAAAGCCTCTCTAGCAAGCGCAGTAAAATCACACATGCAAGTTGGAATTCGAGAGGACATACCCATTTGACCAATAACAGTGAAGTGACAGATGTATTACAATCCTATGATTTGATACTATTGCAAGAAACCTGGGCCATCTGTGATTTTCTATGGGAGGGTTATGATATAGTACAAATTAAGGCGTTAAAGGGGGCCAAAGGTCGACCTATGGGGGGACTCTTAATTGCGTGTAAACATACTCTTTGGGCGAACAAAACCAGTGAATGGTCTAGCTGAAACTGCTTCTTGTCTGCGGCATACGAAATTAAAACTGGTGATACTAATATGCAAATTTGTATTATAAATGTATATTGGAACCCGCTAAAATATACAGATACACAGCTAGCGAAAGAAATCAATACTTTGACCATGAAAATTGTTGCCTGGTGTGCACTTAATGTGAACGGCCTCATAATCATAGCGGGTAACCTGAATGCAGACTGCAATATCGATCTGCTGGTGGCAGATGCCTTATTGCCTGAAGTCAATCTTAATAACTGTAAGGCTAAAACTGCTGCAGGCAATCCTAAACTACGGGGAGCTATATGGTCCAACCTTTTGGAAATTATGGGATTGGTAAAGATTGCTAATAAATGTTATACATGGAATGCTAGAGGTATATGGATTATATCTTTGTATCTGTCAGCCTAGATAAATATACTTCTAAACTTGGCGTAGTGGTAATGTCTACTAGCAATCATAATTTGCTACATATTGATCTAATATGCTCAGTTGCAACTGAAGTAACATCATGTTATTCTGAGGGTTTGTTAGTAAACCTGAAAGGCAATCAAATAAGATCGACGTTTGCGAAAACAAGGAGATTTTCCTCTGTTATGGTAAAGAACTTTGAAGATATGCCTATGGAAGAACGCATACGTAATCTCTCTACGACTACTTTTACAACACATATTAATGATCTTATAAATAAATCAGTGGAGAGCTTTAAGCCTAACAACAAAAGTAGAAGCAGGCACGAACACTGCTTTGACATAGAGGTTCTTAAGCGGAAGCAATTGATGAGAAGTGAAATTCGCTCAATTAAGAAAAATTGCCATATTGCTGACTATACATTTATGCAGATTAAAAAAATTAAGCAACATTACAAAAACTGGTTAATAAATCACAAGGGAATAAGAGCTCAATTGGATGTGGAAAAATGCTTAATGCATTAAAAGGGAAAAACATATCCAATATCTGGCAAATTATTAACAATGTTGAGCTTTCTCAAAAATAAATGTTATTTACTCAAATTAGTGAGCCAAGGTGGGAAGAATATTTTTCTAAAATGTATAACAGTAATCTGGCCAATTCTATGGGCGATAACAGCAATGTTGTTGAATGGCATTTGAATATTTCTATTTCAAACATATCCCGTTTTTATTGGTAAATCAAAAAACTCTGCGGCTCCTGGGCCTAATAATTTATCAAATCAGATCTTAAAAACCGACATTGAAGTATGGGCCAAAATTCTACATATTCTATATTGTGATATTCTACTCTCCAAAACCATACCTGAGTCTTGGAGATTAGCGCTTGTACTCCCAGTCTATAAAAAGGGCTCTAGATATGCCCCGGAAAGCTATAGACCTATAACTATTTCCGATCCTGAGTCAAAGTAAAATCTCGGGGTCATCTTCGACTCCACACTCTCCTTCTCTCCTCATATATCTGACGTCTCTAAGAAGTCACACTACCAGCTGCACCTCCTCAGAGGTATTCTTCCCTTCCTCTCCTTCCCCCAGAAGCTCACTGTCTCCCGAGCCCTGGTTCTCTCGAAGCTGGACTACTGTAACAGCCTCTATCTTTTACTGCCTGCCTCCACTCTCCGCCCCCTGCAACTCATCCAGAACAGAACTGTGAGACTTGTCCTTGGCCTCAAGCCCAGGGACCGTATCTCTCCAGGAATGAAATCTCTACACTGGCTCCCAGTGGCTGCGAGGATTAAGTTCAAAACCCTCTGCATTGTCCACAAGGCCTTCTGGGGCCTGGGGCCTAAATACCTTCAACTCTCTCTTCCTAAATATCTTCCTTGCCGAGCCATTCGCTCATCCATCTCCAACTCCCTCAGGGTCAGCCGCTTCTCGAAGCAACGAGCTGGGGGTAGATCTCTCGCCGTGGCAGGGGCCTCCCTCTGGAACAGCCTTCCTGCCTCCCTGAAACTTGAGGAGAACCATCTCCGGTTCCGGAAGCACCTCAAAACCTTCCTCTTTGCTTCTGCTTTCTCTCTCCGTCTCCCCTGCTAAATTCTCGACTGAATCTGCACCGAATCTGCAACTGGGCCACTCTCACCGACCTCGGTCCTGGGCCCAGCCACTCTCCTCTTGCACTGCCTCCCTGGCAACCCCTGCACTGAGGGACTGTCTCTGTATCCCTACAGCCCCCCCTTTCCCAGCACGTGTCTGCACTTACCTTGCACTTGCCACCAGCTGGTCCTATTTATTTACTTTATTCTACTTACTTGTACTGCACTTCCCCCTCCCCTTCCCCTTGCACTTTTCCCTTCCCCCTACGCCTGCACTTGCGCGGTCTGAATGGCACCTGGCCTAGTAGGATCGTTGTCTGTCTTCCCCTTGTTCCCCCCTCCCTGCCTCGTTGCGCCTTGAAACACTTGTATATAGGCGCGTTACAAATGCCATATCATATCATATCATATCAAAGATTTTTGCCTCCATTGTGCTGGAAGAAATGCAGGAATGGATTAAGTGCACCAATATGTTGGACCCTAAACAAATTGGTTTTAAAAAAAATATGGGCACTGACTGTGGGGGATTAATACTCAAAAGTCTTCAATCTAAAGTGCTAATGAAAAATGGAACTCCATTTTTTGTCACTTCTATGGATCTCAGTAGAGCGTTTGACTTGGTTGATTGGCCAACTCTGTGGTCTTTACTGAGAGACTTGAATATGCCCAAACATCTTTTGGAAATAATTATAGAACTATACTCGGAGACAAAAATAAAAGTCAGGCTAAACTCAGAAGGTTGCCTTAGTTCAGAGATTAACATCCCCAATGGGCTTCGACAAGGCTGAATCCTAGCACCTACCCTGTTTAATTTATATGTCTGTAGAGCCAACAAAGCTTTAAAGAACAAAGGGTTGGTGGCGCGCAAACTTGGTAATAAAACAATTGAATGGCTAGCCTATGCCGATGATTTCTTGTTGCTGGACTGTACCAAAGTGGGTTTGCAAAGAATGATAAATGCATTTGTAATATTTGTGTCAGAACTACATTTAAAAATGTAAGCATGTAAGACTACCATCGTTTGCCTGGGGAATCCCCCCAAAAAATGTTTGGATTCACATGGCATTGCGAGGGAAAACGTATTAACTGCCAGAATGCATTTAAATATTTGGGATACTACTTTATAGGATCTGGCACCACAATTATAACAAAAACCCAATTGAGAACAAAGACAGAGATGGCCTTGCGACAAATGCGTAAATTGGAGATCAAATACTGCAAATTTACTATGGTGCCTTTGAGAACTTTCTATATCATGAAGGGAATTCCAAGGCTAATGTTTGGTATGGAGTTTTTTGACTTAGAAAACACTGTGAAGTCTCTAGAAAGTTTAATATGGAAGGGAATTTTGTTTTTTATACCCAAATGTGTACCGATGGAGATTATTAGATATGAGCTAGGTCTCCACTCCTTGAAATCGACCATTGTGTGGAAAAATATACTGCTATGGAGAAAATGTTTATTAAATCCTCCAGAAGTCCTCTTGCCAATTCGGGTGTTTCAACTGAAATGCTACTGTCTAATTCCCAGAAAGTAAAAAGAATTTTGAAAAGTGATGACTGGCAAGAGACTATACGAACAACTTCACAATCAAGAAATTTCAATCAGATATATTCATTCTGGAATTTTTTTCCAGCTATTGAGGTTTATCTGGAGAAATATCCTTGTCGAAGCCTACGTAACGTGTTTATGAGATTCAGGTTAAATGTTTTGGGAACTAATTATATTCTCAAAAGTTGGAACCTGATGACGGACACATGGGAATGGTGCAGATACTGTATGAACGAGGGTACTGAGGAAACTTTGCAGCATATTTTGCTAATCTGTCCGGCTTTTATTCAATAATGCATTTATATTTTGAACAATTTGAGGAGCATTTACATTGTGTAAATAGAGAATTATTGTGGTACCAAATGCGACATGGCTATAGTACTGCTTTAAGGATAAGGGTTACTGCATTTCTGAAAGATTTTTGTGACCTTTCCTAACGTTATTTGCCTGTGAACTACTTTGTATTAATTGAGTGAAACCATTTTCTTCAATCTTGGATTTGTTCAACAAGGACGTTTTAACTGGGGCTTGATTCTGCTGTTTCATTAATGGGTTATATCGACATTTCTTCTTTTCCAAATACTTTCAGATATGTTGGCTTTGTTTTGTTCTGAGGCGCCATAAGGTTTATGATCTAGGCTGTTACTGTTCGCTTTCTATTTTAGAAAAATTTAAGAAGTGTTTGTTAATAAGACTTGTTAGATCTAAGTGTTTTTTTGGTTTATGTTAAGTTTATATTTACTGCTTTTTTAATCTTGCAAATGTGTACTTTTATCTGATATAATGTTTTTGTAAAGGTTTAAATAAACCATAAACAATAAAAATAAATAAAAAAAAGAGGCCATAACGACGCTGACAAACCTGCACGTCAAGATGGAAGATGAGGTGGAACACATTGCTGATGATAGCTGGTTTGCATCAATCTTCTCATGGTTTCCACAATGGATGGTGAACATTTTCAAGTTCGTTGGAGCCCTGTTGGTGATGATCATATTTGGGTTCTGTGTGATCAAGATAATAATCACACAATGCAAGTAGACTGGGAAGAAAGCAGTAGGAATGAAGATAGTGATTGATATCAAATCAGCATTCGAACCTAAAAAGCCGACAGATGAAGAAATAATAGACTATGTAAAGGCCAGCATTCATGCACCTAACGGAACAAAGTTCCTGTATCTGAAGAACCACACAAAGTATGTGGGAAGATGGATCTATTGCAGTCCCAATGGACAATGCCGTCTAATGACCTGGAGTGTTGAGGAGCATGTCAACCCATCTGGAAGCCTGAAAGGAGTCATAAAGATATGGACTCCAAAGAAGCATTTCTTCAGACAAGGATGTCTTGATGTGAAGATTGATGAGAGAGTTGTCGATGAATCGCCCAGAGGGGGGAGTGTAGAGGAAGAGCCAAAAGCCTCTACCAGAAGCTCCACCCCCATTTTGCCTATATGTTGAGAACCAGAAAATGCAACACGTGAAGTACCAGTGAGGCTGCCTGTACCGCAAAGAGTTCTGGAAACAAGGTATCCATTGAGAAAACCCTATGTGCATTATCAAAGAAATTATGGTTTTCTGGACAGAGTCCCGGAAGAAGTGTGAAAACGGATGAGAAAGAAGACTGGTGACGTTGTGTGAGGCAGAACTGATGCACCCTGAAAAGATACACAAGACGAAAGAACATAGACATTCTATAAGATCTGAAAAAGAATTGTCAAAGATAAGCAACATTTCGGGTTCGAAAAGGAAGATGCTCGTGCAAAGAAGCATTGAAGAAAATGCAAAGTCATTTTACACTTGTACAGATGCTGTAATGCAAGTAGACAAAATAATCGTGAGGCTGGCTACGTTTTGAATAGATTGCGGCGATGCGCTGATGTATATACATAGGAAATGTGTAGAACCTGGATGTTCCACAATGCACTTTAGCAAGGCTTAAACCATGCGAATGGAAAGGGCTTGAGTGTGGCACAGTTGGAAAATAGCTGATGGCGAAGGAGAATTCAAGAAAGGCTTGGCTGGCCCAGCACCAAGAGTCTAGGCCACCGTGAGCCTGGTTGTCTGTCAAGTAGTTACATGAATGTGAGAAAGAAACAAACTTCCTTTTGAAGCAGAATGAAAAAACAGGGTGAAAAAACACTGATGCGTCAAAAGTCCATCATTTAATAGTATTATATGCAGCAAAGAGCACGAAAATGTTGTCTCCAGTCACATGGTCACATGAAAATAGACTTTGGGTCGAGCTACACTGAAACCAGAAGATAAGACCATGCCACACTCCCTTTTATTCTCAATCACAGAGAGCTTCTGCAAGGCCAAGTTCAAAGCCTTAATTGAATAACAGACTGCAAGAGTGATGATAGATGTTGGGCTAATTGGGTGGGGAGGCGTGAACAGGCCGTCCCTCCCAGCACCAGGTGTAGCGGCCTGCGCACTACTAGCATGTGGAATATTCCAGAAGGGTACAAGCGTGCCAACCAATTGTAGTGAGCCACATAACAGAGAGCCCTATAGTTTGTATAACAAATGAATCGTTGTGTATTTTATGATGATGAAGATGACTTGCCCTAGAGGAGGGTTTAGTTGTCCACCTGATATTAGAGACCCAATCACAACGCCAGCTAGTATGGAATGTATACTTATATGTTTCCTGTACGCCTATCACATCCCCAAGTAGGTTTTTGTAGTTTGCCACATAGTGTGACGTCAATGATGATGAATTTTGACTATAAAAGTTGTTTTTTATGAAATTCATCGAGATTGTGCTTTGCGACATCCGTTGATGTCCGTTGTAACTCCCTGTTTTAGAGAATTGCAAATAAAACAGCACTGAGTTTTGCCAACTGGGTCGGTTTGCTTATTGATGTATGAGTAAATTCGACATCACCATCCACCTGTAAGTATTGCTACCTCATTTTAAAGAGCCCAGGTCTACGGGTTCATCACTGATGAATTGTGCACGTTGTCAGTAAATGCATTGTGGGAACACCTCGTGTAGAAATGTCAGTGGCTTTCAGAGATATCAAGATTCCTAACACGAGTGAGATCTCGCTTTCACCCTGAGCTTCGATATAAGGGCATAGTGCCGACACCTTCTGTGTTATATGAGTGAGGGGCTAATATAAAGGCCCATGTGCCTTCGCGGGTTCACATCATCCAGTCGAGCAAACTTCAAATGGTGCCTTGAGATAAATCCTAGTTATTGGTTAGCAACTTAGTGAAAGGCAGAGGCAGCATGCACCCTTAGTCGCAGAAATGGCGAATACCCAGGTGTTGTTAATCAATGCTCATAGCCTGTGCCTACTGTTAATGGCTTGGAAGCCTACTTAATTTCTGCAACAAAGCCAGGGCGTTAATAAGGCCCGGGGGGGTATTACCACACCAGTATATTCGACTAGCCATTGTCCAGATGCAGAAACAGGAGTGCAGGCTCCAAAAGTCACAGTTTCAGAGAATGCGCAGCTGATGCAAGAAACAGGAAAAACAACCTAAGATGCCTGCCAAAAGAAAAAAACAACCTAAGATGGCTGCCACAAGAAATGGATGTTAAGGTTGAGTCCGTAAAGACGGAGCCCTTCTTCCTTTTCCATGGCCGTGGATGAGGTAGGGAAGAGAGGATCAGCCAGAGGGGCACACAGAATGAGGGGCCAATGTGGGAGGTTTGGGCAGTGAGGCTAGTGGCCACCAAAGGTGGCTGGGGCTGATTAGCATTAATTGTTTGCATTCCGAGCCATCTGATTGACTGCAAAGCACCTTCCAGTCACTGATCACAATTCAATGATCCAATCAAATCTCACTCATCCTGGATCCTTACTCATTCATCTGCAGCGATGGGTTGATTGGTATGCCTGTCTTAGGGAAGACGTAGTGGCATGGGTTGATTGGTCCTCTTGTCTTTGGGAAGCTGTAGTGGGATGGGTTGACCAGTACTCTTGTCTTTGGGAAGCTGTAGTGGGATGGGTTGACCAGTACTCTTGTCTTTAGGAAGCCTTGGTGAGATGGATTGATCGGTACTCTTGTCTTTTGGAAGCCGCAGTAGGATGGATTGATCGGTACTCTTGTCTTTGGGAAGCTGTAGTGGGATGGGTTGATCGGTACTCTTGTCTTTGGAAAGCTGTAGTGGGATGGGTTGATCAGTACACATGTCTTTGGGTAACCTTAGTGGGATGGGTTGATCAGTACTCTTGTCTTTAGGAAGCTGTAGTGGGATGGGTTGATCAGTACACTTGTCTTTGGAAAACAATAGTGGTATGGGTTGATCAGTACACTTGTCTTTAGGAAGCCTTAGTGGGATGGGTTGATCGGTACTCTTGTCTTTAGGAAGCCTTAGTGGGATGGGTTGATCGGTGCACTTGTCTTTAGGAAGCCTTAGTGGGATGGATTGATCGGTACCCTTGTCTTTGGGAAGCTCTAGTGGGATGGGTTGATCTGTACTCTTGTCTTTGGGAAACCGTATTGGGATAGGTTGATCAGTACTCTTGTCTTTGAGAAGCTGTAGTGGGATGGGTTGATCAGTACAATTGTCTTTGGGAAACCGTATTGGGATAGGTTGATCAGTACTCTTGTCTTTGGGAAGCTGTAGTGGGATGGGTTGATCAGTACTCTTGTCTTTAGGAAGCCGAAGTGGGATGGATTGATCGGTACTCTTGTCTTTAGGAATCCGAAGTGGGATGGATTGATCAGTACCCTTGTGTTAGGGAGAATTCTCATTTATGGCTAATTTCCCTCACCTGGTGAGTCCCCCAGCAGCTTTGCTGGACTTCTGGAGTTTATTTTTTTTCCACTTGGTAAGAGTGAGAGCTTTTCCCCCACTCTTACCTGGGTTTTGCTATGTGTTTCTACCTGTTTTTGTGATTGTGGACTCTGAAGTACACCACTTCAGTAGCCCCCTTCTTTTTGTGTGTCACACAGCACCTTCAGTGCCGTGGCACATGGTTGTCTTTGAGACTTCCCTCAACTCCATTTCTGAGGCGACTACTGTCACCCAGAAAAGGGTAAAGTTACCATTAACTTTACTTAGTCAATCTACCACAGATCCAGTACACCCCATCTTCCATGGAGTACTGGA
Source organism: Ambystoma mexicanum (assembly GCF_040938575.1). Classification (NCBI taxonomy): domain Eukaryota; kingdom Metazoa; phylum Chordata; class Amphibia; order Caudata; family Ambystomatidae; genus Ambystoma; species Ambystoma mexicanum. Next base: position 10,341,607 of record NC_090925.1, read on the forward strand.
AAGGGTTAACTCGTATCCCTTTTTATCTGTACCTCCTAGAGCATTGTTTCGCTCCTTTAACATTTAGACTTGGCTGGTGGCAGTGGTATCTACCCTAACTTTCTACCGCGATTATATTAGATAAACGTGGTACTGTTCTTGCCTATTATATTAGCCTCGAACATAAACCCGCTTGACCAAATCGTCTTTCTCTTGGCTCTGGTTGGGTTTATTCGCCATTTCTTTTTGTTAAAGTCCTTCTTGTGTTTTACTTTGCGTGGCAAACTAGGTTTGCCTTCTTTGTTCACTGTCTTTTGGCGGGCTTCTGCCCAGAAGCCCTCCTCAAGGTGCCTGGGTGTCTAGGTGGGCTGAATGTGCGGGAGGGGTGTAGTCACCCTCGACACAGGGTATCCTAGGAAATCCAAGTCACACTTTGTCATGTAGGGTAGTTGTCTGGGATGCCAGGGTAGTTGTCTGGGATGGACAACCTCCCTGCTGGGTGATTGACAGCCAGGGTGCCTGAATGGGGGTTTTTCGCGTAAAAGGCAGGTCTCTTGGGCTAGAAGTCAGAGAGTCACCACTGGAACTACAAGGAACTGAAGAGAAGCAGAGAGAACGACGGCTGCTACACTTACCCCGTCCCGGTGAAGCCCTGCTACAGCCCTGAGCTATCTGCCCTTCAACGACTCAGAGAAGATCCAGTCCGGAGTCTTCTTCCCTTGAGCTTGGTGGGGATAACCAGCTCATCTTCTACAGCCAGGGGATCCTCTTCCGTGGTCGAAATCGCTGCACACTGCTGTAGTGGTCCGGATAGCCACCTGAAGAGCCTCTCCTGTTTTTAAGGAGCGCACCTTTTATTCCGTGTTGCTGCTGCTGGCCTCAGTGTGTGGTGCAGACCCCCTTCACATGTCCTCCTTCCCGACAAAGCTCCAGGAATCGTGGGTCTGCGGGAAACCAACAGGAACAACTGCCAGGGCACCAGCTGCACCATTGGAACAAGGTACTGTGTTCTGTTGAGGAAACTGGGTGAATCCCTTTTTCCTTCATTTCCAAGGCTTGCCCTTGTCTTCCCTCCTTCTTATAACTTTTGCTTCCGAACATTGACAATATCAAAGTGCTTTTGGCTACGTTGAATCGTGAACTGTCGGACCGTGTGATCTTCGGCAACTGGCACCGGTGTCTTTCGACCCTGGCTCCGGCCCTTTGACTTTTGAACTCCTGTCTCCGAGTGTTTCTCGATTCTGTCTGCCTAATCAAAATATTGCCTGTGATTTTTGCCTCCAACTCCCTCTTGGTATCTCAGGTGCTAAATGTGTTTTTGCCCCGGTAGCATTTCATGTCACGGATACGCGTTTGTTTAGTAGACCGAACTGTCAAAAAGTGATCGCAATCGTATTCGCGGTAACGTGTTTTTGTGCCTAACACCGGTTCATTCCAACACAGGTTACTTACCTTGAGACTTACTGTACAAAGTGAATTGGTTAGTTGTAGTATAGTTATTGTGCGGTTTTTATTGAAGTTTAATAGAAGTGTTGTGTTTATAACAAATGGTTTAAAAATAAATGTACTTATATTTTTCTACCTGAAACCTGGAGTCAGTGTTTTCTTGAGTCACAGTAATTGTGGTCCCTTTGTGTAATCTCTGCTACTGCTCATATACTCTTGAGATAAGCCTGGCTGCTCCGCCACTGCTACCACTCTGACATAGTAGTACAGGCTTGTACCAAAGGTAAAACTTGTATCACCACCTGTAGTCTTAATTGTGCGTAGTGGTCCCTAAGGGCACTGCACAGGATTCTGCCTAACACCTTGTCTTTGGGAAGCTCTAGTGGGATGGGTTGATCCGTACCCTTGTCCTAGAGAAGCCGTACTGGGACAGGTCAATCAGTATTCTTGTCTTTGCTGGCCAGATGCCAGTTTCTCAACGCGGGGCAATACTGCAGGAATGTGGCTCTGATGCAAGTGGAATTTTAGATTGCATTTTCACTGGGCAAAATATTGCCCGGGTCATCCATATATGTTTTAATCCAAGTATGCAATAGATCAATTATTTCACTGGTGCAGGTGGCGGGAAAATGTGCACAGCATGTATGCCAAATGCACAAAGACCTATGCACGTGTCTATCAGATGTAAAACATGAATACCTATTCATGTGTCTATCAGATGCAGTAAATGAAGACCCATGCACAGGACTAACAGATGTAAAAATGAAGACCTGTGCACGAAATGAAGATCTATGCGCACGTCTATCAGATGCAGTAAATGAAGATCTATGCAAGTCTATGAAAACCTATGCGCACGTCTATCAGATGCAATAAATGACGACCTATGCACGAAATGAAGACCTATGCACACGTCTATAAGATGCAATAAAAGAAGACCTATGAACGTCTATCAGATGCAGTAAATGAAGACCTATGCACGAAATGAAGACCTATTCACATGTCTATCAGATGCAGTAAATGAAGACCTATGCAAAGGTCAATCAGGTGTAGGAAATGAAGACCTAGGCACACGTCTCAGATGGAGTAAATGAATAGCTATGCACAGGTCTATCAGATGCAGTAAATGAAGACCTGTGCACATGTCTATCAGATGCAGTAAATGAAGACCTATGCACACGTCTATCAGATGTAGTAAATGAAGACCTATGCACGTCTATCAGATGCAGTAAATGAAGACGTATGCACGTCTATCAGATGCAGCAAATGAAGACCTGTGGAAACATCTATCAGATGAAGTAAATGAAGACCTATGCACACGTCTCAGATGGAATAAATGAATACCTATGCACAGGTCTATCAGATGCAGTAAATGAAGACCTGTGCACATGCCTATCAGATGCAGTAAATGAAGACCTATGCACACGTCTATCAGATGTAGTAAATGAAGACCTATGCACAGGTCTATCAGATGTAGTAATTGAAAACCTATGCACATGTCTCTCAGACGCAGTAAATGAAGACCTATGCAAAGGTCAATCAGGTGTAGGAAATGAAGACCTATGCAAACGTCTATCAGATGCAGTAAATGAAGACCTATGCACGTTTACCAGATACAGTAAATGAAGACCTATGTGCATGTCTATCAGATGCAGTAAATGAAGACCTATGCACACGTCTATCAGATGCAATAAAAGAAGACCTATGCACATCTCTCAGATGCAGTAAATGAAGACCTATGCACGTCTATGAAAACCTATGCACACGTCTATCAGATGCAATAAATTAAGACATATGCACGAAATGAAGACCTATGCATGTCTATCAGATGCAGCAAATGAAGACCTGTGCAAACGTCTATAAGATGAAGTAAATGAAGACCTATGCACATGTCGCAGATGGAGTAAATGAATGCCTATGCACAGGTCTATCAGATGCAGTAAATGAAGACCTATGCACACGTCTATCAGATGTAGCAAATGAAGGCCTATACACACGTCTATCAGATGTAGTAAATGAAGACCTATACACACGTCTATCAGATGTAGTAAATGAAGACCTATGCACGTCTATCAGATGCACTAAATGAAGACCTATACACAGGTCTATCAGATGTAGTAATTGAAGACCTATGCAAACGTCTATCAGATGCACTAAATGAAGACCTACGCATATGTCTATCAGATACATTAAATGAAGACCTATGCACGTTTATCAGGTACAGTAAATGAAGACCTATGTGCATGTCTATCAGATGCAGTTAATGAAGACCTATGCACACGTCTATCAGATGCAATAAAAGAAGACCTATGCACGTCTATCAGATGTAGTAATTGGAGACCTATGCATGTCAATCAGATACAGTAAATGAAGACATATGCACACGTCTATCAGATGCAATAAAAGGAAACCTATGCATATCTCTCAGATGCAGTAAATGAAGACCTATGCACGAAATGAAGACCTATTCACATGTCTATCAGATGCAGTAAATGAAGACCTATGCACGAAATGAAGACCTATGCACGTCTATCAGATGCAGCAAATGAACACCTGTGCAAACGTCTATAAGATGAAGAAAATGAAGACCTATGCACACGTCACAGATGGAGTAAATGAATGCCTATTCACAGGTCTATCACATGCACTAAATGAAGACCTGTGCACATGTCTATCAGATGCAGTAAATGAAGACCTATACACGTCTATCAGATGCACTAATTGAAGACCTATGCAAACGTCTATCAGATGCACTAAATGAAGACCTACGCATATGTCTATCAGATACATTAAATGAAGACATATGCACAGGTCAATCAGATGTAGGAAATGAAGACCTATGCAAATGTCTATCAGATGCAGCAAATGAAGACCTGTGTGCATGTCTATCAGATGCAGTAAGTGAAGACCTATGCACGTCTATCAGATGTAGTAAAGGAAGACCTATGCACGTGTCTATCAGATGCAGTAAATGAAGACATATGCACGTCTATCAGATGCAGTAAATGAAGACCTATGCACGTCTATCTAATGCAGTAAATGAAGACCTATGCACACATCTATCAGATGCAGCAAATGAAGACCTATGCACGTCTATCAGATGCAGTAAATGAAGACCAATGCACATGTCTATCAGATGCAATAAAAGAAGACCTATGCACATCTCTCAGATGCAGTAAATGAAGACCTATGCACAAAATGAAGACCTATTCACATGTCTATCAGATGCAGTAAATGAAGACCTATGCACGTCTATGAAAACCTATGCACACGTCTATCAGATGCAATAAATGAAGACCTATGTATGAAATGAGGACCTATGAACATGTCTATCAGATGCAATCAAATAAGACCTATGCACGTCTATCAGAGGCAGTAAATGGAGACCAATGTACACATCTATCAAATGCAGTAAATGAAGTCATATGCGCGTCTATCCAATGCAGTAAATGAAGATCCATGCACTTCTATCTAATGCAGTAAATGAAGACCTATGCACGTCTATCAGATGTAGTAAATGAAGACCTATGCACATCTATCAGATGCAGTAAATGAAGAAATATGCACGTTTATCAGGTACAGTAAATGAAGACCTATGTGCATGTCTATCAGATGCAGTAAATGAAGACCTATGCACACGTCTATCAGATGCAATAAAAGAAGACCTATGCACGTCTATCAGATGTAGTAATTGAAGATCTATGCACGTCTATCAGATGTAGTAAATGAAGACATATGCACACATCTATCAAATGCAGTAAATGAAGTCATATGCGCGTCTATCCAATGCAGTAAATGAAGATCCATGCACTTCTATCTAATGCAGTAAATGAAGACCTATGCACGTCTATCAGATGTAGTAAATGAAGACCTATGCACATCTATCAGATGCAGTAAATGAAGAAATATGCACGTTTATCAGGTACAGTAAATGAAGACCTATGTGCATGTCTATCAGATGCAGTAAATGAAGACCTATGCACACGTCTATCAGATGCAATAAAAGAAGACCTATGCACGTCTATCAGATGTAGTAATTGGAGACCTTTGCATGTCGATCAGATACAGTAATGAAGACATATGCACACGTCTATCAGATGCAATAAAAGGAGACCTATGCATATGTCTCAGATGCAGTAAATGAAGACCTATGCACGAAATGAAGACCTATTCACATGTCTATCAGATGCAGTAAATGAAGTCTATGCACGTCTATGAAAACCTATGCACACGTCTATCAGATGCAATAAATGAAGATCTATGCATGAAATGAAGACCTATGCACGTCGCAGATGGAGTAAATGAATGCCTATGCACAGGTCTATCACATGCACTAAATGAAGACCTGTGCACATGTCTATCAGAAGCAGTAAATGAAGACCTATGCACATGTCTATCAGATGTAGTAATTGAAGACCTATGCAAACGTCTATCAGATGCACTAAATGAAGACCTATGCATATGTCTATCAGATACATTAAATGAAGTCATATGCACAGGTCAATCAGATGTAGGAAATGAAGACCTATGCACGTCTATCAGATGCAGTAAATGAAGAAATATGCACGTTTATCAGGTACAGTAAATGAAGACCTATGTGCATGTCTATCAGATGCAATAAATGAAGACCTATACACGTCTATCAGATGTAGTAATTGAAGACCTATGCAAACGTCTATCAGATTAACTAAATGAAGACCTATGCATATGTCGATCAGATACAGTAATGAAGACATACGCACACGTCTATCAGATGCAATAAAAGGAGACCTATGCATATCTCTCAGATGCAGTAAATGAAGACCTATGCACGAAATGAAGACCTATTCACATGTCTATCAGATGCAGTAAATGAAGTCCTATGCACGTCTATGAAAACCTATGCACACGTCTATCAGATGCAATAAATGAAGACCTATGCACGAAATGAAGACCTATGCACGTCGCAGATGGAGTAAATGAATGCCTATGCACAGGTCTATCACATGCACTAAATGAAGACCTGTGCACATGTCTATCAGATGCAGTAAATGAAGACCTATGCACAGGTCAATCAGATGTAGTAAATGAAGCCTATACACACGTCTATCAGATGCAGTAAATGAAGACCTATGCACGTCTATCAGATGTAGTAATTGAAGACCTATGCATATGTCTATCAGATACATTAAATGAAGACATATGCACAGGTCAATCAGATGTAGGAAATGAAAACCTATGCAAACGTCTATCAGATGCAGTAAATAAAGGCCTATGCATGTTTATCAGATACAGTAAATGAAGACCTCTGTGCATGTCTATCAGATGCAGTAAGTGAAGACCTATGCACACATCGATCAGATACAGCAAATGAAGACATATGCACACATCTATCAGATGTAGTAAATGAAGACCTATCCACGTCTATCAGATGCAGTAAAGGAAGACCTATGCACCTGTCTATCAGATGCAGTAAATGAAGACATATGCACGTCTATCAGATTCAGTAAATGAATACCTATGCATGTCTATCTGATGCAGTAAATGAAGACCTATGCACACATCTATCAGATGCAGCAAATGAAGACCTATGCACGTCTATCAGATGCAGTAAATGAAGACCTATGTGCATGTCTATCAGATGCAGTAAATGAAGACCTATGCACATGTCTGTCAGATGCAATAAAAGAAGATCTATGCACATCTCTCAGATGCAGTAAATGAAGACCTATGCATGAAATGAAGACCTATTCACATGTCTATCAGATGCAGTAAATGAAGACCTATGCACGTCTATGAAAACCTATGCACACGTCTATCAGATGCAATAAATGAAGACCTATGCTCGAAATGAGGACCTATGCAAATGTCTATCAGATGCAATCAAAGAAGACCTATGCACGTCTATCAGAGGCAGTAAATGGAGACCAATGTATATGTCTATCAGATGTAGTAAATGAAAACCTATGCACGTGCTTATCAGATGCAGTAAATGAAGACGTATGCGCATCTATCCAATGCAGTAAATGAAGACCTATGCACACATCTTTCAGATGCAGCAAATGAAGACCTAGGCATGTCTATCAGATGCAGTAAATGAAGACCTATGCACGTCTATCAGATGCAGTAAATGAAGAAATATGCATGTCTTTCAGATGCAGTAAATGAAGACCTGTGCACGTCTATCAGATGTAGCAAATGAAGACCTATGTACGTCTATCAGATGCAGTAAATGAAGACGTATGCGCATCTATCCAATGCAGTAAATGAAGACCTATGCACACATCTTTCAGATGCAGCAAATGAAGACCTAGGCACGTCTATCAGATGCAGTAAATGAAGACCTATGCACACATCTTTCAGATGCAGCAAATGAAGACCTAGGCATGTCTATCAGATGCAGTAAATGAAGAAATATGCATGTCTTTCAGATGCAGTAAATGACAACCTATCCACGTCTGTCAGATGGAGTAATTGGAGACCTATGCACGTTTATCAGATGTAGTAAATTAAGACCTATGCACGTCTATCATATGTTGTAAATGAAGACCTATGCACATCTATCAGATGCAGTAAAAGAAGACCTAGGCACGTCTATGAGATGTAGTAATTGGAGACCTATGCATGTCGATCAGATACAGTAAATGAAGACATATGCACACGTCTATCAGATGCAATAAAAGAAGACCTATGCATATCTGTCAGATGCAGTAAATGAAGACCTGTGCACGAAATGAAGACCTATTCACATGTCTATCAGATGCAGTAAATGAAGACCTATGCACGTCTATGAAAACCTATGCACACATCTATCAGATGCAATAAATGAAAACCTATGCATATGTCTATCAGATACATTAAATGAAGACCTATGCACAGGTCAGTCAGATGTAGGAAATGAAGACCTATGGAAACGTCTATCAGATGCAGTATATGAAGACTTGTGCACGTTTATCAGATACAGTAAATGAAGACCTGTGTGCATGTCTATCAGATGCAGTAAGTGAAGACCTAGGCACACGTCTACCAGATGCAATAAAAGAAGACCTATGCACGTCTATCAGATGCAGTAAATGAAGACCTATGCACACATCTGTCAGATGCAGCAATGAAGACCTAGGCACGTCTATCAGATGCAGTAAATGAAGACCTATGCACGTCTATCAGATGTAGTAAATGAAGACATATGAATGTCTATCTGATGCAGTAAATGAAGAAATATGCATGTCTTTCAGATGCAGTAAATGAAGACCTCTGCACGTCTATCAGATGCAGTAAATGAAGACCTATGCACATGTCTATCAGATGCAGTAGAAGACCTATGCACACATCTATCAGATGTAGCAAATGAAGACCTATCCACGTCTGTCAGATGGAGTAATTGGAAACCTATGCACGTTTATCAGATGTAGTAAATTAAGACCTATGCACATCTATCATATGTTGTAAATTAAGACCTATGCACTTCTATCAGATGTAGTAATTGGAGATCTATGCATGTCGATCAGATACAGTAAATGAAGACATATGCACACATTTATCAGATGCAATAAAAGAAGACCTATGCATATCTCTCAGATGCAGTAAATGAAGACCTATGCACAAAATGAAGACCTATTCACATGTCTATCAGATGCAGTAAATGAAGACCTATGAACGTCTATGAAAACCTATGCACACATCTATCAGATGCAATAAATGAAGACCTATGCACGAAATGAAGACCTATGCACATCTATCAGATGCAGCGTATGAAGACCTGTCCAAACGTCTATAAGATGAAGTAAATGAAGACCTATGCACACGTCGCAGATGCAGTAAATGAAAACCCATGCACGAGTCTATCAGATGTAGGAAATGAAGACCTATGGAAACGTCTATCAGAGGCAGTAAATGAAGACCTGTGTACGTTTATCAAATACAGTAAATGAAGACCTGTGTGCATGTCTATCAGATGCAGTAAGTGAAGACCTATGCACACGTCTATCAGATGCAATAAAAGAAGACCTATGCACGTCTATCAGATGTAGTAATTGGAGACCTATGCATGTCTATCAGGTACAGTGAATGAAGACATATGCACACACCTATCAGATGCAATAAAAGAAGACCTGTGCACGTCTCTCAGATTCAGTAAATGAAGACCTATGCATGAAATGAAGACCTATTCACATGTCTATCAGATGCAGTAAATGAAGACCTATGCACATCTATGAAAACCTATGCACACGTCTATCAGATGCAATAAATGAAGACCTATGCACGAAATGAGGACCTATGTACATGTCTATCAGATGCAATCAAAGAAGACCTATGCACGTCTAGCAGAGGCAGTAAATAGAGACCAATGTACATGTCAATCAGATGTAGTAAATGAAGACCTATGCACACATCTATCAGATGCAGTAAATGAAGACCTATGCACGTCTATCTAATGCAGTAAATGAAGACCTATGCACACATCTATCAGATGCAGCAAATGAAGACCTATGCAAGTCTATCAGATGCAGTAAATGAAGACCTATGCACGTCCATCAGAGTTAGTAAATGAAGACCTATGCACGTGTCTATCAGATGCAGTAAATGAAGACACATGGACATCTATCAGATGCAGTAAATGAAGACCTATGCATGTCTATCTAATGCAGTAAATGAAGACCTATGCACACATCTATCGGATGCAGAAATTGAAGACCTATGCACGTCTATCAGATGCACTAAATGAAGACCTATGCACGTCTATCAGATGCAGTAAATGAAGACCTATGCACGTCTATGAAAACCTATGCACACGTCTATAAGATGCAATAAATGAAGACCTATGCCCGAAATGAAGACCTATGCATGTCGCAGATGGAGAAAATTAATGCCTATGCACAGGTCTATCACATGCACTAAATGAAGACCTGTGCACATGTCTATCAGATGCAGTAAATGAAGACCTATGCACATGTCTATCAGATGTAGTAAATGAAGACCTATACACACGTCTATCAGATGTAGTAAATGAAGACCTATGCACGTCTATCAGATGCTCTAAATGAAGACCTATGCACAGGTCTATCAGATGTAGTAATTGAAGACCTATGCAAACCTCTATCAGATGCACTAAATGAAGACCTACGCATATGTCTATCAGATACATTAAATGAAGACATATGCACATGTCTATCAGATGTAGTAATTGTAGACCTATGCACATCTATCAGATGTAGTAATTGAAGACCTATGCAAACGTCTATCAGATGCACTAAATGAAGACCTACGCATATGTCTATCAGATGCAGTAAATGAAGACCTATGCACATGTCTATCAGATATAGTAATTGTAGACATATGCACATCTATCAGATGTAGTAAATGAAGACATATGCACGTCTATCAGATGTAGTAAATGAAGACCTATGCATGTCTATCAGATGTAGTAAATGAAGACCTATGCACATCTATCAGATGTAGTAAATGAAGACCTATGCATGTCTATCAGATGTAGTAAATGAAGACCTATGCATGTCTATCAGATGTAGTAAATGAAGACCTATGCGCGTCTATCAGATGTAGTAAATGAAGACCTATGCACCCGTCTATCAGATGTAGTAAATGAAGACCTATGCACACGTCTATCTGATGTAGTAAATGAAGACATATGGACGTCTATCAGATGTAGTAAATGAAGACCTATGCATGTCTATCAGATGTAGTAAATGAAGACCTATGCACGTCTATCAGATGTAGTAAATGAAGACCTATGCATGTCTATCAGATGTAGTAAATGAAGAGGTATGTACATGTCTATCATATGAGGTAATGAAGACCTATGCACAGGTCTATCAGATGCAGTGAATGTAGACCTATGTACATGTCTATCATATGAGTCAATGAAGACCTAGGCACACGTCTGTCAGATGTAGTGAATGAAGACCTATGCACGTCTATTAGATGTAGTAGATGAAGCCCTATGCACATCTATCAGATGCAGCAAACGAACATCTATGCACAGGTCTATCAGATGGATTCAATGAAGTCCTATGCACACATCTATCAGATACAGCAAATGAAGACCTATGCACATGTCTATCAGACGTAGTAATTGATGACATATGCACATGTCTATCAGATGTAGTAATTGAAGACCTATGCACGTCTATCAGATGTAGTAAATGAAGACCTATGCACATGTCTATCAGATGTAGTAATTGAAGATCTATGCACATCTATCAGATGTAGTAAATGAAGACCTATGCACGTCTATCAGATGCAGTAACGGAAGAGGTATGTACATGTCTATCATATGTGGTAATGAAGACATAGGCACACGTCTATCAGATGTAGTGAATGAAGACCTATGCACGTCTATCAGATGCAGTAAATGAAGACCTATGCACGTCTATCAGATGTAGTAAATGAGAACATATGCACTTCTATGAAAACCTATGCACACGTCTATCAGATGCAATAAATGAAGACCTATGCCCGAAATGAAGACCTATGCATGTTGCAGATGGAGTAAATGAATGCCTATGCACAGGTCTATCACATGCACTAAATGAAGACCTGTGCACATGTCTATCAGATGCAGTAAATGAAGACCTATGCACACGTCTATCAGATGTAGTAAATGAAGACCTATACACATGTCTATCAGATGTAGTAAATGAAGACCTATGCACGTCTATCAGATGCTCTAAATGAAGACCTATGCACAGGTCTATCAGATGTAGTAATTGAAGACCTATGCAAACGTCTATCAGATGCACTAAATGAAGACCTACGCATATGTCTATCAGATACATTAAATGAAGACATATGCACATGTCTATCAGATGTAGTAATTGTAGACCTATGCACATCTATCAGATGTAGCAATTGAAGACCCATGCAAACGTCTATCAGATGCACTAAATGAAGACCTACGCATATGTCTATCAGATGCAGTAAATGAAGACCTATGCACATGTCTATCAGATATAGTAATTGTAGACCTATGCACATCTATCAGATGTAGTAAATGAAGACATATGCTCGTCTATCAGATGTAGTAAATGAAGACCTATGCATGTCTATCAGATGTAGTAAATGAAGACCTCTGCACATCTATCAGATGTAGTAAATGAAGAAATATGCATGTCTATCAGATGTAGTAAATGAAGACCTATGCATGTCTATCAGATGTAGTAAATGAAGACCTATGCACGTCTATCAGATGTAGTAAATGAAGACCTATGGACACGTCTATCAGATGTAGTAAATGAAGACCTATGCACACGTTTATCAGATGTAGTAAATGAAGACATATGGACGTCTATCAGATGTAGTAAATGAAGACCTATGCATGTCTATCAGATGTAGTAAATGAAGACATATGGACGTCTATCAGATGTAGTAAATGAAGACATATGGATGTCTATCAGATGTAGTAAATGAAGACATATGGACGTCTATCAGATGTAGTAAATGAAGGCCTATGCATGTCTATCAGATGTAGTAAATGAAGACCTATGCACGTCTATCAGATGTAGTAAATGAAGACCTATGTATGTCTATCAGATGTAGTAAATGAAGAGGTATGTACATGTCTATCATATGAGTCAATGAAGACCTAGGCACACGTCTGTCAGATGTAGTGAATGAAGACCTATGCACGTCTATCAGATGTAGTAGATGAAGCCCTATGCACATCTATCAGATGCAGCAAACGAACATCTATGCACAGGTCTATCAGATGGATTCAATGAAGTCCTATGCACACATCTATCAGATACAGCAAATGAAGACCTATGCACATGTCTATCAGATGTAGTAAATGAAGACCTATGCACATGTCTATCAGATGTAGTAATTGAAGATCTATGCACGTCTATCAGATGTAGTAAATGAAGACCTATGCACATGTCTATCAGATGTAGTAATTTTAGACCTATGCATGTCTATCAGATGCAGTAACTGAAGAGGTATGTACATGTCTATCATATGTGGTAATGAAGACCTAGGCACACGTCTATCAGATGTAGTGAATGAAGACCTATGCACGTCTATCAGATGCAGTAAATGAAGACCTATGCACGTCTATCAGATGTAGTGAATGAAGACCTATGCACATCTATCAGATGTAGTGAATGAAGACCTATGCACGTCTATCAGATGTAGTAAATGAAGAGCTATGAATGTCTATCAGATGCAGTAACTATGTCTATGAGATGCAGTAAATGAAGACCTATGCACATGTCTATCAGATGCAGTAAATGAAGACCTATGCACATGTCTATCAGATGCAGTAGAAGACCTATGCACACGTCTATCAGATGCAATAAATGAAGACATATGCACGTCTATCAGATGTAGTAAATGAAGACCTATGCATGTCTATCAGATGTAGTAAATGAAGACCTATGCACGTCTATCAGATGTAGTAAATGAAGAACTATGAATGTCTATCAGATGCAGTAAATGAAGACCTATGCACGTCTATCAGATGTAGTAAATGAAGACCTATGCACATGTCTATCAGATGTAGTAAATGAAGACCTATGCGCACGTCTATCAGATGTAGTAAATGAAGACATATGCACGTCTATCAGATGTAGTAAATGAAGACCTATGCACATCTATCAGATGCAGTAAATGAAGACTTATGCACATGTCTATCAGATGCAGAAAATGAAGACCTATGCACAGGTCAATCAGATGTAGTAATTGAAAGCCTATGCACATGTCTATCAGAGGTAGTAATTGAAGACCTATGCACGTCTATCAGATGCAGTAAATGAACACCTATGCACACGTCAATCAAATGGAGAAAATGAAGACCTATGCACGTCTATCAGATGTAGTGAATGAAGACCTATGCACATCTATCAGATGTAGTGAATGAAGACCTATGCACATCTATGAGATGTAGTATATGAAGACCTATGCATGTCTATCAGATGCAATAAATGAAGACCTATGCACACGTCTATCAGATGCAGTAAATGAAGAGCTATGCATGTCTACCAGATGCAGTAAATGAAAAGCTATGCACATGTCTATCATATCTAGTAAATGAAGACCTATGCACACGTCTATCAGATGCAGTAAATAAAGAGCTATGCATGTCTACCAGATGCAGTAAATGAAAAGCTATGCACATGTCTATCATATCTAGTAAATGAAGACCTATGCACACGTCTATCAGATGCAGTAAATGAAGACATATGCACATCTATTAGATGTAGTAAATGAAGACTTATGCATGTTTACCATATGTAGTAAATGAAGAGCTATGCACAGGGCTATCAGATGCAGTAAATGAAGACCTATACACAGGTCTATCAGATGCAGTAAATGAAGACCTATACACAGGTCTATCAGATGCAGTAAATGAAGACCTATGCACACATCTATCAGATGCAGTAAATGAAGACCTATGCATGTCTATCAGATGTAGTGAATGAAGACCTACGCACATCTATCAGATGTAGTGAATGAAGACCTATGCACGTCTATCAGATGTAGTAAATGAAGAACTATGAATGTCTATCAGATGCAGTAACTGAAGACCTATGCATATGTCTATGAGATGTAGTAAATGAAGGCATATGCACAGGTCTATCAGATGTAGTATATGAAGACCTATGCATGTCTATCAGATGTAGTATATGAAGACCTATGCACACATCTATCAGATGCAGTAAATGAAGACCTATGCACATGTCTATCAGATGCAGTAGAAGACCTATGCACACGTCTATCAGATGCAATAAATGAAGACCTATGCACGTCTATCATATGTAGTAAATGAAGACCTATCCACACGTCTATCAGATGCAGTAAATGAAGACTTATGCACATGTCTATCAGATGCAGAAAATGAAGACCTATGCACACATCTATCACATGTAGCAAATGAAGACCTATGCACATCTATCAGATGCAGTAAATGAAGACTTATGCACATGTCTATCAGATGCAGAAAATGAAGACCTATGCACAGGTCAATCAGATGTAGTAATTGAAAGCCTATGCACATGTCTATCAGAGGTAGTAATTGAAGACCTATGCACGTCTATCAGATGCAGTAAATGAACACCTATGCACACGTCAATCAAATGGAGAAAATGAAGACCTATGCACGTCTATCAGATGTAGTGAATGAAGACCTATGCACATCTATCAGATGTAGTGAATGAAGACCTATGCACATCTATGAGATGTAGTATATGAAGACCTATGCATGTCTATCAGATGCAATAAATGAAGACATATGCACGTCTATCAGATGTAGTAAATGAAGACATATGCATGACTATCAGATGTAGTAAATGAAGACCTATGCATGTCTATCAGATGTAGTAAATGAAGACCTATGCATGTCTATCAGATGTAGTAAATGAAGACATATGCATGACTATCAGATGTAGTAAATGAAGACCTATGCATGTCTATCAGATGTAGTAAATGAAGACCTATGCACGTCTATCAGATGTAGTAAATGAAGACCTATGCACGTCTATCAGATGTAGTAAATGAAGAGCTATGCATGTCTACCAGATGCAGTAAATGAAAAGCTATGCACATGTCTATCATATCTAGTAAATGAAGACCTATGCACACGTCTATCAGATGCAGTAAATAAAGAGCTATGCATGTCTACCAGATGCAGTAAATGAAAAGCTATGCACATGTCTATCATATCTAGTAAATGAAGACCTATGCACACGTCTATCAGATGCAGTAAATGAAGACCTATGCACGTCTATCAGATGCTCTAAATGAAGACCTATGCACATGTCTATCAGATGCAGTAGAAGACCTATGCACACGTCTATCAGATGCAATAAATGAAGACCTATGCACGTCTATCATATGTAGTAAATGAAGACCTATCCACACGTCTATCAGATGCAGTAAATGAAGACTTATGCACATGTCTATCAGATGCAGAAAATGAAGACCTATGCACAGGTCAATCAGATGTAGTAATTGAAAGCCTATGCACATGTCTATCAGAGGTAGTAATTGAAGACCTATGCACGTCTATCAGATGCAGTAAATGAACACCTATGCACACGTCAATCAAATGGAGAAAATGAAGACCTATGCACGTCTATCAGATGTAGTGAATGAAGACCTATGCACATCTATCAGATGTAGTGAATGAAGACCTATGCACATCTATGAGATGTAGTATATGAAGACCTATGCATGTCTATCAGATGCAATAAATGAAGACATATGCACGTCTATCAGATGTAGTAAATGAAGACATATGCATGACTATCAGATGTAGTAAATGAAGACCTATGCATGTCTATCAGATGTAGTAAATGAAGACCTATGCATGTCTATCAGATGTAGTAAATGAAGACATATGCATGACTATCAGATGTAGTAAATGAAGACATATGCACATCTATTAGATGTAGTAAATGAAGACTTATGCATGTTTACCATATGTAGTAAATGAAGAGCTATGCATAGGGCTATCAGATGCAGTAAATGAAGACCTATACACAGGTCTATCAGATGTAGTAAATGAAGACCTATGCACACATCTATCAGATGCAGTAAATGAAGACCTATGCACAGGTCTATCAGATGCAGTAAATGAACACCTATGCACACGTCAATCAAATGGAGAAAATGAAGACCTATGCACGTCTATCAGATGTAGTGAATGAAGACCTATGCACATCTATCAGATGTAGTGAATGAAGACCTATGCACGTCTATCAGATGTAGTAAATGAAGAGCTATGAATGTCTATCAGATGCAGTAACTGAAGACCTATGCATATGTCTATGAGATGTAGTGAATGAAGACCTATGAATGTCTATCAGATGTAGTAAATGAAGACCTATGCACGTCTATCAGATGTAGTAAATTAAGACCTATGCACACGTCTATCAGATGCAGTAAATGAAGACCTATGCATGTCTATCAGATGTAGTAAATGAAGACCTATGCACACATCTATCAGATGTAGTGAATGAAGACATATGCATGTTTACCATATGTAGTAAACGAAGAGCTATGCACAGGGCTATCAGATGCAGTAAATGAAGACCTATACACAGGTCTATCAGATGTAGTAAATGAAGACCTATGCACAGGTCTATCAGATGTAGTAAATGAAGACCTATGCACACATCTATCAGATGCAGTAAATGAAGACCTATGCATGTCTTTCAGATGCAGAAAATGAAGACCTATACACAGGTCTATCAGATGTAGTAAATGAAGACTTATGCACAGGTCTATCAGATGCAGTAAATGAAGACCTATGCACACATCTATCAGAGGCAGTAAATGAAGACCTATGCACAGGTCTATCAGATGTAGTAAATGAAGACCTATGCACACATCTATCAGATGCAGTAAATGAAGACCTATGCATGTCTATCAGATGTAGTGAATGAAGACCTACGCACATCTATCAGATGTAGTGAATGAAGACCTATGCACGTCTATCAGATGTAGTAAATGAAGAACTATGAATGTCTATCAGATGCAGTAACTGAAGACCTATGCATATGTCTATGAGATGTAGTAAATGAAGGCCTATGCACAGGTCTATCAGATGTAGTATATGAAGACCTATGCATGTCTATCAGATGTAGTATATGAAGACCTATGCACACATCTATCAGATGCAGTAAATGAAGACCTATGCACATGTCTATCAGATGCAGTAGAAGACCTATGCACACGTCTATCAGATGCAATAAATGAAGACCTATGCACGTCTATCATATGTAGTAAATGAAGACCTATCCACACGTCTATCAGATGCAGTAAATGAAGACTTATGCACATGTCTATCAGATGCAGAAAATGAAGATCTATGCACGTCTATCATATCTAGTAAATGAAGACCTATGCACATCTATTAGATGTAGTAAATGAAGACTTATGCATGTTTACCATATGTAGTAAATGAAGAGCTATGCACAGGGCTATCAGATGCAGTAAATGAAGACCTATACACAGGTCTATCATATGTAGTAAATGAAGACCTATGCACAGGTCTATCAGATGCAGTAAATGAAGACCTATGCACACAACTATCAGATGCAGTAAATGAAGACCTATGCACGTCTATCAGATGTAGTGAATGAAGACCTACGCACGTCTATCAGATGTAGTAAATGAAGAACTATGAATGTCTATCAGATGCAGTAATTGAAGACCTATGCATATGTCTATGAGATGTAGTAAATGAAGACCTATGCATGTCTATCAGATGTAGTATATGAAGACCTATGCATGTCTATCAGATGCAGTAAATGAAGACCTATGCACACGTCTATCAGATGCAGTAAATGAAGACCTATGCACATGTCTATCAGATGCAGTAGAAGACCTATGCACATGTCTATCAGATGCAATAAATGAAGACCTATGCACGTCTATCAGATGTAGTAAATGAAAACCTATCCACACGTTTATCAGATGCAGTAAATGAAGACTTATGCACATGTCTATCAGATGCAGAAAATGAAGACCTATGCACAGGTCAATCAGATGCAGTAATTGAAAGCCTATGCAAATGTCTATCAGAGGTAGTAATTGAAGACCTATGCACGTCTATCAGATGCAGTAAATGAACACCTATTCACACGTCAATCAAATGGAGTAAATGAAGACCTATGCACCCGTCTATCAGATTCAGTAAATGAAGACTTATGCACAGGCCAATCAGATGTAGTAATTGAAGGCCTATGCACATGTGTTTCAGATGTAGTAATTGAAGACCTATGCACGTCTATCAGATGCAGTAAATGTAGAAGTATACTTGACTGAGTTTAAGTGTTGGTGCTCACCTCAATAATTGTTGCCCACTGCCTTTCTTCATAGGTGGGGACACTGGATGCCAACTATATGGTGCCCTGGTGTGATGCTGTCCTTTTCCTTGAAAGTGGATCCCAAGCATGGAAAGCACGGCGACGACACAGCGGTCAACAATATTAAGTTTTACTGTAGCAGCGGCATCATAATTGAAGGCAATGGTGGAAAGATGGGAACCTATGGACCGTGGAGCGCCTCCTGTGCGAAGGGGATCTGCGGCATTCAGACCCGGGTCGAAGGACCCCAATGGCTCGGCGATGACACAGCTCTGAATGACGCCCAGCTGTTATGCTGCAATGTCTGATGAGGGCTCTGTCACCCTCTTCCATTCAACATCCGTTAAATTTGACCGTTCCTCTTTAGTTTTGTGGAATTCATGTTTGCAATGAAATCATCCTCATTTAATAAGTGTCTCCAGTGTCCGCACTCGCCAGATTGTACCGACTGTAGGGGCATGTAGCAAAGGTCAGGGTGTGCAAGTGCTAGACAGAGCGCTATTTGTGAAATGCCTGAGATACCCAACTCTCTGGTGTCATGCAGGATGGCCACTCATGGCTGAATTAGTTTCTGCATCTCAGCTCTTGGTGAGGAGTGATCCGGGGTTTCATGTATGTATAGACCCATGTGCCCGCTTAGCTCTTAGGCTTCTTCAAAAAGTGGGGGTCCTGAGAGCTCAGCACAGAGGAGGGATCCGTCTATGAATAATCCTTATGTATCTGTTTGAGATCAATTGGAAGGAATTCCTTCGATTTGTATTTTCAGTCTGATTCAATCATTCCCCAATGTGACCAACAGGGACTCTGTTCATGGCTTAAGTGCTCTCATTTGCGTTCATTAAAGTGAATATCATAATAATAAAATATTAATAATTGTAATATATAAAACAATGTTGGCAAAACTTCAATAAAATTCCTACAAAGATTTGTGAAAAATTGACCAAAATGTTATTTCGACAATGCATTCATAGGGTCCATCTGGAATGTTTCACATTTGTGCTCAATGGACCCCAGCCGGCCCATAGGACTGGGGGTCTCCAAACAGCACTTTAAGATGAGTAGCAGCACCCTTGAGATAGATGGGGATGCAGATTCATACTCTTGCACCAAATCAATAATGACAACTCAATAGTTTGGCAAAGGGAGTCCGTTTAATAACAAGTACAAAAAACGGGGAGTTCAATGAATATCAGCCATCGCTCGATCTTCCTTCTCGCTTCAACTGCGATTAATTTCTGAAAAAACATACCATTTATACCAAAAACTCATCATCATCACTGACGTGTAACTCTTAAAACATAGCATACAACTCGATCGGCTCTAGGAAGGTAACTTTAATATAGGCACTATGGGCCTCATCACGAGTCTGGCGGTAACCCTTAAATTCGGCGGTAGTGCTATTACCGCCGCATTTAAGGGTCCACAAGATCATGGCTTTGGTGGATTTCCCCCCAGCTCTGAGCTGGGGGGAAATCTGCGGCAAAACTGCAGATTTTCGGCGCAATTACCGCCCGCCTGAAATCCGCGGGCGGTAATAGCGCAAATTTTCCCCATTGGGCCCAATGGGGAATGAGGAATTCCCGATGGGCCCAATGGGGAATGGGAAATAACCCTTCTGCCAAACCTGTGATCCAGCGTTAATAGCGCCGGGGGGTTTGGCGGTAGGGCTATTAGCGCTGGCGCTAATAGCGCCGCCGTTACCGCCCAACTCGTGATGAGGCCCTATATCTGCATATGGTAACGGGGAGAGGAAATTGGATAAACAATGTCAGGTGGGGCAACTAAGCCTTTCCTTCAAAATGGCTACTGTTAACGTCACTAGAAGTAGGATATCTCATTGGTTCTACTAACTATAGGACCCTAGATTACCCGGTCCACTATGATTGGGTTGGCATCAACCCCACTCATACTTTTCCACTTGCGCTTAGCAGCGTGCAGAATAGCCAGCCAGGTACAGGGAGTTCGTCTGCACCCCAGCCTTCCTCCAATTATTGTTACAATCAATCATCAGCTCTGTGGTCATGTGTCAATTATTTCCTTGCACTTTAGCCTTCAGTCTGCTTCTTGGTCTGGGAAAGTTAGGGTGTCTGAATATGGCAAAGGTCCATGCGTAGGTGTGAAAGTTTCATCCCTTCCTGCTCACCTGGTCACGTGATTCCGACACCGTGAAATCGGCCTTTCCTTCATGCAATTCCATGCATTTGATTTAATTCTGCCAGTCGTCTGCCATCTGTGGCTTATCTTAACCTTTCCGAACAGGATACTCTGTTCTTCTTTCTCTTTAATTGTATCCACTGTCGGCCTTGGTTCTTGGCATGGTTATCTTCATCTGAGTTTCTCTCCGTCTTTAATTCTCGATTTGTTTGCTGCGAAACTCTCCCCTTGAGACCTTTAGTAACCTTTGGTTGATCCTGCTCTTGTGAGTAGTGGAAGTATACTTATATAAAGTGCTTCTTTCAAGGTAGATATGTATAGGTGGCACTTTCCACAATCTACTTTTGCTACTAAGCATGAGAAAGCCTTACGATTCCTTGCTTGTTGCGGTTTCTTTGCATATGTACACGTTTTAACTAACTGAATATCTTCATCATGCATGTGGCGTATGTTTTTCACATCTTGACATCAATTGTTTTACTTTTAGGCTCAGGATGTTGCTTATCCATGGTAGTTCGCCTCTAGTTGTCATCCTTATCAGGTTGTTATATCTTCTATATATGAGTCAGTTTAGGTTCTCATGACGTCATCATTTGTCTTCCATCAGTATCTTCTTAGCTTCTTCGGGTATTACATTTTGACAGTCGTCATTCTGTCTCACTTGTCAATATGGTTTTCTCAATGGGTACCTTACTGTCCATGTGTCGGTACTTCAATAGGTGCTGTTATTCTGACAGGTACTGGACAGAGCCCAACTGCGGCTCTCTTCTGGTTTATTTGCTCATTATACATCACACATTTTGGCATGAATGTTCCTGGTACTTTAAAAGGGGCGGCAGGAGTGTGAATCATGCTTGGCACCTCCTCTACACTCCCCCCTCTGGGTGATTCATCGACCACTCTAACTTCTTCTTTTGTATCCACCTTTATCTCATCCTCTGGATCCAGACATACAGGTCTGAAGAAATATCTCCTTGCCGTCCATATCTTTATGACTACCTTCAAGCTTCCTGCTGTTCTTACATGCTCATCTTTATTCCAAGTCATTAGTTGACATTCTCCACTTGGATTGCAATAGATCCATCTTCCCACATAATTGCTGTGTTTCCTTGGATACCGAAACTTTGTTTCTTCGGTGTATAAATGCTGGATTTCACAACGTCTCTTATTTCTTCATCAGTTAGGTCCTTGGGCTTCCAACCTGACTCGACATTTATCATGATCTTCATTCCTATGGCCTTTTTCGCAGTTTTCTGGCACTGAGAGATTATTATCTTGATAACACAAAATCCAAGTAATATCATCACTAGCAGGGCTCCTAGGAATTTGAATGCATCTGCCATCCATTGTGGAACCCATGAGAATACTCATCCAAACCAACTGTCATCATCAACTTCGTCAACGTCATCTATCATCTGATTCTGTAGGTTTGTCAGCATACCTACAGCTTCTGTTAAAGTTCAATTTCCGTCATCGTGTGATGGTATAAATGTGCAGCATGATTCTCCAATTTTTGCACAAACACGTCCATCCATAGCTGTGATCATGTCAAGGACATATCTATTCTGGAGAGTCATTAGTCGAATCGCCCTTAACTCTTCCTTGATTGCATTTAATCCTTTTATGGTCGTGTTGATGGTTTGCAGTTACTCCCATTTGGTTATCTGTAACCATTTAGTATTTGCTCCAACCTGAACTCTTGGCATCAGAATTGTTGTGAACACTGATGAGGTTAGGCTGAACAACCTGTGTTCATATGGGATTGCATGAAAGGCTTCTTCTGATTTGGCAGAAAAGTAATTTTCTATCTTCATTCGGCTCATCAGTTCCATAGACCTCTTCTTTCTCAGGTGAGCATCTGCTTTCAGGAAACTGTCAATATTCAGATCACTTTTTGGAATCACCAAGGCTGGAACATGGACATTCACTAATGTGCATATACCTCCCCAATTCTTCAGTAGTCTGATATATGCTTTGGATCCACATGCCCAATAATGATCCATGATCACTGCAGTACCATGTACCATTCCTGGAGTGTCAAAGACTCGACCACAGTTCTGATTCTCTCCCATTTTCCTTGTACCATTATTCCTGAAGCAGAATTTTGGACTCTCCAATGGCATTATCTGCAAGGGTCCTCCTCTGTCCTCGACCCATGTCAATAGTTTAGCAAGCTTTGGCCATAATGGCTTGCATCCATTCTGTATTATGTCAATGGTAGACTTGTAATGACTGATGACCATCCATGCAGATCACTACTCCTTTCTCCCATCCTTCTGGTGAAAGCAATGTTCCCCAGATTTGCATGTGGCCTGGGTTCTTCCAACTTCGAGCTTCTTCTGGAGTTTTTCCTGCAACATTCAGTATTTGGTTTGTCTCTCTTTTGATCTCCGCTCCTTTAACTCCATGTTTCTCATATATGATCACAATGTTCTTTGTTTTGCTATTGTTTCTCATCTTTATGTCCTGGACATAATCATCTTCATTCGGATTGGTTACTTCAGTTGCCCATTTGAGTGAAGCATCACTTCCCATGAACTGCCCTCCGGTCTTTCACATTGCTATATGTGATAGGCAGTGTGCCGTCTGCACATCTATTTCCACAGCTACGAAGATTTTTGACTTCCCCACTCTGTACGGTAAAAGTTCACAAACAAAACATTCTTCCTCTGTAGTTTGTCTTCCAAATATGTTGATACCATATGTTATTTCCCAAGTGTGCTGTGCTGTCCAGGTAGTGGTTTAGTTCGTTATTGTCTTCTTGTGTGCTTCTTTTGATTCACGAGGTTTTCCTGTAGTTTGCTATAATCACATCCTTAAATGCCTCCATATAGCTTCTTCTTGCTGGAGGATTCTCAGGCATCTCCATCCATGGTCCAGGCATTTTCATCTGTACCATTTGAGAAGGAGAAAGTCTGGTAATTCTTTCCTTGTGCTCTTGTATATTTTTTGCTCTGGTTATGAATGTCCATATAGACTCTGCTATTGTTCCAGCATGTGGCTGTATTGCAGGACTCAAGCTTGACCCTTTCATCACTGGATTGGGTGTGCTTGTCAATGCTGTCTCTGTTTATCTATTCTCCAACTCCTTTTGTCCTTTAAGAGTTCAGCTTTCTCCATTTGTCTTTTGACTTTGCTTGGTGTGGAGCTTCTCATAGTTGGTTGTCCAACCTTCCCCCATTCTTTGGAATGTGGTTCTGCAGTTGTTGACACTAGACCAGGTGTATGTGCACTCATCATATGCGTATGTTTGTCTTTCATTAACCCCCTCTCATGCTTGCTCTGCTGACCCTGTCTTCTGCAGTTTAATTTATTTGTTAGCAAAAGTGTGTGGGTGTCATTGCTAATCACATCCATTTCAAGTCCACTCACCCCTTTACCAGACTTTCTAGGGACACGAATGACTGTAAGGTTTGGGCACCTTCGTGGGTTTCATGCGTACATCATTAGGTGGGTGCACTGGAATATGGACGCTGTATGCACCAATAAAAAATGCAGTTTGAATCGTCAGTGACAGTAACACAATACCGAATGCTATACATAGGTAGATGATTTTTCTGTAGGTCAATTTACAGCACTTATTTCTGGGCCAATGTGAGCATCTCTCCTCCTGAAGGATTACTATTATGGCTGCATTTCGATCATCGAAGGAAAAAAAAACCTCAATTTTTAAATCATTCTAGATAGTGTCATATCTGGGTTCTGCTGTCTCTTCTTGCAGGTCACAGATACTGGAACGATTATCCTCTCTGCATGAATAATAGATTGTCTCTTGCCTCTGGAAACAGTTCTCTCTTCCAGATACCAAAATGTCAAATAAGGTAATAAGTTCAGCAGGTCTTTAATGTTTGTGTTCAACATAAACAAGCTCCCAGTCAATGCCTCTTATCTGTTTCACTCCAGATGACATGTTGCTTCTCCTCCAGCAAAAGTGTATTTCTTGTCAACACGTCCACGATCTGTCCCTCATATGAAAGTTCACATTCTTCTCTGGTAATTCTGATGATGATTAGAAAGTTCGACCTGCATTATAATACCATGCAGGAGCATGCTCATCTGTGTAGAATTTGCTGGGTCTCTGATGAAAGTGAGGACGTCAACACCGGCAGGTCTCCCAACAAGCTCTGGAAAGTCCTCAATCAGGTGAAAAAACCCATTGCTTGCTAGTCTGCTATCTTCTTGTGACAGGGACATTTGTCTTATCCTCTCTGTACTCCGGAAGCAAAAGAAACTGCTCTGCAATCACGATGAGCAGCCTCTTCATTGTCTTTTCGTTTCAGGATCTTGAAGAAATTCTGTAATGTTTGTGAGCCTTCCCACCAACGACGGGTACAATCTCAATACTAACTCGAAATATATCAAAACTTCCTTAGTGATGTCACTACTGCATGACACCATAAATGAGTCCAAATAAGGCTTCTGTGTTAAAAGAGTCAGGATACTGTATTTTCTTCCAATTTATGTGTCCTCGATCAAAATTTGGCATATCCTTTTCTCATCAAGGCTTTATTGTACCTCAGTCCAAAGTTCAAAGTCACCAAGCTATGTTGTGGCTTATACGTGCAATTTTTCTTCTTCACCCTGCAACTAGGATGCACAGAGTGTCTGTGTTTATGTCCTTATCCCCTTGTTTTGCTCAGAGAAAATGTCCAAAATTAAGCCACAACTTTGCACAAACGTTCTTTGCCTTTGCTTTGCTGGTCATGCGTGCTTCTTCCTCATCATGGATCTCGTTTGCATGTGCTGTGGTTCTTCCCCATTGTCTGTAGTCTCTACGTGTTGGAGTGAGGGCAGAGGGTCTTCTGCGTTGTATGGCTTGATGTCACCCAAAAAGATCCAAGCTCTTCTTCCCTGTAACTTGACTGCAGAGGGAGTGACGTCCTCCACTCTAAAGTGACCGTTAAACCTTGGCTCGTTCCACTTCTTTCTCATGTGGTTTCTTACCAGGACCGTGTCCCCAGGGAACAATTGTGTTACACGTAAACCTTGAACTTGGTTTGTTGCAATATCTCCTTCTGTGCTCTGTGCTGCCCTGCACCCTTCTTGTCATCGCTGCAGCTGTCCTGAAATTACAGTAAGGCAAGTTGTCATTCAATTCAAGTAATTTTGCATTTCCAATCCTAAAACTTCCCCTGTTGGCTGAGCATCACATCTAGCTCTATCTCTGGGTGTCAGTGGGGTGTGCATCCTTCTGCCTGTCACGATTTCATTCGGCGTGAGATGGTGGTCAGACCCAGGCTGGTTTCTGAGTGCATACAGTGCCAGTGGAAGACAGTGTAGCCATCCCTTCTTTAGAGTAAGCTTCAACTTGGCTATCCTTTCCTTTAACAAGCTGTTGAGCTTCGAACATCCCATTCCCTTGAGGATGAAACGCTGATGAAAACGTGTGCTTTATACCAAGCAACAAGCTGATGTCACTAAGATGTCCTGCTCCAACATAACGGAAATTGTCTTGAAAATCCCTTCATCTGCTTCCCAAGACATGGGATACTGTTGTGCTTTTGGTAAAATTGCTCCTGGTTTCAATTTAATCTTCATTTCTCTGACCCCTTTCAACAAACCTACGTCATAAGGGCCTGTAGTCCATACTGAGACGGGCACTTTTGCCATGTCAACAAAATATTCAGGACGTTTTTGTACCAGCATCATTCTCTGGGGCACCTCTCTTTTGATCATTTTCACCCAATAAATGAGATTAACCTCAACTGTTGTTTTATCTATAGCTGTTTGCTCTTCAAACAGATCGTCATCAGTGACGTCAGTCAATCTGTATCCTTCCTCAATGGCGATTACTGTGCACCATTGTCTGCCTTTGTCATCACAACCATCGATCAATGCCACTTTTCCTCGCACTATGGCTGTGTGTATTGCCAAGAGAAACACTCATCCCTTTTCCTCGTGCACAGGTATTCTTGGCCTAAATAGAAACTCATCTGGGGTTCTCATTGGTTTGTCTGTAAGGCCTGGTAGCCATGACATTAATATGCGTGCTCCATACGCGAACATTTCTGGCTCCAATGGAGCTGCTCTCATAGCCATTTGTCCTGCGTATGCTCTCATCATTTTGCATACGTTCAAGTAATGCATTCCTGGAGTTGAACATATTATGCCCTTCTCCGTGAATGAGATTGTCATGTTTAACTTCGTCATTAGGTCTCGTCCCAATATATTTACTGGGGTTTGCCTTGAATACAGCAGTGGCACATTCATGTCACATTCTCCTATAGAAACTGGAAGTTATTTTGAAAAAGGAACACGACTTGCTGCTCCTGTGAAGCCCTGAGTATTTATGGCATCGCCGGATAAAGAGAACTTGCCTTCACGTATACACGAGCGTGTGGCACCCGTGTCAACTAAGAAAGAATACACCTTATCTCCCATGAAGACATCTACCCTTGGTTCCATGTGAGGGTTTGGTGTCACTGATGGGATAGAACACATCAGGTTTCCCAGTGAGCTGTCCTAATCCATACATAACTCAACTGTCCCATGTTGAGTGAATGGCCTTCCTCCATCACCAGTATCATTTCTTATTCCAGAATTCAGTACCTGCCCTGTACTTATTGTCTGTAACAGTTGCATCAGCGACTGCTGAGACTGTCCTTGCAGAAAATGTATCATATTCTGAGGTTGCAAATGTTGCTGTGCTCCTGGCACTTGCTGCTGCACTGTGTGATTTTGTGCAACTCCATTTCCACTCTGCTGTAAAAAAACAGGTGGCTTCACCAGCCCTACTCTTGTTCCTTGGTCATTTTTCACCATGCCCTGACTTCTGCATGTGCGTGCTAGATTCCCTGTCATCCCACACATCCATCATATTGCCAGTGGTCTGATTATTGCCGTTTGACATATACTGATTGCCATTTTGCATGTTTTGGAAACTTCCCTGATTATTTTGGAAACCTCCCTAATTACTCTGCCATCCTCTTCCTCGAAAGCCTCTCCCCCTTGGGTAAAACCTGTTATTGCCTTGATCCCCCCTCCCTTGATTTTTGGCTTGCTGCATGTTTGATCCATCTGTGTTAGTTATCATTGCCCCTTCAATGACATATTTTGACAATTTCTTTTGCACTAATTTTGCCTCTTCCTCTTTTCGTGCAGCCTTTTTTTGTGATTTTTCTCTTGCAGATGCCTGCAATAGTGCGCTATGGTCAACTGTATTTTGGACCACGGTTTGACCTCAATTCCTACCAATTTCTTGAGCTGCTTCTGTACTTGATCTGGCAGCCCTTGGCATAATATATGGTAAAACACGGGTATAGATTTCCGCCAAGATTCACGAGTTTCCAGGACCCAGGCATCTTGGAAATTCAGAATGTAAAGCAAAGGATCCTCTGACTCCTTCATTTTATGTGTAATTATAGCTCCCATGTCAGAAGTATCCGGGTATAGCAATCGTAAAGCTTTCCATACCGAAGTTCTGCAATTGTTAAATGGCGTTCCATCATGCGCAGTATTACCTGTAGTCACACCAGGGTAACCTGCACGTGTCCACACATCGTCAGCTGTATCACCAATTATGGAAATTAAAAGACCCTTAATATCTCTAATGGCTAACGTGTTCTCTCCTGTCATTTTTTCTAGCTCATGTATCCATTTTCCGGCTCCCGATGTCAACATAGGAAGCTTATTTTTCAGATTTTCCCGATCCATGTGTGGCCAGGGTATATATTGAGGCCTCGTTCCTCCTTTTTCGAGTAATGGGAATTGTGACACATGGCACTCCTTTTCCTCTCTCATAATTTTTCTATCCACTGCAGGGGTAATATTTCTGCATTGCCGTCTACCTGGCAATGTCCTTAATCTGCTCACATAGGTTGGTGGGGACACCCCCTCTGACCGTAAAATACCCCTTCATGTCAGTCTGATTGTGTGGCTGACTCTGATGTCTTAGGTACAGATCCACTAGAATCTGACCATCTTATTCCCTTTCCCCTAGAGAAGCATTTTTCACATCTTCTCTCATCTTCTCTTGCCGCACATTCCTCTCTTTCTGCGTCTGATATTGTCTGTGTCCAACTCGTACAACTCCTCTCATCTTCCTTGTTCCTGTTTAGCATCAACCTATCTGGGGACAGTTCTCTATTTCTGCTACTTCGGGAGGCATCCTCAGTGTCATACAATTGAGTGCTCTCCAGACGCTCGTCCTCTCCTTTCCCTTGGGGTATCTGTTCTAGCCCCATTTCATCATATATTCTATCGATCGTCTCTCCGATGCTTTTGGTGTCGAATTCATCTTCCATATTTGCCCAAGACGTGCCTGGTACTAAAGCGTACTCAGGAAATAATTATTCTATGTCTTCCCAGTCTACTACTGGATTGGGTTTTTTAAGATCCCGTGCTCTCTGTCTTCTTTTGTGCTCTATGTCGTCATCAAATTCTCTGCACTTTCTCGCTTCCTTTCTGAAGCTATCTTCTTCTTGTTTCCTCATATCTCTACGTTCATTCGTCCTTCGTATTTCCTCCTCCTGTTGTCTTTTTATTCTCTCCTCCCGTATTTTTGTTGTTCTTCTTCTAGTCTCCTTGGTTCCTGCCTGTCCTGATCATAGATGTTCTCTGCTTATGATCACGTTTTCTTTCTTGCTCCTCACGATATAGCTGCTCTCGTTTATGTCTATCCTTTTTCTTAGTTCCTTCATCTCTCAATCGGTTTTCTTTTTCCTTCTCTTTCCTTTTCACTTCATCTGGCTCTCCCTTTTGTCTCATGTCCTCAATGCTTTTACCATTGAGTTTCAATAAAATCTGACCTCCCATCCATTTGTTCTGTGTGAATGCCGTCTCATCAGTCCTGTCCTCATCTCCTTTCAATCTCTTTCGCTCTCTACCAGTATCTAGAGATGTATTTGCTTGTACTTGATCTCCTTTTTCTTTTTCTCATCTCTCCTTGTCCCTTGGGACTTTGGAGTTAACATCTCTGTCTCTGTCCTTCTCTGGGCTTTCATCAATACTTTGTGTAGGTGACTCATATGATGGGTTGCTATATCCCATGGCTGCTTTAAGTTCCCTCAATGGGTATAATACTTCAACTTTGCTAGCTTCGCTTTTTGTTTCAGACGGTGCTGGTGGCACTGAAGGCGTTTCACTGCCCACTGCGCATATGTTAAGTATCCAATCTACCGGAAGCTCCTCCTTCTTGTCCTCTTGGTACATCTTCCAAAGTTCTAAACTAGCTAGGCATTTATCTAACTTTTTTCCAGTATACGTGGCATGCAAATATGTCGTCATGTGTTGCAGGACCGTTTTAGATAGCGATCCACCTTGGGGCCATGGCATGAACATTTTAATTGCGGTTCCTTTAACCCATTCTGCACTGTACTGTTTAAACTTAGGTGCATGTTTTGGCAACTGTTTGCACAAGTGTACCAATGGGGTAACGTCTTCTGGGCTTACCCTGTTATATCCTCTCCTCATATAACACTTTGTTCTGCTTTTCGTTTCACAAACAAGATCAACAATATGAGCAAGCACCAATCGTCGCAAGCTCCAATCCCGTTTTTCACAAAATATTTTACTTTTACTTTTTCAAACAACAATCATCAATCCATGTCATGCAACATTTTGTCCATTCAATCGCACAATTTTCATGCAATTTCCTCCTAAAATGTTTTTACCTCGTGACATAAAAAAAAAAGAAAAACACATGACAGACACAACAGACTAGACAGACTCCAGCCGGCTACATAAATCTCATGCCATCTGCTTCCTCAGATGCATTTCTGCCTCTATCATTATTCCGACATGGAATGCAAACCCATTTCTTTCAGATCGCCTTTAATCGATTCCGGACTCCTATAGCATCCTATTAATTCAGGACTTTAAATGCAGGCTTCTTCTAGCACTATATTAAAACCTAGGTATCTGGGCGTATACGCCTCTCTCGGGTATCCTCCCGGTATCTCTCTCTCTATCGCTCGGCCTCCCTCGAGTCACAATTCTCCCCTTGTATATACTTTATAGTCATACTCTGACGTTAATGTTAATCCCTCCTCCCTCGGTTACCTTCCCTTTACTTGTTCTAAGGCATGCAACTTTTTGCCAAAGCATCTAGGGCCTCATTACACGGATGGCGGTAGGGATTTACCGGTACTGGTAAAATACCGGTACCGGTAAATCCCTACCGCCTTACTACGAGGTCCCTTTGCGGGTTGGGGGATTTAACGCCTGCTTTTTGCAGGTGTTAAAATCCAACCCGCTAAGGGACCTCGGAGCTAATTACGGCACCGCAAAATTGCGGTGCCGTAATTAGCGCCTTCCCCATTCCCATAGAGCCCTATGGGTCAGAAATGGGAATGGGGAAGGGCAATGGCGGAAGGGGGATTTACCGCCCCTCCAACCTTGGAATGGGGCGGTAAATCCTCTTTCCGCCAAGGCGGTGCCGGTATTTTACCGGCATGAGCCATGGCGCTAATAGCGCCATAGCTCACCGCCTACCGTGTAATGAGGCCCTTAGTCTTTTTCACTCACAGTTCGCATTTTTTTCCTCTGTGGGCTCTCGGGATCACCGCCTTCGTTACCGCCTCTACGTGCCATTCGTCCGATCACCTGCTCATAGAAGTGGGAAGGGGTTTATGGGAGAAAGCAAAGGTTCCTTCAGACCTAACCTGCGGGGTTTTTACTTAGACTAAACACTATCCACAGGGAGCTTCTCGTTCTACTCAGCCGGATGGCAAAGGACTCCTAATATTGCCGAGGGCCTATAGTTACTTATGTCGACAGCTAACGGGTGTCTTATCTAATCGATTCTAATCGAACTATCAATCTCTGCTACCAAGTGTGCTCAATGGACCCCAGCTGGTCCATAGGACTGGGGGTTTCCAAACATCACTTAAAGATGAGCAGCAGCACCCTCGAGATAGATGGGGATGCAGAGTCATACTCTTGCACCAAATCAATAATGACAACTCAATAGTTTGGCAAAGGGAGTCCGTTTAACGACAAGTACAAAAAACGGGGAGTTCAATGAATATCAGCAATTGCTCGATCTTCCTTCTTGCTTCAACTCCGATTAACTTCAGAAAAAACATAAAATTTATACCAAAAACTCATCATCACTGACGTGTAACTCTTAAAACTTAGCATGCAACTTGATTGGTTCTAGGAAGGTAACTTTAATATAGGTACTATATCTGTATATGGTAACAGGGAGAGGGGATTGGATAAACAATGTCAGGTGGGGCAACTAAGCCCTTCCTTTAAAATGGCTACTGTAAACGTCACTAAAAGTATGACGTCTCATTGGTTCTACTAACTATAGGACCCTAGATTACACAATCCACTATGATTGGGTTGGCATCAACCCCATTCTTACTTTTCCACTTGCGCTTAGCAGCATGCAGAATAGCCGGCCAGGTGATGGGAGTTCGTCTGCACCCCAGCCTTCCTCCAATTATTGTTACAATCCATCATCACCTCAGTGGTCAGGTGTCAATTATTTCCTTGCAGTTTAGCCTTGAGTATACTTCTTGGTCTGGGAAAGTTAAGGCGTCTGAATATGGCAAAGGTCCATGCATAGGTGTGAAAGTTTCATCCCATCCTGCTCGTCTGGTCATGTGATTCCAACACAGTGAAATCAGCCTTACCTTCATGCAATTTCATATATTTGATTTAATTCTGCCAGTCGTCTGCCATATGTGGCTTATCTTGACCTTTCCGAACAGGATACTCTGATCTTCTTTCTATTTAATTGTATCCACTGTCGGCCTATTCCAGCTGATACGACCTGGCTTCTTGGCATGGTTATCTTCGTCTGAGTTTTTCTGCGTCTTTAATTCTCCATTTGTTTGCTGCAAAACTCTCCTCTTGAGAACTTTAGTATCCTTTGGTTGATTCTGCTCTTGTGTGCAGTGGAAGTATACAGTGCTTCTTTCGAGGTAGATATGTGTAGGTGGCGCTTGCCGCAATCTACTTTTGCTACTAAGCATGAGCAAGCCTCACGATTCCTTGCTTCTTGTGGTTTCTTTGCATATGTACACGTTTAAACTAACTGAATATCTTCATCGTGCATGTGGCATACGTTCTTTACATCTTGACATCAATTTTTTCACTTTTAGGCTCAGGATGTCGCTTATCCATGGTAGTTTGTCTCTTGTTGTCATCCTTCTCAGGTCGTTATATCTTCTATATGTGAGTCAGTCTAGGTTCTCATGATGTCATCATTCGTCTTCCATCAGTAACTTCTTAGGTTCTTCAGGTATTACATTTTGTCGATATGGTTTTCTCAATGGGTACCTTACTGTCCACCTTTTCTTCAGTGTCGGTACTTCAATAGGTGCTGTAATTGTGATAGGTACTGGACAGAACCCAACTGCGGCACTTTGCTGGTTTATTTGCTTATTATATGTCACATATTTTGGCGTGAATGTTCCTGGTACTTCAAAAGAAGCGGCAGGAGTGTGAATCGTGCTTGGCACCTCCTCTACACGTTTATCACTGTCCTCTCACACAGCACACTGGTTTTGCGCAGGGATACAGTAATACACATACTCATTGCCTTAGAATGTGGTCAAGCTTTGATTAACGATTGGCTAATCTAATTGAGGCCTTGTCTTCCTCAGGACCTTCCAACCTAAGATTCAATGAGATCAGAATGGGTCCATCTCAGAGAGATGGCACAGGTATCATTCACTCAAGTTGCATGCAGCTCTGGGACTAGCAGAGATAATTCACAGACCATTGAGTGTTAGGTCTCTTAGCTTTAAGAAGGCCTTCGACTCCATGGAATAGAGTTGCATGTTTGTGGATTCTGGACCGCCATATTTGGGTTGTGTTGGGTGATGTTTATTTGTGAACCCCCTCTGGTTCGGGCAATGGTATATTCATTTTCCTTGAGTAGATTTGAAGGAACAGGGTGCACTAGAAAGTGTTTTCCATGTCCCCAGCTAGCGTGCATAGG
The DNA here is from genome assembly GCF_040938575.1 of Ambystoma mexicanum. Lineage (NCBI taxonomy): Eukaryota > Metazoa > Chordata > Amphibia > Caudata > Ambystomatidae > Ambystoma > Ambystoma mexicanum. The sequence continues at coordinate 10,375,876 of NC_090925.1, forward strand.
GCAGGAGGGGATTACACATCTCACACAATGCGAATGATCTTCTGATATTCTTGGTGAATCCTCAATTTAGGGCAGGAGGGGAGGTCTTTCACTGGCTTTGGGTAACGGAATTGCACATCTCACACTATGCAGAGGCTCTATTGATGTTCTTGGTGAATCCTTAATTTAGGGCAGGAGGGGAGGTCTTTCACTGGCTTTGGCAAACCGAATTACACATCTCACACAATGCGAATGATCTTCTGATATTCTTGGTGAATCCTCAATTTAGGGCAGGAGGGGAGGTCTTCCACTGGCTTTGGGGAACAGAATTTTACATCTCACACTATGTGGATTATGTTCTGATATGATTGGCAAATCCTCAATTTACAATGTTGAGAGCTGCAGAGATAATTGGAGAGTCAAAGACCTATTGGGTCGTCAAAAATTATCTGGAAAAATCAAGGCAGTTCCCTGAAAAGGGGGAAAGCTATCATAAACATGTACAGTCTTGCCGCAAGACCAATCCAGTTCTCGGGATCAAGCCGGCTGAATTTTTACACATCACACAATGGGAAAGAGTCCCCTGGAATGAATTGGGAGAGAGTGGCACTATAAAGCGTGGTGTTCTTCTCGATCCTTCTCGATGGAGGAAGGATTTCCAAACAGGTGAGGGGCAAAGCTGGAGATTGATGCTGCAAAAAAATGTGCCATGACAACACTATATAATTAGGTTTGGGAGGGTGGTCTCAGGCTTTCAAAACTCACTTACAGTATTTGGGCATCCCATTTCGGGGTGGAAATTTAGAAATGGGACAGACATTAAGGTATAATTTGCTTTAGGAGGATTAGGGATACGCCGGACACTCCATGCGGAGAAGCATGGAATCAGGGGAGGACCGGACAGGTATGGAGAGGTATATTTATTTATTTAAAAAAAAAAATATTTCATTGTTTGGCATTTATACAGCTCACCGAGCCCGTAGTCATCTGGGCTCTAACTTACAGTGAGGAGTAGGTACATTTGTTACATAGTACAAACAAGTAGAGAAAGCAAGTAAGTGTCTTTACAGTTGGACAGAGAGTAACACTTAACATATACAATTATGGCAGACAGACGTGCGCATGATAGGTGGTGAGGAGCTAGACGGGTTGTGTGACTGGTTGGCTTAGACTTTTGGTCAAGAGGTGTTTTTAAGTTGTTTCCTGAAGATCCAGAAAGAGTCTTGAGCTCTGAGTTTTGAGGGAAGTGAGTTCCAGAGTTTGCTGGCAAAGGTAGGGAAGCTGCAACCGCCCCCTTTTTGTAGCTTGAATCTGGGAGTGGCAAGGCGATGCTGATAGGTTGCTCATGTAGGTCTGGAGCATTGTGTCGGTGTGTAGCTGTTCGAGAGGTTGTCGGGTGCTATCTGATATAGACACTTGTGTGTTAGGGTGAGTGATTTGAACAGATTGTGTTCCTGTACTGGTAGCCAGTGTTGCTGTGTCCGATGGCTGAGATGCGCACCGATCTAGGGACGTTGAGAGCAGCTCTAAGGGCATTGTTTTGAAGGACTTGGAGCTTTCCGATGTGCTGATTTGAGGTTCCTGCATAGAGAGCGTTGCAGAAGTCAAGGCGCACGAGGACTAGGGTTCTGGCCAGGGTAAGGCAACTGTCAGAGGAGAGGAATTTTCTGCAGGCTCTAATGAGTGGGCCATCCAGTATTGGATAGCTCTGAAGATGAAGTTAATGATGGTTGTGTCTGTGTTGTGATCTCCTGCGATGGGTATGAGGACCTGCGTGTCATGTGCGTAATAAGTGTAGATGACACCCATGTCACCAAGGCGGTCAAACAGTGTCTTTGTGAATACGTTACATAGGGTGGGGGCAACACAGGACCCTTGTGGCACTCCACAGGTGATTGGAGAGGGAGGGTGCCTTGGCTTTGGGGGAGAAGACTCTCATGGATCTGTCGCTGAGGAAGGACTTTATCTAGAGAGTGATGTTAGGTGAAAAGTTAGCTGCTGATGAAAGGTGTTGAGAGAGAATGTTACGGTCCACGAGATCGAAAGCAGCAGAGAGGTCAAGGAGAAGAAGTACAACTAGTTTCCCATTGTCTCTCAGGTTGTCCATTTGGATTTTTAAGTCCAGGAGTGCTGTTTCCGTTCTGTGTCTGGACCGAAAACCATATTGACGTAACCATAGGATATTGTTAACTTCGAGGTAATTCTGTATCTGTAGATATGCTACACGATCAAGGAGTTTCGGGAGAAAAGGAACCATTGTAGTAGGGCGGTAGTTCATTGGAATGTTAGGGTCCAGGGTTTGTTTTTTTAGGAGGGGTAGCACACAGGATTTCTTTAAGTCGGAAGGGGCGCAGTTACATTTGAAGGAGGAATTGATCAGGTTGGTGATGAATGGGGCGAGTTGGGGAGCGCACTCTTTAATAACTGCTGGTGGGCATGGGTCACCTTGGCATCGAGAAGGTTTAAGGCCAAGGATGATTTGCAGCACTTCTGGGATGGAGACCTCTGTGAATTCAAAGGGTAGAAGCGCTTTAGGGAGACTGGTAGTGGTAGCAGGAGGTGTGACCTTATGAAGCTGGTCAAGGCTGTTTTTTTGGCTTCAATCGTAGTTTGTAGGTGGCTGATTGACATTGGAGACTCAACTTTGCGCGGAGGGGCATGGGAATGAGTAGGCTTGGTGTTAATATAACAAATGGGGTGCTGAAAACATTTCAGTCCCCAAGAGAGGATTGTATTCTGGGCATGGGGGATGTCTGTGAGTATACAGAACCAGGGTTTGCTTCGACCGGATAGCAATCACCATGTCAACACAATCAAACGCAACATTCTGGGTGGTTAAGCACAGGGCAGGCCATTCGCCATTCTCGTGGGCATCAGCAGCCTTTGCTATGACCCCATTGGATAAACTCAGACAAATATGAGTGGGCAGTGTAGAGGGAACATGGGCGAGGGGCTGGGGTCCCCAAAAGACATGATGGCAAACTGATGACTTCACCTGATTGACTGGAAGTATCTTCTGAGGGCATAGTACTCAAAGGAGAATCTCTTTAACTACTTGACTGCCGCCCTAGTGCTGTGCTCCAATCGCAGTGGGTGCAGCAAGGACAACCCCTTCATACATATTCTCTACTTTTACACATAAAAAAGACTTTAATCACATAAAGATACAACAATAAATTATAATTCTTCAACATGCAGTAATTTGGTGCTGTATTGTTGTAACATGTACCTCCAACAAAAACAGAAGAGACACCACAAATACATTCAACAATTTAGTCTTCACATGTTATACATGAGAAATTTTATGTGTACGTATATGTAGATAACAATTCTGTGTCCAACCCAAGCAATACCACATCAGCAAAACAGAGGTTTTCTTAATGAGATGCTCTCATATTGTCACCACACTGCGTGTTTTGGGACGCTCCGTCCTCTCATCAAGTGTAACTGTTATCTACTCCAACAATCTAATGAGAATATAGAAAAAAGTATAGCAATCAACTTGATATGTTATTACACATACCACTAACTCATAGCGGCAGCATAGATTGGGGTAGCCAGGCCCTTGGCAACAATGTGACTAAAATTGAAGGAAGCAGGGGTGGCATATACTTACGGTGGATAAAATTGAAGGAAACAGGGGTGGCATATATTTGCGGTGGATAAAATTGAAGGAAGCAGTGTTGGCATATACTTACGGTGGATACAATTGAATGAAGCAGGGTGGCATATACTTACGCTGGATAAAATTGAAGGAAGCAGGGGTGGCATATACTTACGGTGGATAAAATTGAAGGAAGCAGGGATGGCATATACTTACGGTGGATAAAATTGAAGGAAGCAGGGGTGGCATATACTTACAGTGGATAAAATTGAAGGAAGCAGGGATGGCATATACTTACGGTGGATGAAATTGAAGGAAACAGGGGTGGCATATACTTACGGTGGATAAAATTGAAGGAAGCAGGGGTGGCATATACTTACGGTGGATAAAATTGAAGGAAGCAGGGATGGCATATACTTACGGTGGATAAAATTGAAAGAAGCAGGGGTGGCATATACTTACGGTGGATAAAATTGAAGGAAGCAGGCGTGGCATATACTTACGGGGAATAAAATTGAAGGAAGCAGGGGTGGCATATACTTACGGTGGATAAAATTGAAGGAAGCAGGGATGGCATATACTTACGGTGGATAAAATTGAAGGAAGCAGGGGTGGCATATACTTACGGTGGATAAAATTGAAGGAAGCAGGCGTGGCATATACTTACGGGGAATAAAATTGAAGGAAGCAGGGGTGGCATATATTTACGGTGGATAAAATTGAAGGAAGCAGGGTTGGCATATATTTACGGTGGATAAAATTGAAGGAAGCAGGGTTGGCATATACTTACGGTGGATAAAATTGAAGGAAGCAGGGGTGGCATATACTTACGGGGAATAAAATTGAAGGAATCAGGGGTGGCATATACTTACGGTGGATAAAATTGAAGGAAGCAGGGTTGGCATATACTTACGGTGGATAAAATTGAAGGAAGCAGGGGTGGCATATACTTACGGTGGATAAAATTGAAGGAAGCAGGGTTGGCATATATTTACAGTGGAAGACAATAAAAGGTGAAATCTCCCATGGATGTGGGTTTCTGATGAAATAAGGAGCCAGTAGGACTAGACTCTTAATTTGTGCAGTTGACAATAATTTGTTATTAATATAGCGCTTACGCCTAAGCGCTATACACAGACATTATTAACTGCAATCATCATCTCAACCGAAGTTGGTACTTGTTTATCGACTTCGGAAAGGATGGGAGGCTGAGTTGGCCTTACTGTGATTTGAACCTGTGACCTGCAGATTACACATAGATCACAGTAGGGAGTGCTCAACCCACTAAGCTATCTTAGCACCTTCTAAGACCTGCAGGTTTTTTGACCCTGTGGGCAATTTGTGAGGGCACTGGGGCTGATAGACATATCAAACTTTAGGAAACACTTAACCATTGACAATACCATGCCGGAGAGCGATGGTGCCTCAAGGCACTCAGAGGATGGCTTGACTTGGCTCTTGTCATGGGTACAGAGCGCAGATGGTGGTGCCAAGAGAGAAATGGGTGGCAGAAGTAGGCAAAGCTGTTGCTATTAAGGGCTATTCATGTATCACCTCCAGGACCAAGTAGAAGATTATAAGAGGATAATCTCAGGAAGCCCCCGGCACACCGAGGCAAGGGAGCACATGACTAACCATGGAGGGAGGCGGGGGGCGGTGGCATGCCTTCTGGACATGCTATGGGTATAATCAGCTGGGAAACAATGATCCGTAGACTTCATTTCATGTGATACATGTGAAAGCCGAAGCTCCTCTGCATATAATGGCAACAACCAATTCCACTCTGTTGGCTTCATTTATCATTATTGCCATCGCAGAAGAGTAAACACATTACAAATGAGAAGATGTAATGAAAGAAAACTATTCTGCACCACCCATCAGCCCCACCATTCCTACTGCGCAAGATGAGCAAACCACATGACAGACACAGCTCCACCGTACAAGGCACTCAAGAAGCCTGAGGTGAACCCTACAAGGTCGAATGAAGATTCATGCTACGGAGGAAATGATACCTCTGCATCACGACTGCCAGAGAAGCACCCTGCCACACACTCAGAGAACCTACGGTAGGCTCTGCAAGGTCGAACTAAGCCTCATCCCATGGAAGAAATTCTGCCTCTGCATCATGACTGCCAGAGAAGCACCCTGCCACACACTCAAGGAACCTACCTTAGGCTCTGCAAGGTCGAACTAAGCCTCATCCCATGGAAGAAATTCTGCCTCTGCATCATGACTGCCAGAGAAGCACCCTGCCACACACTCAAGGAACCTACGGTAGGCTCTGCAAGGTCGAACTAAGCCTCATCCTATGGAAGAAACCCTTCCTCTGCATTACGACTGCCAGAGAAGCACCCTGCCACACACTCAAGGAACCTACGTTAGGCTCTACAAGGTCGAACTAAGCCTCATCCCATGGAAGAAATTCTGCCTCTGCATCATGACTGCCAGAGAAGCACCCTGCCACACACTCAAGGAACCTACCGTAGGCTCTGCAAGGTCGAACTAAGCCTCATCCCATGGAAGAAACCCTGCCTCTGCATCACGACTTCCAGAGAAGCACCCTGCCACACACTCAAGGAACCTACGGTGGGCTCTGCAAGGTCAACCGAAGCCTCATCCCATGAAAGAAACCCTGACTCTGCATCACGAATGCCAGAGAAGCACCCTCCAGCACACTCAAGAAACCTACGGTGGGCTCTGCAAGGTCGACCGAAGCCTCATTCCATGGAAGAAACCCAGCCTCTGCATCACGAGTGCCAGAGAAGCACCCTGCCACACACTCAGAGAACCGACGGTGGGCTCTGCAAGGTCGACCGAAGCCTCATTACATGGAAGAAACCCAGCCTCTGCATCACGAGTGCCAGAGGAGCACCCTGCCACACACAGAGAACCTACGGTGGGCTCTGCAAGGTCGAACGAAGCCTCATCCCATGAAAGAAACCTGCCTCTGCATCACGACTGCCAGAGAAGCACTATACATTTTGAAGATTCCGTGGACCGCCTTGTTGAAACAGGAGACAGATCATTAACCTTTTTTTCATTTGTTGACTAAATGTACTTGTGAATTCTAATGATTCTTTTGTAAGGCGCTTAGATTTGGACCTGTGTTGCGCCGCATTGTCTTGCTTCCCCTGAGCTGTCCTTCCTCCCCTGACTGCTCGAAGGACACCATCAGCTAGGCTGCTAAATGCTATTACCCTTGCCTTCCTGTGTCCCTGCGCATACCCTCACCCGGCTCCCCTTTTCCATGTGTACATGAGATGGCTTAGGACATCCTCCTTCTGAAGCTGCAAAGGCACAGCTGGGATCACTGGGTCTTCAACCAAACCTCAACTCAATGCTCTCTACTGGTCCTGCTTGGGCCAAAATATTCCTGGTAACATCCCTGTCCCGGGTTTATTGATCTGCTCAATGCGGTCCCATGTTAAATGTCTTTGTCCGTCCCGGCTGCGTGACCCTGAACACCACGTGTAGCCCCCTTTCTAGATCATGCCATTGCATCCCCGCTCGGCTCGTGCTTTATAACCGCCACCCTGCAGCATGCTTTCCTGATATACCTGGGGCAGCATGAACTTCAGGGGCATAAACACAGAGGCCGATTAATGAAGGCGTGTGCATTGATTGGTGGTGAGAACAGTGCGGTGAGTGGAGTGGCGGCAACAGGATAGCACGAGCCAAAAAGGACCGGAGGCGAAGGGAGCAGGTGGGATCGGCATTGTGCCATCCTAGCTTGATCGACACCCCCCATTCGACCTCCACGCATATATGCTCTACAGCGTTGGGGAAATCCCCCAAGAGACAGCAGATTCAGCATTCATTCTTAGGCATGCCAGGTTTAAGAGAAAATAAACTTCCGGTTGACTGGATTCCAGGAAGAATGTCTTATAATTCCCAGGGTTGCTTGCGGGCAGCATTGGAACACGAGATGCATGCACGAGCTCCAGCCCAGGTAAGAAGCAGTGACAGGGCCTCAGGAGGGAGTAAGAGAAATATGGCTGCCATTTCCTGAAAACGAGTGTAAAGAGATCCCCTGCTTGGGTCTAGGAGCAGCCATGGGGATGTCAGGATCTCCTGGACACATGCCACACCACGTTACCCTTACATTCACACTTCCTGTGGACCCCCACCCTAAGCTGAGAGACCTGGAAGCCCCACAACAGGAGCACAGCTCCCTGCAGAGAGAGAGCTCACTACAGCACATACTGCTGCTAATATCATGCTCCTGGCTGTGGGCAATCACATACATGCCAACCCTACTGATTTAGGCAGTAGGCTACTGCTTTTTGAACAGTCCTACCACCTACGGATTTGGGGCGCAGCTTTTTACAATGGCAGGTAATTTATGTGTCTCTAAGGCAATTAATCTGTCTGTGCAGTGGGCGGGTAAGTGATTACTTTGAGTGATGGGCTCAGATCAATCCACTGACCTGACAGCCACATGACTCTGCCCTGCACTCTGGCTGGGACAGACCTTAGGTGAACCACCAGTGGAGGCAAGTGGCAGAGCGTGCCGCCATCACACTGCATCCGTCTATCAGACTGAGGGGGTATCAGTCGCCATGTTGTTCGGTGTTCAACCTGCACTGCAGGAATAAATACGTACCGCCTGGGCTGCTGCCCCCCAGCTCTGTGTGATTATTCTCTGTGAAGTTAGGTAATTGAATTTGGTGTTAACTTACCATTCACAATTATACATTTTAAACATTTGAGCATATTTCCATGTTGTGCTGTTTGATTAGTGTATTTTAGAATGCTCCAGTGGTGCCAACACTGTATGTTTTGTAATTTCCTGTGATGTCATTGTTAAGCTAAGTATTATTTTTGAAACTTCAAAAAATCCTACATCTTTTTGGTCACAGAATGTTGGCAAGTATGCAATCAGGCTCAAATCTCGGGGAGGGATTCAAAGACGGCATACTTGCCAACCCTACAGATTTTAAGGCAGTCCTGCTGCCTACAGATTTGGGTGACAGATCCTACTGCTTTTTACAGTGGCAGGTAATTTATGTGACTCTAAGGTAGGCTGCTTGAGACTGGCCCAGGATGAAGCATGCAACACATTAGTTAGTCTGTCTGTGTGGTGGGCGGGTAAGTGATTCCTTTGAGTGATGGGCTCAGACCCATCCAGTGACCCGACATCTACATGACCCTGCCCTGCACTCTAGCACGGACAGGCCTTAGGTGAACCACCAGTGAAGGCAAGCGGCAGATCGTACCACCATCACACAGTATCTGCCTATCAGACTGAGGAGGGTATCAGTCTCCATGTTGTTCAATTATCCATCTTGCACTGCAGGAAAAAACATGTATAACCCAGGCTGCTGCTACAGAACAGTGGCAAACGTTGTACCTTCTGTGAAGTTAGGTAATTGAATTTGGTGATAACTTACCATTCAGAATCACATATTTTAAACATTTGAACATCTTTCCATGTTGTGCTGTTTGATGGGTTATGTATTTCACAATGCCCCAGTGGTGCCAACAATGTTTGTTTTGTATTTTCCTGTGATGTCATTGTTATGCGAAGCATTCTTTTTGAAACTTGAAAAATCCTACATCTTTTTGGCCACAGAATGTGGGCAAGTATGAGATGGGCACCAGTCCAGAGATAGATATATAGATATGGTCCACCCCAAAACCCAAAGTAAGCACAGGTGTACCAAGGAGCAGCAACCTATCCCAGTGCTGCCCCAACTACAGTGCACAGGTACAAATATTCACAAAGAGACCAACCCAGGGGGAGGGGAGAGAATACTGCAACTCAGAGATCTCAACAAGTAGGGGTGGGGTGGTGGCGGGTGATGCTGTGCGACAAGAAGAAGAGTGTCGAGAAGAGAGGCTGATGAGAGGGAAGCGTCAGGGGAGTGGGAGTGCTACTGAGGATGGGGTGGGAAGCTGAGAGCCAACCAACCAAAGACCCAACCAAGTATTGCATCCACCCACATAGAAAAGGCAATTACATGATACAACCCCAAAGGCAAGTATGTAAATGAACACATGTCCGTCACACACACACAATGGGTGAAAGTGAACGTGAAAACCCATATCATGACATGCATGAAACCAATGAGATAATACCACACATCGAAGTATGAAGAAAGAAATGTATTAAACACAAAATGAATGTAATTAAAAGAAAACCCACAACAATGGGAATAATTAAAGAAATGCTGCATGTCCGTAAAAGAATAAAAAACAAGAAATCATAATCCAAAGAAATCCAAAAGAAATGGTGTCCAAAGTCACAGTCCAACAAATCAAATACAAGGGAAAAAAAGAAAGTGAAATCCATTGCTCCATGGTGAAAATAAAAATAAATGAGAATAATCCAATGGTGAACTAAGTACAAATGAACAATCCAGGGTCCATGAGCCCAACTGATGAAATGAAACCTACCAAAAATACTACCTAATAAAAAACTATATACAAAAACGTGGTGCATTGTCCAAGCGCAACCAAAATAAAAAAGAAAAGGAAAGGAAACCTAACACTATCTAACTATATACAATGGTGGCGGGCAAGTCCTGCGGCTCACTGTGCGGTGTTCCGGGCCAGGGCATCATCGAACTTCATGTCGATGTCCCGGAGGTGGGCCTCTGCCCTGTCCCCGAGGTCTCGCAGGGAGGCACTCCTGGCCAGTTCCAACTCCCTGCGAGTCGCCTCGAGGCACTCTGCCCGCCTCAATGCCCGACGCATGGAGAACTCCGCCCTGACCATGGTGAGCCACGCCTCTTCCACCCGCTGCCGTTCCGCATCTATGCGCTGGCCCAACCGCTGCCACACGGAAGACACTTCCCGTCCAGGGTCCTCCTGCCCTCCGGCCGATGCCTGTCCCTCCGATGTTGATGGCCCCGAGCCATCATTGCTCCCCCTACAGCCTGCTCCTGCTGCTGCTGTTGCTGTCCATGTGCCCTGTCCGATGGTGCCTGCACATCCTCCATCTGCTGGTCTCCAGTTGTGGTGTCCACCCCTGCTGGACCGCCAACTCCCGACTGTGGCAGGGATGGGATCTCCACCAAGCTGGCTGTGTTGGGCAGGCCAGGTCCACAGGGGGCCCTGGTGGAATCTGGTCCGGAAGACGATGTGGAGAACGACCGGCGCATAGCCTCCACAGAGGAGGAGAGGTCCGCCAGAGTGCGCATCACATGTAGGAACCCACCAACCAGGGCCCCTCCCAACAGTGCCACGTCGCAACGCTGCTCTGCGTGATGGCGTGCGTTCTTTGCCCAGGAAGAACGCACATCATCACAAAAGTCACGCGTGCGCAATGCGACACCAATCAAGACGGAGCCCATACATTCATGGGACCCCTCGTCCGCAGGTAGTGGAGAGGCAGATGACATGGCACTCTCCCCTACCTGCGGACGGGCCTGGGACGGGGCCTCCCTGCTGGTGCATGGTGGTGCAGTCACAGGGTCAAGGACAGGGACATGCACAGACCCCTCTGCAGTGACCTGTGCTGCCTCCTGACCCTGGCCCTGGACTGCACCACTTGCACCACTGGTACTACCCCCACCAGGCCCCATGTGTGGCTCAGTAGCGGGCTCCTCCTCCTCTGTGGAGACCACCAACGTGGATGTCTCCGTACCGTCTTCCGCCATTGCAAGCCCCTGTGGGGGCTCACCCGGCCCTTCCGCCACAGCCGTAGTGGCAGACGCGGCACCAGCCCGCTTGCTCCCGGATGATGGCAAGTCCTGGGAGGGTGGCTGGGCCTTGCGTCGCCACCCAGTGGAGGCATTCCCGCCGCTTGGCTCCACAGCACCGTCTCCGCCCTCTTCTTCACTTGACGCTGCGTAGAGGGAGACATAGAACACAAGCATCAGGGTACAGTTCAATATTTCCCTAGACAGGACGCAATAACACATGAGTGGCAGTGTCTAACGTCACTTCCATCCTGTCCCTCCACAACCCATGGGTGAATGCACGCAACACACGTGCATAAACAGCCATGGCGCCTGCAATCAACATCAGCATCCATGTAGAAGGGCCTCTATTAATCAAAATGTTGCCTTCAAACTCACATGCATCCTGGCTCACACTGATCCCATGCACACACATCACCGGAGGGTCATGCATCATGCCTCGTACACCACAGACACAGTGGATAGACACAGTGCATACAATGGTGACCGCACTGCATGAGTGAATCTACACATCATCACGGACATGTGTCATGAATCCATGACATATCGAAGTCACAGACACACTTCTCAGACACACACACATGTGCACTATACATGTACATGACAGCAGCACCCATCCCTCACACCCCCACCATGTGCAAGAACAGACATTGGCATGCTTTCATGTGTGCATTTGCCATACAGCTCCCCATGTAGCATTGGAACTCATGCACCAACCATGTGGTTCGCACATTACTGGTCTCACATGCATGACCATGATGTCCCTGCACACACACATCCATAGATGGCCCATGTCACACATACAGGCAAGTATCAGACTACCAGCACACTGCAGCATGCCCTGTCTCGCACACCAATGCTTGGCTACTTACCGCTCAACTCCAGACGGGTCTTCCTCTGAAGGATCTGGGCGTGGAGCGCTGGGCATACGTGTTCCAGGACCCTCATCTGGATGTCACTCATGCTGACCCGGCCCCCCTCCGCGAGGCGCCGGGCCTTGTGGAGGGTCCTGGGCCTGAAGTCCTCCCAGCGCTTCTTGACGTGCTTGATGTCGTGGGTTGCACCCCCTCCGCGTTGATGGCAACCACTACGTCGTCCCAGATCCTCTGCCGTCCTTCCTTGTTGGCGCGTGATGTTCCGAAGAGGGCATCATAATGCCCTAGGACATGCTCCACCAGGACACCAACTTCCTTCACACTGAAGCTGGTGGCCCTCATCCTCTCTGGCTGGGGGTCGCCAGTGGTCTCAGATGGTGTTTGCCCCCGACATGGCGACCCCCGAGGCAGGCGTGGGTGGGCAACTGGGTCCTGGGGCTGGGCTGTGGAGCGATGGTATCCCAGTCGGGAGTCTTTTGTTCCAGAAGGGGTGGACACAGCAACTGGAACCCTGGCTGATGTGCAGGCACCAAATAGCAGGGCACGTGGGCAGCAGGCAGTCAGGCAGCAGCAGATGGCAGGTGGGAGCGTGCTCGGGGCTCTGGGGGGGCAGGAAAATGGCCTTCAGGGCAGGAGCATGGTCTTCCGTGTGTGTACGCGTGGCCAGCTTGATACGGAGTGAATTGGCATGTGAAAAAAGTGCACGTCAGTGTGAAATCCAAGGAAAGGCCCTTATCGCGTAAGCGCGTCAGCACACGTACGCGATTTCATTGGACCAAAGGCCCGTAGCGCATAAGCGCATCTGTGACGTATCGCACACCGGTGTTGCAATGGCACCGGTTGAAGATCCCACATGGCTTTCTATTGCTCTGTACATGCTTTTCGTGGGGTGCGGGCATGTGTTTTCCAGCCGTTGGGGTTCACACGCTATTACTTCACAGCGAGTGGGTGTTGGCTATGCGTTCTTCTACACACAAGGCAGAAGGTGAGTGGCACCCCACTCGCACAGGGCCCTTTCGCATGTAAAACTTCCCGTGAACCCCGGTAATACACGTACTCCACTCGCACAGGGCCAATCGCGTGTGAAACTACCCGCAAACCCCAGTAATACACATACCCCACTCGCACAGGGCCCTTTCGCGTGTAAAACTTCCCACGCACCCCCAAAATACACGTTCCCCGCTCGCCCAAGGCCTATTGTGTGTGAAACTCCCTGCGCACCCCTCAGAATACACGTACCCCACTCGGCCAAGGCCTATCGCGTGTTAAACTCCCTGTGCACCCCTCAGAATACACGTACCCCACTCACCCAAGGCCTATCTGGTGTGAAACTCCCTGTGCACCCCTCAGAATACACGTACCCCACTCGCACAGGGCCCTTTCGCGTGTAAAACTTCCCGCAAACCCCAGTAATGCACGTACCCCACTCGCACAGGGCCCTTTCGCGTGTAAAACTTCCCGCAAACCCCAGTAATACACGTACCCCACTCACACAGGGCCCTTTTGCGTGTAAAACTTCCTGCGAACCCCAGTAATACACGTACCCCACTCAGTATATATGTGCTTTTTATTTGTGCACACTTTGTGGGACGCTACCGCCTGCCTTCGTGTGGCGGACGTGTTTAGGCCTGTGCGTGTCTTTGCCCGTGCGTGGGTTTGCCCTATTCGATTCCATGAACACGTGTGGTTTGCGTGCGTTTGGGCGTTCCGTGTACTTCCCAGCAGTACTTCCCCAGTTACGCCTTCTCTTTCTCGCGGTATTCCCCATTCCGCGTGTTACGTCCCTTGTTCCGCCTACTTTTGTTGTGTGCACTGCGCTATGTGCGCTTTTGCTGTGCGCTTAGCGTATGCTGTTTGGAGACGTGTGCGCCAGCGTGCGCCATGCACGGATTTGGCGCACAACCAGTGGGAAAGTAGTGCAGCACCTTCCTTGAATCGCATGCATGCGCGTGCGCTTGCTTTCTCACGCTTGCGCCTCCTTGCGCCTGCTTGCGCTGGGATTTTCGGCGCACGTTTGTTCCATGAATCGGCCCCTTAGTGTTCATAGTATCCCATCCGGGAGTGAAATGGTGTCTCCAGCACTCAGTAAGGATAAAACGTTACAATACTTCGCAAACAGTATTTACTTTACCTTCTGGAGAGGTAAAAGAGCTGTGAGGAGGGATTTCAGCAGCAGCTCCAAATGTCAAAGGAACCGAGATGCCGGAGGCTTCCCATGCAGTTCCAAGCTCTCCCATACAGAGGGAAGGGGATTCCAAGATGATGGCTAGGCCACACATAAACTTGGGCCTGCACCTGATGGTCAAGGTGAACACAAGTGAACCCCAGAGCATGTTCACACCCCAGTCCGGCCCATTTGCAGTGCACAGATGCAAACACTCACACAGAGAGAACAGGAAGTAGGGGTTCTGGCGACTGGCCGGTGAGGGAGGCTGGAGTTTGCTGACATTTGACGAGAAGAGAAGATTGGATAGAGCAGAAGCTGGAGAGAACTGGGAGTAAATGGCTAAAGAAGGCTTCTTAGTCAGGAAGAAGGAAGTTGCTACTGCAAATAAGGAGATTCTATAATTATAATTCTTCTTTTATAAGGCGCTTAATACCACAGAGTGGTTTCTAAGCACGGGATCGGGATTCAAACCTGTGTTGCGCTGCGTTATCTTGATTCCAAGACAAACATGTTGCCCCTGAGCTATCCTTCCTCGCCTGCTTGCATCTGCTTGCATCAGATGGCGGAGATGCTAGTGAGGAGGAGAGTACGGTTGAGGAGGAGGAGGAGTTCACAACGGTTGCTGAATACGGTGTTGCTGAAGGGCAAGTGTCTACAGGAGCCAATGGTAGAATTAGGATAGTGTGGGTGGTCCCAACAAGGGTCTTTAGCAGTCTAAAAGAGGAGGTGGCACGGGAGGGTGGTTGGGCTACTGAGGAGGGGCTGATGTCATGAGGAGAATGTGTTAGGGAAGGTGAGGTGGGAACCTCAAGAGCTGAGACTGGTCTTGAAGTAGAGAGGAGGTAGTGGACTGGGCTAGGTATTAGTAAGAGGAAGCTGTGAAGGAGGTGGTACTTGGAGTTCAGGATGGTACCCAGCGGGTGGTAACATCAGAAGCTAACACGTGCCTCATGATATTAAGATCAGGTGGTGTCGGGAGCAGAGCATTGTGGCACTAAGTGAGGACCATGCAAAAGAGGAGGTGGGATGAGCACCAAAGGTGGCATTTAGAAAGAAGAAGGTGGGAACCATTGGGGTAAGAAGCCCATACTAGCATGGGAGACATGCACACAAGTCAGTAGCCTGGCCAGACAGCGCAGGGAGGTCCAGGTCAGCCATCCACAGAGAATGGGAGGAGGAATGAGTGCAGGACAAGGGGAGTTCATCAGGAGCAGAGCCCGAATAGCGGCAGATCAAGAGAAAACACTTTTTGTGACTGATAACCAGCAATCACTCGTTTTCTTCCCTTGCTTCTTTCTCCAAAGCACCTCATGGTTTTGCTGACTGTTCAAAGGACTGAGAAACCAAGTCAATCTTTGGGGTTTGGGACCCCAGAACCCTGGAACTAGTCAGAGCTACTGAGATGGTGTAGGAACCCTTAATGTCAAAACTGAGTCAGGAGCTTGACCTCTCTGACCTTCTAAAGCTCCTAATTTAGCAGAAGTTCTTGGTAACTGAACATCTGAGGAGTTCTATTCTAGATTGGACCAATTTGTGACAAGAGGCAAAAACATGACTGCACCATTGTGGTATTCCTGCGTGACCACATATTAGAAGACAGGGTGCATTAACAGTCAGGGAGGTGTAGAATCATTGGCAACTCCACCCCACTCACCGGTGCATGGATAGGTTTCATACCTAACGTGGAGGCACACTTGTGTGGTATTCACAAGTTAAACATAAATGCGTTGAAGATCAGATGCCAATGACCAAATAACAGGGCCCTACAACGCTTCTCTAACTGTGTCTACTATTGACAATCAATACGGTGCTGACTTACATCACCCAGGAAGTGCCATTCCTGCACAAGGTTCCTGTGACAGTGCCGCGCCTGGCCAGTCTATACTCTTATCCTAGCTTCTGTATGCCAAATCACTAATGGATTTTCCATCTGAGATAAATTGGTTCAACAAATTCAAATTCTGTTCAATGTCCAATTTAATTATATCTCCAATTAGTATTCAAAATACAATGGAATTAATATCCATACTGTCACAGCCAACACGTTTTTCGACCCACAAAGGTCTTCTTCAAGGCTGGTTAATGAGACAAATATGATAGCAGAATGATTTGTGTCAATTGGCAGGACGGGTCTTACAACCGAGTGCCCATATTTAAATTTCATATTGAAACACGCGAATGAAAGTATTGTTTACAACATACAACATTTGTATATTTCAAAAAATGTCTTGTAACACAAATCAAAATCGTTAAGAAAATGAAAAAGGGGAAAAAAGAAAAGGGAAAGAAAAAAACACATGGGTAAGTAAGCATTGTATCAATTAAATAAAGCTTGAAATGAAAGAGGATTCATTAAGAATCCTGAGCCCATCTGACATTTCTCTGGCCCAATTAAGTGGATTTATCTCTGTGGGATTCAATATTAGACTTGGTAAGTCAACCAACAGCACCAAGACTGTGCTTGGTCACTTCCTTAAATAAGGGTATCTGTGATTAAGGAATGAACTGACAAATAATTAGTGCAGACTGAACAGCCAGAGTGTTTCACACATTGTTGAATAGCTATTGTGAGGGGTCAGAAATGTGAGGCTGACAACTTTATAAAGATTCTTCAAAAGATGCCATTTTATTAAATTAAGAGATAAACGCCTCACTATTCCTACCCTGGCGAGGATTACCCTGCCTAAAATAAACAAAGAAAAACACTCTAACAAAGGATATTTGTCCCTCACACGTATACATACAATAACTCAGTGAAGTAATATATACGGCAGTTCAAAGGCAAAAATAATATAACAATGTAGTTTGGAATATGATCATAGTCTCTCCTTATAATCTGGGAGAATTCCCCTTTCGGGATTCAAGCAGGATTCTGCTCCACAGTTCCAAAAGACACAATCAGGGGTTTTGAGAAGTGATCGCAGGCATGTACCCTGGAACCTCTTTTTCAAAAGATTTCAATTGTTGGTATTTATAGGTCTGGTGAGGGACGAGGGAAGGCCCTGTCATGGATATCAGTGGACAAAGAAAAGAGGAAACCCGGTGAGCCAAAATACTAGAAGAATCTCCAGGGACTAGAGTGATATGCAATCAACAATGCAAAGAGTTTGCATAATGACAACAATAGCCAACCCCACACTGGTGAAGGAATGCAGGTCAACACTGCTCAAGGAACACCTGATCTCTCTGCCAGGAATAGTATGTAAGGGGAGCACGACATCAGGGATAAAGGGGCTTGGAGAGCTGGTATTAAGGGTATTTCAGACAGTAGCCAAAATGTAGAAACAAAGAACTCATTATCTAAATGATGGTGTGGTTTGAGTGAGAGGTAAGAGCATGAAGAGAGCACTTGCATGGAAGTTGTACCGATTACCTACAGCAAACACACATTGCTGTGGGGGCCTCCAGGCTTCATGGTGAAGTTGCCAGCCTCAGTGAGTTTAGGACCATTTTGGTAGAGGTGGAATTGCTCCCCAAATAAGCCCATTTGAAAAGGTTAGAAATATTCGATCAGCCCCCTTGTAAATTAGAAAGAGTCAGAAAGAGGCAGATTATATGGGTTACCAAAATCCATCGTAACTGAGAGAGGGGCAGAATGAATTTCATAATTCTAGGTAGCAACCGGTGAGATAAGCCCACCATTTATCACCCACCATTCGACTGGCAGAGTTTGCCTATCTTACTTTGGTTCAAATTTCAAGCAAGACCTCACTGCTCTGAGTCAAATTGCATTCAATCTCAAATTCTTTTAGAGAATGGTAAGAAGCTCAGACATACTGATGGCTTAAACATGCTTACAGCTTCTAAATGAAACATTGGATAAAGTCATTATACACTGTGACAAGGCCAGTACCCTGGACTTCTCAAAAGGGCATGGGAACACCCTCGAAAGGCAGTGGGAAGCCTAGCAGGGTACTTACCGGAGCCAGTCCTCACCCTACTTGGGAAGGTGGCAGTGCAGAGGGCCCCAATTTCCCAGCCCCCATGTCAGCATGTACCATTGTAGTTCACAATTGTCTCTCACCATGCCTCATTCAGCAAATGCTCCCCAGACTCTTTCTTCTGCATGTGAGCCAGCAAAGTCACCTCGATACAAGTGCCGAAGCAGAAGAACCTCCATCCTCGTTACAGAGCCGTGTAGAGACTTAGATCTGTCGAAGCAACAGCAGTGGCACCGGAGTCCCACTCTGGCACAGAAAAGAGCAGAAGAGAGAGTATTTATTTTTATTTATTTATGTATTTGTAGTGTGCCGGCAGACCGCGGGCAACGGGGCGCAAACATGGACACAAGTAGACAACAGGCAGCACGGGTCAGGGGTAGATGGGTTACATGTCAATTTCCAGGAATTTACTTGACTAGGTGGGTTTTCAAGGATTTTCTAAAAAGCTCCTTGTTTGGCATAAGTCTAACTGCCGGTGGTAGTGTAAAAGCAAGAGGAAATATCGAGGCTGAGTACCACAAAAGGAAATACAGCAAACACGGGATTATAAAGATTCACAGACCTTTAATACTGCGCAGTTTACAAAGACCAAATCAGATAGCTATCTGGCCCTCAGTACATCACAGTGAATACCAGCCCTTCAGTGTGAGAAGTGAGAGGTACTGGACATTTGGACATTTGTGCATTTATACAATTTCAATATAAGGTCCAGCCCCTCTGCAAGTTAATAATCCATGGTCTAGAGTTCGTGCCGAGTTCACTTATGGCTTATACGACAATATGCACACGGATTACATTCGGTTTACATACTAACAAGTTACAATGGCGACAGTGTATTCCCAGGTTTAGCAGTAAGCCTTAGCACATGTCCCTTCACAATGCAGTTCAGCCAGTGTCCACATTCGATATTTACTTTACATTGTTTCGATGTATGTTCATGGATGAGGCTTATTGGTGCAGACAATCCTAAAACCACAAGTCAGGCATGGGACAAGGTCTCTTTACTCAGTCTAAACATTCGGCCGCGGACAGTCTAAACATTAACTAAGGTGCAAGGATCGGGAAGGCTCGGTTACAAGTTGGAAACACAGTTCACCATTTTAGAACACAGAGTTACATTTGAACAGAAATCAAAATGGCGGATGATCCCAAAATGGCAGCGAAGTCGATCCAAAATCGGAACTTTGCAACGCGGTTTTCTATCGCAGAGCAACTGGGATTAGGCCAATATTTATATATTAGAAAGGAGGCACAATATGATTCCCCGTTTAACAGTAGGGCATTCCAGAAGGAGGTCGCTACGGCTAGGAAGGTTCTGCCGAGACCTGCAGACCGTGTGTATTTAGGACCTTGAATATGACCTAGGGTTAAAGAACTTAGCTTTCTCAAAGGTTGCTACAGGGGTAACAGTGTTTTGAAATATTCAGGTGACTTGCCATAGAGGCAATGGTGGACCAGAGTGCCCATCTTAAATCATGTGTTTGTAAACGCGTAGCCAGGGAGTTCTTTCCTAGCATTGGAGATGTGGGATCTTCTAGGAGCGTTCTTGACAATACGAACAGCGTTGTTCTGAATGATTTGACAAGCCTGGATGTTTGCTTTAGAAGCTCGGCAGAGCAGGACATTGCAATAGTCCAATCTGGTGAGAATGGTAGCCTGAGCTATGGTCATGCAGTTCTTTTCGCTAAGGTAGGGGAGAATACTCCAGAGGAGTTTTAGTTAGAAATTGCAATTTTGTCTGAGATGTTTTACCTGGGCATCTGTGTTGTCAGAGGGTTCTAGTATAATCCCTAGAGTTTTAACAATCTTGTCCATCTCAATGTTGTTGTCTTGGATATGAAAGTTGGTGTAGGACGGATCAAACTTGGCCTGAGCCTGGGGAGAGCTGAAAATGAGGAGCTCTGTCTTGTTACCATTCAGGCACAGCCAGTGGTCAGACATCCAGCCTTCGCTGATGCCGTAGATGAACTTCAAATTGATGGAGTCCTGTTAAACTACAGAGGTGAAATAGAAGCAGCCTGCGGGACACCACAATTGACTCGCAGCTCTGGTGGCAGAATAACACGAAGCGTGTTCTGCAGTCAGGGTGTGCTTTATATAACCCAGGTAAAGTAGTACCAGGGAAAGTAGTTTCAGGCCTGCACACCCAAAACACTAGACCGATTGGCTTGGTTCTTAGAACTAGACTGTGTGGGTGCTTCCATGTTGGATTTGAAGGCCCATGTACATAAATGGGACCAGGTTTGAACAGCCCTTCCTTTCTACATATGAGCCTGGTGCCAAAGGCTCCAGGACTGGCTCCAGGAGCCCTTTTGCAGTGGTTTTAAGGCCCTCAGGGTTCTGGTGGGTGCCTGCTTGTGGCACAACGTGTGCCCCCTCACAGTGGTCATGACATCACTCCCCCCCAAGGCCCCTCTCATTGGAATCCTTCCTGTCTGGTCCGGGTTTGGTGGGGTTATCCAGGTGAAATCTCTTAATCAGACGTGGTGCGTGAATATGTTCACTAGGTTCCCAAGTTCTGCCTTGAGGCCCGTACCCTTTTCAGTCCACTAAATAGTATAGCTTAGATCTGGTACGTTTCGAATACAGGATGTTTTTAACTTCAAATCCAGGCTCTCCATCAACTAGCACAGGTTTTGGTGGTGTTAAGACTCGGGTTCCTGGTTGTACAGGTTTTACAAGTGACACATGGAACACCGGATGAATTTGCATGCTTGGTGGTAAGGCTAACTTGACGGCCACTGGATTTATCACTGATTCGATGTTATAGGGTCCTAGATATCTTGAACAAAAGGTCCGGGTACCTTTTATGGGCACATGTTTTGATGCCAGCCAGACATTGTGCGGGAGTCTAGTTCAGAGGTACGTGAATGTCTTCCGTATAGTGTGTAGAACGGGCTTTGTCCTGTGCTGGTGTGTATGTAGTTATTGTATGCGTATTCCGCTATCCATAACAAGCCTTTCCAATTCTCTTCCACTTGATGCAGCATGCAACGTAGATACTGTTCTAATGTCTTGTTTGTTCTTTCTGTTTGTCCATCCGTTTGGGGGTGATGGCCAATGGATAATCGAACATCGATTTGCGCCATGGTACAACATTTCCTCCAGAAGTTGGATACAAATTGGCTTCCACGATCTGAGATTAGGACTGAGGGGAAACCGTGCAGTTTTATAATCTGTTCAAGAAATGCTTTAGCCAGACCGGTAGCGTTAGGAAGTCCTTTGAATGGAATGAAATGTGCCATTTTAGATAACACCTCTACAACCACCAGAATGGTATTAAAACCTTGACAGGGAGGTAAATCCGTAAAAGAGTATGCCAGGGAGCCGGTGGAATATTCAGTGGTTGTAGGAGGCCAGCTGGTTTCTGTTTTTGTGATTTATTCTGTGCACATACCCCACAGGATAGGACGAATCGAGCAAAGTCCTCACGCCAGGTTGGCCACCAATATTTCTGTTTAACCGTGGCTAGAGCCTTAGCAATTCCAGGATGGCCTTCGATCAGGGAATCGTGATAACCAGACATGACCAATTCTTGCAGATCTTTACATGGTAGATATAATCATTCCCTGAAGTAGGGTAATCCATCCAGAAACGTGTGATGTTCATTTTGGGAATTCCATTTCTGCAAGATCTCTGGGTTCATTAAGGTTCGAATCTTATCTTGAAGTTCAGTCAGAGTCAATGTGGTGGTGATTCCAAGTAGTTTACTTGGGATGATGGCAGTAGGGTCCAGGGTACTGTTCGTTTTCTCTTCAACACCCATATGAGATAAGGCATCGGTGCATTGTAAACTTGAAAAAGGGGTCTACATTGTTAAGCCAAGTGTGAAACTGTTGTAGTTCCAAGATACTGCCTTTCCACTACAGTCTACTACAATCATCCTGAAGACGGCACCAGAATACCAACTAGCAATTGAGTGCCAGAAACACCATTTTTGTGTCGACTAGACAGATGTGAGGTCAACCGGACCACATTCTAAGTCACTACCTTTACTAACCCACTCTACAAATCAGTGAATGTAAAGAACTAATGTATTAGGTTGATTGAAATACCTGAAACACTGAACAACCCCGGTCATTACGGGCAAGCAAAAGATTCTGTTAATAGCTGTGTTATGTTATTTGTTTTAAATCACATAAATACAAATTGTAATTGTACTACATAAATATTGGGTGTTCTCTTATATACAGACAACTTGCAGTGATCTGTTAATAGTGTGCTGGATCCACAACCGGCCAGTGATAAACAGGTGGGGTAACCTAAGTTCCTCTCTCTCTCTCAAATTGTTAATTCCCTCATGATTTAGGCCCCCCCTCATGAAAAGAGGGACACATCACCCCTTTATATTACAAACCTAATAGATGCTGCCACCAGGCTTTCAAGGCTGATTTTATTGCCAACAATTCGTTGTCTGTAATTGCATAGTTAGGTTCTGGTGGTGAGAATGTACGTGACCAAAAGGCCATGGGGTGTAATTGGCCTGTCTTTGGATCTTTTTGCGAGAGAACTGCTCCCATAGCTACGCTGGAAGAATCAGTTTCCACTACATAGGGAAGATCAGGACGAGGATGTCGTAAAATTGGCGCAGAGGTGAATATTTTCTTGAGTTCTTGAAAGGCCTGTTCCGCCTCTTCAGTCCATTGGAATTTTTTGTTGTTTTTTCTCAGTAACGATGTGATTGGGTGGACTATCCGTGAGAAATCTGGAATAAATCGATGATAAAAATTTGCAAAGCCGAGCATGCTTTAGGTTCTTTTAAGTGAAGAAGGTGACGGCCAATTAAGGATGGCATCTACTTTGTGTAAATTGTGTTGTGAACTCAACTTCGATTACATGGAAGGAGCATTTCCCGAGTTTAGCGTATAGTTTGTGCTGGCAAAGTTTTGCAAGGACTGAGCAAACATGTTCCACATGATCTCTTTCAGAGGGGGAATACACCAGGATGTCGTCAATATAGACCAGGGCACAGACATTGATTAATTCCATTAATACATCATTCATGAAGTATTGGAACGCTGCGGGAGCGTTGCACCGTCCGAAAGGCATTACCTGATATTGGTACAGGCCATACTTAGTGCGAAACGCAGTTTTCCATTCATCCCCTTTCTTAACACGTACAAGGTGGTATGCTCCTCTGAGGTCTAGTTTGGTGTAGATTCGGGCATCCTTGACTTGGTCCAACAGTTCCAGGATAAGGGGCAAAGGGTAGCGTTTGTTTACTGGGATTTGATTAAATGCACGGTAATCGATGCAAGTCCTCAAATCTCCTTCCTTCTTGGGCACGAAGAATAAGGGAGAGGCTGCCGGTGACTTTGACGGGTGGATAAACCCATTAGCCAGGTTTTGACCCAGATAGGACTTCAAGTGGAGATTTTCAGTTTCCTTAAGTGCATAAATTCGACCACAAGGAACCTGTGCGCCAGGTATCAGGTCGATCTGACAGTCATAGGACCTATGTGGCGGTCATGTGTTAGCCTGTTCCTTCTGAAAAACATCTTGATAATCCTGATATTCTTTTGGTAATGTGTCCATTGGTTCCGCGATCCCCAATGCTTTTCCTTGAACAGATCTCAGGTTTGGCTGTGGTACAGATTTTGGGTAGCAAGCATGGGCGCATTCGTCGGAAAAGGTCAGTCTCTTTGCACACCAGTCTATGTGGGGATTGTGAGTTACTAACCATGGCATCCCTAAGATCAACCGGAACTGAGGAGCTTTGATGAGGTCAAACGTGATTGCTTCTTGATGTCCATCCTGACACAGATGAGATCATTCTGTTGTGCATTGGGTTACTGGTCCCGAAGCAATTTCTGTACCATCAACAGTAGTTACCTTTTCAGTTATTGGTTTTGTGCATAAGTGAAGTCCCATTTCTGTTGCCAGATATCGATCTATGTAATTACCAACTGCTTCGCTGTCTATAAATGCCTCTATGGCATGCATCCGTGACGGTCGTTGGTGATTGATCAAGGTTACTGGTAGGGCGAAATCTGAGGTCTGTGACTCATCCTTCTTGCTCAACAAGCAGACCTCTACGCTTGCCGGGCCTGGTAGTTTTCCGATTCCTTTCCATCATCTTCTTTCTCTGTAGTGCCTACCACCTTCCTTGGAGGTTTCACTGGGCATTCCTTGAGGTAGTGACCCGATTTACCGCAGCATAGGCATAGCTGTCTCCTCTTGTCTCTTTCAACCTTGGTTAAAGGGGGTCATACCCCTCCAATCTGCATGTGTTCTGTGGTATTTTCTGATGGACGTTGAACATTATCTTTTGAACGTACGTACATGGCACGATTTTTTATTCTACTTCGGTCTGTTCTTTAAATCCTGTAATCTGTGGTCCAACTGAACTACCAGGTTGATAAACTCTGCACAGTCTTTAGGTGGGCCTACCACTTGAGCAAGGACATCCTTCAGGTCTCCTCGTAGGCCCCGATGAAACAACGTGGTTCTTTTATCTTCTGGCCATCGCGCTTCTACAACCACTCTATTAAAGGTGGCAATATAATTCAGCAAATCGCGATTCCCTTGGTGGAGGGACAGGAGTCCATTATCAAGAGTTTGTCCATGCAAGTGTCGAGCAAATCACTTTTCCATCTCCTGTTGAAAACCCCTGAAGTTCTGCAGTAATGGGTCATCCCGGCTCACCAAAGGTACCGACCAGTCTGCAGCACTTCCACTCAAATATGATAACACGAAGGCCACCCTCACCTGGTCGTTTGGGAGAGCCCCAGGCCTACAACGAAAATGGAGGCAGCACTGGTTCCTGAATGTTGCGTACCTTCTGGGGTCTCCATTAAACCGTTCTGGTGGTGCCAGGGGTACTGCTCCCAGCAACGTTATCTGTACTGGATTGACTGATGATGGTGTAGCGACGAATGGGGCGAATCCGGGCAATGGAGCCTGCCCCGCCTGTGTTTGTAGTAGCTGTTTGCTTAGTTCATCAGTACAGACTTTTGTGACTATTAGCTCTCATTTTAAGGCATTGGTTTCCTGCCAGGCTGCGTGTACCTTGGCGCGTAATTGTCCCAAAAGCTGGGATAACTGATCAGTCTGAGATGTCTCCATGATGCTCAGATGGATAAGGTTTAAAGGCTTTGTGTTCTGTTACGCTCACCTGATATCCCCAGGGGCATCTGGAAGGCTCTGAGATCTGGATCCCTGGATGCGTAGTTGCCAAGTACTAAATAATGAATCTTAGTTATTTGTAGGGTGAGGTATCCGTCCTGCGTTTCTTGTGCAGGGGTGCTTGACGTTTGTTGGGGATCTGCCCAAGTTGCTTCACTGGTGCAGTACTCCTTCCTTGGGCCCAAGCCTGCTGTGACCCCGAATCTGCTGGTAGGCAGGTAGGTTTATTAATTGTAAGTCTTTGTTCTGTTTCTGGTGGGAATTTGTTAATGTCTTTATCTCCTTCTTTTCAGGTGCAAAGGTCTTGATGCTGGCGTGCCGGATGGAGAGGCACGTTTCTAGGTAAGAGAAAGTGCAAAGCACAGTGCCTTTATTGTCTTTTAAAGCAAACCTGTGTTTCCTTCTTCTTCTCCTCACAGGCCGCTGTGGTGCTGTGAGTGGATGAGAGCACGATGAAAAACAGGCCACCAGAATCCATTTGGGTAAGTACAGCGCTGTGCGGTTGTTTAATATTGAAAGCGAACCTGAATAGGTCTCTTTTTTTTGCAGATGTTGCTGTGGTGCTCTGGATGGAAGCGTGGCGTAGAGCGATGGAATTCAGGTAAGACTGATGGAATTCGATGTTTTGGAAGCGCGCATTCTAATATTGTTTTTCCCTTTCTCGTTATTGCAGGTCGCAATATTCGAACAGCAGCTGTGGTAGCAGATCACTGGAAGTCCTTAAGCTAGTACTCACAGGTGAGTGATGTTTCTTCTTCTCTCGGTTTCTACAAATTGCAGCCCAGTTGAGATGCTGAGTGCTGGATGGTGTTTTCTCAGGTAAAACAGAATAATCTTGTTCTTGTTCTTGCAGGATTAGAGCCTTCTTTCCTAACCTTCAAGAACAAAACGAAATCCTGGTTGTTCTCGCAGAACGCCTGAAGCACCTCACTCAAAATCTGGCACCCACTTGTAATATTCTGTAACTGTGTATATATACTCTGTACTGTACTGTAAATATTTATATTGTATGTACTGCAACTTCCTAAGAATATGCACCCGGTTGCCCGCGGCCTGGTTGCGCTTTACAAATAAAACAAACTTTAAACAGGAAGATGCTGAAGGCCAGGAGCTGGACACGGTGAGCGTCACGCTGCTGGTGGCAGAATAACACAAATCGTGTTCTGCAGTCAGAGTGTGATTCATATAGCCCAGGTAAAGTATTACCAGGGACAGTAGTTCCAGGCCTGCCACACCCAAAACACTTGACCGCATGGCTTGGTTCTTAGAACTAGACTGTGTGGGTGCATCCATGTTGGATTTAAAGGCCCATGTACATAAATGGGACCTAGTTTGAACAGCACTTCCTTCATACATATGAGCCTGGTGCCAAAGGTGCCAGGATTGGCTCCAGGAGCCCTTTTGCAGTGGTTTTAAGGCCCTCAGGGTTCTGGTGGGAGCTTGCTTGTGGTCGGAAGATCTGTTACTTTATATACAGAATTTTCAAGATGCGTGGGTACTCGAGACTCGTGAATCTTGGGGGAAATCTATACCCGTGTTCTACCATATATTGTGCCAAGGACTGCCAGAGCAAGTACAGAAACAGCTCAAGAAATTGGTAGGAATCGAGACCAAGCCATGGTCAGAAATACAGTTGACCATCGCACACTATTGCAGGCTGCTGCAAGAAAAGAATCGCAATAAAGAAGCTGCACAAAAGGGTGAAGAGGCAAAATGAGTGCAGAAGAAATTATCAAAATATGCTCTTGAAGGAGCAATGATAACTAGCACAGACAGATCAAACATGCAACAAGCCAATAATCCACAGCAGAATAATCAGGGCAGTATGGGGTTTTACCCCAAGGGAAGAGGATTTAGAGGAAGAGAATGGCAGAGTAACCAGGGAGGTTTCCAGAATAATCAAGGAGGTTTTCAAAATATGCAAAATGGCAATCAAGATATGTCAAATGGGCAAGTGATCCAATCACTGCCAGTATGTTGGTTGTGTGGGATGACAGGGCATTCAGCGCGCACCAGCAGAAATCAAGGCAGGTTGCAAAACGGCCAAGGAATAGGACCAGGCATGGTGAATCCACCTGCGTTTGTACAGCAGGGAGTTGCACAGAATCACACGGTGCAACTGCAAACACCAGGAGCACAGCAAAGCCCACAACCTCAAAATGTAGTGAAGTTTCCACAAGGACAGTCCCAACAGTCACAGATGCAACTGTCACAGACAGTGAGTACAGGACAGGCTGCAAACCCTGGAATGAGGGGTAACACTACAGTGGGGGAAATCCATCAGCACAAGGTGGGCCAAACCTTTATATATACTAGGACAGCTCACTGGGAACCCTGATGTGTTCTATCCTATCAGTGACTCCAGACCCTCACCGGGAACCAAGGGTGGATGTCGTTATAGGGGATGAAGAATATTCCTTCCTCGTTGACACAGGTGCAACACGTTTGTGTATACGTTAAGGCAAGTTTTCCTTGTCCGGCGATGCCATAAATACTCAGAGTTTCACAGGAGCTACAAGTTGTGTTCTCTTTACAAACGCACTTCCTGTCTCTATAGGAGAATGTGAGATGAATGTGCCTCTATTATATTCATGACAAACCCCAGTAAACATTTTGGGTTGAGATCTAATGACAAAGTTAAATACGACAATCTCCTTCACGGAGGAGGCCATAGTATGTTCAACTCCAGGAATGCACTATTCAAACGCATGCAAAATGATTGGAGCATATGCAGGACACACAGCCATGAGGGCTGTACCATTAGAGCCCGAAATATTCAAGTATGGAATACGTGTGCTAAATGCAGGGCCACCAGGCCTTGCTGAGAAAACCATGAGGACCCCTTGGTGATACACACAGCTGCAATATGAGGGAAAATGCCTATGAATGATGGGTGTGGCGATGAAGGCCGACAATGGTGCACAGTAATCGCCATTGAAGAAGGATACCGATTGACTGATGTCACTGATGACGATCTGTTTGATGAGCAAGCAGATATGGGAGAGACAGCAGTTGAAGTGAGCCTCACCTTTTGGGTGAGAATGATCAAAAGAGAAGTGCCTCAGAGAATGATGTTAGTATAGCACCGTCCCGAATATTTTGATGACGACATGGCCCAGGTGCCTTTCTCAGTGTGGACTACAGGCCCCTATGATATAGGCTTATTGAAAGGAGTCGGAGAAGTGAAAATCAAACTGAAACCAGGAGCAATTTTACCAAAAGCACGGCAATACCCCATGTCCAGGGAGGTAGATGAAGGGATTTTTAAGACAATTTCGGCTATGATGTAGCATGGTATCTAAGTGATGTCAGAATCATCATGCAATACTGCAGTTTACCGTATCAAAAAATCAAAGGGAGGGTTTTGGCGTTTAATTCAGGATTTACGCCCAATAAATCATATTGTTGAGGCCGAGTTCCCTTTAGTCCCTAACCTGGCTACAATTCTATGTAATGTACCCATTGATGCAAAACATTTCACAGTGATTGACTTGAAAAATGCATTTTTCTTAACCCCATTGCACCGTGACTTACAAGATCTGAAATCATTCACGTTCAGACAGATGTGTCTAAAAATCACGAGGCTACCCCAGGGGTACTGTGAGTCTCCTTCTATCTTTAACAGTCCTGCAGATGGACCTAAGCAATATTACCTTAGAAAGTGTTGTCCTGCAATATGTGAATGACATCTTAATTTGCAGCATGACAGAGGAGCAATGCAGACACGATTCTGTTCAGCTATTGACTATACTTGCTGAGAAAGGATATAAGGTTGACAAAGAAAAGCTACAATATTGTCAACAAGAAGTGCTATACATAGGTCAGCTGATCTCGCAGGTGGGAAAAAAGTTACCTCAGAAAGAGCTGAAGCCATACTAAACACAGCCAAGCCACACACGGTAAAGCAAATGCAGAGTTTCTTAGGCCTATTCAATTATGTCAGGGCATGGGTCTTCGACTACAGCTCTTATACCAAGCATTTGCTTCAGGCCCCAAAGAAAGCCCAAGTAACGAAAGAAAAGATTGAATGGTCTGAGACCATGGAGGAAGGATTTGCTGAACTCAAAAAAGCAATTTGCACAGCACCAGTTTTAGGAATTCCCAATTATGGAGAGACATTTTTCCTGTTCTCGCACACAAATGACAGCATTATGACAG
The DNA here is from genome assembly GCF_040938575.1 of Ambystoma mexicanum. Lineage (NCBI taxonomy): Eukaryota > Metazoa > Chordata > Amphibia > Caudata > Ambystomatidae > Ambystoma > Ambystoma mexicanum. Next base: position 10,405,368 of record NC_090925.1, read on the forward strand.
CAGTGCTCACACAAAGAACCACATTGGGGTATAAGCCCCTGGCATATTATAGTTGAAATGTGGACCCAGTGATGAGAGGCCATTTCCTGTGTGAACAAAGTTTAGCTGCTGCAGCGTTCGCCATGAAAAAGCTACTACCATTGTAATGGGATGCTCCATGACTTTATACGTCGAGCACTCACTATTTGCTATTCTCGAGAAACCAAAGGGCACACTAACATCTCAGAGAGCTTCTGTCTATGAAGTGATCATATCAAATCCATTGATTAAAATAGTCTGATGCAAGATAGTGAACCCAGCTGTCTTCATAGCAGAGCCAGTCACTGAAGGATAGCCAATACCTGACTGTGCAAATTATGAAGAATTCTATGATGAAATTCCCAGAGTAAAGAAAATGCATTGGCAGAAGTTGAAAGTGTCTTAATCGATCAAAGCTATGGGCAAAGATATACAGGTGTCACTGTAATGAAACAAACAGCAAATGGACAATTTTGAGTGCAGAATTATTAGCATTGATACTCGCCATTGAGAATCACGCCGACCAGGAAGTAACTGTGTACAGTGACTCCGCCTATGAGCGCTGGAAAAGGAGGGGCTACGGAACATTAGTGCAGCACGCAGCCTTATTACAATAGGAGGCATAATATTATTTCTATTCCGACAGGCAGACGGAGAAATTGTCTTCATTGACGGTTCCTTGAGAATCAATAAAAACGATGGCCAAAGACATACAGGCGCTGCTGTGATGAAGCACACGGCAAATGGAGAATTTTGAGTACTCCTTAGTGCACAATTACCATCTCACTATTCAGCACAGGTTGCAGAACTATTGGTGTTGATACTCGCGATTGAGAATCACGCAGACCAAGAAGTAACAGTATATAGTGACTCTGCCTATGTGACATCAACGGTGCACGCAGGCTTAGCGTGCTGGAAAAGGAGGGGCCACCTCCGAGCAGATGGCACGCCAGTGCAGCAGGCAGCCTTATTGGACAGGCTTGTCAAGGCACTACAGCTCCCAGTGGGCGTAGCGGTCGTGAAATGCACCCCCTACACGAAAGGGACAGATTTTATCTCACGTGGAAATCAAGCTGCAGACACGGAAGCCAAACGTAAGGCATCCAAGAGTGAGATGATCATGGAAGTGGAAGTCACCCACACAAATGAGAAAATGATGATTGCACGGGTTGCACCTGAAAGCTATAATAATCTGTTACAAACACAGTTGATGGAACTCCCAGGGGAGGCACCACAGGAGGAAAAAAACGTATGGAAACAGCGAGGGTGTTCTTTAAACCCCTCCAAAAGCTTGTGGCAACAAGACAGCACTGGTAAACCAGAAATGCCTATAGCCCTGTTAAAATTAGCGCTGGAACAGTTACACTATCCTGCACATATGTCAAAAGAGAATCTAGCGGCAACGCTCGTAGAAGACTGGTTCATACCGAACTTAACCGAGCATGTTGCCTTTTTTTCTAGTGAACTGCATCATCTGCCAACAATTCACAGCTGGGAACACATTAAAAGTAAAAGTAAAAGCTAAGGGAGTCGACATGATTCAAGTATGTAACGGGTACAGATACCTAATTGTTCTGGTGTGTCCATTCTCTAGATGGATAGTGGCAGGTCCTTGTACACACCCAGACTCTACCTGTGCTGCCACATTTTTTGTGAGAGAGGTATTTACCAGGTGGGGGGTATGTGAAGTCAGGAGATCAGATAACAGGGCCCACTTTGTAAATGAGGTTTTCGAACAGATTAGCTTGCTGCTTGGTATAAAACTCAAGTTCTCGACGGCCTACCACCCACAAGGTAATGGAATATGTGAGAAGCTCAACGGCCAATTAAAGGTGAGGATAGCCAAGTTGAAACTTACTCTAAGAAAGGGATGGTTGCACTGCCTTCCTTTGGCACTGTATGCACTCAGGAATCAACCCGGTTCCGACCATCATCTTACGCCGCACGAAATAGCTACAGGAAAAAGAATGCACACTCCCCTGACCCACCGAGACAGAGCTAGTTGTGATGCCCAGTCAACAGGAGAACTCTTAGGGTCTGAAATATAAAATTACCTGAATTGCATGACATCTTGCCTTACTGTAATTTCAGACCAGCTGCACCGACGACGAAAAGGGTGCAGGGCAGCACAGAAAACAGAAGGAGATCCTACTACAGGCACAGCTCAAGGACTTTTTGTTCCATCCGTCTTCCTTGGAGACACCGTCCTGGTAAAGAACCATATCAGAAAAAGGTGGGACGAACCAAGGTTTAACTGTCCCTTTGCAGTGGAGGACTGCACTCCCTCAGCAGTGAAACTACAAGAAAGGAGAGATTTGCAACCAAACAAAAAAAGCTTGCCTTGGCGACAGTTATGTAGTCAAACTGGTCACTTTTTTTCTTAAAGGGTTGTCAGCATGAGTAATTCTCTAATCCGTGTGTGGTTGCTACACAGAAACAATCAAAATCTTGAAAAACGATAAGAGTTATAATTTTACTCTAATGCGCCAACCACTTGTGTTGAACTTATTTCGGTGAGTACTCTCATAAAAAAATTGAAGAGCAAAATTCCACAAATTAACGATTTCAAATAGTCAAATCTGTAATTACATGGTTCCATTTATTGTGGACTACACATGTTGACATCACATGCGAACATATCCATTGAATTTGTTTTTCAATTTCCCATATAACATTTTCCAATTCCCAAATACTCTCTACACGTGTTTCCCCATCGCTCTTTGCAATGGTTCTTCAGGAGAGTTTATCACAATCTTGATAACCACAAAAAAACTTATTCTTATTCAATTAACCTTAGTTTTGAGGTTACTTTCACTTAAATCCTTATTTGAAGTATATTATGCTGTTTCAATATTGCAGCCCTCTGCTGTCAATTCTTTTCAGATTCTTAGTGTATTACTTGGTTTTTCTTCTCAAAATCCTCCTTCTGTACAGGTTCTATAGCAGAGTGCCGCCGGGTGAGCTTGGATCTTCCTGGGTGACATCAAACCATATATCGGAGAAGGCCCTCTGCCTGCACCCCAGCGCAAGGAGACTATGAACGACTGGGAAGAACCACAGCACGTGCACACGAGATCCATGACGAAGAAGCAGGACGCATGAGCAGCAGCAAAGTAAAGACAAATAACTTTTGTGAGATAGTTGTGGTTTCATTTTGGACATTCCTCTGAGCAAAAAAGAGGATAAGGACATAAAAACGGACACTCTGTCTATCCTAGTTGCAGGATGAAGAAGAAAACTGTATTTATAAACCACAACATAGTCTGTTAACTTTGAACTTTGGACTGAGGCACACTGAAGACTTGACTAGTAAATAATATGCAAAATGTTGATAGAGGACACATACATTGGAAAAAAATACAGTACCCAGATTCCTTCCACACAGAGACTTTGTTCGGAATCACTTATGGTGTCCCGCAGTGGCAACATCACCAAGACTAGGTGACATACTTCGCTCTAGTGCTAAGATCGTACCAGTCACTGGTCACAAGTGTCACTGACTTTCTTCAAGATCCTGAAATCAAGATCCTGAAAACGAAAAGATTATAAAGCGATTGCTTACTGTGATTGCCAAGCAGTTCCTCCTACTTCTGGAGTACAGCAAGGAAAAGCCAAATGTCCCAAGCAGAGAGGGAAGTAAATGAGCATATCAACGTATTGTTCTTTCGCCTAATCGAAGACTGTCCAAAGACTTGCCGGGAGAACGACAGACGTACTACCTTTTCTTCGATATCCAGCAAATACAGAATGTCTGAGCATAATTCTCAACAGCATTGTGATCTTAGTTGCAAGCCACGCAAATGGAAAGTGCAAACACTGTTCACAGTAAAGTGAAAGCCTACAGTCCTGGACCTCAGCAAGACAGGACAAATGTCCCTGTCACCAGAAGATAGTAGATTGTCCAGCAACGTCTTCTTCCGGTTAATCACAGATTTTCCAGAGCTAGTGGGGAGACCTGTAGATGTTGACGTCCTCACATTCATCAGAGACACAGCTAATTGTATACAGATGGACATGCTCTTGCATGGAATAGTGATGCAAGTGGACCTTTCTAACCATCAACAGATCTATTTGAGAAGATTTTAGACTTTCCACCGAGGGACAGATCGAGAAAACATTGCCAGAGATTTAATTTCTTATTTTTATATTGACAAGGACACATGTCTTCAGGAATGAAGCAAATCAGAGACATGGACTGGGAGCTGACATATTTTGAGCATGCACAGTAAAAAGACTTGCTGAATTATTGCTTGATTTTGACAATTCCCATAGAGAACTGTATCCTGAGATAATAGACAATTCATTTTTCAAAGGAAGGGGGACAAATGTTTAATACCTGCAACTCACACACAGAATCCGGAAGACAATATTGTTTAAAGGATTATATTCAAAGTTAACATTTTGACGAATGATCGACATGGGGATCCAGAGCAGCAACCTCGTCCTCTCGCAGGAGGACACATGTCCACATTTTTCTGGAAGTAAATGCTGCCGCCTGACCTACAGGGGCATAATGTATTTATGTATTATATTCATCATTGTTTTACTATCATTGACGATCAGAACTGCATTTTTTATTGGTGCACAATTTGTTCCGATTCTGGTGCACCCACCTAATGATGCACGCATGAAGCCTACGAAGGCACCCAGACCTTATATAGTCATTCCAGTCCCTGGAAGATCTGATGGTGGAATGAATGAACTTGAGATGGATGTGATTAGCAATGACACACACACAATTGTGGTAACAAGCAAATCAAAAAGCCGGAGACAGGGTCGGCAAAGTATGAATGTGAAAAGGTTACTGACAACCACACGCATGCAAAAATTGAATGCACATACACCAGGCTGAGTGTCAATGACTGCAGAACCACAATCCAAAGCATGGGAGAAGAAAAGACGGCAGACTATGAGAAGTCCCACTATAAGTAAAGTAAAAGGACAAATGGAAGAAGCTGAACCCCTGAAGAGACAAGAGGAGTCTCGACCAATAGAGACAGCATGGACAAGCACATATGTTCCAATGAAAGGAACAAGTGCAAGTCCTACAATGCAGCCATATACAGGACCAATGCCAGCGTGGATATGGGCATTTCTAAAAAGAAAGAAAAAGATATATGAGGACAAAGAAAGAGCTGCCAGACTTTTGTCTACCCAAATGGCGCAGATGAGGAGGCCTGCACCATGGACCAGGATACCTGAAGATCCTCCAGCAAGAAGAAGCCATACAGATGCATTCAGCGATGTAGTTATAGCAAACTACATGATAACTTTTAGAATCAAGAGAAGCATGCATGGAGATGACAGTGAACTAAACGATTACTTGGACAGCACAGCACATTTGGGAAACAACATTTGGTACCAGCATATTAAAGAAGTTGGAAGGCAAAGTTCAGAAGGGGAATGCTTTGTTTGTGCACTCCTACCGTACAGCATGAGGAAGTCCAATATCTTCGTTGCTGTAGAAATTGATGTCCAGACAGCACACTGTCTTTCACACTGAAGAAACTGATCTAAATGAAGACGATTATGTCCAGGACATAAAGACTAGAAACAGTGGGAAGACAAAACATATTGGGATCAGATTTGAGAAGCCTGGATTTAAAGGAGCGGAGATTAGAAGAAAAGCAAACCAGAAAATGAACGTCCAAGCAAAGACTCCAGAAGAGGCTTGCAGTTGGAAGAACAGAGGCCAAATGTAGATTTGGGGAACAGTGCTTTCACCAGATGAATGGGAGAAAGGAGTAGTGATTTGCAGGGCATGGATGGTCCTTGGAGCCTGCAAAGAAGCAATTGAAAGCAATTGAAAATGTGCAAAGGTTATGCAAGCCATTGTGGCCAAAGCTTGCAAAACTGCTGACATGGGTTAAAGACAGAGGAGGACCCTTGCAGATAGTACCACTGGAAAGCTCAAAATTGTGCTTAAGGAATAATGGCACAAGAAAGAAGGGAGAGAATCAGATCTGTGGATGCATCTTTGATGCCCCAAGAATGGAACACGGAACTGCAGTAATTATGGATCATTAATGGGCATGTGGATCCAAAGCACACATCAGACTGCCCAGAAACTGGGGAGGTATATGCACAATAGTTAATGTCCATGTTCCGGCTTTGGTGATCCCGAAAAGTGACTTGAATATTGACAGCTTCCCTAAAGCTTCCCTAAAGCAGATGCTCACATGTAGAAGAAGAGATCTGTGGAACTGATGACCCGACTGAAGAGGGAAAATTAATTTTCTGCCAAATCTGAAGAAGCTTTTCATATGATTCCATATGGACACAGACTGTTTAGCCTCACCTCATCAGTGTTCTCAACAATCTTCATGCCAAGATTCCAAGTTGGAGCAAATACTAAATGGTTGCAGATAACCAGATGGGAGTTACTGCAGACCATCAACACAACCATAAAGGGATTCAACGCAATCAAAGAAGAGTTAAGAGCCATCCGACTGATGAATCTCCAGAACAGATATGTGCTTGACATGATCACAGCTATGGGTGGAGGTATATGTGCAAAAATCGGAGAATCCTGTTGCACATTTATACCTTCTGACGGTGAGGAAAATGGAACTCTAACAGAAGCCATAGGTATGCTGACAAAACTCCATAACCAAATTATTGATGAAACTGACGAAATTGATGATGACAGTTGGTTTGGATCACTATTCTCATGGGTTCCGCAATGGATGGTGGATGCATTCAAGTTCCTGGGAGCCCTACTAGTGATGATATTGCTAGGATTCTGTGTTATTGAGATAATAATCTCTCAGTCCCAGAAAAATGCAAAGAAATCTATACGGATGAAGATCATAATTGATGTCAAGCCAGGATGGAAGCCCAAAGACCTGACTGATGAGGAAATAAGAGACCTTGTGAAATCTAGCATTCATGCACCTGATGGAACAAAGTTTCTCTATCCCAGGAAGCATTGAAATTATGTGGGAAGGTGGGTTTACTGCAGCCCAAATGGACAATGTCAACTGATTACATGGAACAAGGACGAACATGTGAGAACAGCAGGAAGCCTAAAAGGAGTCATAAGGATATGGACTTCAAAGAGACACTTCTTCAGATCATCATGTATAGACCCAGAAGATGAAGAGGGAATAGACTCAAACAATGAAACAAAAGAGAAACTGGAAGAACTGAAGAAAGAAGGGAAAGTGGTTGATGAATAGCCCAGAGGGCGGAGTGTAGAGGAGGTCCCAAATGCAGCCCGCACTCCAACCAACCATTTTGAAGTACCAGGAACGTTCACACCGAAATATGTGAAGTATGATGGGTATATAAACCAGCAGTGAGCCGCGGTAGGGCTCTGCCCAGTACCTATTAGAAGAACAGCACCTATTGAAGTACCAATACCAAGGAAACCATGGACAGTAATGTATCCATTGAGAAAACCATATCAACAAATGAAACAAAATGAAGATCGTCTGAGTATAGTCCCTGAAGAAACCAAAAAGGTCTTAATGGAAGACGAATGGTGACGTCACTAGGGCCCGAACTAACTCACGTATAGAGGAAATGACGACCAGAGAAGGACGCAAATAGACAAAGCATCATGAACAAGAATATCGTGAACCTAAAGTGAAAGGATGCTGTCAAAATGAATGAAGCTTAAACTGTAAGCATGGCAACGATATTTGCCCAGTTTACACCTGCACATATGCTTGGAACCTCAAGAAAGCTAAGAAAGCAATGTGGCTTGCTATGCTTAGTAGAAGAATAGTGCAGCAAGTGCCAATATACATAATCTACATCAAACGAAGCACGTTATTATAAGTATATTTCTACTTTGCACAAGAAGCAGAATCAACCTAGGTTACTAAAGGCCATACGAGAAAAGCTTCATATTTAGCAAAAACGAGAAGAGACGGCTGAAACGAAACTCAGCAGAGGCAACTCGTGCCGGGAAAGCCAACAAGAGCCGAACAGTAGCTACATTTAATTGAAACTAAGAACAGAATATCCTGCCTCTGAAAGGTCAAGATGAGAAGAGCCTGGCAGGTGGTGGGTTTAACGAGAATCAAATACACTAATTGATGGAAAAGAAGCAAATTCTCGGGGTCCGAACCACGTGACCAGCCGAGCAGGAGGAAAATGAGAGCTCACACCTACGCATGACACAAAGCCAGATATCAGAACTTTTCCAGACAGAAGATGCGTCTCGAGGCCAACCCCAGTGAAATAATTGACAAATGGCTACTAAAGTAATGATTGATTGTAACAGCGACTGGAGGAAGGCCGGGTAACTAAGGGGCACCTTGCACCTAGCCGACCATTCTGCGTGCTGCTAAGCAAAGTGGAAAAGTATGCATGGAGTTGGTGCCAACCTAATCACAATGGACCAAATAATCTAGGGTCCTATAGTCAGTAGGACCAATAGGATGTTGTACTTTTAGTGACGTCTGCAGTAGTCATTTTGGAGGAAGGGCTTAGATGCCCACCTGACAGTGTTTACACAATCCCCTCACTCCGTTACCATATACAGATATAATACCTATCTTAAAGTTACCTTTTCCTAACCAACAGAATTGCATTGCAACTTTTGAGTGTTACACGTCGATGATGACAAGTTTTCAGTATAAATGCTATAATTTTTATGAAGTTCGTTGGAGTTGAAGCGAGAAGGAAGATCGCACCATTGCTGATATTCATAACTCCCAGTTTTTTGTACTTGTCATTAAACGGACTCCCTTTACTAAACCGTTGAGTTGCCCTTATTGATGGGTGTTGGAGTAGTAAATCTGCACCCCCATCCATTTCACGGGTGCTGCTATGTTGTTTTAAAGCGCTTCTGAGAAAACCCCGACTCTATGGGCCGGTTGGGGGTCTTGGAGCACACAAGGTTTGATTTTTGTTGGAATGGGGGTGATTGTTACTTTCTTAATTACATTAGGAACTAGACTGTCTCTAAAAGAAGCATCAACAAAGAGTGTGAAGAAATGAAAACACAGCTGCTCTTTGTGCTCCAGTATGAGTTTGGGTGGCAGTAGGTTGTGATGGCAGGATGTTGCAGCGTGCATAGAAGATAGCATCGTTGTCATGTTTTGAGGGGAAATCTGTGCAAAGGAGAAGCTGGGATGTAGACTGTCTCCCTCTGTATTATTAGCCGACGCTCTAAGTGAGGAGAAGTGACACTGAGCTAATGGATTCGTATTACTTGCACTGGTGATTTTATCCTTGAAAGCTGCTTGTGTCCTAGCACAGTCTAATATGGTCAGTGTAAATGGGACTCGCAGACTTTAGGTTTATCCAGGAGCTTCCAGGAGTATGCATGCAGAGCAGCTGTTTCGCGAGCTGGGATGCGCAAAGCTCCCCAGTGCCAGCATGCATACACTGCCCTGTCGGTTCAACCACTTGGCCATCCAGGACGTTTTTATAACACTGACATTGACATTACCCGGTGGAGACCAAAAAGTAGTAAAGACTTGAACCAGCACGGGCCACCATCACGGTTCATTGGTCAGCACCTTCAGTGGGACGAGGGGGCACTTGGACCACCCTTTAAGATTTTCTCTGTATGGGTCACACCAAGGTGGAAGGGTAGAGCCTGAGACAGAGGCCCAATGCAGTCAGAGGGAGGGGAATAAAAGGCCCCCACAGGAAGCTGGAAATGTGGGTTGTTTGGTTGATGTCATAGGAGGTGGTGGACCAAGAGCCCAGCAGGAGGTAGGAAGGCGCTGCACACTATGAAGGCATTTTGTGGATCAGGTGAGGTGTGGGTAGTTGCGAGCAAGTTGCACTACAGTGTGTGTTTTCATGTTTGTAGGGGGAGAGTGCTTAGTCAGATTAGTTAAAGGTGTGTTTGTGATGCAAATCGTTACTGGGTGGTCCATTGTTCATTAAGGGAAGGAGTAATGTGGTAGCCATGAAGTTGTGCTTTCTAAGCAAGGGGCATGTTCAGGCAGTGTTGCACACATCATTAACACCTGGTGAAAGAGTAACCAGAGCCACCAGCTGGAGCTGCAGGATGTAGCCCAGAATCTGATGCAGGCGACACACGTGATTCCAGAATCTCAAAGGCCAGCTTCAGCCCGTCATCGAGTGGAAGGATATTGACCTGAAGCTCAGCGGCCGGAACATGCACCTTGACAGGTTAATGGTTTCACAAAAAGTACCCACACAAACCTAACAGTGGGAGAGAGAAACAAAGGGGGGTTACTATCATCAAAGGGGGGTTACTATCATCACAGGGGGTTACTATCATCACAGGGGGGTTACTCTCATCACAGGGGGTTACTATCATCACAGGGGGGTTGCCATCATCACAGGGGGGTTACTATCATCATAGTGGGGTTACTATCATCACAGAGAGTTACTATCATCACAGGGGGGTCACTCTCATCACAGGGGGTTTACTATCATGAGAGGGGGTTAGTATCATCACAGGGGGTTACTCTCATCACAGGGGGTTTACTATCATGAGAGGGGGTTACTATCATCACAGGGGGTTACTCTCATCACAGGGGGGTTACTATCATCACAGGGGGGTTGCCATCATCACAGGGGGGTTACTATCATCATAGTGGGGTTACTATCATCACAGAGAGTTACTATCATCACAGGGGGGTCACTCTCATCACAGGGGGTTTACTATCATGAGAGGGGGTTAGTATCATCACAGGGGGTTACTCTCATCACAGGGGGTTTACTATCATGAGAGGGGGTTACTATCATCACAGGGGGTTACTCTCATCACAGGGGGGTTACTATCATCACAGGGGATTACTATCATCACAGGGGGGTTACCATCATCACATGGGGTTACTATCATTACAGGGGGATTACTATAATCACAGGGGGGTTACTCTCATCACAGGGGAGTTTACTATCATGAGAGGGGGGTTACTATCATCACAGGGGGATTACTATCATCATAGAAGGTTACTATCATCACAGGGTGGGTTATTATCATCACAGGGGGTTACTTTAATTGCAAGGGGTTACTATCATCACAGGGTGGTTACTATCATCACAGGGGGGTTACCATCATCACAGGGGGTTACTATCATCACAGGGGGTTTCCATCATCACTGGGGGTTACTATCATCACAGGGGGATTACTATCATCACAGGGGGGTTGCCATCATCACAAGGGGGTTATAATCATCACAGGGGATTACTATTATCACAGGGGGGTTACCATCATTGCAGGGGGGGTACTATCATCACAGGGGGGTTACTATCATCACAGGCGGGTTACTTTCATCGCAGGGGGTTACTATCATCACAGGGGGGTTACTCTCATGACAGGGGGGTTACTATCATCACAGGGGGGTTACTATCATCACAGGAGAGTTACCATCATCACAGGGGGATTACTATCATCACGGGGGGTTACCATCATCACAGAGGGTTACTAGCACCACAGGGGGGTTACTATCATCACAGGGGGGTTACTTCCATGACAGGGGAATGATCTCATCACAGGGGGGTTACTCTCATGACAGGGGGTTACTATCATCACAGGGGGTTACTATCATCACAGGGGGTTACTATCATCACAGGAGAGTTACCATCATCACAGGGGGATTACTATCATCACGGAGGGTAACCATCATCACAGGGAGTTACTAGCACCACAGGGGGTAATATCACCACAGGGGGGTTTACTATCGTCACAGAGGGGTTACTATCATCACACGGGGTTACTGTCAAGACAGGGGGGTTACTCTCATCACAGGGGGATACTATCATCACAAGGGGGTTACTATCATAACAGGGGGTTACTCTCATCACAGGGGGATTACTATCATCACAGGGGGGTTACCATCATCACAGGGGAGTTACTATCAACACAGGGTGGGTACTATCATCACAGGGGGGTTACTCTCATCACATGGGTCTTACCAACATCACAGGGTGGTTACTATCATCACAGAGGGGTTACTCTCATCACAAGGGGGTCACCATCATCACAGGGGGTTACTTTATCACAAGGGGATTACTATCATCACAGGGGGGTTATCATCATCACAGGGGGTTAATATCATCACAGGGGGGTTACCATCATCACAGGGGGGTTACTATCATCACAGGATGGTTACTATCATTACAGGGGGATTACTATCATCACAGGGGGGATACCATCATCACAGGTGGGTTACTATCATCACAGGGGGGATACTCTCATCACAGGGGGATAGTATAATCACAGGGGGGTTAATATCATCAAAGGGCAGTTACCATCATCACAGGGGGTTACTATCATCACAGGGGGGTTACTATCATCACAGGGGGATACCATCATCACATGGGGTTACTATCATCACAGGGGGTTACTATCACAACAGGGGGTTACTCTCATCACAGGGGGGTTACTATCATCACACAGGGTTACTATAATCACACAGGTTACTATCATGACAGGGGGTTACTCTCATCACAGCGGGGTTACTATCATCACATGGGGTTACTATCATCACAGGGGTTACTATCACGACAGGGGGGTTACTTTCATCACAGTGGGTTTACTATCATCACACGGGGTTATATATCATCACAGGGGGTTACTATCACGACGGGGGGGTACTCTCATCACAGGGGGATTACTATCATCACAGGGGTGTTGCTATCATCACAGGGGGGTTACTATCATCACAGGGGGGTTACTCTCATCACATGGGTGTTACCAACATCACAGGGTGGTTACTATCATCACAGAGGGGTTACTCTCATCACAAGGGGGTTACCATCATCACAGGGGGGTTACTTTCATCACAGGGGGATTACTATCATCACAGGGGGTTACTATCATTACAGGGGGATTACTATAATCACAGGGGGGTTACTCTCATCACAGGGGGGTTACCATCATCATAGAAGGTTACTATCATCACAGGGTGGGTTATTATCATCACAGGGGGTTACTTTAATTGCACGGGGTTACTATCATCACAGGGTGGTTACTATCATCACAGGGGGGGTTTCCATCATCACAGGGTGGTTACTATAATCGCAGCGGAGTTACTCTCATCACAGGGGGGTTACCATCATCCAATGGGGGTTATTTTCATCAAAGGGGATTACTATCATCACAGGGGGTTATCATCATTACAGGGGCGTTATCATCATCACAGGGGGTTTACTCTCATCACAGGGGGGTTACTATCATCAGAGGGGGGTTACCGTCATCACAGGGGGGCTACTATCAGCACAGGGGGATTTCTGTCATCACAGGGGGGATACCATCATCACAGGGGGGTTACTATCATCACAGGGGGTTACTGTCATCACATGGGGTTGCTTTCACGACAGGGGGGTTACTCTCATCACAGGGGGGTTAATATTATCACACAGGGTTACTATCATCACAGTGGGTTACTATTACGACAGGGGGTTACTCTCATCACAGGGGGGTTGCTATCATCACACAGAGTTACTATCATCAAAGGGGGTTACTATCACGACAGGGGGGTTACTCTTATCACAGCTGGGTTACTATCATCACAGGGGGTTACTATCATGACAGGGGGTTACTCTCATCACAGGGGGGGTTACTATCATCACACAGGGTTACTATCATCACACAGGGTTACTATCATCACAGGGGGACTATCACGACAGGGGGGTTACTCTCATCACAGGGGGGATTACTATCATCACAGGGGGTTACTATCATCACAGGGTGTTATTATCACGACAGGGGGGTTACTCTCATCACAGGGGGGTTACTATCATCACAGGGGTTTACTATCACGACAGTGGGGTTATTCTCATCACCGGGGGGTTACTATCATCACACAGCGTTACTATCATCACAAGGGGTTACTATCACGACAGGGAGTTACTCTCATCACAGGGGGTTACTATCATCACAGGGGGTTAATATCACGACAGGGAGTTACTCTCACCACAGGGGGGTTACTATCATCACAGGGGGGTTACTAGCATCACAGGGGGTTATTATCATGGTTGCCAGTAATAAACGAGTGGAAGGGAAACTAATAAGGGTGGCATGATAACAAAGGTCTCGGAAAACATTTGACAAATTAGACATGGGCCTAATTCAAGTGTGTTTGCCCCACCCTGCCAACTTTTGTGGCACACCATTTTGCCCCACTCATTTGGACGGGGAACCCTTTCATTCAGATGCCATGCCCCCCTCCAACATTTTCAGCATAGTCAGTCCACTGAAATGATGGACGGCGTGTCAGAGAAGCAGACCATTTGAAGATGGTGAAACGGTTAGTAATGGACAGACAGGAAGTGCAGGAAGCGGAAGCGAGCAGACACCCCCAGTGAGGGTCAACACAGTGCTTGGCAGAATCATTCTAGAAGGTAGCAGCCTGCAGGGCTGGTGCTATCACTAGGCAAGGTTAGGCGCTTTCCTATATGTGGATATTTTAGAGCGGCAAAATGCTGCTTTAACACCTCCACACTAATTGTATACTTACTGCCTTGCCTGTGATAGCACCGGCCCTGACTGTCTGCAGGCTGAGGATGGCTGCAGCAGAAGCAGATCAGGCGGCGCTGCCACGCCGGAAAGGTTGGGGTCGGGTCAGGGTCACGAGTGGCATGGGCGTGGCAGCGCTGGCACAGTCCGGCACCTGCACATTTGCACTCCACATGGGAGGCCATGAACAAAGCACCATACGATACGTGCTCCCTCGAGTCTCGACCGATTGTCGTGGTGTGAGTCTATCAAGGAATGCTGCAGTGCACTGTGCATCCTGGCTGAGCCCCTTGCCCTGAACCTGTTAACTTATTGCTCCACTGTCTGGACCGTCAATCAGACGTGGTGGCCTGTGCACCCTTGCTGGAGGCCGGCAGCAGTGTTTTGCTGTGCGGTGCGCCAGGCCATTGAGTACCTGTTGCGTAAGCCACCCATCCTGGACGTGGCAGCCCCTGCTGTGCTGTGAGAGCGGCCCTGGGGCTGGGACCTGCCTGTACTGGGACCTGTGCTGAGAACAGTCCATCCAAAGGCATACAGGTGAGGACTCCAACACTAATTGTATACTGCCTTGCCTTGATAGGATCGACCCTGATTCCTTCTCACACTCCCTCCTTCTCTTCCAATCCCCCTAGCAGGAACTGGTACCTGCATTAACATGTGTGCTCTGCTGTACTACTCATGCAACACTAGGAGACTGACACTGTGCAGATTGCATGCTCGTGTGTGCCCTGTGTCTCCTTCACACTCCACTACACGAAAGTCAGTGCGTCCCCTGCAAACACCTTTAAAACATAGTTTGGGTTGCACACCCATTTGTACCCTTAATCTAAATTGTAACGCTCACCTGACTCCCACAGAGGCGCTGGTCTAGTCTGGGTTGCTGTGGCCTCTTCGAGCGTGATGCGCAGAACTCGGAACACCGACTGAACAGGACCCTCAAATCTTGCTTGTCTGGCCCGTAGGAATATCCTTCTGCAGATGAGAAAAGGGATTAACAGTCTGCAGAATAGTGTGCTTGCTCCCTCCTTCCCCCCTTCGTTCTTCTCTAACTTCCTCCGAAATCCCTGGTTGAAGCTCACCTTATGGTTTGAAAGGATGAACTCTCCATCCTGCTTCTGGTGCAGGGGCGCGGGTTTGTCCAGTTACTTCACTGGTTTTCAGAATGGCGCTGGCAAAATCCACTTGACTTTTCCGAGTGGAACGCCGTAAGTATGAAGATTACAAAAGTTCAAGTGTTGAGCCTCCTTTTCTGTTGCCTTCCTAACCTGTGATCTGTCCTTTATTTCAGGTGCAGAATGAAGGCGATGCGTTGAGAGATTGAATTGCCGATGGTAAACTCAGGTGAGTTAGCGATGGGGACGATCCCTCTTAATGTCTTTATATTCCTCCAGTAATGTCTTTTGTCCTTTCCCCATAGGGGCCGGGGTGCGGTACCTGCCAACGAAGCGGCGCCGACCCGAAATGAGGAATGGTCCACCAACAGAAGGCCGGTAAGTGTTATGGCAGAAAATTAGGCTTTCCTCATATGTTCCTTCTGCTCACCTTTTGTCTCTTCTTCTCTCCCCTAGGCGATGAGATGTGGCGACCGGAGCAGACAGTCGCGGTGGAGCCAGAAGAACTCCTGAGGACAGGTGAGTGAAGCGCGGCGCTGCAGCGAGCAATGCAGTGCTTTTAAATGAAAGTCTTTTCTCAGGAACGCTGGCGTGAAGGTTCGGATGCAGGTAAGAAGTTTGATAAAATTCTTGGTTTTCACCTTTCTCTTCTCTTCTTTCCTTACAGGTGTTCCAGGATCGAGGCAGGCGTGGCTGGAGACCAGATGCAGGAGCAGACACAGTGAGCGTTCAGCTGCTTGGATGCAGAACAACGCGAAGCGTGAGTTACTGTCTGGGAGTGGCTTAAATAGCCCACAAAGTAGTTCCAGGTAAGTATCATTCCCTGGCCACGCCCGAGTGGCAAAATAGTCCCAATGAAAAGATAGTCCCTTTCAGGTCTCAGGGAGGCCTGAATCTTGCAGCATGGTCTGCATCAGGTAAGTGCACAAAACACCTTCCTTTATGAGCCTGGCGCCTATGGCGCCAGGACTGATGTCCAATATGAGCCTGGCGCCAACGGCACCAGGACAGAGTCCAAAGAGCCCCTATAAGGGGCCGCTGGGCTTTTACCCAGGGGCATGATGCCTGCTCCCGGGGGTGCTGGGCCTGGCCTGGGGCTCCGGGGGTAGGCATCATGACAGCACTCCCCTCCAAGGCCCCTCCCAAGGTCATTCCCTCTGGAGGTTTCGGTTTCTTTGGGAAATTCCGATGGAACCTTTTTACCAGCCGAGGTACATGTACGTGGTCGCTGGGTTCCCAAGACCTTTCCTGAGGTCCGTACCCTTTGCAATCAATTAGATAGAAAAGTTTTGATTTTGAGATCTTAGAATCCAAAATGTTCTTCACCTCGAATTCAGGCTCCCCATCTATCTGGATTGGTTCTGGTAGCTTTATTAATCTGGTTCCTGGTTGCACTGGTTTCAAAAGTGACACATGAAAAACGGGGTGAATCCGCATGTTAGCTGGTAGATCGAGCTTGACTGCCACTGGGTTAATTATAGCTTTGATCGAGTAAGGGCCCAAATACCTTGGATTAAAAGTTTGAGGTCCCTTGAGCAATAAGTGTTTGGTAGCCAACCATACTTGATCCCCTATTTGGTATGGAGGCGCCTCACTCCGATGCAGATCCGCATTCTTTTTGTATTGCCCTTTCGCTTGTTGCAAATGTGCAGTTGCATCCTTGAAGGCTTGAGTTATCGTGGAATGCAAATGGTCCACTGCGGGCATTTCAAGCCTCAGAGGTGAGTCCAGGTCTGAGGTACGAAGGTGATGTCCATATAGGGTATAAAAGGGGCTTTGTCCAGTTCCAGAGTGTACCGAGTTATTGTTTGCATATTCTGCCACCCATAAAATATCCTTCCAATTACCCTCCGATTGGTGCAACATACATCGTAGGTATTGTTCAAGGGTCTGGTTCGTTCTCTCCGTCTGACCATCGGTCTGTTGGTGGTGGCTGGTTGAGAGTCTTACGTCGATTTGTGCCAGTTGACAACACTTTCTCCAAAAATGAGAAATAAACTGGCTTCCTCGGTCGGAGACTAGTATGGACGGGAATCCATGCAAACGGATGATATTTTCGAGGAATTCCTTGGCTAGGACAGAAGCTGAAGGTAATCCTTTCAACGGAATAAAATGGGCCATCTTGGAAAATAAATCCACCACAACCAGAATAGGATTGTATCCATTACAAGGGGGCAGGTCCGTGATAAAATCTAGTGACAAGGTGTGCCAAGGTGCTTGTGGAATGTCTAAAGGCTGAAGAAGACCGGCGGGTTTTGTCTTTTGGCCTTTGTTTTGGGCGCAAACTCCACAGGACATCATGAAAGATTTAATATCCTTTCGCCAGAAAGGCCACCAGAATTGTCGTTTAATTTTTTCCTCAGTTTTGGCAATGCCAGGATGTCCTTCCATCAGGGTATCATGATGACAGGAAATAACCAGTTCTTGCAATTCCTTTTCTGGCAGAAATAAGCTTCCTTGGAAGTAAGGTAGGCCATCATTGACCGAAAAGTAAGACCCCCTTTGGATCCAATCCTGCAAGGCTGTAGAGTCCAGGAGTTGTTTTACCCATGCTTGAATGTCTTCAAGGGTTTGTAAAGAGGTTATCCCCAAAATTCTTTGTTCGGGAATTATCGGCACAGGTTCTGCATTTGTGTCTATTTCTCCCATTCCTATTCGAGATAGCGCGTCCGCTTTGCCATTCTTACAGCCGGGACGGTAAGTGATTACAAAATCGAACTCAGCAAAGAATAAAGCCCATCAGAGCTGACGTGACGATTGAGCCTTGGCAGTTTTTAAATATTGTAAGTTTCCTTGATCAGTGATCACGGTGATGGTGTGCCTGGCGCCAAGAAGATAATACTGCCAAGCCTTAAAGGCAGACTTAATGGCTAATAATTCCTTATCGGTGATTGCATAATTTACCTCAGGCGGCGAGAACTTTCTGGACCAAAATGCTACGGGGTGCAGTTGGTTGGTTTCAGGGTCACTCTGAGACAGGACAGCTCCCATGGCTAAGCTGGACGCGTCGGTTTCGACTATATAAGGGAGATCGGAATGCGGGTGCTTCAAAATAGGTGCGCACGTGAATTTAGCTTTCAATTCCTGAAAGGCCTGTTCGGCTTCCTCGGTCCATTTGAAGCGTTTATTTTTTCGCAAGAGTGCAGTGATGGGTTGTACCACACGTGAAAATCCGGGATAAATCTGCGATAAAAATTAGCAAAACCAAGCATGCTTTGGACACCTTTCTCCGAACTAGGTGATGGCCATTTGAGGATGGCATCCACTTTTCGTGAGTCCATTCGGACCCCTTTAGGTGTCAGGATGAATCCAAGAAACTCAACCTCGGTGGTATGGAAAACGCACTTTTCCAGCTTTGCAAACAGTTTGTGCTGGCGCAATTTCTCAAGGACAGCCCTGACATGCTTTCTGTAATCAGATTCCGAAGAGGAGTACACAAGAATGTCATCGATATATACGACAACACAAACATCGATGAGTTCCCGAAGGACATTGTTCATGAAGAATTGGAAGGCAGCAGGCGCGTTGCACAACCCGAAAGGCATCACCTGGTATTCGAATAATCCATATTTTATACGGAAGGCCGTTTTCCATTTGTCGCCTTCTTTTACTCGCACCAGATGATAAGCCCCCCGGAGATCTAACTTGGTGTATACGCAAGCGTCCTTCACCTGGTCAAGGAGTTCAGGGATCAGAGGCAGAGGGTAACGGTTTTTAACAGTTATCTGGTTCAATGCGCGGTAGTCGATACAAGTTCTAAGGTCTCCTTCTTTTTTGGGCACGAAGAACAAAGCCGAGGATGCCAGAGTCTTTGACAGGCGAATGAAACCATTGGCTAGGTATTGATCTAAATATTGTCTCAAATGCAGATTCTCAGGTTCAGTAAGGGCATAAATCCTGCTACAAGGGGGTTGTGCACCGGGCACCAGATCGATTTGGCAATCGGACGATCTGTGGGGAGGTAACGTGTTGGCCTGTTCCTTTTGGAAGACGTCCTGAAAGTCTTGGTATTCCGGAGGTAGTTGCATGGAGACAGAGGTTACAGACGCTAGACTAATCTTCAGATTTTCTGGGTAGCAGGTTTGTGCACAATCCGGGAAGGTTATTCTCTTCGCTCGCCAATCAATTCGAGGATTATGTGTCTCTAACCAAGGGATTCTGAGAATAACCTGAAACTGTGGAGCCTTGATTACATCAAACACAACTGCCTCCCGATGGCCGTCCGGACCTATAAGTGTCACCTCAGCAGTGGAATGTGTTACCGGTCCATAGGCAATTTCGGTTCCATCGACTGTGGTGATGACATCTTTGCTGGTTTTAGGACGCAGAGGGAGGTTAATCCTAGAGACCAATTCACAATCCACATAATTTCCTATAGCCCCACTATCGATGTATGCCTTTATTGCATGCAACCGCTTAGGCTGTTCCGGATCTACGAGGACCATTGGCACAATGAAATGTGAGGTGTGAGAGTTAGTTTTCAAGCTCGGCAAGCGGACCCCTACGCTTGTCGGGCGTGGTCGTTTCCCGAAACAGAGTCTTCATGGTTTTTATCAGCAGCTCTTACCACCTTCTTGGGCGGTTTTGCCTGGCAATCTCGTAGAAAGTGTCCAGAGGACCCACAATAAAGACATAATTGCATCTGCCGTCTTCTTTCACGTTCTTTTTGTGTGAAAGGTCCTTTAACCCCTCCAATTTGCATAGGCTCAGAGACATCAGCACCCTTGGGGTTAGCGTGGGTCTTGACCAAACCCGGGTCTCAAACTTGGACCGATCTGCTTTTCTGTTTTGAAGTCTGTGATCCAATTGGACCACTAAGTCTATATATTCTGTGCATTCTTTGGGCAGATTTACAACTTGGGCCAGGACATCTTTAAGTTCTCCGCGTAGACCTCAATAAAATAACGTGATTCTTTTATCCTCTGGCCACCCAGTTTCCACAATTAGTTTATCAAAGGTTGCAATGTGGGATAGGAGGTCCTGATTGCCCTGTCGCAGGGATAGGAGTTCGTCATCCAGAGCCTGCCCCTGAGAGTGTCGAGCAAATAACCTTTCCATGCTTGCTTGAAATCCTTGAAAATCACGGAGAATCGGGTCATCTTGAGTAACCAGTGGAACTGACCAATCGGCAGCATAGCCGCTGAGATATGACAATACAAAGGCTACCTTGGTCTGGTCATTAGGGAAGGCCCCAGGTCTGCATAGGAAGTGCAAACGACACTGATTCATGAATACGGCGAATCGTTTGGGGTCCCCAGCAAAGCGTTCGGGTGGGGCCAGCGGGATGTCTCCAGGTAGATTAATCTGCACAGGGTTACTGGGAACCACAGTAGCGGGGTTCCCCCCGGAACTAGGTAGAGGAGTGTGTCCAGCTTGACCTTGCAAAAACTGTCTAGCCAGGTCATCAGTTCTTTCCTTTGATACAATCACTTCCCTCCTGAGAGCATTAGTCTCTTGACGAGCGGCGTGTACTTCGGCCCGTAATTCCCCCAGTAGTTGGGCCAACTGATCAGTCTCAGAAGTTTCCATAGCGCCTGGGTGGGAATTTGTAGGAAGGCTTCACGTTCTGTAATGCTCACCTGACTCCCACAGAGGCGCTGGTCTAGTCTGGGTTGCTGTGGCCTCTTCGAGCGTGATGCGCAGAACTCGGAACACCGACTGAACAGGACCCTCAAATCTTGCTTGTCTGGCCCGTAGGAATATCCTTCTGCAGATGAGAAAAGGGATTAACAGTCTGCAGAATAGTGTGCTTGCTCCCCCCTTCCCCCCTTCATTCTTCTCTAACTTCCTCCGAAATCCCCAGCTCACCTTATGGTTTGAAAGGATGAACTCTCCATCCTGCTTCTGGTGCAGGGGCGCGGGTTTGTCCAGTTACTTCACTGGTTTTCAGAATGGCGCTGGCAAAATCCACTTGACTTTTCCGAGCGGAACGCCGTAAGTATGAAGATTACAAAAGTTCAAGTGTTGAGCCTCCTTTTCTGTTGCCTTCCTAACCTGTGATCTGTCCTTTATTTCTTGTGCCGAATGAAGGTGATGCGTTGAGGGATTGAATTGCTGATGGTAAACTCAGGTGAGTTAGTGATGGGGGAGACCCCTCTTAATGTCTTTTTATTCCTCCAGTAATGTCTTTTGTCCTTTCCCCATAGGGGCCGGGGTGCGGTACCTGCCAACGAAGTGGCGCCGACCCGAAATGAGGAATGGTGCACCAACAGAAGACCGGTAAGTGTTATGGCAGAAAATTAGGCTTTCCTCATATGTTCCTTCTGCTCACCTTTTGTCTCTTCTTCTCTCCCCTAGGCACAGAGATGTGGCGACCGGAGCAGACAGTCGCGGTGGAGCCAGAAGAACTCCCGAGGACAGGTGAGTGAAGCGCGGCACTGCAGCGAGCAACGCAGTGCTTTTAAATGAAAGTCTTTTCTCAGGAACGCTGGCGTGAAGGTTCGGATGCAGGTAAGAAGTTTGATAAAATTCTTGGTTTTCACCTTTCTCTTCTCTTCTTTCCTTACAGGTGTTCCAGGATCGAGGCGGGCGTGGCTGGAGACCAGATGCAGGAGCAGACACGGTGAGCGTTCAGCTGCTTGGATGCAGAACAATGCGAAGCGTGAGTTACTGTCTGGGAGTGGCTTAAATAGCCCCCAAAGTAGTTCCAGGTAAGTATCCTTCCCTGGCCACGCCCGAGTGGCAAAATAGTCCCAATGAAAAAATAGTCCCTTTCAGGTCTCAGGGAGGCCTGAATCTTGCAGCATGGCCTGCATCAGGTAAGTGCACAAAACACCTTCCTTTATGAGCCTGGCGCCTATGGCGCCAGGACAGAGTCCAAAGAGCCCCTATAAGGGGCCGCTTGGCTTTTACCCGGGGGCATGATGCTTGCTCCCGGGGGTGCTGGGCCTGGCCTGGTGCTCCGGGGGTAGGCATCATGACAAAATGCACTGACTATAACAGTGGAAAATAACACGGAGTGTAGGCAGAGGTGCGTGTGTGCAACATATTATGCATTAAGTTAGCTCAGTTTGTTAACACGCCTGCTGTAGACACCTCACCTGTGTGCGGCAAACCCTTCTGGTCAATGGCACTAATGTAAGCAGGACCGACTCCACCTTTCAACTTTCCAAGGTCAATTAATAACATGGCTGCCATTTCCTTCCTTGGGGCAACACTTGTTCTTGACAGAGCCAGGACCTTGAATATTGTAGCCAGTCCCCCACGCTACTCACTTGGGGATTCGGAATATAGCTTTTCAAAGCATTGAGGGGAGCTGGAGGCAAAACATTCATGGAATGCCCCACATGGAATAAATACGGCAGGTTTACTGAGACTCTGGAATGCAGGCAATCCCAGTGTCCCTGCAGGTCACACAGCCTTCCTGATTCTTGGACATTGTTTTAGTGATTACATCAAATGCGAGGAACATGTGGGGGTCGAGATGCCCCATCTACCTTCATGGGACACTTGTGCCTATTTGAGTTTGCAGTCCATTGACTACTTAAGGCCATGCTAATCCCTATGGCCAGCCATTCCCACCCACTTCCAGACCAAAATGCATCCACTCCTGGGATGTCTTTTAGCTTGCTTTACTCAAGCCAATAGCCCCATATCGCTGAGATCATCTCAGAGTCAGCTCTTGACCCCATCAGTCAGGTTGCACCAACGGCAAAAGATGTTTTGAGTAAGTGCAGTTCATTACTGCTCGGTCACAGCTCTGCTCAAGTAGGTCACTTTGAAATACAGTTGTTGCTTAAAAAATAAAAAGGGGAGTTGGGGGCTGTGAGGAGTGCCAGCTCATCACACTTCCTCTAGTACTGGAGTGCAAGGTAACCTATTTAAGGGAACATCATGACACTAATATATTTATTTTTACTTATTTTATTGTTCATTTATATAGCGCTTATATACAGGTGGAGTGCTTCAAAGCACTTCAAGTTTTGGAAGGGAACAAGGAAATACAGTAATCACTTTTAGGCCTTGAAGTTTCCGAGTGATTGACAGAAAAGCTAGCATACTCGGCCTGATGGCATTTCACCTAGTGCAAGTGCATGAAGTTTTACAGTAGTGACCAAGCTGGGGAGATGGGACCCAAAAGGGGGTGGCGGGGACATTACGCTATGCAGTGATGATCATGAATACCAAAATAACTGATAGTATTATAATGAAGCTAAAATAACGATTTCCAAAATATTGAATTCGGAAAAAAACAAAAAGGGGTTGGGAGGGGGATAGTGGTTTTGGGGGTGGGGGAAAGTATTACGAACAATAAAATTGGGGGGGGTTTGGGGCAGAACCCCCCAAAACAATGATAAAGGATTAGTTATTTAGGAATTTGTTATTATGATATTAGTTATTTTTGGATTTGTTATAATTACATGTAACCGACAGGGCGAACAAACTAGCTAGTCCTGGCACATTTAGGTCATGCATGCGTACAGAGAGAGGTGCGAGGAAGGGGATCCTGGGGGGAACAAATGAGTCCAGTGCAGCAGGGCCCTGGGTTAAGTGCAGGGAGGTTGCCCCGCTCATGGAGCGTGATCTGAAAGTGCAGTAATGCTGAACATAGCGCAGTGGCCCGGAGGCAAGTGCAAAAGACTGGCGGGGGAGCCTGGGACCTATGAGGCTCTGGAGGTGAACCAGGCAACCAGTCAGCAAAACTGAACAGCCTTGTGGATAATGCAGAGGAACTTGAACTTGATCCTTGCAGCCACAGGGAGCCATCAGAGGGATTTCAGCGACGGAAAGATGCAGTCCCTGGGCTTGAGGCCAAGGATAAGTCTTGCTGTTCTGTTCTGGATGAGTTGCAGAGGACAGAGAGTAGAGGTAGGAAGATTGAGAAAGAGACTGTTGCAATAGTCCAGCCTAGTGAGAACCAGGGCTTGCGAGGTAGTGAGTCTCTGGGGGAAAGCAAGAAAAGGCAGAATACCTCTCAGGAGGTTTAGTTGGTAGTGGGACTTTTTTGGCAATGTCTGAGATGTGGGAAGAGAAGGAGAGATGACCCCTACATGTTTTGCCTCATTGATTGGTGAGGGCGCAGGGCCTAGGGAGGTCGGCCCGTGTGAGAGTGGGAAAGCGGGAGCAGGCGTCCCAATGAGTACGATCTCTGTCTTACTGGCATTCAGGCAAAGATCATTAGCAGCAAACCATGACTGACCTGCAGATAGACAGTCAGGAATGAGCGAGGAGGAGGCTGAGGGTAGCCTGACAGAGAGCTGCGTGTCATCCGCATAGCACTGAAAGTTCGAGGTAAAGGTAGAGATCCAGTGGGACAAGGGGGCCATGTAAATATTGAAAAACCAGGGGGATAGGTTAGATCCCTGGGGGACAGCACAAGTAGAGAGAGTAATAGAGGAGAGAAAGGACCCAAGTTCCACCTGGGAGGACCGGTCAGAGAGAAAGGAGGCGAGCCACGCCAGGGCCTGATCAGTGATGCCCAGGGTATCACGGAGACGGATGATCAGGATGTTGTGGTTTACCATATTGAAAGCAGAGGAGAGGTCGAGAAGTATAAGGACAGAGGAAGGTTTAGAATCAAGGTTTGAGAGCAGGTCTTCACAGGTGTTCAGAAGAGCAGTTTCTGTGCCTCTGGATGCTCTAAAGCCCGACTGATGGTCACAGAGACAACCAACAGATTCAGTGTGGAGGGTAAGTTGAGTGAGAGCAAAACAAAAGAAAGCCAGACTGTGTTTACTTTACTTTATCAGCCAGCATCAGTCATCAATACAAGCAAAGCCTGCTGTGTGCATCCCTTTGGACAATAAGTGTCACACTGACATGAATGCTCCATGCACTGTGAAAGAGTTCCTTGGAATAATAACCCTGCACAAGCGATTAGCCCTTGGTTGCTGTTCCTGGCCATCTCTCAACCTGCCATCAGCCACTGCGAGCATGTGTGCAGCTGACACACAACCGCATCCGAGAGCCTTCACAAGGCAGCCAGCCTGCCTGGATACAGTGTACCAACGACATGCTAGTGCTCTTGCAGTTTAATGTGAAGAAAGTGCATTGGAATCCATACACAGCAGAAGACGTGAGCAATGTGTTAGGTGATGGTAATATAATGGGTGGCAGCAATCAGCAACAAAATGGTGACGGTTGGTTGAGAATGGTTAGGACCCGGAAAGATTGTGGTGGGGTGGGGGGGAGCCCCATTCTGACAGTTTTCCTAGGATAGTAAGATTCCTTGCCCTGGCAGCCTGCACTGCTGACTGTCTGCTCTAGTTCTCTCTAAATCGGCATGTGCCCATCCCGCCATTCCCCCCTTTGGTGTTCTCTGGCCCTGCCCACGTTCACTGATTCTCCTGGGGTCTCGTTCTTTCCCGCTATTTCCTGCTCATACGGTGCTCGCCTTTGGCCGTGCTTCGAATCCCGGGTGTCTTTTGGGCTGCAAGGCTCCTCCATCCCTACAGAACCTGCATTCACTTTCATGGCTGGTTGGGGCCCCCATGCACCATGTCCTTCACACATGTCCCAGCTGGAGCAGAACACAATCAGTCTCCTCCTTCCACTCAACCCACTGCTGCTGGAGATTATTTCACCACTTTTTACTCCACTTTGGGGTTTCTCTCCTCCTGCTCACTGCCACCTGGCCATGTTAACCCATTTTCCGGATGACGTATGTGGCCTACTGTATCAGCCTCATTCTCTTGCTATGGGGAGCTTTCACTTTTTGACCTGGGACCAACATGAACCACTATCGTAAGGCGTCTTTTATTCTCACAATGGGTAAGAAGACCTCATAGAAAAAGCTTTTGATTGCTCAGCAGTCCATACCCAGAGCCTAGAGTGACTCTCTGTTCATACCCAGAGCCTAGAGTGACTCTCTGTCCATACCCAGAGCCTAGAGTGACTTTCTGTTCCTACCCAGAGCTGAGAGTGACTCTCTGTTCATACCCAGAGCCTAGAATGACTCTCTGTTCATACCCAGAGCCTAGAGTGACTCTCTGTTCATACCCAGAGCCTAGAGTGACTATCTGTTCATACCCAGAGCCGAGAGTGACTCTCTGTTCATACCCAAAGCCTAGATTGACTCTCTGTCCATACCCAGAGCCTAGAGTGACTCTCCGTCCATACCTAGAACCTAGAGTGACTCTCTGTCCATATCCAGAACCTAGAGTGACTCTCTGTTCATACCCAAAGCCTAGAGTGACTCTCTGTTCATACCCAGAGCTGAGAGTGACTCTCTGCCCATATCCAGAACCTAGAGTGACTTTCTGTCAATATGCAGAACCTAGACTGACTCTATGTCCATATGCAGAACCTAGACTGACTCTCTGTCCATATAAAGAAGCTAGACTGACTCTCTGTCCATATAAAGAACCTAGACTGACTCTCTGTCCATGCATACCCAGAACCTAAAGTGACTTTCTGTCAATATGCAGAACCTAGACTGACTCTATGTCCAAATGCAGAACCTAGACTGACTCTCTGTCCATATGCAGAACCTAGACTGACTCTCTGTCCATATAAAGAACCTAGACTGACTCTGTCCATATGCATAACCTTGACCGACTCTCTGTCCATATGCAGAACCTAGGCAGACTTTCTGTCCAAATGCAGAACCTAGACTGACTCTCTGTCCATATGCAGAACCTAGACTGACTCTCTGTCCATATGCAGAACCTAGACTGACTCTCTGTCCATAGCCAGAACTTAGAGTTACTCTCTGCCCATATCCAGAACCTAGAGTGACTTTCTGTCAATATGCAGAACCTAGACTGACTCTCTGTCCATATGCAGAACCTAGACTGACTCTCTGTCCATATGCAGAACCTAGACTGACTCTGTCCATATAAAGAACCTAGACTGACTCTCTGTCCATTCATACCCAGAACCTAAAGTGGCTTTCTGTCAATATGCAGAACCTAGACTGACTCTCTGTCCATATGCAGAACCTAGACGGACTCTCTGTCCATATGCAGAACCTAGACTGACTCTCTGTCCATATAAAGAACCTAGACTGACTCTGTCCATATGCATAACCTAGACTGACTCTCTGTCCATATGCAGAACCGAGACAGACTCTCTGTCCATATGCAGAACCTAGACTGACTCTCTGTCCATAGCCAGAACTTAGAGTGACTCTCTGCCCATATCCAGAACCTAGAGTGACTTTCTGTCAATATGCAGAACCTAGACTGACTCTCTGTCCATATGCAGAACCTAGACTGACTCTCTGTCCATATAAATAACCTAGACTGACTCTCTGTCCATATAAAGAACCTAGACTGACTCTCTGTCCATGCATACCCAGAACCTAGAGTGACTTTTTGTCCCTAATGTTTAGTCAGTGTTTGTGCAATTAGCTGTGACTTGCCCCTCCCTCACCCCTTTGCATAATCATGGTGTGAGCAGAAAGGTTTTGTAGTGCTTACTGTTTCAAACAGTGAGGGGTAGGGTTGGGATTGCCATTTTGCAATTCTGTCTTCAGCAGAACCAACGCTGTTTAAGGACACCGCTCTTAAAAGGCACACATTGTTTCTCAGGAGGCACAAATGCACAGTTCATTTGTGTTTGTATTTGTATTTTATTATATTTTATATAGTGCTTTTAGCCAAAGTGGTTCACAGAGAATAAACAGCAGTAGAAAAAAATAGCAGTAGAAGCAGAGTCGACCGGTCACAATCAAACAGGTGATTGACGTAAGTAAGTTTTTAAGGAAGAGCGGAAGAGAGGATAGGAGGTAATTGAGTGGAGAGATAGAGGAAGGAGATTCCAGTGAAATGGGGCAAGAAGTTGGAAGGAACAAAAACGAGATTGCGCACAAGGGGCGCGGGGAACATTGAGTCAAAAAAGATTAGCAGACCGAAGAGGCTGAGGAGGGGAATAAAATGAGAGAAGAGAGGCAAGGTAAACAGGGACAAGACCAGGAAGAGATTTGAACACTAGACAAAGGGAGTTGTGTTTAAGCTGAGAGCGAAAGAAAAGCCAACCCAGAGAGTCAAGGGCAGAAGAAATGGAGTCACGGTAAGAAAGCAGACAAAGAGATCGAACAGAGGAATGATAGATTGATTTGAGAGGGGCAAGACGTGAGGAGTGAAGACCAAAGAATAAGACAGAGCAGTAGAAGAGTCGAGAAAAGACTAGCGAGGAGACCAGGAGTTTAGCAGCGTGAAAAGTAAGGAAAGGGCGATTCTTACGTATGTTGTAAAGATGGAACCGATAGGCACGTGAGATGAAAGAAATGTGGTGTGAAAAGGACAGATCAGAGTCAAAATAGAGGCCAAGGTGGCGGGCCGTAGCACAGAAAGAAAGATCAGAGGGCGAAAGGAGATTGAAGGAGGGGATGAAGGGGATGGAAGAGTATGTGCAGGAAAGAAAAGGACTTTGGTCTTTCCGGGGGTTTAGAGTAAGAAAGTGAGAGGTCATCCATGATTTAATGGCAGTGAGGAAAGATGAAATAGTGAGATGAATATCAGATGAGAAGGAAGAAAAGGAAAGAAAGAACTGAGTATCGTCAGCATAGAAGTGGTGAGATACACCAAAAGATGAAATAATAGGAGCAAGAAAGGAAGGACAAACCCTTGTGGGACTCAGTGATCGAGAGCGAGGGAAAAAGAGGTGTTACCACCCAAAGAAACAGCAACAGCTCGATTGGATACATCACAAGAAACCCTTTGCAGGAGCAAGTGGGAAGCAGAAGCCCGGGAGGTGCCAGGCGCTATTGTAGGCACCAAAAAGTCTTTGCTGCTGAGGTCTTGGTGCTAAGCAAAACAGAGAGCATGATGTCACAGACCCTCACAAATGGAAAGAACACAAGAATACAACACAACAAAGAGTACTGTTCCCAATATCAAACACTACCAGTGGCCATAGACAATTAATGACATCCTTGCAAATGGGAAGACCACAAGACAGTGCAGTGGGGAGGGGGCACTTACTTCTTTATACTGTAATAGGGGAAGAAACAGGAACAATACACAGTACAGCACATTATCTTGGCCTTAGTGGTAACTAACACCTTGTTCTTTCTTTTTACCCTGGCCTTTGGGGGATGTTTTAATGTTTGAGATGTTTGGTCTCCGTTCAGTGATTGGTGCTGCCATTACACCATGTCTTGTCAAATACAGTGGTCAGACTTTGAGCAGCATTAATGGTGGCGTGTGGAATCTATTATGCAAATGTGGTCATTCCTTCAGGTTGTAGTACTTCCAAGATATGGGGGTTCACACAGCACAGCTGAAAAGGGGGGTTTATGGAAGGCATGAGAGTACTTTAGCTCTCAACAGCCGTTTGGTGTGAACGGGGTGGTGGGCGAGCGGATCTTAAGGTGAGCAGGGATTTTACAGAAGCTGCTGCAGGATCAGTCGAGTGGTGGAGGAGAAGGTTTCACCAAGAAGGGCGGCGTTCCAGGGTCAAGGTTACCCTTCATCCCTTATTCTCCAGAGCTCTTCCCAAGCGACACTAGAAATATACTGGACTTTCTGAATATACATGGGACTGGAATGTATGCTGAATTCTACTGGAGTCAAACTGGCACTGCTACCCAGGTATTGGACACATTTAATACTTAGAGCCTGAGTCACTGAGTGTTTTCCTATGGGATTGCGCCATTATAAACAGCTTCTGTGAATCAGGCCCGTAAACTGAAACTGTGAAAACTGTGAGACAGGCATGGGATCAAGAGATGACAAAGACAACAGAGTGTTAATTCAACAATAGAATCTGTATCAAGCATCAGGATGGGTGTAATGCCCAACTTGCCCTATGGCTATGGTGGGGATTGCCCTACCTAAAGAATCGAAGGAGAGTCTATGCCTGTAAGTCCAAATCAAGAGCCTGTCTGTGTCAAAACCTATGCTTGCCCTGACATCTAATAGAGAAACGTAGTGTAGGGTTATTCTAACTCAAATAGTGTTCACAATAAAGTCTGGAGCAGCCTCTAGCTCCCTTTGCAAGTTCAGGATACAGTTCCAACAATTATAGGTTTCAAATGTTCCTTCAGTACCTGGGTTCCCCTTGCCCAAGTTTCAAGTACACTTGGTTTCAGTGCACAACGTTCCGAAGGAGCTTAGGGTTCCCTTCCCAAGCTTAAAGTACTGGTTCACTAAACAATGTTCCAAAGAAGCTCAGGGGTTCCTTTCCCCAAGCTTATAGCACTAGTTCACAAAACAATGTTCCAAAGGAGCCCTGGGTTCCCTTCCTCAAACTTCAAGCACACTTGGTTTCAGTAGACAACGTTCCGAAGGAGTTTAGGGTTCCCTTCCCCAAGCTTAAAGTACTGGTTCACTAAACAATGTTCCGAAGGAGCTTAGGGTTCCCTTCCCCAAGCTTCTAGCACTAGTTCACAAAACAATGTTCTGAAGGAGCTCAGGGTTCCCTTCCCCAAGCTTCAAGCGCTGGTTCACAAAACAATGTTCTGAAGGAGCTCAGGGTTCCCTTCCCCAAGCTTCAAGCGCTGGTTCACAAAACAATGTTCTGAAGGAGCTCAGGGTTCCCTTCCCCAAGCTTCAAGCGCTGGTTCACAAAACAATGTTCTGAAGGAGCTCAGGGTTCCCTTCCCCAAGCTTCAAGCGCTGGTTCACAAAACAATGTTCTGAAGGAGCTCAGGGTTCCCTTCCCCAAGCTTCAAGCGCTGGTTCACAAAACAATGTTCTGAAGGAGCTCAGGGTTCTCTTCCCCAAGCTTCAAGCACCTAATCACAAACCAATGATCCAAAGGAGCCATGGGTTCCCTTCCCCAAGCTTCAAGCATCGATCCACAGAACAACCTCACACTGTTCAGCTTTATCTTGTTTCAGCGTTGCGTTCTCACTTCCCCTGGATTTTTTGGGGCTTCCTGGTCGAGCCACAGTTCACCGGCCGCATGGCCCACCCATTACAGGCCACGCTACCAGTTACCCTTTTCCAGCTTTCTGCCCCCGCAGTAGTTCACAAAGACTAACAAGTTCACTGAATAATTATTTGCCTTTCTTGATACGTCTTTGGCTCTCTTTTCCACAATGTACTTTGTCGGCTTTCAATTACAGCCTTCACTTTTATTTGCTCAGTTTTACTTTTGCCCATTCAGCATTTTGCTCACACTTCACTGGCTCCCCTCAGCTGCTCATCCACAGCTTTCATTCTCTAATTCACTATATTCCAACTTGGTGTTACTTTCCCAATGTTCTTGGTTAATCAGAGACTTTTGAACACGTACCGCTCAAACTTGACCACTTGGATATAGTGTATCAATTTCAAACATTTCATTTGTTTCAGTCCCTTCTTCCGCTTTGATCGGAGGCTTTCGAGAACATGTTGATTGCACGCGACCACTCCAATACAATGTAATTCAGTCTGTTTCATACGAGCACCGAGTTTCTCGCATTCCTCTGAAACTCACCTGTCGTGGAGTTCTTTTCCTCCGTTTCCTCGATAAGATGATTCCTGGGACTTGAGGTCAGAGTCTCACCACCTGCCCCTCAGGCGCCCCTGAATTGATACTTCCATTCAGGGGTACAAGC
Organism: Ambystoma mexicanum; assembly: GCF_040938575.1. Classification (NCBI taxonomy): domain Eukaryota; kingdom Metazoa; phylum Chordata; class Amphibia; order Caudata; family Ambystomatidae; genus Ambystoma; species Ambystoma mexicanum. Next base: position 10,437,322 of record NC_090925.1, read on the forward strand.
CTTTCTTGGCCACAGCAAAGGGACCAACACTTTCCATGGCTCCCTTCTCCTGCCTTCTCTGGCTCCCTGGAGACACAGCACCCTCGTCACACAATGACACTCTGCTTCCTTCAGCAGTCCTTCAGCGTCCCGTTCTCCTCTGGCTTCCTGCGGGTTGGGCTGGCCTTCCTGCTGCTCGTTCCTCTCAGTTCACTGGTGCTCCACCTTTCATACACCTGGGCCCCATCAAGGGGTTTCAGGTCTGATTCACTTGCTTGGTTTGCCTGATTCCAATTAGGACAAATGGGCCTCATTACGGGGATGGCGGTACAACCCGCCAGTAGCCGGCGGGTTGTCAGCAACCCCGTAACACTGTTTCCACTGCCCGACATCCTGCTGCTACCGGGATATCATAGGCGGTACTCCACGGTTATTTAACATTCCCATGGAGAACCATAAGACCCTGTGGGAATGGGAAACCTGGAGCAACGGCACCTTCAGTAACAGTGCCCTTCCCTGGCCACCTGAACAGAAGATCCCTGGGGAGTAGTTGTGAGAGCGCCTTCAGGTTTCTCGCAAGACAAGCAGCGTATACGCTGACAGGCTTTGCACTGTATTTCCCAGCACAACCTCTAGAATGGGGGCTAATTTAGGCCTCAGCAGTTCACCTTGACTATTAATGGCCTGCCCAAATGTCCAGGTGTTTTAATGCTCACTGTGTACGGTTTCACTAAAACAGAGCCCTGTGTTCGTAGCTGTATGGAAACACATGAAATAAAGTGGACGAGGGAAAAAGAATATTAGTGTAATCGCTGTCATTAGCTTGACAGGAATGATGCTTGGCTGAAACACTGTGGAGCTCGTTTTACTAGTCCTCTCCACATAGTTTCCTTCTTTTAAAAAGTGGAAAAGCGCAGAAAGGGAGTGTGAAATGTTGTGGCACTGGCTTTTATGGCAACCTTCTGTGCTCTGACTTGCAAAACGAATAAACGCTGCCTGTCTTGCATGCATGGTAGGTAGCGTTTGCAATGAATTCCTATTGAAAATGCATGCTTTTTGCTGGTGTTAAAATGAGTCGGATTCCCGAGGAATCCACAGTATTTACTTGACCATGGAAATGTCATGCTGGTGTAAATGCTGGATGGTTGGTCTGGCGGAGGAAGGGGGGGACGGAATCAAAACGTATGATCTGCCCCTCCTATTCAGCACACAAATGCATGAAAATGAGCTCCTATGTAAATTTAATGCGTACAAAACGTACGCATGACTTTTACTCATTACATTTATGCCTAAAGTTGCTCCTATGTGCTTGCGAATGGTGCACCCATGCCTGTTGTGGCCAGAGCATTCGGGTGCCGTCATTCAGACCCCTGCTGGGGTAAAGGGGACACCTGGTGGTGTAATGATGACGTCATTTCATAAGAGTGTATCAGCCACGTCCCAGGGACAGATAGTCGCAAGATGTGTGGGTGAGAGGGCTGTGCCAGTCTACAAATGACGCTCTGACGTACACCACGCAAGAGGAACAGAGGCAGAAAAGCCACGCAACAGCTCCAGGGATCAAACAAGCTTAAGAGACGTCCAGAGCACGGTCTTCTGCAGCGTCAGGAAGTGCAAGTCTACTGTAACCCTCACAAGCTGAACCTTCTGCTGATGAGGCAGTGAGTCTGTGGGGCACAGGTGGGTGGGCCGCCTTTCAACAAGTCAGAGAGTCCTCATGAGAATTATACAGGTTCTCGCCACTACACGAGAGAGACGCAGACATAACACATTCATAGGCCCTCCCCAATACATCAGTACAAGGGTCAAGTCCAAAAATACATGTGGGACTCATTAACATTCCAATTGAATGTGGCATCACCATATCAAGGTTCTCTCTTAAAAAAAGTGGGGGGACTCCTGAAAAAACTGGGGGGACTTCGGCCACTATTGTGTACCCTCAACTTGGGCCTGCATCAGTATTGCAAGGGTTGACTTCAGCAAGGCATACTTAAAGAGGTACAGTCAGTGGCTGGGGCAGTGCTGGAAGGTAGTGCCTTTCAATTGCACATTTGATGACTGCGCAATTAATTGGATGATGGTAGATGAAGTGTAGGATTTGAACTCGTGACAGAGGACAGAAATCCAGGGGAACACTGCAATATTTGCAAGAAGATGCTATCATGCGCAATGACTCTTTTAGGGAGAGTGAATGAGAGTGAATGGGGGTGAATGAGGGTGAATGAGAGTGAAAGAGAGTGAAAGAGAGTGAATAAGGGTGACTGAGAGCGAATGAGAGTAGATGAGGGTGAATAAGCATGAATAAGTGTGAACGTGAGTGAATGAGGGTGAATAAGGGTGAATTAGGGTGAATAAGAGTGAATGAGAGTGAATGAGGGTCAATGAGAGTGAATGAGAGTGAATGAGAGTGAAATAGAGTGAAAGAGAGTGAATGAGGGTGACTGAGAGCGAATGAGAGTAGATGAGGGTGAATAAGCATGAATAAGTGTGAACGTGAGTGAATGAGGGTGAATAAGGGTGAATTAGGGTGAATGAAAGTGAATGAGAGTAAATGAGGGTCAATGACAGTGAATGAGGGTCAATGAGAGTGAATGAGAGTGAATGAGGGTGAATGAGAGTGAATGAGAGCGAATGAGGGTCAATGAGAGTGAATGAGAGTGAAATAGAGTGAACAAGAGTGAATGAGGGTGACTGAGAGCGAATGAGAGTAGATGAGGGTGAATAAGCATGAATAAGTGTGAACGTAAGTGAATGAGGGTGAATGAGGATGAATAAGAGTGAATGAGAGTGAATGAGGGTCAATGAGAGTGAATGAGAGTGAAAGAGAGTGAAAGAGAGTGAATGAGGGTGACTGAGAGCGAATGAGAGTAGATGAGGGTGAATAAGCATGAATAAGTGTGAACGTAAGTGAATGAGGGTGAATGAGGGTGAATAAGAGTGAATGAGAGTGAATGAGGGTCAATGAGAGTGAATGAGAGTGAAATAGAGTGAAAGAGAGTGAATGAGGGTGACTGAGAGCGAATGAGAGTAGATGAGGGTGAATAAGCATGAATAAGTGTGAATGTAAGTGAATGAGAGTGAATGAGGGTGAATGAGGGTGAATAAGAGTGAATGAGAGTGAAATAGAGTGAAAGAGAGTGAGTGAGGGTGACTGAGAGCGAATGAGAGTAAATGAGGGTGAATAAGCATGAATAAGTGTGAACGTGAGTGAATGAGGGTGAATAAGGGTGAATTAGGGTGAATGAAAGTGAATGAGAGTAAATGAGGGTCAATGACAGTGAATGAGCGTCAATGAGAGTGAATGAGAGTGAATGAGGGTGAATGAGAGTGAATGAGAGCGAATGAGGGTCAATGAGAGTGAATGAGAGTGAAATAGAGTGAAAGAGAGTGAATGAGGGTGACTGAGAGCGAATGAGAGTAGATGAGGGTGAATAAGCATGAATAAGTGTGAACGTAAGTGAATGAGGGTGAATGAGGATGAATAAGAGTGAATGAGAGTGAATGAGGGTCAATGAGAGTGAATGAGAGTGAAATAGAGTGAAAGAGAGTGAATGAGGGTGACTGAGAGCGAATGAGAGTAGATGAGGGTGAATAAGCATGAATAAGTGTGAATGTAAGTGAATGAGAGTGAATGAGGGTGAATGAGGGTGAATAAGAGTGAATGAGAGTGAAATAGAGTGAAAGAGAGTGAGTGAGGGTGACTGAGAGCGAATGAGAGTAAATGAGGGTGAATAAGCATGAATAAGTGTGAACGTGAGTGAATGAGGGTGAATAAGGGTGAATTAGGGTGAATGAAAGTGAATGAGAGTAAATAAGGGTCAATGACAGTGAATGAGGGTCAATGAGAGTGAATGAGAGTGAATGAGGGTGAATGAGGGTGAATGAGAGTGAATGAGAGTGAATGAGGGTCAATGATAGTGAATGCGACTGAGTGAGTGTGAATGTGAGTGAATGAGAGTGAATGAGGGTGAACAAGAGTGAATGAGGGTGAATGAGAGTCAATGAGGGGAGAAGAATGATGTGCAGGGAAGTGTGGGAGACTCTGCCAAGCGAAGGAGGTGGAGTTTGAGGGCCAACTTAAATGCAAATATCGTGTTTGTGTTGTTGATGTCAGGGGGTGGGAGAGAAGAGGCAAGACGACGGTCAGGGTAGATTATGGACAGAGTGATTGAGGCGGGTTCTAGATCTCATGGTGTGCGCAGTAGAGTTCTGAGGGCTAGAAGAAGCCAGGGGCAGCAGTAGTTCATGGAACACTATGGAAGTGGTATATATACTTATGTCCAATTCCATGCATTCCGTTCCACCAGAACGGAGAACGTTTGTCTCTTCGTTCCACCACGGAACGCATTGTTCATTCCCTCCCCGACTGCCCCAGCCTCCGGGGGCCGTTAAATAAAGCTCTCACCTACCTCAACGGTGTCGCACTTTATTACAATTGGCGACGAGGCTCCTCTTCCTGTGACACCCGGCCCCCGGAGTTCCACTACCGGTGCCCCAGCCTGCCTCCGGCGACAACGACGGCCCGTCGGTTTTTCCCCTCTTGCCGCCGCCCCCATCGCCCCAGTCTTGCTATCTTTGGGAAGGGGGCCGTCCGGCAGGCCACCCGGCAGACTCCAGGTACCTGATCGATACAAAGAGGTACAATTTTATATTTTCTGTGTGTGGATCAATGTATGCTAACAGCGCTGCAGTGCATCTTTTGAGCACAGTCCAACGGCCGTTCGAGGAAAGGACCTCGCAACGTGCCCTGCGTGTGGCCATTTTGTCTGGGCCAGCCCCAGTTCTTCGTATATCTCATCAGCTGTCCCCAGCGACCGCCCCAAGGCTGCGCACCACAACGCCCCCACAGGTCGCAGGGGGCAGAGAACAATATAAAGAGATCAGCTGTTCTCAGCCACCGTTTCAAGGCCAAGTCACACAGAGCCCACACAGGTGCTAGGGGCAGAGAACGTTAAAAATATATATATATATATATTTTTCTTTTTTCTTTCTGGAAAAGCACATAAACTAATCCCTGCTACCACAACAACGCCACACACCTCAACGTTCCCCCGCAATTTAAAAAAATAGTGAATTCCAAAAACTTTGAGATTACAAGTTGTGCAAATCTTCATACTCTAGCTAGCCCCTTCATCCTTAAACATGCAGAACGTGCCGCATCCCACCAAATTTCTTCCTTGCCCCGGAATCCCAACCTGCCCCTGGGAGCAATGGCTGGACAGCTTCCAAATATACCTCAGGGCCATTGGCGGAAGTAAATTTAGCGACGACCTTAAGGAAGCGACCCTTCTGAACTGCTTAGGAACCGAGGGCCTCAGGATATTCAGGGCACTCCCCAAACCAGACAGCACAAGTGGAGATAGCAACCGGAAGTTCGACACTGCATTAACAAAGCTCACCAAGCACTTCGGCAGCAAGATAAACGTAGTACTAGAAAGATATAAATTCTTTTCTCGGAAACAAACGAAAGGTGAGCCTGTCGACGCATATTTAACCTCCCTCAGAGTACTCATGTCCACGTGCGAGTTCACAGGTGTCAGTGACGAGTACTTGAGAGACCAGCTTGTCCTCAATGTAGCAGACCCTCGCATACAGCAAAAACTATGGCAAACAAAAAATCCCTCGCTGGACCAAGCCACTGAGATAGTGAGGAGCATGGAATTCGGGGACCGTTGTATGAAAGAGAGGCAGGTCCTGAAGGAGGGTGCTGGAGTGGAAGTGAAGTATGTGGAAGGCAGTTCCGACTACGACCAAGATGGGGCATTAGTAGCGGCTGTAAAAAATTCCCCCCAAGGTACCAGGAGAAGTTCTAAAAGAGGTAGAACATCAGTGTACGATAATCAAAATCCCACGAGTTGTCAAAAGTGCGGATGGTATAAACGCCATGTAGCTGGGAGGACGTGTCCGGCCAACAATGTTGAGTGCTATAAGTGTGGCCAATTAGGCCACTTTGCTAAGCTCTGCCGAAACACCAGAGGGAGACCACGTGGATCTAGCAACGGCAGCAGACGACCCATCAACAGATATGGGTCCGTGAAAACAGTGGACTATGAGCAAATGTCAGACAGTATGCTATCTGTCAATCAGACGCACCCACAGGTACAGATTCTCACAGTCACTTCCTTCCAAGAGGTGAATGGTCCATGGGTTAACATGTACGTCAATGACATACCCTTGAGAGTGATGGTTGACACCGGATCCCCATATACCATGGTGGATATTGAAACCTTTGTAAAGGTACTTTTTGGCAAGATCCATGACTTACAGAGCTCCTCAGTAAGAGCCACTGGGTATGGGAAAACACCCATTGACATCATGGGATACACCTGGGTCAAGCTCAAATTTCGGGACAGACAAACATACTGTAAGTTGTTTGTAGCCAAGAACGGGTCCTCCGTAGTAGGATGGGAAGAACAAGCAGCCCTCCAAGTGAGAATCCATCCCGGAGAAGATATCCCCATACTGAGTGTGCTCAAGAACGATACCGACATCAAGGCTAACTTGGCTGAACAATTTCCCAAAGTGTTCTGTGATAAGATCGGATTGCTCAAGGGCTTCCAGCAGAGAATAATATTGAAAAGAGGTGCCGTTCCTGTGGTCCATCGGGTGCGTGGTGTGCCCCTTGGGACCAAGGCGGCACTCAAGGATGAACTCACACGCCTATGCAATGAGAACATTATACAACCCATAGAGAGTTCTGAATGGCTCGCCCCCATCGTCCTTGTAAAGAAACCCGACAATTCCATACGCATGTGCGTTGACCTAAGAGATCTAAACAAAAACATATGGGTTGATAGACATCCACTTCCCAATATAACAGAACTTCTTTCAACCATGGAACCAGCAAGTTTTTTTAGCACCTTAGACCTCTCCTCGGCATACCACCAAATTGCCCTAGATGACAATTCGAAGGCCCTCCTTTCTTTTGTCACACCCTTGGGAGCCTATATGTTCAACAGAATGCCGTTCGGGCTTGCTTCGGCCGCGGCGGTGTTCCAGAGACTCATGTCACATCTCTTTGGAGGTCTTGATGGAGTACGATGCTTCCAAGACGACATTCTTATATCAGCCAGAACCGAGGAAGATCACAATGCCAAACTGATGGGCGTGCTACGGATAATCCAAAGAAGTGGACTCACCCTCAAGTTAGAGAAATACAACATAAAGTGCAATCAAGTCTCCTATCCTGGCCACTCCATCGATGCCAGAGGCATCCGTCCCAAGAAAAAACTACTGGACACAATATTGAGCTTGGCTGAACCTACCAATAAAGACCAGTTGAAAAGTTTTTTAGGAATGACGGAGTACTACTCCAAATTCGTCAGTAACTATGCTAATAAGGCAGAAAACATGAGGAAACTCATGAAGAAAAGTAGCAGATTTCAATGGTCCATAGATTGCAAAAACGAATTTGAGAGTCTCAAGTCGGACATCAATCAAGCTCCAGCTTTAAGCATGTTTGATTACAAGGCTAAGACAATAGTGTCAGTGAATGCCAGTAAGCTCGGCCTTGGTGCGATACTAGAACAACAACAGAAGGGCAACATCGTGACCATCGCATTTGCATCGAGAGTGCTCAGGGATGCGGAGTTGAATTATTCCACCATTGAGAGAGAAGCCTTGGCTGTCAAGTGGGCCTTACAACGCTTCAGAAATTTGATTTGGGGTCTACCCATTCTCTTAAAAACTGATCACAAACCTCTTGTTAACATCCTACAATCCAAAATGCCACACCTAATATCCCCTAGAATAAGACGCTGGTTCCTGGATGTGATGCAATATAATCTTCAGGTTCTATACAATCCGGGCCCACTAAACCAAGTAGCAGATTGTCTCTCCAGACTAACCACCATTCAAGACAAACCAGACACTGAAAATGAAGTTCAAGACGAAGACATCATAGCCAGCATTCATTCTACTATTCCCTCCAATGAGTGGACACGCATCACCAAAGCCGACACGGAGCAACAAGAAATCAGAAGAGCCGTAATGAACGAGTGGAAAGATATCAGACAAGAGTTGGCAAACTTCACCCCATTCAAAGATGAAATATCCATTAACGACAACCACATCTTGAGAGGTAACAGAATAATTCCAGCCGTAGCACTCAGAAAGAAACTACTTGAACTAGCCCATGAAGGACACCTGGGAAGGAGTCTCACAAAGAACAGGATAAGGGCTAACTACTGGCGGCCCAACATGTGGAAAGAAGCAGAAGAAACAGTAAAAAACTGCAGTGCCTGCGCTTCGAGCGACAAATCGAAAACTTTAAGAAAAACACCACTTCAGCCGGTAGAAACCCCCAAACACGTATGGTCAAAGCTGGCCATAGACATCATGGGCCCTTTTGAAAATCTGGAAGCTGAAAAAATATTCATCATCGTGATCGTGGACTACACTTCCAAATGGACCGAATGGGGTGTGGTAGAAACCAGCGCAACCACGAAAAAAGTCATTGACTTCTTAACAGAAATATTCAACAGGGAAGGTGACCCCAGAGATATAGTGTCAGACAATGGGTCCCAGTTCACCTTGTTGGAATTCCGCGAATTCCTTGCAAAGAAATGCATCAACCACATCACCACATCACTCTACCACCCTATGTCCAACGGATTGGTGGAAAGAATGAACAGACTAATAAAAAGTGTCATCCAACTAGCCACAGCCAATGGCAAGCCATGGAGAGAAACCCTCAAGGAGGCCCTGCTCGCATATAGAACAACGCCGCATTCCACCACCAACTCTGAACCTTTCACCTTGATGCGTGGAAGAACAGCAACCAACCAACTGAGACCAGCATGGATTTTCTTAGATACTAGTGAAGCAAGAATAAACACAGAACAGAAGGTAGACATGGAACAAATACATAGAAATATAAAAGAGAAACAAAGGAAGTACAAAAATTACTATGACCTTAAGAATGGAACAAGACAATTGACACTACAGGAAGGGGACTGGGTCTGTGTCAGAGAACCCAAGAAGATACTCAAGGGCGAATCGAAATTCAGATCCCCACAAAAAGTCACGCACTGCCACTGAAAGTCTGCCACTTTAGAGGATGGGAAGAGATGGTCCCACGACGATCTCGTGAAAATAACGAATGACAACCACAGACCTAGCACTTCCAAAAACAACCACATTGGTACTCGGTCGAGAGAAGATGTGAAAAGAACAACCACCGATACCTACAGACCCAGTACTTCCACAGACTCACACGTTGGCACAAGCTGGCACAGCGAACACCGTCCCAACGATGAGAGATCCTCAGCCAGAAGCCTGTCGAGAAGGAACCGCATCATCATCCAGAATTTCAAGAATGATTTTGTTTATTATTGATCAGCATCTGTTCACCCCGTCCACCCTGCATTTTCTTTTCCCAGTTTCCCCCCCTCCTTCCCTATATTTTTTTGTTTCCATAGATAAGGAGATGTTATATATACTTATGTCCAATTCCATGCATTCCGTTCCACCAGAACGGAGAACGTTTGTCTCTTCGTTCCACCACGGAACGGATTGTTCATTCCCTCCCCGACTGCCCCAGCCTCCGGGGGCCATTAAATAAAGCTCTCACCTACCTCATGAACAATGCGTTCCGTGGTGGAATGAAGAGACAAACGTTCTCCGTTCTGGTGGAACGGAATGCATGGAATTGGACATAAGTATATATAACATCTCCTTATCTATGGAAACAAAAAAATATAGGGAAGGAGGGGGGACTGGGAAAAGAAAATGCAGGGTGGACGGGGTATTACAGGAAGCTGCTTCCTGCCTGCCGGCCTCATCACACAGTTCCTGTACTTGCTGAATTGAGCAGCTGTGTGCGCTCCCCACCTGCTCCTCACCACTCTGCTATGAAGGCAATGTGCAGCTAGGCCGCGTGCCTCTCTTGCTCCGGACCCAAGGCCACATTCTCACCATGCCTTGTGTTGCGCCTCCTTCTGTGCCGCCCCCTCCTCATCCTCTGCCTGCTGCTCCTCACCTGCCCCTCCTAGTGTTGAGCTTCCTGCTGCCTCGCATGCGTGTCTCTGTGTTCCCCCTGCTGCCCCGCATGTCTCTCTCACCGCCTCAGGGAAGGGACCCTCACCAGGCTGCATGCTACTGGATTCTGCTCTCTCTGATCCCGTCTGTCATGGCCGCCACATGGATGCCCCTGAAAGAGGTGCCAGCTCCAATCTCAGCAGCGCTGCATCTGTGCCCAACACTCACCACCTCCTCCTCGTCTGGTGGTGTGCTTCCAAGGAGAGACCCTGCCTCCTTTCTTTATGGCTAATAACAAGTGTGGGGCGCATTATGCGAAGGTTGCCACTGCAGGTTTCATTTTTTCCCTCTTCAATTTTTTTGTCCTGGAAGGAGGAGTGGTAGAAAAAGGTATTCAAAGACAAAATCACGAAGAGGGAGTCGAACTTTAAGAAACAAAACCAGGACAATAGGCTACACAACTTGAAAAGGGACTACAATAAACACAAGACCATTTGTTGCAACTTGCCCAGCATATCACACCAATCTAGTACTCTCTCGCTCTCTCTCTCTCTCTTCCTCTCTCGCTCACTCTCTCTCTCTTGCGCTTTCTCTCGCGCTCTCTCTCTCTCTCTCTCTCTCTCTCTCTGTCTCTTGCTCACTCTCTCTCGCCCTCTCTATCGCTCACTCTCTCGCTCTCTCTCTCTGACTCCCTCTCGCTCACTCTCTCTCACTCTCTCCCTCTCTCTCTTCCTCTCTCTCGCTCACTCTCTCTTGCTCTCTCTCTCTGACTCTCTCTCCTGCTCGCTCACTCTCTCTCACTCTCTCCCTCTCTCTTGCTCACTCTCTCTCTCTCTCTCTCTCTAGCTCGCTCACTCTCTCTCTCTGTCTCTCTATGTCTCTCTCTGTCTCTTGCTCACTCTCTGTTTCTCTCGCGCTAACTCTCGCTCTCTCTCTCTCCTCTCACTCTCCCCTCTCTCTGTCTCTCTCTCACTATATATCTCGCTCTTCCTCTCTCTCTCGCTCACTCGCGCTCTCTCTCGCTCTCTCTCTCTCTCTTCCTCTCTCGCTCACTCTCTCTCTCTTGCGCTCTCTCTCGCTCTCTCTCTCTCTCTCTCTCTTCCTCTCTCGCTCTCTCTCTCTGACTCCCTCTCGCTCACTCTCTCTCACTCTCTCCCTCTCTCTCTTCCTCTCTCTCGCTCACTCTCTCTTGCTCTCTCTGTGACTCTCTCTCTTGCTCACTCTCTCTCTCTCTCTAGCTCTCACTCTCACTCTCTCTCTCTCTCTGTCTCTCTCGCTAACTCTCGCTCTCTCTCTGTCTCTCTCTCTCACTATATATCTCGCTCTTCCTCTCTCTCTCGCTCACTCACGCTCTCTCTCGCTCTCTCTCTCACTCGCTCTCTCTCTCTGTTGCTCTCTGTCTCTCTGTCTCTCGCTCTCTCTCACTCTTCCTCTCTCTCTCTCTCTCTCTTGCTCACTCTCTCTCGCTCTCCCTCTCTGACTCTCACTCGCTCGCTCTCTCACTCTCTCTCTCGCTCATTCTCTCTCGCTCGTTTGCGCTCTCTCTCTCTCTCTCTCTCTCTGTCTCTTGCTCACCCTCTCTGTCTCTCTTTCGCTCTCTCACTCACTCTCTCTCGCTCACTCTCTCTCGTCTGACACTCATGCTCTCTCTCGCTCTCTTTCTCGCTGTCTCTCTCGCTCACTCTTGCTCTCTCTCCTCTCACTCACCCCTCTCTCTGTCTCTGTCTTTCTCTCTCTCTCGCTCTCTCTCTCACTCTTCCTCTCTCTCGCTCACTCTCTCGCGCTCTCTCTCACTCTCTCTCTCTCTTTCTCACTCTCTCTCACTCTCTCTCTGAATCTCTCTTTCTCTCTCTATCTGTGTCTCTCTCTGTCTCTTGCTCACTCTCTCTGTCTCTCTCGCTCACTCTCTCTGTCTCTCTCGCTCTCTCGCTCACTCTCTCTTGTCTGACGCTCATGCTCTCTCTCTCGCTTTCTCTCTCTGTCTCTCTCGCTCACTCTCGCTCTCTCTCTCCTCTCACTCTCTCTGTCTCGCTGTTCTGCTCTTGCTCACTCTCTTTCTCTCTCTCTCTCTATCCCTCTCTCTCTCCTGCTCACTCTCTCTCTCCCTCTGTCTCTCTCCTGCTCACTCTCTCTCTCTTGTCTCGCTCTGTGTCTCTCTATGTCTCTCTATGTCTATATCTCTGACTCTCTCTGTCTCCCTGTCTCTCTCTCCCGCTCACTCTCTTTCGCTTTCTCTCTCTCTCTCCTGCTCACTCCCACTCTCTCGCTCTGTCCCTCTCCTGCTCACTCTCTCTCTCTATCTCGCTCTGTGTCTCTCTATGTCTATGTTTCTGACTCTCTCTCTCTCTGTCTCTCTCTCTTGCTCACTCTCTCTCTGTCTCGCTCTGTCTCTATCTCCCTCTCTTGTCTCTATCCCTCTCTCTGTCTCGCTCTGTCTCTCTCCTGCTCTCTCCTGCTCTCTCTCTCTCTCACTCTCTCTCTCTATCTCGCTCTGTGTCTCTCTATGTCTATGTTTCTGACTCTCTCTCTCTCTCTTGCTCACTCTCTCTCTCTGTCTTGCTCTGTCTCTATCTCCCTCTCTTGTCTCTATCCCTCTCTCTGTCTCGCTCTGTCACTCTCCTGCTCTCTCTCTCTCTCTCGCTCACTGTCTCTCTCTTCTCTCTCTCCTGCTCACTCTCTCTCTCCCTGTGTCTCGCTCTGTCTCTTTCCTGCTCACTCTCTATCTCTGTCTCGCTCTGTGTCTTTCTCTGTCTATATCTCTGACTCTCTCTGTCTCCCTGTCTCTCTCTCTCGCTCAATCTCTTTCGCTCTCTCTCTCTCACATGCTCACTCCCCCTCTCTCGCTCTGTCCATCTCCTGCTCACTCTCTCTCTCTATCTCACTCTGTGTCTCTCTATGTCTATGTTTCTGGCTCCCTCTCTCTATCTCTCTCTCTCTCTCTGTCTCTCTCCTGCTCACTCTCTCTCTCTGTCTCGCTCTGTCTCTATCTCCCTCTCTTGTCTCTATCTCCCTCTCTTGTCTCTATCCCTCTCTCTCTGTCTCGCTCTGTCTCTCTCCTGCTCTCTCTCTCTCCGTCACTCTATGTCTATATCTCTGACTCTCCCTGTCTCCCTGTCTCTCTCTCGCTCACTCTCTTTCGCTCTCTCAATCTCTCTCTCTCTGTCTCGCTCTGTCTCTCTCCTGCTCACTCTCTTCTCTCTGTGTCTCTCTCTTGCTCACTCTCTTTCTCCCTCTCTCTGTCTCCTCTTTCTCTCTGTCCCCCTCTCTCTTTCTCGCTCACTCTCTCCTCTCACTTCTCTCTCTGTCTCTATCTCCCTCTCTTGTTTCTATCCCTCTCTCTTTCTGTCTGGCTCTGATCTCTCTCTCTCTCTCTCTGTCTCGCTCTGTCTCTCTCCTGCTCACTCGCTCTCTCTGTCTCGCTCTGTCTCTCTCTTGTTCACTCTCTTTCTCCCTCTCTCTTTCTCCTCTCACTCTCTCTGCTCGCTCTGTCTCTTGCATACTCTCTCTCTCCTTCTTTCTCTCTCTTCTCTCTCTCTGTCCCTCTCTCTCGCTCACACTAACTCTCTCTCTCCTCTCACTCCTCTATTCCTCTCTGTCTCTTTCTCCTGGCTATGATCCCTCACTCTCTCTGCTCGCTCTGTTTCTTGTATACTCTCTCTCTCTCCCTCTTTCTCTTCTCTCTCGCTCTTTCTCTCTCTTGACCATTCTCGCTATCTCTCTCCTCTCACTCCTCTCTCTCTCTTTCTGTCACTCTCTTCCTCATCCCTTACCGCCCTACTACGAGTTCCCTTTGCGGGTCCTTCCTTAATGCCTGGTTTTACCAGGCGTTAAGGACGGGACCCGCAAAGGGATACCGGGGTCAATAACGGTACCGCAATTTGCGGTACCGTTAGTGCCGCCTTCCCCTTCCCATTGAGCCCTATGGGGGCTCAAATGGGAATGGGGAAGGGCTCTGGTGAATGGGGAATTACCGGTCCCGCCGACCTCGAAATGGACCGGTAATTGCTCCATCCACCAGACCGGAGTCGGAACAATTTTGGAGGCAGCCCTGACGCTAATAGCGCCATGGCTACCTCCAACCTCGTAATGACCCACTATGTCTCTGATTCTCTGTTTATCTCTGGGGTTGAGACTCATGGTGGCAGGTGGGCGTGGTCTACAGCCGCACCAGTCATTGCTAGCAGCAGTGAGGTCACTGGAAAGGGAGCTTTAGGGGGTACTGGCCCTGGCCTTCCTTGGGTAGGGCTCGATGTGGTATTTGGAGACATACATTGCTATTGCATGTGTCCTGTGGGAATGTCGCCATCACACGGATGGTGAGTGGTCCAGGCCGGGAAGGGGAGAGGGACACAGAGGGTGCTGGGGGGTTGTAAAGTACCAAAGGAGCTGGCTTCAACAGTGTCTGTAATTTTCTATTTTTTTAACAATGTTTAGTACTTGTTCATACGGTAACAAATGTGCAAGTTCAGGAGAACGACTGACCAATCAGTGGCCGGGAGGCCTACATTACGATTCCTTCTTTCTCACAGAAGCTGAGTGTGACCCTATGCAAGAAAGAAGGCCGCATTAGGAGTCAAGATTCTGCGTAATCGTCACAAAAACAGTTTTTGAAAAAAAGAAAATGATTCATTGTGGCATTGGCTATTTTTTAAATGCATTTCTAATGATAATTTTCAGAAAATCCTATTGTCCTTATAAGAATGCTGAACTTGCCTTACCGGGAAAAACAAATTATGAAAACCTAGAATAGCCATGTAGATTGTTTTCTGGTAAAAGATTTTCTTTCCAAGAGAAAAAGTTTGCTATTTTACTATTGTACTCTTTAGAAATACCCATATGAGAAAGAGTGAGGGAAGCAATAGCGCCAAGGAGTTGCCTGGCTGCTTTGCATAAAATTAAGGAGAATTTTGGGAACATAAGAATGAGCACAGAACTTCATATCTAAAAAAAGCGGTGTACACAACACATAATGGGCAGTGGTTTGGTGCTCGCCCTAACATTCAAGTGGTTTTAAAGCAGCATTTAAGCAACAGCTGGTAAGACCCTTTTTCAAAAAACCATTTTGGCCCAATTAAGTAAATTAACAGGTGCGCTCTGCAACTTCCCATGTAAACCCTGACGTACTTCCTGAACCTACCGCCCACCTCCCATCCAACTAGCTCTCGCTGCCCCTCACCTTTTCCAAGCCCTTGACCTGCCTCATACCCCGATTGGGTAGCTCCCGTATTTAACAGTCCCTCCCAGGGCAGCCTTCTGCCCGGCATCCCCTTCAGCTAAGGGCCCCAAAGCAAAGGGCAGCTCCAACTGAGGCAGCTCCGGAAAGTGTCTGCAGGTGTCAGCAGGGGAACCAGTAGCCAGCTGTCAACCAGCAGCAACTACCAAAGTAAATGTGGCAAGGGTGGGGAGTAGAGCAATCACTCTACTCCAGAAAGCCCTGCCACTCTACATTACCTTACTTAAGAACATAGCTTGCCAGGCAAACATCACCTACATCACTATTTTAGGGAATACTCAACACTAGCAATCGCCCGTTATAAATGTACTCTCAAGTATAGGTATATCAAACCACCTGTGTCTGCTACAAAACTAAACCTACTATACTATATTCAGAAACCTGCTGCATTATGAAACATAAGCCTTTGACCCACTATACAGGACTCTCAAATCCAGGCGTAGCCTTCGTCTTTATATATGGTTAATATACCATTAACCATCAGCCTGCGTCGCATCCAGACAGAATACAGAATTGTGAATGTTAGCAAGTGCCACACTTAGAATTGTGAACATTAACCTGTGCCGGATGCAGATAGAACTGTGAATGATAACAAGGACCACACTTAGGCAGAATTTGTGAACACTTTTGCTCAGTTTTCATACTTCCTCTGGGATTTCATTCAAATGGCCATCATGTTGTTGTGAATGCATGTATGGCTTTCTCAATGGGAATCTTACTTCCAGGATTCTCTTTGGTATTGGTATTCTTACTGGTACTGCACGTGTCTCACACTCCGGCTCCCAACATATAGGCAGCATGGGGGCCAAGCTTTGGGGTGGGGGTACTTGGCTCCACCTCTACACTCCCCCCTGTGGGCGATTCATCGACCACTCTCTCATCTACCTTCACATCTAGACATCCTCGTTTGAAGAAAGGCTTCTTTGGGACCCATATCTTTATGACTCCTTTCAGGCATCCTGCTGATTTCACATGCTCATCACTACTCCAGGACATGAGCATGCATTGTCCACTTGGACTGCAGTAGATCAATTTCCCAGAGCATACTTCTTCTGGTTCTTTGGGTACAGAAACTTTGTTCCCTCAGGTGCATGAATGCTGGCCTTTACGTAGTCTTCGATTTCTTCATCTGTCAGCTCTTTGGTTTTCCATCCCTATTCAACATCAATTATGATCTTCATTTCTACAGCTTTCTCTGCAGTCTTCTTGCATTGTCAGATTATTATCCTGATCACACAAAATCCAAACAATACCAACACTATCAGGGCTCCAAGGAACTTGAATATATCTGCCATCCATTGTGGAACCCACGAAAATAATGATTGAAAGCAACTGTCATCAGCAATATCTTCCACTTCATCTGTCATCTGGATGTTTAACTTCACCAACATCGATATGACATCTGTCAAGGTGCCATTCTCGTCGTTGTGAGGAGGTTTGAATGTGCAACATGATTCTCTAATTTTGGCACAAACACTTGCATTCATAGCTGTAATCATGTCCAGGATGTATCTATTCTGAAGAGTCATCAGTCGTATGTCTCTCAGCTCTTGCTTAATAGCATTGAATCCCTTTATGGTAGTGTTGATCGTCTGCAGGAGCTCCCATCTGGTTATTTGTAACCACTTAGTATTTGCATCCGTCTGGATCCTGGGCATAAAGATTATTGTGAATATCAATGAAGTCCTAATAAACAATCTATGTTCATACAGGATAGAATCAAAGGCTTCTATTGACTTGGCTGAGAAATAGTTATCTCTCTTCATTCGATTCAGGAGTTCAGCAGATCTCTTCTTCCTCGGGTGAGCATCTGCTTTCGGGAACTTGCCAATGATCAGGTCATTTTTAGGAATCACCAATGCTTGAGCATGGACAATTACTATAGAAAATAATCCTCCCCAATCCTTGGGCAGCTTCATTTAAGCTCTGGAACCACAAGTCCTGTAGTGGTCCATTATCACTGCTGTTCCAATGCTCATTCCTGACACATCAAAGATTCAACCACAATTCTGATTTTCCCCCATTTTTCTTGTGCCATTATTTCTGGAACACAGTTTTGCACTTTCCAACTGCACTATCTTCAAGGGCCCTCCTATCTTGGCCATAAAGGTTTGCACCCATTCTGTACAATGTAAATGGTTGCTTTGTATAAACCAATGACTAACCACGCTTTGCAGATGACCACACCTTCTTCCCATCCATCTGGAGAAAGTACTGATCCCCAAATGTGTATTTGACCTCTGTTCTTCCATCTTTGGATTTCTTCTGCAGATTTTCCTGGACTCTCAAGCCTTCTGTTTACCTCCCATCTGATTCCAGCCACGTTCACTCCAGGCTGTTTGTATCTTATCATGTGATTGAACATAATCATCTTCATCTGGATCTGTCCCTTCTGTTGGATTGTAAATGTTGCCCTGCCTCAGATCTAGACAGATTTGTGAATGTTAGCTTGTGCCACACTTAGATAGAATTGTGAACATTACCCAGCGTTGCATCCACTCTGTAGGACTCTCAAATCTAGGTGTAGCCTCCACCTCTGTCCACTGTATGGTGAAACATCATGTATTGTGAAGCCTAGGCCTGCCCCCCACTCTACGGGACTCTCAGGTCTAGATGTGGCCTCCACCTCTATCTATTATATGTTGAAACCCACTTACTGTGGAACCCAGGCCTTTCTCCCACTATACAGGACTCTCAAATATAGGTATAGCCTCTATCTTTGTCTACTGTATGGTGAAACATCATGTATTGTGAAACCTAGGCCTCGCCACCACTTTGCAGGACACTCAAATCTAGGTGTAGCCTACATCCTGTCTATTGTATGGTGCAATGTAGTGTATTGTGAGACCTGGGCCTCCCCCCCTACATACCGGATCCTCAAATCTAGGCATTTAGACACTCTGCGAAGGTCAGCTGCGAGACATAACCCACTAACCAAAAAGCTCAAAATGTCTGCATACTTAACTCATACAAAACCCACACAACCACCTATCGCACAGCAAGCCACATGCACTTCACCACACCGCAACAACAAACAAACACATAAGCTGCACCAACAGCACATGAGGACTCACATCGAACCGATAATTGCAGCAAAGCTTAGCGCACAGTGTAAACTGAACTGAAGCTGCCAACAGGCACCACTCCTCTCACTATCCTACTCCCTCTTCATCTTACTAACCCATCCCGCCTTCTCGTTTGCAAATCCACCAGAGCGCCTTGGGACCAATTCCGCTGGTGACGGTGCGCGGTACAAATACCTTTAACATTAACATTTATCATAAAGCGCATTTACTCATTGAGGCACCTCTGGATTTCGATGTGAGGCTACAATGATTCCAACATCTGTTAATGGCAGATTTTTAGAAGAGATGGGGCTGAGAGGGGAAGCCGAGTGTTAGGGTGAGGATGTCTCTGCATATGGGGGGGTTGAACATGCCCAGCCCCCAATGCATAAAGACTCATATATAAATAATTTTACTGAACGGCACTGACGTATTTGGTTTACTTTGAATTTGCTTTGTCATGTCACAAAAAGGCTTTACATACGGCAGCAGGGACGTGCCGTTAAGCTCTTCTGCACACTTTCCCCCTTTATGAAAACACAGCATTTCCTAGACGCTAGTTTAATGGAAATCAATGAATGGTCAGTCTTGTAAGAAATGCTTGCAGTGCCACTGCTACATATGTTTAGGCAGCGTCTGTTGCTGAAAAGCACGGCCACTTCCCTCCAATTCTTCCACCCACCTTAGATGTGTGGTACTGGAAAATACAGGGGAGAAGTTTTGCTTTGTTCACTACTTTTAACACAAGCTCAGAATCGGGCCCAGAGTGGAAAGTGTTGTACACAAGTCTCAAGGCCTGATTAAGAGGTTTGTGTAAAAATAGAAATGTGTTGTTCCAAGCAGAAACAACACATTTCTTAAATGCACCATATTCTGACAGGGAAAGAATATGGTGCAGGGACATGAAAGCCTCAGCTTTAGCATGAGCCTGACTTACGGCTTGACAACAGCCCCAGCAACCATGAAGAATTCAGGGCAGCCCTAGCAACCCTGAGGAGTGCAGTGTAGCCCTAGCAACCACAAGGAATGCAGGGCAGCCCTAGCAACCATGAGGAATGCAGGGCAGCCCTAGCAACCATGAGGAATGCAGGGCAGCCCTAGCAACCATGAGGAATGCAGGGCAGCCCTAGCAACCATGAAGAATTCAGGGCAGCCCTAGCAACCCTGAGGAGTGCAGGGTAGCCCTAGCAACCACAAGGAATGCAGGGCAGCCCTAGCAACCATGAGGAATGCAGGGCAGCCCTAGCAACCATGAGGAATGCAGGGCATCCCTAGCAACCATGAAGAATTCAGGGCAGCCCTAGCAACCCTGAGGAGTGCAGTGTAGCCCTAGCAACCACGAGGAATGCAGGGCAGCCCTAGCAACCATGAGGAATGCAGGGCAGCCCTAGCAACCATGAGGAATGCAGGGCAGCCCTAGCAACCATGAGGAATGCAGGGCAGCCCTAGTAACCATGAGGAATGCAGGGCAGCCCTAGCAACCATGAAGAATTCAGGGCAGCCCTAGCAACCCTGAGGAGTGCAGTGTAGCCCTAGCAACCACAAGGAATGCAGGGCAGCCCTAGCAACCATGAGGAATGCAGGGCAGCCCTAGCAACCATGAGGAATGCAGGGCAGCCCTAGCAACCCTGAGGAGTGCAGTGTAGCCCTAGCAACCACAAGGAATGCAGGGCAGCCCTAGCAACCATGAGGAATGCAGGGCAGCCCTAGCAACCATGAGGATGCAGGGCAGCCCTAGCAACCCTGAGGAGTGCAGTGTAGCCCTAGCAACCACAAGGAATGCAGGGCAGCCCTAGCAACCATGAGGAATGCAGGGCAGCCCTAGCAACCATGAGGAATGCAGGGCAGCCCTAGCAACCATGAAGAATTCAGGGCAGCCCTAGCAACCCTGAGGAGTGCAGTGCAGCCCTTGCAACCACGAGGAATGCAGGGCAGCCACATGGAGGGGATTCTCCTCCCAGCAACACTGCTTTAGCACAACAAAAAAAGGAGTTAAAATACAACACCTCTGAGGTGCTGTTAAATTCCACTGCACACTTCTTCCCTTTATAAACATAGCATTTCTTAGAACACTTAAGAAAACACTCTTAAATTATAAAAGTGAATGGGCCTCATTAGGACCCTGGCGTCCGCGGAATGAACGGTGCCGGTAAGGGACCTGCACCGTTCATTGTGGGCCGCATCATTACGAGGTCTGCTGCGGGTCCTGCTCAGGATGCCTGGCCAGACCAGGTGTCCTTAGCGGGACCCGCTAGCAGGCCAGGATGCTAACAACGGGCCGGTCATTAACGGGCCCGTTGTTAGCATCCTCCCCATTCCCATTGAGCCCTATGGGGCTCAAATGGGGATTCATTTTTACCGGAGCCCAGAAAAGGGCAATTACCGGGTCCGCCAAGGTCGGCATGACCCGGTTATTGCCCTTTTCTGGGCTCCGGCAAAAAATCATTACCGGCGGCAGCCGTGCCCTTAGTAAGGGCACGGCTATCGCCAGGGTCGTAATGAGGCCCAATGTCTTCAAAGAAATGCTCGCAATGGCACTGGAGGGCAAGTTTCCTTCACAACGTGTGATTTCAGCAGCTTTTGCTTCTAATACTTCCACCCACCTCAGAATGGTGGTCATGCACGCTGGAGGCGAGAATGTCGTACTTCCACCCACCTCAGAATGGTGGTGCTGCACGCTGGAGGCGAGAATGTCGTACTTCCACCCACCTCAGAATGGTGGTGCTGCACGCTGGAGGCGAGAATGTCGTACTTCCACCCACCTCAGAATGGTGGTCATGCACGCTGGAGGCGAGAATGTCGTACTTCCACCCACCTCAGAATGGTGGTGCTGCACGCTGGAGGCGAGAATGTCGTACTTCCACCCACCTCAGAATGGTGGTGCTGGAAACTGGAGGGGAGAATGTCATACTTCCACCCACCTCAGAATGGTGGTGCTGGAAACTGGAGGGGAGAATGTCGTACTTCCAGCCACCTCAGAATGGTGGTGCTGCACGCTGGAGGCGAGAATGTCATATTTCCACACTCTTTTTATCACAAGCTCAGAATCGGCAACTCAGTGTCACTGGGCCTCATCACAAGTGAGGCGGAACGAGTTAACGGGACCCGCTAAAGAAGGCGGACCCGTTAAACCCGTTCTGCCTCATTACAAGCTCCCCTCGCGGGACCTAGTAAGTAACGCCTGGTCAGACCAGGCGTGCTTACCGGGTCCCACGAGGGGAAGAGGGAGCAAACAACGGGCCGCTCGTAATCGGCCCATTGTTTGCTTCCTCCCCCATTCCCATTCAGCCCTATGGGGGCTGAAATGGGAATGGGGAAGGTCCGGGCCCGGGTTCCTGGAGGGAGGAATTACTGGGCCCTCCGAACTCGGAATGGCCCGGTAATTCCCCATTCTGGGAACCCGGACCCAGACCCGATTTTGGCGGCAGCCGTGCCACCAATAGCGGCATGGCTACCGCCAAAATCGTAATGTGGCCCACTGTCAAAATAGAGGTTTGGGCACAGCTGCAGAGAGTATGGGATGACTTCTGACCTACACCCTCCCCTTCCTCAGAGATTGCTCTACTCACTGATCCCCTCCAACACACCTGGGGGGCACCATCTTCTTTTTAAGCCACACCCACCCTTGTTCACCACGTACTGATTGCCAAAAGCTATAATATTGATATCATTCATCAAGGGTACATTGCGTTACACCCCAAACCCTGTGCTCCAGGCTCATTTTAATGGATTGTGCAGATAAACAGAGACGGTATTAAATGATATATCTATGGCTCCCCTTAAGAAAATAGCTCTGCTATGTGCTTGTCTTGGAAGCCAGATGACGCAGTGCAACACAGGTTCGATCCCTGAGTCTGCACTTAGAAACCTCTGGCTATCAAGCGTATTATAAATTACCAATTGCAATTACAATTTCCAAGTTATAGTACAGTCTTCGTGTTTACATATAATCTTCTGTTCCTAGTATGTGGGCCCTGGATTGGTTCGTTATGGGCTGTCATGGCAGTAAGGTCTGTGCCATCAGCATGCCGCATGTTTGTTTTCTATAAACACATCTGCAAGGATTTATCAGCGAGCACAATAGAGCCCGGGCACGTGCCAGGCTGCACCTGCCTCCATGCAGCAGTGTCGGTTTCCCCTGGACTTTGCACCCCGTCTGTGTTGGTGTAAATTCAATGCCAGAGAGATATTGCTAGATTTATGTAATGGGACACCCATTGTCACAAAGCTCCCTCAGCTCAGGGCTGGTGTTTTTAGGGTAGTGGATAGTACTGTAGGTACAGCAGGTGACTTGGCCCATGAGTTGCAAGTGAACGCATGTCTTCAAAATGTGCACATTTAAATAGGGTGAGACAAAGCCCGAGGGGAAAACAACCATCGTAATTGCAATTGTAATGGGTTATTTATAGCTCGCTTCATACCCAGAGGTTTCTAAGCGCAGACCCGGGTTTCACCTGTGTTGCTCCGCATCGTCTTGCTTCCAAGACAAGCGCGTTTTCCCTGAACTATCCTCCCAAGACAAAATCTGGTCAAAATCGGGATTATTTTGTTTAATGAATGTAAGAGGACTGACGTCGCAGACTTGTCTTGGGGCGAGGGATACCTACCCCTAACCCCCCTCTAGGGTGCCTGGGGGTGAGCAGGCGCCATCCATTCCCGTTTCTACCTGAAAACGTTGGCAGCAGTGGAGGGCCCCGTCACAACCAGCACTGAGGTTCCAGCACCGTGCTGGGAAGCCTGGAGGGCGGCACCGGGCAGAGGCAGCTGCACAACTCTGTGGGATGCAGCGACCGTGAATACACCAATCACAGGAGGACGAGGAGGCCTGGCAAACCAATGAGCAGGATGTAGCAAATGTCACAGCACCAGCATGGCAGCAATAGGGGCGTTTCTCCAGCAGACACTGCCTGCTGGCGCCTGTGCTCAAAGAACCCACTAAACCACCAAGAGAAATGATTCATTAAAGGCCCCCAGGGTAGCCCTTATCACCACGGGTCCCTTGTAATTAGGGAATGCCAAAGGGATGAATGCTCCACTAAACCCTGAGGGAGCCCTTTCACAGAACAAGGCCTTCAAGAAGGCCAGAACCTCTCTGAACTACTGCTGCTCCATCTGTATTTAAATCCAACCTCCTAGCTCTCATCCCTTCATCCTAAAATATAGCACATCTACCACTATTCAGTTCCTATATCAATGCTTTGTGAAGAATCCTGTGGATCCCTTACTGAACCCCCGGCCAGATGCTTCCTGATCCCAACCCTGGTGTGGTGTACTGCGGGAGGATCATCTGGGAGGAGAGCGAGCCCAGGGTACTGGGAAGATTCCGTGGGGAGATTTCCTCTAACAGGGAGACTCTTACCACTGTACCAAAAGAGGTTAGAGCTTAGTGTAATTTTAATGTCTTTCAACCTCCCATGGAATCTAAGGTGGTAAACCCTAAGATTCTAACATCAAAACATATTACACCAAAGGAAAGAATTATTTTGGTTCCTAAAATCAAATGCCCTCCTCAATGCCAAAGGTGCACTACAAGGAATGGTGGAAATTGTGTCTTCTCTAAATCATTTCCCTTTAGCAAATTTAAAACCTACAGCCCCTCTGTTATAATTACTATGGGAATTAAATCTACTCTTACAAATACTCAAGAAGTAGAAACACCTGACTTTGATTAAATAAACGACATGCCCCAGAATCCTATAGGGATTGAGACGAAGAAGAGGGCTTAAGAAGCATGTAGATGTAGTAGTCAGGCAGTTCGGCATAACAACCTTTGCAAGGGTCAGGATATTGGAACCAACAGCTCTCGGACCTGAAGTCTGTTGCCAAACCTGTGAGGCTGCAGCAGGAGAGAGGCGAAGGAAGGAGCGGGAGCACGAGTTGGAAGGCTGGCAGCAGTAGTGGTAGTAGAAGAGCACAAGACTGGCAATTCACGAGCAAGTGTCAACACGGAAGTGACGCTGGAACGTCTAGATAGCAGATTTCACCTGCAAGTTCTGAGAGGGTCCTGTGATCTCAAACCCTGCTTTGCCATAGCTGTACCCAGGAAGATGTGTTGAGAGTGGAGTTTCCCCAGGTGTGCCACGTGGCTGTGATCGCAGAGCTGTGGCCGTGCTGAAGCCTGAGGTAAGCCGACGGACTATGGAGTAAAGGAGACTCCCAGTTGGCGTGGCCAGACCAGAGACACCCGTTCTGCGTAAGGGTGTGGGTCCCAAGAGTGTCCGAAGCAGCAGTAGCAGTTGAAGAAGTCGGGAGAGTGAAGCAGCCACAACTGCAGTGTTCCTGCAGCCGGTGAGTGAAGCTCAGCATTCAGGTCCACTCAGCAAGCCTTGCCGGTAACTGTTACCAGCTAAGAAGTAACTTGCTTAGGTTCAAAAGTGAGTATAAACTGTTCGTCATTGTGGAATTTTCATTTAATAATGGAAAAGTAACACACGCACTATTAGTGAAAGAAATAGTGTTTGCATAAGAAGAAAAGCCTATTATTTCCTTTGTTGAACAATTAACTGTTGCCGGAGTGGTCGCAGGGAACAAAAGGAAGGTTGCATTGGCCAATTGTATTTCCCGAAAGAGCCTGAAACCGTCTCTGTGATATTGAACAGAAATACAATCCCTGGTATCTCTTTAAGTTTAAAGCCCTATCTTAAAGAGTGGTTGTGCATGCTTAAATCTGTTTTCCCTTTGAAGACTGAACCTTGTAGAATTCTGAACAATTATTCTTTTAGTCCAGAAGTTGTTGTATTGATGAGGAGAACACGCATTACCAAGCCGAGAGGCGAACCCTTTTCATAGTGAAAGAAGCCCCACCTGATCTGCCAGGTTGTTAAAGGTCCAGTGTCCTCTGATACAAGTGTGACATTGTTACCTGAAGCTGGAAGAGTGGCAATACAGCTTCAGGGGAGATACTGGAACCGAGAAGGTGTGAACAAAACTGGGGAAGGGGGCTGGGTGCTTGTGAAAGAAGATTAAGAAAATAATCTGTAATGCTGCCGAGGTTGAGAGAAAGTCAGTTTTGGGGCAGAGGCAGGTTATGCTTGTGGCAGTGAGACCGACGGAAGAGGCAAAGAGGCTGCCCTTTTCTTGGAGCTTAGGAAAGAAGAGTGCCTTGCCTACCTGTGGAGGTCGAAATGTCTTGTTTTTCTAATAATCCTGAAGTATAAAGTTGTAGAAGAAGAAGCAGAAGTACCTGAACTGTGGTGGTGTATAAACTCTCAGTGGATGTTACATTTTAGTTGTCTGAAGTAGTGGCATACTGTGAAAAAAGGAGACTGTTCCCATGGTAACAGTAGTAGAGGGGTGGTTGTCAAGAGGAAAGCAACAAATGGGCCAAATGAGCTTCAGAATTCACTATTTGGACACGTTTATTTCCAAATGTACTTGTGGGAGAATCTTAGAGGGTTGGGTTGACCTGCATGCAGTAATATGGGGCCACTTCTGGAACCCAGTCCACCCCAGAGATTGATCATTGTGTTGTTTCATGAAAAAGATTACATTGTTTTCTGCTTAATAAGGCATTGTGCACTGTGTACATGTTTACCTTGCTTGCAAGTGTTGTGTATGTCATCTTGTGTTGCTGACCGTGAATAACTAGCAAACTCCTCTTTTCCTGGTGGTGTATAAACTATAAACTGTAATGGTGCACATATATGGGCCTGCACCAACTTCTGCCCCTCCTCCTCCTTGTTACATTAAAGGTGAGAGATAGTACAAAAAGGCCCTGCCGCCCCATGAGCATACAGGCAAGAAACAATACACGCTGAGACAGAATCTATAAAACTATCAATCCATTAACACACATGCATCTGCCATAAAGAAGTTTTAGGCTGTGCTATACTAGTAGAGATTAATGCTAGGTCCCAGAAGGCACAAGTAGTGTGCTCTAACTAGCATAGGAGGAAGGAAGGTTCCAGCGTACCATAGAAGGTACTCACTCCTTTGGCAGGGCAGATGGAAATATAGGTAAATGGGGGTGCAAAATACACGGGCAGGGAAACCAACGTATGGCGGATGTACGAGATGCGAGTCACATGAACAGACACGAATAAAGGTTGCCAATATGGAGGCCAGAGTGTAGAAGTACAGAGGCCGCAGCAGGTCCAAGAAAGAGCAACACATTAGAATCCAAGATGCTGGATTCACAAAAATGCATGTATTTGAGAAAGTCTTTGAAGCTGCCCAGACAGTAGTTCACAGTGAGCACCAAGGTGAGAACCCAAGGAAGAGAGCAGTGGGTGAGCCGAACCCGGAGGAAAGATACCAGTCCCAGGACGTGAAGCAGGGACCTCCTGAGTTAATTAAATCAATAAAAGCACAAACAGCCATTGATGCCCAGGCACCTGAGGTTACCATGGAAAACACTCCATACAGAATAAATAAAGGGCACCTCAAGTGGTCACAAAGAGTACAACATGCACTTTAGAATTAGCCAAACGTTCAGTGAATAGGAGAACATTGATTCCCCAACATGGTCCCCCAACAAGTGATCAGACACTGTGAACACTGGCTCTGGATATTCATTATGAGCCAAACACAGATAATACACCTGCAGAACCCGCTGGATAAGACACCTGCAGAACCCGCTGGATAAGACACCTGCGGAACCCGCTGGATAAGACACCTGCAAAACCCGCTGGATAAGACACCTGCTGAACCTGCTGGATAAGACACCTGCAGAACCCGCTGGATAAGACACCTGCGGAACCTGCTGGAAGACACCTGCAGAACCCGCTGGATTAGACATCTGCTGAACCCGCTGGATAAGACACCTGCAGAACCCGCTGGATAAGACACCTGCTGAACCCGCTGGATAATACACCTGCGGAACCTGCTGGATAAGACACCTGCAGAACCCGCTGGATAAGACACCTACAGAACCCGCTGGATAATACACCTGCGGAACCCGCTGGATAAGACACCTGCGGAACCCGCTGGATAAGACACCTGCAGAACCCACTGGATAAGACAACTGCGGAACCCGCTGGATAAGACACCTGCAGAACCCGCTGGATAAAACACCTGCTGAACCCGCTGGATAAGACACCTGCGGAACCCGCTGGATAAGACACCTGCAGAACCCGCTGGATAAGACACCTGCGGAACCCGCTGGATAAGACACCTGCAGAACCCGCTGGATAAGACACCTGCGGAACCCGCTGGATAAGACACCTTCTGAACCCGCTGGATAATACACCTGCAGAACCTGCTGGATAATACACCTGCAGAACCTGCTGGATAAGACACCTGCAGAACCCGCTGGATAATACACCTGGTGAACCTGCTGGATAAGACACCTGCAGAGCCCGCTGGATAATACACCTGCGGAACCTGCTGGATAAGACACCTGCAGAACCCGCTGGATAAGACACCTGCAGAACCCGCTGAATAAGACACCTGCAGAACCCGCTGGATAAGACACCTGCGGAACCCGCTGGATATGACACCTGTGGAACCCTCTGGATAAGATACCTGCGGAACCCACTGGATATGACACCTGCAGAACCCACTGGATATGACACCTGCAGAACCCGCTGGATAAGACACCTGCAGAACCCGCTGGATAATACACCTGCGGAACCCGCTGGATAAGACACCTGCAGAACCCGCTGGATAAGACACCTGCTGAACCCGCTGGATATGACACCTGCAGAACCCGCTGGATAAGACACCTGCGGAACCCGCTGGATAAGACACCTGCAGAACCCGCTGGATATGACACCTGCAGAACCCGCTGGATAAGACATCTGCTGAACTCACTGGATAAGACACCTGCTGAACCTGCTGGTGAACTCACTGGATATGACACCTGCTGAACCTGCTGGATAAGACACCTGCTGAACTCACTGGATAAGACACCTGCTGAACCTGCTGGATAAGACACCCACTGAACTCACTGGATAAGACACCTGCTGAACCTGCTGGATAAGACATCCACTGAACTCACTGGATAATACACCTGCGGAACCTGCTGGATAAGACACCTGCAGAACCCGCTGGATAAGACACCTGCTGAACCCGCTGGATAAGACACCTGCAGAACCCGCTGGATAAGACACCTGCGGAACCCGCTGGATAAGACACCTGCGGAACCCGCTGGATAAGACACCTGCGGAACCCGCTGGATAATACACCTGCGGAACCCGCTGGATAAGACACCTGCGGAACCCGCTGGATAAGACACCTGCTGAACCTGCTGGATAATACACCTGCAGAACCCGCTGGATAATACACCTGCGGAACCCACTGGATAAGACACCTGCGGAACCCGCTGGATAATACACCTGCCGAACCTGCTGGATAAGACACATGCAGAACCCGCTGGATAATACACCTGCGCCACCTGCTGGATAAGACACCTGCAGAACCCACTGGACAATACACCTGCAGAACCTGCTGGATAAGACACCTGCAGAACCCGCTGGATAAGACACCTGCAGAACCCGCTGGATAAGACACCTGCGGAACCCGCTGGATAAGACACCTGCGGAACCCGCTGGATAAGATACCTGCGGAACCCGCTGGATATGACAGCTGCGGAACCCGCTGGATAAGACACCTACGGAACCCGCTGGATAAGACACCTGCGGCACCTGCTGGATATGACACCTGCGGAACCTGCTGGATAAGACACCTGCAGAACCCGCTGGATAATACACCTGCGGAACCCGCTGGATAAGACACCTGCGGAACCCGCTGGATAAGACACCTGCAGAACCCGCTGGATAAGACACCTGCGCAACCCGCTGGATAAGACAGCTGGATAAGACACCTGCGGAACCCGCTGGATATGACACCTGCAGAACCCGCTGGATAAGACACCTGCTGAACCCGCTGGATAAGACACCTGCAGAACCCGCTGGATAAGACACCTGCGGAACCCACTGGATAAGACACGTGCAGAACCCGCTGGATAATACACCTGCGGAACCCGCTGGATAAGACACCTGCAGAACCCGCTGGATAAGACACCTGCTGAACCCGCTGGATAATACACCTGCAGAACCCGCTGGATAATACACCTGCGGAACCCGCTGGATAAGACACCTGCACAACCCGCTGGATAATACACCTGCTGAACCCGCTGGATAAGACACCTGCAGAACCCGCTGGATAATACACCTGCTGAACCCGCTGGATAAGACACCTGCGGAATCCGCTGGATAAGACACCTGCCGAACCTGCTGGATAAGACACCTGCGGAACCCGCTGGATAAGACACCTGCTGAACCCGCTGGATAAGACACCTGCAGAACCCGCTGGATAAGACACCTGCGGAACCCGCTGGATAAGACACCTGCGGAACCCGCTTGATAAGATACCTGCGGAACCCACTGGATATGACACCTGCAGAACCCGCTGGATAATACACCTGCGTAACCCGCTGGATAGGACACCTGCAGAACCCGCTCGATATGACACCTGCAGAACTCGCTGGATAAGACACCTGCAGAACCCGCTGGATAATACACCTGCGGAACCCGCTGGATAAGACACCTGCAGAACCCGCTGGATAAGACACCTGCTGAACCCGCTGGATAAGACACCTGCAGAACCCGCTGGATAAGACACCTGCGGAACCCGCTGGATAAGACACCTGCGGAACCCGCTGGATAAGACACCTGCGGAACCCGCTGGATATGACACCCGCTGAACCCGCTGGATAAGACACCTGCGGAACCCGCTGGATAAGACACCTGCAGAACCCGCTGGATATGACACCCGCAGAACCCGCTGGATAAGACACCTGCGGAACCCGCTGGATATGACACCTGCGGAACCCGCTGGATAAGACACCTGCAGAACCCGCTGGATAAGACACCTGCGGAACCCGCTGGATAAGACACCTACAGAACCCGCTGGATAAGACACCTGCTGAATCCGCTGGATAAGACACCTGCGGAATCCACTGGATAAGACACCTGCGGAACCTGCTGGATAAGACACCCGCTGAACTCACTGGATAAGACACCTGCTGAACCTGCTGCTGAACTCACTGGATAAGACACCTGCAGAACCCGCTGGATAATACACCTGCGGAACCCGCTGGATAGGACACCTGCAGAACCCGCTGGATAAGACACCTGCGGAACCCGCTGGATAAGACACCTGCGGAAAACGCTGGATAAGATACCTGCGGAACCCGCTGGATATGACACCTGCAGAACCCGCTGGATAAGACACTTACGGAACCCGCTGGATAAGACACCTGCGGAACCTGCTGGATATGACACCTGCAGAACCTGCTGGATAAGACACCTGCAGAACCCGCTGGATAATACACCTGCGGAACCTGCTGGATAAGACACCTGCGGAACCCGCTGGATAAGACAGCTGCTGAACCCGCTGGATAAGACACCTGCAGAACCCGCTGGATAAGACACCTGCAGAACCCGCTGGATAATACACCTGCGGAACCCGCTGGATAAGACACCTGCAGAACCTACTGGATAAGACACCTGCGGAACCTGCTGGATATGACACCTGCAGAACCCGCTGGATAAGATACCTGCGGAACCCGCTGGATAAGACACCTACGGAACCCGCTGGATAAGACACCTGCTGAATCCGCTGGATAAGACACCTGCGGAACCCACTGGATAAGACACCTGCAGAACCCGCTGGATAAGACACCTGCGGAACCCGCTGGATATGACACATGCAGAACCCGCTGGATAAGACACCTGTGGAACCCACTGGATAAGACACCTACGGAACCCGCTGGATAAGACACCTGCTGAATCCGCTGGATAAGACACCTGCGGAACCCGCTGGATAAGACACCTGCAGAACCCGCTGGATAAGACACCTGCGGAACCCGCTGGATAAGACACCTTCTGAACCCGCTGGATAATACACCTGCAGAACCTGCTGGATAATACACCTGCAGAACCTGCTGGATAAGACACCTGCAGAACCCGCTGGATAATACACCTGGTGAACCTGCTGGATAAGACACCTGCAGAGCCCGCTGGATAATACACCTGCGGAACCTGCTGGATAAGACACCTGCAGAACCCGCTGGATAAGACACCTGCAGAACCCGCTGAATAAGACACCTGCAGAACCCGCTGGATAAGACACCTGCGGAACCCGCTGGATATGACACCTGTGGAACCCTCTGGATAAGATACCTGCGGAACCCACTGGATATGACACCTGCAGAACCCACTGGATATGACACCTGCAGAACCCGCTGGATAAGACACCTGCAGAACCCGCTGGATAATACACCTGCGGAACCCGCTGGATAAGACACCTGCAGAACCCGCTGGATAAGACACCTGCTGAACCCGCTGGATATGACACCTGCAGAACCCGCTGGATAAGACACCTGCGGAACCCGCTGGATAAGACACCTGCAGAACCCGCTGGATATGACACCTGCAGAACCCGCTGGATAAGACATCTGCTGAACTCACTGGATAAGACACCTGCTGAACCTGCTGGTGAACTCACTGGATATGACACCTGCTGAACCTGCTGGATAAGACACCTGCTGAACTCACTGGATAAGACACCTGCTGAACCTGCTGGATAAGACACCCACTGAACTCACTGGATAAGACACCTGCTGAACCTGCTGGATAAGACATCCACTGAACTCACTGGATAATACACCTGCGGAACCTGCTGGATAAGACACCTGCAGAACCCGCTGGATAAGACACCTGCTGAACCCGCTGGATAAGACACCTGCAGAACCCGCTGGATAAGACACCTGCGGAACCCGCTGGATAAGACACCTGCGGAACCCGCTGGATAAGACACCTGCGGAACCCGCTGGATAATACACCTGCGGAACCCGCTGGATAAGACACCTGCGGAACCCGCTGGATAAGACACCTGCTGAACCTGCTGGATAATACACCTGCAGAACCCGCTGGATAATACACCTGCGGAACCCACTGGATAAGACACCTGCGGAACCCGCTGGATAATACACCTGCCGAACCTGCTGGATAAGACACATGCAGAACCCGCTGGATAATACACCTGCGCCACCTGCTGGATAAGACACCTGCAGAACCCACTGGACAATACACCTGCAGAACCTGCTGGATAAGACACCTGCAGAACCCGCTGGATAAGACACCTGCAGAACCCGCTGGATAAGACACCTGCGGAACCCGCTGGATAAGACACCTGCGGAACCCGCTGGATAAGATACCTGCGGAACCCGCTGGATATGACAGCTGCGGAACCCGCTGGATAAGACACCTACGGAACCCGCTGGATAAGACACCTGCGGCACCTGCTGGATATGACACCTGCGGAACCTGCTGGATAAGACACCTGCAGAACCCGCTGGATAATACACCTGCGGAACCCGCTGGATAAGACACCTGCGGAACCCGCTGGATAAGAAACCTGCAGAACCCGCTGGATAAGACACCTGCGCAACCCGCTGGATAAGACAGCTGGATAAGACACCTGCGGAACCCGCTGGATATGACACCTGCAGAACCCGCTGGATAAGACACCTGCTGAACCCGCTGGATAAGACACCTGCAGAACCCGCTGGATAAGACACCTGCGGAACCCACTGGATAAGACACGTGCAGAACCCGCTGGATAATACACCTGCGGAACCCGCTGGATAAGACACCTGCAGAACCCGCTGGATAAGACACCTGCTGAACCCGCTGGATAATACACCTGCAGAACCCGCTGGATAATACACCTGCGGAACCCGCTGGATAAGACACCTGCACAACCCGCTGGATAATACACCTGCTGAACCCGCTGGATAAGACACCTGCAGAACCCGCTGGATAATACACCTGCTGAACCCGCTGGATAAGACACCTGCGGAATCCGCTGGATAAGACACCTGCCGAACCTGCTGGATAAGACACCTGCGGAACCCGCTGGATAAGACACCTGCTGAACCCGCTGGATAAGACACCTGCAGAACCCGCTGGATAAGACACCTGCGGAACCCGCTGGATAAGACACCTGCGGAACCCGCTTGATAAGATACCTGCGGAACCCACTGGATATGACACCTGCAGAACCCGCTGGATAATACACCTGCGTAACCCGCTGGATAGGACACCTGCAGAACCCGCTCGATATGACACCTGCAGAACTCGCTGGATAAGACACCTGCAGAACCCGCTGGATAATACACCTGCGGAACCCGCTGGATAAGACACCTGCATAACCCGCTGGATAAGACACCTGCTGAACCCGCTGGATAAGACACCTGCAGAACCCGCTGGATAAGACACCTGCGGAACCCGCTGGATAAGACACCTGCGGAACCCGCTGGATAAGACACCTGCGGAACCCGCTGGATATGACACCCGCTGAACCCGCTGGATAAGACACCTGCGGAACCCGCTGGATAAGACACCTGCAGAACCCGCTGGATATGACACCCGCAGAACCCGCTGGATAAGACACCTGCGGAACCCGCTGGATATGACACCTGCGGAACCCGCTGGATAAGACACCTGCAGAACCCGCTGGATAAGACACCTGCGGAACCCGCTGGATAAGACACCTACAGAACCCGCTGGATAAGACACCTGCTGAATCCGCTGGATAAGACACCTGCGGAATCCACTGGATAAGACACCTGCGGAACCTGCTGGATAAGACACCCGCTGAACTCACTGGATAAGACACCTGCTGAACCTGCTGCTGAACTCACTGGATAAGACACCTGCAGAACCCGCTGGATAATACACCTGCGGAACCCGCTGGATAGGACACCTGCAGAACCCGCTGGATAAGACACCTGCGGAACCCGCTGGATAAGACACCTGCGGAAAACGCTGGATAAGATACCTGCGGAACCCGCTGGATATGACACCTGCAGAACCCGCTGGATAAGACACTTACGGAACCCGCTGGATAAGACACCTGCGGAACCTGCTGGATATGACACCTGCAGAACCTGCTGGATAAGACACCTGCAGAACCCGCTGGATAATACACCTGCGGAACCTGCTGGATAAGACACCTGCGGAACCCACTGGATAAGACAGCTGCTGAACCCGCTGGATAAGACACCTGCAGAACCCGCTGGATAAGACACCTGCAGAACCCGCTGGATAATACACCTGCGGAACCCGCTGGATAAGACACCTGCAGAACCTACTGGATAAGACACCTGCGGAACCTGCTGGATATGACACCTGCAGAACCCGCTGGATAAGATACCTGCGGAACCCGCTGGATAAGACACCTACGGAACCCGCTGGATAAGACACCTGCTGAATCCGCTGGATAAGACACCTGCGGAACCCACTGGATAAGACACCTGCAGAACCCGCTGGATAAGACACCTGCGGAACCCGCTGGATATGACACATGCAGAACCCGCTGGATAAGACACCTGTGGAACCCACTGGATAAGACACCTACGGAACCCGCTGGATAAGACACCTGCTGAATCCGCTGGATAAGACACCTGCGCAACCCACTGGATAAGACACCTGCGGAACCTGCTGGATAAGACACCTGCTGAACTCACTGGATAAGACACCTGCTGAACCTGCTGATGAACTCACTGGATAAGACACCTGCTGAACCTGCTGGATAAGACACCTGCTGAACTCACTGGATAAGACACCTGCTGAACCTGCTGGATAAGACACCCACTGAACTCACTGGATAAGACACCTGCTGAACCTGCTGGATAAGACACCTGTGAACCTGCTGGAAAAGTTACCTGCTGAACTCACTGGATAAGATACCTGCTGGACCTGCTGGATAAGACACCCGCTGAACTCACTGGATAAGACACCTGCTGAACCTGCTGGATAAGACACCCGCTGAACTCACTGGATAAGACACCTGCTGGACCTGCTGGATAAGACACCCGCTGAACTCACTGGATAAGACACCTGCTGAACCTGCTGGATAAGACACCTTCTGAACTCACTGGATAAGACACCTGCTGAACCTGCTGGATAAGACACCTGTTGAACTCACTGGATAAGACACCTGCTGAACCTGCTTGATAAGACACCTGCTGAACTCACTGGATAAAACACCTGCTGAACCTGCTGGATAAGTCACCTGCTCAACTCACTGGATAAGACACCCGCGGAACCTGCTGGATAAGACACCTGCTGAACTCACTGGATAAGACACCCGCTGAACCTGCTGGATAAGACGTCTGCTGAACTCGCTGGATAAAACACCCGCTGAACCTGCTGGATAAGACGCCTGCTGAACTCGCTGGATAAGACACCTGCTGAACCTGCTGGATAAGACACCCGCTGAACTCGCTGGATAAGACACCTGCTGAACCTGCTGGATAAGACACCCGCTGAACTCACTCGATAAGACACCTGCTGAACCTGCTGGATAAGACACCTGCTGAACTCACTGGATAAGACACCTACTGAACCTGCTGCATAAGACACCTACTGAACTCACTCAATAAGACACCTGCTGAACTCACTGGATAAGACACCTGCTGAACCTGCTGGATAAGACACCCACTGAACTCACTGGATAAGACACCTGCTGAACCTGCTGGATAAGACACCAGCTGAACTCACTGGATAAGACACCTGCTGAACCTGCTGGATAAGACACCTGCTGAACTCACTGGATAAGACACCTGCTAAACCTGCTGGATAAGACACTCGCTGAACTCACTGGATAAGTCACCTGCTGAACCTGCTGGATAAGACACCTGCTGAACTCACTGGATAAAACACCTGCTGGACCTGCTGGATAAGACACCTGCTGAACTCGCTGGATAAGACATCTGCTGAACCTGCTGGATAAGACACCTGCTGAACTCGCTGGATAAGACACCTGCTGAACCGGCTGGATAAGACACCTGCTGAACTCACTGGATAAGACACCTGCTGAACCTGCTGGATAAGACACCTGCTGAACTCACTGGATAAGACACCTGCTGAACCTGTTGGATAAGACACCTGCTGAACTCACTGGATAAGACACCTGCTGAACTCACTGGATATGACACCTGCAGAACCCGCTGGATAAGACACCTGCGGAACCCGCTGGATAAGACACCTGCAGAACCCGCTGGATATGACACCTGCAGAACCCGCTGGATAAGACATCTGCGGAACCTGCTGGATAAGACACCCGCTGAACTCACTGGATAAGACACCTGCTGAACCTGCTGCTGAACTCACTGGATAAGACACCTGCAGAACCCGCTGGATAATACACCTGCGGAACCCGCTGGATAGGACACCTGCAGAACCCGCTGGATAAGACACCTGCGGAACCCGCTGGATAAGACACCTGCGGAACCCGCTGGATAAGACACCTACGGAACCCGCTGGATAAGACACCTGCGGAACCTGCTGGATATGACACCTGCAGAACCTGCTGGATAAGACACCTGCAGAACCCGCTGGATAATACACCTGCGGAACCTGCTGGATAAGACACCTGCGGAACCCGCTGGATAAGACAGCTGCTGAACCCGCTGGATAAGACACCTGCAGAACCCGCTGGAT
The DNA here is from genome assembly GCF_040938575.1 of Ambystoma mexicanum. Classification (NCBI taxonomy): domain Eukaryota; kingdom Metazoa; phylum Chordata; class Amphibia; order Caudata; family Ambystomatidae; genus Ambystoma; species Ambystoma mexicanum. Next base: position 10,474,029 of record NC_090925.1, read on the forward strand.
AAGACACCTGCAGAACCCGCTGGATAAGACACCTGCGGAACCCGCTGGATAAGACACCTGCGGAACCTGCTGGATAAGACACCTGCGGAACCCGCTGGATATGACACCTGCAGAACCCGCTGGATAAGACACCTGCGGAACCCGCTGGATAAGACACCTACGGAACCCGCTGGATAAGACACCTGCTGAATCCGCTGGATAAGACACCTGCGGAACCCACTGGATAAGACACCTGCAGAACCCGCTGGATAATACACCTGCGGAACCCGCTGGATATGACACATGCAGAACCCACTGGATAAGACACCTGTGGAACCCACTGGATAAGACACCTACGGAACCCGCTGGATAAGACACCTGCTGAATCCGCTGGATAAGACACCTGCGCAACCCACTGGATAAGACACCTGCGGAACCTGATGGATAAGACACCTGCTGAACTCACTGGATAAGACACCTGCTGAACCTGCTGCTGAACTCACTGGATAAGACACCTGCTGAACCTGCTGGATAAGACACCTGCTGAACTCACTGGATAAGACACCTGCTGAACCTGCTGGATAAGACACCCACTGAACTCACTGGATAAGACACCTGCTGAACCTGCTGGATAAGACACCTGTTGAACCTGCTGGAAAAGTTACCTGCTGAACTCACTGGATAAGACACCTGCTGGACCTGCTGGATAAGACACCCGCTGAACTCACTGGATAAGACACCTGCTGAACCTGCTGGATAAGACACCCGCTGAACTCACTGGATAAGACACCTGCTGGACCTGCTGGATAAGACACCCGCTGAACTCACTGGATAAGACACCTGCTGAACCTGCTGGATAAGACACCTTCTGAACTCACTGGATAAGACACCTGCTGAACCTGCTGGATAAGACACCTGTTGAACTCACTGGATAAGACACCTGCTGAACCTGCTTGATAAGACACCTGCTGAACTCACTGGATAAAACACCTGCTGAACCTGCTGGATAAGACACCTGCTCAACTCACTGGATAAGACACCCGCGGAACCTGCTGGATAAGACACCTGCTGAACTCACTGGATAAGACACCCGCTGAACCTGCTGGATAAGACGTCTGCTGAACTCGCTGGATAAAACACCCGCTGAACCTGCTGGATAAGACGCCTGCTGAACTCGCTGGATAAGACACCTGCTGAACCTGCTGGATAAGACACCCGCTGAACTCGCTGGATAAGACACCTGCTGAACCTGCTGGATAAGACACCCGCTGAACTCACTCGATAAGACACCTGCTGAACCTGCTGGATAAGACACCTGCTGAATTCACTGGATAAGACACCTACTGAACCTGCTGCATAAGACACCTACTGAACTCACTCGATAAGACACCTGCTGAACTCACTGGATAAGACACCTGCTGAACCTGCTGGATAAGACACCCACTGAACTCACTGGATAAGACACCTGCTGAACCTGCTGGATAAGACACCAGCTGAACTCACTGGATAAGACACCTGCTGAACCTGCTGGATAAGACACCTGCTGAACTCCCTGGATAAGACACCTGCTGAACTCACTGGATAAGACACCTGCTAAACCTGCTGGATAAGACACTCGCTGAACTCACTGGATAAGTCACCTGCTGAACCTGCTGGATAAGACACCTGCTGAACTCACTGGATAAAACACCTGCTGGACCTGCTGGATAAGACACCTGCTGAACTCGCTGGATAAGACATCTGCTGAACCTGCTGGATAAGACACCTGCTGAACTCGCTGGATAAGACACCTGCTGAACCGGCTGGATAAGACACCTGCTGAACTCACTGGATAAGACACCTGCTGAACCTGCTGGATAAGACACCTGCTGAACTCACTGGATAAGACACCTGCTGAACCTGCTGGATAAGACACCTGCTGAACTCACTGGATAAGACACCTGCTGAACCTGCTGGATAAGACACCTGCTGAACTCACTGGATAAGACACCTGCTGAACTCACTGGATAAGACACCTGCTGAACCTGCTGGATAAGACACCTGCTGAACTCACTTGATAAGACACCTGCTGAACCAACACCTGCTGAACTCACTGGATAAGACACCTGCTGAACCTGCTGGATAAGACACCTGCTGAACTCACTCGATAAGACACCTGCTGAACCTGCTGGATAAGACACCTGCTGAACTCACTCGATAAGACACCTGCTGAACTCACCGGATAAGACACCTGCTAAACCTGCTGGATAAAACACCTGCTGAACTCACTGGATAAGACACCTGCTGGACCTGCTGGATAAAACACCTGCTGAACTCACTGGATAAGACATCTGCTGAACTCACTGGATAAGACACCTGCTGAACCTGCTGGATAAGACACCCACTGAACTCACTGGATAAGACACCTGCTGAACCTGCTGGATAAGACACCTGTGAACCTGCTGGAAAAGTTACCTGCTGAACTCACTGGATAAGACACCTGCTGGACCTGCTGGATAAGACACCCGCTGAACTCACTGGATAAGACACCTGCTGAACCTGCTGGATAAGACACCCGCTGAACTCACTGGGTAAGACACCTGCTGGACCTGCTGGATAAGACACCCGCTGAACTCACTGGATAAGACACCTGCTGAACCTGCTGGATAAGACACCTTCTGAACTCACTGGATAAGACACCTGCTGAACCTGCTGGATAAGACACCTGTTGAACTCACTGGATAAGACACCTGCTGAACCTGCTTGATAAGACACCTGCTGAACTCACTGGATAAAACACCTGCTGAACCTGCTCGATAAGTCACCTGCTCAACTCACTGGATAAGACACCCGCGGAACCTGCTGGATAAGACACCTGCTGAACTCACTGGATAAGACACCCGCTGAACCTGCTGGATAAGACGTCTGCTGAACTCGCTGGATAAAACACCCGCTGAACCTGCTGGATAAGACGCCTGCTGAACTCGCTGGATAAGACACCTGCTGAACCTGCTGGATAAGACACCCGCTGAACTCGCTGGATAAGACACCTGCTGAACCTGCTGGATAAGACACCCGCTGAACTCACTCGATAAGACACCTGCTGAACCTGCTGGATAAGACACCTGCTGAACTCACTGGATAAGACACCTACTGAACCTGCTGCATAAGACACCTACTGAACTCACTCAATAAGACACCTGCTGAACTCACTGGATAAGACACCTGCTGAACCTGCTGGATAAAACACCCACTGAACTCACTGGATAAGACACCTGCTGAACCTGCTGGATAAGACACCAGCTGAACTCACTGGATAAGACACCTGCTGAACCTGCTGGATAAGACACCTGCTGAACTCCCTGGATAAGACACCTGCTGAACTCACTGGATAAGACACCTGCTAAACCTGCTGGATAAGACACTCGCTGAACTCACTGGATAAGTCACCTGCTGAACCTGCTGGATAAGACACCTGCTGAACTCACTGGATAAAACACCTGCTGGACCTGCTGGATAAGACACCTGCTGAACTCGCTGGATAAGACATCTGCTGAACCTGCTGGATAAGACACCTGCTGAACTCGCTGGATAAGACACCTGCTGAACCGGCTGGATAAGACACCTGCTGAACTCACTGGATAAGACACCTGCTGAACCTGCTGGATAAGACACCTGCTGAACTCACTGGATAAGACACCTGCTGAACCTGCTGGATAAGACACCTGCTGAACTCACTGGATAAGACACCTGCTGAACCTGCTGGATAAGACACCTGCTGAACTCACTGGATAAGACACCTGCTGAACTCACTGGATATGACACCTGCAGAACCCGCTGGATAAGACACCTGCGGAACCCGCTGGATAAGACACCTGCAGAACCCGCTGGATATGACACCTGCAGAACCCGCTGGATAAGACATCTGCGGAACCTGCTGGATAAGACACCCGCTGAACTCACTGGATAAGACACCTGCTGAACCTGCTGCTGAACTCACTGGATAAGACACCTGCAGAACCCGCTGGATAATACACCTGCGGAACCCGCTGGATAGGACACCTGCAGAACCCGCTGGATAAGACACCTGCGGAACCCGCTGGATAAGACACCTGCGGAACCCGCTGGATAAGACACCTACGGAACCCGCTGGATAAGACACCTGCGGAACCTGCTGGATATGACACCTGCAGAACCTGCTGGATAAGACACCTGCAGAACCCGCTGGATAATACACCTGCGGAACCTGCTGGATAAGACACCTGCGGAACCCGCTGGATAAGACAGCTGCTGAACCCGCTGGATAAGACACCTGCAGAACCCGCTGGATAAGACACCTGCAGAACCCGCTGGATAAGACACCTGCGGAACCCGCTGGATAAGACACCTGCAGAACCTGCTGGATAAGACACCTGCGGAACCCGCTGGATATGACACCTGCAGAACCCGCTGGATAAGACACCTGCGGAACCCGCTGGATAAGACACCTACGGAACCCGCTGGATAAGACACCTGCTGAATCTGCTGGATAAGACACCTGCGGAACCCACTGGATAAGACACCTGCAGAACCCGCTGGATAAGACACCTGCGGAACCCGCTGGATATGACACATGCAGAACCCGCTGGATAAGACACCTGTGGAACCCACTGGATAAGACACCTACGGAACCCGCTGGATAAGACACCTGCTGAATCCGCTGGATAAGACACCTGCGCAACCCACTGGATAAGACACCTGCGGAACCTGATGGATAAGACACCTGCTGAACTCACTGGATAAGACACCTGCTGAACCTGCTGCTGAACTCACTGGATAAGACACCTGCTGAACCTGCTGGATAAGACACCTGCTGAACTCACTGGATAAGACACCTGCTGAACCTGCTGGATAAGACACCCACTGAACTCACTGGATAAGACACCTGCTGAACCTGCTGGATAAGACACCTGTTGAACCTGCTGGAAAAGTTACCTGCTGAACTCACTGGATAAGACACCTGCTGGACCTGCTGGATAAGACACCCGCTGAACTCACTGGATAAGACACCTGCTGAACCTGCTGGATAAGACACCCGCTGAACTCACTGGATAAGACACCTGCTGGACCTGCTGGATAAGACACCCGCTGAACTCACTGGATAAGACACCTGCTGAACCTGCTGGATAAGACACCTTCTGAACTCACTGGATAAGACACCTGCTGAACCTGCTGGATAAGACACCTGTTGAACTCACTGGATAAGACACCTGCTGAACCTGCTTGATAAGACACCTGCTGAACTCACTGGATAAAACACCTGCTGAACCTGCTGGATAAGACACCTGCTCAACTCACTGGATAAGACACCCGCGGAACCTGCTGGATAAGACACCTGCTGAACTCACTGGATAAGACACCCGCTGAACCTGCTGGATAAGACGTCTGCTGAACTCGCTGGATAAAACACCCGCTGAACCTGCTGGATAAGACGCCTGCTGAACTCGCTGGATAAGACACCTGCTGAACCTGCTGGATAAGACACCCGCTGAACTCGCTGGATAAGACACCTGCTGAACCTGCTGGATAAGACACCCGCTGAACTCACTCGATAAGACACCTGCTGAACCTGCTGGATAAGACACCTGCTGAATTCACTGGATAAGACACCTACTGAACCTGCTGCATAAGACACCTACTGAACTCACTCGATAAGACACCTGCTGAACTCACTGGATAAGACACCTGCTGAACCTGCTGGATAAGACACCCACTGAACTCACTGGATAAGACACCTGCTGAACCTGCTGGATAAGACACCAGCTGAACTCACTGGATAAGACACCTGCTGAACCTGCTGGATAAGACACCTGCTGAACTCCCTGGATAAGACACCTGCTGAACTCACTGGATAAGACACCTGCTAAACCTGCTGGATAAGACACTCGCTGAACTCACTGGATAAGTCACCTGCTGAACCTGCTGGATAAGACACCTGCTGAACTCACTGGATAAAACACCTGCTGGACCTGCTGGATAAGACACCTGCTGAACTCGCTGGATAAGACATCTGCTGAACCTGCTGGATAAGACACCTGCTGAACTCGCTGGATAAGACACCTGCTGAACCGGCTGGATAAGACACCTGCTGAACTCACTGGATAAGACACCTGCTGAACCTGCTGGATAAGACACCTGCTGAACTCACTGGATAAGACACCTGCTGAACCTGCTGGATAAGACACCTGCTGAACTCACTGGATAAGAGACCTGCTGAACCTGCTGGATAAGACACCTGCTGAACTCACTGGATAAGACACCTGCTGAACTCACTGGATAAGACACCTGCTGAACCTGCTGGATAAGACACCTGCTGAACTCACTTGATAAGGCACCTGCTGAACCAACACCTGCTGAACTCACTGGATAAGACACCTGCTGAACCTGCTGGATAAGACACCTGCTGAACTCACTCGATAAGACACCTGCTGAACCTGCTGGATAAGACACCTGCTGAACTCACTGGATAAGACACCTGCTGAACTCACCGGATAAGACACCTGCTAAACCTGCTGGATAAAACACCTGCTGAACTCACTGGATAAGACACCTGCTGGATAAAACACCTGCTGAACTCACTAGATAAGACACCTGCTGAACCTGCTGGATAAGACATCTGCTGAACTCACTGGATAAGACACCTGCTGAACCTGCTGGATAAGACACCTGCTGAACTCACTGGATAAGACACCTGCTGAACCTGCTGGATAAGACACCTGCTGAACTCACTGGATAAGACACCTGCTGAACCTGCTGGATAAGACACCTGCTGAACTCACTGGATAAGACACCTGCTGAACCTGCTGGATAAGACACCTACTGACCTCACTGGATAAGACACCTGCTGAACTCACTGGATAAGACACCTGCTGAACCTGCTGGATAAAACACCTACTGAACTCACTGGATAAGACACATGCTGCACTCACTGGATAAGACACCTGCTGAACCTGCTGGATAAGGCACCTGCTGAACCTGCTCGTACACAGACAGACACCAGATGATACACAAGGCCCAGTACAAAGGAAAGGATAGGCCTCATCATCTCGGAATCACAAGGAGTTACTTTTAATTGGAATTAGTGCAGACCATGAACTTCTCTCCCGCTACCCTATGTCTCTCTCATATCTTGACATCTCGTCAAAGTGTCAAGCAACAGAGAGCCTTCCTGACACGCCCCCTACATTGAACAGCAGTAATTGTTTAGTTATGCATGTGATGATGTATTGAAATATTACCTGCAATAGGCTGGGCCCAGACGGGGCCGTCAAATACGTTTAATCCAATCAGGGAACTAACAAGTATGCACTGTGAGAAACCTGAGCGTATACTCCCCCTTGATCCTCTTCTCATGTGGCCAGGGAAAGGCCATCGCTTTTGGATCTCGACCCTGGGCTGGAGATACAAGGGAGGATCACTTGCGTGGTGGGTCCATGGGGATTGTGAAGAGGGTATCCACAGATGAGACATGGTATCCTCCATTCCATTGTGAGAACCAACCTAACCCGCCCCCTGTCTTTTATGGGCTGATGTAAAACATCTCCCCTCATTTCCCCTCATTCAACCCACTCTAGTACGGGGACGAGGAGGAGGCGACTAGGAGTAGTGAACACTGGTAGGCCTTTTCACCACTCTACTACTGTGACGAGGAAGAGGTGACTGGGAGTAGTGAACACTGGTAAGTTATTTCACCACTCTAGCACTGAGACGAGGAAGAGGCGACTCAGAGTGGTGAACACTAGTAGGCCATTTTACCACTCTAGTACTGGAATGAAGAAGAGGCGAGTAGAAGTAATGAACACTAGTGAGTCATTTCGCCACTCTAGTACTGAGACAAGGAAGAGCCCTCCAGAGTGTGGTAAAGGTCAGGCATGTCGCAAGTATTCCACTAATTGCAGCCCGGCAATTACAATTTGGAACTCACACCTGCAACCTGTCAAGTGGCGGCAGGTGTATAAAAATGGAGGGAACCAGCAGCATTCGGACCAGCAGGGAATGTTGTATGCAAGGAGGCAGCCGAGGTGGGTCCTACAGGAGAGCAGGACGCCGGCAGATGACCCCAAAGAACCAAGGAGCCCAGGGCCAGGTGGGCCGCGATAAAGCCACAGGTGTGGGAGCTTCAATGGTCAGAGGTTTGCATCCAGAGCTGCGAACGCAGAAGAAGCAAGGTGACTAACAGCTTCTGTGTCGAGAAAGCAGAGCTGCCGGCGGGAGATGGAGAGAAACAGAAGTAAAAGCGTGGCTTGCGGTTGAAGGAAAATGTGCAGACGAAGGCGAAATGGAAAACACCTGAAGGAGATTCCTGGGACCGGTGAGAGAACAGGGGAAGTCACTTGAGTCGCCGCACTCCTGGGGGCTGTGGGGAAACCGAAATGAATGTTGAATAAATAAAAAAGCATATCCACAATGAAACAAACTCGAAGCCTGTGGTTGAGCGAAAATTTAGGACAATATAATCTGCAAGCAGCGAGTGAAAAATCACAGATATTGAATGTCGAACTAAATGGTCGCTTTTGGGAAAGTTACGACCTGGCGTGAAACTCAGATACTGCCTATTGGAAAGCAAGGAACGAGTAATTTACAGCACAGAAGAAAGCAAGCATGGAAGATTGCGAGAGAGCATGAAAGCAAGGCCCTGAAGGAACTGAACTATATGCATGAATACAGTATGGCAAGGCAAGGCCAAAGACCTGCAAAGGATATGTGACACATTGTGGCAAAGCCAAGAGGCTGACAAGTGGAAGCTGAGTGAGTGTGAACCTTCACACTGGTACAGATGCAGAAGAACCTGTATGGGCCTGAGAGCCTAGGGTTCCTGGTTGCGCGACCTGTAATGGGTGGACCGTGTGGTCTGACAACTGCGCCTCGACCTGGGAACCCCAATTGTGAAAAGCAAAGAAGGCGCTGAAGTGAAATAAGAAAAAGTAATCAGACTGAATTGTTAAAAGCACCCAGAAGGAGCGTAACATTGATTTGCAGTTGGTTTTGAATATTGCAAGATGGAGAATAAGTATAAGTTGACTGTCTTAAACTTTGTGTGACTGTCTTGAACTTGGGGAAGAGAACCCCAAGACTTTGTGGCACTGTCTTGAACTTGGAGAAGAGGAGCTGAAAAGTAAGCGAGCAGCTGGAAGAAGCTGAGAACTTTATTAGGACACTATTTCTTGTATTGCTGACATCCTTACACGTTGTTTAGCCTTAGTTGTGAGGGCCAGGATAGGTTTCAGAGACAGACAGACTTTTAAGTTGAACTTTAAGACTCAGACTATCCTTAGTTTCTTTAAGTAGGAAGATCCCACCTCAGCGTAGGGCAGGTTTGGCCTTCAACCATCCTAACATTTAAGTTAATAAAACAAACTTGTTTGAACTTGTATCTGTTGTCTGTGTCTTGCTTCATGAGGCCTTCGCAGTACTCTATATGTTGCTTGGGACATTAACCAATCTGAAAAAACTCCTACGATTCTAATTGATATTGCATTATGATGTCACTGATTACATATTTTTGGTACAAAACCCGCTCACAATCATTGTAATTTTGAGAGCTTATTGTATGCTGTCCCGGCTGGGGGAGGAGTCATGGCTAGGGGAGGAGTAATGAGGAGCCATTGCTATGGAAGGAGTCATGGCTAGGGGAGGAGTCATGGCTGGGGGAGGAGTCATGTCTGGGAGAGGAGTCAAGGCTGGGGAGGGGTCATGGCTAGGGGAGGACTCATGGCTGGGGGAGGAGTCATGGTTGGGGGAGGATTCATGGCTAGGTGAGGAGCCATGGCTAGGGGAGGAGGCATGGCTAGGGGAGGAGTCATGTCTGGGGAGGAATCATGGCTGGAGGAGGAGTCAAGGCTGGGGGAGGAGTCATGGCTGGGGGAGGAGTCAAGGTTGGGGGAGGAGTCATGGCTGGGGAGGACTCAAGGCTGGGGGAGGAGTCATGGCTAGGGGAGGAGTCATGGCTGGGGAGGGGCCATGGCTAGGGAGGGGTCATGGCTGGGGAGGAGCCATGGCTAGGGGAGGACTCATGGCTGGGGAGGAGTCAAGGCTGTGGAAGGGTCATGGCTAGAGGAGGAGCCATGGCTAGGGGAGGAGTCATGGCTGGGGAGGAGTCATGGTAGGGGAGGAGTCATGGCTGGGGAGGGGTCATGGATGAGGGATGAGTCATGGCTGGGGGAGGGGTCATGGCTAGGGGAGGGGCGATGGCTGGGGGAGGAGTCATGTCTGGGGAGGAATCATGGCTAGGGGAGGGACCATAGTTTGGGGAGGAGTCATGGCTGGAGGAGGAGTCAAGGCTGGGGAGGAGTCATGGTTGGGGAGGAGCCATGGTTAGGGGAGGAGTCATGGTTGGGGAGGAGTCATGGCTAGGGGAGGAGCCATGGCTGGGGAGGAGTCAAGGCTGGGGAGGCATCATGGCTAGGGGAGGAGCCATGGCTAGGGGAGGAGTCATGACTGGAGAGGAGTCATGGTTGGAGGAGGAGTCATGGCTGGGGAGGAGTCATGGATGGGGAGGGGCCATGGCTGGGGGAGGAGCCATGGCTAGGGGAGGAGTCATTGCTGGGGAGGAGTCATGGTTGGGGGAGGAGTCATGGCTGGGGGAGGGGCCATGGCTAGGGGAGGAGTCATGGCTGGGTAGGAGTCATGGTTGGGGGAGGCATCATGGCTGGGGGAGGGGCCATGGCTGGGGGAGGAGTCAAGGCTGGGGAGGGAAGATGGCTAGGGGAGGAGCCATGGCTGGGGGAGGGGCCATGGCTGGGGGAGGAGTCATGGCTGGGGGAGGAGTCAAGGCTGGGGAGGGGCCATGGCTGGGGGAGGATCATGGCTGGGGGAGGAGTCATGGCTGGGGGAGGAGTCAAGGCTGGGGACTGGGTCATGGCTAGGGGAGGAGCCATGGATGGGGAGGAGTCATGGCTGGGGAGGAGTCATGGCTGGGGGAGGAGTCCTGGCTGGGGGAGGAGTCAAGGCTGGGGAGGGGCGATGGCTAGGGGAGGAGCCATGGCTGGGGGAGGGTCCATGGCTGGAGGAGGAGTCATGGCTGGGGGAGGAGTCAAGGCTGGGGAGGGGCCATGGCTAGGGGAGGAGCCCTGGCTAGGGGAGGATTCATGGCTGGGGAGGAGTCATGTTTGGGGAAGAATCATGGCTAGGGGAGGGGCCACAGTTTGGGGAGGAGTCATGGCTGGGGGAGGAGTCATGGTTGGGGGAGGATTCATGGCTGGGGGAGGGGCCATGGCTGGGGGAGGAGTCCTGGCTGGGGGAGGAGTCAAGGCTGGGGACGGGCAATGGCTAGTGGAGGAGCCATGGCTGGGGGAGGAGTCATGGCTGGAGGAGAAGTCATGGCTAGGGGAGGAGTCATGACTGGGGAGGAATCATGGCTGGGGAGGAGTTAAGGCTGGGGGAGGATTCATGGCTGGGGGAGGAGTCATGGCTAGGGGAGGATTCATGGCTAGGGGAGGAGTCAAGGCTGGGGAGGGGTCATGGCTAGGGGTGACGCCATGGCTGGGGGAGGAGCCAAGGCTGGGGAGGGGTCATGGCTAGGGGAGGTGCCATGGTTAGGGGAGGAGCCATGGCTTGGGGAGGAGCCAAGGCTGGGGAGGGGTCATGGCTAGGGGTGAAGCCATGGCTGGGGAGGAGTCATGGTTGGGGAGGAGCCATGGCTAGGGGAGGAGTCATTGTTGGGGAGGAGTCATGGCTAGGGGAGGAGTCATAGCTGGGGGAGGAGTCAAGGCTGGGGAGGTGTCATGGCTAGGGGAGGTGTCATGGCTAGGGGAGGAGTCATGGCTGGGGGAGGAGTCAAGGCTGGGGGTGGGGTCAAGGCTGGGGGAGGAGTCAAGGCTGGGGCAGGAGTCCTGGCTGGGGGAGGGGTCAAGGCTGGGGGAGGAGTCAAGGCTGGGGGAGGAGTCAAGGCTGGGCAGGAGTCCTGGCTGGGGCAGGAGTCCTGGCTGGGGGAGGAGTCATGGCTGGGGGAGGGGTCAAGGCTGGGGGAGGAGTCAAGGCTGGGGGAGGAGTCAAGGCTAGGCAGGAGTCAAGGCTGGGGCAGGAGTCCTGGCTGGGGGAGGAGTCATGGCTGGGAGAGGAATCAAGGCTGGGGGAGGAGTCAAGGCTGGGCAGGAGTCTTGGCTATTGCACATCTCGCATCATCACCACTTAACACCAGGGGTCAGATCTACGGCACCATCCTTAAGGGTTTCCTGCTTGCTTTCTGGAGGTGAGGGGGGATTCAGCCCCCACTGACCATCTCCCTGTTTTAGGCAGAGAGGACCCCTACAGGCTGCAGACACGGGGTACACAGCAGTGGCATGCAAGCCTGTTATGCCGAGCCCCGCTTCCAGTAAACATATGTTGTCTGGGCACTAAATCCGCGAATATGTTCTAGTAACAGTATTGACCGTACTCCCTATTTGAAGAGCCTTGTGTCCCCCCTCACCCCGCTCCTGGACATCATTCGGGCCCCCACCCATAGGGGGCCTTCGGCACAGGTTGAAGACCCCTGCTCTAAAGCAGCATGTCAATATCGGAGAGTACCGTCTGCTGCTGCTGACCACACATTCCCATTTTAAACAGTGGGGGTCCTGATCACTCATTGGCTATTTTATAGTGTGCATTTTTGTCCTGTAGGGGGCACCGGGCCCTAGTGGGTGTAAGAGCTATCCACAGTGAGTGTGGGGTTTAGAAGACAATGCACTTGTGCACACAAACGCGGCAGGAGCCAGGGTAGCCACTAAAGGGTGTGCCTGGAAACATTCTAGAAAGGCAACTGCACCATAGTGCAGCCCATTACCCTCATGCCAGGACGGCTGCCGCGTCACGTGATCCTAAAGTGAAACTCACTGCAGCGCTTCTGCATCTCCACGGTGTGGCGCTAGACCGCGCAGAGTGCACTCTGGCAAATGGAGATGCAGTGGCTTCACTGGCTCTGGGTGGCCATCTGGTTCCTGCAAGGGCCTTTAGATGTGGAGCAGGAACATGAGATGGGTCTGAATACGACCCCCAGCAAAGCCTCCAGGGAGTGGCCCTTTCTTTCTTTATTCTATTTGATGGAGAACTGCAGAGTTGCAATAAGCAGACAGGTGTCACGGGCTGGAGAGGATGAGCTCATCGTGCAGCCTGACCTAAGAATGTCCACTTCATGCGAGTTGCCACACGTCCGGCCCACGTGCCAGCCAAGGGTTAATTATTTATTTATTCAGTCACAGCTTCAGGATGGGTGGGGATTACTACAGGATGACCCCATCGGAACTTCAGGATGGGTGGGGGTTACTCCAGCATGGTTCCATGATAACTTCAGGATGGGTTTGGAATTGTGATTGATTATTGCGGACAACTCCAGGATGAGTTTACATTATTTCAAGATGCTTCCAAAAGACTTATGAAAAGGGTTTTGATTCCCGCAGGATGTATCCCTTGTGTGTGAGAGGAGTGGTATTACTATAGGGTGAGTCTAGTTAGACTTAGGAATAGTGCACTGGAAAACCTCAAGGGAATTTGGCAGCTGTCACTTTCCATCTTTGCCTTCTATGCTAGAGCACCCAAATGTCGTTAACGTTTGCCGATTTAATCTACAAAACTACAAATCCACCCCAATGTCAGCAATGAACCTGTAAACTCCATCATTTCTAGCTAACAAGGCCTCACACCAAACAAACTCCCACAATTGCAAATCACTGCACTAAAATGCACACTTTCAGCGACCTAAACAGAACCTGTTAAAAGTCTACCTGCATGACAGACTGCCGCCAGTTACTTCACCCCAATATCACTAAGAGCAGCTAACAATTACCAAGTTTATATTATGATGTAAAATACTGCAGGTATAAATTGTTGATATTTTAATACTATTGCTGTGGCTATAAGATGTATTCCATCAAACATAGGCTCAGAAAGTGTTCAACTTTTTTATTTAACAAATGCAGTTTAGCGGCAGAGCTGTATTATATAAGAATCAATAAGTTTGCAAAAATACAAACAAATAAAATCACCCATTCTGCATTTCCAAAGGTGGAGTCTTCTTTAGGCCTCTTCTGGCGTTGCAAGCTTTGGTGGCAAGCTTCCTTCTTATCACCCGGAAGTCCATAGTAGGCCAACTGGTGGCCTTGCAGACAGATCGAAAAAGTACTACAAAACAAGAAAGGATATATGAGTATAAATGGACATCTCAATAGGCATTGTTAAATTCCTAATTGTAGAATAAGTACAGGATTAACTGATGTTAAAATGTCCACTTGCAAATGTGTCACTACATTTAAATTCCTTTGTACACAAAGGATAAAATAAGCTAAAAAGATAGATTTGAACTGAAAATGAATCATGGTTTTCTCTGGCTGCATTCAGAAGATATATGGTCTTTAGTTGTCAAAGGGGTGAATATGTCTTCGAGGAGATGTTGAGCCGGGGATGAGTTGGTGAGGATAGGAGAGGGGGCAATCGTGCAGAAACAAGATTGACAGATTAATTGCTTAGATACAACTGTTTGATTTGTACATTAGAAACGATCACACAGTTAGAAATAGAAAGCATAAGCGGATATGGGGAAATAGACTTTTAAACCCTTTGCTAATTAACATAACCAGAAGGTCCGCAAACACATGACCCCAGAGATCCCAAAGCACACCTTGCTCACATGGGTGACCCAACGCCTCCTGCCTGAAAACCATGCATCACTGATTCGTTGACTACTTGGAGGGACTAAAATATACAACAACACCCCAAAGATAATACTCATTCCCTGACTTTAATTACCCCTCTTCTGCTTGGAAACCAGGAGTGGCCAATGTGCAATGAATGAAGGACAGGTTTTAAAATGTATTAGAAACAAATTACTTATAAGTCTACAACAGAATATGTAAACGCAGTAGCCAATTGATACGCCAACAGCTCTCGCGTAATGGCCACCATGCATATATACTGTCCATTCAATGCGGTAAAGTTAAAATGAAGTAAGTTAACTATAGTTTTCACACTGGGAACGGTTCTGTAATGAGGAGGAGATAGTGTGGCTTTGGTGCACCATCGGTGCGTCCTATGGAACAATGCCTTTAAGGTTTAATAACATAACTCCATTTGTGGATTTCAAAAAAATCCTTTTGGTATCCGGTCAATACCGTCCCAAAGTGTAAAGCAAGGGAGAGTTGGCTATCTCAGGTTGGTTATGATTTAGGTTCAACAGTAAAACAAAGGTAAACAAACGTTAACTCCTACTATGTCCTACTTGACATCCTTGGTTTAACATTTTGCAAGCCATCCTAAAATGCACACGTTTCGTTTCCACTTTGGCTCTGATGTCTATAACGACTTGATTTCTTTAGCAGATGTTTAAATGCTTAGATATTCATCAACGTATCACACTTGATAGATTAGGCTGTATTTGCTTGCTACTGGTATTTCTTTCTCATTCATGTATGTACACAATGTTCTTGTACAGTTTTCAAAGCCAATAAAACTAATACGTCAAAGTGATGATTAAACATTAGCTTTGGAAAAAGAATGAGAGACTCTTCAATGACCTACCATGCAATCTGGTGGGGTCATTGGCATCCTTAACCAGTTGTTGCATATCAGCCTGGAAATATAGCGCAATATATTATATTAACACACATATTCATGACGTGCAAGTACAGATTGTATTATAAGCAATGATGTTTTTCACAAAACATGGTGCAGTGAATTCCCTGCATAAGAAATGTGATACCTAAACCATCGGATCAATATAAATCATGACATTTCTACTTTATGAATCAAGGACCCTTTGAGCTGCATTCTAGACTTGCACTTTGGCCGCTGTGGCACACTATGAATTATTCTTAGGAGAACAAGTTTCCACTGCTAGGATGCATATACTATATATGGAGTGGCAGCTGGTGAAGAGCAGGAGAGTAGAGGCAAGAAATAATCGAGTGTCTGCAAACATTTCAAATGCAGCCATGCCTGCAACTATGGTGCAAAAATCCATCGTCTAGTGACAAATGCAGCCGTGCCTGCAACCATGGTGCAAAAATCCATCCTCTAGTGACAAACGCAGCCATGCCTGCAACTATGATGCAAATATCCATCGTATAGTGACATATGGAGCCATGCCTGCAACAATAGTGCAAATATCCATCATCTAGTGACAAACACAGCCATGCCTGCAACCATGGTGAAAATATCCATCATCTAGTGACAAACGCAGCCATGCCTGCAACCATGGTACAAATATCCATCATCTAGTGACAAACGCAGCCATGCCTGCAACTATGATGCAAAAATCCATCGTATAGTGACATATGCAGCCATGCCTGCAACAATAGTGCAAATATCCATCATCTAGTGACAAACGCAGCCATGCCTGCAACCATGGTGAAAATATCCATCATCTAGTGACAAACGCAGCCATGCCTGCAACCATGGTACAAATATCCATCATCTAGTGACAAACGCAGCCATGCCTGCAACCATGGTACAAATATCCATCATCTAGTGACAAATGCAGCCATTCCTGCAACTATGGTGCTGTTACGTTTCCCACGACATGCCCTGTTCCTGCCAGACAACCCACAGGCACACGTGCTAACCCCATACGTACTAATCCCTCTACTACACTTCAAAACAAGGGTATCCCACGCACACATTCTGGCTTACGGAGGTTGCGGCCTCTCACCCGTTATGCCAGGACATGGTCATTTGGATCAGGTGTTTACCGGCCTTCGCATCGCTGGCGTCTACAATGGAAACATCTGCTGGGCCGCAACGTTACACGTTGTCAACGAAGATCTACACGTCACGTGATTGGGCCAAACGTCACGTGACGACAACATCTCACGTGACTGCATCACCTGACGCACGTCTATGATCATTCCAGCATCAGGTGACCTTCCCTGTTGACTTAAAAGGCCTCCTGAAATCGATAGCGTTGCTTCACAGCTGTTTACCTTCAGGACTTTACAGCGTTTGTTCGCATGCTAGAATCTCGTTTACTACGACCTCGGATACTGTCTACTGGATTGCCTTGTCTATCGGATTGCTTTATCTACTTCTTGCTTCTTACACGTTACCAGACCTCGGACTCTGTTTACTGGATTGTTCTGTCAACTCCTGGCATTTGTTAACCGACCTTGGTTTTTTGGAATTGGACTGTCTTACGGATTTCGTTTTTGGATTCAGTGACTTTGGTCATTGGCCTTCTGCTAGGCGTTTGCCTGACTACAGTACCACAAGCCACGTGTGTGCCGCCATCCAGGGTTTGGATACCACCCACATTCCACACCGAGAAGCCCACCAAGCCCTCTGTCCCGGGTTTCACTGCCTCTTCCATCAGGGTGTCACCTTCCGTATTTCTAGGTAAGAGGTACTTTATCTCACTGCTGGGTATACCTTGTAACCATCGCACATTATCTGATAACCACTCATTGCCTTACAGCGCTCAAGGGGTCCTTCTGGCAGTTCCCGTTTCCAGACCTGACGGCTCACAAACAAAAACCTGTGGCCTCAAAGACTGCACAGGCATTCTATACCAATTGTCTATGTGGTACTTGGGGACTGAGGCATTATTAATCTGCACGACCATCAAGATCATAACAGGTGCAAAAATCCATCGTCTAGTGACAAATGCAGCCATGCATGCAACCATGGTGCAAAAATCCATTGTATAGTGACAAATGCAGCCATGCCTGCAACCATGGTGTAAATATCCATCCTCTAGTGACAAACGCAGCCATGCCTGCAACTATGATGCAAAAATCCATCGTATAGTGACATATGCAGCCATGCCTGCAACAATGGTGCAAATATCCATCATCTAGTGACAAACGCAGCCATGCCTGCAACCATGGTGCAAATAGGCATGATCTAGTGACAAACGCAGCCATGTCTGCAACCAAGGTGCAAATATCCATCCTCTAGTGACAAGCGCAGCCATGCCTGCAACCATGGTGCAAATATCCATCCTCTAGTGACAAACACAGCATGCCTGCAACTATGGTGCAAATATCCATCATCTGGGTGACGTTTAATTTTTAAGCAATAAATGAAAAGAATTGGCCTGATTGATTGATAGTTTATTCGGATAGCGCCTATACACAATGTGTTTCAAAGCGCTTCAAGGCAAGGGAGGGAGCAAGGGAAAAATACAATGACATTCTTACAAGGCCTGGAAACATTTAAGAATGTGAAAAATGACTATCGTGCTAGGTCTGACAAGATTTGACAAGGGAGGTGGAAGGCGGCGGAGGGAGGAGGAGTGGAACAAAACAAGTGACTATCATACTAGGCCTGACAACAATTCAGATAGTGCTGGGGGGGCACAAGGGGAGGACACAGACCAGGAGGGAGGGGGGAGGAACAAAAACACAAGCTACTATCGTACTAGGCCTGTCGATATTTCGGGTAGTGCTGGGAGGAGGGGGGGGCAGAGACACAGACCAGGAAGGAGGGGGGAGGAAAACAAAACAAGCTACTATCGTACTAGGTCAGATGACAATTCGGATAGAGTAAGTGAAAAGAATATGGTAAGGGGAAAGGGGAAAGGGGAAATGGGAGAGGGAAAGATAGGGAGAGAAAGAGAAGACTGAGAAAACGGTGAGTATGGTGCAAGAGAAGAGGAGGCAAGCAAGAGGTGGAAGGGGATCAAACAAAATAAAAATGCAGGCAGACAGGGATCACAAGCATACAACAGGGAAGGACAGAGGCAGGCTTCACATACATACAATGGGGGGAATACCGCAGGCAGGCTTCACATGCATGCAGGGGGGGCAAAATACCACAGGCAGGCTTCACACGCATACAGGGGGGGCAAAATACCATAGGCAGGCTTCACATGCATACAAGGGGCGTGAAATACCACAGGCAGGCTTCACATGCACACAAGGAGTTGGCAAAATACCACAGGCAGACTTCATATGTATACAAGGGGGTGGGGGGTGAAAAAACACAGGAAGGCTTCACGTGCATACAAGGTGGGGACAAAATACCACAGGCAGGATTCACATGCATAAAAGAGAGGGATGAAATACCACAGGCAGGCTTCACATGCACACAATGGGGGAAACATACCACTGGCATGCTTCACATGCAGACAAGTAGGGGGTGAAACACCAGAGGCAGGATTCACATGCATTCAAAGGGGAGGGGGTGAAATACCACAGGCAGGTTTCACATGCATAAAGGTGGGGGTACCACAGGCAGGCTTCACATGCATACAAGGGGGGAATACCACAGGCAGGATTAACATGCATACAAGGGGGGTGGTGAAATACCACAGGCAGGCATCACATGCATACAAGGGGGTCCAAATACCACAGGCAGGCTTCACATGCATACAAGGGGGGGCGAAATACCACAGGCAGGCTTCACATGCATACAAGGAGGTGGCAAAATACCACAGGCAGACTTCATATGTATACAAGGGGGGTGGGAATGAAATATTACAGGCAGGCTTCACGTGCATACAAGGCGGGGATGAAATACCACAGGCAGGCTTCACATGCAGACAAGGGGGTGAAATACCACAGGCAGGCTTCACATGCAGACAAGGGGGTGAAATACCACAGGCAGGCTTCACATGCATACAAGGGGTGGCAAAATACCACAAGCAGGGTTCATATGTATACAGGGGGGGCGAAATACCACAGGTAGGATTCACATGCATACAAGGAGGGGATGAAATACCACAGGCAGTCTTCACATGTATACAAGGGGGGGCGAAATACCACAGGCAGGCTTCACATGCATACACGGGGAATACCACAGGAGGACTTCACATGCATGCAGGGGGGGTGAAATACCACAGGCAGGCTTCACATGCATTCAAGGGGGGACAAAATACTACAGGCAGGCTTCAAATGCAGACAGTGGGGGGGAATACCACAGGCAGGCTACACCCCCTCTGTTCTGGAGGGGGTGTAGCCTCATCTTCCCTGAGTGGATTCCTGCCTCTGTCATTCCTACACAGGCCTACTCCTCTTTCAAATGCCTCGTCTGCAGGCTCTCTCTCTCTCCTAGCCATTCCCTTATTGTGGCTGCTATCTATCGGCCACCTGGTCAGATCTCCTCCTTTCTCTCTGAGTGGGCGGACCTCTCCTCTTCCCTCCTCGTCTCGACCACTCAACTCCTCCTTCTTGGAGACTTCAGCATCCACCTGGATGCTTCCTGTCCTTCCTCTGCACTCTTTCGCGACCTCTGCGACTCTCTCACACTCTCTATTCTTCCCTCTGGCCCGACTCACACTGCAGGGCACACTCTGGATGTTCTGATTTCATCCGACCTTCCCCTTTCTATCTCTCTCACCACTCCTCTCTCCTGGAGTGATCACTTCCTCCTTTCCTCCCAGCTAACCCTCTCCACCCCTCAGGCCAAGCCACCTCCAGCACTGCCACCACATTCTTGGTTATCCGAACCATGAAGCAGGTGTCAGTTGAGGCTTTCGCCGCAAATTTCTCACTCCCCCATCCCCTTCGGCTGACTGACACCCTGACACAGCCCTTTCCATACTCCACTCTGCTATATCTGATACTCTTGATGTTCTTGCCCCTGTCATGAGGATCTGCTTGAAGCCCAAAGCCAAGTGCAACTCCTGCTACAACTCAGACCTCGTCACTCTCAAACTGAAGTGCTGGGTGGCTGAGAGGAAATGGCGTGCTTCTGGTACATCCTCTGACAAACTGGCCTGCCGCCTGCTCCACAGGCAATACTGGCTCGCTGTCCTCAACAAGAAGAGAACTCACATCCATGCCTGCGTCTCTGTGGCATATAACATCTCGGCTGAACTCTTTAGAATCGGCAAGGAACTGGCCAATCCTGCTGCAGTCTCTACCTCTCCTGTCTTCACATGCATACAAGGGGGGGGGTGAAATACCACAGGCCGGCTTCACGTGCATACAAGGGGGCGCTAAATACCATAGGCAGGCTTCACAAGCATACAAGGAGGGGTGAAATACCACAGGCAGGCTTCACATGCATACAAGGAGGGGTGAAATACTACAGGCAGGATTCACATGCATACAAGGAGGGGTGAAATACCACAGGCAGACTTCACATGCATACAAGTGGGGGTGCAACTACCACAGGCAGGCTTCAAATGCATACGGGGGGTGAAATACCACTGGCAGGCTTCACATGTATTCAAGGGGGGTGCAAAATACGACAGGCAGGCTTCACATGCAAGAAAAAGAGGAAATGGAGTCAGAAAGGCTACCCTGACCCAAGACGGGAAAGGAGGTCACAAGATTTGCAGCGAAGCTAGGTAATGGCTAGCTTATTAAGACAAACACCCTTAAAGACGGCGAGAGTATCAAGAAAAAACAAGTTTATTTAACACTAACACGATAAACATATTTTCAGAAAACAAGACATATTTTCAAAAAGGGTGCTATTGCATTCAGGATGTGCAACCGTGAGCACATAAATATCTGCTATTTCGTGGGTTAGTAGGCAGAGTGAAAACTTAGTACATGTATTGCTTGGAATCACAATACGATCGTTTTGTCGACACAAAGACTGGTGTTTCTGGTTCGGTGTATTCATTGGTGTTGTTGCAGTGGCTGTACCAGGTGGAGCCGCGCTGCTTGGATGTACCGAACGGTCTTCAGGACTTATACGTTGTGGTTGGAGTCATGATGGTGAAGTGTGTCCATCTAAATATTGTGAGAGAGGACTGGGTTAGTCTGGGGGCGGTGTTGTCAAAGATTTGTATCATTTTCAAGAAAAAGAATGCTGCAAATAAAAGGACCTACCGTGGTCGGATAATTATACGTCTGGGTTGAGGTCCAAATTAATTGGCAGGCATCTGCGGTAACGTCAGATGTCAGGAGCTGTAAGTGAACAATTAAATGAAAAAAGGGTGATTACCCTATTGGGCAACGAATGTTTACAAATGCCTATAAAGTGATTCGGTGCCGTAGAGAGAACCGCCTGTGTTGAGTACAAGTGGTCGTGCACAGTTTTAGTATAAAGGATTGGCGGTGCTTCCAGTGCTGGTTGGGTTGAAATACCTCACTGCTGATGTGGGGAGCCTAGTAGCGGCGTGTGGAACATGGATGCAGGTCAAGTTGGTATTGCGTACGTCTGAAAACCTGGGCTTAGAACCTAGGGGGTTGAGTTTCGGAGGGCATGGCGGAATGAACATGCGTGGCTGAAGAGGTGACTCGAAAGTGGCGCGCACAGGTACCTGGTGATAGTCGACTGTGGAGCTGTGTTGCCTCCTGCGCTTGGTCCAGTTGTTCTGTGGGTAATGAGCTGTGCTCCTCCGGAAAACGATAGTGCGCCTGCGCGATGGCGAGTCGTGTTTTAAAGGCTGCAATGCGCATGTCACCGGGGTGTTGGGTGTACAGGCGCATGAGTCGGTGATTAGTGTACAGGCGCATGAGTCGGTGTGGACGTCAGTCCAGGGTGGGTATTGTACGAGGGTTGTCCAGGCACTGAAGTGAGCATGTGGATTACAATTTAATGCTTTATAAAGATACTGCGCTGGTTAGCATCCGACAAGTAAAACATTTGCTATTGTCGTGAAGGAAACATTTGGATGTCAAAGGATTGGCAGAAAGTTTCGCAAAAGATTACGGCTAGCAGTTTGGATAGCACACCAGTACATATAGTGCAATTTGACTGTTTATACATATGGTTTTCAAAATGAACAAATTTAACAATTGTAGGAAAACCATCGATTATGGCATTTTGTATAGATGTCAAAAGATGTGACAGGATTGGCAGAAGGTTATTTTGCAAAGGATATCGGCTTGCAGTATGGATGGCACACCAGTACATTTCGTGCAATTTGACTATTTATACATATATTTTTCAAAAATGAACAAAATTGACAATTGTGAGAATAACATCAATTGTGGCATATTTTCGAACTGAACAATCGAATGGACATATTCATACAGACATGAGCATTTTGTTACCAAGTACACTTTGGTGGACGGCTAAAAACCCAAAGAAGCTTCGTGGCTGATTTTGGTGGTAAGGATCGCTTTTATTTGTTGAAAAAGAGATTCCATTCTATAGAAATGTTTAAACCCTGTTTTACAGAGTCTAGACGGTAAATCCATTTCTGTTCTAGTTTGCGTAAGGCCAGGTCCCTGTCACCTCCGCGAAAGGGGTTCCCCACGGTTTGCAAAACTGTCCAGAAGATGTCATTATGGGTGTGATTTTTGGCTTTGAAATGTGCCACTAGGGGTTTGTCGTCTACTTGGTTGCGCACACAAGAACGATGTTCGCATATGCGTTGTCTAATCTCTCTTTTCGATTTGCCAACGTAGATGAGGTTGCAGGGGCATTTGATTATGTAAACAGACCATTTGGTTTTACAATTCGAGAAAGAATTTAGGGTCCATTGTTGGCCCTTCAGGTCAATTGTTTTGAGGTTGTCTGTCAGGGAACATACCGAACAATTTCCACATTTGAAGTGTCCTTTTGCTGGCGGAAGGTGCCAGAGAGTGGTTTGTTGGTTTCTTGGGGTCTCAACTTCCGAATATGTGTGAACCAGGTGATCCTTGAGATTGCTGCTTCGTTTGAATGCGAATCTTGGTTTCTCTGGTTTGAAAGTGTCGGTTTGGAGTATATCCCAATGTTTAAGGATCACCTTTCTGATGGTGTTGCTTAGTGGCGTAAAGGTGGTTACGCAAGTCATCTTAGTCGCCAGTTGGTCTCTTTTGGTTGGTGTAAGACATGATTCTCGGTTTGTGTTTTTTACACGCTTACGGGCTTGTCTGACGATATGTTTTGGATAGCCTCTTTCTTGTAATCGGGTAGCTAGTTCTTTACTCTTTGATATGTACTCGCTCATTGTGGAGCAATTTCTTCTTATGTGCAGGAATTGGCCATATGGAAGATTGATCTTGAGGCCTGAGGGGTGGAAACTGGAGTAGTCCAAAAGTGTGTTCTTTGATGTGGGTTTTCGGTACAAAGTTGTGCACAATCGCACGGCCAACTGATGCTAGAATATCTCAAAGCTGGCATTATACCAGAAGGTTTACAAGTAAAAAATATACCCCGTGTCTTCTTAGACAACCCGAGATTCATGACCAAATTCAGTGGCGTTGGTAACAAATGTTCACGAGATTGGGTCATCTTAGTAATAGAGACTGCGGAAGAAGAGACCAAGACGCAACAACTGGAATTAAAAACCCTTGAGGACCAAATAAAAAAGGACTCTATAATACCAGACATAAAAAGCCATCTGGAAAAGATCGAAGAAGAAATTAAGAAATTTCAAAAATTCACAATTGACAAAAAGCTGTGGAAACTGCAAAACGACATCAAAAACTATAAAGAAGAGAAGACATATCCTTATTTGGTCCCTGGCTTCTACAACCAGCTTAACTCAAACGCATCAAGACAAAACCCACGGAGACAACAAAAGAAAAAATTTGTAACCTTTTCTACCAGTTCTAACAGCAGTGACTCAGATTCTAGTACCAGCGGATCGACAAATCCACAACAGGCCTCAAGTTTTCAAGGGAGGGGACAACGCGGCAGGTCACGACACCAAGGCCAGCACCCCATGAGAACACGACAGTGGATCCCACGACCTCAGCAAACATGGTGATCCCTATCTTTAACCTTAGTGAACACATTCTATCTTCAAGCGAGATAGATGTACTAAGCAAAGGTCTCAGTTTCATCCCAAGTACCACTGCCAACATTTTCAACACGGAAGTCGAACTACGAAAATTCTTTCGCACCATCCGGTTGCGGTATTTCTTCAGAGACAGCCCGGAAAAAGAAAGTCGCGGAACGACAGGACTAAGACCCACATCGACCTTTACCCCTTCATCATCAATGATATGTCCTGAAATACTATCTTTTGAGAATCGCATTCTCTCTGAAGTACAAAAAATTTTTGATCAGAAAACTTTTTTCAAAAATAATCTTTCATCTCCTGAAAGATTAGCACTCAAGGCTTTAGAAAATAACAAGACCTTTGTAATCAAACCAGCCGACAAAGGCGGAGGTATAGTACTGTGGAGCAACACCCTATACGATACAGAAGTCACCAGACAACTTTCAAACACATCGTTCTACAAACAGCTTACCATCAATCCAACGTCCAGGATATTGTCAGAAATAACAAGTCTCATGAACCATGCACATGATGAAGGCTGGATAGATGACGACGAGAAACTATTCTTAGTCAACCAACACCCGGTCATCCCAGCTATATACTTGCTTCCGAAAATCCACAAAAACCAACAAACACCTCCTGGCAGACCCATCGTAGCCGGTATAGGCTCAGTGCTAGAACCTCTGTCCATCTACATCGACTACTTCCTAAGACCATTTATCTGCAAGATGCCCTCCTACATCCAAGACACCACGGCGATGATTAGAAAGTTGGACACCATACGAGTAGAACCTGAAGACCTACTAGTTACTCTAGACGTGGAATCATTGTACACAAGCATCCCACAAATGGAGTGTTTGCAAGTCCTCAAGACATACCTAGATAAAAGACCAAAAGTAGAACCACCCACAGCATTTCTTCTTGAAGTTACAAGAATAGCCCTTATGGAGAATTACTTCGTCTACAAACAGACTTTTTTATCAACAATGCCATGGAACCAGCATGGGGGCCACCTTTGCCCCCGATGTAGCCAATCTCTTTATGGACGCTTTTGAGAAGGACTCTATCTACAACGAACAGAACATTTTCAAACAGTCGATCAAATGTTGGCTACGATACATAGACGATGTATTTATGATATGGCAAGGAACGGAATACGACCTCCTCCTTTTCCTACAATGGCTTAACTCATGCAACCACTGTATAAAATTCACCATGGATCACGACAAGAACAAAATACCATTTCTGGATCTAGAAATTTACAAAAACCCAGACAAGACTTTAAGCACAACTTTGTACCGAAAACCCACATCAAAGAACACACTTTTGGACTACTCCAGTTTCCACCCCTCAGGCCTCAAGATCAATCTTCCATATGGCCAATTCCTGCACATAAGAAGAAATTGCTCCACAATGAGCGAGTACATATCAAAGAGTAAAGAACTAGCTACCCGATTACAAGAAAGAGGCTATCCAAAACATATCGTCAGACAAGCCCGTAAGCGTGTAAAAAACACAAACCGAGAATCATGTCTTACACCAACCAAAAGAGACCAACTGGCGACTAAGATGACTTGCGTAACCACCTTTACGCCACTAAGCAACACCATCAGAAAGGTGATCCTTAAACATTGGGATATACTCCAAACCGACACTTTCAAACCAGAGAAACCAAGATTCGCATTCAAACGAAGCAGCAATCTCAAGGATCACCTGGTTCACACATATTCGGAAGTTGAGACCCCAAGAAACCAACAAACCACTCTCTGGCACCTTCCGCCAGCAAAAGGACACTTCAAATGTGGAAATTGTTCGGTATGTTCCCTGACAGACAACCTCAAAACAATTGACCTGAAGGGCCAACAATGGACCCTAAATTCTTTCTCGAATTGTAAAACCAAATGGTCTGTTTACATAATCAAATGCCCCTGCAACCTCATCTACGTTGGCAAATCGAAAAGAGAGATTAGACAACGCATATGCGAACATCGTTCTTGTGTGCGCAACCAAGTAGACGACAAACCCCTAGTGGCACATTTCAAAGCCAAAAATCACACCCATAATGACATCTTCTGGACAGTTTTGCAAACCGTGGGGAACCCCTTTCGCGGAGGTGACAGGGACCTGGCCTTACGCAAACTAGAACAGAAATGGATTTACCGTCTAGACTCTGTAAAACAGGGTTTAAACATTTCTATAGAATGGAATCTCTTTTTCAACAAATAAAAGCGATCCTTACCACCAAAATCAGCCACGAAGCTTCTTTGGGTTTTTAGCCGTCCACCAAAGTGTACTTGGTAACAAAATGCTCATGTCTGTATGAATATGTCCATTCGATTGTTCAGTTCGAAAATATGCCACAATTGATGTTATTCTCACAATTGTCAATTTTGTTCATTTTTGAAAAATATATGTATAAATAGTCAAATTGCACGAAATGTACTGGTGTGCCATCCATACTGCAAGCCGATATCCTTTGCAAAATAACCTTCTGCCAATCCTGTCACATCTTTTGACATCTATACAAAATGCCATAATCGATGGTTTTCCTACAATTGTTAAATTTGTTCATTTTGAAAACCATATGTATAAACAGTCAAATTGCACTATATGTACTGGTGTGCTATCCAAACTGCTAGCCGTAATCTTTTGCGAAACTTTCTGCCAATCCTTTGACATCCAAATGTTTCCTTCACGACAATAGCAAATGTTTTACTTGTCGGATGCTAACCAGCGCAGTATCTTTATAAAGCATTAAATTGTAATCCACATGCTCACTTCAGTGCCTGGACAACCCTCGTACAATACCCACCCTGGACTGACGTCCACACCGACTCATGCGCCTGTACACTAATCACCGACTCATGCGCCTGTACACCCAACACCCCGGTGACATGCGCATTGCAGCCTTTAAAACACGACTCGCCATCGCGCAGGCGCACTATCGTTTTCCGGAGGAGCACAGCTCATTACCCACAGAACAACTGGACCAAGCGCAGGAGGCAACACAGCTCCACAGTCGACTATCACCAGGTACCTGTGCGCGCCACTTTCGAGTCACCTCTTCAGCCACGCATGTTCATTCCGCCTTGCCCTCCGAAACTCAACCCCCTAGGTTCTAAGCCCAGGTTTTCAGACGTACGCAATACCAACTTGACCTGCATCCATGTTCCACACGCCGCTACTAGGCTCCCCACATCAGCAGTGAGGTATTTCAACCCAACCAGCACTGGAAGCACCGCCAATCCTTTATACTAAAACTGTGCACGACCACTTGTACTCAACACAGGCGGTTCTCTCTACGGCACCGAATCACTTTATAGGCATTTGTAAACATTCGTTGCCCAATAGGGTAATCACCCTTTTTTCATTTAATTGTTCACTTACAGCTCCTGACATCTGACGTTACCGCAGATGCCTGCCAATTAATTTGGACCTCAACCCAGACGTATAATTATCCGACCACGGTAGGTCCTTTTATTTGCAGCATTCTTTTTCTTGAAAATGATACAAATCTTTGACAACACCGCCCCCAGACTAACCCAGTCCTCTCTCACAATATTTAGATGGACACACTTCACCATCATGACTCCAACCACAACGTATAAGTCCTGAAGACCGTTCGGTACATCCAAGCAGCGCGGCTCCACCTGGTACAGCCACTGCAACAACACCAATGAATACACCGAACCAGAAACACCAGTCTTTGTGTCGACAAAACGATCGTATTGTGATTCCAAGCAATACATGTACTAAGTTTTCACTCTGCCTACTAACCCACGAAATAGCAGATATTTATGTGCTCACGGTTGCACATCCTGAATGCAATAGCACCCTTTTTGAAAATATGTCTTGTTTTCTGAAAATATGTTTATCGTGTTAGTGTTAAATAAACTTGTTTTTTCTTGATACTCTCGCCGTCTTTAAGGGTGTTTGTCTTAATAAGCTAGCCATTACCTAGCTTCGCTGCAAATCTTGTGACCTCCTTTCCCGTCTTGGGTCAGGGTAGCCTTTCTGACTC
Source organism: Ambystoma mexicanum (assembly GCF_040938575.1). NCBI lineage: Eukaryota > Metazoa > Chordata > Amphibia > Caudata > Ambystomatidae > Ambystoma > Ambystoma mexicanum. The sequence continues at coordinate 10,502,564 of NC_090925.1, forward strand.
CATTTCCTCTTTTTCTAGTATACCCACCCTCAGGAGTCAGGCCCCCTTCACAAAAAAGAGGGTTCCGCCCAATTTTTCTCTCATCAGGCTTCACATGCATACAAGGAGGGGTGAAATACCACAGGTAGGCTTCACATGCATGCATGGAGGGGTGAAATACTACAGGTAGGATTCACATGCATACAAAGCGGGGCGAAATGCCACAGACAGGCTTCACATGCATACGGTGGGGGAGAAATACCACAGGCAGGCTTTGCATGCAAACAAAGGGGGGGGCAAAACACCAGAGGCAGGCTTCACATGCATACGGGGGGGGCAAAATACCACAGGCAGGCTTCACATGCAGACAGTGGGGGGGTGAAATACCACAGACAGGCTTCGCATGCAAGCAAGGGGTGGCAAAATACCACAGGCAGGCTTCACATGCATACAAGGGGGGGGGCGAAATACCACGGGCAGGCTTCACATGCATACAAGGGTGGGCAAAATACCACAGGCAGGCTTCACATGCATACAAGAGGGGGTGAAATACCACAGGCAGGCTTCACATGCATACAAGGGTGGGCAAAATACCACAGCCAGACTTCACATGCATACAAGGATGGGTGAAATACCACAGGCAGGCTTCACATGCATACGGGGGGCAAAATACCATAGACAGGCTTTGCATGCAAACAAGGGGTGTCAAAATACCACAGGCAGGCTTCACATGCATACAAGACGGGGCAAAATACCACGGGCAGGCTTCACATGCATACAAGGGTGGGCAAAATACCACAGACAGGCTTCACATGCATACAAGGGGGGGTGAAATACCACAGGCAGACTTTACATGCATACAAGGGGGGGTGCAAAATACCACAGGCAGCGTAACAGGAGTACACAGAAAGCAGGTAGGTGCCTTAGGAGTGGGCCTTTGGCTAGGGGGCCAGCAAAAGCCTGCCGGTCCCCCATTGGTCGAAAAAAGCACACAGCAGGCCAATAGGATGCAGGGTGAAGTAGGAAGTCAGGATAGCATTCAAGGAACAAAGAGAGAAAGTGGTAGCCATGTTGGAAGTGCCGCAAGGTCAGCTGAAAGGCAGCCAGCAGCCAGGATCACCACATTAATTGCTACAAAATGCAATTTGGGGTGCATGAGGTGAAATTCCAGGCTTTGCGGCGCGGTGGCAGGTGCAAATTAACAAGGCATTTTGGGCCAAATGTCTTTTTCTTTTTTCAACTGGGTGCCCAAGGCAGTGTTTAGTTCCTCCTACCTCATGGAATGGCTCCTGTTGCCCTGCACAACCTCCGGGTGCGCAAACAGGATGGCAGGAGAGGGGAGATTTAAGTCCTCGCACTCCGGTGCATGTGGATAGATCGATGCCTGGCTAGAATCTATGCAGAATATTTCCTCTTAATTTATATTCACACAAAGATTTGGTCATACACTGTGTAGGAGACAATACATTAAGGAATAGAAACATGTTATGAAGGAGTAGGAAAAGGTATCACCTTTTGTTGTGTGGATGATCTCGTGTCCATTTCCAGCGACTTCTCTGCTGATTCCAGGAACGAATCGGTCCTGTCAGAGCTGCCAGTGATGCCTACAAATGATGTATTGCCAACTGATTGGGTCTTTGCGTGGTTTGTAACTGTCCTACAGTTAAATAAAATAGTTAAAGGCAACTACATTCTGGCCATGACACCTAAACTACAACAGTGTATGAGATGTGGATGGGCCAACATCAGAATTATTACTCGAAAGGTTACACATTGTGAAGAAAGCGTTAAGCAGATGAAGGACACCGCGGATGGGAAGTGGAAGGTAGGGCTGCAATTTAGCCCCGTCCACCTTCCCTCAAGCCTCTTTCGCTGCTCCAACTTCTCTGATGTACTGTTACAGGCGCTAGCCTTATAGATTATTGGGTTACTAGGTATTAGTCAAGGACTGTACTACTTACCTTGTAAGCAATGGTTCTATGCACGTAGAGATGTTAGTTCTGCCAGCAATTGTGCGTTATATTCACTGTGACTATGTGTAGGACAATCCAATGAAAAAGAGTCATGTTCTAAAGGCAACACATTATACAGCATTTCCTTGGGGATAAAAAAACAATTGGATGTGAGGCTTTACCAGACTGTGCTGTTACTCAAATGTTTCTTATTATGCTTCATGCATTCCTGATGCAGCCCCAAGACTGTGCTGTTCTTCAAACATTTCTCAGTATGTGTTATGCATCATGCATTCCTGATGCAGCCCCGAGACTGTGCTGTTCCTCAAACGTTTCTCAGTATGTGTTATGCTTCATGCACTCCTGATGCAGCTCAAAGACTGTGCTGTTCTTCAAACATTTCTCAGTATGTGTTATGCATCATGCATTCCTGATGCAGCCCCAAGACTGTGCTGTTCTTCAAACGTTTCTCAGTATGTGTTATGCTTCATGCACTCCTGATGCAGCCCAAAGACTGTGCTGTTCCTCAAACGTTTCTCAGTATGTGTTATGCTTCATGCACTCCTGATGCAGCTCAAAGACTGTGCTGTTCCTCAAACGTTTCTCAGTATGTGTTATGCTTCATGCACTCCTGATGCAGCCCCAAGACTGTGCTGTTCCTCAAACGTTTCTTATTATATCTTAGGCTACATGTACTCCTGATGTAGCCATTCACACCATGAGGTGAGGCTTTACCAGACTGTGCTGTTCCTCAAACGTTTCTCAGTATGTGTTATGCTTCATGCACTCCTGATGCAGCTCAAAGACTGTGCTGTTCTTCAAACATTTCTCAGTATGTGTTATGCATCATGCATTCCTGATGCAGCCCCAAGACTGTGCTGTTCTTCAAACGTTTCTCAGTATGTGTTATGCTTCATGCACTCCTGATGCAGCCCAAAGACTGTGCTGTTCCTCAAACGTTTCTCAGTATGTGTTATGCTTCATGCACTCCTGATGCAGCTCAAAGACTGTGCTGTTCCTCAAACGTTTCTCAGTATGTGTTATGCTTCATGCACTCCTGATGCAGCCCCAAGACTGTGCTGTTCCTCAAACGTTTCTCAGTATGTGTCATGCTTCATCCACTCCTGATGTAGCCCCTTGCACCATGAGATGAGGTTTTGCCATACGGTGCTGTTACTCCAATGTTTCTTATTATGCGTTATGCTTCATGCACTCCTGATGTAGCCCCCAGACTGTGCTGTTACTCACATGTTTCTTATTATGCTTCATGCACTCCTGAGGCAGCCCCAAGACTGTGCTGCTCCTCACTTGTTTCTCAATATGTGTTATGCTTCATGCACTTCTGATGTAGCCCCTTCCACCATGAGGTGAGGCCTTGCCAGACTGTGCTCTTACTCAAATGTTTCTTATTATGCGCTATGCTTCATGCACTCTGGATGTAGCCCCTTGCACCATGAGGTGAGGCCTTACCAGACTGTGCTGTTACTCAAATGTTTCTTATGTGTTATGCTTCATACACTCCTAGTGTAGCCCCTTGAACCATGGGGTGAGGCTTTACCAGACTGTGCTGTTACTCAAATGTTTCTTATGTGTTATGCTTCATGCACTCATAATGTAGCCCCTTGCACCATGGGGTGAGGCATTACCAGCCTGATCTGTTACTCATATGTTTCTTATGTGTTATGCTTCGTGCACTCCTGATGTAGCCCCTTGCATCATGAGGTGAGGCCTTACCTGACTGTGTTGTTACTCAAATTTTCTTATGTGTTATGCTTCATGCACTCCTGATGTAGCCCCTCGTACCATGAGGTGAGGCTTTACCAGACTGTGTTGTTACTCAAATTTTCTTATGTGTTATGCTTCATGCACTCCTGATGTAGCCCCTCGTACCATGAGGTGAGGCTTTACCAGACTGTGCTGTTACTCAAATGTTTTGTATTATGCCTTATGCACTCCTGATGCAGCCCAAAGACTGTGCTGTTCCTCAAACGTTTCTCAGTATGTGTTATGCTACATGCACTCCTGATGCAGCCCCACACAGTGCTGTTCCTCAAACGTTTCTCAGTATGTGTTATGCTTCATGCACTCCTGATGTAGCCCCTTGCACCATGAGATGAGGCCTTGCCATACTGTGCTGTTACTCAAATGTTTCTTATTATGCGTTATGCTTCATGCACTCCTGATGTAGCCCCTCGCACCATAAAGTGAGGTTTTACCAGAATGTGCTGTTACTTTTATTACTTGTGTGTAATCAAAGAAAATGATTTTTACAAGAGAGAAGTCGTGCAATGTACAAAGGTTTGTTTCCAAAGTTTCAGATAAGGAGGAATGCACCTTGTAGTGAGCGATTGGAGAGTTGAGCCAGATCAATGGCGCAACACGTGGGAGTCTTTGACAGATATCCGTGCAATTCGTCGCCTGGTAGGGGAATGTCTGCGATGGACCGTGCACAGAAGACGAACAAGGCTACTCAGACTAGAGTTGGCTCTGTAGATAAGGAGTATGGTTAGGTTGAGGATTCAGTGATGGTGGGTAGATGCCCGTTGGCATTGATTTTGATAAAGGCTGCTTCCATTAATTTAGACGTGGCTACAGCCCAACAGGATTTTTCTTCCGAAATAAGCAACACCCCCATGTGTCTTCTTCGATCAACACGGAATCAACGTATAAAGGTACCAGATAAGCTGTGCGTTCATGCTTTAAAGAGGGACAGTTTAGCAAGAGGTGACGAACTCTCTCAATGGAATCAGAGATTTTGCACAGTCTGCAGGTTGTTATAGTGGATTGACTTCTTAGCCCCAGGATTTCTCTGGTGTGGAGCAGATTGAGTTGTGCTCTTAAAAAAGTGCTGCGTAGCTTTTTGTCCAGAAATTTTGCGCAATACGCCAAAGGAGTTTTTAGCTTGTTGTACGTGGGGGGCAAGTGTTTCAGAAACTTGATGGCTGCAGCTTGTTCAGTGGTGGCTATGCAGTCTTGAATTTTCAGTTTTTCAGTTACTCTTTGTGGATTGGTGATCAGATCATCTGTCGAAAATACAAGGTCCTACAATTTGTTTTTTTGGTGGTGTATCCAGTTTTGCAGTAACTTGCAATTCGTTGAGGCCAGCTCCTGGCCGATGATGTTGAAGATTGGAAGACCATCTTGCATGAGAGTCTTCCTGAAGAGGGCCAATGAGGCCGCGCTGACGGTGGCGTTCAGCGACAGAAGCCCCAGCTCTCAGAGGCCTAGGAGGGATTTCAAAATATACCCCTCCAGTTTCTGCTAAAACCCATTTGGCATGGTGATCGTGGCATCCATGGCATAAGTTAGAGCGGGGCCCATTTTTCCCTTGTAGAAATTGATAGCAGGGATCAGCGAAAATGTTCCAAACTTTCAGTCGATCGTTCTCAATTGAGATGTCAAATGTTTGGCTTTGGCCCAAAGATGTTGTTGCATTTTCGACTCTTGAGGCGTCCCGTCAATGATAATTCCAAGGTATTTGAAGTGAGGGACCACTTCGATTCTAGCTTTGTTCACTGACCAAGAGCTGGTGTCTTTCAGGGATTGACGGTTTTTAGAGAAAATCATGATTTTAGTTTTGGTCTTGTTTATGCGTAGGTTGTTAGTATTCATGTAATCTGCCAAATTGCCCAGCTGGCGTTGTAAGCCAATGGCATCTGGTCAAGAAGGATCATATCATCGGCATAAAGAAGGCGGGACAGCTCAGTGTTGCCGAACTTCGGTGGAAAGCTTCGAACAGGGGCTTCCGAGTCTTTAAAGTCCCCCAGAAAGGCGACAAAGAGTGCTGGGGCCAGCGGGCATCCTTGCTTGACTCCTCTATCTGCTTGGATTTCCTTAGAAAGAGTCCCTTGCCTTTTCAACTGGACACTGAGTGTGGTGTTGGTATGCAGCGCTATTATGGGGTTTAGAAAAGCATCCAGGCATCTCAAGTGTTTCAGCTTTGCCCATAATAGCATTCTGTCAACTTTATTGAACGCTTGCGATAGGTCGATGAAAGCAGCGTAGACTGTCGGAGCACCCTTTTTATTTTTGCCTTTAAGATGCTGAGTATGAAGATATTCACTGTAGTGCTCCCGTTCTTCTTGAAGCCCAGCTGGAATGGGTCACTGCAGGGGGCCAGTTTCGCCCAGCGTTGAAAGTGGTCCAAGAGGAGGGATGCAAACAGTTGCCCATAATGTCCAGCAGAGCTATCGAGCAGTAGTTGCCCGGATCTTCCCTGCTTCCTTGCTTGAAAATTGGAATGACAGTAGCTTTGGACCATGATAATGGGATCTACCTGCTGGCTCTGCAGTGTTCGAACAAGAGGTTGATGAAAGTTGCCCATTCGTTGAGATGTTTTTTTAGATCGATGTCGGTAAGGCCGTCAGGGCCCCGAGCTCTTGATGGTTTTAGCTTCCGAATGGCTGAGCTTATATCTGCTTTTGCCGAAAGATCAACCCAGGGCGCTTGCGTAGTCTCCAGATAGAGGTTCGTGGGCAATCTCGGACTGGCAAAGAGATCAGTGAAAAAATCAACTCATGCTGATTCTGTAACTGAGTTGATCATGTTTGTAGCTGTAGTGCCTTGAGAGTTGTTTATCAAGGACCAGAAGTCGGCTGTTTTTTTAGTCGTGACGGCTCTCAACATCGTTGCAGCATCGTTTTGGTATACTGCAGCCCTTCGTGATCTAATCCATGATTTGTAGATTTTATGTTCATTTTTCCACAAATCCCACGCGACCGGTGTGTTTTCCGCTTTAGCACTGCGTTTTAGTTTTCTTAGCGCCCTTTTATTGTATGCTATCCATTTGTGGTAGTTGTGGTTGTAAGTGTTAGGAATAGCCTTTCCAGTAGTCGGATGTTTCTTGTATTTGATCAACAGAGGCAGGTAGTTTGGTCTTGATGCTGAGTCAAGAGTCGGCTGGGCCTCAGTTTCTACGGCGTACTGCTGGGTCATTGTTCTAACACTGACTGCTGTCAGACGGTGCAGAGACTGCTGGGGTTGGTCTCGACTGGGTGTAAGTAGCAATTGGCCATCCGGGCAGTAGAGGGGCCATGCTAGTGTTAGCATATTGTGGTCACTCGCTCTAGTTTTGACCACCAGGAAGTGTTCGATTTCTGGGCACATAGCGTGTGAGGCAAAGATGTAATCAAGGATGGCAGCCGACTGACCTCTTTCCCAGGTCGGTAAGTGTTGATGCCCGTCCAAAATCCATGCAGTATTGTGTAGGTTTCTTGTTGACATTAGCTTCATCCAGGCTTGTCCTCTGAGTTCCGATTGCATGGACAGGGCAGGAACTTTCGGATGAATGCACTTTGCGTTGAGGTCTCCGCAAATTATTTCAACAGGGTGTTCCATTCGATCAGAATGGCGTCAATGGTTTCGGCCATAGTTTGGCAGAAGTCTATTGTCAACGTCCTTTGCTGGTTCCAGTATGTAGTGATCAACGCAAGAGGAGGTGTTGAGCAAGACTTTGTCCTAGACTCTGTATTTTCAACAGAACGGTTCCACTCAATGAGAACAGCTAGCACCCCATAGGATCTAGCCGTTGTCTTGATAATTGTTAGGTTCTCGCCTGACCATACAGCGATGAGAAGGCCTGCAGAGGGACAGCCTAACAGACCTTTGGCAGCTGGAGAGTTCACAATTTCAAAACCGTCCATTGACGGTTTCTCCTGGAGCCAAGTCTCTTGAAGCCAGAAAATATCGAACCGACCCAGGTCCAGACCGTCTGGGTCGGCGAGGTGGGCATGTCCTCTAGTGTTCCATGAGGCCAAAATCAGGGATTTTTGATGGAAGGGTTCATAGGCTTCAGTTTGTGATTGCTATCTGGTTCGGTTTGAGGTTAGGGCTCCTTTTATCCAGTGCCATGGTCCACCCGATGTCGTGGCTTTTTTTGGAGCGGCCGCTGTGTCTGATGGTGTCTGAGTAGGCGAGTCTTGCCTGTAGGCTCTGTAGTTGTGTGGTCTTCTATGAGGAGAGTAATCTCTCCAGCTTTGTCTTCTTTGATATGGACGATGCCTGTCCATAGTGCGGTTAACCGGACTGAGCCTGCTTGTCTCTTGTCGGCCTCGAGATGGGCATAGGTCCATTATGTCGGCCGCCTTAGTGCGATCGAGTTTGACTGTGGGACATCCCGGGTCGGGGCCGCCAACTGCGATCCGAGTGGGGTGCTTGTCTAGTCCACGACGCTCCTCAAAGTTCTCTGAAGGAACTGTGAAGTGGGCCTTCAGTTCATCTCTTTGAGCAGTGTGTTGGTGCAGGGGGCCATGGTCGTAGGTATTAGATCTTCCTAGATGTGTCTTTTGTGGGCATAAGTTTTTAGTTCAGACAGAAGAAGACCTGATAGTTTTAGTTCTTCTCCAGCTTGTCGGTACAGATCTTGGATTGCGGATGCGTAGATGTGCAGGTAGGCTTTTGCCTTGCTGTCGCTGTGATATGGCTCGATCTGCTTGAAATCCTCCGATTTCAAATTCTTTAGGCCAGTTATAGAAGATGTTATTTTCAAGACTGTTCTTCGGTTCAAAACCATGTATTTGTCTTTGCTGGAGATCTGCTCAATTTTAAAAGGGTGGGTGTATTTATCTCTGTTAGAGTCTGCCTCTCTATTTTCCTCTGATTTATGAGAAGTGTGGAGCCGAGTGGGCAGGGATCCGTTTGAGGGAGTTCTTGTGGAGGGTCTGTGCCGTGAGGCTGGTGAGGCTCTTGAGGGGGCGTTCGGACATGCTCTAGCCGAGGTCTTTGAGGTGTTAGTCCATCCATTGAGTGGGGTGGAGCGTGGGATATGGCTACTGACTTGTTGACAGAGATGGATGTTTTCTGCCGGTCGTTGGAAGTACCTCCTTTATCAGGTGACTCTCGGTCAAGGTGGAGAGACATGATAGATAGAAGGCTTGAGTCTATGAATTCGGCCGTTGATTTGGGGGACTGAGTTAAGTCAGTCACAGAGACCGCTGGGTTGATCACTGAATCTGCGTTGCCAGTGGGTGTGTGCGACTGAGAACCCAACGTGGTCCAATCGGGTCCGCGGTGAGTGGAGTAATGAGTGTAAGGTTCCGGTTGGTCCTTCATGGCCAGTTTTAGTACCTTTTTTCCCCGGCCCAGGTGTTGATTCTGTCCGGAACTGTATGAAGGTGCTGGGTTAGTAGTCACTTTTGTCATGCTTACAGTTATTGCTGGTTTGGGTTTATTGAGGAACAGTGGAGCAATTTCATTGTTTCGTTTGAGCAAACACGTCTGTGTTGATTTGTGCGCCCTGTCTCGGGTGGCGTGTCTTTGCGGAAAGTGCAAGCCAGAGGCTTATCCTCAATAGGATCCGACGCGTCACTTTTTCATTGTGGGATGTCGTACTTCAGCTCTATGGCGATTATATAGCCTTCCAAAAAGGTTAGCTTGGACTGGATGATTGCAAGGGTTGCTGTGTTGTCTCTTGAGGCGTCACTTAGTGTTCCGTAAAGCTTGCAAAAGGGAGCCATGGCAATAGTTATTGCTGACATGATCGTGGTCATGTCTTACCTGTTGTTTGGCGACTCTTCATGGAGAGGTGAGGGAAAGTCATTGGGTCTTCTGCTCTCCAGGGGAGTGTCCCTGTGCTCTGTGGATGCGGGGTTCGGAACGGAATGCCTACGCCTGGAGCTGATGCCCCCCACCTCCAGGGGGTTAAATGGCCTTGGTGAGGTGATCCGTGAGCCTGTGTCAGAGTCTCCTGAAAGAAGCGGGTATGGTGCGGGCTCTTGCAGTACGGAGGAGGGTTTCGGGGTAGCTAAGTGGACCTTGGTCCATGATTGGGGGCTCATTTCTCTTTGGGGCAAATAGGATTTTGGCTGCAGTAGATCCAGAATGCCCGAGACCCCATGATGGGACGGCCGGGCATCAATAGTTGGGGTGTGTGATGTGCTGGCACCCAGCCTCAGGACAGGCGGTGTCAGTTTCCCCACCTTCCGGTCTGTTGGTGGACTTAGATTAGTGTTGTCTGAACACTAAGGTTCCAGTTGGGGAGGGCTGCTGTGACAGTGGAAATTCTGAGGCTGGGCGGCACTTGAGCAGCGTCTTTCCCAGCTGCAGGTGGTTGAGCGTCTAGGGCGGCGATAGTTTTTCTGCACTTGGTTGCAGGTGGAGTCTCATCCAGAGCTTCCAAGATTTCTGTGTCCGAAAGTTCGGAGTCATTCGATAATTTTCTTTTTCCTTGGGTCTTGAAAAAGTTCAATAAGGCATTTGAGAGAAGCGGGGTGGGAAGGGAGGATTTCCCAAGGCCCCGCCTTTTGAATCCTAGTTGAATGCCAGTGTTTTTGGTCTGGTTGCTGTTTTTTGCATTAAGTTCATCTTGATTTTGGTGTTTTTTTTTGTGGTGAGATGTTTGCTGTTTGGACCTTGGGACACTGGGACTTTGGGTGTGGACTTGCCTTTTTTTTGTACAGTGTTCTTTTCTTGTTTGTAAGGAGATTTGATTTTTGGTTGCAGTTGTCCGACGGTATGAAGCGTTGGTCGGAATCTGGCTCAGAGTCTGACTCTGAGGTGGGTTTAGAGGGTAGACTTTGATTTTGAGGAACCGGGTGAGGGTCAGAGCCTGGATTTTCCTCCGAGATTGAGTCTGAATGTGTGGGAGGCGTTGTAGCAGCAACAGCAGGATATGGGGCCTCATTACGAGTCCAGCGGTAACCGAGGCGGTAAAACCGCCTGGTTTCCGCTGGACTCGTATTACCATTCCGCCTCTGTGATTCCCGGAATTACCGGGGCATTACAACCCCGGTTTCCCAGGAATCACGGAAGGGGAATGGTGTTAATCCCCATTCCCATTGAGTCCTATGGGACTCAATGGGAATGGGGATCATAGAAACACCGGCAGCATCTCGTAATGCTGCCGGTGTTTCCTCGTCCGCCTGCAGGAGTCAGGATCAGGCGGTCTGGAAACAACAGTGGCGGCGGGTTTACCGCCACCGTTATTTCCGGACCGCCTGATTTGTAATGAGGCCCATGGTGTTGTCCGTGATGTGAGCTCACTAGATGTGGGGGCTGCTGCAGGTGGAGCTGGTAAATTGACTGGGAAAGCGGTTTTATCTGCATCGATGGGCTTAGCAGGTGTGGCCACTGTTAGGCAGAAACCTGTGGAGTTCCCTCTGGGACCACTGCAAAAGATTTAAGACTACAGGTGTTTGGCAGTAAACCCACTTGGTACCAGTCTGTACCACACAGATTCACTTGGAAGCTGTGGCTGAGCAGTCAGATTTCCCTCAAGAAGAGTTAGGCAGTATACAGAGTATTCACAATAGGTCAAGAGAACACAGTAGAACAAGTAAACACTGACCAGAGCTTGGTGTAAAAGAGATATAATTATTTATTTAAAACCACATCTAGAAAAACACATAGGCACTAATAGTAAGCAATTCAAAAACACGGCCACTAAAAGAAATACACTCCCTTAAAAGAATATTAGACAATTCTTTAGTAAAGCCCCACTTATTTCCAGACAGCGGTGAGCGCTTAACGCAGATGGCACTCTAATAATTCGTTTTAAAAGGGAGAGAAAAGCAGAGTATAACTGAAACAGATCCCAACACTTTTTTAAGAACACAACAAGAGAGGAAAGCAAAGTAAAACCGTGAGTTTAGAGTTCAGTAGGCCGGATCCACTTTAAGAGGATCAAAACGAAATGTCTCCAAGGTCACACGGTTGCAGTGCACAAGAGTCTTGCAAAGGTTCATAAAGAGTTGGACCAAAAGAAAGGGACCAGTTAGAGGGTCAAGGCGGCCAGCCCAGTCCAGAAGGTTAAGGGGTTATTATTACCTTGTAGCAATCTTTAGAAAGGGAGGCCTTGCGGACACGGTACATTAAAGTGGTGAGAATACTCCAGCGGGGGCAGCTGTTCCTCCAGCAGGGGCAGTTGTTCCTGGCAGCAGATGCAAGTCGGTGCTTCGTCCGGGGGAAGAGAGGAGTATGTTGCACTGCCAGGAAAGAAACCAGCCACGGAGTTCTCAGGCAAAAGGAGCGGTCCTTTTATTCGCGGTCCAGTCGTAAGTGGCTATCCGGTTGCCGGGATGCTTGGTACGGGCAATTCGACCACAAGACGGCCTGGGATGTGAAGAGAAGGAGGGAAACTGGTTGTGCCCACTAGTCAGGGGAAGAAGCCTCTCCAGCTGGGAGATCTTCTCTGTCGTCGGGAAGTGGTGAGTCGGTTCCGCAGGGCTCCACTGGTGGTGTCGTCATGGTAGGTCGGCTCAGCTTCTCCCTCGTCGGGTTCTCAGGTCCTGTGGCGACTTCTGAAGTTCCAGTCCCCAAAGCCCTGCTTTTATGCAGCACACCCCCATTCACTCAGCCTAGCTGTCAATCAAACATGCTAAGTGGTGAGCCGGCCGGCTCACCACTTGGGCCAATCACATAAGAGTGCAACTTGAGTTACCAAGGTAACTCAGTCCAGGGTGCCTAAACCCCCTCCCGCACCCCCTGTGGCACCCACACAGAGTGGCACCACTTTTGGAGGCTTCTGTGGAGAAGCCCGCGAAAAAGTGGAACAAAGGGCTCGACTTGGGTTGGAGTCACAGAAGAGAACACAAACTCCATTTTAGAATCGAGTCCTGGCAAAGAATACCAACCGGCGAATTGATATTAAATAAATAAACCGGCAGTATTTTCGAGGCTATGAGAATTAAATAATTAAAGTTGGTAGCCTCGAACAATGGGAAAATCCCATAGGGATATATTTGCGGTCGAATATAAAAAAGTAGTATCCACTGCCACCAGCCAAAACTCGATCAGGGGGAACGGAGACGTACCCCCTCGACTAACAGACCCCGGGGCAATCGAATTGCCCCGACCAGTACTTCCACAATATGATGGTTTGTACTGGTTTCTGTTAATAATTTGGGACTAGTAAAGCCAATGGTGACTTTACATGCCCTGGGAGACAGAAGTCAGTCCCAGGGTATGGAGTCTATGCTGGGGTGTCACTATGACACCCCTGTGTCACTGCACGGAGGGTGCTGTGTAACACACATAGTAAAAACACATGAGACCCTATGGAGTAAAGGACCCCATAGCCCATAAAACACATTAACAGTCAAAGGAACACCATAAATCAGGTCCAAGAGTGGGAGAAAAAGAGTCTCACTCTTGGCAGGAGAAAAAGACAAACTCCAGAAATCCAGCAAAGCTGCTGGGGGACTCACTAGGTTAGGAAATTCAGCCTAAAGAGAGAATTCTCCCTAACAGCCTCCGGGACAGAGTGCATCATGACCATGATGGTCCGTTGAGCAGGTCTCTCCAGAAGGTCAAGGTGCAGTTCACGGGCGTTGGACTGGATGGTGCGCTGCTCTAGGGACAGAGCCTCTGAATGGGACTGTGCCAGTGAATTTGTCTCCAATGAGGTTGAAAAGGCAGGAGGAGACCGGATGTTTCGAGTGCCATGCATATAAACAGCAGGCGATAGCTGATGAGACGGCTGGATGACTCCGGACGCCAGCGCCTCTGCCCTCAGACCCCCTATCGGGGACCTTCCGATCCCCACGCAGGACGGGCCATCGCCGAGGCGGTGTAGGGGCGGATGGCATTGACTGGCAGGTCCGAACACGGTCCAGCGCCAGATCCGGGGACTCCACCTCCCAGACCGGAGTCAGTCAGCGGTTCGCAGGACGAGGCTGGTGGCAGCAATGGCTCCCTAGTACCTGAGGCCATTGAGTGGTTTAAGTTGTTTTGTCCAGTTCCGTCAGGCAGCGAGGGAAGCGCAGTGTGGCCATTGCTGCCGATTTTCGGCGGGGGACATGGTACACCTCGGCAGGGGGCAAAATCGAGCGAAACCAAAGGACTTCTCATCGACGGGATGTTTAGACTGAGAGGTGAGTTTGAAGGCAACAAGTTTTTTTTCACATGGCATCTTAAAAAGCGTTGGTCAGAATCTTGCTCCATGAGACACGGGCAGTGTGCGTGGAAGGTGGAGGGAGGCGAGGGGAGGGGAGGAAGGAAAAGGCTCTGTTACAGGGGTCAGTGACTCGGACTGGACGTGTAGCTTCTGAGTAACTCTGAGAGCTCAAGAGAACGGGCCAAAAGTTCGAAAAAGTTCACAAGGTCAGGCCAAAGTCAGAATGAAAGCTTGCCGCCTACCTCCATATCGGGAGACGGCTGGGCAGAGCGTCTGCCTCCACTCGCCACCTCCTGCCGCGGACTGGTGCAGACTGGTACTCTGCTCGGTACTCCGCGCATGCTCCGCGCTGAAAAGGAGTTTTTAAAGGTGGTGGGTCTTGTACTTCTTAAAGCTGTACTCAGCAAACAGCAGAGAGGCAGTGAAACACGTCTTCTCACAGCATGGACTGGTGCAGACTGGTACTCTGATCGGTACTCAAATGTTTCATATTATGCCTTATGCACTCCTGATGTAGCCCCCAGACTGTGCTGTTCCTAAAACGTTTCTCAGTATGTGTTATGCTTCATGCACTCCTGATGAAGCCCAAAGACTGTGCTGTTCCTAAAACGTTTCTCAGTATGTGTTATGCTACATGTACTCCTGATGCAGTCCCAAGACTGTGCTGTTCCTCAAACGTTTCTCAGTATGTGTTATGTTTCATGCACTCCTGATGAAGCCCAAAGACTGTGCTGTTCCTCAAACGTTTCTCAGTATATGTTATGCTTCATGCACTCCTGATGTAGCCCCAAGACTGTGCTGTTCCTCAAACGTTTCTCAGTGTGTGTTATGCTTCATGCACTCCTGATGCAGCACCAAGACTGTGCTGTTCCTCAAACGTTTCTCAGTATATGTTATGCTTCATGCACTCCTGATGCAGCACCAAGACTGTGCTGTTCCTCAAACGTTTCTCAGTGTGTGTTATGCTTCATGCACTCCTGATGCAGCACCAAGACTGTGCTGTTCCTCAAACGTTTCTCAGTATATGTTATGCTTCATGCACTCCTGATGTAGCCCCTTGCACCATGAGATGAGGCCTTGCCATACTGCGCTGTTACTCAAATGTTTCTTATTTTGTGTTATGCTTCATACACTCCTGATTTAGCCCCTTGCACCATGAGGTGAGTGTGATGCTGGAAATGCATTGGAGGGACAGGGCCTCCCTGTCCTTGTCCTGTAGTCTGTTTTTATTTGTGTTCTGTATTGTGTTCTGGCCCGGAGTCCATGGGCGACTCCTGGCAGTGCAGCTCTTCCTGTTTTTGGTTGGGTGTACAGACCCATGGGATACCCTTATGGCACCCATGGGTGGGGGTACAACCCTGTGCCCCAGAGCAGGGTATGGACTGGTGGCAGCTCCATGCTGAATTTGACAGATGCTCTGAGGAACATTTTGGGCTACCCAAGCCCTGCCATTAAAATCATTTGATTCCTGATAGGAAACAAGATGGCCCCTGTGGCCTCTTGCTTTCTATTGCCTGTTACCTTGCTTTCCCAAAGTAATGGGAAACCCTGACTCTATCCCTTCCCCCTGACTCGCTGTTGGGTGAAGTTCCATATATGGTGTTGTTGTGAAGTCCAGGCCAGACTGGCTGGAGCCTTCCCAGTGACTGTATGTTGTGGGTACACCCTTGGGGTGGGACCTGGCTGAATGGAGTGTGTGACCAATATGCACTTCTTGTTGTGTATGTCTGGTTTCTGGTGCTTGGCACAATGACTGAGTCAGCCCTGCCTGACCTGGTATGAATGCAGTGTGTAGTGTTGAATGGCTGGGTACTTGTACCAATACACACTCCTTG
Source organism: Ambystoma mexicanum (assembly GCF_040938575.1). Classification (NCBI taxonomy): domain Eukaryota; kingdom Metazoa; phylum Chordata; class Amphibia; order Caudata; family Ambystomatidae; genus Ambystoma; species Ambystoma mexicanum. The sequence continues at coordinate 10,518,160 of NC_090925.1, forward strand.
TTGTGAGTGTCTGAGAGGGAGGAGAATGGCCTCAATGCAATGTATGCCTGATTGGCTGACTGACTGCTGAATGCCCTTCTGAGTGATTGGTTGCCTGAGTGTGAACCAGCAGAATTAATGAGAGATCAACTAGTATATCTGGGGGCCTCTCACTGCTAGAATTCGTTCAGACGCTGAAGTTGAAACTGAAGCTGAATCTCGAAGCCGAGCCTGAAGAAGAAGGTTGACTGTTGTCTCCCCTCACCGAAATCCGAAAGCCGCCGAGCCATCGAGACTGATCCAAGGGAGGACCTGGTTAGGCGCCCTCTTTCCATGATCTGAGGGACCACCGAGCACCGCTAACCGCTTGTAACCACTAAAACTGCACTCTGTAAGGCCTGCTGCTCGAGCTGGGGCAGCTCTGCACCAACATGCTCTGTCACCCTAAACAATCCAACTGTGAAGCGCTGCCTCTCCAAGGAGAACCAGAGGGCACCCTCTGCGGTGCTCCTTCCGCACCCCCCTGAAGCTCCTGGCTGTACCTGCATTACTGGACCCAGAAGTGGGCGCCCCTTTACTGCCAGGACCCTAAATAGTCTATGAGCCAAACTGACCTGCGAATCCTCACTTCAGGAGCCTGTGCACGTGCACTGGTACCATCGCCCCTCGCCTGGGAACCTCTCCAGAGGCCTTTGGTACCCCCCTCCATGGCTCCACGCTGGGTTCCGTCGCCCCTCGCCTGGGAATCTCCTGAGGCCTGTGGTACCCCCCTCCCTGGCTCCACGCTGGGTTCAGTCGCCCCTCGCCTGGGAATCTCCTGAGGCCTGTGGTACCCCCCTCCCTGGCTCCATGCTGGGTTCCATCGCCCCTCGCCTGGGAATCTCCAGAGGCCTGTGGTACCCCCCTCCCTGGCTCCACGCTGGGTTCCGTCGCCCCTCGCCTGGGAATCTCCTGAGCCCACACTGCTGCTGTCAGGGCTGGACTGCCCCACCGGGACATCCCCGGTAGGCCTCTGTCTGCAGGGCCTCTTTGGCGCGGAAGCGCCGCGCAACTATGGTAATTAAAATTGTAGTTAACACGTTCAGAATGTTGGAGCTGGAGGATTGGCTTAAACCCCCAAACTTTCAGGTACAAGTCACAGCACTTATTGACTGTGCCACAGAGACTGCCTTGGAAATGGCTGTACAGCAAGCCATATAATATGAATGAGAGCAAACGCTTGTTTTGAATTAACATGCCAAGATTCACAGACAAAAAGGCACAAATTAGATCATATACGGTTTATAAAAACGAGAAGTGCTGGAAATATGATTGGGTGGTGGTTGTGGGGGCATGTTGGGGACACTGGCGTAACAGGGGCCCCTGCACCCCCCACGGTGCGGGGGGCCCCGCAACCACATGTTCTGGAAGGGGGCCCCACTTATGTAAAAAAAAAAAAATGTCTACCTTTTTTTTTTTTACTTTTTTTTTTTACATTTTCTTTTTAATTCACTCTGCATGAAGGGCAGAGTGAATACAAAAAGTCTGGTGGCTACCCCCACCCCATGACATGAAGACCCTAGGCTGGAGGCCTCCATGTCATGGGGTGGGGGAAGCCTATGACTTCAAAAATAAATAGTTTATTTTTGAAGTCACTCTGCCTTCATAAAGAAATTATTTCCATTATGGTTTAGTCTTTAACAGAAATAATTTCTTTATGAAGTCAGAGTGACTTCTAAAAGAAACAATCAGCCTCATTACGAGCATGGCACCACCTCCTGCGAATAGGCAATAACCGGCCCATTACAAGCTGAATGGGCCGGTAATTTCCCATTCGCGGGTGGCGGTATTGCCGGGCTCACAATCCCCCTATAGGGCAGAATGGGGGTGGGGAGCATGGTTGTGCCAGCACCGTTGTTAACGGTGACGGCGCAATTACGAGTTATGCTCGCTGGTGCCACACAGGTCGGGAACCTGCGAGCAGAACTCATAATGCGGTGGGACAGTATGAACGGTGCCGGTGCCCTACCGCCACCGTTCATACCGTCACCGCCAGGGTCCTAATGAGGCCAAATGAATTTTTGAAGCATTATGGCTCCCCTCAACCCATGACGTGTGCATGTGTGAGTGTATGGTGAAAGAGTGCACACAAATGTATGGGTGGCTGGTTATGCGTGTGTGTGTGTGTGTGTGTGTACAGTGAAAGTATGCACACTTAAATGTATGGGTGGCTGTGTGAGGGTATGCTGAAAGGGTGCACACTCAAATGTATGGGTGGCTGGGTGTGCATGTATGGTGAAAGGATGCACACTTACACTTAAATGTATGGGTGGCTGCCTGGGTGTGCCTGTATGGTGAAAGGGTGCACACTTAAATATATGGGCAGGTGGCTGGGTGTGTGTGGCTGTGTGGTGAAAGGGAGAACACTTAAATGTACGGGTGGCTGCCTCTGTGTGCTTGTATGGTGAAAGAGTGCACTCTTAAATATATAGATGGCTGGGTGTGTGTGTATATATGGTGAATGGTGTGTGTGCTTGTGTTCAGGAGCACAACAAAACCTACATTTCAGGGAGGCTAACCCTTCAAATGTTGGGAGAGGCGCTAACTTCACGTGTGGTGGGGAGGAGAAAACGTATTTATGTGGCGGCATCTAACTTCTTTACGCATTTTAATGAGACTATTCTAGTGCAGCTTCAATGTTACAAGCAGTTAAATCTCTCCTTTAGGTCTGAAAGCACCCACTTATGGGCTGCTGTGAGAATGACTGGTCTCCTGTTTCCTCTCTACCCTTCCAATCACTCCCCTGGCAAGCAAGTACTAAACCCACATCGCAATTTCAATTGCTTAAAAAATTTGGTATTTGAATGCAGGTACTAACAGTGAAATGCTGTACATTGGTAATTGCTGGGCCGGGCCCTTGTTAACGGCAAAGCCCAGGTGCCGTTTAACATCTATGTCCTTTTCTGTCCGGCAACTGCTCTGTAGGTCAGCCAGGTCAAGTCAACATAGCCCACAATTTCAGTGGGGGGAGGGAGTGCTGAAACCCAGTCAGCTCAATGGTGTTGCACCACTACTTGTGTTTAATGCCTTGATTAATTAATTAATTATTGGTAATCATCTTTCACCCATGCCTATTCTTCCTCATTCCAGTACTTGAGTATGAGGCACTATGCCTCATGCACAAGTACTGGGATCAGGTAAAGGTACATGAAGGTAATGCCTGACTTAGCTACCTGTAATCTTCATTACTCCTAGTCCCACTCTGCCCCATCCCAGTACTTACCAGTGAGGCAAGGAGCCTCATACGTAAGCACTGGGACAAGGAAGAGGGACATGCAGGTAATTCTGGGCCAATGAGCTGATTTTGAAGGTTGGGGTAGGGGATGGGAGGGAGAAGGGATGTGTGGGGCGTGGGGTTGTGCAATAAATCATAATGGTCGTCCATGTCCATGCTATGCAGGCATGATATGTGGCATTAGTGGCTAGAGAGGCATTTTGGTGCAGCCAGTCTAGTCATTCCTCAGCTTGGTATGACTTTTTTTAACTGGGCATTTCTGATAGAGCAGTCCTGTTAAGTGTAATTCCTGGCTAGACTGACATTTGGGTTCTGCCAGTCTAGCCGTTTCTTACTGCGGCACTGTATATTTTTCTGGGCATCTGTGATAAAATGATATGTTATGATATGATAAGTCATATATAACACACCTGTACACAAGTGTTTTTAGGCACGACAAGACAAGGGAAGGAAACCTGAGGGAGGACAAGACAAATGATCTTACTAAGCCTTGTGTCATTCATATCGTGCAAGTGTGAGAACGAGAAGTGCAAGGGGAAAGGGAGGGGGAAGTGCAAGGGAGAGGGGAGGGGAAAACACGGCAGCAATGCTCTGAGTAAGTGCCGCCAGGGCAGCGTGGCTCTGGGTAGTGCAAGGAGAACAAGGGACTGTAGGGTTACAGTTACAGCCCCTAAATGCGTGGTAGGCCTGGAGGCAGTGCAAGGGTGACTGATCAAGAAAGAGCCTGGACTCAGTGAGACAGAGGGTAGCCAAGCAACCAGTTGGTACAGCGGACATGTAGGTCAGCAGGGGAGGCAGAGAGAGAAAGCAGAGGAGAAGAGGAATGTTTTGAGCTGCTTCCAGAGCGTCAGGTGGTCCGGCTCAAGTTTGGGAGGGTCAGGGAGGGCATTTCAGAGGGAGGCACCTGCAGGGGAGAAGGATCTACCCCCCCCACTCTCTGCCTGGAGAAGCATCTAACCCTTAGGGCTCGAGAAGGAAGGTATTTTGGCAGATAGCGTTGGATGTAGTGCGCATCCCAGCCCCAGAAAGCCTTGTGGACAATGAAAAGGGTCTTGAACTTGATCCTTGCAGCCACCGAGAGCCAGTGGAGAAATTTCATGGCTGGAGAGATACAGTCCCTGGGCTTGAGGCCAAGGATAAGTCTCGCAGTCCTGTTCTGGATTAGTTGCAGAGGGCGGAGAGTAGAGGAAGGCAGATTGAGAAAGTGGCTGTTGCAGTAGTCCACCCTAGAGAGAACCAGAGCTCTGGAGACAGTGAGCTTCTGGGGGAAAGTGAAAAATGTAAGAGTCCCGTTGAGGAGGTGCAGCTGGTAGTGGGATTTCATGGCTACGTCCGAGATGTGAGGAGAGAGAGAGAGTGGAGTTGAAGATGACACCAGGAATGAGCGAGAGAGGAGAGGCTGAGGGGAGCCTGAAGGAAAGCTGAGTGTCATCCACATAACACTGTAAATTAGAGGACAAGGTAGTGATTAGGTGGGTCAAAGGGGCCAAGTAGAGGTTGAAAAACCAGGGTGAGAGGATAAAGCCCTGGAGAACGCTACATGTAGAGAGAGGTGATGGAGTGAAAGGGACCAAGTTGGACCTGGGAGGGGCGGTCCAAGAGGAAGGAGGTCAGCCACTCCAGGGCCTGATCCATGATGCCCAGGTTCTCACAGAGTCAATTGATCAGGATGGCATGGTTGACCGTGTCGAAAGCAGAGGAAAGTTCCAGGATAATGAGGACAGAAGGAATGCCTGAATCAAGGTTAGAGATCAGATCTTCACAGGTGTTCAGGAGAGCAGTTTCAGTGCCTCTGGCAGCTCTTAAGCCAGACTGATGGTCATGGAGACAACCAACAGATTCAGTTTGGAGTGTAAGCTGGCAGTTGGCCAGCTTTTCCAAGAATTTGGGAGAGGGGAAAGTTCCGGTGGCAAAAGTATGATTACAGAAATGGATGAAGGGTGTCAATGTGGTCCTTAATGGTTTTGGAGGAGCAGGCGAGCACGTGTTTCGCCGACACTTCCATAGGTGGGACTTGTCTAGAAACCTTGTCAGGTGTTAGAGAGAAAGAGGAGAAAGGAGGAGGAGAGGGAGAGATGGCCAAAGGGGGCCGAGAGAGGAAGAGGTAGGGGAAGAGGAGATAGTGGACAGGATGTTCTGAATTTTAGCGGAGAAGCGAGAGGCCAAAGCTGTACAGAGGACCTGTTGAGGGAACAGGAGAGGTAGAAACCGCAACAGGATTGGCCAGTTCCTTTCAGATTTTAAAGAGTTTGGCTGTGTTGTTAGAGGCCGCAGAGACGCAGGCTTGAATGTGTGCTCTCTTCTTTGTGAGTCTTATTGCTTCGACTGGCATTTTGGTGCAACCAGTCTAGGCATGTCTTAATGTGGCCCGGCATGCTTTATTGTAATGTTATTATGTGTCTACACTGGTCTACATTGTGCAGCCAGTTGGACATGTTTTCATTGTGGCATGGCATGTTTAATAGCAAAGCATTAATGTTCATGTGCACTGTTGGTGACTTGCATGTATTGGATTGCTTTTACCCTACACAACAATACCAAACACTGTGGCTTTTTAGCCAATTTTTCTCAGAAAGTGTGTTATATATAGCCTTAAAACACATATTTATATCTTTCTTTTAGTGCAGTGTGTGGTATACCCCTTCAGCAACACGTTTGTGCATATTGCGCAAGCGTGGTAATCTGGGGCCGGCCCAGCGTGTGGCGCGACCCGTGATTTGTTGCTGAGTTGGGGGGGGCCCTCAGCATGGCTTGCAGGGGGGGCCCCAGACCATGTGTTATGCCACTGGTTGGGGAGGGGCGGTAATTGGTGGGATGCAACGTGTTACTCCCTCTTTTATGTTGTTGGTCGTCCCAGTTTTTCGTTTTGGAAATCTGGTCACCCTAATCCATCAGCAGACAGCATAAGCAGGAGGCGACTCGAGGGAGGCTGTGGCTGTGGCTGAGGGCAGCAGCCAGACTGCCGACTGAAAGGTAAGAATTATTTTTGCGTGATGAGTGCCCCACTCTCCCATTGTATCTTCTGCTGAGTGTAGTTGCGCACAAGGGGCAATGTAATGCCACTGCCCGCAGGCTTAACGCGGGGTCTATCCTCATATTAAGATATGGATGTAGTGTAACTTACTGAATGGCACGTTTCACTGAAGCACTGGCTAAAAAAGGGAAGAAAAAAAAACGGAAATCTAAAAAACACTAATCCGAGTCAATACTTCACATAAGTGACTGGACATTACATTTTCGAACTCTGGACGAGTGTAATTAAGGTTGAGAGTTCAATGAAGCCCCCCGACGATGCCACTGATTGATACAAGGCTGGTGTCACATTAAGAACACTTTAAACAAGACCTACTTTCCACATGGAGAAAAGTAATCAACCACACCCTTCACAAAAGAACATACAACACAAGTACATGGAATACCCAGACCATTTACACTTAACACAAACCTAAGCACATGGGAAACATAAGTGTACAGCTGCTGTTATTCGTGGAGACATGTTAACAAGCTTAAATTATGCATAATATCTGCTTATCTTGCTTCAGCATCATTGTGGATACACCACCTCTATCCACAATGGCCAATTCACTGACACCGATTCGAATCAGGCCACCATTTGCTTGACTGAGGTATCACACCAGGTTAGATTGATCCTCGCATACATTCTTTGTTAAATGAATGGGTGCATAGCCATGTTATCCAATGTAAAATAATAGTTAAAACGTACTTGTAGGTTCATTTTTACTTGTTTGTGGTTTTCACTGATGTGCACATTTTGGCTGTGTTTTCCTGACTTTCGTTTTTTGACATAATGTTATATTGTTAGTCGGGGTTTGGTAGACAATTTTCGTGGCTCTAACTTGCAATTCACACAGCCACGTGTTGTAGTGGTGTCCTTGAGTTGTTAGAGTTATTGAAAGAGGTTCCGCAGAGCACATTTTGAAATGGGGCAGAGGAGAGCCACAGCTGTCAGAAGGGAGTGTCAAAGACAGCTCCTTGAAGGAGCACACGCCTGTTCATGCCAAGGTCGCAGTGGGGACGACAGATAGACTTGGATGAGTATTTTGGGTAACACTGCTGAGTGACCATCACTTGCTAGTTCTTCTCTGGTACTTTTACCTCCTTCTTTCCTCTCCTCTCCAGGCTTACCTGCCCTCCTCTCTTCTGGATCCTTCCCATGCCCCCACAGTCTATTTTCTAGAGCCAACAGTAAAATGTACCAAATTGGTCCAGTGAAACTAGGGCACGTGGGTGCAACTGGCCATGAGGGTGTGGTGTCCGTGTATTCCTGAAGTCCGTGCATATCACCAGTCATATCATATGCACTTACTAAGTGTGTTTCCGAAATGCACATTTTGCAAATTATATGGGAGGAGTGTATTTCCACTGTGTGCATGGTGCAAATCACGGGAGGCGCGCCCCCTGCGTGTATATTTTGCAATTCATGCGTTGGCATCACATAACTAAGTAATGGGTGGGCATTAGCATTACACAGTGTCCCAAAGTCTGTTTATTACGCAATGGGAATGATTAATCACAAAACGTTTTTTAATGGGTACAGGCCCAAATTCTTCTTGGCCCTTGAACATAGTATGTATGCAGTGGATGCACTTTACACATTTGGTTCCGTTTCCTGTACCAGGAACCTACTCAGTGTCCCTACATCTTTCTTTCCACAGTGTGATCTCTTTGACCAATCCTTGCACAGTGAGGATTGCATAATTGCACTTTAGTTTCCCTCCCATGCACTTTGCATTACGTGCCCTGAGGCAGGCCTTTGTGCACATTGTCTGCCTGTTCTTTGCCCACTGCCCTGTCACACAAACTTTGCCTGCTGTGTTTCAAATCCAGGGACCTGTCTAATGCACGTGCCCAGTGCCCTGTCTCTGCAGCACATTCACAAAGCCTGGTGGGAATTAATAGCACAGAAGCTCCCCCCCAAACACCCTCAGGAGCTGGCTGGGGCACCAAGCCTAAATCACGTCATGTGTGTTTCATACCAGTTTCCTCCACGTTGTGCACTGTGGATTGTGGGCAAACAGGCGTGGCACTGGCCCTTGGCCTGCCTGCCTCTAGGGTACAATGTGTTCAAGCAGCTGTCCTGCTGTGTACATAGCACCTACTGCCATGCATACCCCACAACACAGAGTTATTAGTGGCCTGTGCACATGACTCCTACAAGCGTGCACACACAGGGTCACTAGGAACACCCCAGGACTCTGTTTACATCCCTTCATACCCAGACCCCATGCAAGCAGTCCCACACCTCTATGCATGTCTACTACCTCCCTTCACCCACAAGAGCACTTACATGTGTGCATAGCTCCTACATTCATACAGATCACTTGAGAGCTCTCTCTCATGCCTGTGAACATAGCACTTACCTCTATAAAGACACACGGCCATTGAAAACGTTCTCAGGGGAGCACACATAGCGCTTACCTCCCTACTAACCCAGGGCTATTGAGAGTGCTCTCAGACGCCTACACATAGCCCCCATCACCCTGTACACATGTTACTGTTGTATGAGTGCTCTCAGGGGCTTGTACACACAGCCTCTACCTCTGTGCACACCCTGTGCTATTGATAGCAATCTCAGAAGCCTTTACACATAGCTCCTATCCCCTGCACAGGTTAACCCATTGAGATGACCCTCAGAATCATGTTCACATAGTTCCTATCTGTTTGCACACATGGGGGCACAGAAAGCATGTGCAGGGACAAGTGTACAGAGTTTTCATCTTCCCTCACAAAGCCTGTTAGAGTGAGAGCAAATAGCAGATCCAATGAAAATCTTCACAGAATGTGACTAGTGACTACCACACACCCTGGGGGCCTACCTCTGCCAGAACCCAGGGCTAGGCTTGGAGAGGGGATGGGGGACAACCGTGCCATGGTCAGGGGCCCCAGAAGCACTAAGCAGTTGGCATTGATTTCACGGTGCCCATTTTCCCTAACAGCCTCAGCTCGTATTTGCCTACCTGTGCTTTGGCCCAACAAAGGACCCAAGCTACGAGTCAGTTAACACAGAACCAGAGGAAGGTCCGGGGTAAGACAACACCGGACTCATTCATGGCCTGGGGATTGACCCTAGCCCTTTTAAAGTGCCTAGAAATACCCTTCAGTTGGCACCATCTTGGAAGCAGGGGAGGGCAGGTGTTCCTTCTTCCTGTTAATTTCAATCTCCTACTCTTAATAATGCAGGTTTCCTAACACCCTTTGGTGCGGGACCGGGTGTCTCGTGGCCTGTCTAATGCACGGTGTGTTGGGCTCACGCACTATGCTCGCTCGTTCAGCAAAATATTGGGCCACTTTGACAACATTTTCCAGGGCCTCTTTTGGTTCCCAGTCCGGCCCTGTCTGCTGTCCGGATCCACCTTCCATGAGTGGCCCCTCTGCGGTGTGTTCTTTTCATCTTCTGCTCTTCATTGGGGTGTTGCCAAGCTGACCGCACCCTCAGAAGCAGATCCTGTGCTCACGGATGACACGGGGGCGCTGCATCATCACAACCCCCCTGACAGCAGTCTCCACTCCTGCCTGCTCCTCTGACCCCTGACCTGGGAATGGTCAATACTTGAATAATCGCCCTTCCCAAGGATCTGGGGGCCCTCTTTGCATTGATGTGCTATCACTCGAGCACTCAGTGGTCTCTGAACAACGTGCACCGCAACCTGCAGAACCGCGTCACCGGCCCCAGGGTATCTCTCTCCTGAACCTATGGCAGGACTGGCGGCCTCTTCTTCCGTCTGCCGGCTCCGCAGGATCTCCCTCCAATGGAACCCCAGGAAATCCTCCTTTGAGGTACTTTCACACTGAAGGAACTCTCTCCTGCCAAGAGTGCCCCTCTTCGCAATGAGGGTCACTCTTGGGGTCTGATAACTCGCCTGCCCGAATCTCAGTGCTGTTTCTTTTTCAGCAAAGGCTCTTCTGGTGACTCGGAAAGAAACATTATTTAAAAGGTGACACCTTCTTTCTGCAGTGACCTCTCTGTGGCCTGTTACTGCATTGTTTTGCCTTTGCCTTTCCTGAGTATACAGATCATATTGTATTCATAGATCGTGCATAATGAAACGTGCACAGTGTGTCAGTGAAGCGCTCCACTGCCACTCCCCTGATATAGGCCTGGCTCCTCTGCCACCACTACCACTTGGCGATCCTGAGGACCCTACCCACGGGGCCTTCTGGAAAATCTCCCTAACCATGAGAAAGGCACTGCTCAGAATTTCCTGACGTAACCGTCACGGAAGCACAGTGGGGCGTGTGCACACACCTAGGTTCTCTTTGGCTGAGGTGCGTGTGTATTTAATGAGTCAATGGAACAGGTGAGAGGGACTGTTTCCTCCCCCTCAGTGACTATAAACAGGGGAAAGAACTCTTAGTCCCACTGGGCCGCCTCACTCCTTCAAGACTGAGACGCCTTCCAGAAAGTAGCAGCCACAGGTAGAGGTCACACAGCTTTCTCTTGGGACCATTGTATCTTTTATGGAGTTACTTTGTAGAATGTAAAACTAATCTGACATCAGAAGATGCTGCTATGTCTTGGGCTTTCTACTGCCACAGTTGCAATATTTAATATTTCATTTCTCTCTCTCACTCCCTCCCACTCCCTCTTTCCACTCCCCTCTCTCACTCTTTTTCTCTTTCTCTGTTTCACCTTTCTCCTTCTCTCTCTCTCGCTTTCTCCCACTCTCTGTTTCTCCTCTGTCTTTCTCTCTCGTTCTCCCTCTCTTCCCCCTATATATCTCTCTCTCGCTCTCTTTCTCTGTTTCACTTCTCTCTCGTTCTCCCTCTCTCTCCCCCTCTATCTCTCTCGCGTTCTTTCTCTGTTTCTCTGTATCACCTCTCTCTTTCTCTATCTCTCTTCCCCCCTCTCTCTCTCACTTTCTCACCTCCTTAACGAGTACCCACTTTGTGAATTAAACTAGTGATGTAATATACCAAGTGGGCACATAACACTGCATGGCCATGCATGCCTCATGGGCAGACCGGCCCATTGGGTAGCTGAAGCGCTCCGCCATGCATGCCTCATGGGCACACCAGCCCATTGGGTAGCTGAAGCGATCCGCCATGCAACCCACATGGGCAGACCGGCCCAATGGGTAGCTGAAGCGATCCGCCATTCATCCCACATGGGCAGACAGGCCCATTGGGTAGCTGCAGCGATCCGCCATGCATCCCACATGGACAGACCGGCCCATTGGGTAGCTGAAGCGATCCGCCATTCATCCCACATGGGCAGACCGGCCCATTGGGTAGCTGCAGCGATCCGCCATGCATCGCTAGCGCTGTTGAAGTTACACTAATGACAGCAGGTGAATGTGGTATACTATATATCGTGACAGCTACTGTTTCCCGTGGGAATGCTAGTGTTTCCCTTGGGAATACTAGTCTTTCCCGTGGGAATGCTAGTGTCTCCCGTGGGAATACTAGTTTTTCCCGTGGGAATACTAGTGGTTCCCGTGGGAATACATCTGTTGAAACTGAAAGCAGCCAGCACTAAAGGGTCCCCATCTTTTCTTTGAAGTGAGACTTGATACCTTTGCAGTTGTTCACAGACGATCAGGATTTCCATCTCTAAAAAGGCCCCACAGGTTTGCCTTAGTCCTTGCAGTGGTGCAAATCACCATGCAGTGGTCTCCCAGCAAATATCAGCCACACTTCAGGGAGTTCAGAACTGCCCAACTCGGATCATCCCATGAACAAAGGCTGGAGCACATCACCCAGCACTGGGGCATATTCCCTGGCTTCCAAGAGGAGGCTGGTCACTCTTTAAGACGCAGAGCCTTATCCACAAGACATTGCAGAAGATATCTCCAATGTGGAGAGCAAGTCGGCAAAAAGAGGACTGCGAGCATAAACACAGAAGAAGGACTATCAAAGCTCACAGAACAGGCAGCAAAAGAGGACTGTTGGCACACACAACAGGAAAAGGACGGACAGAGCCAGAAAATACTGGAAACAGAGCAACTGGAACCTGTCAAGAGAGGAGGGTTTGCTCATACCAAACAGCAACAGGAGAAAGAGAGGAGAACCTGTAGAGAAATCCTGGCACAGACTCTCACCCAACTACAGGAGTCTGTATGTCATTACTTTAGCTAGTTGTTTTAACGTATTGTTTTTACTTGTTTTGCAAATCTATTATTTTAAGTAGTTATTTTAGCTTGTTATAGTCATTTATTAGGTTAGTTAATTATTTAATTATAATTATAATTATATTAAAGGAACATAGAAGCTAACACCCAACCACCCTGTGGTGCTAGTCCTTTAAGGGTGTAGCATGCGGAGGAGTGACGTTGCCGCGTGCGTATAAATAAATGGGGCGTTCCCGGCAGCGTTAGAGCGACCGGGGAGCCCAAACTGGACAGACGTGTCTTGTGTGCGTCTGTAGTGGGAGGGGGCTCACAGAGAATCACAGGGCCTGGGGATTGCCCTACAACAGTGGCGACGAGATTGGTGCCACACCCAGGCACAGCAGTGATTTAAAAAAAAAATTCTTCCTGAACGAGGTGAATTTCATCTCGTTCTATGCCACGAAGAGGGAGTGGCCCATGCGGCTTGGCTGCCATTTTGAGGATAAGGCCTAGGATGGTTGCAGCCATCTATAAGGGTGCTTGTGCGCCATCCAGACCAAATGTTTTGAGCTATCAACAGTGGACAGCTATTTCTACAGACACAGCACATCAGAAAACCAAATTTCGATTTTGAAGTGCATTTTCATCGCATTGGTGTGAGTTGCTGGGGGGGATTATTGGCCTGCTGTTTTCTTGGTTGATCCCCTAGGCCTCCCTGGCTCAATTTCTGGACACGTTGGGACAGATCCATTTTTCTACTGTGGATTCATCTGCTGCACACTGGTTGTGTGCTTTGGACCGCTCAAGTGGGGACGTCTCGAGGCTGCATTGTGACTGTTTTGTGGTGGGGATGATAATCAAGGAAGCCTGCTACTAACTTTGTTCCAGCTGAAAGCAGACTGTGTGGGGTGAGTTGCGGCCCCATCTTGAATTAAGGTGGGGTGCTTGTGCGTTTAACCCATGAATGACCAAGCTGACCAATCTGTGGCCCAACCTGTGATTCAGCCTGCATCTCAGCCTTCACCTCAAGCTATGGCCCAGATGAGATCACCAGGGGCGCTGCAGCTAATCCCTGAGTTTTACGTCTCTGGTCCTCCATCCAGCCTGGGGCTTCAGTGGAAAAGGTGGATTGATCGTTTGGACATGTACTTCCGGGCCACCATGGAAACAAATGAGGATAGCAAGCTGGCAACCTTTTTGTATTCTGCGGGGCCTGCGGTACACAACATTTCTTAATCTCTCCAACCGGCAGATGCATCGTATGACTCGGCAAAGGCGGCTCTAATGTGGATTATGAGCACTTTGTAATGACTTCCACTCATCAGAAAGACGATGAGACTCTCGACACCTTATATAGCTGTCTGCGGTGGCTGTCAGTGGCATGTCCCTGGGACTATCCAGATGTGATGGTCAGGAATCAGATGATCCAAGGATGCTCATCGGGCAAGGTACTTTGACAGGTGCTGCGGGAGCCAGGAATCATCTTACCTGGTATCCTCGAGTTGGGTCAGTGCCAGGAGATGTCTGAATTAAGGGCATCCAAAATGGAGGCGGCCGTGCGCCCAAAGGCAGAAGAGGTGTGTGCTGTAGGCCGTGGTGCAGGTGGCAGAGGTGCCGGAGGCCAGCAGGTAATTTCCATGACAGGGGCGGAAAGCCGGGGTGGCGTGCCTTAAGTGTGGGTAGGACCTGCCCCATCCTGCTGAGTGCCCAGCCACGGGGAAAGCGTGTGGTCTGTGTGGTCTAGCTGATCATTACGGCCGCATATGCAGAGCCTCTCTACCCGTGGTGGTGCCGAGAGGCCCTGTCCGATCTGGCTACTTTTGCCAATCACACCCACCCAATGTCGTCAACGTAGACCAGGGTGAAGAAGGCGCCCGACCAGAGGAGGAAGAAGAGGATGAAGAGGAGAACATCTTCTTTGTGTCCAGCGTTGGGGCCCTACAATCAAAGAACAGACGGCAATCACGATGCATTGCATGGTCAACAAGTCATCTGTCCCGGTGCTCGTGGACACTGGGGCCTCTGTCAACGTTATGGCAAGAGAACATTACAATGCCATGGAGTGCCCCCAACAACTGGCTGCTCCTAAGGCATGTATTTTCAAGTTTGGGTGGTCACAACCAATTCCCCTCGACAGTGCTTTTGTGGCTGATGTGGGACATAGGATTTCTCAGATAAGGGCTCACCTCTATGTGACACGCGTGAGCAGCAACACTCTGTTAAGCTGCATGGCGGCTGAAGCCCTAGGACTTGTGAGTTTCGCGTACTCTGTGTATGTTGAGGACATTCAAATGCTTCTCAACAAGTACGCCAGACTGTTTGAAGGCATTAGGCGAATGGCAGGTGACCCGGTGAGGATGCACATTGACGAATCAGTGCAGCCCATCGCTCTCAAACATCGAAGGGTGCCTTTCCATTTGCTGGAGCTGGTGGATCGAGAACCGGACAATCTGGTCTCCCTTGATATCTTTTAAAAGGTGGAAGGCCCCACCCCTGGGTGTCCCCATCGTAGTGGCAAGAAAGCCGAAGCAGCCGGACTCGGTGAGGATTTGTGTCGACATGCGCCTCCCCAACAAGACCATCAAGAGAGAGAGGTATTTAACACCGACCATTGACGACATCTTCATCGAGTTACAGGGAGCCAGGTTCTTTTCCAAATTAGACCTTAGAGCTGGATACCACCAGGTGGTTCTGCACCCTGAGTCACTGTATATCGCAACATTCACCACCCATAGGGGATTATACTGTTACAAAAGACTAAGCTTTGGAGTGTCCTCAGTAGCGGAGGTCTTTCAGAACCTCATACGGGGGGCTCTGGCAGACCTGGATGGAGTCCTCAACATCAGTGTTGATATCCTGGTTTTTGCCAAGTCAGAATCGGAACACTTAAACAGATTGGCCATGACGTTTGAATGGCTCCACTCCCTTGGCCTAACGCTGCACTGTGACAAGTGTGAGTTTCTCAAGTCAACAATTGAATTCTTAGGGTTCATGTTCAAAGAGGGGGGAGTGTCACCTGACCGCCACAAATTCAAAGACATTATGGAGGCACGACCACCGGAGAATGTGTCAGAGGTTCAGAGATTGTTGAGCATGGTGACGTACTGTGGTCGCTTCATCAATAACTGGGCCTCTCGATCCGAGCCTCTGCAAGCCCTGACTAAGAAAGAGGTCAAGTGGCAGTGGGGGCCGCTGGAACAGGCGGCGTTCGACGGCATCAAGGGCACCCTCACAGCTGAAGACACCATGGTGTTCTTCGACCCGGGCTTTTAGTCGGAAATCATGGTGGATGCCAGTCCGTTTGGCCTGGGACCGGTTGTGACACATGTTGATGCCAACTCGAGCGTTCGGCTGGTGGCATACGCCAGCAAGGCTCTCACCGAGATGGAACAACGGTACTTCTAGATCGAGCGGGAGGTCCTGGCTGTCCTGTGGGGATGCAAGCACTTCAGACTGTATGTCCAGGGGCGGCTGGTGATGGTGGTGACGGACCACACACCCATGCTGCCCATCCTAGCAGGCTCGGCCTCCAAACCACCTGCAGGGATTAAGCGGTGGATGTTGGCACTGCTCGAATATGGGGTTATGCTGGTTTATCGGCCTGGGAGTAACAACGCGGCTGACTATCTCACCACACCAGAGGTAGACCGGAAAGCCGGGCAGATGACTGTGCGGAAGAGGCGGATGCACACATTCGCTTAGTGGTGGAGGCAGCTAGGGTCCTGGAAGGCGGTGCTGGACCATCTGGTGCAGAGTACGCAGGAGGCAAAAGTCACTCTTGAATAGCTATGGAAAGTAAAGGATGAACTCTCGTTCTCTGGATCCGGCCTCCTGCTCAGTGGAGATTCGGATCGTAGTCCCACAGGCGAAGATTCAGGAAGTCATCTGCCTGGCTCACCAGAGGCACCAAGGAGCGGCCAAAACAAAAGCACGGCTGCGTCTGAAAGTTTGGTTTCCCGAGCTGGAGAGATGGGTGGTACAATTTGTCGCGTCCTGTGTATGGTGTCAGGCGGCGTCTCCAGCCCAGCCGGAGCCCACCATTGAAACCATGCCGCAGAGCATTCAACCATAGGGAGTGGTGCATGCAGACTTTGGGTCCACGGCCCGGGGGACACACTTCCTGGTGGTGGTGGACGAGTGTTCCAGGTACCCTGAAGTTGAGTTTGGGGAGTCTGTAGTGTTTGAGAATGTGGTGGTGGCGATGGAGAAAACCTTTTCAGCTCATGGACTCCCCAAAGTGCTGTGTTCGGACAATGGTGTGCCTTTTCAAGGTGAGAGCTTTGCCGTGCAGATGGCGAGCTATGGGATCCATCACAGGAAGGTTACCCCATTGTGGCCTAGAGCAAATGGGTAGGCGGAGAGAATGATGAGGACTCTCAATAAGGTGTCCCGCATCGCGCAGGGGCAAGGCCAGTACCTACAGAGGGTGCTATACCAGTTTCTACTGGTATACCAGACCACCCTGCACACAATGACAGGGGTGGCGCCTGCGTAAGCTCTCTTCAGACGGTGCCCAAGAGGACTGATACCTGAGGTCGGGGAGAAAGAGCCGGCTGTCATTGATGACCAACAGGTGGAACGTGACCGGAGACTAAGGACTGAACAGGAGAACCAGAGGAGAGGCCTCAGGTCTCAGCAGCTGATTCCCAGGGACGAGGTTCTCATCAAGAACAGGCATTCCCACGGGATAATGTCATTGACTTATGAGCCAGAACTGCTGGATGTGGTGGCTGTCAAGGGGTTCTTGGTGATGGCCTTGGAAGGCAAAGGCGTCTGTAACCCGAAATGTGAGTTTCTTTAAAAGACTGGGAGAACCTTGGGAGGAGGTATCCCTGGACAGGGACATAATGGAGGTTCCAGATGAGGGTGGGAGTGTGGCCCTGTCTCCCTGCTCTCCAGCAAGAGAGATGGTCAACGATGAATCCCCTACCCGCAGGCGGGCAGGAGGTACCCCCTGAGGACAGGATGAGGGAAACCTGTCTGCCTCAGTGACTATGTGCTGCAGTCGTGAATCCGGATGAACCGGCTGGGATGCGGAAGTGTCACAGGGATCCAGCTGGCTGTGCTTAAAGGGGTTTGTTGTGCGGGTGTGGTTGCTGTGAAGAGTGGGGTTTAGTAACGATGTTGTTACTTTGTTGTGTTGTTGTCCTCATGAAAAAGGAGGAGTGTAGTGCTAGCCAATTAAGGGTGTAGCACGCGGCAGAGTGACGTTGCACTCCGCCGCGTGCGTATAAATAAAACGGGGTGTTCCCGGCCACGTTAGAGCGACTGGGGAGCCCGAACTAGACAGACGTGTCTTGTGTGCATCTGTAGCGGGAGGGGGCTCCCGGAGGATCACAGGGCCTGGGGAATGCCCTACAACACACCACAACCTTTCAACCCACAAAAATTGAACCAGCAATTCTATGGTCCCATTGGAAACAATTGTTTAACACATATTTAACTGCTATCAGAGGCAAGAACATTAGAACGTAAACAGGTGATACTCTTAGATTGCCTTGGAGAAGAAGAGTGCATGATATATGCAAGCCTAGATGAAATTCTGGTGGGGGAAGGTACAGGAGAAGCCAAAGAGTTTTACAGGCCACAGAGAGGGCCTTAGAGGTGCATTATGGACCAAGTAAAAATGTAGTCATGGGGCGCCAAGGAGTGCATGAAAAGATAAAACAATTATGTTACAACTTTAAGAGGCCTAGCGAAAGCCTGTGAATTTAGTCTGCTAAGAGACTGTTTGATTCATGATCAGATTGTGCAATTCACTAATGATAACAAATTACGAGAGGCTACTACTTATTAAAGATCCCCGTTTACAACATGCTGTGACAATGGCACAGGTGGCAGATCAATCTGTAGGATATGCCCAAGTATTAGCATGTAATGAACGAAGTGATGTAAATCAGTGTCAATAAAAGGGTCCTAAAGCAGGAAATCAAATATATAGTCAACATAACCTGAGAATTGAAGGGCAAAGAATATATTTTGAAGACAAGACTACCATGAGAAGGAAGAGAATTAGTTCCTATGCTTGTGGGAACACAGGCCATTTTGCCAACAACCCCAAATGCCCAGCCAACGGAACTATATGTAGCACATTCGGAAGAAGAAATCATCTGGCCAAAGTGTGTTAGACAAAACGGAATTCCATGAGACGCGTGGAAGATGAAATGCAATTAGTGAGGGAAAACATGGGTGACGTACTGGTGGCGACAGTAGAAGAAGAAGACATTGAGGCACCATGGTGTGAAGTGAAAATAGAAGGACACAACTTAAAGATGACGGCTGTTTCCAGATCCAAATACACAGTATTAGGAGTGGACACATGCAACCAGCTAGGTTGGAATGTCAAAGAATGAACACTTCCAAACATCAAACTCAAGGCTTATGGCGGGGCAATCATAGAAATCCTGGGATCAAGAATGGTCAATATAGAGTTTAAAAAATTGAAAATACAAGCCAAACTGTATGTTGCAAAAAATGGGCACCATTATTAAGTTCCTGTCATCAAAGAGACCTTAAGATTTGTTTGAGCCCAAAGACCATTGAACCAGTGATGCAGATTGAATACAATGTTAGTGAAGAATTTACTTATATTTTCAACCCACTGTTTCAGAATAAAATAATTAAAGAGAGGGGCTAACCATGTTACACACAAAGTCAGACCTGTACCCCTTATGCTCAAAGAATATCTCAAGGAAGAGATAAACAGACTGGAGAAGAACCACATAATAGAAGAAGACGAAGCTCCGGAATGAGTTCCTCCCATGGTAATTGCCAGGAAACAAAATGGATCAATAAGGATGTGTGCAGATCTCTGATCATTGAATAAGAACATATAGGTAAACAGACACCCATTACCCAGAGTACCAAACATGATTTCCATACTGAGTGGGGCACGGTACATTTCAGCGTTAGATTTGTCCAATACTTGTATTCAAATTGAACCGCATAAAGATTCACAACATCTCACGCAGTGAAATCATCTTTTGAAGCATACAGATTTGGAAGGATGACGCTCAGCCAGGCTTCAGCAGGTGCTGTATTTCAGAGAGTCATGGAAAAATTATTTAATGCTATTCCAAATGTAAAGTATTTCTACGTTGATCTGTTAGTGTTTGCTGAGAGCCTAGATCTTCATGATAAACATCTGAAACAAGTATCGACTATATTAAGAAGAGTTAACATTAAGACATGATAAGTGCCAATTTAGGGTAGAGGAAGTCACATATTGTTAAGACGGATTTCTGAACTCTGATCTGGTGGCGCAGAAGTTCAGAAGGCCAACCTAATTGCTTGGAACAGGGTAACCTCTGTACAAGCCAGACCAATCAGGGTAGCGATCGCGGCGGTCAAGACTAGGTCTCAAGAGGGGTGAGGGTGACTGAAAGCTCGCAATGAGCACGCAAAGCAAGGACACTTACAAATTACTCCAAACAGGTGTTATATTAAAAATATATACACATTTATTCCAAGGCCTTTGCAACAATGACCGTAGCGAGAAATCACGATAAAACTTTAGTAAACCAACACATACCAAACCAATACAATATATATACAAATACAAACGAGTCTAAAGCGTTAGATGCCCGAAATATGTAGTCCAGCTAGAAGGGGAGGAAAACAGGCAGTGCGAAATAATGATTAGACCCAGTCTGCCTTCAGAGGCACCTAACTAAAAGGAAGTCCAAGCCCTACGAAGAGTGGAGCCTTGTGCTCAAAAGTACCTGCACACGCTGGTGCCAACGGGCAAAAAGGGGAGTCTCTTAGAGGGAATCAGGCAGTTCAGTTTGGTGCACAAATGAAGAAGAACAGAGTTCCGTGACTCAAGCGCAGCCTCCACTGTGGGCAGAAGCAGAGCGCGAGTACGGAAAGGCGTGCTGTTTGACACAGCGGGGAAAAGCTATGGGCTCCTGCAGGAGGGCGACCAGTTCCTAGCTATGCTACTCACCGGTCCCCGATGCAAGCAGACCCAGGCTTCTCCGCGTCAGTTTCAGTGCTGACAGGTTCAGGGGAGCAGGGGACGTCTCGTCGTCGTGTAGATTCTGCAGCAGCAGAGTTGAGTTAAAGATATCCCAAACGCAGTGAACCCGCGCAGTTTGTTACCACAGCAGAGCAACGGAGCGGCCGTGTGTATCTCAGCCAAATGTACACTACTCACTTCAGACCTGGGAATGCCAAGTGTACGAATCGTGTGAGAGTGACCAGGACTCGAAATACAACACAACCTGGCGGCGGTTACAGAGCAAGACTCCTGGGTAGGCTAGTCAGTCTGCTGGATGGCCCAGAGACACTTCCGAAGGCTTACATGCAGGAGATGGTGAAGATGCCGAGAATAGCTGTCCCCGCTATTCCAAGGGTCGAAGTACCAGTACAGGCCTTCTGGTTCGATCAGAGGTAGAAAGGGTTTCACAAGGCGACAGCAGTGCAGAGGAGCAGTCCTTCAGCGGGTCACCAGCGATTCCTCGGTTCAGCCTCGTGGTTGCAGGATACTTGGCTCCTGTATTCCTTTGTTCGTGAGAACTCAGGAGATTGACATGGTAGTGGCGTTTCCAGCCTCCTCTTATCCACGGTTCCCTTCGCGCCAAAACAGAGGGGACCCAATGGGAGATCCGCTCATCAAACACTCACACCATACGTGGACCTATCACGGACCACGGTGGTCCCAGGCATTCACACCACACTAGACTCTCTGGCACCCAGGATGTGTATTGGGACCAGACATCCCAGCCCACATCCTGGAGGCACACACAAGGCCTGTAGAAGCCCGCGAAAGCATCTGTGTTTCGCGGGAAAGTACATGCCCAAATAAGGAAGGCCCCGGGTCGGCTCGACCTGGGGAAGGTGAAGGGGGCAAGACGGTCAGCGGACAGGACAAGGGATCAAGCCCAAACCAAGTCCAGTGGATGCAGTGAGGGAAGCCCTTACTTACAAAAATAAAGATGTAGGAAGAAGATGGGAACCCCGTCTTTAATGATGCTGGATTTCAATTATTGTCACCAGTTAAGGTAGTATGTCAGGCACGAGCGAATGATGAGTCTTACTACTTGGGTTTGTGTGCAGTGTTGGTTTTATTGGCATAGAGTTGCCACAATCGTAGAGCTCATATAGTGCTGATCACATGAAGTCAATGCCCATAATCTGAATTAGCATTACCAGACACATTGAGAGAGCATTGCACAGGAAAAAATATCTGGCAATCTCCAGAGTGTGGTGTCATGACCCTTGCCCCTGGCCCTCATTGGCAAATCAGCCTTTCAGTTAGGGCCGGGTCAAAGGCCTTAAAACCTCACCCAAGACTCTCTTGGAGTCAGCCCTGGCGCCTTTGGCGCCAGTCTCATAACCATCATGAAGACCAACATTAGAATGGGACTATTTACTTGGGACTATTTCACTTGGTGGGGTTCAGCCAACATGGAGGCACACACATAGCTCAGTTACAAGGAACTGAGCAATGCGGTCTATTATTTTGGTTGTGGCAGGCCTGGGACTACTTTACCTGGACTACTTTGGGTGTGGCAGGCCTGGGACTATTTTACCTGGACTACTTTACCTGAGACTATTTAAACCACACCCAAACAGCAGAACATGCTTTGTGTTATTCTGCTGTGGGCAGCGAAACGCTCACCGTGTCCAGTTCTTTGATGCCAGTTTATATGAAACCAAGGACCTGCAGAGAGAGAAAGAACACTACGAAACTTACCTGGAACAGTATCCTGTCTTCAATCCATTGCTGACTTCAGTTCCACTCACCTTAAGGTACGAACTCCATTTTCCGGCACCGCATGCATACTGGAATACCATACCCCAGAAACGGAGAAAGAAAGACAGCATTAGTAAGCGTTTACTCACGTTTCCTCCCAAATGAAGAAAGCCACACAATTCTTACCTGGGTAGTCATCTCCTGGTCAGAATCATTGCTGGAACATTACAGCGCCTGGCGAGGAACATCGCAAGCCGCAAGGAGAGAAAAGACACAGGTTAGCAATATAAAAGGCGAAAGAGCGCCGTGCATCGCGCATTACTCACCGGACAGCATCGCGCACACCTCGCTTTCGCTTACCAGCCCATGCTCATCTTCAAACTGCATGACAACACCAAAATACCTTTCCATACCTAAAAGGAAAGAAGCAAGACATTATTATTTGAACTAAGAGGAGCATAAGAACTGCATATAAAGACTGTAAAGCAGCAAACCTACGGAGTCGCAGCAGGCCTGGATTCCCACAGGGGGGCTTGAACCAGTGAAGTAACTTGTTCGCTGCTTGCCCCCCACATTTACGCGCCCCTGCCTCGAGGAGCAGGACGGAGAATCCACCTTTTACAATATTAAGGTGAGGAGAAGGCCCAAGGGGGAGGAAGTAGTTGAGGCCAAGGGAGGTGGGAAAACATAAAGACAATCTGGTATTGAATCCAGCTCTCCTATATTGCAGACCCATCTTTAACCAGAGGTCTTACCAAGGGGCCGGGAGAGTGTTCGAGAGTGCAAATCATCCAACCAGTGCTGGGTGGCCTCCCCGTGGATACCAGATGAAACGTTACATGTGGCCACATTTATTCAGCCAAATCCTGAATCACACAATTTCCTGCTTCATTCGAGATCCACAGAAACTTTTGGAATTTTAGGGGATCAGGGTGATTGTGCTGGCCTGTCTACTTCAGGAGTCCTCTTCTGCCGAGTGATAGTGCTTGCACGTCCACTTCAGGAGCCCTCTTCTGCTGGGTGATTTTGCTTGCCTGTCTACTTCAAGAGCCCTCTTCTGCTGGGTGCTTGTGCTTGCCTGTCTACTCCAGGAGCCTTCTTCTGCTGGGTGATTGTGCTGGCCTGTCTACTTCAAGAGACATCTTCTGCCAGGTGATTGTGCTTGCCTGTCTACTTCAAGAGTCCTCTCCTGTCGGGTGATTGAGCTTGCCTTTCAACTTCAGGAGTCCTCTTCTGCCGAGTGATAGTGCTTGCACGTCCACTTCAGGAGCCCTCTTCTGCTGGGTGATTTTGCTTGCCTGTCTACTTCAAGAGCCCTCTTCTGCTGGGTGCTTGTGCTTGCCTGTCTACTTCAGGAGCCTTCTTCTGCTGGGTGATTGTGCTGGCCTGTCTACTTCAAGAGCCATCTTCTGCCAGGTCATTGTGCTTGCCTGTCTACTTCAAGAGTCCTCTCCTGCCGGGTGATTGAGCTTGCCTTTCAACTTCAGGAGTACTCTTCTGCCGGGTGATTGTGCTTGCCTTCCTACTTCAGGAGGCATCTTCTGCCAGGTCATTGTGCTTGCCTGTCTACTTCAGGAGTCCTTTCTTGCCAGGTGATTGAGCTTGCCTTTCTACTTCAGGGTTCATCTTCTGTCGGGTGATTGTGCTTGCCTGTCTACTTCAGGCGTCCTCTTCTGGCGGGTGATTGTGACCACCTGTCTACTTCAGGAGCCCTCTTCTGCTTGGTGAATTTCCTTGCCTGTAAACTTCAGGAATCCTCTTCTGTTGGGTGATTGTGCTTGCCTGTCTACTTCAGGAGCCTTCTTCTGCTGGGTGATTGTGGTGGCCTGTCTACTTCGGGAGCCTTCTTCTACTGGGTCATTGTGCTTGCCTGCCAACTTAAGGACTCCTCTTCTGCTGGGTGATTGTGCTTGCCTGTCAAGTTCAGGAGCTCTCTTCTGCCAGGTGATTGTGCTTGCCTGTCTACTTCAGGGGCTCCCTTCTGCAGGGTGATTGTGCTTGCCTGTCCACTTCAGGAGCCCTCTTCTGCCGGGTGATTTTGTTTGCCTGTCTAGTTCAGGAGCCCTGTTCTGCCGAGTAATTGTGCTTGCCTATCTACTTCAGGAGTCCTCTTCCGCCGGGAGTTTGTGCTCGCCTGTCCACTGCAGGAGCCCTCCTGTGCCGGGTGATTGTGCTTGCCTGTCTACTTCAGGAGTCCTCTTCTGCTGGGTGATTGTGCTTGCCTGTCTACTTCAAGAGCCCTCTTCTGCCAGGTGATTTTGTTTGCCCGTCCACTTCAGGAGCCCTTTCTGCCGGGTGATTGTGCTTGCCTGTCTACTTTAGTAGCCCTTTTCTGCTGGGTGATTGTGTTCACCTGTCTACTTCAGGAGCCCTCTTCTGCTGGGTGATTGTGCTTGCCAGTCTACTTCCGGAGCCCTCTTCTGCCGGGTGATTGTATTTGCCTATCTACTTCCAGAGTCCTCTTCTGCCGGGTGATTGAGCGTGCCTGTCTACTTCAGGAGCCCTCCTCTGCTGGGTGATTGTGCTTGCCTGTCTACTTAAGGAACCCTCTTCTCCTGGGTGATTGTGCTTGCCTGTCTCCTTCAGGAGCTTTCGTCTGCTGGGTGATATTGCTGGCCTGTCTACTTCAGGATCCCTCTTCTCCTGGGTGACGGTGCTTGCCTGTCTACTTCAGGAGCCCTCTTCTGCTGGGTGATTGTGCTTGCCTGTCTACTTCAAGAGCCTTCTTCTGCTGGGTGATTTAGCTTGCCTGTCTACTTCAAGAGCCTTCTTCTGCTGGGTGATTGTGCTGGCCTGTCTACTTCAGGAGCCTTCTTCTGCTGGGTGATTGTGCTTGCCTGTCTACTTCAGGACTCCTCTTCTGCCGGGTGATTGTACTCGCCTGTCTACTTCAGGAGCCCTCTTCTGCCGGGTGATTGTGCTCACATGTGTACTTCAGGAGCCCTCTTCTGGC
The DNA here is from genome assembly GCF_040938575.1 of Ambystoma mexicanum. Lineage (NCBI taxonomy): Eukaryota > Metazoa > Chordata > Amphibia > Caudata > Ambystomatidae > Ambystoma > Ambystoma mexicanum. The sequence continues at coordinate 10,543,131 of NC_090925.1, forward strand.
CTGTGATTGTCCTTGCCTGTCCACTTCAGGAGCCTTCTTCTGCCGGGTGATTTTGCTTGCCTTTCCATTTCAGGAGCCCTGTTATGCCGAGTAATTGTGCTTGCCTGTCTACTTCAGGAGTTCTCTTCTGCCTGGTGAATGTGCTTGCCTGTCTACTTCAGGAGCGCTCATCTGCTGGGTGATTGTGCTTGCCTGCCTACTTCAGGAGCGCTCTTCCGCCGGGTGTTTTTGCTTGCCTTTCTACTTCAGTAGTACTCTTCTGCAGGCGGATTTTGCTTGCCTTTCCCCTTCAGGAGCCCTGTTATGCCGAGTAATTATGCTTGCCTATCTACTTCAGGAGTCCTCTTCTGCCGGGTGATTTTGCTGGCCTGTCTACTTCAGGAGTACTCTTCTGTGGGGTGTTTGTGCTTGCCTCACTACTTCAGTAGCCCTCTTCTGCTGGGTGATTGTGCTTGCCAGTCTACTTCAGGAGTCCTCTTCTGCCAGGTGATTGTGCTTGCCTGTGTACTCAGTATCCCTCTTCTGCTGGGTGATTGTGCTTGCCTGCCTACTTTGGGAGTGCTCTTCCGTCGGGTGATTGTGCTTGCCTCTCCACTTCAGGAGTCCTCTTCTACCGGGTGATTGTGCTGGCCTGTGTATTTCAGGAGTACTCTTCTGTGGGGTGTTTGTGCTTGCCTCTCCACTTCAGGATCCCTCTTCTGTCGGGTGATTTTGCTTGCCTTTCCCCTTCTGGAGCCCTGTTATGCTGAGTAATTGTGCTTGCCTGTCTAGTTCCAGTGTCCTCTTCTGCTGGGTGATTGTGCTTGCCTGTCTATTTCAGGAGCCCTCTTCTGCCGGGTGATTGTGCTTGCCTGTCTACTTCAGGAGCCTTCTTCTGCCAGGTGATTGTACATTCCTGTCTACTTCCGGAGCAATCTTCTGCTGGGTGATTGTGTTTGCCTGTCTACTTCAAAAGCCTTCTTCGGCTAGGTGATTGTGCTTGCCTGTCTATTTCAGGAGCCTTCTTTTGCTGGGTCATTGTGCTTGCCTGTCTACTTCAAGAATCCTCTTCTGCTGGGTCAGGATTAATCTTCTGCCGGGTGATTGTGCTCACCAGTCTATTTTAGAAGCCCTCTTCTGCAGGGTGATTGTGCTTGCCTTTCTACTTCAGGTGTCCTCTTCTGCCAGGTGATTTTGTTTTCCTGTCCAGTTCAGGAGCCCTGTTCTGCCGGGTAATTGTGCTGGCCTGTCCACTTCAGGAGCCCTCTTTTGCCGGGTGATTGTGCTGGGCTGTCTACTTCAGGAGTGCTCTTCTGCCGGGTGATTGTGCTTGCCTGTCTACTTCAGGAGTCCTCTTCTGCAGGGTGATTGTGCTTGCCTGTCTACTTCAGGAGCCCTCTTCTACAGGGTGATTTTGTTTGCCTGACCACTTCAGGGGCCCTGTTCTGCCGGGTGATTGTGCTTGCCTGTCTTCTTCAGGAGTCCTCTTCTGCCGGGTGATTGTGCTTGCCTGTCTACTTCAGGAGTACTCTTCTGCAGGGTGATTGTACTTGCCTGTCTGCTTCAAGAGTCCTCTTCTTCCTGGTGAATGTGCTTGCCTGTCTACTTCAGGAGCACTCGTCTTCTGGGTGATTGTGCTTGGCTGCCTACTTCAGGAGCGCTCTTCCGCCGGGTGTTTGTGCTTGCCTTTCTACTTCAGGAGTACTCTTCTGTGGGGTGTTGTGCTTGCCTGTCCACTTCAGGAGCCCTCTTCTGCCGGGTGATTGTGTTTACCTGTCTACTTCAGGAGTCCTCTTCTGCCAGGCGAGTGTGTCCACCTGTTTACTTCCGGAGCCCTCTACTGCCGGGTGATTGTGCTTGCCTGTCTACGTCAGGAGTCCGCTTCTGCCTGGTGAATGTGCTTGCCTGTCTACTTCAGGAGCGCTCGTCTTCTGGGTGATTGTGCTTGCCTGCTTACTTCAGGAGCGCTCTTCCGCCGGGTGTATGTGCTTGCCTTTCTGCTTCAGGAGTACTCTTCTGTGGGGTGTTTGTGCTTGCCTGTCCACTTCAGGAGCCCTCATCTGCCAGGTGATTGAGCTTGCCTGTCTACTTGAGGAGTCCTCTTCTGCCAGGTGATTTAGCTTGCCTTTCTACTTCAGGAGTCCTCTTCTGCAAGGTGATAGTGCTTGCCTGTCTACTTCAGGAGTCCTCCTCTGCTGGATGATTGTGCTCGCCAGTCTACTTCAGGAGCCCTAATCTGCTGGGTGATTGCGATTGCCTGTCTACTTCGGGAGCTCTCTTCTGCCGGTTGATTGTGCTTGCCTTTCCCCTTCTGAAGCCCTGTTATGCCGAGTAATTATGCTTGCCTGTCTACTTCAGGAGTCCTCTTCTGCCGGGTGATTGTGCTGACCTGACACTTCAGGAGTACTCTTCTGTGGGTTGTTTGTGCTTGCCTCTCTACTTCAGTAGCCCTCTTCTGCTGGGTGATTGTGCTTGCCAGTCTACTTCAGGAGTCCTCTTCTGCCAGGTGATTGTGCTCGCCTGTCTACTTCAGAATCCCTCTTCTGCTGGGTGATTGTGCTTGCCTGCCTACTTCAGGAGCGCTCTTCCGCCGGGTGTTTGTGCTTGCCTTTCTACTTCAGGAGTACTCTTCTGTGGGGTGTTTGTGCTTGCCTGTCCACTTCAGGAGCCCTCTTCTGCCGGGTGATTGTGCTTACCTGTCTACTTCAGGAGTCCTCTTCTGCCGGGTGATTGTTCTGGCCTGTCTACTTCAGGAGTACTCTTCTGTGGGGTGTTTGTGCTTGCCTCTCCACTTCAGGAGGCCTCTTCTGCCGGGTGATTTTGCTTGCCTTTCCCCTTCCGGAGCCCTGTTATGCCGAGTAATTGTGCTTGCCTGTCTACTTCCGGAGTCCTCTTCTGCTGGGTGATTGTGCTTGCCTGTCTATTTCAGGAGCCCTCTTCTGCTGGGCTATTGTACTTGCCTGTCTATTTCAGGAGCCTTCTTCTGCTGGGTGATTGTGCTTGCCTGTCTATTTCAGGAATCTTCTTCTGCCAGGTGATTGTACTTTCCTGTCTACTTCCGGAGCCATCTTCTGCTGGGTGATTGTGTTTGCCTGTCTACTTCAAGAGCCTTCTTCTGCTTGGTGATTGTGCTTGCCTGTCTATTTCAGAAGCTTTCTTCTGCTGGGTCATTGGTCTTGCCTGTCTTACTTCAAGAGCCCTCTTCTGCTGGGTGAGGACTCCTCTTCTGCCGGATGATTGTTCTCACCTGTCTATTTCAGGAGCCCTCTTCTGCCGGGTGATTATACTTGCTGTTCTACTTCAGGTGTCCTCTTCTGCCAGGTGATAGTGCTTGCCTGTCTACTTCAGGAGTCCTCTTCTGCCGGGTGATTGTGCTTGCCTGTCCACTTCAGGAGCCCTCTTCTGCCGGGTGATTTTGTTTGCATGTCCAGTTCAGGAGCCCTGTTCTGCCGAGTAATTGTGCTGGCCTGTGCACTTCAGGAGCCCTCTTTTGCCGGGTGATTGTGCTGGGCTGTCTACTTCAGGAGCGCTTTTCTGCCTGGTGATTGTGCTTGCCTGTCTATTTCAGGAGTCCTCTTCTGCCGGGTGATTGTGCTTGCCTGTCTACTTCAGGAGCCCTCTTCTGACTAGTGATTTTGTTTGCCTGACCACTTCAGGGGACCTGTTCTGCCGGGTGATTGTGCTTGCCTGTCTTCTTCAGGAGTCCTCTTCTGCTGGGTGATTGTGCTTGTCTGTCTACTTCAGGAGTCCTCCTCTGCCGGGTGATTGTGCTTGCCTGTCTACTGCAGGAGCACTCGTCAGCTGGGTAATTGTGCTGGCCTGTCTACTTCAGGAGCCCTCTTCTGCCGGGTGATTGTGCTTGCCTGTCTACTTCAGGAGTCCTCTTCTGCCAGGGGAGTGTTTCCATCTGTTTACTTCCGGAGCTCTCTTCTGCCGGGTGATTGTGCTTGCCTCTCAACTTCAGGAGTCCTCTTCTTCCTGGTGAATGTGCTTGCCTTTCTACTTCAGGAGCGCTCGTCTTCTGGGTGATTGTGCTTGCCTGCCTACTTCCGGAGCTCTCTTCTGCCGGGTGATTGTGTTTGCCTCTCAACTTCAGGAGTCCTCTTCTTCCTGGTGAATGTGCTTGCCTTTCTACTTCAGGAGCGCTCGTCTTCTGGGTGATTGTGCTTGCCTGCCTACTTCAGGAGCGCTCTTCCGCCGGGTGATTGTGCTTGCCTGTCTACTTCAGGAGTCATCTTCAGCCAGGTGATTTAGCTTGCCTTTCTACTTCAGGAGTCCTCTTCGGCCAGGTGATAGTGCTTGCCTGTCTACTTCAGGAGTGCTCCTCTGCTGGATGATTGTGCTCACCAGTCTACTTCAGGAGCCCTATTCTGTTGGGTGATTGTTCTTGCCTGTCTACTTCAGGAGCCCTCTTCTGGCGGTTGATTGTGCTTACTTATCTACTTCAGGAGTCCTCTTCTGCCTGGTGAATGTGCTTGCCTGTCTACTTCAGGAGAGCTCGTCTGCTGGGGGACTTTGCTTGCTTTTCCACTTCCGGAGCCCTGTTATGCCGAATAATTGTGCTTGCCTGTCTATTCCAGGAGCGCTCTTCTGCCGGGTGATTGTGCTTGCCTATCTACTTCAGGAGTACTCTTCTGCAGGGTGATGGTACTTGCCTGTCTACTTCAGGAGTCCTCTTCTTCCTAGTGAATGTGCTTGCCTCTCTACTTCAGGAGCGCTCGTCTTCTGGGTGATTGTGCTTGCCTGTCTACTTCAGGAGCGCTCTTCCGCCGGGTGTTTGTGCTTGCCTTTCTACTTCAGGAGTACTCTTTTGTGGGGTGTTTGTGCTTGCCTGTCCACTTCAGAAGCCCTCTTCTGCCGGGTGATTGGGCTTGCCTGTCTACTTCAGGAGTCCTCTTCTGCCAGGTGATTTAGCTTGCCTTTCTACTTCAGGAGTCCTCTTCTGCAAGGTGATAGTGCTTGCCTGTCTACTTCAGGAGTCCTCTTCTGCTGGATGATTGTGCTCGCCAGTCTACTTCAGAAGCCCTATTCTGCTGGGTGATTGTGCTTGCCTGTCTACTTCAGGAGCCCTCTTCTGCCGGTTGATTGTGCTTACCTATCTACTTCAGGAGTCCTCTTCTGCCGGGTGAGTGTGTCCACCTGTTTACTTTAGGAACCCTCTTCTGCCGTGTGATTGTACTTGCCTGTCTACTTCAGGAGTCCTCTTCTTCCTGGTGAATGTGCTTGCCTGTCTACTTCAGGAGCGCTCGTCTGCTGGGTGATTTTGCTTGCTTTTCCACTTCCGAAGCCCTGTTATGCCGAATAATTGTGCTTGCCTGTCTACTCAAGGGGCGCCCTTCTGCCGGGTGATTGTGCTTGCCTAATTACTTCAGGAGTCCTCTTCTGCCGGGTGATTTAGCTTGCCTTTCTACTTCAGGAGTCCCCTTCTGCCATGTGATAGTGCTTACCTTTCCACTTCAGGAGCGCTCGTCTTCTGGGTGATAGTGCTTGCCTGCCTACTTCAGGAGCGCTCTTCCGCCGGGTGTTTGTGCTTGCCTTGCTACTTCAGGAGTACTCTTCTGTGGAGTGTTTGTGCTTGCCTGTCCACTTCAGGAGCCCTCTTCTGCCGGGTGATTGTGCTTGCCTGTCTACTTCAGGAGTCCTCTTCTGCCGGGTGATTTAGCTTGCCTTTCTACTTCAGGAGTCCTCTTCTGCCATGTGACAGTGCTTACCTGTCCATTTCAGGAGCGCTCGTCTTCTGGCTGATAGTGCTCGCCTGCCTACTTCAGGAGCGCTCTTCCGCCGGGTGTTTGTGCTTGCCTTTCTACTTCAGGAGTACTCTTCTGTGGGGTGTTTGTGCTTACTTATCTACTTCAGGAGTCCTCTTCTGCCTGGTGAATGTGCTTGCCTGTCTACTCCAGGAGCGCTCTTCTGCCGGGTGATTGTGCTCGCCTATCTACTTCAGGAGTACTCTTCTGCAGGGTGATGGTACTTGCATGTCTACTTCAGGAGCCCTCTTCTGCCGGGTGATTGTGCTTGCCTGTATACTTCAGGAGCCCTCTTTTTCTCAGTGATTGTGCTTGCCTGTCCACTTCAGGAGCCGTCTTCTTCCGGGTGATTGTGCTTTCCTGGCTACTTCAGGAGCCCTCTTCCGCCTTGTGTTTGTGCTCGCCTGTCCACTTCAGGAGAGCTCTTCTGCCGGGTGATTGTACTTGCCTGCCTACTTCAGGAGTCCTCTTCTGCCGCGTAAGTGTATCCACCTGTTTACTTCAGAAACCCTCTTCTGCCGGGTGATTTTACTTGCCTGTCTACTTCAGGAGTCCTCTTCTGCCTGGTGAATGTGCTTGCCTGTCTACTTCAGGAGCGCTCGTCTGCTGGGTGATTTTGCTTGCTTTTCCACTTCCGGAGCCCTGTTATGCCGAGTAATTGTGCTTGCATGTCTACTCCAGGAGTATTCTTCTGCTGGGTGATTGTGCTGGCCTGTCTACTTCAGGAGCGCTCGTCTGCTTGGTGATTGTGCTTGCCTGTCTACTTCAACAGTCCTCTTCTGCCGGGTGATTGAGTTTGCCTTTCTACTTCAGGAGTCCTCTTCTGCCGGGTGATTTAACTTGCCTTTCTACTTCAGGAGTCCTCTTCTACTGGGTGATTGTGCTTGCCTGTCTACTTCAGGAGCCTTCTTCTGCTGGGTGATTGTACTCACCTGTCTACTTCAGGAGCCCTCTTCTGCCGGGTGATTGTGCTTGCCTGTATACTTCAGGAGCCCTCTTCTACCGGGTGATTGTGCTCGCCTGTATACTTCAGGAGTCCTCTTCTGCCGGGTGATTGAGCTTGCCATTCTACTTCAGGAGTCCTCTTCTGCCGGGTGATTTAGCTTGCCTTTCTACTTCAGGAGCCCTCTTCTGCCGGTTGATTGTGCTCGACTGTATACTTCAGGAGCCCTCTTCTGCTCGGTGATTGTGCTTGCCTTTCCACTTCAGGAGAGCTCTTCTGCCGGGTGATTGTACTTGCCTGTCTACTTCAGGAGCCCTCTTATGCTGGTTGATATTGCATACCTCTCTACTTCAGGAGTCCTCTTCTGCCGCGTAAGTGTGTCCACCTGTTTACTTCAGGAACCCTCTTCTGCCGGGTGATTGTACTTGCCTGTCTACTTCAGGAGTCCTCTTCTGCCTGGTGAATGTGCTTGCCTGTCTACTTCATGAGTATTCTTCTGCAGGGTGTTTGTGCTCACCTGTCCACTTTAGGCGTCCTCTTCTGCTGGATGATTGTGCTTGCCTGTCTACTTCAGGAGCCCTCTTCTGCTGGGTGATTGTGCTTGCCTTTCTACTTCAGGAGCCTTCTTCTGCTGGGTGATTGTGCTGGTCTGTCTACTTCGGGAGCCCTCTTCTGCTGGGTGATTGTACTTGCCTGTCTACTTCGGGAGCCCTCTTCTGCTGGGTGATTGTACTTGCCTATCTACTTCAGGAGTCCTCTTCTGCCGGATGATTGAGCTTGCCTTTCTACTTCAGGAGTCCTCTTCTGCCGGGTGATTTAGGTTGCCTTTCTACTTCAGGAGTCCTCTTCTGCTGGGTGATTGTGCTTGACTGTCTACTTCAGGAGCCTTCTTCTGCCGGGTGATTGTACTTGCCTGTCTACTTCAGGAGCCCTCTTCTCCCGGGTGATTGTGCTTGCCTGTATACTTCAGGAGCCCTCTTCTACCGGGTGATTGTGCTCGCCTGTAAACTTCAGGAGTCCTCTTCTGCCGGGTGATTGAGCTTGCCATTCTACTTCAGGAGTCCTCTTCTGCCGGGTGATTTAGCTTGCCTTTCTACTTCAGGAGCCCTCTTCTGCCGGTTGATTGTGCTCGACTGTATACTTCAGGAGCCCTCTTCTGCTCGGTGATTGTGCTTGCCTTTCCACTTCAGGAGAGCTCTTCTGCCGGGTGATTGTACTTGCCTGTCTACTTCAGGAGCCCTCTTATGCTGGTTGATATTGCATACCTCTCTACTTCAGGAGTCCTCTTCTGCCGCGTAAGTGTGTCCACCTGTTTACTTCAGGAACCCTCTTCTGCCGGGTGATTGTACTTGCCTGTCTACTTCAGGAGTCCTCTTCTGCCTGGTGAATGTGCTTGCCTGTCTACTTCATGAGTATTCTTCTGCAGGGTGTTTGTGCTCACCTGTCCACTTTAGGCGTCCTCTTCTGCTGGATGATTGTGCTTGCCTGTCTACTTCAGGAGCCCTCTTCTGCTGGGTGATTGTGCTTGCCTTTCTACTTCAGGAGCCTTCTTCTGCTGGGTGATTGTGCTGGTCTGTCTACTTCGGGAGCCCTCTTCTGCTGGGTGATTGTACTTGCCTGTCTACTTCGGGAGCCCTCTTCTGCTGGGTGATTGTACTTGCCTATCTACTTCAGGAGTCCTCTTCTGCCGGATGATTGAGCTTGCCTTTCTACTTCAGGAGTCCTCTTCTGCCGGGTGATTTAGGTTGCCTTTCTACTTCAGGAGTCCTCTTCTGCTGGGTGATTGTGCTTGACTGTCTACTTCAGGAGCCTTCTTCTGCCGGGTGATTGTACTTGCCTGTCTACTTCAGGAGCCCTCTTCTCCCGGGTGATTTTGCTCGCCTGTATACTTCAGGAGCCCTCTTCTGCCGGGTGATTGTGCTTGCCTGTATACTTCAGGAGTCCTCTTCTGATGGGTGATTGAGCTTGCCTTTCTACTTCAGGAGTCCTCTTCTGCAGGAAGATTTAGCTTGCCTTTCTACTTCAGGAGTCCTCTTCTGCTGGGTGATAGTGCTTGCCTGTCTACTTCAGGAGCCTTCTTTTGCCGGGTGATTGTACTCGCCTGTCTACTTCAGGAGTCCTCTTCTGCCTGGTGAATGTGCTTGCCTGTCTACTTCAGGAGCACTCGTCTGCTGGATGATTTTGCTTGCTTTTCCACTTCCGTAGCCCTGTTATGCCGAGTAATTGTGCTTGCCTGTCTACTCCAGGAGCGCTCTTCGGCCGGGTGATTGTGCTTGCCTGTCTACTTCAGGAGTATTCTTCTGCAGGGTGTTTGTGCTTACCTGTCCACTTCAGGCGTCCTCTTCTGCTGGATGATTGTGCTTGCCTGTCTACTTCAGGAGCCCTCTTCTGCTGGGTGATTGTGCTTGCCTGTCTACTTCAGGAGCCTTCTTCTGCTGGGTGATTGTGCTGGTCTGTCTACTTCGGGAGCCCTCTTCTGCTGGGTGATTGTACTTGCCTGTCTACTTCAGGAGCCCTCTTCTGCCAGGTGATTGTGCTTGCCTATCTACTTCAGGAGTCCTCTTCTGCCGGGTGATTGAGCTTGCCATTCTACTTCAGGAGTCCTCTTCTGCCGGGAGATTTAGCTTGCCTTTCTACTTCAGGAGCCCTCTTCTGCCGGTTGATTGTGCTCGACTGTATACTTCAGGAGCCCTCTTCTGCTCGGTGATTGTGCTTGCCTTTCCACTTCAGGAGAGCTCTTCTGCCGGGTGATTGTACTTGCCTGTCTACTTCAGGAGCCCTCTTATGCTGGTTGATATTGCATACCTATCTACTTCAGGAGTCCTCTTCTGCCGCGTAAGTGTGTCCACCTGTTTACTTCAGGAACCCTCTTCTGCCGGGTGATTGTACTTGCCTGTCTACTTCAGGAGTCCTCTTCTGCCTGGTGAATGTGCTTGCCTGTCTACTTCACGAGCGCTCGTCTGCTGGATGATTTTGCTTGCTTTTCCACTTCCGTAGCCCTGTTATGCCGAGTAATTGTGCTTGCCTGTCTACTCCAGGAGCTCTCTTCGGCCGGGTGATTGTGCTTGCCTGTCTACTTCAGGAGTATTCTTCTGCAGGGTGTTTGTGCTCACCTGTCCACTTCAGGCGTCCTCTTCTGCTGGGTGATTGTGCTGGTCTGTCTACTTCGGGAGCCCTCTTCTGCTGGGTGATTGTACTTGCCTGTCTACTTCAGGAGCCCTCTTCTGCCAGGTGATTGTGCTTGCCTATCTACTTCAGGAGTCCTCTTCTCCCGGATGATTGAGCTTGCCTTTCTACTTCAGGAGTCCTCTTCTGCCGGGTGATTTAGCTTGCCTTTCTACTTCAGGAGTCCTCTTCTGCCGGGTGATTGTACTTGCCTGTCTACTTCAGGAGCCCTCTTCTGCCGGGTGATTTTGCTCGCCTGTATACTTCAGGAGCCCTCTTCTGCCGAGTGATTGTGCTCGCCTGTATACTTCAGGAGTCCTCTTCTGCCGGGTGATTGAGCTTGCCTGTCTACTTCAGGAGTCCTCTTCTGCCTGGTGAATGTGCTTGCCTGTCTACTTCAGGAGCGCTCGTCTGCTGGATGATTTTGCTTGCTTTTCCACTTCAGTAGCCCTGTTATGCCGAGTAATTGTGCTTGCCTGTCTACTCCAGGAGCGCTCTTCGGCCGGGTGATTGTGCTTGCCTGTCTACTTCAGGAGTATTCTTCTGCAGGGTGTTTGTGCTCACCTGTCCACTTCAGGCGTCCTCTTCTGCTGGATGATTGTGCTTGCCTGTCTACTTCAGGAGCCCTCTTCTGCTGGGTGATTGTGCTTGCCTGTCTACTTCAGGAGCCTTCTTCTGCTGGGTGATTGTGGTGGTCTGTCTACTTCGGGAGCCCTCTTCTGCTGGGTGATTGCACTTGCCTGTCTACTTCAGGAGCCCTCTTCTGCCAGGTGATTGTGCTTGCCTATCTACTTCAGGAGTCCTCTTCTGCCGGGTGATTGAGCTTGCCTTTCTACTTCAGGAGTCCTCTTCTGCCGGGTGATTTAGCTTGCCTTTCTACTTCAGGAGTCCTCTTCTGCTTGGTGATTGTGCTTGACTGTCTACTTCAGGAGCCTTCTTCTGCCGGGTTATTGTACTTGCCTGTCTACTGCAGGAGCCCTCTTCTGCCAGGTGATTTTGCTCACCTGTATACTTCAGGAGTCCTCTTCTGCCGGGTGATTGAGCTTGCCTTTCTACTTCAGGAGTCCTCTTCTGCAGGGTGATTTAGCTTGCCTTTCTACTTCAGGAGTCCTCTTCTGCTGGGTGATTGTGCTTGCCTGTCTACTTCAGGAGCCTTCTTCTGCCGGGTGATTGTACTCGCCTGTCTACTTCAGGAGCCCTCTTCTGCCGGGTGATTGTACTTGCCTGTCTACTTCAGGAGCGCTCTTCTGCTGGGTGATTTTGTTTGCCTGTCCACTTCAGGAGCCCTTTTCTGCTGGGGGATTGTGCTTGCCTGTCTTCTTCAGGAGCCCTCTTCTGCTGGGTGATTGTTCTTGCCTGTCTACTTCAGTAGCCCTCTTCTGCTGGGTGATTGTGCTCACCTGTCTACTTCAGGAGCGATCTTCTGCCGGGTGATTGTGCTCGACTGTCTACTTCAGGAGCCCTCTTCTGCCGGGGGATTGTACTTGCCTGTCTACTTCAGGAGCGCTCTTCTGCTGGGTGATTTTGTTTGCCTGTCCACTTCAGGAGCCCTTTTCTGCTGGGGGATTGTGCTTGCCTGTCTTCTTCAGGAGCCCTCTTCTGCTGGGTGATTGTGCTTGCCTGTCTACTTCAGTAGCCCTCTTCTGCTGGGTGATTGTGCTCACCTGTCTACTTAAGCAGCCCTCTTCTGCTGGGTGATTGTGCTTGCCTGCCTACTACAGGAGCGCTCTTCCTCCGGGTGTTTCTGCTCGCATGTCCACTTCAGGAGCGCTCTTCTGCCGGGTGATTGTGCTGGCCTGTCTACTTCAGGAGCCTTCTTCTGCTGGTTGATTGTGCTTGCCTGTCTATTTCAGGAGTGCTCTTCTGCCACGTGATGGTTCTTGCCTGTCTACTTCAGGAGTGCTCTTCTGCCAGGTGATTGTGCTTGCCTGTCTGCTTCAGTATCCCTCTTCTGCTGGGTGATTGTGCTTGCCTGCCTACTTCAGGAGCGGCCTTCCGCCTGGTGTTTGTGCTGGCATGTCCACTTCAGGAGCGCTCTTCTGCCGAGTGATTCTGCTGGCCGGTCTACTTCAGGAGCCTTCTTCTGCCGGGTGATTGTGCTTGCCTGTCTACTTCAGGAGTCCTCTTCTGCCGGGTGTTTGAGCTTGCCATTCTACTTCAGGAGTCCTCTTCTGCCGGGTGATTTAGCTTGCCTTTCGACTTCAGGAGCCCTCTTCTGCCGGGTGATTGTGCTCGCCTGTATACTTCAGGAGCCCTCTTCAGCTCGGTGATTGTGCTTGCCTGTCCACTTCAGGAGCCCTCTTCTGTTGGGTGATTGTGCTTGCCTGTCTACTTCAGGAGTCCTCTTCTGCCTGGTGAATGTGCTTGCCTGTCTACTTCAGGAGCGCTCGTCTGCTGGATGATTTTGCTTGCTTTTCCACTTCCGTAGCCCTGTTATGCCGAGTAATTGTGCTTGCCTGTCTACTCCAGGAGCGCTCTTCGGCCGGGTGATTGTGCTTGCCTGTCTACTTCAGGAGTATTCTTCTGCAGGGTGTTTGTGCTTACCTGTCCACTTCAGGCGTCCTCTTCTGCTGGATGATTGTGCTTGCCTGTCTACTTCAGGAGCCCTCTTCTGCTGGGTGATTGTGCTTGCCTGTCTACTTCAGGAGCCTTCTTCTGCTGGGTGATTGTGCTGGTCTGTCTACTTCGGGAGCCCTCTTCTGCTGGGTGATTGTACTTGCCTGTCTACTTCAGGAGCCCTCTTCTGCCAGGTGATTGTGCTTGTCTATCTACTTCAGGAGTCCTCTTCTGCCGGGTGATTGAGCTTGCCATTCTACTTCAGGAGTCCTCTTCTGCCGGGAGATTTAGCTTGCCTTTCTACTTCAGGAGCCCTCTTCTGCCAGTTGATTGTGCTCGACTGTATACTTCAGGAGCCCTCTTCTGCTCGGTGATTGTGCTTGCCTTTCCACTTCAGGAGAGCTCTTCTGCCGGGTGATTGTACTTGCCTGTCTACTTCAGGAGCCCTCTTATGCTGGTTGATATTGCATACCTATCTACTTCAGGAGTCCTCTTCTGCCGCGTAAGTGTGTCCACCTGTTTACTTCAGGAACCCTCTTCTGCCGGGTGATTGTACTTGCCTGTCTACTTCAGGAGTCCTCTTCTGCCTGGTGAATGTGCTTGCCTGTCTACTTCACGAGCGCTCGTCTGCTGGATGATTTTGCTTGCTTTTCCACTTCCGTAGCCCTGTTATGCCGAGTAATTGTGCTTGCCTGTCTACTCCAGGAGCTCTCTTCGGCCGGGTGATTGTACTTGCCTGTCTACTTCAGGAGCCCTCTTCTGCCAGGTGATTGTGCTTGCCTATCTACTTCAGGAGTCCTCTTCTCCCGGATGATTGAGCTTGCCTTTCTACTTCAGGAGTCCTCTTCTGCCGGGTGATTTAGCTTGCCTTTCTACTTCAGGAGTCCTCTTCTGCTGGGTGATTGTGCTTGACTGTCTACTTCAGGAGCCTTCTTCTGCAGGGTGTTTGTGCTCACCTGTCCACTTCAGGCGTCCTCTTCTGCTGGGTGATTGTGCTGGTCTGTCTACTTCGGGAGCCCTCTTCTGCTGGGTGATTGTACTTGCCTGTCTACTTCAGGAGCCCTCTTCTGCCAGGTGATTGTGCTTGCCTATCTACTTCAGGAGTCCTCTTCTCCCGGATGATTGAGCTTGCCTTTCTACTTCAGGAGTCCTCTTCTGCCGGGTGATTTAGCTTGCCTTTCTACTTCAGGAGTCCTCTTCTGCTGGGTGATTGTGCTTGACTGTCTACTTCAGGAGCCTTCTTCTGCCGGGTGATTGTACTTGCCTGTCTTCTTCAGGAGCCCTCTTCTGCCGGGTGATTTTGCTCGCCTGTATACTTCAGGAGCCCTCTTCTGCCGGGTGATTGTGCTCGCCTGTATACTTCAGGAGTCCTCTTCTGCCGGGTGATTGAGCTTGCCTGTATACTTCAGGAGTCCTCTTCTGCTGGGTGATTGTGCTTGCCTGTCTACTTCAGGAGCCTTCTTCTGCCGGGTGATTGTACTCGCCTGTCTACTTCAGGAGCCCTCTTCTGCCGGGTGATTGTACTTGCCTGTCTACTTCAGGAGTCCTCTTCTGCCTGGTGAATGTGCTTGCCTGTCTACTTCAGGAGCGCTCGTCTGCTGGATGATTTTGCTTGCTTTTCCACTTCAGTAGCCCTGTTATGCCGAGTAATTGTGCTTGCCTGTCTACTCCAGGAGCGCTCTTCGGCCGGGTGATTGTGCTTGCCTGTCTACTTCAGGAGTATTCTTCTGCAGGGTGTTTGTGCTCACCTGTCCACTTCAGGCGTCCTCTTCTGCTGGATGATTGTGCTTGCCTGTCTACTTCAGGAGCCCTCTTCTGCTGGGTGATTGTGCTCGCCTGTATACTTCAGGAGCCCTCTTCAGCTCGGTGATTGTGCTTGCCTGTCCACTTCAGGAGCCCTCTTCTGTTGGGTGATTGTGCTTGCCTGTCTACTTCAGGAGTCCTCTTCTGCCTGGTGAATGTGCTTGCCTGTCTACTTCAGGAGCGCTCGTCTGCTGGATGATTTTGCTTGCTTTTCCACTTCCGTAGCCCTGTTATGCCGAGTAATTGTGCTTGCCTGTCTACTCCAGGAGCGCTCTTCGGCCGGGTGATTGTGCTTGCCTGTCTACTTCAGGAGTATTCTTCTGCAGGGTGTTTGTGCTTACCTGTCCACTTCAGGCGTCCTCTTCTGCTGGATGATTGTGCTTGCCTGTCTACTTCAGGAGCCCTCTTCTGCTGGGTGATTGTGCTTGCCTGTCTACTTCAGGAGCCTTCTTCTGCTGGGTGATTGTGCTGGTCTGTCTACTTCGGGAGCCCTCTTCTGCTGGGTGATTGTACTTGCCTGTCTACTTCAGGAGCCCTCTTCTGCCAGGTGATTGTGCTTGTCTATCTACTTCAGGAGTCCTCTTCTGCCGGGTGATTGAGCTTGCCATTCTACTTCAGGAGTCCTCTTCTGCCGGGAGATTTAGCTTGCCTTTCTACTTCAGGAGCCCTCTTCTGCCGGTTGATTGTGCTCGACTGTATACTTCAGGAGCCCTCTTCTGCTCGGTGATTGTGCTTGCCTTTCCACTTCAGGAGAGCTCTTCTGCCGGGTGATTGTACTTGCCTGTCTACTTCAGGAGCCCTCTTATGCTGGTTGATATTGCATACCTATCTACTTCAGGAGTCCTCTTCTGCCGCGTAAGTGTGTCCACCTGTTTACTTCAGGAACCCTCTTCTGCCGGGTGATTGTACTTGCCTGTCTACTTCAGGAGTCCTCTTCTGCCTGGTGAATGTGCTTGCCTGTCTACTTCACGAGCGCTCGTCTGCTGGATGATTTTGCTTGCTTTTCCACTTCCGTAGCCCTGTTATGCCGAGTAATTGTGCTTGCCTGTCTACTCCAGGAGCTCTCTTCGGCCGGGTGATTGTGCTTGCCTGTCTACTTCAGGAGTATTCTTCTGCAGGGTGTTTGTGCTCACCTGTCCACTTCAGGCGTCCTCTTCTGCTGGGTGATTGTGCTGGTCTGTCTACTTCGGGAGCCCTCTTCTGCTGGGTGATTGTACTTGCCTGTCTACTTCAGGAGCCCTCTTCTGCCAGGTGATTGTGCTTGCCTATCTACTTCAGGAGTCCTCTTCTCCCGGATGATTGAGCTTGCCTTTCTACTTCAGGAGTCCTCTTCTGCCGGGTGATTTAGCTTGCCTTTCTACTTCAGGAGTCCTCTTCTGCTGGGTGATTGTGCTTGACTGTCTACTTCAGGAGCCTTCTTCTGCCGGGTGATTGTACTTGCCTGTCTTCTTCAGGAGCCCTCTTCTGCCGGGTGATTTTGCTCGCCTGTATACTTCAGGAGCCCTCTTCTGCCGGGTGATTGTGCTCGCCTGTATACTTCAGGAGTCCTCTTCTGCCGGGTGATTGAGCTTGCCTGTATACTTCAGGAGTCCTCTTCTGCTGGGTGATTGTGCTTGCCTGTCTACTTCAGGAGCCTTCTTCTGCCGGGTGATTGTACTCGCCTGTCTACTTCAGGAGCCCTCTTCTGCCGGGTGATTGTACTTGCCTGTCTACTTCAGGAGTCCTCTTCTGCCTGGTGAATGTGCTTGCCTGTCTACTTCAGGAGCGCTCGTCTGCTGGATGATTTTGCTTGCTTTTCCACTTCAGTAGCCCTGTTATGCCGAGTAATTGTGCTTGCCTGTCTACTCCAGGAGCGCTCTTCGGCCGGGTGATTGTGCTTGCCTGTCTACTTCAGGAGTATTCTTCTGCAGGGTGTTTGTGCTCACCTGTCCACTTCAGGCGTCCTCTTCTGCTGGATGATTGTGCTTGCCTGTCTACTTCAGGAGCCCTCTTCTGCTGGGTGATTGTGCTTGCCTGTCTACTTCAGGAGCCTTCTTCTGCTGGGTGATTGTGGTGGTCTGTCTACTTCGGGAGCCCTCTTCTGCTGGGTGATTGTACTTGCCTGTCTACTTCAGGAGCCCTCTTCTGCCAGGTGATTGTGCTTGCCTATCTACTTCAGGAGTCCTCTTCTGCCGGGTGATTGAGCTTGCCTTTCTACTTCAGGAGTCCTCTTCTGCCGGTGATTTAGCTTGCCTTTCTACTTCAGGAGTCCTCTTCTGCTGGGTGATTGTGCTTGACAGTCTACTTCAGGAGCCTTCTTCTGCCGGGTTATTGTACTTGCCTGTCTACTTCAGGAGCCCTCTTCTGCCAGGTGATTTTGCTCACCTGTATACTTCAGGAGTCCTCTTCTGCCGGGTGATTGAGCTTGCCTTTCTACTTCAGGAGTCCTCTTCTGCAGGGTGATTTAGCTTGCCTTTCTACTTCAGGAGTCCTCTTCTGCTGGGTGATTGTGCTTGCCTGTCTACTTCAGGAGCCTTCTTCTGCCGGGTGATTGTACTCGCCTGTCTACTTCAGGAGCCCTCTTCTGCCGGGTGATTGTACTTGCCTGTCTACTTCAGGAGCGCTCTTCTGCTGGGTGATTTTGTTTGCCTGTCCACTTCAGGAGCCCTTTTCTGCTGGGGGATTGTGCTTGCCTGTCTTCTTCAGGAGCCCTCTTCTGCTGGGTGATTGTTCTTGCCTGTCTACTTCAGTAGCCCTCTTCTGCTGGGTGATTGTGCTCACCTGTCTACTTCAGGAGCGATCTTCTGCCGGGTGATTGTGCTCGACTGTCTACTTCAGGAGCCCTCTTCTGCCGGGGGATTGTACTTGCCTGTCTACTTCAGCAGCCCTCTTTGCTGGGTGATTGTGCTTGCCTGCCTACTACAGGAGCGCTCTTCCTCCGGGTGTTTCTGCTCGCATGTCCACTTCAGGAGCGCTCTTCTGCCGGGTGATTGTGCTGGCCTGTCTACTTCAGGAGCCTTCTTCTGCTGGTTGATTATGCTTGCCTGTCTATTTCAGGAGTGCTCTTCTGCCACGTGATGGTTCTTGCCTGTCTACTTCAGGAGTGCTCTTCTGCCAGGTGATTGTGCTTGCCTGTCTGCTTCAGTATCCCTCTTCTGCTGGGTGATTGTGCTTGCCTGCCTACTTCAGGAGCGGCCTTCCGCCTGGTGTTTGTGCTGGCATGTCCACTTCAGGAGCGCTCTTCTGCCGAGTGATTCTGCTGGCCGGTCTACTTCAGGAGCCTTCTTCTGCCGGGTGATTGTGCTTGCCTGTCTACTTCAGGAGTCCTCTTCTGCCGGGTGATTGAGCTTGCCATTCTGCTTCAGGAGTCCTCTTATGCCGGGTGATTTAGCTTGCCTTTCGACTTCAGGAGCCCTCTTCTGCCGGGTGATTGTGCTCGCCTGTATACTTCAGGAGCCCTCTTCTGCTCGGTGATTGTGCTTGCCTGTCCACTTCAGGAGCCCTCTTCTGTTGGGTGATTGTGCTTGCCTGTCTACTTCAGGAGCCCTCTTCTGCCTTGTGTTTGTGCTCTCCTGTTCACTTCAGGAGAGCTGTTCTGCTGGGTGATTGTACTTGCCTGTCTACTTCAGGAGCCCTCTTATGCTGGTTGATTGTGCATACCTTTCCACTTCAGGAGTCCTCTTCTGCTGGGTGATTGTGCTTGCCTGTCTACTTCAGGAGCCTTCTTCTGCCGGGTGATTGTACTCACCTGTCTACTTCAGGAGCCCTCTTCTGCCGGGTGATTGTGCTTGCCTGTATACTTCAGGAGCCCTCTTCTACCGGGTGATTGTGCTCACCTGTATACTTCAGGAGTCCTCTTCTGCCGGGTGATTGAGCTTGCCATTCTACTTCAGGAGTCCTCTTCTGCCGGGTGATTTAGCTTGCCTTTCTACTTCAGGAGCCCTCTTCTGCCGGGTGATTGTGCTCGCTTGTATACTTCAGGAGCCCTCTTCTGCTCGGTGATTGTGCTTGCCTGTCCACTTCAGGAGCCCTCTTCTGCCGGGTGATTGTGCTTGCCTGTCTACTTCAGGAGCCCTCTTCTGCCTTGTGTTTGTGCTCTCCTGTCCACTTCAGGAGAGCTCTTCTGCTGGGTGATTGTACTTGCCTGTCTACTTCAGGAGCCCTCTTATGCTGGTTGATTGTGCATACCTATCTACTTCAGGAGTCCTCTTCTGCCGCGTAAGTGTGTCCACCTGTTTACTTCAGGAACCCTCTTCTGCCGGGTGATTGTACTTGCCTGTCTACTTCAGGAGTCCTCTTCTGCCTGGTGAATGTGCTTGCCTGTCTACTTCAGGAGCGCTCGTCTGCTGGATGATTTTGCTTGCTTTTCCACTTCCGTAGCCCTGTTATGCCGAGTAATTGTGCTTGCCTGTCTACTCCAGGAGCGCTCTTCAGCCGGGTGATTGTGCTTGCCTGTCTACTTCAGGAGTATTCTTCTGCAGGGTGTTTGTGCTCACCTGTCCACTTCAGGCGCCTCTTCTGCTGGATGATTGTGCTTGCCTGTCTACTTCAGGAGCCCTCTTCTGCTGGGTGATTGTGCTTGCCTGTCTACTTCAGGAGCCTTCTTCTGCTGGGTGATTGTGCTGATCTGTCTACTTCAGGAGCCCTCTTCTGCTGGGTGATTGTACTTGCCTGTCTACTTCAGGAGCCCTCTTCTGCCAGGTGATTGTGCTTGCCTATCTACTTCAGGAGTCCTCTTCTGCCGGGTGATTGAGATTGCCTTTCTACTTCAGGAGTCCTCTTCTGCCGTGTGATTTAGCTTGCCTTTCTACTTCAGGAGCCTTCTTCTGCCGGGTGATTGTACTTGCCTGTCTACTTCAGGAGCCCTCTTCTACCGGGTGATTTTGCTCGCCTGTATACTTCAGGAGCCCTCTTCTGCCAGGTGATTGTGCTTGCCTATCTACTTCAGGAGTCCTCTTCTGCCGGGTGATTGAGCTTGCCTTTCTACTTCAGGAGTCCTCTTCTGCCAGGTGATTTAGCTTGCCTTTCTACTTCAGGAGTCCTCTTCTGCTGGGTGATTGTGCTTGACTGTCTATTTCAGGAGCCTTCTTCTTCCGGGTGATTGTACTTGCCTGTCTACTTCAGGAGCCCTCTACTGCCGGGTGATTTTGCTCGCCTGTATACTTCAGGAGCCCTCTTCTGCCGGGTGATTGTGCTCGCCTGTATACTTCAGGAGTCCTCTTCTGCCGGGTGATTGAGCTTGCCTTTCTACTTCAGGAGTCCTATTCTGCAGGGTGATTTAGCTTGCCTTTCTACTTCAGAAATCCTCTTCTGCTGGGTGATTGTGCATGCCTGTCTACTTCAGGAGCCTTCTTCTGCCGGGTGATTGTACTCGCCTGTCTACTTCAGGAGCCCTCTTCTGCCGGGTGATTGTACTTGCCTGTCTACTTCAGGAGCCCTCTTCTGCTGGGTGATTTTGTTTGCTTGTCCACTTCAGGAGCCCTTTTCTGCTGGGGAATGGTGCTTGACTGTCTTCTTCAGGAGCCCTCTTCTGCTGGGTGATTGTGCTTGCCTGTCTACTTCAGTAGCCCTCTTCTGCTGGGTGATTTTGCTCACCTGTCTACTTCAGGAGCGATCTTCTGCCGGGTGATTGTGCTCGACTGTCTACTTCAGCATCCCTCTTCTGCTGGTTGATTGTGCTTGCCTGCCTACTTCAGGAGCGCTCTTCCACCGGGTGTTTGTGCTTGCATGTCCACTTCAGGAGCGCTCTTCTGCCAGGTGATTGTGCTGGCCTGTCTACTTCAGGAGCTTTCTTCTGCTGGTTGATTGTGCTTGCCTGTCTATTTCTGGAGTGCTCTTCTGCCAGGTGATGGTTCTTGCCTGTCTACTTCAGGAGTGCTCTTCTGCCAGGTGATTGTGCTTGCCTGTCTACTTCAGTATCCCTCTTCTGCTGGGTGATTGTGCTGCCTGCCTACTTCAGGAGCGGCCTTCCGCCGGGTGTTTGTGCTGGCATGTCCACTTAAGGAGCGCTCGTCTGCCGGGTGATTCTGCTGACCGGTCTACTTCAGGAGCCTTCTTCTGCCGGATGATTGTGCTTGCCTGTCTACTTCAGGAGTCCTCTTCTGCCGGGTGATTTAGCTTGCCTTTCTACCTCAGGAGTCCTCTTCTGCCAGGTGATAGTGCTTACCTGTCCACTTCAGGAGCCCTCGTCTTCTGGGTGATAGTGCTTGCCTGCCTACTTCAGGAGCGCTCTTCCACCGGGTGTTTGTGCTTGCCTGTCTACTTCAGGAGCCCTCTTCTGCCGGGTGATTTTGCTCGCCTGTATACTTCAGGAGCCCTCTTCTGCCGGGTGATTGTGCTCGCCTGTATACTTCAGGAGTCCTCTTCTGCCGGGTGATTGAGCTTGCCTTTCTACTTCAGGAGTCCTCTTCTGTAGGGTGATTTAGCTTGCCTTTCTACTTCAGGAGTCCTCTTCTGCTGGGTGATTGTGCATGCCTGTCTACTTCAGGAGCCCTCTTCTGCCGGGTGATTGTACTTGCCTGTCTACTTCAGGAGCCCTCTTCTGCTAGGTGATTTTGTTTGCTTGTCCACTTCAGGAGCCCTTTTCTGCTGGGGAATGGTGCTTGCCTGTCTTCTTCAGGAGCCCTCTTCTGCTGGGTGATTGTGCTTACCTGTGTACTTCAGTAGCCCTCTTCTGCTGGGTGATTGTGCTCACCTGTCTACTTCAGGAGCGATCTTCTGCCGGGTGATTGTGCTCGACTGTCTACTTCAGCATCCCTCTTCTGCTGGGTGATTGTACTTGCCTGCCTACTTCAGGAGCGCTCTTCCTCCGGGTGTTTGTGCTTGCATTTCCACTTCAGGAGCGCTCTTCTGCCGGGTGATTGTGCTGGCCTGTCTACTTCAGGAGTGCTCTTCTGCCAGGTGATGGTTCTTGCCTGTCTACTTCAGGAGTGCTCTTCTGCCAGGTGATTGTGCTTGCCTGTCTACTTCTGTATCCCTCTTCTGCTGGGTGATTGTGCTTGCCTGCCTACTTCAGGAGCGGCCTTCCGCCGGGTGTTTGTGCTGGCATGTCCACTTCAGGAGAGCTCTTCTGCCGGGTGATTCTGCTGACCGGTCTACTTCAGGAGCCTTCTTCTGCCGGGTGATTGTGCTTGCTGTCTACTTCAGGAGTCCTCTTCTGCCGGGTGATTTAGCTTGCCTTTCTACTTCAGGAGTCCTCTTCTGCCAGGTGATAGTGCATTCCTGTCCACTTCAGGAGCGCTCGTCTTCTGGGTGATAGTGCTTGCCTGCCTACTTCAGGAGCGCTCTTCCGCCGGCTGTTTGTGCTTGCCTGTCTACTTCAGGAGTATTCTTCTGCAGGGTGTTTGTGCTTACCTGTCCACTTCAGGCGTCCTCTTCTGCTGGATGATTGTGCTTGCCTGTCTACTTCAGGAGCCCTCTTCTGCTGGGTGATTGTGCTTGCCTGTCTACTTCAGGAGCCTTCTTCTGCTGGGTGATTGTGCTGGTCTGTCTACTTCGGGAGCCCTCTTCTGCTGGGTGATTGTACTTGCCTGTCTACTTCAGGAGCCCTCTTCTGCCAGGTGATTGTGCTTGCCTATCTACTTCAGGAGTCCTCTTCTGCCGGGTGATTGAGCTTGCCATTCTACTTCAGGAGTCCTCTTCTGCCGGGAGATTTAGCTTGCCTTTCTACTTCAGGAGCCCTCTTCTGCCGGTTGATTGTGCTCGACTGTATACTTCAGGAGCCCTCTTCTGCTCGGTGATTGTGCTTGCCTTTCCACTTCAGGAGAGCTCTTCTGCCGGGTGATTGTACTTGCCTGTCTACTTCAGGAGCCCTCTTATGCTGGTTGATATTGCATACCTATCTACTTCAGGAGTCCTCTTCTGCCGCGTAAGTGTGTCCACCTGTTTACTTCAGGAACCCTCTTCTGCCGGGTGATTGTACTTGCCTGTCTACTTCAGGAGTCCTCTTCTGCCTGGTGAATGTGCTTGCCTGTCTACTTCACGAGCGCTCGTCTGCTGGATGATTTTGCTTGCTTTTCCACTTCCGTAGCCCTGTTATGCCGAGTAATTGTGCTTGCCTGTCTACTCCAGGAGCTCTCTTCGGCCGGGTGATTGTGCTTGCCTGTCTACTTCAGGAGTATTCTTCTGCAGGGTGTTTGTGCTCACCTGTCCACTTCAGGCGTCCTCTTCTGCTGGGTGATTGTGCTGGTCTGTCTACTTCGGGAGCCCTCTTCTGCTGGGTGATTGTACTTGCCTGTCTACTTCAGGAGCCCTCTTCTGCCAGGTGATTGTGCTTGCCTATCTACTACAGGAGTCCTCTTCTCCCGGATGATTGAGCTTGCCTTTCTACTTCAGGAGTCCTCTTCTGCCGGGTGATTTAGCTTGCCTTTCTACTTCAGGAGTCCTCTTCTGCTGGGTGATTGTGCTTGACTGTCTACTTCAGGAGCCTTCTTCTGCCGGGTGATTGTACTTGCCTGTCTACTTCAGGAGCCCTCTTCTGCCGGGTGATTTTGCTCGCCTGTATACTTCAGGAGCCCTCTTCTGCCGGGTGATTGTGCTCGCCTGTATACTTCAGGAGTCCTCTTCTGCCGGGTGATTGAGCTTGCCTGTATACTTCAGGAGTCCTCTTCTGCTGGGTGATTGTGCTTGCCTGTCTACTTCAGGAGCCTTCTTCTGCCGGGTGATTGTACTCGCCTGTCTACTTCAGGAGCCCTCTTCTGCCGGGTGATTGTACTTGCCTGTCTACTTCAGGAGTCCTCTTCTGCCTGGTGAATGTGCTTGCCTGTCTACTTCAGGAGCGCTCGTCTGCTGGATGATTTTGCTTGCTTTTCCACTTCAGTAGCCCTGTTATGCCGAGTAATTGTGCTTGCCTGTCTACTCCAGGAGCGCTCTTCGGCCGGGTGATTGTGCTTGCCTGTCTACTTCAGGAGTATTCTTCTGCAGGGTGTTTGTGCTCACCTGTCCACTTCAGGCGTCCTCTTCTGCTGGATGATTGTGCTTGCCTGTCTACTTCAGGAGCCCTCTTCTGCTGGGTGATTGTGCTTGCCTGTCTACTTCAGGAGCCTTCTTCTGCTGGGTGATTGTGGTGGTCTGTCTACTTCGGGAGCCCTCTTCTGCTGGGTGATTGCACTTGCCTGTCTACTTCAGGAGCCCTCTTCTGCCAGGTGATTGTGCTTGCCTATCTACTTCAGGAGTCCTCTTCTGCCGGGTGATTGAGGTTGCCTTTCTACTTCAGGAGTCCTCTTCTGCCGGGTGATTTAGCTTGCCTTTCTACTTCAGGAGTCCTCTTCTGCTGGGTGATTGTGCTTGACTGTCTACTTCAGGAGCCTTCTTCTGCCGGGTTATTGTACTTGCCTGTCTACTTCAGGAGCCCTCTTCTGCCAGGTGATTTTGCTCACCTGTATACTTCAGGAGTCCTCTTCTGCCGGGTGATTGAGCTTGCCTTTCTACTTAAGGAGTCCTCTTCTGCAGGGTGATTTAGCTTGCCTTTCTACTTCAGGAGTCCTCTTCTGCTGGGTGATTGTGCTTGCCTGTCTACTTCAGGAGCCTTCTTCTGCCGGGTGATTGTACTCGCCTGTCTACTTCAGGAGCCCTCTTCTGCCGGGTGATTGTACTTGCCTGTCTACTTCAGGAGCGCTCTTCTGCTGGGTGATTTTGTTTGCCTGTCCACTTCAGGAGCCCTTTTCTGCTGGGGGATTGTGCTTGCCTGTCTTCTTCAGGAGCCCTCTTCTGCTGGGTGATTGTTCTTGCCTGTCTACTTCAGTAGCCCTCTTCTGCTGGGTGATTGTGCTCACCTGTCTACTTCAGGAGCGATCTTCTGCCGGGTGATTGTGCTCGACTGTCTACTTCAGGAGCCCTCTTCTGCCGGGGGATTGTACTTGCCTGTCTACTTCAGCAGCCCTCTTCTGCTGGGTGATTGTGCTTGCCTGCCTACTACAGGAGCGCTCTTCCTCCGGGTGTTTCTGCTCGCATGTCCACTTCAGGAGCGCTCTTCTGCCGGGTGATTGTGCTGGCCTGTCTACTTCAGGAGCCTTCTTCTGCTGGTTGATTATGCTTGCCTGTCTATTTCAGGAGTGCTCTTCTGCCACGTGATGGTTCTTGCCTGTCTACTTCAGGAGTGCTCTTCTGCCAGGTGATTGTGCTTGCCTGTCTGCTTCAGTATCCCTCTTCTGCTGGGTGATTGTGCTTGCCTGCCTACTTCAGGAGCGGCCTTCCGCCTGGTGTTTGTGCTGGCATGTCCACTTCAGGAGCGCTCTTCTGCCGAGTGATTCTGCTGGCCGGTCTACTTCAGGAGCCTTCTTCTGCCGGGTGATTGTGCTTGCCTGTCTACTTCAGGAGTCCTCTTCTGCCGGGTGATTGAGCTTGCCATTCTACTTCAGGAGTCCTCTTCTGCCGGGTGATTTAGCTTGCCTTTCGACTTCAGGAGCCCTCTTCTGCCGGGTGATTGTGCTCGCCTGTATACTTCAGGAGCCCTCTTCTGCTCGGTGATTGTGCTTGCCTGTCCACTTCAGGAGCCCTCTTCTGTTGGGTGATTGTGCTTGCCTGTCTACTTCAGGAGCCCTCTTCTGCCTTGTGTTTGTGCTCTCCTGTTCACTTCAGGAGAGCTGTTCTGCCGGGTGATTGTACTTGCCTGTCTACTTCAGGAGCCCTCTTATGCTGGTTGATTGTGCATACCTTTCCACTTCAGGAGTCCTCTTCTGCTGGGTGATTGTGCTTGCCTGTCTACTTCAGGAGCCTTCTTCTGCCGGGTGATTGTACTCACCTGTCTACTTCAGGAGCCCTCTTCTGCCGGGTGATTGTGCTTGCCTGTATACTTCAGGAGCCCTCTTCTACCGGGTGATTGTGCTCACCTGTATACTTCAGGAGTCCTCTTCTGCCGGGTGATTGAGCTTGCCATTCTACTTCAGGAGTCCTCTTCTGCCGGGTGATTTAGCTTGCCTTTCTACTTCAGGAGCCCTCTTCTGCCGGGTGATTGTGCTCGCTTGTATACTTCAGGAGCCCTCTTCTGCTTGGTGATTGTGCTTGCCTGTCCACTTCAGGAGCCCTCTTCTGCCGGGTGATTGTGCTTGCCTGTCTACTTCAGGAGCCCTCTTCTGCCTTGTGTTTGTGCTCTCCTGTCCACTTCAGGAGAGCTCTTCTGCTGGGTGATTGTACTTGCCTGTCTACTTCAGGAGCCCTCTTATGCTGGTTGATTGTGCATACCTATCTACTTCAGGAGTCCTCTTCTGCCGCGTAAGTGTGTCCACCTGTTTACTTCAGGAACCCTCTTCTGCCGGGTGATTGTACTTGCCTGTCTACTTCAGGAGTCCTCTTCTGCCTGGTGAATGTGCTTGCCTGTCTACTTCAGGAGCGCTCGTCTGCTGGATGATTTTGCTTGCTTTTCCACTTCCGTAGCCCTATTATGCCGAGTAATTGTGCTTGCCTGTCTACTCCAGGAGCGCTCTTCAGCCGGGTGATTGTGCTTGCCTGTCTACTTCAGGAGTATTCTTCTGCAGGGTGTTTGTGCTCACCTGTCCACTTCAGGCGCCTCTTCTGCTGGATGATTGTGCTTGCCTGTCTACTTCAGGAGCCCTCTTCTGCTGGGTGATTGTGCTTGCCTGTCTACTTCAGGAGCCTTCTTCTGCTGGGTGATTGTGCTGATCTGTCTACTTCGGGAGCCCTCTTCTGCTGGGTGATTGTACTTGCCTGTCTACTTCAGGAGCCCTCTTCTGCCAGGTGATTGTGCTTGCCTATCTACTTCAGGAGTCCTCTTCTGCCGGGTGATTGAGATTGCCTTTCTACTTCAGGAGTCCTCTTCTGCCGTGTGATTTAGCTTGCCTTTCTACTTCAGGAGCCTTCTTCTGCCGGGTGATTGTACTTGCCTGTCTACTTCAGGAGCCCTCTTCTACCGGGTGATTTTGCTCGCCTGTATACTTCAGGAGCCCTCTTCTGCCAGGTGATTGTGCTTGCCTATCTACTTCAGGAGTCCTCTTCTGCCGGGTGATTGAGCTTGCCTTTCTACTTCAGGAGTCCTCTTCTGCCGGGTGATTTAGCTTGCCTTTCTACTTCAGGAGTCCTCTTCTGCTGGGTGATTGTGCTTGACTGTCTATTTCAGGAGCCTTCTTCTTCCGGGTGATTGTACTTGCCTGTCTACTTCAGTAGCCCTCTTCTGCTGGGTGATTGTGCTCACCTGTCTACTTCAGCAGCCCTCTTCTGCTGGGTGATTGTGCTTGCCTGCCTACTACAGGAGCGCTCTTCCTCCGGGTGTTTCTGCTCGCATGTCCACTTCAGGAGCGCTCTTCTGCCGGGTGATTGTGCTGGCCTGTCTACTTCAGGAGCCTTCTTCTGCTGGTTGATTGTGCTTGCCTGTCTATTTCAGGAGTGCTCTTCTGCCACGTGATGGTTCTTGCCTGTCTACTTCAGGAGTGCTCTTCTGCCAGGTGATTGTGCTTGCCTGTCTGCTTCAGTATCCCTCTTCTGCTGGGTGATTGTGCTTGCCTGCCTACTTCAGGAGCGGCCTTCCGCCTGGTGTTTGTGCTGGCATGTCCACTTCAGGAGCGCTCTTCTGCCGAGTGATTCTGCTGGCCGATCTACTTCAGGAGCCTTCTTCTGCCGGGTGATTGTGCTTGCCTGTCTACTTCAGGAGTCCTCTTCTGCCGGGTGTTTGAGCTTGCCATTCTACTTCAGGAGTCCTCTTCTGCCGGGTGATTTAGCTTGCCTTTCGACTTTAGGAGCCCTCTTCTGCCGGGTGATTGTGCTCGCCTGTATACTTCAGGAGCCCTCTTCAGCTTGGTGATTGTGCTTGCCTGTCCACTTCAGGAGCCCTCTTCTGTTGGGTGATTGTGCTTGCCTGTCTACTTCAGGAGTCCTCTTCTGCCTGGTGAATGTGCTTGCCTGTCTACTTCAGGAGCGCTCGTCTGCTGGATGATTTTGCTTGCTTTTCCACTTCCGTAGCCCTGTTATGCCGAGTAATTGTGCTTGCCTGCCTACTCCAGGAGCGCTCTTCGGCCGGGTGATTGTGCTTGCCTGTCTACTTCAGGAGTATTCTTCTGCAGGGTGTTTGTGCTTACCTGTCCACTTCAGGCGTCCTCTTCTGCTGGATGATTGTGCTTGCCTGTCTACTTCAGGAGCCCTCTTCTGCTGGGTGATTGTGCTTGCCTGTCTACTTCAGGAGCCTTCTTCTGCTGGGTGATTGTGCTGGTCTGTCTACTTCGGGAGCCCTCTTCTGCTGGGTGATTGTACTTGCCTGTCTACTTCAGGAGCCCTCTTCTGCCAGGTGATTGTGCTTGTCTATCTACTTCAGGAGTCCTCTTCTGCCGGGTGATTTAGCTTGCCTTTCGACTTCAGGAGCCCTCTTCTGCCGGGTGATTGTGCTCGCCTGTATACTTCAGGAGCCCTCTTCTGCTCGGTGATTGTGCTTGCCTGTCCACTTCAGGAGCCCTCTTCTGTTGGGTGATTGTGCTTGCCTGTCTACTTCAGGAGCCCTCTTCTGCCTTGTGTTTGTGCTCTCCTGTTCACTTCAGGAGAGCTGTTCTGCCGGGTGATTGTACTTGCCTGTCTACTTCAGGAGCCCTCTTATGCTGGTTGATTGTGCATACCTTTCCACTTCAGGAGTCCTCTTCTGCTGGGTGATTGTGCTTGCCTGTCTACTTCAGGAGCCTTCTTCTGCCGGGTGATTGTACTCACCTGTCTACTTCAGGAGCCCTCTTCTGCCGGGTGATTGTGCTTGCCTGTATACTTCAGGAGCCCTCTTCTACCGGGTGATTGTGCTCACCTGTATACTTCAGGAGTCCTCTTCTGCCGGGTGATTGAGCTTGCCATTCTACTTCAGGAGTCCTCTTCTGCCGGGTGATTTAGCTTGCCTTTCTACTTCAGGAGCCCTCTTCTGCCGGGTGATTGTGCTCGCTTGTATACTTCAGGAGCCCTCTTCTGCTCGGTGATTGTGCTTGCCTGTCCACTTCAGGAGCCCTCTTCTGCCGGGTGATTGTGCTTGCCTGTCTACTTCAGGAGCCCTCTTCTGCCTTGTGTTTGTGCTCTCCTGTCCACTTCAGGAGAGCTCTTCTGCTGGGTGATTGTACTTGCCTGTCTACTTCAGGAGCCCTCTTATGCTGGTTGATTGTGCATACCTATCTACTTCAGGAGTCCTCTTCTGCCGCGTAAGTGTGTCCACCTGTTTACTTCAGGAACCCTCTTCTGCCGGGTGATTGTACTTGCCTGTCTACTTCAGGAGTCCTCTTCTGCCTGGTGAATGTGCTTGCCTGTCTACTTCAGGAGCGCTCGTCTGCTGGATGATTTTGCTTGCTTTTCCACTTCCGTAGCCCTGTTATGCCGAGTAATTGTGCTTGCCTGTCTACTCCAGGAGCGCTCTTCAGCCGGGTGATTGTGCTTGCCTGTCTACTTCAGGAGTATTCTTCTGCAGGGTGTTTGTGCTCACCTGTCCACTTCAGGCGCCTCTTCTGCTGGATGATTGTGCTTGCCTGTCTACTTCAGGAGCCCTCTTCTGCTGGGTGATTGTGCTTGCCTGTCTACTTCAGGAGCCTTCTTCTGCTGGGTGATTGTGCTGATCTGTCTACTTCGGGAGCCCTCTTCTGCTGGGTGATTGTACTTGCCTGTCTACTTCAGGAGCCCTCTTCTGCCAGGTGATTGTGCTTGCCTATCTACTTCAGGAGTCCTCTTCTGCCGGGTGATTGAGATTGCCTTTCTACTTCAGGAGTCCTCTTCTGCCGTGTGATTTAGCTTGCCTTTCTACTTCAGGAGCCTTCTTCTGCCGGGTGATTGTACTTGCCTGTCTACTTCAGGAGCCCTCTTCTACCGGGTGATTTTGCTCGCCTGTATACTTCAGGAGCCCTCTTCTGCCAGGTGATTGTGCTTGCCTATCTACTTCAGGAGTCCTCTTCTGCCGGGTGATTGAGCTTGCCTTTCTACTTCAGGAGTCCTCTTCTGCCGGGTGATTTAGCTTGCCTTTCTACTTCAGGAGTCCTCTTCTGCTGGGTGATTGTGCTTGACTGTCTATTTCAGGAGCCTTCTTCTTCCGGGTGATTGTACTTGCCTGTCTACTTCAGTAGCCCTCTTCTGCTGGGTGATTGTGCTCACCTGTCTACTTCAGCAGCCCTCTTCTGCTGGGTGATTGTGCTTGCCTGCCTACTACAGGAGCGCTCTTCCTCCGGGTGTTTCTGCTCGCATGTCCACTTCAGGAGCGCTCTTCTGCCGGGTGATTGTGCTGGCCTGTCTACTTCAGGAGCCTTCTTCTGCTGGTTGATTGTGCTTGCCTGTCTATTTCAGGAGTGCTCTTCTGCCACGTGATGGTTCTTGCCTGTCTACTTCAGGAGTGCTCTTCTGCCAGGTGATTGTGCTTGCCTGTCTGCTTCAGTATCCCTCTTCTGCTGGGTGATTGTGCTTGCCTGCCTACTTCAGGAGCGGCCTTCCGCCTGGTGTTTGTGCTGGCATGTCCACTTCAGGAGCGCTCTTCTGCCGAGTGATTCTGCTGGCCGATCTACTTCAGGAGCCTTCTTCTGCCGGGTGATTGTGCTTGCCTGTCTACTTCAGGAGTCCTCTTCTGCCGGGTGTTTGAGCTTGCCATTCTACTTCAGGAGTCCTCTTCTGCCGGGTGATTTAGCTTGCCTTTCGACTTTAGGAGCCCTCTTCTGCCGGGTGATTGTGCTCGCCTGTATACTTCAGGAGCCCTCTTCAGCTCGGTGATTGTGCTTGCCTGTCCACTTCAGGAGCCCTCTTCTGTTGGGTGATTGTGCTTGCCTGTCTACTTCAGGAGTCCTCTTCTGCCTGGTGAATGTGCTTGCCTGTCTACTTCAGGAGCGCTCGTCTGCTGGATGATTTTGCTTGCTTTTCCACTTCCGTAGCCCTGTTATGCCGAGTAATTGTGCTTGCCTGCCTACTCCAGGAGCGCTCTTCGGCCGGGTGATTGTGCTTGCCTGTCTACTTCAGGAGTATTCTTCTGCAGGGTGTTTGTGCTTACCTGTCCACTTCAGGCGTCCTCTTCTGCTGGATGATTGTGCTTGCCTGTCTACTTCAGGAGCCCTCTTCTGCTGGGTGATTGTGCTTGCCTGTCTACTTCAGGAGCCTTCTTCTGCTGGGTGATTGTGCTGGTCTGTCTACTTCGGGAGCCCTCTTCTGCTGGGTGATTGTACTTGCCTGTCTACTTCAGGAGCCCTCTTCTGCCAGGTGATTGTGCTTGTCTATCTACTTCAGGAGTCCTCTTCTGCCGGGTGATTGAGCTTGCCATTCTACTTCAGGAGTCCTCTTCTGCCGGGAGATTTAGCTTGCCTTTCTACTTCAGGAGCCCTCTTCTGCCGGTTGATTGTGCTCGACTGTATACTTCAGGAGCCCTCTTCTGCTCGGTGATTGTGCTTGCCTTTCCACTTCAGGAGAGCTCTTCTGCCGGGTGATTGTACTTGCCTGTCTACTTCAGGAGCCCTCTTATGCTGGTTGATATTGCATACCTATCTACTTCAGGAGTCCTCTTCTGCCGCGTAAGTGTGTCCACCTGTTTACTTCAGGAACCCTCTTCTGCCGGGTGATTGTACTTGCCTGTCTACTTCAGGAGTCCTCTTCTGCCTGGTGAATGTGCTTGCCTGTCTACTTCACGAGCGCTCGTCTGCTGGATGATTTTGCTTGCTTTTCCACTTCCGTAGCCCTGTTATGCCGAGTAATTGTGCTTGCCTGTCTACTCCAGGAGCTCTCTTCGGCCGGGTGATTGTGCTTGCCTGTCTACTTCAGGAGTATTCTTCTGCAGGGTGTTTGTGCTCACCTGTCCACTTCAGGCGTCCTCTTCTGCTGGGTGATTGTGCTGGTCTGTCTACTTCGGGAGCCCTCTTCTGCTGGGTGATTGTACTTGCCTGTCTACTTCAGGAGCCCTCTTCTGCCAGGTGATTGTGCTTGCCTATCTACTTCAGGAGTCCTCTTCTCCCGGATGATTGAGCTTGCCTTTCTACTTCAGGAGTCCTCTTCTGCCGGGTGATTTAGCTTGCCTTTCTACTTCAGGAGTCCTCTTCTGCTGGGTGATTGTGCTTGACTGTCTACTTCAGGAGCCTTCTTCTGCCGGGTGATTGTACTTGCCTGTCTACTTCAGGAGCCCTCTTCTGCCGGGTGATTTTGCTCGCCTGTATACTTCAGGAGCCCTCTTCTGCCGGGTGATTGTGCTCGCCTGTATACTTCAGGAGTCCTCTTCTGCCGGGTGATTGAGCTTGCCTGTATACTTCAGGAGTCCTCTTCTGCTGGGTGATTGTGCTTGCCTGTCTACTTCAGGAGCCTTCTTCTGCCGGGTGATTGTACTCGCCTGTCTACTTCAGGAGCCCTCTTCTGACGGGTGATTGTACTTGCCTGTCTACTTCAGGAGTCCTCTTCTGCCTGGTGAATGTGCTTGCCTGTCTACTTCAGGAGCGCTCGTCTGCTGGATGATTTTGCTTGCTTTTCCACTTCAGTAGCCCTGTTATGCCGAGTAATTGTGCTTGCCTGTCTACTCCAGGAGCGCTCTTCGGCCGGGTGATTGTGCTTGGCTGTCTACTTCAGGAGTATTCTTCTGCAGGGTGTTTGTGCTCACCTGTCCACTTCAGGCGTCCTCTTCTGCTGGATGATTGTGCTTGCCTGTCTACTTCAGGAGCCCTCTTCTGCTGGGTGATTGTGCTTGCCTGTCTACTTCAGGAGCCTTCTTCTGCTGGGTGATTGTGGTGGTCTGTCTACTTCGGGAGCCCTCTTCTGCTGGGTGATTGTACTTGCCTGTCTACTTCAGGAGCCCTCTTCTGCCAGGTGATTGTGCTTGCCTATCTACTTCAGGAGTCCTCTTCTGCCGGGTGATTGAGCTTGCCTTTCTACTTCAGGAGTCCTCTTCTGCCGGGTGATTTAGCTTGCCTTTCTACTTCAGGAGTCCTCTTCTGCTGGGTGATTGTGCTTGACAGTCTACTTCAGGAGCCTTCTTCTGCCGGGTTATTGTACTTGCCTGTCTACTTCAGGAGCCCTCTTCTGCCAGGTGATTTTGCTCACCTGTATACTTCAGGAGTCCTCTTCTGCCGGGTGATTGAGCTTGCCTTTCTACTTCAGGAGTCCTCTTCTGCAGGGTGATTTAGCTTGCCTTTCTACTTCAGGAGTCCTCTTCTGCTGGGTGATTGTGCTTGCCTGTCTACTTCAGGAGCCTTCTTCTGCCGGGTGATTGTACTCGCCTGTCTACTTCAGGAGCCCTCTTCTGCCGGGTGATTGTACTTGCCTGTCTACTTCAGGAGCGCTCTTCTGCTGGGTGATTTTGTTTGCCTGTCCACTTCAGGAGCCCTTTTCTGCTGGGGGATTGTGCTTGCCTGTCTTCTTCAGGAGCCCTCTTCTGCTGGGTGATTGTTCTTGCCTGTCTACTTCAGTAGCCCTCTTCTGCTGGGTGATTGTGCTCACCTGTCTACTTCAGGAGCGATCTTCTGCCGGGTGATTGTGCTCGACTGTCTACTTCAGGAGCCCTCTTCTGCCGGGGGATTGTACTTGCCTGTCTACTTCAGCAGCCCTCTTTGCTGGGTGATTGTGCTTGCCTGCCTACTACAGGAGCGCTCTTCCTCCGGGTGTTTCTGCTCGCATGTCCACTTCAGGAGCGCTCTTCTGCCGGGTGATTGTGCTGGCCTGTCTACTTCAGGAGCCTTCTTCTGCTGGTTGATTATGCTTGCCTGTCTATTTCAGGAGTGCTCTTCTGCCACGTGATGGTTCTTGCCTGTCTACTTCAGGAGTGCTCTTCTGCCAGGTGATTGTGCTTGCCTGTCTGCTTCAGTATCCCTCTTCTGCTGGGTGATTGTGCTTGCCTGCCTACTTCAGGAGCGGCCTTCCGCCTGGTGTTTGTGCTGGCATGTCCACTTCAGGAGCGCTCTTCTGCCGAGTGATTCTGCTGGCCGGTCTACTTCAGGAGCCTTCTTCTGCCGGGTGATTGTGCTTGCCTGTCTACTTCAGGAGTCCTCTTCTGCCGGGTGATTGAGCTTGCCATTCTACTTCAGGAGTCCTCTTATGCCGGGTGATTTAGCTTGCCTTTCGACTTCAGGAGCCCTCTTCTGCCGGGTGATTGTGCTCGCCTGTATACTTCAGGAGCCCTCTTCTGCTCGGTGATTGTGCTTGCCTGTCCACTTCAGGAGCCCTCTTCTGTTGGGTGATTGTGCTTGCCTGTCTACTTCAGGAGCCCTCTTCTGCCTTGTGTTTGTGCTCTCCTGTTCACTTCAGGAGAGCTGTTCTGCCGGGTGATTGTACTTGCCTGTCTACTTCAGGAGCCCTCTTATGCTGGTTGATTGTGCATACCTTTCCACTTCAGGAGTCCTCTTCTGCTGGGTGATTGTGCTTGCCTGTCTACTTCAGGAGCCTTCTTCTGCCGGGTGATTGTACTCACCTGTCTACTTCAGGAGCCCTCTTCTGCCGGGTGATTGTGCTTGCCTGTATACTTCAGGAGCCCTCTTCTACCGGGTGATTGTGCTCACCTGTATACTTCAGGAGTCCTCTTCTGCCGGGTGATTGAGCTTGCCATTCTACTTCAGGAGTCCTCTTCTGCCGGGTGATTTAGCTTGCCTTTCTACTTCAGGAGCCCTCTTCTGCCGGGTGATTGTGCTCGCTTGTATACTTCAGGAGCCCTCTTCTGCTCGGTGATTGTGCTTGCCTGTCCACTTCAGGAGCCCTCTTCTGCCGGGTGATTGTGCTTGCCTGTCTACTTCAGGAGCCCTCTTCTGCCTTGTGTTTGTGCTCTCCTGTCCACTTCAGGAGAGCTCTTCTGCTGGGTGATTGTACTTGCCTGTCTACTTCAGGAGCCCTCTTATGCTGGTTGATTGTGCATACCTATCTACTTCAGGAGTCCTCTTCTGCCGCGTAAGTGTGTCCACCTGTTTACTTCAGGAACCCTCTTCTGCCGGGTGATTGTACTTGCCTGTCTACTTCAGGAGTCCTCTTCTGCCTGGTGAATGTGCTTGCCTGTCTACTTCAGGAGCGCTCGTCTGCTGGATGATTTTGATTGCTTTTCCACTTCCGTAGCCCTGTTATGCCGAGTAATTGTGCTTGCCTGTCTACTCCAGGAGCGCTCTTCAGCCGGGTGATTGTGCTTGCCTGTCTACTTCAGGAGTATTCTTCTGCAGGGTGTTTGTGCTCACCTGTCCACTTCAGGCGCCTCTTCTGCTGGATGATTGTGCTTGCCTGTCTACTTCAGGAGCCCTCTTCTGCTGGGTGATTGTGCTTGCCTGTCTACTTCAGGAGCCTTCTTCTGCTGGGTGATTGTGCTGATCTGTCTACTTCGGGAGCCCTCTTCTGCTGGGTGATTGTACTTGCCTGTCTACTTCAGGAGCCCTCTTCTGCCAGGTGATTGTGCTTGCCTATCTACTTCAGGAGTCCTCTTCTGCCGGGTGATTGAGATTGCCTTTCTACTTCAGGAGTCCTCTTCTGCCGTGTGATTTAGCTTGCCTTTCTACTTCAGGAGCCTTCTTCTGCCGGGTGATTGTACTTGCCTGTCTACTTCAGGAGCCCTCTTCTACCGGGTGATTTTGCTCGCCTGTATACTTCAGGAGCCCTCTTCTGCCAGGTGATTGTGCTTGCCTATCTACTTCAGGAGTCCTCTTCTGCCGGGTGATTGAGCTTGCCTTTCTACTTCAGGAGTCCTCTTCTGCCAGGTGATTTAGCTTGCCTTTCTACTTCAGGAGTCCTCTTCTGCTGGGTGATTGTGCTTGACTGTCTATTTCAGGAGCCTTCTTCTTCCGGGTGATTGTACTTGCCTGTCTACTTCAGGAGCCCTCTACTGCCGGGTGATTTTGCTCGCCTGTATACTTCAGGAGCCCTCTTCTGCCGGGTGATTGTGCTCGCCTGTATACTTCAGGAGTTCTCTTCTGCCGGGTGATTGAGCTTGCCTTTCTACTTCAGGAGTCCTATTCTGCAGGGTGATTTAGCTTGCCTTTCTACTTCAGAAATCCTCTTCTGCTGGGTGATTGTGCATGCCTGTCTACTTCAGGAGCCTTCTTCTGCCGGGTGATTGTACTCGCCTGTCTACTTCAGGAGCCCTCTTCTGCCGGGTGATTGTACTTGCCTGTCTACTTCAGGAGCCCTCTTCTGCTGGGTGATTTTGTTTGCTTGTCCACTTCAGGAGCCCTTTTCTGCTGGGGAATGGTGCTTGACTGTCTTCTTCAGGAGCCCTCTTCTGCTGGGTGATTGTGCTTGCCTGTCTACTTCAGTAGCCCTCTTCTGCTGGGTGATTTTGCTCACCTGTCTACTTCAGGAGCGATCTTCTGCCGGGTGATTGTGCTCGACTGTCTACTTCAGCATCCCTCTTCTACTGGTTGATTGTGCTTGCCTGCCTACTTCAGGAGCGCTCTTCCACCGGGTGTTTGTGCTCGCATGTCCACTTCAGGAGCGCTCTTCTGCCAGGTGATTGTGCTGGCCTGTCTACTTCAGGAGCTTTCTTCTGCTGGTTGATTGTGCTTGCCTGTCTATTTCTGGAGTGCTCTTCTGCCAGGTGATGGTTCTTGCCTGTCTACTTCAGGAGTGCTCTTCTGCCAGGTGATTGTGCTTGCCTGTCTACTTCAGTATCCCTCTTCTGCTGGGTGATTGTGCTGCCTGCCTACTTCAGGAGCGGCCTTCCGCCGGGTGTTTGTGCTGGCATGTCCACTTAAGGAGCGCTCGTCTGCCGGGTGATTCTGCTGACCGGTCTACTTTAGGAGCCTTCTTCTGCCGGATGATTGTGCTTGCCTGTCTACTTCAGGAGTCCTCTTCTGCCGGGTGATTTAGCTTGCCTTTCTACCTCAGGAGTCCTCTTCTGCCAGGTGATAGTGCTTACCTGTCCACTTCAGGAGCCCTCGTCTTCTGGGTGATAGTGCTTGCCTGCCTACTTCAGGAGCGCTCTTCCACCGGGTGTTTGTGCTTGCCTGTCTACTTCAGGAGCCCTCTTCTGCCGGGTGATTTTGCTCGCCTGTATACTTCAGGAGCCCTCTTCTGCCGGGTGATTGTGCTTGCCTGTATACTTCAGGAGTCCTCTTCTGCCGGGTGATTGAGCTTGCCTTTCTACTTCAGGAGTCCTCTTCTGCAGGGTGATTTAGCTTGCCTTTCTACTTCAGGAGTCCTCTTCTGCTGGGTGATTGTGCATGCCTGTCTACTTCAGGAGCCTTCTTCTGCCGGGTGATTGTACTCGCCTGTCTACTTCAGGAGCCCTCTTCTGCCGGGTGATTGTACTTGCCTGTCTACTTCAGGAGCCCTCTTCTGCTAGGTGATTTTGTTTGCTTGTCCACTTCAGGAGCCCTTTTCTGCTGGGGAATGGTGCTTGCCTGTCTTCTTCAGGAGCCCTCTTCTGCTGGGTGATTGTGCTTACCTGTGTACTTCAGTAGCCCTCTTCTGCTGGGTGATTGTGCTCACCTGTCTACTTCAGGAGCGATCTTCTGCCGGGTGATTGTGCTCGACTGTCTACTTCAGCATCCCTCTTCTGCTGGGTGATTGTACTTGCCTGCCTACTTCAGGAGCGCTCTTCCTCCGGGTGTTTGTGCTTGCATTTCCACTTCAGGAGCGCTCTTCTGCCGGGTGATTGTGCTGGCCTGTCTACTTCAGGAGTGCTCTTCTGCCAGGTGATGGTTCTTGCCTGTCTACTTCAGGAGTGCTCTTCTGCCAGGTGATTGTGCTTGCCTGTCTACTTCTGTATCCCTCTTCTGCTGGGTGATTGTGCTTGCCTGCCTACTTCAGGAGCGGCCTTCCGCCGGGTGTTTGTGCTGGCATGTCCACTTCAGGAGAGCTCTTCTGCCGGGTGATTCTGCTGACCGGTCTACTTCAGGAGCCTTCTTCTGCCGGGTGATTGTGCTTGCTGTCTACTTCAGGAGTCCTCTTCTGCCGGGTGATTTAGCTTGCCTTTCTACTTCAGGAGTCCTCTTCTGCCAGGTGATAGTGCATTCCTGTCCACTTCAGAAGCGCTCGTCTTCTGGGTGATAGTGCTTGCCTGCCTACTTCAGGAGCGCTCTTCCGCCGGCTGTTTGTGCTTGCCTGTCTACTTCAGGAGTATTCTTCTGCAGGGTGTTTGTGCTTACCTGTCCACTTCAGGCGTCCTCTTCTGCTGGATGATTGTGCTTGCCTGTCTACTTCAGGAGCCCTCTTCTGCTGGGTGATTGTGCTTGCCTGTCTACTTCAGGAGCCTTCTTCTGCTGGGTGATTGTGCTGGTCTGTCTACTTCGGGAGCCCTCTTCTGCTGGGTGATTGTACTTGCCTGTCTACTTCAGGAGCCCTCTTCTGCCAGGTGATTGTGCTTGCCTATCTACTTCAGGAGTCCTCTTCTGCCGGGTGATTGAGCTTGCCATTCTACTTCAGGAGTCCTCTTCTGCCGGGAGATTTAGCTTGCCTTTCTACTTCAGGAGCCCTCTTCTGCCGGTTGATTGTGCTCGACTGTATACTTCAGGAGCCCTCTTCTGCTCGGTGATTGTGCTTGCCTTTCCACTTCAGGAGAGCTCTTCTGCCGGGTGATTGTACTTGCCTGTCTACTTCAGGAGCCCTCTTATGCTGGTTGATATTGCATACCTATCTACTTCAGGAGTCCTCTTCTGCCGCGTAAGTGTGTCCACCTGTTTACTTCAGGAACCCTCTTCTGCCGGGTGATTGTACTTGCCTGTCTACTTCAGGAGTCCTCTTCTGCCTGGTGAATGTGCTTGCCTGTCTACTTCACGAGCGCTCGTCTGCTGGATGATTTTGCTTGCTTTTCCACTTCCGTAGCCCTGTTATGCCGAGTTATTGTGCTTGCCTGTCTACTCCAGGAGCTCTCTTCGGCCGGGTGATTGTGCTTGCCTGTCTACTTCAGGAGTATTCTTCTGCAGGGTGTTTGTGCTCACCTGTCCACTTCAGGCGTCCTCTTCTGCTGGGTGATTGTGCTGGTCTGTCTACTTCGGGAGCCCTCTTCTGCTGGGTGATTGTACTTGCCTGTCTACTTCAGGAGCCCTCTTCTGCCAGGTGATTGTGCTTGCCTATCTACTTCAGGAGTCCTCTTCTCCCGGATGATTGAGCTTGCCTTTCTACTTCAGGAGTCCTCTTCTGCCGGGTGATTTAGCTTGCCTTTCTACTTCAGGAGTCCTCTTCTGCTGGGTGATTGTGCTTGACTGTCTACTTCAGGAGCCTTCTTCTGCCGGGTGATTGTACTTGCCTGTCTACTTCAGGAGCCCTCTTCTGCCGGGTGATTTTGCTCGCCTGTATACTTCAGGAGCCCTCTTCTGCCGGGTGATTGTGCTCGCCTGTATACTTCAGGAGTCCTCTTCTGCCGGGTGATTGAGCTTGCCTGTATACTTCAGGAGTTCTCTTCTGCTGGGTGATTGTGCTTGCCTGTCTACTTCAGGAGCCTTCTTCTGCCGGGTGATTGTACTCGCCTGTCTACTTCAGGAGCCCTCTTCTGCCGGGTGATTGTACTTGCCTGTCTACTTCAGGAGTCCTCTTCTGCCTGGTGAATGTGCTTGCCTGTCTACTTCAGGAGCGCTCGTCTGCTGGATGATTTTGCTTGCTTTTCCACTTCAGTAGCCCTGTTATGCCGAGTAATTGTGCTTGCCTTTCTACTCCAGGAGCGCTCTTCGGCCGGGTGATTGTGCTTGCCTGTCTACTTCAGGAGTATTCTTCTGCAGGGTGTTTGTGCTCACCTGTCCACTTCAGGCGTCCTCTTCTGCTGGATGATTGTGCTTGCCTGTCTACTTCAGGAGCCCTCTTCTGCTGGGTGATTGTGCTTGCCTGTCTACTTCAGGAGCCTTCTTCTGCTGGGTGATTGTGGTGGTCTGTCTACTTCGGGAGCCCTCTTCTGCTGGGTGATTGCACTTGCCTGTCTACTTCAGGAGCCCTCTTCTGCCAGGTGATTGTGCTTGCCTATCTACTTCAGGAGTCCTCTTCTGCCGGGTGATTGAGGTTGCCTTTCTACTTCAGGAGTCCTCTTCTGCCGGGTGATTTAGCTTGCCTTTCTACTT
Source organism: Ambystoma mexicanum (assembly GCF_040938575.1). Classification (NCBI taxonomy): domain Eukaryota; kingdom Metazoa; phylum Chordata; class Amphibia; order Caudata; family Ambystomatidae; genus Ambystoma; species Ambystoma mexicanum. Next base: position 10,582,172 of record NC_090925.1, read on the forward strand.
CAGGAGTCCTCTTCTGCTGGGTGATTGTGCTTGACTGTCTACTTCAGGAGCCTTCTTCTGCCGGGTTATTGTACTTGCCTGTCTACTTCAGGAGCCCTCTTCTGCCAGGTGATTTTGCTCACCTGTATACTTCAGGAGTCCTCTTCTGCCGGGTGATTGAGCTTGCCTTTCTACTTCAGGAGTCCTCTTCTGCAGGGTGATTTAGCTTGCCTTTCTACTTCAGGAGTCCTCTTCTGCTGGGTGATTGTGCTTGCCTGTCTACTTCAGGAGCCTTCTTCTGCCGGGTGATTGTACTCGCCTGTCTACTTCAGGAGCCCTCTTCTGCCGGGTGATTGTACTTGCCTGTCTACTTCAGGAGCGCTCTTCTGCTGGGTGATTTTGTTTGCCTGTCCACTTCAGGAGCCCTTTTCTTCTGGGGGATTGTGCTTGCCTGTCTTCTTCAGGAGCCCTCTTCTGCTGGGTGATTGTTCTTGCCTGTCTACTTCAGTAGCCCTCTTCTGCTGGGTGATTGTGCTCACCTGTCTACTTCAGGAGCGATCTTCTGCCGGGTGATTGTGCTCGACTGTCTACTTCAGGAGCCCTCTTCTGCCGGGGGATTGTACTTGCCTGTCTACTTCAGCAGCCCTCTTCTGCTGGGTGATTGTGCTTGCCTGCCTACTACAGGAGCGCTCTTCCTCCGGGTGTTTCTGCTCGCATGTCCACTTCAGGAGCGCTCTTCTGCCGGGTGATTGTGCTGGCCTGTCTACTTCAGGAGCCTTCTTCTGCTGGTTGATTATGCTTGCCTGTCTATTTCAGGAGTGCTCTTCTGCCATGTGATGGTTCTTGCCTGTCTACTTCAGGAGTGCTCTTCTGCCAGGTGATTGTGCTTGCCTGTCTGCTTCAGTATCCCTCTTCTGCTGGGTGATTGTGCTTGCCTGCCTACTTCAGGAGCGGCCTTCCGCCTGGTGTTTGTGCTGGCATGTCCACTTCAGGAGCGCTCTTCTGCCGAGTGATTCTGCTGGCCGGTCTACTTCAGGAGCCTTCTTCTGCCGGGTGATTGTGCTTGCCTGTCTACTTCAGGAGTCCTCTTCTGCCGGGTGATTGAGCTTGCCATTCTACTTCAGGAGTCCTCTTCTGCCGGGTGATTTAGCTTGCCTTTCGACTTCAGGAGCCCTCTTCTGCCGGGTGATTGTGCTCGCCTGTATACTTCAGGAGCCCTCTTCTGCTCGGTGATTGTGCTTGCCTGTCCACTTCAGGAGCCCTCTTCTGTTGGGTGATTGTGCTTGCCTGTCTACTTCAGGAGCCCTCTTCTGCCTTGTGTTTGTGCTCTCCTGTTCACTTCAGGAGAGCTGTTCTGCCGGGTGATTGTACTTGCCTGTCTACTTCAGGAGCCCTCTTATGCTGGTTGATTGTGCATACCTTTCCACTTCAGGAGTCCTCTTCTGCTGGGTGATTGTGCTTGCCTGTCTACTTCAGGAGCCTTCTTCTGCCGGGTGATTGTACTCACCTGTCTACTTCAGGAGCCCTCTTCTGCCGGGTGATTGTGCTTGCCTGTATACTTCAGGAGCCCTCTTCTACCGGGTGATTGTGCTCACCTGTATACTTCAGGAGTCCTCTTCTGCCGGGTGATTGAGCTTGCCATTCTACTTCAGGAGTCCTCTTCTGCCGGGTGATTTAGCTTGCCTTTCTACTTCAGGAGCCCTCTTCTGCCGGGTGATTGTGCTCGCTTGTATACTTCAGGAGCCCTCTTCTGCTCGGTGATTGTGCTTGCCTGTCCACTTCAGGAGCCCTCTTCTGCCGGGTGATTGTGCTTGCCTGTCTACTTCAGGAGCCCTCTTCTGCCTTGTGTTTGTGCTCTCCTGTCCACTTCAGGAGAGCTCTTCTGCTGGGTGATTGTACTTGCCTGTCTACTTCAGGAGCCCTCTTATGCTGGTTGATTGTGCATACCTATCTACTTCAGGAGTCCTCTTCTGCCGCGTAAGTGTGTCCACCTGTTTACTTCAGGAACCCTCTTCTGCCGGGTGATTGTACTTGCCTGTCTACTTCAGGAGTCCTCTTCTGCCTGGTGAATGTGCTTGCCTGTCTACTTCAGGAGCGCTCGTCTGCTGGATGATTTTGCTTGCTTTTCCACTTCCGTAGCCCTGTTATGCCGAGTAATTGTGCTTGCCTGTCTACTCCAGGAGCGCTCTTCAGCCGGGTGATTGTGCTTGCCTGTCTACTTCAGGAGTATTCTTCTGCAGGGTGTTTGTGCTCACCTGTCCACTTCAGGCGCCTCTTCTGCTGGATGATTGTGCTTGCCTGTCTACTTCAGGAGCCCTCTTCTGCTGGGTGATTGTGCTTGCCTGTCTACTTCAGGAGCCTTCTTCTGCTGGGTGATTGTGCTGATCTGTCTACTTCGGGAGCCCTCTTCTGCTGGGTGATTGTACTTGCCTGTCTACAACAGGAGCCCTCTTCTGCCAGGTGATTGTGCTTGCCTATCTACTTCAGGAGTCCTCTTCTGCCGGGTGATTGAGATTGCCTTTCTACTTCAGGAGTCCTCTTCTGCCGTGTGATTTAGCTTGCCTTTCTACTTCAGGAGCCTTCTTCTGCCGGGTGATTGTACTTGCCTGTCTACTTCAGGAGCCCTCTTCTACCGGGTGATTTTGCTCGCCTGTATACTTCAGGAGCCCTCTTCTGCCAGGTGATTGTGCTTGCCTATCTACTTCAGGAGTCCTCTTCTGCCGGGTGATTGAGCTTGCCTTTCTACTTCAGGAGTCCTCTTCTGCCGGGTGATTTAGCTTGCCTTTCTACTTCAGGAGTCCTCTTCTGCTGGGTGATTGTGCTTGACTGTCTATTTCAGGAGCCTTCTTCTTCCGGGTGATTGTACTTGCCTGTCTACTTCAGGAGCCCTCTTCTGCCGGGTGATTTTGCTCACCTGTATACTTCAGGAGCCCTCTTCTGCCGGGTGATTGTGCTCGCCTGTATACTTCAGGAGTCCTCTTCTGCCGGGTGATTGAGCTTGCCTTTCTACTTCAGGAGTCCTATTCTGCAGGGTGATTTAGCTTGCCTTTCTACTTCAGAAGTCCTCTTCTGCTGGGTGATTGTGCATGCCTGTCTACTTCAGGAGCCTTCTTCTGCCGGGTGATTGTACTCGCCTGTCTACTTCAGGAGCGCTCTTCTGCTGGGTGATTTTGTTTGCCTGTCCACTTCAGGAGCCCTTTTCTGCTGGGGGATTGTGCTTGCCTGTCTTCTTCAGGAGCCCTCTTCTGCTGGGTGATTGTTCTTGCCTGTCTACTTCAGTAGCCCTCTTCTGCTGGGTGATTGTGCTCACCTGTCTACTTCAGGAGCGATCTTCTGCCGGGTGATTGTGCTCGACTGTCTACTTCAGGAGCCCTCTTCTGCCGGGGGATTGTACTTGCCTGTCTACTTCAGCAGCCCTCTTTGCTGGGTGATTGTGCTTGCCTGCCTACTACAGGAGCGCTCTTCCTCCGGGTGTTTCTGCTCGCATGTCCACTTCAGGAGCGCTCTTCTGCCGGGTGATTGTGCTGGCCTGTCTACTTCAGGAGCCTTCTTCTGCTGGTTGATTATGCTTGCCTGTCTATTTCAGGAGTGCTCTTCTGCCACGTGATGGTTCTTGCCTGTCTACTTCAGGAGTGCTCTTCTGCCAGGTGATTGTGCTTGCCTGTCTGCTTCAGTATCCCTCTTCTGCTGGGTGATTGTGCTTGCCTGCCTACTTCAGGAGCGGCCTTCCGCCTGGTGTTTGTGCTGGCATGTCCACTTCAGGAGCGCTCTTCTGCCGAGTGATTCTGCTGGCCGGTCTACTTCAGGAGCCTTCTTCTGCCGGGTGATTGTGCTTGCCTGTCTACTTCAGGAGTCCTCTTCTGCCGGGTGATTGAGCTTGCCATTCTACTTCAGGAGTCCTCTTATGCCGGGTGATTTAGCTTGCCTTTCGACTTCAGGAGCCCTCTTCTGCCGGGTGATTGTGCTCGCCTGTATACTTCAGGAGCCCTCTTCTGCTCGGTGATTGTGCTTGCTTGTCCACTTCAGGAGCCCTCTTCGGTTGGGTGATTGTGCTTGCCTGTCTACTTCAGGAGCCCTCTTCTGCCTTGTGTTTGTGCTCTCCTGTTCACTTCAGGAGAGCTGTTCTGCCGGGTGATTGTACTTGCCTGTCTACTTCAGGAGCCCTCTTATGCTGGTTGATTGTGCATACCTTTCCACTTCAGGAGTCCTCTTCTGCTGGGTGATTGTGCTTGCCTGTCTACTTCAGGAGCCTTCTTCTGCCGGGTGATTGTACTCACCTGTCTACTTCAGGAGCCCTCTTCTGCCGGGTGATTGTGCTTGCCTGTATACTTCAGGAGCCCTCTTCTACCGGGTGATTGTGCTCACCTGTATACTTCAGGAGTCCTCTTCTGCCGGGTGATTGAGCTTGCCATTCTACTTCAGGAGTCCTCTTCTGCCGGGTGATTTAGCTTGCCTTTCTACTTCAGGAGCCCTCTTCTGCCGGGTGATTGTGCTCGCTTGTATACTTCAGGAGCCCTCTTCTGCTCGGTGATTGTGCTTGCCTGTCCACTTCAGGAGCCCTCTTCTGCCGGGTGATTGTGCTTGCCTGTCTACTTCAGGAGCCCTCTTCTGCCTTGTGTTTGTGCTCTCCTGTCCACTTCAGGAGAGCTCTTCTGCTGGGTGATTGTACTTGCCTGTCTACTTCAGGAGCCCTCTTATGCTGGTTGATTGTGCATACCTATCTACTTCAGGAGTCCTCTTCTGCCGCGTAAGTGTGTCCACCTGTTTACTTCAGGAACCCTCTTCTGCCGGGTGATTGTACTTGCCTGTCTACTTCAGGAGTCCTCTTCTGCCTGGTGAATGTGCTTGCCTGTCTACTTCAGGAGCGCTCGTCTGCTGGATGATTTTGCTTGCTTTTCCACTTCCGTAGCCCTGTTATGCCGAGTAATTGTGCTTGCCTGTCTACTCCAGGAGCGCTCTTCAGCCGGGTGATTGTGCTTGCCTGTCTACTTCAGGAGTATTCTTCTGCAGGGTGTTTGTGCTCACCTGTCCACTTCAGGCGCCTCTTCTGCTGGATGATTGTGCTTGCCTGTCTACTTCAGGAGCCCTCTTCTGCTGGGTGATTGTGCTTGCCTGTCTACTTCAGGAGCCTTCTTCTGCTGGGTGATTGTGCTGATCTGTCTACTTCGGGAGCCCTCTTCTGCTGGGTGATTGTACTTGCCTGTCTACTTCAGGAGCCCTCTTCTGCCAGGTGATTGTGCTTGCCTATCTACTTCAGGAGTCCTCTTCTGCCGGGTGATTGAGATTGCCTTTCTACTTCAGGAGTCCTCTTCTGCCGGGTGATTGTACTTGCCTGTCTACTTCAGGAGTCCTCTTCTGCCTGGTGAATGTGCTTGCCTGTCTACTTCAGGAGCGCTCGTCTGCTGGATGATTTTGCTTGCTTTTCCACTTCCGTAGCCCTGTTATGCCGAGTAATTGTGCTTGCCTGTCTACTCCAGGAGCGCTCTTCAGCCGGGTGATTGTGCTTGCCTGTCTACTTCAGGAGTATTCTTCTGCAGGGTGTTTGTGCTCACCTGTCCACTTCAGGCGCCTCTTCTGCTGGATGATTGTGCTTGCCTGTCTACTTCAGGAGCCCTCTTCTGCTGGGTGATTGTGCTTGCCTGTCTACTTCAGGAGCCTTCTTCTGCTGGGTGATTGTGCTGATCTGTCTACTTCGGGAGCCCTCTTCTGCTGGGTGATTGTACTTGCCTGTCTACTTCAGGAGCCCTCTTCTGCCAGGTGATTGTGCTTGCCTATCTACTTCAGGAGTCCTCTTCTGCCGGGTGATTTAGCTTGCCTTTCTACTTCAGGAGCCTTCTTCTGCCGGGTGATTGTACTTGCCTGTCTACTTCAGGAGCCCTCTTCTACCGGGTGATTTTGCTCGCCTGTATACTTCAGGAGCCCTCTTCTGCCAGGTGATTGTGCTTGCCTATCTACTTCAGGAGTCCTCTTCTGCCGGGTGATTGAGCTTGCCTTTCTACTTCAGGAGTCCTCTTCTGCCAGGTGATTTAGCTTGCCTTTCTACTTCAGGAGTCCTCTTCTGCTGGGTGATTGTGCTTGACTGTCTATTTCAGGAGCCTTCTTCTTCCGGGTGATTGTACTTGCCTGTCTACTTCAGGAGCCCTCTACTGCCGGGTGATTTTGCTCGCCTGTATACTTCAGGAGCCCTCTTCTGCCGGGTGATTGTGCTCGCCTGTATACTTCAGGAGTCCTCTTCTGCCGGGTGATTGAGCTTGCCTTTCTACTTCAGGAGTCCTATTCTGCAGGGTGATTTAGCTTGCCTTTCTACTTCAGAAATCCTCTTCTGCTGGGTGATTGTGCATGCCTGTCTACTTCAGGAGCCTTCTTCTGCCGGGTGATTGTACTCGCCTGTCTACTTCAGGAGCCCTCTTCTGCCGGGTGATTGTACTTGCCTGTCTACTTCAGGAGCCCTCTTCTGCTGGGTGATTTTGTTTGCTTGTCCACTTCAGGAGCCCTTTTCTGCTGGGGAATGGTGCTTGACTGTCTTCTTCAGGAGCCCTCTTCTGCTGGGTGATTGTGCTTGCCTGTCTACTTCAGTAGCCCTCTTCTGCTGGGTGATTTTGCTCACCTGTCTACTTCAGGAGCGATCTTCTGCCGGGTGATTGTGCTCGACTGTCTACTTCAGCATCCCTCTTCTGCTGGTTGATTGTGCTTGCCTGCCTACTTCAGGAGCGCTCTTCCACCGGGTGTTTGTGCTCGCATGTCCACTTCAGGAGCGCTCTTCTGCCAGGTGATTGTGCTGGCCTGTCTACTTCAGGAGCTTTCTTCTGCTGGTTGATTGTGCTTGCCTGTCTATTTCTGGAGTGCTCTTCTGCCAGGTGATGGTTCTTGCCTGTCTACTTCAGGAGTGCTCTTCTGCCAGGTGATTGTGCTTGCCTGTCTACTTCAGTATCCCTCTTCTGCTGGGTGATTGTGCTGCCTGCCTACTTCAGGAGCGGCCTTCCGCCGGGTGTTTGTGCTGGCATGTCCACTTAAGGAGCGCTCGTCTGCCGGGTGATTCTGCTGACCGGTCTACTTCAGGAGCCTTCTTCTGCCGGATGATTGTGCTTGCCTGTCTACTTCAGGAGTCCTCTTCTGCCGGGTGATTTAGCTTGCCTTTCTACCTCAGGAGTCCTCTTCTGCCAGGTGATAGTGCTTACCTGTCCACTTCAGGAGCCCTCGTCTTCTGGGTGATAGTGCTTGCCTGCCTACTTCAGGAGCGCTCTTCCACCGGGTGTTTGTGCTTGCCTGTCTACTTCAGGAGCCCTCTTCTGCCGGGTGATTTTGCTCGCCTGTATACTTCAGGAGCCCTCTTCTGCCGGGTGATTGTGCTTGCCTGTATACTTCAGGAGTCCTCTTCTGCCGGGTGATTGAGCTTGCCTTTCTACTTCAGGAGTCCTCTTCTGCAGGGTGATTTAGCTTGCCTTTCTACTTCAGGAGTCCTCTTCTGCTGGGTGATTGTGCATGCCTGTCTACTTCAGGAGCCTTCTTCTGCCGGGTGATTGTACTCGCCTGTCTACTTCAGGAGCCCTCTTCTGCCGGGTGATTGTACTTGCCTGTCTACTTCAGGAGCCCTCTTCTGCTAGGTGATTTTGTTTGCTTGTCCACTTCAGGAGCCCTTTTCTGCTGCGGAATGGTGCTTGCCTGTCTTCTTCAGGAGCCCTCTTCTGCTGGGTGATTGTGCTTACCTGTGTACTTCAGTAGCCCTCTTCTGCTGGGTGATTGTGCTCACCTGTCTACTTCAGGAGCGATCTTCTGCCGGGTGATTGTGCTCGACTGTCTACTTCAGCATCCCTCTTCTGCTGGGTGATTGTACTTGCCTGCCTACTTCAGGAGCGCTCTTCCTCCGGGTGTTTGTGCTTGCATTTCCACTTCAGGAGCGCTCTTCTGCCGGGTGATTGTGCTGGCCTGTCTACTTCAGGAGTGCTCTTCTGCCAGGTGATGGTTCTTGCCTGTCTACTTCAGGAGTGCTCTTCTGCCAGGTGATTGTGCTTGCCTGTCTACTTCTGTATCCCTCTTCTGCTGGGTGATTGTGCTTGCCTGCCTACTTCAGGAGCGGCCTTCCGCCGGGTGTTTGTGCTGGCATGTCCACTTCAGGAGAGCTCTTCTGCCGGGTGATTCTGCTGACCGGTCTACTTCAGGAGCCTTCTTCTGCCGGGTGATTGTGCTTGCTGTCTACTTCAGGAGTCCTCTTCTGCCGGGTGATTTAGCTTGCCTTTCTACTTCAGGAGTCCTCTTCTGCCAGGTGATAGTGCATTCCTGTCCACTTCAGAAGCGCTCGTCTTCTGGGTGATAGTGCTTGCCTGCCTACTTCAGGAGCGCTCTTCCGCCGGCTGTTTGTGCTTGCCTGTCTACTTCAGGAGTATTCTTCTGCAGGGTGTTTGTGCTTACCTGTCCACTTCAGGCGTCCTCTTCTGCTGGATGATTGTGCTTGCCTGTCTACTTCAGGAGCCCTCTTCTGCTGGGTGATTGTGCTTGCCTGTCTACTTCAGGAGCCTTCTTCTGCTGGGTGATTGTGCTGGTCTGTCTACTTCGGGAGCCCTCTTCTGCTGGGTGATTGTACTTGCCTGTCTACTTCAGGAGCCCTCTTCTGCCAGGTGATTGTGCTTGCCTATCTACTTCAGGAGTCCTCTTCTGCCGGGTGATTGAGCTTGCCATTCTACTTCAGGAGTCCTCTTCTGCCGGGAGATTTAGCTTGCCTTTCTACTTCAGGAGCCCTCTTCTGCCGGTTGATTGTGCTCGACTGTATACTTCAGGAGCCCTCTTCTGCTCGGTGATTGTGCTTGCCTTTCCACTTCAGGAGAGCTCTTCTGCCGGGTGATTGTACTTGCCTGTCTACTTCAGGAGCCCTCTTATGCTGGTTGATATTGCATACCTATCTACTTCAGGAGTCCTCTTCTGCCGCGTAAGTGTGTCCACCTGTTTACTTCAGGAACCCTCTTCTGCCGGGTGATTGTACTTGCCTGTCTACTTCAGGAGTCCTCTTCTGCCTGGTGAATGTGCTTGCCTGTCTACTTCACGAGCGCTCGTCTGCTGGATGATTTTGCTTGCTTTTCCACTTCCGTAGCCCTGTTATGCCGAGTTATTGTGCTTGCCTGTCTACCCAGGAGCTCTCTTCGGCCGGGTGATTGTGCTTGCCTGTCTACTTCAGGAGTATTCTTCTGCAGGGTGTTTGTGCTCACCTGTCCACTTCAGGCGTCCTCTTCTGCTGGGTGATTGTGCTGGTCTGTCTACTTCGGGAGCCCTCTTCTGCTGGGTGATTGTACTTGCCTGTCTACTTCAGGAGCCCTCTTCTGCCAGGTGATTGTGCTTGCCTATCTACTTCAGGAGTCCTCTTCTCCCGGATGATTGAGCTTGCCTTTCTACTTCAGGAGTCCTCTTCTGCCGGGTGATTTAGCTTGCCTTTCTACTTCAGGAGTCCTCTTCTGCTGGGTGATTGTGCTTGACTGTCTACTTCAGGAGCCTTCTTCTGCCGGGTGATTGTACTTGCCTGTCTACTTCAGGAGCCCTCTTCTGCCGGGTGATTTTGCTCGCCTGTATACTTCAGGAGCCCTCTTCTGCCGGGTGATTGTGCTCGCCTGTATACTTCAGGAGTCCTCTTCTGCCGGGTGATTGAGCTTGCCTGTATACTTCAGGAGTCCTCTTCTGCTGGGTGATTGTGCTTGCCTGTCTACTTCAGGAGCCTTCTTCTGCCGGGTGATTGTACTCGCCTGTCTACTTCAGGAGCCCTCTTCTGCCGGGTGATTGTACTTGCCTGTCTACTTCAGGAGTCCTCTTCTGCCTGGTGAATGTGCTTGCCTGTCTACTTCAGGAGCGCTCGTCTGCTGGATGATTTTGCTTGCTTTTCCACTTCAGTAGCCCTGTTATGCCGAGTAATTGTGCTTGCCTGTCTACTCCAGGAGCGCTCTTCGGCCGGGTGATTGTGCTTGCCTGTCTACTTCAGGAGTATTCTTCTGCAGGGTGTTTGTGCTCACCTGTCCACTTCAGGCGTCCTCTTCTGCTGGATGATTGTGCTTGCCTGTCTACTTCAGGAGCCCTCTTCTGCTGGGTGATTGTGCTTGCCTGTCTACTTCAGGAGCCTTCTTCTGCTGGGTGATTGTGGTGGTCTGTCTACTTCGGGAGCCCTCTTCTGCTGGGTGATTGCACTTGCCTGTCTACTTCAGGAGCCCTCTTCTGCCAGGTGATTGTGCTTGCCTATCTACTTCAGGAGTCCTCTTCTGCCGGGTGATTGAGGTTGCCTTTCTACTTCAGGAGTCCTCTTCTGCCGGGTGATTTAGCTTGCCTTTCTACTTCAGGAGTCCTCTTCTGCTGGGTGATTGTGCTTGACTGTCTACTTCAGGAGCCTTCTTCTGCCGGGTTATTGTACTTGCCTGTCTACTTCAGGAGCCCTCTTCTGCCAGGTGATTTTGCTCACCTGTATACTTCAGGAGTCCTCTTCTGCCGGGTGATTGAGCTTGCCTTTCTACTTCAGGAGTCCTCTTCTGCAGGGTGATTTAGCTTGCCTTTCTACTTCAGGAGTCCTCTTCTGCTGGGTGATTGTGCTTGCCTGTCTACTTCAGGAGCCTTCTTCTGCCGGGTGATTGTACTCGCCTGTCTACTTCAGGAGCCCTCTTCTGCCGGGTGATTGTACTTGCCTGTCTACTTCAGGAGCGCTCTTCTGCTGGGTGATTTTGTTTGCCTGTCCACTTCAGGAGCCCTTTTCTTCTGGGGGATTGTGCTTGCCTGTCTTCTTCAGGAGCCCTCTTCTGCTGGGTGATTGTTCTTGCCTGTCTACTTCAGTAGCCCTCTTCTGCTGGGTGATTGTGCTCACCTGTCTACTTCAGGAGCGATCTTCTGCCGGGTGATTGTGCTCGACTGTCTACTTCAGGAGCCCTCTTCTGCCGGGGGATTGTACTTGCCTGTCTACTTCAGCAGCCCTCTTCTGCTGGGTGATTGTGCTTGCCTGCCTACTACAGGAGCGCTCTTCCTCCGGGTGTTTCTGCTCGCATGTCCACTTCAGGAGCGCTCTTCTGCCGGGTGATTGTGCTGGCCTGTCTACTTCAGGAGCCTTCTTCTGCTGGTTGATTATGCTTGCCTGTCTATTTCAGGAGTGCTCTTCTGCCATGTGATGGTTCTTGCCTGTCTACTTCAGGAGTGCTCTTCTGCCAGGTGATTGTGCTTGCCTGTCTGCTTCAGTATCCCTCTTCTGCTGGGTGATTGTGCTTGCCTGCCTACTTCAGGAGCGGCCTTCCGCCTGGTGTTTGTGCTGGCATGTCCACTTCAGGAGCGCTCTTCTGCCGAGTGATTCTGCTGGCCGGTCTACTTCAGGAGCCTTCTTCTGCCGGGTGATTGTGCTTGCCTGTCTACTTCAGGAGTCCTCTTCTGCCGGGTGATTGAGCTTGCCATTCTACTTCAGGAGTCCTCTTCTGCCGGGTGATTTAGCTTGCCTTTCGACTTCAGGAGCCCTCTTCTGCCGGGTGATTGTGCTCGCCTGTATACTTCAGGAGCCCTCTTCTGCTCGGTGATTGTGCTTGCCTGTCCACTTCAGGAGCCCTCTTCTGTTGGGTGATTGTGCTTGCCTGTCCACTTCAGGAGCCCTCTTCTGCCTTGTGTTTGTGCTCTCCTGTTCACTTCAGGAGAGCTGTTCTGCCGGGTGATTGTACTTGCCTGTCTACTTCAGGAGCCCTCTTATGCTGGTTGATTGTGCATACCTTTCCACTTCAGGAGTCCTCTTCTGCTGGGTGATTGTGCTTGCCTGTCTACTTCAGGAGCCTTCTTCTGCCGGGTGATTGTACTCACCTGTCTACTTCAGGAGCCCTCTTCTGCCGGGTGATTGTGCTTGCCTGTATACTTCAGGAGCCCTCTTCTACCGGGTGATTGTGCTCACCTGTATACTTCAGGAGTCCTCTTCTGCCGGGTGATTGAGCTTGCCATTCTACTTCAGGAGTCCTCTTCTGCCGGGTGATTTAGCTTGCCTTTCTACTTCAGGAGCCCTCTTCTGCCGGGTGATTGTGCTCGCTTGTATACTTCAGGAGCCCTCTTCTGCTCGGTGATTGTGCTTGCCTGTCCACTTCAGGAGCCCTCTTCTGCCGGGTGATTGTGCTTGCCTGTCTACTTCAGGAGCCCTCTTCTGCCTTGTGTTTGTGCTCTCCTGTCCACTTCAGGAGAGCTCTTCTGCTGGGTGATTGTACTTGCCTGTCTACTTCAGGAGCCCTCTTATGCTGGTTGATTGTGCATACCTATCTACTTCAGGAGTCCTCTTCTGCCGCGTAAGTGTGTCCACCTGTTTACTTCAGGAACCCTCTTCTGCCGGGTGATTGTACTTGCCTGTCTACTTCAGGAGTCCTCTTCTGCCTGGTGAATGTGCTTGCCTGTCTACTTCAGGAGCGCTCGTCTGCTGGATGATTTTGCTTGCTTTTCCACTTCCGTAGCCCTGTTATGCCGAGTAATTGTGCTTGCCTGTCTACTCCAGGAGCGCTCTTCAGCCGGGTGATTGTGCTTGCCTGTCTACTTCAGGAGTATTCTTCTGCAGGGTGTTTGTGCTCACCTGTCCACTTCAGGCGCCTCTTCTGCTGGATGATTGTGCTTGCCTGTCTACTTCAGGAGCCCTCTTCTGCTGGGTGATTGTGCTTGCCTGTCTACTTCAGGAGCCTTCTTCTGCTGGGTGATTGTGCTGATCTGTCTACTTCGGGAGCCCTCTTCTGCTGGGTGATTGTACTTGCCTGTCTACAACAGGAGCCCTCTTCTGCCAGGTGATTGTGCTTGCCTATCTACTTCAGGAGTCCTCTTCTGCCGGGTGATTGAGATTGCCTTTCTACTTCAGGAGTCCTCTTCTGCCGTGTGATTTAGCTTGCCTTTCTACTTCAGGAGCCTTCTTCTGCCGGGGGATTGTACTTCCCTGTCTACTTCAGGAGCCCTCTTCTACCGGGTGATTTTGCTCGCCTGTATACTTCAGGAGCCCTCTTCTGCCAGGTGATTGTGCTTGCCTATCTACTTCAGGAGTCCTCTTCTGCCGGGTGATTGAGCTTGCCTTTCTACTTCAGGAGTCCTCTTCTGCCGGGTGATTTAGCTTGCCTTTCTACTTCAGGAGTCCTCTTCTGCTGGGTGATTGTGCTTGACTGTCTATTTCAGGAGCCTTCTTCTTCCGGGTGATTGTACTTGCCTGTCTACTTCAGGAGCCCTCTTCTGCCGGGTGATTTTGCTCGCCTGTATACTTCAGGAGCCCTCTTCTGCCGGGTGATTGTGCTCGCCTGTATACTTCAGGAGTCCTCTTCTGCCGGGTGATTGAGCTTGCCTTTCTACTTCAGGAGTCCTATTCTGCAGGGTGATTTAGCTTGCCTTTCGAAGGGATTGTGTCCTCCGACGTATTCCTTATCTTAGATAGAAATCCTTCAGCTTTGCTGGCCTCGGAAAATTTTTTCGCCAGAGGGCGCTGCGCGTCGATGATCGCCGAGTCGATGACCCTCGACGGCCTCCGTGCCGACGTCGACGTCATCCTGCCTATAAAGGCCGCGCGCAGCGTCCGTTGCTCAGTTCCGTTTTTCCGCGCTTCGTTGTGCCTCGGAACACCGTTGCTCAGTTCTCGTCAAGATAACGTATATAATAACTACTATTTACCTCGATATCGATGGCATCCTCCTCCGACCCGACGACCCCTCGGTCCGATTTCAAAAAGTGCCGAGACTGCGGGAAGAAAATGTCGTTGACGGACCCTCACAGGGTCTGTTTGTGGTGTCTGGGAATCACGCACCAGAGTTCGGAGTGTGAGGAATGCCTTTCCATGACGGCGAAAGCCTTGAAGGAGCGTAGGGGGAAGCTCGAGAGAGGTAGGTCAACTTTAACTTCCTCGAAAGCTTCTTCGGTAGAGTCGAGACGTTCGTCTCCTCACCATAAAAAACACTCTCGATCTAGATCACGAAGTGTCTCCCACCACTCGTCGACATCGAGACACTCGAAGAAGAGACGTAGGAGATCCCCTTCGTCATCTTCGTCGAGTTCTCCTGAGAGAGTTCATTGCCCCACAAAACGCAGCTCGCAAGCTGAGTGGGAGGAATTCAGGAAAAAGATGCTAAGCGTCTTCGAGAAAGCGGCCTCGTCCCCCTCGAAGACAGCTGAGGGTGATACCCCGGGTAAAAAACCCAAAAAATCTAAACGCCGCGAGTCGCAGTACCCGGCGGAAAAGTCAACCCGAAAGCGCCTCGAGCCATCGGGAGATAAAGCATCATCGACGCCATCGTCGAAAACTCCTTCGAAACAGAGGTCGGCGCCATCGACGCCGTTGTCGAAGGATTCATCGGCGCATCAGTCGATCGAGTCGACGCCGACGTCGACGCCGATATCGACGCCGGTGAAGGAAAGAACCACGGCTACTCCACAGCCAACGGTTAGACAAAAGACCTCCGACTCGACGCCGAGAACGTCGACGTCGTTCTCGAGCAGGACTCCGATCCTTTCGAGTTCTTCGAGGCCTAGTACACATTTCTCGACGCTTTTCACGGCGCCTTCGAGTACTTTCACGTCGGTGTCGACGACATCGACGTTTTCAAGGCCTGTGATGATGGCTCCTTCTGCATTGGAAATGGGGTTTATACCATTCCAAAAACCAATGTATCCCCCTTTAACCTCGATTTTTGAGGAAAGGGAGGATTCAGACCAAGATATTGATTTACAGAGGACCACATCACCAGAGCCAGAGACTTTCGCCTCTGAGGAAGGAAGATTAAAAAATCTTCAGGATGCACTTCAGGAAGCTAGTGGCTTGGAACACTTCTCCTGAAGCAGAATTTATCAAACCAGACCCAGGAGAACATGCGGAGACTCCATATAGAGCTCTGATGTCTAGAATCATAGAATTTATGGGTTGGTCTGCACCTTCTCCTGCCTTTCAGCAGGATGACCTCACTGACATACTGGACAAGGGCCCACAGGAGGATCCTGTGGTTCCATTTCACTCTGCTCTACAGAGAAGGATTTTGACAAACTGGGAAACGCCAGAAATTATCCCGGCAGTAAATAAAAAACTGTCAACAAAATACAGGGTGGCTAGTTCTGACCCTGAATATTTGTCAAAACACCCTACTCCTGAGAGCTTGGTTGTACAGGCTGCAACCTCATCAGGCAGCACATCTGCATACCCCACTGCTCCGCAGGATAGGGATGACAAAAAGTATGATGCCATGGCTAAGAAGGTTTTTTCTGCCTGTAGCATGGCGTTAAAGTCTATTAACGCGACCTGTACGCTCGCTAGGTTCAGCCACACCCTTTGGGAGTGCGCTTCATCAGCGGCTGACTGCCTCCAAGAAGGAGAGGAAAGGGACGCATTTTTAAACATCATCAGGGATGGTAAAGATGCGATGTGCGAGACCCTACAAACTGGCCTAGATTCTGCTGACAGTATCAGCAGGGCCATGGCGGCAAGTACCACAATCCGCAGGCATGCGTGGTTGAGGAAGTCTGGTTTTGCCTCTGACGTGCAGACCAGGCTTTTGAATATGCCCTTTGACGGTTCTACCCTCTTTGGAAAGAAGGCGGATGACAGTTTGGAGAAACTGCAAACGTCCAAGGCAGCAGCCAAGTCATTGGGAGCTGCTATCCGTCAGAATACCTTTCGTCCTTCGGGATCATCGTGGAGAGGACGGTCCTTTCGTTACTATTCCTCATATGGAAGGGGCAGGGGACGACCGGCTCAAAGAGGCCAAGGAAGATTTACCCGTGGTGGACGGGGTAGGGGAAAGAAAGCCGCACCCGCAGGAGCAGGAGCCACTTTACCTTCGGCAACTGCATCAGCCGCTTCAAAACCACTCTGAGGTCTCCCCTCACAGAACACCAGTAGGGGGCAGGTTAACTCACCATCTGACGGAATGGCAGGCTATTACGTCAGATGCTTGGGCTCTGGAGACAGTGGCCCAAGGTTACTGCCTGCCCTTCCTACATATCCCTCAGAGTCATCCACCGGGGAACAACCCTTTGAAGCTTCCAGATCCGCTCCTCTTGCAGGAGGTTTTAGACCTGCTAGAGAAAGGTGCCATAGAACTGGTACCTGTAGCGGAAAGGAACAAGGGTTGGTACTCCCCCTACTTCATAATACCGAAGAAGGACGGAGGACTGAGACCCATCTTAGACTTACGGGAATTGAACAAATTCCTCCGAAAGGACAAGTTCAAGATGGTGACTCTCTCTCAGATCCTTCAGGCCCTCCAGCTTCAGGACTGGTTGGTATCTCTAGACCTCCAGGACGCTTATTTCCATGTGCCGATCCATCCCAGGCACAGGAGATACCTGAGGTTCGCAATTGGCAGCTCTCATTATCAATTTCGAGTTCTGCCATTTGGGCTAACCTCCGCCCCGAGGGTCTTTACCAAGCTAATGTCGGTTGTGGCTGCAAGTCTAAGGAGGGAAGGGATTCATGTCTACCCTTACCTAGACGATTGGTTGATCAGAGCTGTATCTTCGGAACAGGCTCAGAGACAACTAGATTATGTTTGCCACTTCCTTCACAAGCTGGGCTTCTCCCTCAATTTAAAGAAGTCACAGATGATACCATCACAGAGACTCCAATTCATTGGAGCAGTCCTGGACACTTCCCTGGGAAAAGCCTTGCCACCAGAGGTGAGGGCTCGAGATATTCTGCAGATGGTCATCAGATTTCAGAATGCCCAATATCTCCCAGCCTACGACTTTCTGAGGTTGCTAGGCCTCATGGCATCCTGCATATTCCTCGTGCCGGAGGCTCGCCTGAGAATGAGATCCCTCCAGTGGGCACTGAGAACTCAGTGGTCACAGTTCTCAGGAAGGATGACAGATCTCCTTCGGATCCCGGTCAAAGTAGCCCGAGACCTTCAGTGGTGGGCCTGTCGGGAGAACATCCTGAAAGGAGAAATGTTTTGGCAACCATGGCCGGAGATAACAGTAGTCACGGATGCCTCACTCACGGGGTGGGGAGCTCACGCCAACGACTTGACCATCAGCGGTCGTTGGTCTCCATCGGAGTCCAGACTACATATCAACCTGTTGGAGCTGAGAGCCATCAGACTAGCGCTGAAGGCTTTTCTGCCGTCTGTACGGGGAAGAAACGTCCTAATAATGACGGACAATACAGTGGCCATGCACTACCTCAACAAAAGAGGAGGCGTAGGCTCACTACCACTGTGCAGAGAGGCGATGCAGCTCTGGTTTTGGGCAATTCAGGAAGGAATCTCTCTATCGGCAATTCACCTAGCCGGAGAGAAGAACTTGACAGCGGACGCTCTGAGCAGGCAGAGCACAGTCTCTCACGAGTGGGAGATAGCTCAGGAAGTCCTTCAAGAGATCTTCGCCCTTTGGGGAACCCCTCAAGTGGATCTGTTCGCCACCAGTATCAACAGGAAGTGCGTCAGATTTTGCTCAAGGGAATTTCCCCCGAGAGGAGCTCTAGGAGATGCGTTCGTAGTGGACTGGGAGTTCCCACTTCTGTACGCGTTCCCTCCGGTCCCTGTCATTCCTCAAATGATCAGGAGGTTGAGAAGGTTTCGGAAGACCATGATCCTAATTGCCCCGGATTGGGCCAGGAGAACGTGGTACCCGGACCTTCTAGACATGTCCATCTGCCCTCCAATTCGACTGCCATACAGAGAGGATCTTCTCTCGCAGAAGGAAGGTCAGGTTCTCCATCCAGCCATCAAGACCCTCAACCTTCACGCTTGGTGTCTGAAAGGTTGAGGTACAAGGATTGGGACCTTCCGGATGATGTTATGGAGGTGTTGCTTTCGGCCAGAAGGCCGGCAACTAAAACTCTATACCGCTGCCGTTGGAACAAATTTTGCAGCTGGTGCAGAGAAAAGAATATTGAACCCTTTTCTTGTGGTACACCTATGGTGTTGTCATTCTTACTTTACCTGGCTAATTCAGGCCTACAGGTTGGCACAATTAAGGGCTATCTCGCAGCGCTATCAATCTTTAAGCGCACTGCAGAGGAGCCTTCATACTTCAAAATTCCATTGGTAATACAATACCTAAAAGGATTAACTAATGTTTATCCCCCGAAACCTTTTCAAGTTCCCTTATGGGATTTAAACCTAATTTTAAACTTCCTAAAGGGTGCCCCTTTTGAACCACTACACTCTTGTTCATTGAAGCTTCTCACCCTCAAAACTGTTTTGCTAATAGCATTGACATCTGCTAGAAGGGTTAGCGAGTTGCAAGCCTTATCGTGTAAACCTCCACATACAATCTTTTACAAGGACAAAGTTGTTCTTCAGGTGAAGCCTAACTTCCTCCCGAAGGTAGTCTCGGAGTTTCACATCACTCAGAAGATTATATTACCTTCTTTCTACCCTCCTCCTCATCCGGGGAAGGAGGAAGAGAGACTGCACAGGCTGGACCCTAAGCGAGCCTTGAGCTTCTATATCAGCAGATTGGCTAAGATCAGACAAGCAGACCAACTCTTTGTAGGTTATGCAGGACATAAGTTGGGCCTTCCAATAACAAAACAAACCATCTCCAGATGGATTATTTTAGCCATTCTGGAGTGCTACAAATTGGCAGGAAAGGAGCCTCCTCAAAATCTAAGGGCTCATTCTACCAGGGGTATCGCAACATCCTCAGCCCTTCAAAGAGGGGTGCCAATTCGAGATATATGTGCGGCTGCCACATGGTCGTCCGCACATACATTTACCAAATTCTATAGCCTGGATTCCTCCTCTAGTCAAGAAACTAGATTCGGCAAGGCTGTGTTACACTCTGTCCATTCTGGAAGGGTAACATAACTTTTATTACTCCCGCCTCCAGTCACAATACCACTGCTATGGGAGTCTATCTAAGATAAGGAATACGTCGGAGGACACAATCCCTTCGAAGAACTAGTTACTCTTACCTTGTAACGTTCTTTCGATGGGATGTTCCTCCGACGTATTCCTTATCGACCCTCCCATCCATCCCCGCAGTATGACTTCCTGTGGGTTTGCAGCCTATGCTCCTTCAAGGTGATTAGTCTAATCCAAAAACATTACTGGGGACTACAAAACGGAACTGAGCAACGGACGCTGCGCGCGGCCTTTATAGGCAGGATGACGTCGACGTCGGCACGGAGGCCGTCGAGGGTCATCGACTCGGCGATCATCGACGCGCAGCGCCCTCTGGCGAAAAAATTTTCCGAGGCCAGCAAAGCTGAAGGATTTCTATCTAAGATAAGGAATACGTCGGAGGAACATCCCATCGAAAGAACGTTACAAGGTAAGAGTAACTAGTTCTTCTACTTCAGAAGTCCTCTTCTGCTGGGTGATTGTGCATGCCTGTCTACTTCAGGAGCCTTCTTCTGCCGGGTGATTGTACTCGCCTGTCTACTTCAGGAGCCCTCTTCTGCCGGGTGATTGTACTTGCCTGTCTACTTCAGGAGCCCTCTTCTGCTGGGTGATTTTGTTTGCTTGTCCACTTCAGGAGCCCTTTTCTGCTGGGGAATGGTGCTTGACTGTCTTCTTCAGGAGCCCTCTTCTGCTGGGTGATTGTGCTTGCCTGTCTACTTCAGTAGCCCTCTTCTGCTGGGTGATTGTGCTCACCTGTCTACTTCAGGAGCGATCTTCTGCCGGGTGATTGTGCTCGACTGTCTACTTCAGCATCCCTCTTCTGCTGGTTGATTGTGCTTGCCTGCCTACTTCAGGAGCGCTCTTCCACCGGGTGTTTGTGCTCGCATGTCCACTTCAGGAGCGCTCTTCTGCCAGGTGATTGTGCTGGCCTGTCTACTTCAGGAGCTTTCTTCTGCTGGTTGATTGTGCTTGCCTGTCTATTTCTGGAGTGCTCTTCTGCCAGGTGATGGTTCTTGCCTGTCTACTTCAGGAGTGCTCTTCTGCCAGGTGATTGTGCTTGCCTGTCTACTTCAGGAGCGGCCTTCCGCCGGGTGTTTGTGCTGGCATGTCCACTTAAGGAGCGCTCGTCTGCCGGGTGATTCTGCTGACCGGTCTACTTCAGGAGCCTTCTTCTGCCGGATGATTGTGCTTGCCTGTCTACTTCAGGAGTCCTCTTCTGCCGGGTGATTTAGCTTGCCTTTCTACCTCAGGAGTCCTCTTCTGCCAGGTGATAGTGCTTACCTGTCCACTTCAGGAGCCCTCGTCTTCTGGGTGATAGTGCTTGCCTGCCTACTTCAGGAGCGCTCTTCCACCGGGTGTTTGTGCTTGCCTGTCTACTTCAGGAGCCCTCTTCTGCCGGGTGATTTTGCTCGCCTGTATACTTCAGGAGCCCTCTTCTGCCGGGTGATTGTGCTCGCCTGTATACTTCAGGAGTCCTCTTCTGCCGGGTGATTGAGCTTGCCTTTCTACTTCAGGAGTCCTCTTCTGCAGGGTGATTTAGCTTGCCTTTCTACTTCAGGAGTCCTCTTCTGCTGGGTGATTGTGCATGCCTGTCTACTTCAGGAGCCTTCTTCTGCCGGGTGATTGTACTCGCCTGTCTACTTCAGGAGCCCTCTTCTGCCGGGTGATTGTACTTGCCTGTCTACTTCAGGAGCCCTCTTCTGCTAGGTGATTTTGTTTGCTTGTCCACTTCAGGAGCCCTTTTCTGCTGGGGAATGGTGCTTGCCTGTCTTCTTCAGGAGCCCTCTTCTGCTGGGTGATTGTGCTTGCCTGTCTACTTCAGTAGCCCTCTTCTGCTGGGTGATTGTGCTCACCTGTCTACTTCAGGAGCGATCTTCTGCCGGGTGATTGTGCTCGACTGTCTACTTCAGCATCCCTCTTCTGCTGGGTGATTGTGCTTGCCTGCCTACTTCAGGAGCGCTCTTCCTCCGGGTGTTTGTGCTTGCATTTCCACTTCAGGAGCGCTCTTCTGCCGGGTGATTGTGCTGGCCTGTCTACTTCAGGAGTGCTCTTCTGCCAGGTGATGGTTCTTGCCTGTCTACTTCAGGAGTGCTCTTCTGCCAGGTGATTGTGCTTGCCTGTCTACTTCTGTATCCCTCTTCTGCTGGGTGATTGTGCTTGCCTGCCTACTTCAGGAGCGGCCTTCCGCCGGGTGTTTGTGCTGGCATGTCCACTTCAGGAGAGCTCTTCTGCCGGGTGATTCTGCTGACCGGTCTACTTCAGGAGCCTTCTTCTGCCGGGTGATTGTGCTTGCTGTCTACTTCAGGAGTCCTCTTCTGCCGGGTGATTTAGCTTGCCTTTCTACTTCAGGAGTCCTCTTCTGCCAGGTGATAGTGCATTCCTGTCCACTTCAGGAGCGCTCGTCTTCTGGGTGATAGTGCTTGCCTGCCTACTTCAGGAGCGCTCTTCCGCCGGCTGTTTGTGCTTGCCTTTCTACTTCAGGAGTACTCTTCTGTGGGGTGTTTGTGCTTGCCTGTCCACTTCAGGAGCCCTCTTCTGCCGGGTGATTGTGCTTGCCTGACTACTTCAGGAGTCCTCTTCTGCCGAGTGATTTAGCTTGCCTTTCTACTTCAGGAGTCCTCTTCTGCTAGGTGATAGTGCTTGCCTGTCTACTTCAGGAGTCCTCTTCTGCTGCTGATTGTGCTGACCTGTCTACTTCAGGAGCCTTCTTCTGCTGGGTCATTGTGCTTGCCTGTCTACTTCAGGACTCCTCTTCTGCCGGGTGATTGTGCTCGCCTGTCTACTTCAGGAGCCCTCTTTTGCCAAGTGATTGTGCTCCCCTGTATACTTCAGGAACCCTCTTCTGCCCGGAGACTGTGCTTACATGTGCCTTCAGGGGCCATGGGCCAAAATACCTTCAACTCTCTCTTCCGAAATATCTTCCTTCTCAAGCTCTTCGCTCATCCACTTCCAACTACCTCAGGGTCAGCCGCTTCTCCAAGCAACGAGCTGGGGGTAGATCTCTCTCCGCAGCCGGGGCCTCCCTCTGGAACAGCCTTCCTGCCTTCATGAAACTTGAGGAGAACCATCTCCGGTTCCGGAAGCACCTCAAAACCTTCCTCTTTGCCTCCGCGTTCTCTCCCTCTCTCCCCTGTTAAATCACTGAACCTGCACTGAATCTGCTACTGGGCCACTCACTCTTCTCGGTCCTTGTCCCAGCCACTCTTCCCTGTACTGCCTACCTGCACTACGGGACTGTCTCTGTATCCTACAGCCCCTTCTCCCGGCATTTACCTTGCACTTGCCACCAGCTGGCCCTATTATTTATTTTGAATTCTACTAACCATTTACTGCACTTTCCTTGCACTTGCCACCAGCTGGCCCTATTATTTATCATGTATTGTACTAACCATGTACAGCAATTTTCCCCCTCTCCCCTTCCCCTTGCACTTTTCCCAGTTCCCCTCTACCCTTGCACTTGCACGATCTGAATGAAACCTGGCCTAGTAGGATCGTTGCCTGTCTCCCCTTGTTCCCCCCCCCACCTCGTCGCGCCTTGAAACACTTGTGTATAGGCGCGTTACAAATGCCATATCATATCATATCATATCATACATGTCCACTTCAGGAGCCCTCTTCTGCCGGGTTATTTTGCTTGCCTTTCCACTTCCGGAGCCCTGTTATGCCGAGTAATTGTGCTTGCCTTTGTACTTCAGGAGTCCTCTTCTGCCAGGTGATTGTGCTGGCCTGTCTACTTCAGGAGTCCTCTTCTGCCGGGTGTTTGTGCTTGCCTTTCTACCTCAGGAGTACTCTTCTGTGGGGTGTTTGTGCTTGCCTGTCCACTTCAGGAGCCCTGTTCGGCCGGGTGATTGTGCTTGCCTGTCTTCTTCAGGAGCCCTCTTCTGCTGGGTGATTGTGCTTGCCTGTCTACTTCAGTAGCCCTCTTCTGCTGGATGATTGTGCTCGCCAGTCTACTTCAGGAGCCCTATTCTGCTGGGTGATTGTGCTTGCCTGTCTACTTCAGGAGCACAATTCTGCCGGTTGATTGTGCTTACCTATCTACTTCATGTGTCCTCTTCTGCCGGGTGAGTGTGTCCACCTGTTTACTTCAGGAACCTTCTTCTGCCGGGTGATTGTACTTGCCTGTCTTCTTCAGGAGTCCTCTTCTGCCTGGTGAATGTGCTTGCCTGTCTACTTCAGGAGCGCTCGTCTGCTGGGTGATTTTGCTTGCTTTTCCACTTGTGTAGCTCTGTTATGCCGAGTAATTGTGCTTGCCTGTCTACTCCATGAGCGCTCTTCTGCCGGGTGATTGTGCTTGCCTGTCTACTTTAGGAGTTCTCTTCTGCAGGGTGTTGTGCTCACCTGTCCACTTCAGGTGTCCTCTTCTGCTGGATGATTGTGCTTGCCTCTCTACTTCAGGAGCCCTCTTCTGCTGGGTGATTGTACTTGCTTATCTACTTCAGGAGCCTTCTTCTACTGGGTGATTGTGCCCACCTGTCTACTTCAGGAGCCCTCTTCTGCTGGGTGATTCTGCTTGCCTGTCTACTTCAAGAGTCCTCTTCTGCCGGATGATTTAGCTTGCCTTTCTACTTCAGGAGTCCTATTCTGCTGGGTGATTGTGCTTGCCTGTCTTCTTCAGGAGCCTTCTTCTGCCAGGTGATTGTACTCGCCTGTCTACTTCAGGAGCCCTCTTCTGCCGGGTGATTGTGCTCGCCTGTATACTTCAGGAGCCCTCTTCTGCTCGGTGATTGTGCTTGCCTGTCCACTTCAGGTGCCCTCTTCTGCCGGGTGATTGTGCTTTCCTGGCTACTTCAGGTGCCCTCTTCCGCCTTGTGTTTGTGCTCACCTGTCCACTTCAGGAGAGCTCTTCTGCCGGGTGATTGTACTTGTGTGTCTACTTCAGGAGTCCTCTTCTGCCGCGTAAGTGTGTCCACCTGTTTACTTCAGAAACCCTCTTCTGCCGGGTGATTGTACTTGCCTGTCTACTTCAGGAGCGCTCGTCTGCTGGGTGATTTTGCTTGCTTTTCCACTTGCCCTGTTATGCCGAGTAATTGTGCTTGCCTGTCTACTCCAGGAGTATTCTTCTGCCGGGTGATTGTGCTGGCCAGTCTACTTCAGGAGCGCTCGTCTGCTTGGTGATTGTGCTTGCCTGTCTACTTCAGGAGTCCTCTTCTGCCGGGTGATTGAGTTTGCCTTTCTACTTCAGGAGTCCTCTTCTGCCGGGTGATTTAATTTGCCTTTCTACTTCAGGAGTCCTCTTCTGCTGGGTGATTGTGCTTGCCTGTCTACTTCAGGAGCCTTCTTCTGCCGGGTGATTGTACTCGCCTGTCTACCTCAGGAGCCCTCTTCTGCTCGGTGATTGTGCTTGCCTGGTCACTTCAGGAGCCCTCTTCTGCTGGGTGATTTTGCTTGCTTTTCCACTTGCCCTGTTATGCCGAGTAATTGTGCTTGCCTGTCTACTCCAGGAGTATTCTTCTGCCGGGTGATTGTGCTGGCCAGTCTACTTCAGGAGCCCTCTTCTGCCGGGTGATTGTGCTCACCTGTATACTTCAGGAGCCCTCTTCTGCCGTGTGATTGTGCTCGCCTGTATACTTCAGGAGTCCTCTTCTGCCGGGTGATTGAGCTTGCCATTCTACTTCAGGAGTCCTCTTCTGCCGGGTGATTTAGCTTGCCTTTCTACTTCAGGAGCCCTCTTCTGCCGGGTGATTGTGCTCGCCTGTATACTTCAGGAGCCCTCTTCTGCTCGGTGATTGTGCTTGCCTGTCCACTTCAGGAGCCCTCTTCTTCCGGGTGATTGTGCTTGCCTGTCTACTTCAGGAGACCTCTTCTGCCTTGTGTTTGTGCTCTCCTGTCCACTTCAGGAGAGCTCTTCTGCCGGGTGATTGTACTTGCCTGTCTACTTCAGGAGCCCTCTTATGCCGGTTGATTTTGCATACCTATCTACTTCAGGAGTCCTCTTCTGCCTGGTGAATGTTCTTGCCTTTCTATTTCAGGAGTCCTCTTCTGCCTGGTGAATGTGCTTGCCTGTCTACTTCACGAGCGCTCGTCTGCTGGATGATTTTTCTTGCTTTTCCACTTCCGTAGCCCTGTTATGCCGAGTAATTGTGCTTGCCTGTCTATTCCAGGAGCGCTCTTCGGCCGGGTGATTGTGCTTGCCTGTCTACTTCAGGAGTATTCTTCTGCAGGGTGTTTGTGCTCACCTGTCCACTTCAGGCGTCCTCTTCTGCTGGATGATTGTGCTTGCCTGTCTACTTCAGGAGCCCTCTTCTGCTGGGTGATTGTGCTTGCCTGTCTACTTCAGGAGCCTTCTTCTGCTGGGTGATTGTGCGGGTCTGTCTACTTTGGGAGCCCTCTTCTGCTGGGTGATTGTACTTGCCTGTCTACTTCAGGAGCCCTCTTCTGCCAGGTTATTGTGCTTGCCTATCTACTTCAGGAGTCCTCTTCTGCCGGGTGATTGAGCTTGCCTTTCTACTTCAGGATCCTCTTCTGCCGGGTGATTTAGCTTGCCTTTCTACTTCAGGAGTCCTTTTCTGCTGGGTGATTGTGCTTGACTGTCTACTTCAGGAGCCTTCTTCTGCCGGGTGGATGTACTTGCCTGTCTACTTCAGGAGCCCTCTTCTGCCGGTTGATTGTGCTCGCCTGTATACTTCAGGAGCCCTCTTCTGCCGGGTGATTGTGCTCGCCTGTATACTTCAGGAGTCCTCTTCTGCCGGGTGATTGAGCTTGCCTTTCTACTTCAGGAGTCCTCTTCTGCTGGGTGATTTAGCTTGCCTTTCTACTTCAGGAGTCCTCTTCTGCTGGGTGATTGTGCTTGCCTGTCTACTTCAGGAGCCTTCTTCTGCCGGGTAATTGTACTCGCCTGTCTACTTCAGGAGCCCTATTATGCTGGGTGATTGTACTTGCCTGTCTACTTCAGGAGCCCTCTTCTGCTGGGTGATTGTGCTTGCCTGCCTACTTCAGGAGCGCTCTTCCTCCGGATGTTTGTGCTAGCCTGTCCACTTCAGGAGCGCTCTTCTGCCGGGTGATTGTGCTGGCCTGTCTACTTCAGGAGTCCTCTTCTGCCGCGTAAGTGTGTCCACCTGTTTACTTCAGAAACCCTCTTCTGCCGGGTGATTGTATTTGCCTGTCTACTTCAGGAGTCCTCTTCTGCCTGGTGAATGTGCTTGCCTGTCTACTTCAGGAGTGCTTGTCTGCTGGGTGATTTTGCTTGCTTTTCCACTTCCGGAGCCCTGTTATGCCGAGTAATTGTGCTTGCCTGTCTACTCCAGGAGTATTCTTCTGCCGGGTGATTGTGCTGGCCTGTCTACTTCAGGAGCGCTCGTCTGCTTGGTGATTGTGCTTGCCTGTCTACTTCAGGAGTCCTCTTCTGCTGGGTGATTGAGTTTGCCTTTCTACTTCAGGAGTCCTCTTCTGCCGGGTGATTTAACTTGCCTTTCTACTTCAGGAGTCCTCTTCTGCTGGGTGATTGTGCTTGCCTGTCTACTTCAGGAGCCTTCTTCTGCCGGGTGATTGTACTCACCTGTCTACTTCAGGAGCCCTCTTCTGCCGGGTGATTGTGCTCACCTGTATACTTCAGGAGCCCTCTTCTACCGGGTGATTGTGCTCGCCTGTATACCTCAGGAGTCCTCTTCTGCCGGGTGATTGAGCTTGCCATTCTACTTCAGGAGTCCTCTTCTGCCGGGTGATTTAGCTTGCCTTTCTACTTCAGGAGCCCTCTTCTGCCGGGTGATTGTGCTCGCCTGTATACTTCAGGAGCCCTCTTCTGCTCGGTGATTGTGCTTGCCTGTCCACTTCAGGAGCCCTCTTCTGCCGGGTGATTGTGCTTGCCTGTCTACTTCAGGAGCCCTCTTCTGCCTTGTGTTTGTGCTCTCCTGTCCACATCAGGAGAGCTCTTCTGCCGGGTGATTGTACTTGCCTGTCTACTTCAGGAGCCCTCTTATGCTGGTTGATTGTGCATACCTATCTACTTCAGGAGTCCTCTTCTGCCGCGTAAGTATGTCCACCTGTTTACTTCAGGAACCCTCTTCTGCCGGGTGATTGTACTTGCCTGTCTACTTCAGGAGTCCTCTTTTGACTGGTGAATGTGCTTGCCTGTCTACTTCAGGAGCGCTCGTCTGCTGGGTGATTTTGCTTGCTTTTCCACTTCCGTAGCCCTGTTATGCCGAGTAATTGTGCTTGCCTGTCTACTCCAGGAGCGCTCTTCGGCCGGGTGATTGTGCTTGCCTGTCTACTTCAGGAGTATTCTTCTGCAGGGTGTTTGTGCTCACCTGTCCACTTCAGGCGTCCTCTTCTGCTGGATGATTGTGCTTGCCTGTCTACTTCAGGAGCCCTCTTCTGCTGGGTGATTGTGCTTGCCTGTCTACTTCAGGAGCCTTCTTCAGCTGGGTGATTGTGCTGGTCTGTCTACTTCGGGAGCCCTCTTCTGCTGGGTGATTGTACTTGCCTGTCTACTTCAGGAGCCCTCTTCTGCCAGGTGATTGTGCTTGCCTATCTACTTCAGGAGTCCTCTTCTGCCGGGTGATTGAGCTTGCCTTTCTACTTCAGGAGTCCTCTTCTGCCGGGTGATTTAGCTTGCCTTTCTACTTCAGGAGTCCTCTTCTGCTGGGTGATTGTGCTTGACTGTCTACTTCAGGAGCCTTCTTCTGCCGGGTGATTGTACTTGCCTGTCTAGTTCAGGAGCCATCTGCTGCCGGGTGATTTTGCTCACCTGTATACTTCAGGAGCCCTCTTCTGCCGGGTGATTGTGCTCGCCTGTATACTTCAGGAGTCCTCTTCTGCCGGGTGATTGAGCTTGCCTTTCTACTTCAGGAGTCCTCTTCTGCAGGGTGATTTAGCTTGCCTTTCTACTTCAGGAGTCCTCTTCTGCTGGGTGATTGTGCTTGCCTGTCTACTTCAGGAGCCTTCTTCTGCTGGGTGATTGTACTCGCCTGTCTACTTCAGGAGCCCTCTTCTGCCGGGTGATTGTACTTGCCTGTCTACTTCAGGAGTCCTCTTCTGCCTGGTGAATGTGCTTGCCTGTCTACTTCAGGAGCGCTCGTCTGCTGGATGATTTTGATTGCTTTTCCACTTCCGTAGCCCTGTTATGCCGAGTAATTGTGCTTGCCTGTCTACTCCAGGAGCGCTCTTCGGCCGGGTGATTGTGCTTGCCTGTCTACTTCAGGAGTATTCTTCTGCAGGGTGTTTGTGCTCACCTGTCCACTTCAGGCGTCCTCTTCTGCTGGATGATTGTGCTTGCCTGTCTACTTCAGGAGCCCTCTTCTGCTGGGTGATTGTGCTTGTCTGTCTACTTCAGGAGCCTTCTTCTGCTGGGTGATTGTGATGGTCTGTCTACTTCGGGAGCCCTCTTCTGCTGGATGATTGTACTTGCCTGTCTACTTCAGGAGCCATCTTCTGCCAGGTGATTGTGCTAGCCTATCTACTTCAGGAGTCCTCTTCTGCCAGGTGATTTTGCTCGCCTGTCTACTTCAGGAGTCCTCTTCTGCCAGGTGATTGTGCTTGCCTATCTACTTCAGGAGTCCTCTTCTGCCGGGTGATTGAGCTTGCCTTTCTACTTCAGGAGTCCTCTTCTGCCGGGTGATTTAGCTTGCCTTTCTACTTCAGGAGTCCTCTTCTGCTGGGTGATTGTGCTTGACTGTCTACTTCAGGAGCCTTCTTCTGCCGGGTGATTGTACTTGCCTGTCTAGTTCAGGAGCCATCTGCTGCCGGGTGATTTTGCTCACCTGTATACTTCAGGAGCCCTCTTCTGCCGGGTGATTGTGCTCGCCTGTATACTTCAGGAGTCCTCTTCTGCCGGGTGATTGAGCTTGCCTTTCTACTTCAGGAGTCCTCTTCTGCAGGGTGATTTAGCTTGCCTTTCTACTTCAGGAGTCCTCTTCTGCTGGGTGATTGTGCTTGCCTGTCTACTTCAGGAGCCTTCTTCTGCTGGGTGATTGTACTCGCCTGTCTACTTCAGGAGCCCTCTTCTGCCGGGTGATTGTACTTGCCTGTCTACTTCAGGAGTCCTCTTCTGCCTGGTGAATGTGCTTGCCTGTCTACTTCAGGAGCGCTCGTCTGCTGGATGATTTTGATTGCTTTTCCACTTCCGTAGCCCTGTTATGCCGAGTAATTGTGCTTGCCTGTCTACTCCAGGAGCGCTCTTCGGCCGGGTGATTGTGCTTGCCTGTCTACTTCAGGAGTATTCTTCTGCAGGGTGTTTGTGCTCACCTGTCCACTTCAGGCGTCCTCTTCTGCTGGATGATTGTGCTTGCCTGTCTACTTCAGGAGCCCTCTTCTGCTGGGTGATTGTGCTTGTCTGTCTACTTCAGGAGCCTTCTTCTGCTGGGTGATTGTGATGGTCTGTCTACTTCGGGAGCCCTCTTCTGCTGGATGATTGTACTTGCCTGTCTACTTCAGGAGCCATCTTCTGCCAGGTGATTGTGCTAGCCTATCTACTTCAGGAGTCCTCTTCTGCCAGGTGATTGAGCTTGCCTTTCTACTTCAGGAGTCCTCTTCTGCCGGGTGATTTAGCTTGCCTTTCTACTTCAGGAGTCCTCTTCTGCTGGATGATTGTGCTTGACTGTCTACTTCATTAGCCTTCTTCTGCCGGGTGATTGTACTTGCCTGTCTACTTCAGGAGCCCTCTTCTGCCGGGTGATTTTGCTCGCCTTTATACTTCAGGAGCCCTCTTCTGCCGGGTGATTGTGCTCGCCTGTATACTTCAGGAGTCCTCTTCTGCCGGGTGATTGAGCTTGCCTTTCTACTTCAGGAGTCATCTTCTGCAGAGTGATTTAGCTTGCCTTTCTACTTCAGGAGTCCTCTTCTGCTGGGTGATTGTGCTTGCCGGTCTACTTCAGGAGCCTTCTTCTGCCGGGTGATTGCACTCGCCTGTCTACTTCAGGAGCCCTCTTCTGCCGGGTGATTGTACTTGCCTGTCTACTTCAGGAGCCCTCTTCTGCTGGGTGATTTTGTTTGCCTGTCCACTTCAGGAGCCCTTTTCTGCTGGGGGATTGTGCTTGCCTGTCTTCTTCAGGAGCCCTCTTCTGCTGGGTGATTGTGCTTGCCTGTCTACTTCAGTAGCCCTCTTCTGCTGGGTGATTGTGCTCACCTGTCTACTTCAGGAGCGATCTTCTGCCGGGTGATTGTGCTCGACTGTCTACTTCAGCATCCCTCTTCTGCTGGGTGATTGTGCTTGCCTGCCTACTTCAGGAGCGCTCTTCCTCCAGGTGTTTGTGCTCGCATGTCCACTTCAGGAGCGCTCTTCTGCCGGGTGATTGTGCTGGCCTGTCTACTTCAGGAGCCTTCTTCTGCTGGTTGATTGTGCTTGCCTGTCTATTTCAGGAGTGCTCTTCCGCCAGGTGATGGTTCTTGCCTGTCTACTTCAGGAGTGCTCTTCTGCCAGGTGATTGTGCTTGCCTGTCTACTTCAGTATCCCTCTTCTGCTGGGTGATTGTGCTTGCCTGCCTACTTCAGGAGCGGCCTTCCGCCGGGTGTTTGTGCTTGCATGTCCACTTCAGGAGCGCTCTTCTGCCGGGTGATTCTGCTGGCCGGTCTACTTCAGGAGCCTTCTTCTGCCGGGTGATTTAGCTTGCCTTTCTACTTCAGGAGTCCTCTTCTGCCAGGTGATAGTGCTTACCTGTCCACTTCAGGAGCGCTCGTCTTCTGGGTGATAGTGCTTGCCTGCCTACTTCAGGAGCGCTCTTCCGCCGGGTGTTTGTGCTTGCCTTTCTACTTCAGGAGTACTCTTCTGTGGGGTGTTTGTGCTTGCCTGTCCACTTCAGGAGCCCTCTTCTGCCGGGTGATTGTGCTTGCCTGTCTACTTCAGGAGTCCTCTTCTGCCGGGTGATTTAGCTTGCCTTTCTACTTCAGGAGTCCTCTTCTGCCAGGTGATAGTGCTTGCCTGTCTACTTCAGAAGTCCTCTTCTGCTGGCTGATTGTGCTAACTTGTCTACTTCAGGATCCTTCTTCTGCTGGGTCATTGTGCTTGCCTGTCTACTTCAGGACTCCTCTTCTGCCGGGTGATTGTGCTTGCCTGTCTACTTCAGGAGCCCTCTTTTGCCAAGTGATTGTGCTCCCCTGTATACTTCAGGAACCCTCTTCTGCCCGGAGAGTGTGCTTAGATGTGCCTTCAGGGGCCTTGGGCCAAAATACCTTCAACTCTCTCTTCCGAAATATCTTCCTTCTCAAGCTCTTCGCTCATCCACTTCCAACTACCTCAGGGTCAGCCGCTTCTCCAAGCAACGAGCTGGGGGTAGATCTCTCTCCGCAGCCGGGGCCTCCCTCTGGAACAGCCTTCCTGCCTCCCTGAAACTTGAGGATAACCATCTCCGGTTCCGGAAGCACCTCAAAACCTTCCTCTTTGCCTCCGCGTTCTCTCTCTCTCTCTCTCCTGCTAAAATCACTGAACCTGCACTGAATCTGCTACTGGGCCACTCACCCTTCTCGGTCCTTGGCCCAGCCACTCTTCCCTGTACTGCCTACCTGCACGACGGGACTGTCTCTGTATCCTACAGCCCCTTCTCCCGGCATTTACCTTGCACTTGCCACCAGCTGGCCCTATTATTTATTTTGTATTCTACTAACCATTTACTGCACTTTCCTTGCACTTGCCACCAGCTGGCCCTATTATTTATCATATATTGTACTAACCATGTACAGCACTTTTCCCCCTCTCCCCTTCCCCTTGCACTTTTCCCAGTTCCCCTCTACCCTTGCACTTACGCGATCTGAATGACACCTGGCCTAGTAGGGCCTAGCCCTGTCTCCCCTTGTTCCCCCCCACCTCGTCGCACCTTGAAACACTTGTGTATAGGCGCGTTACAAATGCTATATCATATCATATCATATCATACATGTCCACTTCAGGAGCCCTCTTCTGCTGGGTTATTTTGCTTGCCTTTCCACTTCCGGAGCCCTGTTATGCCGAGTAATTGTGCTTGCCTTTGTACTTCAGGAGTCCTCTTCTGCCAGGTGATTGTGCTGGCCTGTCTACTTCAGGAGTCCTCTTCTGCCGGGTGTTTGTGCTTGCCTTTCTACCTCAGGAGTACTCTTCTGTGGGGTGTTTGTGCTTGCCTGTCCACTTCAGGAGCCCTGTTCGGCCGGGTGATTGTGCTTGCCTGTCTACTTCAGTAGCCCTCTTCTGCTGGATGATTGTGCTCGCCAGTCTCCTTCAGGAGCCCTATTCTGCTGGGTGATTGTGCTTGCCTGTCTACTTCAGGAGCCCTCTTCTGCCGGTTGATTGTGCTTACCTATCTACTTCAGGAGTCCTCTTCTGCCGGGTGAGTGTGTCCACCTGTTTACTTCAGGAACCCTCTTCTGCCGGGTGATTGTACTTGCCTGTCTTCTTGAGGGAGTCCTCTTCTGCCTGGTGAATGTGCTTGCCTGTCTACCTCAGGAGCGCTCGTCTGCTGGGTGATTTTGCTTGCTTTTCCACTTGCGTAGCTCTGTTATGCCGAGTAATTGTGCTTGCCTGTCTACTCCATGAGCGCTCTTCTGCCGGGTGATTGTGCTTGCCTGTCTACTTCATGAGTACTCTTCTGCAGGGTGTTGTGCTCACCTGTCCACTTCAGGTGTCCTCTTCTGCTGGATGATTGTGCTTGCCTCTCTACTTCAGGAGCCCTCTTCTGCTGGGTGATTGTGGTGGCTTATCTACTTCAGGAGCCTTCTTCTACTGGGTGATTGTGCTTGCCTGTCTACTTCAGAAACCCTCTTCTGCCGGGTGATTGTACTTGCCTGTCTACTTCAGGAGCGCTCGTCTGCTGGGTGATTTTGCTTGCTTTTCCACTTGCCCTGTTATGCCGAGTAATTGTGCTTGCCTGTCTACTCCAGGAGTATTCTTCTGCCGGGTGATTGTGCTTGCCTCTCTACTTCAGGAGCCCTCTTCTGCTGGGTGATTGTGGTGGCTTATCTACTTCAGGAGCCTTCTTCTACTGGGTGATTGTGCCCGCCAGTCTACTTCAGGAGCCCTCTTCTGCTGGGTGATTGTGCTTGCCTGTCTACTTCAGGAGTCCTCTTCTGCCGGGTGATTGAGCTTGCCTTTCTACTTCAAGATTCCTCTTCTGCCGGATGATTTAGCTTGCCTTTCTACTTCAGGAGTCCTATTCTGCTGGGTGATTGTGCTTGCCTTTCTTCTTCAGGAGCCTTCTTCTGCCAGGTGATTGTACTCGCCTGTCTACTTCAGGAGCCCTCTTCTGCCGGGTGATTGTGCTCGCCTGTATACTTCAGGAGCCCTCTTCTGCTCGGTGATTGTGCTTGCCTGTCCACTTCAGGAGCCCTCTTCTGCCGGGTGATTGTGCTTACCTGGCTACTTCAGGAGCCCTCTTCCGCCTTGTGTTTGTGCTCACCTGTCCACTTCAGGAGAGCTCTTCTGCCGGGTGATTGTACTTGTGTGTCTACTTCAGGAGTCCTCTTCTGCCGCGTAAGTGTGTCCACCTGTTTACTTCAGAAACCCTCTTCTGCCGGGTGATTGTACTTGCCTGTCTACTTCAGGAGCGCTCGTCTGCTGGGTGATTTTGCTTGCTTTTCCACTTGCCCTGTTATGCCGAGTAATTGTGCTTGCCTGTCTACTCCAGGAGTATTCTTCTGCCGGGTGATTGTGTTGGCCAGTCTACTTCAGGAGCGCTCGTCTGCTTGGTGATTGTGCTTGCCTGTCTACTTCAGGAGTCCTTTTCTGCCGGGTGATTGAGTTTGCCTTTCTACTTCAGGAGTCCTCTTCTGCCGGGTGATTTAGCTTGCCTTTCTACTTCAGGAGTCCTCTTCTGCTGGGTGATTGTGCTTGCCTGTCTACTTCAGGAGCCTTCTTCTGCTGGGTGATTGTACTCGCCTGTCTACCTCAGGAGCCCTCTTCTGCTCGGTGATTGTGCTTGCCTGTCCACTTCAGGAGCCCTCTTCTGCCGGGTGATTGTGCTTGCCTGTCTACTTCAGGAGCCCTCTTCTGCTGGGTGATTGTGCTTGCTTTTCCACTTGCCCTGTTATGCCGAGTAATTGTGCTTGCCTGTCTACTCCAGGAGTATTCTTCTGCCGGGTGACTGTGCTGGCCAGTCTACTTCAGGAGCCCTCTTCTGCCGGGTGATTGTGCTCACCTGTATACTTCAGGAGCCCTCTTCTGCCGGCTGATTGTGCTCGCCTGTATACTTCAGGAGTCCTCTTCTGCCGGGTGTTTGAGCTTGCCATTCTACTTCAGGAGTCCTCTTCTGCCGGGTGATTTAGCTTGCCTTTCTACTTCAGGAGCCCTCTTCTGCCGGGTGATTGTGCTCGCCTGTATACTTCAGGAGCCCTCTTCTGCTCGGTGATTGTGCTTGCCTGTCCACTTCAGGAGCCCTCTTCTGCCGGGTGATTGTGCTTGCCTGTCTACTTCAGGAGCCCTCTTCTGCCTTGTGTTTGTGCTCTCCTGTCCACTTCAGGAGAGCTCTTCTGCCGGGTGATTGTACTTGCCTGTCTACTTCAGGAGCCCTCTTATGCTGGTTGATATTGCATACCTATCGACTTCAGGAGTCCTCTTCTGCCGCGTAAGTGTGTCCACCTGTTTACTTCAGGAACCCTCTTCTGCCGGGTGATTGTACTTGCCTATCTACTTCAGGAGTCCTCTTCTGCCTGGTGAATGTGCTTGCCTGTCTACTTCAGGAGCGCTCATCTGCTGGGTGATTTTGCTTGCTGTTCCACTTCCGTAGCCCTGTTATGCCGAGTAATTGTGCTTGCCTGTCTACTCCAGGAGCGCTCTTCAGCCGGGTGATTGTGCTTGCCTGTCTACTTCAGGAGTATTCTTCTGCAGGGTGTTTGTGCTCACCTGTCCACTTCAGGCGTCCTCTTCTGCTGGATGATTGTGCTTGCCTGTCTACTTCAGGTGCCCTCTTCTGCTTTGTGATTGTGCTTGCCTGTCTACTTCAGGAGCCTTCTTCTGCTGGGTGATTGTGCTGGTCTGTCTACTTCGGGAGCCCTCTTCTGCTGGGTGATTGTACTTGCCTTTCTACTTCAGGAGCCCTCTTCTGCCAGGTGATTGTGCTTGCCTATCTACTTCAGGAGTCCTCTTCTGCCAGGTGATTGAGCTTGCCTTTCTACTTCAGGAGTCCTCTTCTGCTGGGTGATTTAGCTTGTCTTTGTACTTCAGGAGTCCTTTTCTGCTGGGTGATTGTGCTTGACTGTCTACTTCAGGAGCCTTCTTCTGCCGGGTGATTGTACTTGCCTGTCTACTTCAGGAGCCCTCTTCTGCCGGGTGATTGTGCTCGCCTGTATACTTCAGGAGCCCTCTTCTGCCGGGTGATTGTGCTCGCCTGTATACTTCAGGAGTCCTCTTCTGCCGGGTGATTGAGCTTGCCTTTCTACTTCAGGAGTCCTCTTCTGCAGGGTGATTTAGCTTGCCTTTCTACTTCAGGAGTCCTCTTCTGCTGGGTGATTGTGCTTGCCTGTCTACTTCAGGAGCCTTCTTCTGAAGGGTAATTGTACTTGCCTCTCTACTTCAGGAGCCCTATTATGCCGGGTGATTGTACTTGCCTGTCTACTTCAGGAGCCCTCTTCTGCTCGGTGATTGTGCTTGCCTGCCTACTTCAGGAGCGCTCTTCCTCCGGGTGTTTGTGCTTGCATGTCCACTTCAGGAGCGCTCTTCTGCCGGGTGATTGTGCTGGCCTGTCTACTTCAGGAGCCTTCTTCTGATGGTTGATTGTGCTTGCCTGTCTATTTGAGGAGTGCTCTTCTGCCAGGTGATGGTTCTTGCCTGTCTACTTCAGGAGTGCTCTTCTGCCAGGTGATTGTGCTTGCCTGTCTACTTCAGTATCCCTCTTCTGCTGGGTGATTGTGCTTGCCTGCCTACTTCAGGAGCGGCCTTCCGCCGGGTGTTTGTGCTTGCATGTTCACTTCAGGAGATCTCTTCTGCCGGGTGATTCTGCTGGCCGGTCTACTTCAGGAGCCTTCTTCTGCCGGGTGATTGTGCTTGCCAGTCTACTTCAGGAGCCCTCTTCTGCTTCGTGATTGTGCTGGCTTGTCTATTTCAGGAGCCTTCTTCTGCCGTGTGATTGTGCTTGCCCGTCTACTTCAGGAGCGCTCTTCTGCCGGGTGATTGTGCTTGCCTGTCTACTTCAAGAGCCTTCTTCTGCCGGGTGATTGTACTTTCCTGTCTACTTCAGGATCCCTCTTTTGCCGGGTGATTGTGTTTGCCTGTCTACTTCAGTACTCCTCTTCTGCCGGGTGATTGTCCTTGCCTGTCTAGTTCGGGAGCCCTCTTATTCAGGTTGATTGTGCTTGTTAGGCAGAAACCTGTGCAGTTCCCTTAGGGACCATTGCAAGAGCTTTAAGACTACAGTTGTTTTGCAGTAAACCCACTTGGTAGCAGTCTGTACCACACAGATTCACTAGGTAGCTCAGACTTCCCTCAAGAAGAGTTAGGCAGTATGCAGAGTATACACAATAGGTACAGAGACACAGTAGCACAAACAAACACTGACCAGAACTTTGGTGTAAAAGTATATCATTATTTATTTAAAAACACACTTGTGATTTACACTAGCAAAAACAAGGTAAGTAAATTCAACACACAGTCACTATCATATATGTACAACCCTATTCACTTATTAGACAAGTCTTAGTGAGAAACACCACTTATTTTCAGTCAGAAGTGAGTGCTTAGCATAAGATGACACTCTAATAAGTTGTAAAGAAAGGGAGGGAAAAAGGCAGAGTTAAAGAAGCACACAAGTTTCAATACTTTTTCAAAGAACCACAGTAAGGCAGGATAGGCAGAGTTCTTCTGGAGAGCAAGGAAGTCAATTGCAAGGCCCACTCTTGGAGACAGCAAGCAGAAGGGGTCCAGGTTCACCATGGGGTTATGCCCAAAGTGTCTTTGTAGATAGTTCACACAAAAAGGATGAAATTAAAGTCAGGAAACGTTAGCTAGGTTTCCCCAGGCCAGCCCAGTTTAGAAAGTCAAGGTTTTACTGTCACTCCAAACGATCTGTCGCAAGGGAAGCCAGGCGGGACACAGTACCTTAAGTGTGAAGGAAGCTCCAGTGGGGGCAGTTGTTCCTGGCAGCAGGTGGAAGTCGGTGTCTCGTCTAGAGGAAGAAGCGGTCTCGCCGTGGAGGAAAGATGAAGGTCATTGCACTGCCAGGGAAGAAACCAGCCGCGGAGTTCTCCGGTTAAAAGGCACTACACTTCTCTTCGCGGTAGTGGTAAACCGTGGTATTCCGGTTGCAGGGGTGCTTGGCATGGGCAAGGCGGCCACGAGATGCTCCAGGACGGTGAAAAGAAGTCAAAACTGGTTATCCCCACCAGTCAAAGGAAGAAGACTCTCCGGACTGGAGATCTCCTCTGTCGTCGGGAAAAGTGGTGAGACGGTTCAGCAGGGCTCAACCAGTGGTGTCGTTGTTGCAGGTCAGCTCAGCTTCTCCCTCCTCGGATTCTTAAGTCCTGTGGCGACTTCTGAAGTTCCAGTCCCCAAAGCCCTGCTTTTATGCAGCACACCCCCATTCACTCAGCCTAGCTGTCAATCAAACATGCTAAGTGGTGAGCCGCCGGCTCACCACTTGGGCCAATCACACAAGAGTGCGACTTGAGTTACCAAGGTAACTCAGTCCAGGGTGTCTAAACCCCCTCCCACACCCCCTGTGATACCTAGACAGAGTGGCACCACTTTTGGAGGCTTCTGTGGAGAAGCCCGCCAAAAGGTGGAACAAAGGGCTCGACTTGGGTTGGAGTCACAGAAGAGAACACAAACGCCATTTTAGAATCGAGTTCTGGCAAAAAATACCAACCAGTGAATTAATATTACATAAATAAACCAGCGGTATGTTCGAGGCTATAAGAATTAAATAATTAAAGTTGGTAGCTACGAACAATCGGAAAATCCCATAGAGATATATTCGCGGTTGAATATAAAAAGTAGTATCCACTGCCACCAGCCAAAACTCGATCAGGGGGGACGGAGACGTGCCCCCTCGAACAACAGACCCCGGGGCAATCGAATTGCCCCGATCTGTACGTCCACAATATGACGGTTTGTACTGGTTCCTGTTCATAATTTGGGACTAGTAAAGCCAATGGTGACTTTACATGCCCTGGGAGACAGTAGTCAGTCCCAGGGTATGGAGTCTATGTTGGGGGGTCGCTATGACACCCCTGGGTTGCGGCACGGAGAGTGCTGTGTAACCCACATCACAAAAAAACACATGACACCCTATGGAGTAAAATAACCCATAGCCCATAAAACACATGGGGCCTCATTACGACCCCGGTGTTAACCAATGTGCTATTAGCACCATGGTCCATGCCGTGGTCCGCCATGGTGAATGGCGGAATTACCGCCCCATTCCAAGGTTGGCGGGGCGGTAATTCCCCATTCACCATGGGCCCTTCCCCATTCCCATTTTTGCCCCAAAGGGCTCAATGGGAATGGGGAAGGCGCTAAGTACGGTGCCGCAAATTGCGGCACCGTACTTAGCACCAAGGTCCCTTTGCGGCACCCTACTTTAACAGCTGGTAAAACCAGCCATTAAGGTTGGGTCCCGCAAAGGGACCTCGTAATCAGGCGTTAAGGGTTTAACGGCGCCGACACCTTTTACGGTGCCGTTGAACCTTTAACTCCAGGGTCGTAATGAGGCCCATGGAAAGTTAAAGAAACACCTCAAATCATGTCTAAGAGTGGGAGCAAAAGAATATCACTCTTAGCAGGAGAGAAAAAAATAAACCCCAAAAATCCAGCAAAGCTGCTGGGGGACTCACTAGGTTTGGGAAGTTAGCCTTACAGAGAATTCTCACTAACAGTGCTCGCCTGTCTATTTCAGGAGCCCTCTTCCGCCGGGTGATTGTGCTTGCCTGTCCACTTCAGGAGCCTTCTTCTGCCGGGTGATTGTGCTTGCCTTTCTTCTTCAGGAGCCTTCTTCTGCCAGGTGATTGTACTCGCCTGTCTACTTCAGGAGCCCTCTTCTGCCGGGTGATTGTGCTCGCCTGTATACTTCAGGAGCCCTCTTCTGCTCGGTGATTGTGCTTGCCTGTCCACTTCAGGAGCCCTCTTCTGCCGGGTGATTGTGCTTACCTGGCTACTTCAGGATCCCTCTTCCGCCTTGTGTTTGTGCTCGCCTGTCCACTTCAGGAGAGCTCTTCTGCCGGGTGATTGTACTTGCCTGTCTACTTCAGGAGTCCTCTTCTGCCGCGTAAGTGTGTCCACCTGTTTACTTCAGAAACCCTCTTCTGCCGGGTGATTGTACTTGCCTGTCTACTTCAGGAGCGCTCGTCTGCTGGGTGATTTTGCTTGCTTTTCCACTTGCCCTGTTATGCCGAGTAATTGTGCTTGCCTGTCTACTCCAGGAGTATTCTTCTGCCGGGTGATTGTGTTGGCCAGTCTACTTCAGGAGCGCTCGTCTGCTTGGTGATTGTGCTTGCCTGTCTACTTCAGGAGTCCTCTTCTGCCGGGTGATTGAGTTTGCCTTTCTACTTCAGGAGTCCTCTTCTGCTGGGTGATTGTGCTTGCCTGTCTACTTCAGGAGCCTTCTTCTGCCGGGTGATTGTACTCGCCTGTCTACCTCAGGAGCCCTCTTCTGCTCGGTGATTGTGCTTGCCTGTCCACTTCAGGAGCCCTCTTCTGCCGGGTGATTGTGCTTGCCTGTCTACTTCAGGAGCCCTCTTCTGCTGGGTGATTGTGCTTGCTTTTCCACTTGCCCTGTTATGCCGAGTAATTGTGCTTGCCTGTCTACTCCAGGAGTATTCTTCTGCCGGGTGACTGTGCTGGCCAGTCTACTTCAGGAGCCCTCTTCTGCCGGGTGATTGTGCTCACATGTATACTTCAGGAGCCCTCTTCTGCCGGGTGATTGTGCTCGCCTGTATACTTCAGGAGTCCTCTTCTGCCGGGTGTTTGAGCTTGCCATTCTACTTCAGGAGTCCTCTTCTGCCGGGTGATTTAGCTTGCCTTTCTACTTCAGGAGCCCTCTTCTGCCGGGTGATTGTGCTCGCCTGTATACTTCAGGAGCCCTCTTCTGCTCGGTGATTGTGCTTGCCTGTCCACTTCAGGAGCCCTCTTCTGCCGGGTGATTGTGCTTGCCTGTCTACTTCAGGAGCCCTCTTCTGCCTTGTGTTTGTGCTCTCCTGTCCACTTCAGGAGAGCTCTTCTGCCGGGTGATTGTACTTGCCTGTCTACTTCAGGAGCCCTCTTATGATGGTTGATATTGCATACCTATCTACTTCAGGAGTCCTCTTCTGCCGCGTAAGTGTGTCCACCTGTTTACTTCAGGAACCCTCTTCTGCCGGGTGATTGTACTTGCCTGTCTACTTCAGGAGTCCTCTTCTGCCTGGTGAATGTGCTTGCCTGTCTACTTCAGGAGCGCTCATCTGCTGGGTGATTTTGCTTGCTTTTCCACTTCCGTAGCCCTGTTATGCCGAGTAATTGTGCTTGCCGGCCTACTCCAGGAGCGCTCTTCAGCCGGGTGATTGTGCTTGCCTGTCTACTTCAGGAGTATTCTTCTGCAGGGTGTTTGTGCTCACCTGTCCACTTCAGGCGTCCTCTTCTGCTGGATGATTGTGCTTGCCTGTCTACTTCAGGTGCCCTCTTCTGCTGGGTGATTGTGCTTGCCTGTCTACTTCAGGAGCCTTCTTCTGCTGGGTGATTGTGCTGGTCTGTCTACTTCGGGAGCCCTCTTCTGCTGGGTGATTGTACTTGCCTGTCTACTTCAGGAGCCCTCTTCTGCCAGGTGATTGTGCTTGCCTATCTACTTCAGGAGTCCTCTTCTGCCAGGTGATTGAGCTTGCCTTTCTACTTCAGGAGTCCTCTTCTGCTGGGTGATTTAGCTTGTCTTTGTACTTCAGGAGTCCTCTTCTGCTGGGTGAATGTGCTTGACTGTCTACTTCAGGAGCCTTCTTCTGCCGGGTGATTGTACTTGCCTGTCTACTTCAGGAGCCCTCTTCTGCCGGGTGATTGTGCTCGCCTGTATACTTCAGGAGTCCTCTTCTGCCGGGTGATTGTGCTCACCTGTATACTTCAGGAGTCCTCTTCTGCCGGGTGATTGAGCTTGCCTTTCTACTTCAGGAGTCCTCTTCTGCAGGGTGATTTAGCTTGCCTTTCTACTTCAGGAGTCCTCTTCTGCTGGGTGATTGTGCTTGCCTGTCTACTTCAGGAGCCTTCTTCTGAAGGGTAATTGTACTTGCCTCTCTACTTCAGGAGCCCTATTATGCCGGGTGATTGTACTTGCCTGTCTACTTCAGGAGCCCTCTTCTGCTGGGTGATTGTGCTTGCCTGGCTACTTCAGGAGCGCTCTTCCTCCGGGTGTTTGTGCTTGCATGTCCACTTCAGGAGCGCTCTTCTGCCGGGTGATTGTGCTGGCCTGTCTACTTCAGGAGCCTTCTTCTAATGGTTGATTGTGCTTGCCTGTCTATTTCAGGAGTGCTCTTCTGCCAGGTGATGGTTCTTGCCTGTCTACTTCAGGAGTGCTCTTCTGCCAGGTGATTGTGCTTGCCTGTCTACTTCAGTATCCCTCTTCTGCTGGGTGATTGTGCTTGCCTGCCTACTTCAGGAGCGGCCTTCCGCTGGGTGTTTGTGCTTGCATGTCCACTTCAGGAGATCTCTTCTGCCGGGTGATTCTGCTGGCCGGTCTACTTCAGGAGCCTTCTTCTGCCGGGTGATTGTGCTTGCCAGTCTACTTCAGGAGCCCTCTTCTGCTGCGTGATTGTGCTGGCTTGTCTATTTCAGGAGCCTTCTTCTGCCGTGTGATTGTGCTTGCCCGTCTACTTCAGGAGCGCTCTTCTGTCGGGTGATTGTGCTTGCCTGTCTACTTCAAGAGCCTTCTTCTGCCGAGTGATTGTACTTTCCTGTCTACTTCAGGATCCCTCTTTTGCCGGGTGATTGTGTTTGCCTGTCTACTTCAGTACTCCTCTTCTGCCGGGTGATTGTCCTTGCCTGTCTAGTTCGGGAGCCCTCTTATTCAGGTTGATTGTGCTTGTTAGGCAGAAACCTGTGCAGTTCCCTTAGGGACCACTGCAAGAGCTTTAAGACTACAGTTGTTTTGCAGTAAACCCACTTGGTAGCAGTCTGTACCACACAGATTCACTAGGTAGCTGTGGCTGAGCAGTCAGACTTCCCTCAAGAAGAGTTAGGCAGTATGCAGAGTATACACAATAGGCACAGAGACACAGTAGCACAAACAAACACTGACCAGAGCTTTGGTGTAAAAGTATATCATTATTTATTTAAAAACACACTTGTGATTTACACTAGCAAAAACAAGGTAAGTAAATTCAACACACAGTCACTATCATATATGTACAACCCTATTCACTTATTAGACAAGTTTTAGTGAGAAACACCACTTATTTTCAGTCAGAAGTGAGTGCTTAGCATAGGATGACACTCTAATAAGTTGTAAAGAAAGGGAGGGAAAAAGGCAGAGTTAAAGAAGCACACAAGTTTCAATACTTTTTCAAAGAACCACAGTAAGGCAGGATAGGCAGAGTTCTTCTGGAGAGCAAGGAAGTCAATTGCAAGGCCCACTCTTGGAGACAGCAAGCAGAAGGGGTCCAGGTTCACCATGGGGTTATGCCCAAAGTGTCTTTGTAGATAGTTCACACAAAAAGGATGAAATTAGTCAGGAAACATTAGCTAGGTTTCCCCAGGCCAGCCCAGTTTAGAAAGTCAAGGTTTTACTGTCACTCCAAACGATCTGTCGCAAGGGAAGCTAGGCGGGACACAGTACCTTAAGTGTGAAGGAAGCTCCAGTGGGGGCAGTTGTTCCTGGCAGCAGGTGGAAGTCGGTGTCTCGTCCAGAGGAAGAAGCGGTCTCGCCGTGGAGGAAAGATGAAGGTCATTGCACTGCCAGGGAAGAAACCAGCCGAGGAGTTCTCCGGTTAAAAGGCACTACACTTCTCTTCGCGGTAGAGGTAAACCGTGGTATTCCGGTTGCAGGGGTGCTTGGCATGGGTAAGGCGGCC
This sequence comes from Ambystoma mexicanum, assembly GCF_040938575.1. Taxonomy (NCBI): domain Eukaryota; kingdom Metazoa; phylum Chordata; class Amphibia; order Caudata; family Ambystomatidae; genus Ambystoma; species Ambystoma mexicanum. The sequence goes on from NC_090925.1 coordinate 10,624,780, forward strand.
ACGAGATGCTCCAGGAAGGTGAAAAGAAGGCAAAACTGGTTATCCCCACCAGTCAAAGGAAGAAGACTCTCCGGACTGGAGATCTCCTCTGTCGTCGGGAAAAGTGGTGAGACGGTTCAGCAGGGCTCAACCAGTGGTGTCGTTGTTGCAGGTCAGCTCAGCTTCTCCCTCCTCGGATTCTTAAGTCCTGTGGCGACTTCTGAAGTTCCAGTCCCCAAAGCCCTGCTTTTATGCAGCACACCCCCATTCACTCAGCCTAGCTGTCAATCAAACATGCTAAGTGGTGAGCCGCCGGCTCACCACTTGGGCCAATCACACAAGAGTGCGACTTGAGTTACCAATGTAACTCAGTCCAGGGTGTCTAAACCCCCTCCGACACCCCCTGTGATACCTAGACAGAGTGGCACCACTTTTGGAGGCTTCTGTGGAGAAGCCCGCCAAAAGGTGGAACAAAGGGCTCAACTTGGGTTGGAGTCACAGAAGAGAACACAAACGCCATTTTAGAATCGAGTTCTGGCAAAAAATACCAACCAGTGAATTAATATTAAATAAATAAACCAGCGATATGTTCGAGGCTATAAGAATTAAATAATTAAAGTTGGTAGCTACGAACAATCGGAAAATCCCATAGAGATATATTCGCGGTTGAATATAAAAAGTAGTATCCACTGCCACCAGCCAAAACTCGATCAGGGGGGACGGAGACGTGCCCCCTCGAACAACAGACCCCGGGGCAATCGAATTGCCCCGATCTGTACGTCCACAATATGACGGTTTGTACTGGTTTCTGTTCATAATTTGGGACTAGTAAAGCCAATGGTGACTTTACATGCCCTGGGAGACAGTAGTCAGTCCCAGGGTATGGAGTCTATGTTGGGGGGTCGCTATGACACCCCTGGGTTACGGCACGGAGAGTGCTGTGTAACCCACATCACAAAAAAACACATGACACCCTATGGAGTAAAATAACCCATAGCCCATAAAACACATGGGGCCTCATTACGACCCCGGTGTTAACCAATGTGCTATTAGCACCATGGTCCATGCCGTGGTCCGCCATGGTGAATGGCGGAATTACCGCCCCATTCCAAGGTTGGCGGGGCGGTAATTCCCCATTCACCATGGGCCCTTCCCCATTCCCATTTTTGCCCCAAAGGGCTCAATGGGAATGGGGAAGGCGCTAAGTACGGTGCCGCAAATTGCGGCACCGTACTTAGCACCAAGGTCCCTTTGCGGCACCCTACTTTAACAGCTGGTAAAACCAGCCATTAAGGTTGGGTCCCGCAAAGGGACCTCGTAATCAGGCGTTAAGGGTTTAACGGCGCCGACACCTTTTACGGCGCCGTTAAACCTTTAACTCCAGGGTCGTAATGAGGCCCATGGAAAGTTAAAGAAACACCTCAAATCATGTCTAAGAGTGGGAGCAAAAGAATATCACTCTTAGCAGGAGAGAAAAAAATAAACCCCAAAAATCCAGCAAAGCTGCTGGGGGACTCACTAGGTTTGGGAAGTTAGCCTTACAGAGAATTCTCACTAACAGTGCTCGCCTGTCTATTTCAGGAGCCCTCTTCCGCCGAGTGATTGTGCTTGCCTGTCCACTTCAGGAGCCTTCTTCTGACGGGTGATTTTGTTTGACTGTCCAGTTCAGGAGTCCTGTTCTGCGGAGTAATTGTGCTTGCCTGTCTACTTCAGGAGTCCTCTTCTGCCGGGTGTTTGTGCTCGCCTGTCCACTTCAGGAGCCCTCTTTTGCCGGGTGATTGTGCTGGGCTGTCTACTTCAGGAGCGCTCTTCTGCCGGGTGATTGTACTTGCCTGTCTACTTCAGGAGCCCTCTTCTGCCAGGTGATTTTCTTTGCCTGTCCACTTCAGGGGCCCTGTTCTGCCGAGTGATTGTGCTCTCCTGTCTACTTCAGGAGCCCTCTTCTGCTGGGTGATTGTGCTTGCCTGTCTACTTTAGGAGTCCTCTTCTGTGGGTGATTGTGCATGCCTGTCTATTTCAAGAGTCCTCTTCTGCTGGGTGATTGTGCTTGCCTGTCTTCTTCAGGAGTCCTCCTCTGCCGAGTGATTGTGCTTGCCTCTCTACTTTAGGAGTCCTCTTCTGTGGGTGATTGTGCTTGCCTGTCTATTTCAGGAGCCCATTTCTGCTGGGTGATTGTGCTTACCTGTCTACTTCAGGAATCCTCTTCTGCCGGGGGAGTGTGTCCACTTGTTTACTTCCAGAGCCCTCTTCTGCCTCGTGAATGTACTTGCCTGTCTACTTCAGGAGCGTTCATCTGCTGGGTGATTGTGTTTGCCTGGCTACTTCAGGAGCGCTCTTCCGCCGGGTGTTTTTGCTTGCCTTTCTACTTCAGGAATACTCTTCTTCGGTGTGTTTGTGCTTGCCTGTCCGCTTCAGGAGCCCTCTTCTGCCGGGTGATTGTGCTTGCCTGTCTACTTCAGGAGTCCTCTTCTGCTGGGTGATTGTGCTGGCCTGTCTACTTCAGGAGCGCTCTTCTGCCGGGTGATTGTGCTTGCCTGTCTACTTCAGGAGCGCTCCTCTGCCGGGTGATTGTGCTTCCCTGTCTACTTCAGGAACCCTCTTCTGCTGGGTGATTTTGCTTGGCTGTCCACTTCAGGAGCCCTCTTCTGCCGGGTGATTGTATTTGCCTGTCTACTTCCGGAGCCCACCTCTGCCGGGTGATTGTGCTCGCCTCTCTACTTCAGTAGCCCTCTTCTGCTGGGTGATTGTGCTTTCCTGTCTACTTCAGGAGTCCTCATCTGCCAGGTGATTGTGCTTGCCTGTCTACTTCAAGAGCCTTCTTCTGCCGGGTGATTGTACTTTCATGTCTACTTCAGGATCACTCTTCTGCCGGGTGATTGTGTTTGCCTGTCTACTTCAGTACTCCTCTTCTGCCGGGTGATTGTCCTTGCCTGTCTAGTTCAGGAGCCCTCTTATTCAGGTTGATTGTGCTTGTTAGGCAGAAACCTGTGCAGTTCCCTTAGGGACCACTGCAAGAGCTTTAAGCCTACAGTTGTTTTGCAGTAAACCCACTTGGTAGCAGTCTGTACCACACAGATTCACTAGGTAGCTGTGGCTGAGCAGTCAGACTTCCCTCAAGAAGAGTTAGGCAGTATGCAGAGTATACACAATAGGTACAGAGACACAGTAGCACAAACAAACACTGACCAGAGCTTTGGTGTAAAAGTATATCATTATTTATTTAAAAACACACTTGTGATTTACACTAGCAAAAACAAGGTAAGTAAATTCAACACACAGTCACTATCATATATGTACAACCCTATTCACTTATTAGACAAGTCTTAGTGAGAAACACCACTTATTTTCAGTCAGAAGTGAGTGCTTAGCATAAGATGACACTCTAATAAGTTGTAAAGAAAGGGAGGGAAAAAGGCAGAGTTAAAGAAGCACACAAGTTTCAATACTTTTTCAAAGAACCACAGTAAGGCAGGATAGGCAGAGTTCTTCTGGAGAGCAAGGAAGTCAATTGCAAGGCCCACTCTTGGAGACAGCAAGCAGAAGGGGTCCAGGTTCACCATGGGGTTATGCCCAAAGTGTCTTTGTAGATAGTTCGCACAAAAAGGATGAAATTAAAGTCAGGAAACGTTAGCTAGGTTTCCCCAGGCCAGCCCAGTTTAGAAAGTCAAGGTTTTACTGTCACTCCAAACGATCTGTCGCAAGGGAAGCCAGGCGGGACACAGTACCTTAAGTGTGAAGGAAGCTCCAGTGGGGGCAGTTGTTCCTGGCAACAGGTGGAAGTCGGTGTCTCGTCCAGAGGAAGAAGAGGTCTCGCCGTGGAGGAATGATGAAGGTCATTGCACTGCCAGGGAAGAAACCAGCTGCGGAGTTCTCCGGTTAAAAGGCACTACACTTCTCTTCGCGGTAGTGGTAAACCGTGGTATTCCGGTTGCAGGGGTGCTTGGCATGGGCAAGGCTGCCACGAGATGCTCCAGGAAGGTGAAAAGAAGGCAAAACTGGTTATCCCCACCAGTCAAAGGAAGAAGACTCTCCGGACTGGAGATCTCCTCTGTCGTCGGGAAAAGTGGTGAGACGGTTCAGCAGGGCTCAACCAGTGGTGTCGTTGTTGCAGGTCAGCTCAGCTTCTCCCTCCTCGGATTCTTAAGTCCTGTTGCGACTTCTGAAGTTCCAGTCCCCAAAGCCCTGCTTTTATGCAGCACACCCCCATTCACTCAGCCTAGCTGTCAATCAAACATGCTAAGTGGTGAGCCGCCGGCTCACCACTTGGGCCAATCACACAAGAGTGCGACTTGAGTTACCAAGGTAACTCAGTCCAGGGTGTCTAAACCCCCTCCCACACCCCCTGTGATACCTAGACAGAGTGGCACCACTTTTGGAGGCTTCTGTGGAGAAGCCCGCCAAAAGGTGGAACAAAGGGCTCGACTTGGGTTGGAGTCACAGAAGAGAACACAAACGCCATTTTAGAATCGAGTTCTGGCAAAAAATACCAACCAGTGAATTAATATTAAATAAATAAACCAGCGGTATGTTCGAGGCTATAAGAATTAAATAATTAAAGTTGGTAGCTTCGAACAATCGGAAAATCCCATAGAGATATATTCGCGGTTGAATATAAAAAGTAGTATCCACTGCCACCAGCCAAAACTCGATCAGGGGGGACGGAGACGTGCCCCCTCGAACAACAGACCCCGGGGCAATCGAATTGCCCCGATCTGTACGTCCACAATATGACGGTTTGTACTGGTTTCTGTTCATAATTTGGGACTAGTAAAGCCAATGGTGACTTTACATGCCCTGGGAGACAGTAGTCAGTCCCAGGGTATGGAGTCTATGTTGGGGGGTCGCTATGACACCCCTGGGTTACGGCACGGAGAGTGCTGTGTAACCCACATCACAAAAAAACACATGACACCCTATGGAGTAAAATAACCCATAGCCCATAAAACACATGGGGCCTCATTACGACCCCGGTGTTAACCAATGTGCTATTAGCACCATGGTCCATGCCGTGGTCCGCCATGGTGAATGGCGGAATTACCGCCCCATTCCAAGGTTGGCGGGGCGGTAATTCCCCATTCACCATGGGCCCTTCCCCATTCCCATTTTTGCCCCAAAGGGCTCAATGGGAATGGGGAAGGCGCTAAGTACGGTGCGCAAATTGCGGCACCGTACTTAGCACCAAGGTCCCTTTGCGGCACCCTACTTTAACAGCTGGTAAAACCAGCCATTAAGGTCGGGTCCCGCAAAGGGACCTCGTAATCAGGCGTTAAGGGTTTAACGGCGCCGACACCTTTTACGGCGCCGTTAAACCTTTAACTCCAGGGTCGTAATGAGGCCCATGGAAAGTTAAAGAAACACCTCAAATCATGTCTAAGAGTGGGAGCAAAAGAATATCACTCTTAGCAGGAGAGAAAAAAATAAACCCCAAAAATCCAGCAAAGCTGCTGGGGGACTCACTAGGTTTGGGAAGTTAGCCTTACAGAGAATTCTCCCTAACAGTGCTCGCCTGTCTATTTCAGGAGCCCTCTTCCGCCGGGTGATTGTGCTTGCCTGTCCACTTCAGGAGCCTTCTTCTGCCGGGTGATTTTGTTTGACTGTCCAGTTCAGGAGTCCTGTTCTGCGGAGTAATTGTGCTTGCATGTCTACTTCAGGAGTCCTCTTCTGCCGGGTGTTTGTGCTCGCCTGTCCACTTCAGGAGCCCTCTTTTGCAGGGTGATTGTGCTGGGCTGTCTACTTCAGGAGCGCTCTTCTGCCGGGTGATTGTATTTGCCTGTCTATGTCAGCAGTCCTTTTCTGCCGGGTGATTGTGCTTGCCTGTCTACTTCAGGAGCCCTCTTCTGCCAGGTGATTTTCTTTGCCTGTCCACTTCAGGGGCCCTGTTCTGCTGGGTGATTGTGCTTGTCTGTCTTCTTCAGGAGTCCTCTTCTGCCGAGTGATTGTGCTCTCCTGTCTACTTCAGGAGCCCTCTTCTGCCGGGTGATTGTGCTTGCCTGTCTACTTTAGGAGTCCTCTTCTGCGGGTGATTGTGCATGCCTGTCTATTTCAAGAGTCCTCTTCTGCTGGGTGATTGTGCTTGCCTGTCTTCTTCAGGAGTCCTCCTCTGCCGGGTGATTGTGCTTGCCTCTCTACTTTAGGAGTCCTCTTCTGTGGGTGATTGTGCTTGCCTGTCTATTTCAGGAGCCCATTTCTGCTGGGTGATTGTGCTTACCTGTCTACTTCAGGAGTCCTCTTCTGCCGGGGGAGTGTGTCCAACTGTTTACTTCCAGAGCCCTCTTCTGCCGGGTGATTGTGCTTGCCTGTCTAATTCAGGAGTCCTCTTCTGCCTCGTGAATGTACTTGCCTGTCTACTTCAGGAGCGCTCATCTGCTGGGTGATTGTGTTTGCCTGGCTACTTCAGGAGCGCTCTTCCGCCGGGTGTTTTTGCTTGCCTTTCTACTTCAGGAGTACTCCTCTTCGGTGTGTTTGTGCTTGCCTGTCCGCTTCAGGAGCCCTCTTCTGCCAGGTGATTGTGCTTGCCTTTCTACTTCAGGAGTCCTCTTCTGCTGGGTGATTGTGCTTGCCTGTCTACTTCAGGAGCGCTCCTCTGCCGGGTGATTGTGCTTGCCTGTCTACTTCAGGAACCCTCTTCTGCTGGGTGATTTTGCTTGGCTGTCCACTTCAGGAGCCCTCTTCTGCCGGGTGATTGTATTTGCCTGTCTACTTCCGGAGCCCACTTCTGCCGGGTGATTGTGCTCTCCTCTCTACTTCAGTAGCCCTCTTCTGCTGGGTGATTGTGCTTTCCTGTCTACTTCAGGAGTCCTCATCTGCCAGGTGATTGTGCTCGCCTGTCTACTTCAGGAGCCCTCTTCTGCTGGGTGATTGTATTTGCCTGTCTACTTCCGGAGCTCGCTTCTGCTGAGCGGTTGTGTTTGCCTGTCTACTTCAGGAGTCCTCTTCTGCCGGGTGATTGTGCTTGCCTGTCTACTTTAGGAGTGCTCTTCTGTCAGGTGATCGTGCTTGCCTGTCTACTTCAGTATCCTTCTTCTGCGTAGTGATTGTTCTTGCCTGTCCACTTCAGGAGCCCTCTTCTGCCAGGTCATTGTGCTCGCCTGTCTACTTCGGGAGTCCTCTTCTGCCGGGTGTTTGTGCTGTCCTGTCTACTTCAGGAGCCCTCTTCTGCCGGGTGATTGTGCTTGCCTGTCTACTTCAGGAGTCCTCCTGTGCCGGGTGATTGTGCTTGTCTCTCTACTTTCGGAGTCCTCTTCTGCGGGTGATTGAGCTTGCCTGTCTATTTCAGGAGCCTTCTTCTCTAGGGTGATTGTGCTTGCCTGTCTATTTCAGGAGCCTTCTTCTCTAGGGTGATTGTGCTTGCCTTTCTATTTCAGGAGCCTTCTTCTGCTGGGTGATTGTGCTGGCCTGTCTACTTCAGGGGCCTTCTTCTGCTGGGTGATAGTACTTGCCTGTCTACTTCCAGAGCCATCTTCTGCTCGGTGATTATGCTTGCCTGCCTACTTCAGGACTACTCTTCTGCTGGGTTTTTGTGCTTGCCTGTCCACTTCAGGAGCCCTCTTCTGCCGCCGGGTGATTGTGCTTGCCTGTCTACTTCAGGAGCCTTCTTCTGCTGGGTGATAGTACTTGCCTGTGTACTTCCACAGCCATCTTATGCCAGGTGTTTGTGCTTGCCTTTCTACTTCAGGAGTACTCTTCTGCGGGGTGTTTGTGCTTGCCTGTCCACTTCAGGAGCCCTCTTCTGCCGGGTGATTGTGTTTGCCTGTCTACTTCAGGAGCCCTCTTCTGCCGGGTGATTTTCTTTGCCTGTTCACTTCAGGGGCCCTGTTATGCTGGGTGATTGTGCTTGTTTGTCTTCTTCAGGAGTCCTCTTCTGCCGAGTGATTGTGCTCTCCTGTCTACTTCAGGAGCCCTCTTCTGCCGGGTGATTGTGCTTGCCTGTCTACTTCAGGAGTCCTCCTCTGCCGGGTGATTGTGCTTGCCTGTCTACTTTAGGAGTCCTCTTCTGCGGGTGATTGTGCATGCCTGTCTATTTCAAGAGTCCTCTTCTGCTGGGTGATTGTGCTTGCCTGTCTTCTTCAGGAGTCCTCCTCTGCCGGGTGATTGTGCTTGCCTCTCTACTTTAGGAATCCTCTTCTGTGGGTGATTGTGCTTGCCTGTCTATTTCAGGAGCCCATTTCTGCCGCGTGATTGTGCTTACCTGTCTACTTCAGGAGTCCTCTTCTACCTCGTGAATGTACTTGCCTGTCTACTTCAGGAGCGCTCGTCTGCTAGGTGATTGTGCTTGCCTGGCTACTTCAGGAGCGTTCTTCCGCCGGGTGTTTGTGCTTGCCTTTCTACTTCAGGAGTACTCTTCTTCGGTGTGTTTGTGCTTGCCTGTCCACTTCAGGAGCCCTCTTCTTCCGGGTGATTGTGCTTGCCTGTCTATTTCAGGAGTCCTCTTCTGCTGGGTGATTGTGCTGGCCTGTCTACTTCAGGAGTGCTCTTCTGCCGGGTGATTGTCCTTGCCTGTCTACTTCAGGAGCGCTCCTCTCCCAGGTGATTGTGCTTGCCTGTCTACTTCAGGAGCCCTCTTCTGCTGGGTGATTTTGCTTGCCTGTCTACTTCAGGAATACTCTTCTGTTGGGTGATTGTGCTTACCTGTCTACTTCAGGAGTCCTCTTCTGCCGGGTGAATGTGGCCACCTGTACTTCAGGAGCCCTCTTCTGCCGGGTCACTGTGTTTGCCTGTCTACTTCAGGAGTCCTCTTCTGCCTGGTGAATGTGCTTGCCTGTCTACTTCAGGAGCTTTCTTCTGTTGGGTGATTGTGCTTGCCTGTCTATTTCAGGAGCCTTCTTCTGCTGGGTGATTGTGCTAGCCTGTCTACTTCAGGAGCCTTCTTCTGCTGGGTGATAGTACTTTCCTGTCTACTTCCAGAGCCATCTTCTGCTGGGTGATTGTGCTTGCCTGCCTACTTCAAGACTACTCTTCTGCTGGGTGTTTGTGCTTGCCTGTCCACTTCAGGAGCCCTCTTCTGCTACCAGGTGATTGTGCTTGCCTGTCTACTTCAGGAGCCTTCTTATGCTGGGTGATAGTACTTGCCTGTTTACTTCCAGAGCCATATTCTGCCGGGTGTTTGTGCTTGCCTTTCTACTTCAGGAGTACTCATCTGGGTTGTGTTTGTGCTTGCCTGTCCACTTCGGGAGCCCTCTTCTGCCGGGTGATTGTGCTTGCCTGTCTACTTCAGGAGTCCTCTTCTGGCGAGTGATTTAGCTTGCCTTTCTACTTCAGGGGTCCTCATCTGCTGGGTGATTGCGCTTGCCTGTCTACTTCAGGAGCCCTCTTCTGCTGGTTGCTTGTGCTTGCCTGTCTACTTCAGGAGCCGCCTTCTGCCAGGTGAATGTGCTTGCCTTTCTACTTCAAGAGCCCTCTTCTGCCGAGTGATTGTGCTCACCTGTATACTTCTGGAGCCCTCTTCTGCCCGGTGATTGGGCTTACCTGTCCACTTCAGGAGTCCTCTTCTGCCAGGTGATTTTGCTTGCCTTTCCACTTCCGGAGCCCTGTTATGCCGAGTAATTGGGCTTGCCTGTCTACTTCAGGAGTCCTCTTCTGCCGGGTGATTGTGCTAGCCTGTCTACTTCAGGAGCGCTCTTCTGCCGGGTGATTGTGCTTGCCTGTCTACTTCAAGAGCCTTCTTCTGCCGGGTGATTGTACTTTCCTGTCTACTTCAGGATCCCTCTTCTGCCGGGTGATTGTGTTTGCCTGTCTACTTCAGTACTCCTCTTCTGCCGGGTGATTGTCCTTGCCTGTCTAGTTCAGGAGCCCTCTTATTCAGGTTGATTGTGCTTGTTAGGCATAAACCTGTGCAGTTCCCTTAGGGGCCACTGCAAGAGCTTTAAGACTACAGTTGTTTTGCAGTAAACCCACTTGGTAGCAGTCTGTACCACACAGATTCACTAGGTAGCTGTGGCTGAGCAGTCGGACTTCCCTCAAGAAGAGTTAGGCAGTATGCAGAGTATACACAATAGGTACAGAGACACAGTAGCACAAACAAACACTGACCAGAGCTTTGGTGTAAAAGTATATCATTATTTATTTAAAAACACACTTGTGATTTACACTAGCAAAAACAAGGTAAGTAAATTCAACACACAGTCACTATCATATATGTACAACCCTATTCACTTATTAGACAAGTCTTAGTGAGAAACACCACTTATTTTCAGTCAGAAGTGAGTGCTTAGCATAAGATGACACTCTAATAAGTTGTAAAGAAAGGGAGGGAAAAAGGCAGAGTTAAAGAAGCACACAAGTTTCAATACTTTTTCAAAGAACCACAGTAAGGCAGGATAGGCAGAGTTCTTCTGGAGAGCAAGGAAGTCAATTGCAAGGCCCACTCTTGGAGACAGCAAGCAGAAGGGGTCCAGGTTCACCATGGGGTTATGCCCAAAGTGTCTTTGTAGATAGTTCACACAAAAAGGATGAAATTAAAGTCAGGAAACGTTAGCTAGGTTTCCCCAGGCCAGCCCAGTTTAGAAAGTCAAGGTTTTACTGTCACTCCGAACGATCTGTCGCAAGGGAAGCCAGGCAGGACACAGTACCTTAAGTGTGAAGGAAGCTCCAGTGGGGGCAGTTGTTCCTAGCAGCAGGTGGAAGTCGGTGTCTCGTCCAGAGGAAGAAGCGGTCTCGCCGTGGAGGAAAGATGAAGGTCATTGCACTGCCAGGGAATAAACCAGCCGCGGAGTTCTCCGGTTAAAAGGCACTACACTTCTCTTTGCGGTAGTGGTAAACCATGGTATTCCGGTTGCAGGGGTGCTTGGCATGGGCAAGGCGGCCACGAGATGCTCCAGGAAGGTGAAAAGAAGGCAAAACTGGTTATCCCCACCAGTCAAAGGAAGAAGACTCTCCGGACTGGAGATCTCCTCTGTCATCGGGAAAAGTGGTGAGACGGTTCAGCAGGGCTCAACCAGTGGTGTCGTTGTTGCAGGTCAGCTCAGCTTCTCCCTCCTTGGATTCTTAAGTCCTGTGGCGACTTCTGAAGTTCCAGTCCCCAAAGCCCTGCTTTTATGCAGCACACCCCCATTCACTCAGCCTAGCTGTCAATCAAACATGCTAAGTGGTGAGCCGCCGGCTCACCACTTGGGCCAATCACACAAGAGTGCGACTTGAGTTACCAAGGTAACTCAGTCCAGGGTGTCTAAACCCCCTCCCACACCCCCTGTGATACCTAGACAGAGTGGCACCACTTTTGGAGGCTTCTGTGGAGAAGCCCGCCAAAAGGTGGAACAAAGGGCTCGACTTGGGTTGGAGTCACAGAAGAGAACACAAACGCCATTTTAGAATCGAGTTCTGGCAAAAAATACCAACCAGTGAATTAATATTAAATAAATAAACCAGCGGTATGTTCGAGGCTATAAGAATTAAATAATTAAAGTTGGTAGCTTCGAACAATCGGAAAATCCCATAGAGATATATTCGCGGTTGAATATAAAAAGTAGTATCCACTGCCACCAGCCAAAACTCGATCAGGGGGGACGGAGACGTGCCCCCTCGAACAACAGACCCCGGGGCAATCGAATTGCCCCGATCTGTACGTCCACAATATGACGGTTTGTACTGGTTTCTGTTCATAATTTGGGACTAGTAAAGCCAATGGTGACTTTACATGCCCTGGGAGACAGTAGTCAGTCCCAGGGTATGGAGTCTATGTTGGGGGGTCGCTATGACACCCCTGGGTTACGGCACGGAGAGTGCTGTGTAACCCACATCACATAAAAACACATGACACCCTATGGAGTAAAATAACCCATAGCCCATAAAACACATGGGGCCTCATTACGACCCCGGTGTTAACCAATGTGCTATTAGCACCATGGTCCATGCCGTGGTCCGCCATGGTGAATGGCGGAATTACCGCCCCATTCCAAGGTTGGCGGGGCGGTAATTCCCCATTCACCATGGGCCCTTCCCCATTCCCATTTTTGCCCCAAAGGGCTCAATGGGAATGGGGAAGGCGCTAAGTACGGTGCGCAAATTGCGGCACCGTACTTAGCACCAAGGTCCCTTTGCAGCACCCTACTTTAACAGCTGGTAAAACCAGCCATTAAGGTCGGGTCCCGCAAAGGGACCTCGTAATCAGGCGTTAAGGGTTTAACGGCGCCGACACCTTTTACGGCGCCGTTAAACCTTTAACTCCAGGGTCGTAATGAGGCCCATGGAAAGTTAAAGAAACACCTCAAATCATGTCTAAGAGTGGGAGCAAAAGAATATCACTCTTAGCAGGAGAGAAAAAAATAAACCCCAAAAATCCAGCAAAGCTGCTGGGGGACTCACTAGGTTTGGGAAGTTAGCCTTACAGAGAATTCTCCCTAACAGTGCTCGCCTGTCTATTTCAGGAGCCCTCTTCCGCCGGGTGATTGTGCTTGCCTGTCCACTTCAGGAGCCTTCTTCTGCCGGGTGATTTTGTTTGACTGTCCAGTTCAGGAGTCCTGTTCTGCGGAGTAATTGTGCTTGCCTGTCTACTTCAGGAGTCCTCTTCTGCCGGGTGTTTGTGCTCGCCTGTCCACTTCAGGAGCCCTCTTTTGCCGGGTGATTGTGCTGGGCTGTCTACTTCAGGAGCGCTCTTCTGCCGGGTGATTGTACTTGCCTGTCTATGTCAGCAGTCCTTTTCTGCCGGGTGATTGTGCTTGCCTGTCTACTTCAGGAGCCCTCTTCTGCCAGGTGATTTTCTTTGCCTGTCCACTTCAGGGGCCCTGTTCTGCTGGGTGATTGTGCTTGTCTGTCTTCTTCAGGAGTCCTCTTCTGCTGAGTGATTGTGCTCTCCTGTCTACTTCAGGAGCCCTCTTCTGCCGGGTGATTGTGCTTGCCTGTCTACTTTAGGAGTCCTCTTCTGCGGGTGATTGTGCATGCCTGTCTATTTCAAGAGTCCTCTTCTGCTGGGTGACTGTGCTTGCCTGTCTTCTTCAGGAGTCCTCCTCTGCCGGGTGATTGTGCTTGCCTCTCTACTTTAGGAGTCCTCTTCTGTGGGTGATTGTGCTTGCCTGTCTATTTCAGGAGCCCATTTCTGCTGGGTGATTGTGCTTACCTGTCTACTTCAGGAATCCTCTTCTGCCGGAGGAGTGTGTCCACCTGTTTACTTCCAGAGCCCTCTTCTGCCGGGTGATTGTGCTTGCCTATCTAATTCAGGAGTCCTCTTCTGCCTCGTGAATGTACTTGCCTGTCTACTTCAGGAGCGCTCATCTGCTGGGTGATTGTGTTTGCCTGGCTACTTCAGGAGCGCTCTTCCGCCGGGTGTTTTTGCTTGCCTTTCTACTTCAGGAATACTCTTCTTCGGTGTGTTTGTGCTTGCCTGTCCGCTTCAGGAGCCCTCTTCTGCCGGGTGATTGTGCTTGCCTGTCTACTTCAGGAGTCCTCTTCTGCTGGGTGATTGTGCTGGCCTGTCTACTTCAGGAGCGCTCTTCTGCCGGGTGATTGTGCTTGCCTGTCTACTTCAGGAGTGCTCCTCTGCCGGGTGATTGTGCTTGCCTGTCTACTTCAGGAACCCTCTTCTGCTGGGTGATTTTGCTTGGCTGTCCACTTCAGGAGCCCTCTTCTGCCGAGTGATTGTATTTGCCTGTCTACTTCAGGAGCCCACTTCTGCCGGGTGATTGTGCTCGCCTCTCTACTTCAGTAGCCCTCTTCTGCTGGGTGATTGTGCTTTCCTGTCTACTTCAGGAGTCCTCATCTGCCAGGTGATTGTGCTTGCCTGTCTACTTCAAGAGCCTTCTTCTGCCGGGTGATTGTACTTTCCTGTCTACTTCAGGATCCCTCTTCTGCCGGGTGATTGTGTTTGCCTGTCTACTTCAATACTCCTCTTCTGCCGGGTGATTGTCCTTGCCTGTCTAGTTCAGGAGCCCTCTTATTCAGGTTGATTGTGCTTGTTAGGCAGAAACCTGTGCAGTTCCCTTATGGACCACTGCAAGAGCTTTAAGACTACAGTTGTTTTGCAGTAAACCCACTTGGTAGCAGTCTGTACCACACAGATTCACTAGGTAGCTGTGGCTGAGCAGTCAGACTTCCCTCAAGAAGAGTTAGGCAGCATGCAGAGTATACACAATAGGTACAGAGACACAGTAGCACAAGCAAACACTGACCAGAGCTTTGGTGTAAAAGTATATCATTATTTATTTAAAAACACACTTGTGATTTACACTAGCAAAAACAAGGTAAGTAAATTCAACACACAGTCACTATCATATATGTACAACCCTATTCACTTATTAGACAAGTCTTAGTGAGAAACACCACTTATTTTCAGTCAGAAGTGAGTGCTTAGCATAAGATGACACTCTAATAAGTTGTAAAGAAAGGGAGGGAAAAAGGCAGAGTTAAAGAAGCACACAAGTTTCAATACTTTTTCAAAGAACCACAGTAAGGCAGGATAGGCAGAGTTCTTCTGGAGAGCCAGGAAGTCAATTGCAAGGCCCACTCTTGGAGACAGCAAGCAGAAGGGGTCCAGGTTCACCATGGGGTTATGCCCAAAGTGTCTTTGTAGATAATTCGCACAAAAAGGATGAAATTAAAGTCAGGAAAAGTTAGCTAGGTTTCCCCAGGCCAGCCCAGTTTAGAAAGTCAAGGTTTTACTGTCACTCCAAACGATCTGTCGCAAGGGAAGCCAGACGGGACACAGTACCTTAAGTGTGAAGGAAGCTCCAGTGGGGGCAGTTGTTCCTGGCAGCAGGTGGAAGTCGGTGTCTCGTCCAGAGGAAGAAGAGGTCTCGCCGTGGAGGAATGATGAAGGTCATTGCACTGCCAGGGAAGAAACCAGCCGCGGAGTTCTCCGGTTAAAAGGCACTACACTTCTCTTCGCGGTAGTGGTAAACCGTGGTATTCCGGTTGCAGGGGTGCTTGGCATGGGCAAGGCGGCCACGAGATGCTCCAGGAAGGTGAAAAGAAGGCAAAACTGGTTATCCCCACCAGTCAAAGGAAGAAGACTCTCCGGACTGGAGATCTCCTCTGTCATCGGGAAAAGTGGTGAGACGGTTCAGCAGGGCTCAACCAGTGGTGTCGTTGTTGCAGGTCAGCTCAGCTTCTCCCTCCTCGGATTCTTAAGTCCTGTGGCGACTTCTGAAGTTCCAGTCCCCAAAGCCCTGCTTTTATGCAGCACACCCCCATTCACTCAGCCTAGCTGTCAATCAAACATGCTAAGTGGTGAGCCGCCGGCTCACCACTTGGGCCAATCACACAAGAGTGCGACTTGAGTTACCAAGGTAACTCAGTCCAGGGTGTCTAAACCCCCTCCCTCACCCCCTGTGATACGTAGACAGAGTGGCACCACTTTTGGAGGCTTCTGTGGAGAAGCCCGCCAAAAGGTGGAACAAAGGGCTCGACTTGGGTTGGAGTCACAGAAGAGAACACAAACGCCATTTTAGAATCGAGTTCTGGCAAAAAATACCAACCAGTGAATTAATATTAAATAAATAAACCAGCGGTATGTTCGAGGCTATAAGAATTGAATAATTAAAGTTGGTAGCTTCGAACAATCGGAAAATCCCATAGAGATATATTCGCGATTGAATATAAAAAGTAGTATCCACTGCCACCAGCCAAAACTCGATCAGGGGGGACGGAGACGTGCCCCCTCGAACAACAGACCCCGGGGCAATCGAATTGCCCCGATCTGTACGTCTACAATATGACGGTTTGTACTGGTTTCTGTTCATAATTTGGGACTAGTAAAGCCAATGGTGACTTTACATGCCCTGGGAGACAGTAGTCAGTCCCAGGGTATGGAGTCTATGTTGGGGGGTCGCTATGACACCCCTGGGTTACGGCACGGACAGTGCTGTGTAACCCACATCACAAAAAAACACATGACACCCTATGGAGTAAAATAACCCATAGCCCATAAAACACATGGGGCCTCATTACGACCCCGGTGTTAACCAATGTGCTATTAGCACCATGGTCCATGCCGTGGTCCGCCATGGTGAATGGCGGAATTACCGCCCCATTCCAAGGTTGGCGGGGCGGTAATTCCCCATTCACCATGGGCCCTTCCCCATTCCCATTTTTGCCCCAAAGGGCTCAATGGGAATGGGGAAGGCGCTAAGTACGGTGCCGCAAATTGCGGCACCGTACTTAGCACCAAGGTCCCTTTGCGGCACCCTACTTTAACAGCTGGTAAAACCAGCCATTAAGGTCGGGTCCCGCAAAGGGACCTCGTAATCAGGCGTTAAGGGTTTAACGGCGCCGACACCTTTTACGGCGCCGTTAAACCTTTAACTCCAGGGTCGTAATGAGGCCCATGGAAAGTTAAAGAAACACCTCAAATCATGTCTAAGAGTGGGAGCAAAAGAATATCACTCTTAGCAGGAGAGAAAAAAATAAACCCCAAAAATCCAGCAAAGCTGCTGGGGGACTCACTAGGTTTGGGAAGTTAGCCTTACAGAGAATTCTCCCTAACGGTGCTCGCCTGTCTATTTCAGGAGCCCTCTTCCGCCGGGTGATTGTGCTTGCCTGTCTACTTCAGGAGTCCTCTTCTGCCGGGTGTTTGTGCTCGCCTGTCCACTTCAGGAGCCCTCTTTTGCCGGGTGATTGTGCTGGGCTGTCTACTTCAGGAGCGCTCTTCTGCCGGGTGATTGTACTTGCCTGTCTATGTCAGCAGTCCTTTTCTGCTGGGTGATTGTGCTTGCCTGTCTACTTCAGGAGCCCTCTTCTGCCAGGTGATTTTCTTTGCCTGTCCACTTCAGGGGCCCTGTTCTGCTGGGTGATTGTGCTTGTCTGTCTTCTTCAGGAGTCCTCTTCTGCCGAGTGATTGTGCTCTCCTGTCTACTTCAGGAGCCCTCTTCTGCCGGGTGATTGTGCTTGCCTGTCTACTTTAGGAGTCATCTTCTGCGGGTGATTGTGCATGCCTGTCTATTACAAGAGTCCTCTTCTGCTGGGTGATTGTGCTTGCCTGTCTTCTTCAGGAGTCCTCCTCTGCCGGGTGATTGTGCTTGCCTCTCGACTTTAGGAGTCCTCTTCTGTGGGTGATTGTGCTTGCCTGTCTATTTCAGGAGCCCATTTCTGCTGGGTGATTGTGCTTACCTGTCTACTTCAGGAGTCCTCTTCTGCCGGGGGAGTGTGTCCAACTGTTTACTTCCAGAGCCCTCTTCTGCCGGGTGATTGTGCTTGCCTGTCTACTTCAGTAGCCCTCTTCTGCTGGGTCATTGTGCTCGCCTGTCTACTTCAGGAGTCCTCTTCTGTTGGGTGATTGTGCTTGCCGGTCTACTTCAAGAGCCTTCTTCTGCTGGGTGATTGTGCTTGCCTGTCTACTCCAGTAGCCCTCCTCTGCTGGGTCATTGTGCTCGCCTGTCTACTTCAGGAGTCCTCTTCTGCCTGGTGAATGTGCTTGCCTGTCTACTTCAGGAGTCCTCTTCTGCCTGGTGAATGTGCTTGCCTGTCTACTTCAGGAGCCTTCTTCTCTAGGGTGATTGTGCTTGCCTGTCTATTTCAGGAGCCTTCTTCTGCTGGGTGATTGTGCTGGCCTGTCTACTTCAGGAGCCTTCTTCTGCTGGGTGATAGTACTTGCCTGTCTACTTCCAGAGCCATCTTCTGCTCGGTGATTATGCTTGCCTGTCTACTTCAGGACTTCTCTTCTGCTGGGTTTTTGTGCTTGCCTGTCCACTTCAGGAGCCCTCTTCTGCCGCCGGGTGATTGTGCTTGCCTGTCTACTTCAGGAGCCTTCTTCTGCTGGGTGATAGTACTTGCCTGTGTACTTCCACAGCCATCTTATGCCGGGTGTTTGTGCTTGCCTTTCTACTTCAGGAGTACTCTTCTGCGGGTTGTTTGTGCTTGCCTGTCCACTTCAGGAGCCCTCTTCTGCCGGGTGATTGTGTTTGCCTGTCTACTTCAGGAGCCCTCTTCTGCCGGGTGATTTTCTTTGCCTGTTCACTTCAGGGGCCCTGTTATGCTGGGTGATTGTGCTTGTCTGTCTTCTTCAGGAGTCCTCTTCTGCCGAGTGATTGTGCTCTCCTGTCTACTTCAGGAGCCCTCTTCTGCCGGGTGATTGTGCTTGCCTGTCTACTTCAGGAGTCCTCCTCTGCCGGGTGATTGTGCTTGCCTGTCTACTTTAGGAGTCCTCTTCTGCGGGTGATTGTGCATGCCTGTCTATTTCAAGAGTCCTCTTCTGCTGGGTGATTGTGCTTGCCTGTCTTCTTCAGGAGTCCTCCTCTGCCGGGTGATTGTGCTTGCCTCTCTACTTTAGGAGTCCTCTTCTGTGGGTGATTGTGCTTGCCTGTCTATTTCAGGAGCCCATTTCTGCCGCGTGATTGTGCTTACCTGTCTACTTCAGGAGTCCTCTTCTACCTCGTGAATGTACTTGCCTGTCTACTTCAGGAGCGCTCGTCTGCTAGGTGATTGTGCTTGCCTGGCTACTTCAGGAGCGTTCTTCCGCCGGGTGTTTGTGCTTGCCTTTCTACTTCAGGAGTACTCTTCTTCGGTGTGTTTGTGCTTGCCTGTCCACTTCAGGAGCCCTCTTCTTCCGGGTGATTGTGCTTGCCTGTCTACTTCCGGAGTCCTCTTGTGCTGGGTGATTGTGCTGGCCTATCTACTTCAGGAGTGCTCTTCTGCCGGGTGATTGTCCTTGCCTGTCTACTTCAGGAGCGCTCCTCTCCCAGGTGATTGTGCTTGCCTGTCTACTTCAGGAGCCCTCTTCTGCAGGGTGATTGTGCTTGCCTGTCTACTTCAGGAACCCTCTTCTGCTCGGTGATTTTGCTTGCCTGTCTACTTCAGGAATAATCTTCTGTTGGGTGATTGTGCTTACATGTCTACTTCAGGAGTCCTCTTCTGCCGGGTGAATGTGGCCACCTGTACTTCAGGAGCCCTCTTCTGCCGGGTCACTGTGTTTGCCTGTCTACTTCAGGAGTCCTCTTCTGCCTGGTGAATGTGCTTGCCTGTCTACTTCAGGAGCTTTCTTCTGTTGGGTGATTGTGCTTGCCTGTCTATTTCAGGAGCCTTCTTCTGCTGGGTGATTGTGCTAGCCTGTCTACTTCAGGAGCCTTCTTCTGCTGGGTGATAGTACTTTCCTGTCTACTTCCAGAGCCATCTTCTGCTGGGTGATTGTGCTTGCCTGCCTACTTCAAGACTACTCTTCTGCTGGGTGTTTGTGCTTGCCTGTCCACTTCAGGAGCCCTCTTCTGCTACCAGGTGATTGTGCTTGCCTGTCTACTTCAGGAGCCTTCTTCTGCTGGGTGATAGTACTTGCCTGTTTACTTCCAGAGCCATCTTCTGCCGGGTGTTTGTGCTTGCCTTTCTACTTCAGGAGTACTCTTCTGGGTTGTGTTTGTGCTTGCCTGTCCACTTCAGGAGCCCTCTTCTGCCGGGTGATTGTGCTTGCCTGTCTACTTCAGGAGTCCTCTTCTGGCGAGTGATTTAGCTTGCCTTTCTACTTCAGGGGTCCTCATCTGCTGGGTGATTGCGCTTGCCTGTCTACTTCAGGAGCCCTCTTCTGCTGGTTGCTTGTGCTTGCCTGTCTACTTCAGGAGCCGCCTTCTGCCAGGTGAATGTGCTTGCCTGTCTACTTCAAGAGCCCTCTTCTGCCGAGTGATTGTGCTCACCTGTATACTTCTGGAGCCCTCTTCTGCCCGGTGATTGGGCTTACCTGTCCACTTCAGGAGTCCTCTTCTGCCGGGTGATTTTGCTTGCCTTTCCACTTCCAGAGCCCTGTTATGCCGAGTAATTGGGGTTGCCTGTCTACTTCAGGAGTCCTCTTCTGCCGGGTGATTGTGCTGGCCTGTCTACTTCAGGAGCGCTCTTCTGCCGGGTGATTGTGCTTGCCTGTCTACTTCAGGAGCCCTCTTCTGCTGGGTGATTGTGCTTGCCTGTCTACTTCAGTAGCCCTCTTCTGCTGGATGATTGTGCTCGCCAGTCTACTTCAGGAGCCCTCTTCTGCTGGGTGATTGTGCTCGCCTGTCTACTTCAGGAGCCCTCTTCTGCCGGGTGATTGTATTTGCCTGTCTACTTCCGGAGTCCGCTTCTGCCAGGTGATTGTACTTGCCTGTCTACTTCAGGAGTTCTCTTCTGCCGCGTGATTGTGCTTGCCTGTCTACTTTAGGAGTGCTCTTCTGTCAGGTGATTGTGCTTGCCTTTCTACTTCAGTATCCTTCTTCTGCGGGGTGATTATGCTTGCCTGTCCACTTCAGGAGCCCTCTTGTGCCGGGTGTTTGTGCTCTCCTGTCTACTTCAGGAGCCCTCTTTTGCCAGGTGATTGTGCTTGCCTGTTTACTTCAGGAGTCCTCCTCTCCCGGCTGATTGTGCTTGCCTGTCTACTTTAGGAGTCCTCTTCTGTGGGTGATTGTGTTTGCCTGCCTATGTCAGGAGTCCTCTTCTGCTTGGTGATTGTGCTTGCTTGTCTACTTCAGGAGCCCTCTTCTGCTGGGTGGTTGTGCTTACCTGTCTACTTCAGGAGTCCTCTTCTGCCCGGTGAGTTTGGCCACCTGTTTACTTCAGGAGCCCTCTTCTTCCAGGTCACTGTGCTTGCCTGTCTACTTCAGGAGTCCTCTTCTGCCTGGTGAATGTGCTTGCCTGTCTACTTCAGGAGCGCTCTTCCTCCGGGTGTTTGTGCTTGCACGTCTATTTCAGGAGTCCTCTTCTGCGGGGTGTTTGTGATCGCATTTCCACTTCAAGACCTCTCTTCTGCCAGGTGATTTTACTGGTCTGTCTACTTCAGGAGCCTTCTTCTGCCCGGTGATTGTGCTTGCCTGTCTACTTCAGGAGCCTTCTTCTGCTGGGTGATAGTAATTGCATATCTACTTCCGCAGCCATTTTCTGCTGGGTAATTGTGCTTGCCTGTCTACTTCAGGAGCCTTCTTCTCCTGGGTGATTGTGCTTGACTGTCTACTTCAGGAGCCTTCTTCTGCTGGGTGATAGTACTTGCCTGTCTAATTCTAGAGCCATCTTCTGCTGGGTGATAGTACTTCCCTGTCAACTTCCGGAGCCATCTTCTGCCGGGTGATTATGCTTGCCTGTCTACTTCAGGAGCCTTCTTCTGCTGGGTGATTGTGCTGGCCTGTCTACTTCAGGAGCCTTCTTCTGCTCGGTGATAGTACTTTCCCGTCTACTTCCGGAGTCATCTTCTGCTGGGTGATTGTGCTTGCCTGTCTACTTCAGGAGCCTTCTTCTGCTGGGTGATTGTGCTTGCCTGTATACTTCAAGAGCGCTCTTCTGCCGGGTGAATGTGCTTGCCTGTCTACTTCAGGAGCCTTCTTCTGCTGGGTGATTGTGCTTGCCTGTCTACTTCAGGAGCCTTCTTCTGCTGGGTGATAATACTTGCCTGTCTACTTCCGGAGCCATCTTCTGCTGGGTGATTGTGCTTGCCTGTATACTTCAGGAGCGCTCTTCTGCCGGGTGAATGTGCTTGCCTGTCTACTTCAGGAGCCTTCTTCTGCTGGGTGATTGTGCGGGCCTGTCTACTTCAGGAGCCTTCTTCTGCTGGGTGATTGTGCTTGCCTGTCTACTTCAGTAGCCCTCTTCTGCTGGGTCATTGTGCTTGCCTGTCGATTTCAGGAGCCCTCTTCTGTTGGGTGATTGTGCTTGCCTGTCTACTTCAACAGCCTTCTTTTGCTGGGTGATTGTGCTTGCCTGTCTACTTTACTTCAGGAGCCTTCTTCTGCTGGGTGATTGTGCTTGCCTGTCTACTTCAGTAGCCCTCTTCTGCTGGGTCATTGTGCTCGCCTGTCTACTTCAGGAGTCCTCTTCTGTTGGGTGATTGTGATTGCGTGTTTACTTCAGTAGCCCTCTTCTGCTGGGTCATTGTGCTCGCCTGTCTACTTCAGGAGTCCTCTTCTGTTGGGTGATTGTGCTTGCCGGTCTACTTCAAGAGCCTTCTTCTGCTGGGTGATTGTGCTTGCCTGTCTACTCCAGTAGCCCTCCTCTGCTGGGTCATTGTGCTCGCCTGTCTACTTCAGGAGCCCTCTTCTGTTGGGTGATTGTGCTTGCCTGTCTACTTCAACAGCCTTCTTTTGCTGGGTGATTGTGCTTGCCTGTCTACTTTACTTCAGGAGCCTTATTCTGCTGGGTGATTGTGCTTGCCTGTCTACTCCAGTAGCCCTCTTCTGCTGGGTCATTGTGCTCGCCTGTCTACTTCAGGAGTCCTCTTCTGTTGGGTGATTGTGATTGCCTGTCTACTTCAGTAGCCCTTTTCTGCTGGGTCATTGTGCTCGCCTGTCTACTTCAGGAGTCCACTTCTGTTGGGTGATTGTGCTTGCCGGTCTACTTCAAGAGACTTTTTCTGCTGGGTGATTGTGCTTGCCTGTCTACTTCATGAGCCCTCTTCTGCCGGGTGATTGTGCTTGCCTGTCTACTTCAGGAGTCCTCTTCTGCCGGGTGAATGTGGCCACCTGTACTTCAGGAGCCCTCTTCTGCCGGGTCACTGTGTTTGCCTGTCTACTTCAGGAGTCCTCTTCTGCCTGGTGAATGTGCTTGCCTGTCTACTTCAGGAGCTTTCTTCTGTTGGGTGATTGTGCTTGCCTGTCTATTTCAGGAGCCTTCTTCTGCTGGGTGATTGTGCTAGCCTGTCTACTTCAGGAGCCTTCTTCTGCTGGGTGATAGTACTTTCCTGTCTACTTCCAGAGCCATCTTCTGCTGGGTGATTGTGCTTGCCTGCCTACTTCAAGACTACTCTTCTGCTGGGTGTTTGTGCTTGCCTGTCCACTTCAGGAGCCCTCTTCTGCTACCAGGTGATTGTGCTTGCCTGTCTACTTCAGGAGCCTTCTTCTGCTGGGTGATAGTACTTGCCTGTTTACTTCCAGAGCCATATTCTGCCGGGTGTTTGTGCTTGCCTTTCTACTTCAGGAGTACTCATCTGGGTTGTGTTTGTGCTTGCCTGTCCACTTCAGGAGCCCTCTTCTGCCGGGTGATTGTGCTTGCCTGTCTACTTCAGGAGTCCTCTTCTGGCGAGTGATTTAGCTTGCCTTTCTACTTCAGGGGTCCTCATCTGCTGGGTGATTGCGCTTGCCTGTCTACTTCAGGAGCCCTCTTCTGCTGGTTGCTTGTGCTTACCTGTCTACTTCATGAGCCGCCTTCTGCCAGGTGAATGTGCTTGCCTTTCTACTTCAAGAGCCCTCTTCTGCCGAGTGATTGTGCTCACCTGTATACTTCTGGAGCCCTCTTCTGCCCGGTGATTGGGCTTACCTGTCCACTTCAGGAGTCCTCTTCTGCCGGGTGATTTTGCTTGCCTTTCCACTTCCGGAGCCCTGTTATGCCGAGTAATTGGGCTTGCCTGTCTACTTCAGGAGTCCTCTTCTGCCGGGTGATTGTGCTGGCCTGTCTACTTCAGGAGCGCTCTTCTGCCGGGTGATTGTGCTTGCCTGTCTACTTCAGGAGCCCTCTTCTGCTGGGTGATTGTGCTTGCCTGTCTACTTCAGTAGCCCTCTTCTGCTGGATGATTGTGCTCGCCAGTCTACTTCAGGAGCCCTCTTCTGCTGGTTGATTGTGCTCGCCTGTCTACTTCAGGAGCCCTCTTCTGCCGGGTGATTGTATTTGCCTGTCTACTTCCGGAGTCCGCTTCTGCCGGGTGATTGTACTTGCCTGTCTACTTCAGGAGTTCTCTTCTGCCGCGTGATTGTGCTTGCCTGTCTACTTCAGGAGCCTTCTTCTGCTGGGTGATTGTGCTGGCCTGTCTACTTCAGGAGCCTTCTTCTGCTGGGTGATAGTACTTGCCTGTCTACTTCCAGAGCCATCTTCTGCTCGGTGATTATGCTTGCCTGCCTTCTTCAGGACTACTCTTCTGCTGGGTTTTTGTGCTTGCCTGTCCACTTCAGGAGCCCTCTTCTGCCGCCGGGTGATTGTGCTTGCCTGTCTACTTCAGGAGCCTTCTTCTGCTGGGTGATAGTACTTGCCTGTGTACTTCCACAGCCATCTTATGCCGGGTGTTTGTGCTTGCCTTTCTACTTCAGGAGTACTCTTCTGCGGGGTGTTTGTGCTTGCCTGTCCACTTCAGGAGCCCTCTTCTGCCGGGTGATTGTGTTTGCCTGTCTACTTCAGGAGCCCTCTTCTGCCGGGTGATTTTCTTTGCCTGTTCACTTCAGGGGCCCTGTTATGCTGGGTGATTGTGCTTGTCTGTCTTCTTCAGGAGTCCTCTTCTGCTGAGTGATTGTGCTCTCCTGTCTACTTCAGGAGCCCTCTTCTGCCGGGTGATTGTGCTTGCCTGTCTACTTTAGGAGTCCTCTTCTGCGGGTGATTGTGCATGCCTGTCTATTTCAAGAGTCCTCTTCTGCTGGGTGATTGTGCTTGCCTGTCTTCTTCAGGAGTCCTCCTCTGCCGGGTGATTGTGCTTGCCTCTCTACTTTAGGAGTCCTCTTCTGTGGGTGATTGTGCTTGCCTGTCTATTTCAGGAGCCCATTTCTGCCGCGTGATTGTGCTTACCTGTCTACTTCAGGAGTCCTCTTCTACCTCGTGAATGTACTTGCCTGTCTACTTCAGAAGCGCTCGTCTGCTAGGTGATTGTGCTTGCCTGGCTACTTCAGGAGCGTTCTTCCGCCGGGTGTTTGTGCTTGCCTTTCTACTTCAGGAGTACTCTTCTTCGGTGTGTTTGTGCTTGCGTGTCCACTTCAGGAGCCCTCTTCTTCCGGGTGATTGTGCTTGCCTGTCTACTTCAGGAGTCCTCTTCTGCTGGGTGATTGTGCTGGCCTGTCTACTTCAGGAGTGCTCTTCTGCTGGGTGATTGTCCTTGCCTGTCTACTTCAGGAGCGCTCCTCTCCCAGGTGATTGTGCTTGCCTGTCTACTTCAGGAGCCCTCTTCTGCAGGGTGATTGTGCTTGCCTGTCTACTTCAGGAACCCTCTTCTGCTGGGTGATTTTGCTTGCCTGTCTACTTCAGGAATACTCTTCTGTTGGGTGATTGTGCTTACCTGTCTACTTCAGGTGTCCTCTTCTGCCGGGTGAATGTGGCCACCTGTACTTCAGGAGCCCTCTTCTGCCGGGTCACTGTGTTTGCCTGTCTACTTCAGGAGTCCTCTTCTGCCTGGTGAATGTGCTTGCCTGTCTACTTCAGGAGCTTTCTTCTGTTGGGTGATTGTGCTTGCCTGTCTATTTCAGGAGCCTTCTTCTGCTGGGTGATTGTGCTAGCCTGTCTACTTCAGGAGCCCTCTTCTGCTACCAGGTGATTGTGCTTGCCTGTCTACTTCAGGAGCCTTCTTCTGCTGGGTGATAGTACTTGCCTGTTTACTTCCAGAGCCATCTTCTGCCGGGTGTTTGTGCTTGCCTTTCTACTTCAGGAGTACTCTTCTGGGTTGTGTTTGTGCTTGCCTGTCCACTTCAGCAGCCCTCTTCTGCCGGGTGATTGTGCTTGCCTGTCTACTTCAGGAGTCCTCTTCTGGCGAGTGATTTAGCTTGCCTTTCTACTTCAGGGGTCCTCATCTGCTGGGTGATTGCGCTTGCCTGTCTACTTCAGGAGCCCTCTTCTGCTGGTTGCTTGTGCTTGCCTGTCTATTTCAGGAGCCGCCTTCTGCCAGGTGAATGTGCTTTCCTGTCTACTTCAAGAGCCCTCTTCTGCCGAGTGATTGTGCTCACCTGTATACTTCTGGAGCCCTCTTCTGCCCGGTGATTGGGCTTACCTGTCCACTTCAGGAGTCCTCTTCTGCCGGGTGATTTTGCTTGCCTTTCCACTTCCGGAGCCCTGTTATGCCGAGTAATTGGGGTTGCCTGTCTACTTCAGGAGTCCTCTTCTGCCGGGTGATTGTGCTGGCCTGTCTACTTCAGGAGCGCTCTTCTGCCGGGTGATTGTGCTTGCCTGTCTACTTCAGGAGCCCTCTTCTGCTGGGTGATTGTGCTTGCCTGTCTACTTCAGTAGCCCTCTTCTGCTGGATGATTGTGCTCGCCAGTCTACTTCAGGATCCCTCTTCTGCTGGGTGATTGTGCTCACCTGTCTACTTCAGGAGCCCTCTTCTGCCGGGTGATTGTATTTGCCTGTCTACTTCCGGAGTCCGCTTCTGCCAGGTGATTGTACTTGCCTGTCTACTTCAGGAGTTCTCTTCTGCCGCGTGATTGTGCTTGCCTGTCTACTTTAGGAGTGCTCTTCTGTCAGGTGATTGTGCTTGCCTTTCTACTTCAGTATCCTTCTTCTGCGGAGTGATTATGCTTGCCTGTCCACTTCAGGAGCCCTCTTGTGCCGGGTGTTTGTGCTCTCCTGTCTACTTCAGGAGCCCTCTTTTGCCAGGTGATTGTGCTTGCCTGTTTACTTCAGGAGTCCTCCTCTGCCGGCTGATTGTGCTTGCCTGTCTACTTTAGGAGTCCTCTTCTGTGGGTGATTGTGTTTGCCTGCCTATGTCAGGAGTCCTCTTCTGCTTGGTGATTGTGCTGGCTTGTCTACTTCAGGAGCCCTCTTCTGCTGGGTGGTTGTGCTTACCTGTCTACTTCAGGAGTCCTCTTCTGCCGGGTGAATTTGGCCACCTGTTTACTTCAGGAGCCCTCTTCTTCCAGGTCACTGTGCTTGCCTGTCTGCTTCAGGAGTCCTCTTCTGCCTGGTGAATGTGCTTGCCTGTCTACTTCAGGAGCGCTCTTCCGCCGGGTGTTTGTGCTTGCACGTCTATTTCAGGAGTCCTCTTCTGCGGGGTGTTTGTGATCGCATTTCCACTTCAAGACCTCTCTTCTGCCAGGTGATTTTACTGGCCTGTCTACTTCAGGAGCCTTCTTCCGCCAGGTGATTGTGCTTACCTGTCCACTTCAGGAGTCCTCTTCTGCCGGGTGATTTTGCTTGCCTTTCCACTTCCGGAGCCCTGTTATGCCGAGTAATTGGGGTTGCCTGTCTACTTCAGGAGTCCTCTTCTGCCGGGTGATTGTGCTGGCCTGTCTACTTCAGGAGCGCTCTTCTGCCGGGTGATTGTGCTTGCCTGTCTACTTCAGGAGCCCTCTTCTGCTGGGTGATTGTGCTTGCCTGTCTACTTCAGTAGCCCTCTTCTGCTGGATGATTGTGCTCGCCAGTCTACTTCAGGATCCCTCTTCTGCTGGGTGATTGTGCTCACCTGTCTACTTCAGGAGCCCTCTTCTGCCGGGTGATTGTATTTGCCTGTCTACTTCCGGAGTCCGCTTCTGCCAGGTGATTGTACTTGCCTGTCTACTTCAGGAGTTCTCTTCTGCCGCGTGATTGTGCTTGCCTGTCTACTTTAGGAGTGCTCTTCTGTCAGGTGATTGTGCTTGCCTTTCTACTTCAGTATCCTTCTTCTGCGGAGTGATTATGCTTGCCTGTCCACTTCAGGAGCCCTCTTGTGCCGGGTGTTTGTGCTCTCCTGTCTACTTCAGGAGCCCTCTTTTGCCAGGTGATTGTGCTTGCCTGTTTACTTCAGGAGTCCTCCTCTGCCGGCTGATTGTGCTTGCCTGTCTACTTTAGGAGTCCTCTTCTGTGGGTGATTGTGTTTGCCTGCCTATGTCAGGAGTCCTCTTCTGCTTGGTGATTGTGCTGGCTTGTCTACTTCAGGAGCCCTCTTCTGCTGGGTGGTTGTGCTTACCTGTCTACTTCAGGAGTCCTCTTCTGCCGGGTGAATTTGGCCATCTGTTTACTTCAGGAGCCCTCTTCTTCCAGGTCACTGTGCTTGCCTGTCTGCTTCAGGAGTCCTCTTCTGCCTGGTGAATGTGCTTGCCTGTCTACTTCAGGAGCGCTCTTCCGCCGGGTGTTTGTGCTTGCACGTCTATTTCAGGAGTCCTCTTCTGCGGGGTGTTTGCGATCGCATTTCCACTTCAAGACCTCTCTTCTGCCAGGTGATTTTACTGGCCTGTCTACTTCAGGAGCCTTCTTCCGCCAGGTGATTGTGCTTGCCTGTCTACTTCAGGAGCCTTCTTCTGCTGGGTGATAGTAATTGCATATCTACTTCCGGAGCCATTTTCTGCTGGGTAATTGTGCTTGCCTGTCTACTTCAGGAGCCTTCTACTCCTGGGTGATTGTGCTTGACTGTCTACTTCAGGAGCCTTCTTCTGCTGGGTGATAGTACTTGCCTGTCTAATTCCAGAGCCATCTTCTGCTGGGTGATAGTACTTCCCTGTCAACTTCCGGAGCCATCTTCTGCCGGGTGATTATGCTTGCCTGTCTACTTCAGGAGCCTTCTTCTGCTGGGTGATTGTGCTGGCCTGTCTACTTCAGGAGCCTTCTTCTGCTGGGTGATAGTACTTGCCCGTCTACTTCCGGAGTCATCTTCTGCTGGGTGATTGTGCTTGCCTGTCTACTTCAGGAGCCTTCTTCTGCTGGGTGATTGTGCTTGCCTGTATACTTCAAGCGCGCTCTTCTGCTGGGTGATAATACTTGCCTGTCTACTTCCGGAGCCATCTTCTGCTGGGTGATAGTACTTCCCTGTCAACTTCCGGAGCCATCTTCTGCCGGGTGATTATGCTTGCCTGTCTACTTCAGGAGCCTTCTTCTGCTGGGTGATTGTGCTGGCCTGTCTACTTCAGGAGCCTTCTTCTGCTGGGTGATAGTACTTGCCCGTCTACTTCCGGAGTCATCTTCTGCTGGGTGATTGTGCTTGCCTGTCTACTTCAGGAGCCTTCTTCTGCTGGGTGATTGTGCTTGCCTGTCTACTTCAGGAGCCTTCTTCTGCTGGGTGATAATACTTGCCTGTCTACTTCCGGAGCCATCTTCTGCTGGGTGATTGTGCTTGCCTGTATACTTCAGGAGCGCTCTTCTGCCGGGTGATTGTGCTTGCCTGTCTACTTCAAGAGCCTTCTTCTGCCGGGTGATTGTACTTTCCTGTCTACTTCAGGATCCCTCTTCTGCCGGGTGATTGTGTTTGCCTGTCTACTTCAGTACTCCTCTTCTGCCGGGTGATTGTCCTTGCCTGTCTAGTTCAGGAGCCCTCTTATTCAGGTTGATTGTGCTTGTTAGGCATAAACCTGTGCAGTTCCCTTAGGGGCCACTGCAAGAGCTTTAAGACTACAGTTGTTTTGCAGTAAACCCACTTGGTAGCAGTCTGTACCACACAGATTCACTAGGTAGCTGTGGCTGAGCAGTCGGACTTCCCTCAAGAAGAGTTAGGCAGTATGCAGAGTATACACAATAGGTACAGAGACACAGTAGCACAAACAAACACTGACCAGAGCTTTGGTGTAAAAGTATATCATTATTTATTTAAAAACACACTTGTGATTTACACTAGCAAAAACAAGGTAAGTAAATTCAACACACAGTCACTATCATATATGTACAACCCTATTCACTTATTAGACAAGTCTTAGTGAGAAACACCACTTATTTTCAGTCAGAAGTGAGTGCTTAGCATAAGATGACACTCTAATAAGTTGTAAAGAAAGGGAGGGAAAAAGGCAGAGTTAAAGAAGCACACAAGTTTCAATACTTTTTCAAAGAACCACAGTAAGGCAGGATAGGCAGAGTTCTTCTGGAGAGCAAGGAAGTCAATTGCAAGGCCCACTCTTGGAAACAGCAAGCAGAAGGGGTCCAGGTTCACCATGGGGTTATGCCCAAAGTGTCTTTGTAGATAGTTCACACAAAAAGGATGTAATTAAAGTCAGGAAACGTAAGCAAGGTTTCCCCAGGCCAGCCCAGTTTAGAAAGTCAAGGTTTTACTGTCACTCCAAACGATCTGTCGCAAGGGAAGCCAGGCGGGACACAGTACCTTAAGTGTGAAGGAAGCTCCAGTGGGGGCAGTTGTTCCTGGCAGCAGGTGGAAGTCGGTGTCTCGTCCAGAGGAAGAAGCGGTCTCGCCGTCGAGGAAAGATGAAGGTCATTGCACTGCCAGGGAATAAACCAGCCGCGGAGTTCTCCGGTTAAAAGGCACTACACTTCTCTTTGCGGTAGTGGTAAACCATGGTATTCCGGTTGCAGGGGTGCTTGGCATGGGCAAGGCGGCCACGAGATGCTCCAGGAAGGTGAAAAGAAGGCAAAACTGGTTATCCCCACCAGTCAAAGGAAGAAGACTCTCCGGACTGGAGATCTCCTCTGTCGTCGGGAAAAGTGGTGAGACGGTTCAGCAGGGCTCAACCAGTGGTGTCGTTGTTGCAGGTCAGCTCAGCTTCTCCCTCCTCGGATTCTTAAGTCCTGTGGCGACTTCTGAAGTTCCAGTCCCCAAAGCCCTGCTTTTATGCAGCACACCCCCATTCACTCAGCCTAGCTGTCAATCAAACATGCTAAGTGGTGAGCCGCCGGCTCACCACTTGGGCCAATCACACAAGAGTGCGACTTGAGTTACCAAGGTAACTCAGTCCAGGGTGTCTAAACCCCCTCCCACACCCCCTGTGATACCTAGACAGAGTGGCACCACTTTTGGAGGCTTCTGTGGAGAAGCCCGCCAAAAGGTGGAACAAAGGGCTCGACTTGGGTTGGAGTCACAGAAGAGAACACAAACGCCATTTTAGAATCGAGTTCTGGCAAAAAATACCAACCAGTGAATTAATATTAAATAAATAAACCAGCGGTATGTTCGAGGCTATAAGAATTAAATAATTAAAGTTGGTAGCTTCGAACAATCGGAAAATCCCATAGAGATATATTCGCGGTTGAATATAAAAAGTAGTATCCACTGCCACCAGCCAAAACTCGATCAGGGGGGATGGAGACGTGCCCCCTCGAACAACAGACCCCGGGGCAATCGAATTGCCCCGATCTGTACGTCCACAATATGACGGTTTGTACTGGTTTCTGTTCATAATTTGGGACTAGTAAAGCCAATGGTGACTTTACATGCCCTGGGAGACAGTAGTCAGTCCCAGGGTATGGAGTCTATGTTGGGGGGTCGCTATGACACCCCTGGGTTACGGCACGGAGAGTGCTGTGTAACCCACATCACAAAAAAACACATGACACCCTATGGAGTAAAATAACCCATAGCCCATAAAACACATGGGGCCTCATTACGACCCCGGTGTTAACCAATGTGCTATTAGCACCATGGTCCATGCCGTGGTCCGCCATGGTGAATGGCGGAATTACCGCCCCATTCCAAGGTTGGCGGGGCGGTAATTCCCCATTCACCATGGGCCCTTCCCCATTCCCATTTTTGCCCCAAAGGGCTCAATGGGAATGGGGAAGGCGCTAAGTACGGTGCGCAAATTGCGGCACCGTACTTAGCACCAAGGTCCCTTTGCGGCACCCTACTTTAACAGCTGGTAAAACCAGCCATTAAGGTCGGGTCCCGCAAAGGGACCTCGTAATCAGGCGTTAAGGGTTTAACGGCGCCGACACCTTTTACGGCGCCGTTAAACCTTTAACTCCAGGGTCGTAATGAGGCCCATGGAAAGTTAAAGAAACACCTCAAATCATGTCTAAGAGTGGGAGCAAAAGAATATCGCTCGTAGCAGGAGAGAAAAAAATAAACCCCAAAAATCCAGCAAAGCTGCTGGGGGACTCACTAGGTTTGGGAAGTTAGCCTTACAGAGAATTCTCCCTAACAGTGCTCGCCTGTCTATTTCAGGAGCCCTCTTCCGCCGGGTGATTGTGCTTGCCTGTCCACTTCAGGAGCCTTCTTCTGCCGGGTGATTTTGTTTGACTGTCCAGTTCAGGAGTCCTGTTCTGCGGAGTAATTGTGCTTGCCTGTCTACTGCAGGAGTCCTCTTCTGCCGGGTGTTTGTGCTCGCCTGTCCACTTCAGGAGCCCTCTTTTGCCGGGTGATTGTGCTGGGCTGTCTACTTCAGGAGCGCTCTTCTGCCGGGTGATTGTACTTGCCTGTCTATGTCAGCAGTCCTTTTCTGCCGGGTGATTGTGCTTGCCTGTCTACTTCAGGAGCCCTCTTCTGCCAGGTGATTTTCTTTGCCTGTCCACTTCAGGGGCCCTGTTCTGCTGGGTGATTGTGCTTGTCTGTCTTCTTCAGGAGTCCTCTTCTGCTGAGTGATTGTGCTCTCCTGTCTACTTCAGGAGCCCTCTTCTGCCGGGTGATTGTGCTTGCCTGTCTACTTTAGGAGTCCTCTTCTGCGGGTGATTGTGCATGCCTGTCTATTTCAAGAGTCCTCTTCTGCTGGGTGACTGTGCTTGCCTGTCTTCTTCAGGAGTCCTCCTCTGCCGGGTGATTGTGCTTGCCTCTCTACTTTAGGAGTCCTCTTCTGTGGGTGATTGTGCTTGCCTGTCTATTTCAGGAGCCCATTTCTGCTGGGTGATTGTGCTTACCTGTCTACTTCAGGAATCCTCTTCTGCCGGAGGAGTGTGTCCACCTGTTTACTTCCAGAGCCCTCTTCTGCCGGGTGATTGTGCTTGCCTGTCTAATTCAGGAGTCCTCTTCTGCCTCGTGAATGTACTTGCCTGTCTACTTCAGGAGCGCTCATCTGCTGGGTGATTGTGTTTGCCTGGCTACTTCAGGAGCGCTCTTCCGCCGGGTGTTTTTGCTTGCCTTTCTACTTCAGGAATACTCTTCTTCGGTGTGTTTGTGCTTGCCTGTCCGCTTCAGGAGCCCTCTTCTGCCGGGTGATTGTGCTTGCCTGTCTACTTCAGGAGTCCTCTTCTGCTGGGTGATTGTGCTGGCCTGTCTACTTCAGGAGCGCTCTTCTGCCGGGTGATTGTGCTTGCCTGTCTACTTCAGGAGCGCTCCTCTGCCGGGTGATTGTGCTTGCCTGTCTACTTCAGGAACCCTCTTCTGCTGGGTGATTTTGCTTGGCTGTCCACTTCAGGAGCCCTCTTCTGCCGGGTGATTGTATTTGCCTGTCTACTTCAGGAGCCCACTTCTGCCGGGTGATTGTGCTCGCCTCTCTACTTCAGTAGCCCTCTTCTGCTGGGTGATTGTGCTTTCCTGTCTACTTCAGGAGTCCTCATCTGCCAGGTGATTGTGCTTGCCTGTCTACTTCAAGAGCCTTCTTCTGCCGGGTGATTGTACTTTCCTGTCTACTTCAGGATCCCTCTTCTGCCGGGTGATTGTGTTTGCCTGTCTACTTCAGTACTCCTCTTCTGCCGGGTGATTGTCCTTGCCTGTCTAGTTCAGGAGCCCTCTTATTCAGGTTGATTGTGCTTGTTAGGCAGAAACCTGTGCAGTTCCCTTAGGGACCACTGCAAGAGCTTTAAGACTACAGTTGTTTTGCAGTAAACCCACTTGGTAGCAGTCTGTACCACACAGATTCACTAGTTAGCTGTGGCTGAGCAGTCAGACTTCCCTCAAGAAGAGTTAGGCAGCATGCAGAGTATACACAATAGGTACAGAGACACAGTAGCACAAACAAACACTGACCAGAGCTTTGGTGTAAAAGTATATCATTATTTATTTAAAAACACACTTGTGATTTACACTAGCAAAAACAAGGTAAGTAAATTCAACACACAGTCACTATCATATATGTACAACCCTATTCACTTATTAGACAATTCTTAGTGAGAAACACCACTTATTTTCAGTCAGAAGTGAGTGCTTAGCATAAGATGACACTCTAATAAGTTGTAAAGAAAGGGAGGGAAAAAGGCAGAGTTAAAGAAGCACACAAGTTTCAATACTTTTTCAAAGAACCACAGTAAGGCAGGATAGGCAGAGTTCTTCTGGAGAGCAAGGAAGTCAATTGCAAGGCCCACTCTTGGAGACAGCAAGCAGAAGGGGTCCAGGTTCACCATGGGGTTATGCCCAAAGTGTCTTTGTAGATAGTTCGCACAAAAAGGATGAAATTAAAGTCAGGAAACGTTAGCTAGGTTTCCCCAGGCCAGCCCAGTTTAGAAAGTCAAGGTTTTACTGTCACTCCAAACGATCTGTCGCAAGGGAAGCCAGGCGGGACACAGTACCTTAAGTGTGAAGGAAGCTCCAGTGGGGGCAGTTGTTCCTGGCAGCAGGTGGAAGTCGGTGTCTCGTCCAGAGGAAGAAGCGGTCTCGCGTGGAGGAAAGATGAAGGTCATTGCACTGCCAGGGAAGAAACCAGCCGCGGAGTTCTCCGGTTAAAAGGCACTACACTTCTCTTCGGGTAGTGGTAAACCGTGGTATTCCGGTTGCAGGGGTGCTTGGCATGGGCAAGGCGGCCACGAGATGCTCCAGGAAGGTGAAAAGAAGGCAAAACTGGTTATCCCCACCAGTCAAAGGAAGAAGACTCTCCGGACTGGAGATCTCCTCTGTCGTCGGGAAAAGTGGTGAGACGGTTCAGCAGGGCTCAACCAGTGGTGTCGTTGTTGCAGGTCAGCTCAGCTTCTCCCTCCTCGGATTCTTAAGTCCTGTGGCGACTTCTGAAGTTCCAGTCCCCAAAGCCCTGCTTTTATGCAGCACACCCCCATTCACTCAGCCTAGCTGTCAATCAAACATGCTAAGTGGTGAGCCGCCGGCTCACCACTTGGGCCAATCACACAAGAGTGCGACTTGAGTTACCAAGGTAACTCAGTCCAGGGTGTCTAAACCCCCTCCCACACCCCCTGTGATACCTAGACAGAGTGGCACCACTTTTGGAGGCTTCTGTGGAGAAGCCCGCCAAAAGGTGGAACAAAGGGCTCGACTTGGGTTGGAGTCACAGAAGAGAACACAAACGCCATTTTAGAATCGAGTTCTGGCAAAAAATACCAACCAGTGAATTAATATTAAATAAATAAACCAGCGGTATGTTCGAGGCTATAAGAATTAAATAATTAAAGTTGGTAGCTTCGAACAATCGGAAAATCCCATAGAGATATATTCGCGATTGAATATAAAAAGTAGTATCCACTGCCACCAGCCAAAACTCGATCAGGGGGGACGGAGACGTGCCCCCTCGAACAACAGACCCCGGGGCAATCGAATTGCCCCGATCTGTACGTCCACAATATGACGGTTTGTACTGGTTTCTGTTCATAATTTGGGACTAGTAAAGCCAATGGTGACTTTGCATGCCCTGGGAGACAGTAGTCAGTCCCAGGGTATGGAGTCTATGTTGGGGGGTCGCTATGACACCCCTGGGTTACGGCACGGACAGTGCTGTGTAACCCACATCACAAAAAAACACATGACACCCTATGGAGTAAAATAACCCATAGCCCATAAAACACATGGGGCCTCATTACGACCCCGGTGTTAACCAATGTGCTATTAGCACCATGGTCCATGCCGTGGTCCGCCATGGTGAATGGCGGAATTACCGCCCCATTCCAAGGTTGGCGGGGCGGTAATTCCCCATTCACCATGGGCCCTTCCCCATTCCCATTTTTGCCCCAAAGGGCTCAATGGGAATGGGGAAGGCGCTAAGTACGGTGCCGCAAATTGCGGCACCGTACTTAGCACCAAGGTCCCTTTGCGGCACCCTACTTTAACAGCTGGTAAAACCAGCCATTAAGGTCGGGTCCCGCAAAGGGACCTCGTAATCAGGCGTTAAGGGTTTAACGGCGCCGATACCTTTTACGGCGCCGTTAAACCTTTAACTCCAGGGTCGTAATGAGGCCCATGGAAAGTTAAAGAAACACCTCAAATCATGTCTAAGAGTGGGAGCAAAAGAATATCACTCTTAGCAGGAGAGAAAAAAATAAACCCCAAAAATCCAGCAAAGCTGCTGGGGGACTCACTAGGTTTGGGAAGTTAGCCTTACAGAGAATTCTCCCTAACAGTGCTCGCCTGTCTATTTCAGGAGCCCTCTTCCGCCGGGTGATTGTGCTTGCCTGTCCACTTCAGGAGCCTTCTTCTGCCGGGTGATTTTGTTTGACTGTCCAGTTCAGGAGTCCTGTTCTGCGGAGTAATTGTGCTTGCCTGTCTACTTCAGGAGTCCTCTTCTGCCGGGTGTTTGTGCTCGCCTGTCCACTTCAGGAGCCCTCTTTTGCCGGGTGATTGTGCTGGGCTGTCTACTTCAGGAGCGCTCTTCTGCCGGGTGATTGTACTTGCCTGTCTATGTCAGCAGTCCTTTTCTGCCGGGTGATTGTGCTTGCCTGTCTACTTCAGGAGCCCTCTTCTGCCAGGTGATTTTCTTTGCCTGTCCACTTCAGGGGCCCTGTTCTGCTGGGTGATTGTGCTTGTCTGTCTTCTTCAGGAGTCCTCTTCTGCCGAGTGATTGTGCTCTCCTGTCTACTTCAGGAGCCCTCTTCTGCCGGGTGATTGTGCTTGCCTGTCTACTTTAGGAGTCCTCTTCTGCGGGTGATTGTGCATGCCTGTCTATTTCAAGAGTCCTCTTCTGCTGGGTGATTGTGCTTGCCTGTCTTCTTCAGGAGTCCTCCTCTGCCGGGTGATTGTGCTTGCCTCTCTACTTTAGGAGTCCTCTTCTGTGGGTGATTGTGCTTGCCTGTCTATTTCAGGAGCCCATTTCTGCTGGGTGATTGTGCTTACCTGTCTACTTCAGGAGTCCTCTTCTGCCGGGGGAGTGTGTCCAACTGTTTACTTCCAGAGCCCTCTTCTGCCGGGTGATTGTACTTGCCTGTCTAATTCAGTAGCCCTCTTCTGCTGGGTCATTGTGCTCGCCTGTCTACTTCAGGAGTCCTCTTCTGTTGGGTGATTGTGATTGCCTGTCTACTTCAGTAGCCCTCTTCTGCTGGGTCATTGTGCTCGCCTGTCTACTTCAGGAGTCCTCTTCTGTTGGGTGATTGTGCTTGCCGGTCTACTTCAAGAGCCTTCTTCTGCTGGGTGATTGTGCTTGCCTGTCTACTCCAGTAGCCCTCCTCTGCTGGGTCATTGTGCTCGCCTGTCTACTTCAGGAGTCCTCTTCTGCCTGGTGAATGTGCTTGCCTGTCTACTTCAGGAGTCCTCTTCTGCCTGGTGAATGTGCTTGCCTGTCTACTTCAGGAGCCTTCTTCTCTAGGGTGATTGTGCTTGCCTGTCTATTTCAGGAGCCTTCTTCTGCTGGGTGATTGTGCTGGCCTGTCTACTTCAGGAGCCTTCTTCTGCTGGGTGATAGTACTTGCCTGTCTACTTCCAGAGCCATCTTCTGCCTGGTGAATGTGCTTGCCTGCCTACTTCAGGACTACTCTTCTGCTGGGTTTTTGTGCTTGCCTGTCCACTTTAGGAGCCCTCTTCTGCCGCCGGGTGATTGTGCTTGCCTGTCTACTTCAGGAGCCTTCTTCTGCTGGGTGATAGTACTTGCCTGTGTACTTCCACAGCCATCTTATGCCGGGTGTTTGTGCTTGCCTTTCTACTTCAGGAGTATTCTTCTGCGGGTTGTTTGTGCTTGCCTGTCCACTTCAGGAGCCCTCTTCTGCCGGGTGATTGTGTTTGCCTGTCTACTTCAGGACCCCTCTTCTGCCGGGTGATTTTCTTTGCCTGTTCACTTCAGGGGCCCTGTTATGCTGGGTGATTGTGCTTGTCTGTCTTCTTCAGGAGTCCTCTTCTGCCGAGTGATTGTGCTCTCCTGTCTACTTCAGGAGCCCTCTTCTGCCGGGTGATTGTGCTTGCCTGTCTACTTCAGGAGTCCTCCTCTGCCGGGTGATTGTGCTTGCCTGTCTACTTTAGGAGTCCTCTTCTGCGGGTGATTGTGCATGCCTGTCTATTTCAAGAGTCCTCTTCTGCTGGGTGATTGTGCTTGCCTGTCTTCTTCAGGAGTCCTCCTCTGCCGGGTGATTGTGCTTGCCTCTCTACTTTAGGAGTCCTCTTCTGTGGGTGATTGTGCTTGCCTGTCTATTTCAGGAGCCCATTTCTGCCGCGTGATTGTGCTTACCTGTCTACTTCAGGAGTCCTCTTCTACCTCGTGAATGTACTTGCCTGTCTACTTCAGGAGCGCTCGTCTGCTAGGTGATTGTGCTTGCCTGGCTACTTCAGGAGCGTTCTTCCGCCGGGTGTTTGTGCTTGCCTTTCTACTTCAGGAGTACTCTTCTTCGGTGTGTTTGTGCTTGCCTGTCCACTTCAGGAGCCCTCTTCTTCCGGGTGATTGTGCTTGCCTGTCTACTTCAGGAGTCCTCTTCTGCTGGGTGATTGTGCTGGCCTGTCTACTTCAGGAGTGCTCTTCTGCCGGGTGATTGTCCTTGCCTGTCTACTTCAGGAGCGCTCCTCTCCCAGGTGATTGTGCTTGCCTGTCTACTTCAGGAGCCCTCTTCTGCAGGGTGATTGTGCTTGCCTGTCTACTTCAGGAACCCTCTTCTGCTGGGTGATTTTGCTTGCCTGTCTACTTCAGGAATAATCTTCTGTTGGGTGATTGTGCTTACATGTCTACTTCAGGAGTCCTCTTCTGCCGGGTGAATGTGGCCACCTGTACTTCAGGAGCCCTCTTCTGCCGGGTCACTGTGTTTGCCTGTCTACTTCAGGAGTCCTCTTCTGCCTGGTGAATTTTCTTGCCTGTCTACTTCAGGAGCTTTCTTCTGTTGGGTGATTGTGCTTG
Source organism: Ambystoma mexicanum (assembly GCF_040938575.1). Taxonomy (NCBI): domain Eukaryota; kingdom Metazoa; phylum Chordata; class Amphibia; order Caudata; family Ambystomatidae; genus Ambystoma; species Ambystoma mexicanum. Next base: position 10,662,834 of record NC_090925.1, read on the forward strand.
CCTGTCTATTTCAGGAGCCTTCTTCTGCTGGGTGATTGTGCTAGCCTGTCTACTTCAGGAGCCTTCTTCTGCTGGGTGATAGTACTTTCCTGTCTACTTCCAGAGCCATCTTCTGCTGGGTGATTGTTTGCCTGCCTACTTCAAGACTACTCTTCTGCTGGGTGTTTGTGCTTGCCTGTCCACTTCAGGAGCCCTCTTCTGCTACCAGGTGATTGTGCTTGCCTGTCTACTTCAGGAGCCTTCTTCTGCTGGGTGATAGTACTTGCCTGTTTACTTCCAGAGCCATCTTCTGCCGGGTGTTTGTGCTTGCCTTTCTACTTCAGGAGTACTCTTCTGGGTTGTGTTTGTGCTTGCCTGTCCACTTCAGGAGCCCTCTTCTGCCGGGTGATTGTGCTTGCCTGTCTACTTCAGGAGTCCTCTTCTGGCGAGTGATTTAGCTTGCCTTTCTACTTCAGGGGTCCTCATCTGCTGGGTGATTGCGCTTGCCTGTCTACTTCAGGAGCCCTCTTCTGCTGGTTGCTTGTGCTTGCCTGTCTCCTTCAGGAGCCGCCTTCTGCCAGGTGAATGTGCTTGCCTGTCTACTTCAAGAGCCCTCTTCTGCCGAGTGATTGTGCTCACCTGTATACTTCTGGAGCCCTCTTCTGCCCGGTGATTGGGCTTACCTGTCCACTTCAGGAGTCCTCTTCTGCCGGGTGATTTTGCTTGCCTTTCCACTTCCGGAGCCCTGTTATGCCGAGTAATTGGGGTTGCCTGTCTACTTCAGGAGTCCTCTTCTGCCGGGTGATTGTGCTGGCCTGTCTACTTCAGGAGCGCTCTTCTGCCGGGTGATTGTGCTTGCCTGTCTACTTCAGGAGCCCTCTTCTGCTGGGTGATTGTGCTTGCCTGTCTACTTCAGTAGCCCTCTTCTGCTGGATGATTGTGCTCGCCAGTCTACTTCAGGAGCCCTCTTCTGCTGGGTGATTGTGCTCGCCTGTCTACTTCAGGAGCCCTCTTCTGCCGGGTGATTGTATTTGCCTGTCTACTTCCGGAGTCCGCTTCTGCCAGGTGATTGTACTTGCCTGTCTACTTCAGGAGTTCTCTTCTGCCGCGTGATTGTGCTTGCCTGTCTACTTTAGGAGTGCTCTTCTGTCAGGTGATTGTGCTTGCCTTTCTACTTCAGTATCCTTCTTCTGCGGGGTGATTATGCTTGCCTGTCCACTTCAGGAGCCCTCTTGTGCCGGGTGTTTGTGCTCTCCTGTCTACTTCAGGAGCCCTCTTTTGCCAGGTGATTGTGCTTGCCTGTTTACTTCAGGAGTCCTCCTCTCCAGGCTGATTGTGCTTGCCTGTCTACTTTAGGAGTCCTCTTCTGTGGGTGATTGTGTTTGCCTGCCTATGTCAGGAGTCCTCTTCTGCTTGGTGATTGTGCTTGCTTGTCTACTTCAGGAGCCCTCTTCTGCTGGGTGGTTGTGCTTACCTGTCTACTTCAGGAGTCCTCTTCTGCCGGGTGAGTTTGGCCACCTGTTTACTTCAGGAGCCCTCTTCTTCCAGGTCACTGTGCTTGCCTGTCTACTTCAGGAGTCCTCTTCTGCCTGGTGAATGTGCTTGCCTGTCTACTTCAGGAGCGCTCTTCCGCCGGGTGTTTGTGCTTGCACGTCTATTTCAGGAGTCCTCTTCTGCGGGGTGTTTGTGATCGCATTTCCACTTCAAGACCTCTCTTCTGCCAGGTGATTTTACTGGCCTGTCTACTTCAGGAGCCTTCTTCTGCCAGGTGATTGTGCTTGCCTGTCTACTTCAGGAGCCTTCTTCTGCTGGGTGATAGTAATTGCATATCTACTTCCGGAGCCATTTTCTGCTGGGTAATTGTGCTTGCCTGTCTACTTCAGGAGCCTTCTTCTCCTGGGTGATTGTGCTTGACTGTCTACTTCAGGAGCCTTCTTCTGCTGGGTGATAGTACTTGCCTGTCTAATTCTAGAGCCATCTTCTGCTGGGTGATAGTACTTCCCTGTCAACTTCCGGAGCCATCTTCTGCCGGGTGATTATGCTTGCCTGTCTACTTCAGGAGCCTTCTTCTGCTGGGTGATTGTGCTGGCCTGTCTACTTCAGGAGCCTTCTTCTGCTGGGTGATAGTACTTTCCCGTCTACTTCCGGAGTCATCTTCTGCTGGGTGATTGTGCTTGCCTGTCTACTTCAGGAGCCTTCTTCTGCTGGGTGATTGTGCTTGCCTGTATACTTCAAGAGCGCTCTTCTGCCGGGTGAATGTGCTTGCCTGTCTACTTCAGGAGCCTTCTTCTGCTGGGTGATTGTGCTTGCCTGTCTACTTCAGGAGCCTTCTTCTGCTGGGTGATAATACTTGCCTGTCTACTTCCGGAGCCATCTTCTGCTGGGTGATTGTGCTCGCCTGTCTACTTCAGGAGTCCTCTTCTGTTGGGTGATTGTGATTGCCTGTCTACTTCAGTAGCCCTCTTCTGCTGGGTCATTGTGCTCGCCTGTCTACTTCAGGAGTCCTCTTCTGTTGGGTGATTGTGCTTGCCGGTCTACTTCAAGAGCCTTCTTCTGCTGGGTGATTGTGCTTGCCTGTCTACTTCAGGAGCCTTCTTCTGCTGGGTGATTGTGCTGGCCTGTCTACTTCAGGAGCCTTCTTCTGCTGGGTGATTGTGCTTGCCTGTCTACTTCAGTAGCCCTCTTCTGCTGGGTCATTGTGCTTGCCTGTCGATTTCAGGAGCCCTCTTCTGTTGGGTGATTGTGCTTGCCTGTCTACTTCAACAGCCTTCTTTTGCTGGGTGATTGTGCTTGCCTGTCTACTTTACTTCAGGAGCCTTCTTCTGCTGGGTGATTGTGCTTGCCTGTCTACTTCAGTAGCCCTCTTCTGCTGGGTCATTGTGCTCGCCTGTCTACTTCAGGAGTCCTCTTCTGTTGGGTGATTGTGATTGCCTGTCTACTTCAGTAGCCCTCTTCTGCTGGGTCATTGTGCTCGCCTGTCTACTTCAGGAGTCCTCTTCTGTTGGGTGATTGTGCTTGCCGGTCTACTTCAAGAGCCTTCTTCTGCTGGATGATTGTGCTTGCCTGTCTACTCCAGTAGCCCTCCTCTGCTGGGTCATTGTGCTCGCCTGTCTACTTCAGGAGCCCTCTTCTGTTGGGTGATTGTGCTTGCCTGTCTACTTCAACAGCCTTCTTTTGCTGGGTGATTGTGCTTGCCTGTCTACTTTACGTCAGGAGCCTTATTCTGCTGGGTGATTGTGCTTGCCTGTCTACTCCAGTAGCCCTCTTCTGCTGGGTCATTGTGCTCGCCTGTCTACTTCAGGAGTCCTCTTCTGTTGGGTGATTGTGATTGCCTGTCTACTTCAGTAGCCCTTTTCTGCTGGGTCATTGTGCTCGCCTGTCTACTTCAGGAGTCCTCTTCTGTTGGGTGATTGTGCTTGCCGGTCTACTTCAAGAGACTTTTTCTGCTGGGTGATTGTGCTTGCCTGTCTACTTCATGAGCCCTCTTCTGCCGGGTGATTGTGCTTGCCTGTCTACTTCAGTTCTACTCTTCTGCTGGGTGATTGTGCTGACCTGTCCACTTCAGGATCCTTGTTCTTCTTGCTGATTGTGCTTTTCTGTCTAATTCAGGAGCCATCATCTTCCAGGTGATTGTGCTTGCCTTTCTTGCCTTTCTACTTCAGGATCCCTCTTCTGCTTAGCGTTGCAGTTGATACGTTTTTCAATCCAAGTCACATCAGACGCGTTTCCAGTCTTGTACTCTTCTTCAGTGATATTGTGGCACTGGTATGTACAGCAACCATTGTATCGGCTTGTTCTTAGTATCCAAATCTGTACACTGGTGCACAATAATCCAAGTAACTCCAGATGATGCTAAAAGCAACAAATAGAGGTAACACAAAATCTATACATGTTTTGCTCCATGAGTGATATGTACTCGTATCCCATATAGTATTGCTGTTGCCCAAGTACTGTATCTCATTACCCAATAACATAATATCATAGACGCAATAGAACCATATAGATGTACACATGATATTAACTGGCCGATTCATGGAATTAATGTGCGCCAAAAATTCCGGCGCAGAGGTGCCAAAACGTGCGAATCGCAGTGCAAGTGCGAAAATCGCAGGGAAACCAGCGCACATCGATTCATGGAAGTCCGTGCGCGAGAAAAATATGGGATGTGCGCTGAAAAAGTGCGCGGCGCACGCCGGCGCACAGGTCATCCAACGGCATGCGCCACGGCCACAGCGAAACCGCACATAGCGCGGCGCACATAACAAAAGTAGGCAGAACACAGGGCGTAACACTCGGAATGGGGAACAACGCGTGAAAATATGGGCGTCACGGGAGAAGTACAGGAGGCAAGTGCGCAGAACGCCCACACGCTCCCCTACAACTCGTATTCATGGAATCGAATAGGGCAAACCAGCACACGGTCAAAGACGCGCACAGGGCCAAACAAGTCCGCCACAAGAAAACAGGCAGTAGCGTCCCTGCCCCTGAAATAAATGTGCGCCAAAATGTGCGCTTACAAAAATCACCTATATACAGCTATGATGAATGATCCATACTGTGGCCCTCTAGGACAAATGAGGTGTAAAGGGGTACCGACAAACACGGACAGCCGCTTTGTGAAAAATAGCATGTGCGTGTATTTCGGGGTGCGCGGGAAGTTCCACATGCGATTGGCCTGGGTACGTGTATTTCGGGGTGTGCGGGAAGTTCCACATGCGTTTGTCTGTGGTACGTGTATTTCGGGGTGCGTGTGAAGTTTCACACGCGATTTCAGCAGGGTACGTGTATTCCAAGGTGCGCGGGAAGTTTCACACGCAATTATGCAAGGTACGTGTATTTCGGTGTGCGCGTGAAGTTCCACACGCGATTTCAGAAGGGTATGTGTACTCCGGATGCGCGGGAAATTCCACACGCGAATCCAGCAGCCTACGTGTATTTCGGGGGTGCCGGGGAGTCCTACACATGAATTGGCCATGTGGGTCCTGCACGCTGTTCCCTCTACACCCTCCACGGCGGCCCACACCACAGGGGACTACCCTGCACCCCTGCACAGGTCCCGCAGGCAGCCCATCCACCTTGGCCATGCCCCCCAGCCAACCCACATGTCACCTTGCACTACTGCCCACCAACGCATGTCTCCCAGCACCCCCACCCCCCAGCATCCAGGGGCACCATCCACCAGGCCCCCACTCATGTGTCCCAGCACCCCTACCCCCCAGCAGTCAGGGGCACCCTCCACCAGGCCCCACTCATGTCCAACTCATGTCCCCCTGCACCGCCACACTCCAGCAGTCAGGGGCACCGTCCACCAGGCCCCCACTCATGTCTCCCAGCACCCCCACCCCCCAGCAGTGCAGGGCACCCGCCACCATGCCCCCACACATGTCTCCCAGCACCCCCACCCCCCAGCATCCAGGGGCACCCTCCACCAGGCCCCCACTCATGTCTCCCTGCACCCCCACCCCCCAGCATCCCGGGGCACCACCCACCAGGCCCCCACTCATGTCTCCCAGCACCCCCACCCCCCAGCAGTCAGGGGCACCCTCCACCAGGCCCCCACTCATGTCTCCCTGCACCCCCACCCCCCAGCATCCAGGGGCACCCTCCACCAGGCCCCACTCATGTCCAACTCATGTCCCCCTGCACGACCACCCCCAGCAGTCAGGGGCACCCTCCACCAGGCCCCCACTCATGTCTCCCACCCCCCCACCCCCAGCATCCAGGGGCACCCTCCACCAGGCCCCCACTCATGTCTCCCTGCACCCCCACCCCCCAGCATTCAGGGGCACCCTCCACCAGGCCCCCACTCATGTCTCCCAGCACCCCCACCCCCCAGCATCCAGGGGCACCCTCCACCAGGCCCCCACTCATGTCTCCCAGCACCCCCACCCCCCAGCATCCAGGGGCACCCTCCACCAGGCCCCCACTCATGTCTCCCAGCACCCCCACCCCCCAGCATCCAGGGGCACCCTCCACCAGGCCCCCACTCATGTCTCCCAGCACCCCCACCCCCCAGAATCCAGGGGCACCCTCCACCAGGCCCCCACACATGTCCAACTCATGTCCCCGCGCACCCCTGAAATACACGTACCCTGCTGAATTCGCAAGTGAGACTTCTCGCGCACCCCTGGAACACACGTACCCAGGACAATCGCGTGTGGAACTTCCCGCGCACCCCTGAAAGACACATACCCTGCTGAATTTGCGTGTGAAACTTCACGCGCACCCCTGAAATACACATGCCCTGATGGAATCACGTGTTAAAGTTTCCGCGCACCCCTGAAATACACGTACCCTCTGAATTTGCGTGTGATACTTCCCGCGCACCCCTGGAATACACGTACCCAGGACAATTGCATGTGGAACTTCCTGCGCACACCAGTAATACACGTACGTGTGAAACTTCCCGCGCACCCCAGTAATACACGTGTCCCGCTCGCACAGGGCCAATCACGTGTGAAACTTCCCGCGCACCCCAGTAATACACGTACCCCGCTCGCACAGGGCCAATCGCGTGTAAAACTTCCCGCGCACCCCAGTAATACACATACCCCGCTCGCATAGGGCCAATCGCGTGTGAGACTTCCCACGCACCCCAGTAATACACGTGCCCCGCTCGCACAGGGCCAATCGCGTGTGAAACTTCCCGCACACCCCAGTAATACACGTACCCCGCTCGCACAGGGCCAATCGCGGGTGAAACTTCCCGCGCACCACAGTAATACACGTACCCCGCTCGCACAGGGCCAATCGCGTGTGAAACTTCCCGTGCACCCCAGTAATACACGTACCCCGCTCGCACAGGGCCAATCGCGTGTAAAACTTCCTGCGCACCCGAGTAATACACGTACCCTGCTGAAATTGCGTGCGAAACTTCCCGCGCTCCCCAGTTATACACGTACCACGCTCGCACAGGGCCAATCGCGTGAAACTTCCCATGCAGCCCAGTAATACACGGACCCCGCTTGGCGTTTGCTGTTTGGCAGCCCTGTAAACTGGTCCAGGGTTAGCGCAGACATTTGCGATGATTTGGGGATTTTTATGGATTTTCCTTGCGCGAGGGCGTTCTTGGGGGTGTAACTGGCGCTGCTGCAGGGTCGCTGTGCCACTCTGCCCCACGGCTGGTTTTGGAGGTTAAAATCCATGAATACGCTGTGCGATTAAATGGATTTTATTGCACGCGGCTGGCGCAGTGTATAGCACGTGTACACTGTGCGCCAGCCGCGTGCGCCACTTTTGTGTGAAATGAATTACCCTGTAATATGTGCCTTTGGAAACAGAAATAACATCATCTCATTTGCACAAAGGTGTGATATTAAAACTTTAAAGGTATCGCAGTTGTTGCACCCAGGAAACCACCGACGCAATTCATGCAAAGCCGCATTGTTGAAAACGGCTACCTAAAACGTTTCCAAAGTGCTTCAAACATGTTGCACTATACTGTGGAGGCCTGATTCATGGAATTATTTGCGTGTAAAATCATTAACTTGTGCATCAAACTGCGTGCTAAACACTGCTCGTTGATTCATGGAACCGTCTGCGTAGGACTTTTCTGAGACTTGCATGGAGTTCGCACAGGCTCTGCATGGCTCTGCGAGCAGGCGTGTGCCTTGCGCGAGACTCAACTCAGGGCTTGGGCGTGGCCTGCTTAGTGGCCGGAAATAGGGGGCAGAACACCAAAATGGGGAAGAACAAGGCAGAAAGTGGGCGTTACAAGAGACAGACTGCAGGGAGTCCCTAGCACACCCACAAATGCGCACGTGAAAGCGTATTCATAGAACTGACCACGCAACCTCTTGCCTGTGAAATGCCCATTCAGTGCCCTCTAAATCTCTGCCACCCGGAAGCAGGAGTACTGACTTGCGCAGAGGAATCACAACTCTGGAGGTGCGTTTGCATGTCGGATTTAGGGATGCGTGTAAGCAGACGGGGTTCCAATCATAGAAAAGGTGCACCTATGCAGTGTATCAGGGTGCAGGGACAGTTTATGGGGGTTCGTACGCAGCTTGACCGGAAAAATAAATGGGAAACTGTACGCATGTCGTTGAGGTGCCAGTTACAGTTACGGGGGACCCTGCACAGTGGTGTTGAGGTGCAGGCTTGGTTGGAGGCGACCCCACGCACTGTTCACGAAATGCGTGAGTTTGCGCCCTCAGAGCCCGCAAGTGTAAGTGAATGTAGCTGTTTTGGCTTTGCGTGGGGTTTGCGTGGGGGTGTGTCGGGGACGTTCCCCCACGTCTTGCGTATAGGCCCACTTTGCAGGAACTATTCCATGCATGCGCTGAGCACGCATTGTTTATTATGCGTCATTCTTGGCGCGCAGGCACTGCGGGATAAATACGTACCTTTCCATGAATCGGGCCCAGGGTGTATTCCCTCTTGTAAATACACATGAAACATTTGCTTCACTAATTAACGAAACCTTTGTACATTATTTCCGCCCTCGTTCTTTAAAAGAAGTTGTATTCCTTGACTGGCGGGAAGTTGCCACGAACGGTCAAATCTGGGAGGCGTTTACGCAGGTGTGGGGGGGGGTTCTGCACATTTCAAAGTTCACCCCCTGTCCAAAAATGTGGTGCACATCGAAATGCACGAGAAATGAGCACAATGCCCTGTGCCAATTCCGCGCCCGTGACGTGGATGCCTAGTGCGTCTCTGAGGAGGTGGAGAGCAGGGCCCAGCATTGCGACTCAAGTGTAAGAGCAGAAGTGCACACTTGTGCTGTCACACTTGCATTTCTATCTCCCAAACATTTCACAATGACGGGGCTGTTAGCGGCCCAGCACTCGGACACGCACGCTCCGTGCACACGTGCCTGCTGGGAGGCCAGTGAATCATTGGCACCACAGTGGCCCCTGCAGGAAAAGTGCAGGTCCCCTCTGTGGATTACAGGGTGACCAATGAACGCCTCCTCTGGGCTATGATTACACCCCCCACCCCCCTGCTCAGACAGCCTGGCACTGGGTGCTCCCCTCTGGTTACCTCTGAATATAGATTGCACGCTCAGCAGAAAAGAGAGGTAGGTGGGTAAATTCTAATCCAGGAATTTTTTGTAATTTTATACAGAGTTGTTTTATATTCAATCTTTTTGAAAATTGTAATATAGTCTGTGTTTAATGTTATACGATACGTTCATAAACGTTTTAAAAAATAAAGCTATAAAAATGATGAAAATGAAAAAATGTATCAGCACAATTTGTGGGAAAGGGAAAAGTCTTTGGGGCATGCTAGGAAAAAAATATGTGCAGGGTCCAGAGTGAGTGGGTGTGTGCTCTTTACAGGGGAGGGGGATTTGCACGGGTGCGGCTTGAGTGTGCACTGAAAAAGGACTTGGTGAGCACAATAGCTGACACACACACAGGCACTGCAATTTCTTGTCAAATTCACTATCACAATTTGAGCAAAGGGCAAAGTCTCAGCGTCTGATCATTTCAACATGTATTCTATTCTCTCAGCAGTTTATAATTAAACAATATAAACTAAAATGCTTTTCAACTGAATATAAACAACAGAAATGATCAATGTTCCAACACAAGTTGAAATCTATTTCGAATGTTACCGAGATTACATCTTTTCACTTGTACAGACATTCTCCATGATACCTTAATTGTTGTATTAATTAATTAATTATTCAATTCATAGCAAACTCTAGTTTGATGAACCTTGTTACGACACAAAAGCTTTAATTTAATTGAATCAATAATTGAAAGATTGGTGCAGATCGAAAATCATTTTGGAAAATCAGACTGTAGGCGAGCAAGACCTGTTGGCAAATGCTACGTATTAATATGAACAGCATATGGCGGCACGATAGATTGCAAGCTTTAATATCAATACACATGTGCGGATATTAGGGAGAATGTCTGTATGGAATACCACTGAAAAACATAATTAGTTCATAACCTTTCGTGTGCAATTTTACTTATATCAGAGCAATGATAATTTATGTTGTTTAAACTAGTGTGAAAGCCTGTTTACATGAGCCAAAGTGCATGAGGCGAGAAATGTTCAGAGTGTTCATACTGGCCTAATAGATCTCCTAAGGCAACAGCTCCCTCTAGCGGTGACAACAGGCAAAGCGGGCAGTCTCTACTGTGGATCGCTTCATCAGACAAACATACATCTGGCCTTTTATTATATTGTTTGATGTGTTTAAATTATTCACTTTTGGGGTAAAAGAATCTATGTTCAAATGCTCAGACTAGTAAATTGTTCAACTGTGATGGGATGGTAATCATTTGACATCAGAATATATTCTTATAAAATGTGTTAGCACACTTTGATGGAGGCCAAGGTTCTTTAGGATACACAGGATACTTGCAGATGCACTCGCTCATGAATTGGCTCAGCACAATAGTGGACACACACATGCGCTTTCATTTCTTAGCAAATTCATGAGTGCACTTTGAGGAAAGGGCTAATGTCCATGGGGCAGGCTGGGTGATTGGACACAGTCTCGTGCATGGCTTGCTTGAGCACAATAATTGACACAATCATTTGATTTTCATGTCAAATGTATTAGCACACTGTTAGCAAAGGGCAACTTGTCTTTGGTGAATGTGGGCTCACACAACTTAGTTAAGCACGACAGCCAATGCAAAAACTTGAGTTTTTGTCAAAAGAATTTGCGCCGTTTCAGGGCGGGGCTAACATCTTTGGGGCACGCCAATTGGTTAAACATACACTCTATCACTCAAGCACTCTTTATTTGGGGATCCACGTCCATAAAAAGCAACCCATAGCAATACAAACAATGAATACAGAACAATGTCACACATAATTATTTAAGCAATATGCCCCGAGCCGCGGGCCATTACTGAGTCAGGTAATGCCCCAGGGCCCATAGTTACAGGCCAGAGCGAAGGCAAGTACTTCAACGAAGCTAAAGCTTCGATGGATTCTCTGCGAGGTATGGACCGGGTGACGGCCAATCAGAATGTTTGTTCCATTCTGGTTGACCTTTGCCGGATACTAATAGAACTTATAACTCTGTGAAATGCAAGTTTAAAAGTGGACGCATTGTAGCTGCTTTTTATATCAGCTATTCAACGTCCAATGAATTCCCAGAGAAGGAAGGCAGTAATAAAGGTGATATCACACTACACCCTCGAGCCCTGATGGCATATGACAAGGCTACCAGTCATATTTGGAAGCAATTCAGGCCACAACTGAAAGTCGCTCCCATGTGGGCTATTAAGACACATTTTCAAAGTCCTACTCGTACTTTCAACTCATTTGTTCCCATCACATTCTTAATTTAGCCTCTTCCACAAAGATATATGAAAGCTGGCGACGTGCACTAGACCGAGTGAGACACATCTTCGTAGCCCTTACAGCACCCATCCCCCCCGATTAACTTGAACAAGGGCATCTCCTTGAATCGTGGTTAAGGGGTACACAGTAAGAGGATCCCCGCTATTGTCACCAGAGTGAGGCGACCACAGACAAATGCTACTGAGTTCCATGGAACCCTTTCCCACTTCAAAATGAATGATGCCAATTGTCAGGTACCCACTTAGGCATAGGAAATACCCTCCATACCTTCTCGGTATGTGAAGACCCTGTGTCCATCATCTGAAGGTCCTCCCTGGTATGTGACGCACCTGTGTCCAACATCTGCAGGTCCTCCCTGGTATGTGAAGACCCTGTGTCCATCATCTGAAGGTCCTCCCCGGTATGTGAAGGCCCTGTGTCCATCATCTGAAGGTCCTCCCTGGTATGTGACGCACCTGTGTCCAACATCTGCAGGTCCTCCCTGGTATGTGAAGACCCTGTGTCCATCATCTGAAGGTCCTCCCTGTATGTGAAGACCCATTGTCCATCATCAGAAGGTCCCCCCCGGTATGTGAACACCGTGTGTCCATCATCTGAAGGTCCTCCCTGGTATGAGAAGACCCTGTGTCCATCATCTGGAGGTCCTCCCCGGTATGTGAAGATCCTGTGTCCATCATCTGAAGGTCCTCCCTGTATGTGAAGACCCATTGTCCATCATCAGAAGGTTCCCCCCGGTATGTGAACACCGTGTGTCCATCATCTGAAGGTCCTCCCCGGTATGTGAAGACCATGTGTCCATCATCAGAAGGTCACCCCGGTATGTGAACACCGTGTGTCCATCATCTGAAGGTCCTCCCCGGTATGAGAAGACCCTGTGTCCATCATCTGAAGGTCCTCCCCGGTATGTGAAGACCCAGTGTCCATCATCTGAAGGTCCATCCCGGGATGTGAAGACCCAGTGTCCATCATCTGAAGGTCCTCCCCGGTATGAGAAGACCCTGTGTCCATCATCTGAAGGTCCTCCCCAGGATGTGAACACCCAGTGTCCATCATCTGAAGGTCCTCCCCGGCATGTGAACACCCTGTGTCCATCATCTGAAGGTCCTCCCCGGTATGTGAAGACCCAGAGTCCATCATCTGAAGGTCCTCCTCAGTATTTGAAAACCCTGTCCATCATCTGAAGGTACTCCCCGGTATGTGAAGACCCTGTGTCCATCATCTGAAGGTCCTCCCTGTATATGAAGACCCAGTGTCCATCATCTGAAGGTCCTCCCCGGTATGTGAATACCCTGTGTCCATCATCTGAAGGTCCTCCCCGTTATGTGAAGACCCTGTGTCCATCATCTGAAGTTCCTCCCAGGCACGTGAGATCTTGAAGCAATCAAACACTTTCTTCAATGTCTGGTCCCAAGGAAATCCAAAGCCCTGCATGACACCCTCACACCCATCCTGCATCACTGGTAGACCCAGCACTAGAGTTCAACCATGTGCCATAGACGTGCCACTTCCTCTCTCGCAGGGGGTCCCACTTCCAGCTTGAGAAGGAGAACTGGCAATAGTGATCTCAAGAAGTGATTCCCAGCCACCACCTGCCTGGAACAGCTGGGATTAGCCTATATTTCAATGTCACATGGGGACATTGGCATCACCCCGGTTCAGTAAGGCTCAAAAGGAACATCACTCAGTAAGGCCACAAAGCGTGGGTTAAATCAGCAGCTCCACCCCACCCACAATCCCCCCTATATCCTGTGGACTATGAGTGCAGAAGTGAAAAGCTTACTCCAGATAGTCAAATGAGAATAGCTTCTCCCTTAAACAGGCACTCATGCATGACACAGTTGAACGCACTAGGACACACATGATTGCTTGAATTTCATGTAAAATTTATTAGCGCATTTTGGGGGTCATTTGAAAGCTGGCAGAGCATAAAACCAAGGCGTTAGGCCTCGATATACCACCCCCACAGACCTTCCCAAGCTTTGCAAGACGGGGTGGGAAGACGGAGCATAAAACAAGGCGTTAGGCCTCGATATAACGCAGCCGCAGACCTTCCCAAGGTTTGCAAGACGGGGTGGGAAGACGGAACATAAACCAAGGTGTTAGGCCTTGATATACAACACCAGCAGACCTTCCCAAGGTTTGCAAGACGGAGTAGGAGACGGAGCGTAAAAGCAAGGTGTTAGGCCTCGACTTACTTCCCCCGCAGACCTTCCCAAGGCTTGCTAGATGGGGTGGGAGACGAAGCGTAAACCAAGGCGTTAGGCCTCGATATACCTCAGCAGCAGACCTTCCCAAGGTTTGCAAAAAGGGGTGGGAGACAGAGTGTAAACCAAGGCGCAAGGCCTCGATATACCGCAGCGGCAGACCTTCCCAAAGTTTGCAAGATGGGGTGGGAGATGGAGCGTTAAACCAAGGCATTAGGCCTTGATACACCACACCAGCAGACCTTCCTAAGGTTTGCAAGAAGGCGTGGGAGACGAAGCGTAAACCAAGGCGTTAGGCCTCGACATACTGCACCGGCAGACCTTCCCAAGGTTTGCAAGACGGGGTGGGAGACGAAGCGTAAACCAAGGCGCTAGGCCTTGATATACCGCACTGGCAGACCTTCCCAAGATTTGCAAGACAGGGTGGGAGATGGAGCGTAAATACTTTCTGCCTCAAACTTTACACTCTCTATGGAAATCTGTGTGGTTTTACACTAGCATGGGATTATCATGCTGGCATGAAGTTAAAGTATTCCTATGGCACATACTTGTAATTAGAACCCTCTAAAAGGAGGACAATTACATATGATTCCATTGTAAATGCTACCTGCTAAACCTAAATTGCAGGCAGCATGTACTTTTTTTTACAAGATGGAGAGTAAAAGTAAAAGCAAAGGTGACATCTTCACCTGGCACTCTACCTTGATGTAAAAGTGCATGCAAGGGACCCAATGGTATATAAGTGCTTATATTGGCAATCCCTGGCATGCAACTAGCATTTTCCATAAATTCACCCACTTTGAGTAAGAGGCAAGCGTCTTCGGGCCAGACTGGTTGGGTGAACAAGCAATAGCTGGCTCAGCACTTACACTTCTTGTCAAAGCTGTTAGCGCACTTTAAGAGAAGAGAAGGCTCTCTGGGAAACAGTATTTTCTATTTCGATCGGCTGATCTCACAGCACACTGCTACCAAGTTTAGGAAAGTGCATGGAGGGCCCTCAGTGCCTGACTTGTGTGTGGCGATAGGATGTCCTCAAGAGCGCAGCCAGATGTGGGCGGAGAGAGAAAGGTGTGGACATGTATGGTTTGCAGAAGAAACAGCTGCAGCTGCAATGGATGATCATGGGTGGCAGCAGGATACAGGATCAGGTGTAACCAGAGTGAGCACGGGGGGCGTGGCTTGGAAGCCATGGAATAGGCTGGAAACCCTGTGAGCTCTGTGATCCGACAACTTGATCCGACCAAGAAACGCATATTGTTTTGATCAGTGGCGGCCCAAAAAAGTATCTGCAGGCGTGGGAAGGCACAGAGCAGAGCATGGGCAGGTTGACTGCAAATTTACGGCAGAGGAACGATCGCATTGTTACTTTGTTCTGAGAGGTTGGCCATGGAGAGGGCATCAAAATGGCCGCGGACGAGAACAAAGAGATCCCGAGGGGCGCACCCCTGAGACGGAGGAGCTGTCTCCGTTCGACGACAGCAGAGGAAGATCGCTAGGGATATGAAATAATTATCACATTGCCCAGTCCGGGTGGCCGCGGAGAAAGAAAAGCAAAGGGAAAAACGCTGGTGGAGTGCTCCGAACGAAGAGTGGACGATCGAAGGAACTAGAAGATATGACCAGCCCTTTGAGGACGGTGAGAACCCACCCTTGCTGGGACTGAGGACCACGGGTGAAGGGGCTGATCCACGACTCATAGGCACAGAGCCATGTCTAATAAACCTACAAGACTGAAGAGTAAGCAACCCACATTAGAGGAATACACAAAGACGCCACCAGGCCCGGAGGGAGCCAGGCGCAAAGACAAAGCCCAAGTTGGGAGCAGTGCCACCATGGGCGTGAATCAGGAGGTCCTTGAAGCAATCGCCGATCTGGAGGCGGCTTGGGAGACCAAGCTCGAACTGACTGTGGCAGAACTAAAAACAGCACTGGAGCCCCAGGTCGGGGCAGTGCAGGAGGATGTGAATCTGCTATGGCAAGACGTAAGGTCTCTGGCGGAGCGCACAGAGAACCTCGAGAAGGAGATGGGCCCTAACACGGTGGACTGTGCTTCTCACTGGTCGGAGCTTCACGCCCTGGTACAACGAGTGGGTAACCTGGAGAGTAGAGTGGCAGAAGGACGGGCCCGGAGGAATAATATCCGTATTGTTAGACTACCAGAAGGAGCGGAAGGCCATAACCCCACGGAATTCATTGAAACAATGTTGCTACAAGAAATCACTGGAGGAGTGCTGTCTCAGGGGTTCGCGGTGGAAAGGGCACACAGGGCCCTAACGAGGAGACCGCCACCAGGAGGCCCACCTAGGCCGGTGATCACTAAAATACTTAATTACAGGGATCAAGAAAGGATCCTGGAACACTTCCGCAAAGGTGGGACAATACAAAGAGGTTCGGCAAACATAACGGCTTACCCGGATTATACCCTGACGGTGCAGCGGAGCAGAATTAACTTTGGGGCAGTCAAAAGGAGATTGCGAGAAGCGGGTTATAAATACATGCTGCTTTACCCGGCCAAACTGAAGGTTTTTCACAAGCACAGAACTTTGTTTTTTTGAAACACCGGAAGAAGCCATGGGATGGCTCGACACGCAGGGATGCCCCCAGGAGTCGGACGCTTGGACAGGAGAAGGAGGTGATGCGGATAAGTAATGAACGAGAGGGGCACCAGGGGGTCTCAGAACTTAAGACTATGGGACTTGAATATAGTCACTAAAGTAGCCACCGGAATGGTGTTTTCAGGATGGGATACACTCGTGATCCGTGAATACTGCGATTTAGACTTTAACTAGGGGCCTTGCAGGACCAATCTATACATCCCCCATTTAGATTTAGTTAGGTCGCCGATAGTACGGTGACGCCCTGCTGGGGTCTTGTCCGGGGTACCAAGGTAGACCCAAAAGCGGGGGAGCCTGAGATCCAGGGATGGAGCTGGGCAACTGTTGGGGTTGGGGTAGGGTGGGGAGAAGGGAGGGAAGGGGTTGTGTGCTGTGGTTTGTTATAGTTGGGGAAGAGTTATGGGGTAAGCCTACACTTCACGGAAAACGAGATGAACCATGGGAGACCTTAAGATAGTCACTTGGAACGTTAGGGGGCTCAATAGTTATTTGAAGCGGGCTACGCAGACCGAAAGTGGATATAGCCCTGTTACAAGAAACTCATTTAACGAAAGACAAACTAGAAGTGATACGGAAAAAATGGAGAGGGACAATGGTGGGGGCAACATACTCCGCCTAGGCAAGAGGGGTAATCACATGGGTAGCCCCGGATGTTCTGTTTCAGTTGCTGAGTTCGCAGGTAGAGGCGGATGGTAGGATGGTGATTATGAGAGGGATGGTGGAAAACAGAGAGATCTGCATTGTGAATACTTATCCTCCGAACCAAGATACAGCTGCGTATTTTAGGACCCTGTATAGTAAACTCAGTGGCAGCGTGGGGGGGCCATATTGTAGGGGGGCGACTTCAACTGTGTGTTGAACCCCACTATCGATAGATCAGACACTAAAATAGTTAGACCCACCCAGGCTGCAAAGGCACTACATGTACTATTGGCGGAGTTTGGGCTTACAGATGCATGGAGAACATGCCATCCGCAGGATAGATACTATTCACATTACGTGGCCCCACAGGGCCTACATACAAGATTGGACTATACATTTGTCACGCAGGAGTTGCTGACCGAAATACCGCAGGCGGAATACAAAGCTAGAGTCCTCTCAGACCACTCGCCACTGTTGATAACATGGCAATACCGACCCCCTAGGGGAAGGATACCCACATGGCGATTGCGTGCAGAAGCTCTTAAAGACAGCGTATTCAGGGAGGACATGTGGGAGGAAATAATAAGTTATTTCGAGATAAATACTGGCAGTGTAAAGACAGCGGGCACACTCTGGGAAGCCTTTAAAGTGGTAGTGAGAGGAATTGCCATAGCCAAGTCTAAAGGACTGCAGGATGGTATTCTCACCGAATTACAGGACTCTGAGAAGGAATTGGAGAGGGTATTGGAACGGGGTATAGAAAAAGGATATTGGGATAGATTATGTAATCTTAATTACAAAAAATACATAGAAAGACAACATGCTGGAGGCGACAAACCAAGAGGCACCTTGCATGGCTTTACAAAAACGAGACTCCTAGGACCCCAATCAGAACAATGGGGAGAGATAATGGCAATGTAGTGGTTACACAGGAGGGGGTTAAACAAGAATTTGAAGACTATTATAGACGCTTGTACGGAGACGAGACAGGAGGCAAGAGGGTGGAAATAGGAGACATATTGGAAGTTATTGGGCTACCACAAATTAGTGTAGAAGAGAGGGAGGAGCTAGATGCCCCGATCACTCTAGAAGAGTTAGAAGAAGTGGTGAGGCAGCTGCCCATGAGTAAAACCCCAGGAACTGACGGACTCCCGAGTGAATTTTATGAGGCATATAAAGCAGAGATTCTCCCCCCCACTGCTGGAAATGCTTATCGAAGCATATGAAGTTGGGAGACTACCGGAATCACTGTGCAAAGTGGTTATTTTATACCACTCCCCAAGCCCCACAGGCCTGGTAGCGACTGTGGTTCCTATAGATCCCTATCGATGTTAAACCAAGATAGTAAGATCTTAACAGCGGTGTTAGCAAACAGATTGAATAAGGTCATAACCAAATTAATTCACCCTGATCAAACAGGATATGTCCCAAATAGGAATATTTCGAATAATTTGGGGCGACTCCACCGAGTGATTGAACATACTGAAAAGAACACTAGCGAAATGGCGATAGTGTCGCTGGATGGGATCAAGGCATTTGACTCGGTCAGGTGGCCCTGGCTGAAGGCGGCCCTAGCCAGCTATGGTATGGGACCAGGATATCTTCACTGGGTAGAACTTCTATATAGCGAGTCATTAGCGAGAGTGAAGACAGGAACTGTGATTTCTGAAAGGTGGCAACTTGGTAGAGGGACCAGACAGGGATGCCCCTGGTCCCCCATGTTGTATATTCTGGCTTTGGAACCTCTGGCGATTTATCTAAGGCAGCAATATGACGCAATGGGCATTGTAGTTGGGGAAACATCACACTTAATTTCTCTATACGCAGACGATATGTTATTGTATTTGCGCTACCCAGAGGAAAATCTGCAGTATGTATTAGAAGTGGTAGATAGGTTTGCTGAACTCTCAGGTATAGCCGTGAACCCAAGTAAATCCTGTGTGCTCCCGCTGGGCAGATATAGAGGGCTCTTGGTGGAGAATTTGCCGGTACTCCAGATACCGTGGGAGACCACAACTTTTAGGTATCTTGGGATATCATACAGTAGAAGCCGAACATAGGCATAATACAGAAAGAACGGTTCGGAAACTGGAAAACAGCATGAAGTTCTAGGCGAAACTCCCCTTGGCAATGATGGGACGAGGGGCGATGCTCAAGATGGTGGCATTGCCCAGACTGTTGCATTGCTTCGTGAACATCCCATACTATATACCCCGGCAATTCTTTACTAAGCTGGATAGCATATGCAGGGAATTCCTATGGCACGGGATGAGGAACGGAGTAGCCCTATGGAAACTCCAAAACCCGCATGAGAAAGGAGGCATTAAATTACCCAACTGGGAAGTATATTATGTAGCGAGCTAGTTGCAACATGTAGCCAAATGGCTCTCTGCAGAGTCCACCTTAGAGCATAGGCTGCATCTAGGAGATTGCGCCCCATACTTTCTGAGAGAAATGATATGGGTACCCAAGCGGGAGATGAGAGGTCGCCCGGGATGTTGGGTCTGGGGTGGGGGATGTGGCAGAGGGCGTGCCGGTTGATGGACAAGCCAGTCCTGTGCCCTCCGCAAATCCCACTGGTTACAATGATGGGAACAGAGAAGCAACTAAGGTTAATGATTAGGCAGTATTGGGAACCGGTGGGAATAGCAACATTGGGAGATGTGTGGCAAGAGGGGAAAATACTGGAATTTGAGGAGCTGGTGGAACAAACGGGGTTGAGTGCTGGGTAATATATTACGTATCATGGGATGGGGCAACAAATTAAAGATACCTGGTCCTAGGTGGAACTTGCAGAGGAACCGGACACCACATTAGATGTGATATATGATATAGCGGAAGGTGGGCATGAAACATCTAGAGTGAACGAGATGATGATGACTCAAGTGGGCAAGGAAGTGGTGCAGCTTAGACTGGCCTGGGAGGAGGAAGTGGGAGATGTGATGAGTGACGGAATGTGGGAAAGGGCTCAGGGGTATCACAAGAAATTGTTGAGAAATGCTAGGCTGCAACAAATACAGTTGTATATAATGCACAGAGTATATCTGACGCCACTAAAGGTAGCTACATTTAAGAATGCTGGAAGCCAGGTGTGTCCCAAATGCAATGAGGAAAACTCAGGAATGGTGCATATGTCCTGGGCATGTCCACAGATTGCGGAATATTGGCGAGATATAGCACAGAAAATGGAAGACAAGGGAATCCACATGAAGGTGGATACGGCGTGGGCTTGTTTGTTGGGAGGGTTCCCCAGACCGCGGAAGCTTAAACATGTGAGCAAATTGAAAGATCTGGCATATGTATTGGCGAAGAGAAGGATTGCAATGGGATGGAAAGCGTGCCACAAGCCCAAAGTGGAGACGTGGTGGAGGGACTTGCAGAAGTGGGTGGAGGCAGAAACAGTGGCATGGCAGGAAGCGTGCAAAGGGGACATAGAGGGTGAAGCCAGAGCCCCAGAGGGTTGGAGACAGCTAATAGCAGAGCTATTTGGGCCCACATATGATGGACCAAGTGATGATGATTCAATGAGCATGGCGGGAGAGGTCTCCCCACCACAAGAGGTGGATACTAACAATGGGAGAAAGTAGGCTTGGGAGGGAGGTGGGACAGGAAATACAGTGGGCGAAAAAGTAACAATGTATATGTATTTACGAGCAAGATATGTAACCACTGTAAGTTGAGTTGGGTTTGTTATTTGTTGTTTGAATAAAATCAATAAAATTGTTTTAAAAAGAAAACTAGAGAAGCCCTGCAAAGGACTTCTTATCCCCTTGGGTTGGTGGGACCAATCTACGCCAAGACAAGCTCATATGGAAATCCTCGGAGCTGGCTGTACTTCCATTGCTGCTGCAGGAACCGATTGCCTGGAGAGGACCACCAGATTCGGAGTGCATCACTTTTATTGGCCAAGAGCTCCAGGAAGATCCTCCAGACTCCCAGCAAGCACGACTGACCGAGCCTGAGCCACCTCAACAGTGCTGCACCCCAGATACAAGGAAAGCCCATCTCGAGAGCCAGGAACCGCAGTGGTGCTATTAACAAGGAGCGGAAACCGCGAAGCGCCACTGATTTGAAGATTGCTGGTTGCTGTTGCTGACAGTCCCATTGCAGTGCGGGAGTCCTCAGACGTCGTCCCTCTTGTTCCCACGACTAAGGCACAGGCCAGCTTCACCTTTTTTCTTCTAACCAAAGGTACTGTACAATCTAAGAGAACCTCTTATTTAGCCTTGTTATCAGTGGAGGCTGGTCTTGGTTGCTTCTGTAGAGTTGCTGACAGCTTCTTTACCTCACAAGCCTAAACATGTGACACTACTTTGATTTATTCTTATCTACAAAGACTTCTAAAACATTGCTAGACTTTTTACCTACCTCAAAGTGCTTCAGTCCACCTAGACTTGCCCCTTGAATGACTCTTCTTCCCCTCACTTGGTCTTTGGTCTTCCTTCCAGGAAGGGGTTAACTTACTTTGCATTGGGGGGGATTCTAAAAGTACTAACCTGCTTCAGAATATTTGTATAATCTCTTGTTTTATTCTAAACTCTTTTTTCTTTGACCCTTATCTCAGTATTGCTATACATGTAACAGTGATATATTAATGTCCACAAGTGCCCTAGCTATTTTTCACCCGAGGGTGTAGGAAGTGTCTGTGTGGCATCCCAAATGGGTGTTTGCAGATTTATAGAAACTAAGAGTATTTTGGAGGTGTTGCTATATATTGCTCCCTTCTGAAGAAGGCTTATTCAAACTGACTGTTAAATAAATGACTAATTGTTTAATCAAGAAAAAAAAAAAAACATAGTGAGCACATCCACCAAGGCTACAGGCGCTCAGAACATTACACACTGTGTGGAGTGGTTACTGGTGCTTTCAATGTCATCTCTGGCGTGGCCCTGTCTGATGCATCACCACTGCTAGCAGAACTCACACCTTTCCTAGGTATCAGGTAATATTCTCCCCATATATATGGTCGACATACATAATGTCGCCAGCAAAAGGTTGTGGTGACATTATATATGATGACCATATATATGGAGATAATGCAAGCCAGGCTTGCAGGGGTATCCCCCGCTCCCCTTAAAAAAAAAAGTTGCGGCGGTGCCCCCCGCATGTTCCATGTAATAATGTCTCTGCAAAAAACAGCAGTTTTTTTCCAGGTGACTTTTTTTCCAGGCAACTTTTTTTGCCAGGTGACATTTTGAACCTGCCATAACATCTGAGTCTGGCATAAGTGTGACTTTATCCTGCCAGCCCATGTTACAGCAGAGAAGGGGGCACGTCCACATTTTTCTGGGATCTGTTGAAGTGTCAGCCGAGGAGCCACCCATTGAATGTGCTTTTTACCATGCAGTGTTGGAAGTTGTCGCTTTCAGCAGTAGATCAGGTGCAGTAGGGCCGTGTTAGGCAGAATCCTGTGCAGTGCCCTTAGGGACCACTACACAATTAAGACTACAAGTGGTAATACAAGTTTTACCTTTGGTACAAGCGTGTACTACTATGTCGGAGTGGTAGCAGTGGCGGAGCAGCCAGGCTTATCTCAAGAGTATATGAGCAGTAGCAGAGATTACACAAAGGGACCACAATTACTGTGACTCAAGCAAACACTCATTCAAGGTTTGAGGTTAAAAAAATTTAAGTACATTTATTTTTAAACTGTCTGTTATAAAACACAACACTTCTATACATTCAAAACCACATGTAAAATACACTACAATCAACCAATTCTCTTGGCACAGAACAACTCAAGGTAAGTATCTTATGTTTTGGCGGACCGGTGTTGTGAAACAAAAGACGTTACCATGAATACGTATGCGATCACTTTTTGACAGTTCGGTCTTACTAAAGATACGCGTATCGGCAGAAAGAAATGTTACCGGGGCAAAACACACTTAGCACCTGGGTTAACCAGAGAGGGTTGGGGCAAAAATCATAGGCAATACTTTTGTCAAGGCAGGTAGAATCAGGGAACACTCGCTGACAGAAATACAAAAGTCAATAGGCCGGAGCCAGTGTCAAGTGGAACCGGGTTCCTGTTGTCGAGCGTCACACAGTCAGACAGTTCAAGATTCAACGTTGCCAGGAGTACTTGGCTATTGTCAACAGAGGAAGCACAAGTTATAAGAGGGAAGGAAGACAATGACAAGCCTTGGAGGAGGAGAAAAGGGATTCACCCTAGTTCCTCAAAGCAGAACACAGTACCTTATTCAGTGAAGAAGCTGGTGCCACGGCAGTTGTTCCTGGTAGTTTCCTGCAGACCCACTGTTCCTGGGGCTTCAGTCACAGAGAGGAGAAGGAGGACGTCTGGAGGGGTCTGCACCACTCAGGGATGAGGCCAGCAGCAGCGACGGTGAATTAAAGGTGCGCTCCTTTAAAAAGAGGCTCTTCAGATGGCCATCCGGACGACTACAGCAGGGTGCAGTGATTTCAACCACGAAGAGGATCCTCTGGCTGTGGGAGATGAGCTGGTTGACCCACCAGGCTCAAGGGAAGAAGACTCCGGACTGGATCTTCTCTGGTCGTCGAAGGATAGATAGCTCAGGACTGCAGCAGGGCTTCACCGGGACGGGGTAGTTGCAGCAGCCACCTTCTTCTCCGCTTCTCTTCGTTTCCTTGCAGTTCCAGTGGTGACTATGACTTCCAGCCCAAGAGTCCTGCCTTTTATTTGAAAATCCCCCATTCACACAACCTGGCTGTCAATCACGCAGCAGGTGGGTTGTCCGGCCCGGACAACCTTCTCAACCAATCATGGCAAAGTATGACTTGCTTTTTCTAGGATACCCTGTGCAGGGGGTGACTACACCCCTCCCTCACATTCAGCCCACCTAGACACCCAGGCGCCTAGAGGAGGGCTTCTTGGCAGAAGCCCGCCAAAAGACGGTGAACAAAGAAGGCAAATCTGGTTTGCCGCGGAAAGTAAAACACAAGAAGGACTTTAATAAAAAGAAATGGCGGGCGACTTAACCCAACCGGAGCAAAAAGAAAGAGTATTTGGTCAAGCGGGTTTATGTTCGAGGCTAATATAATAGCCTAAACAATACCACGTTTATATAGTATAATCACAGTAGAAAAGTTTGGATAGATACCACTGCCACCAGCCAAGTCTAAATGTTAAAAGAGCAAAACAAAGCTCAGAGAGGCACAGACGACAAGGGCTAGGATTTAACCCTTTCCAGTACTCCATGTAAGATGGGTTGAAGTGGGTCTGTAGTTTTAAAATGACTATGTAAAGTTAATGGCAACTTTACCTGTTTCTGGGGACAGTAGTCAGCCCCAGAAAAAGGAGTCATTGGGAAGTCTTAGAGACAACCCTGTGTTACCGCACTGAAGGTGCTGTGTAACACACACAGAAATTTGGGCTCCTGGAGTAGTGTGCTCCAGAGTCCAAGACCACACAACAGTAGAAATGCACATGACAAAACACAGGTAAGAGTGGGGGAAAGAGGCACACTCTTACCAAGTGGAAAATATAAACTCCAGAAATCCAGCAAAGCTGCTGAGGGATTCACTAGGTAAGGGAAATTAGCCATAGAATGAGAATTCTCCCTAACACCCCCCCCCAGACTAAGGGACATGAGAATTTAATCCACTCCTGGATTGACCTCATACCTCTAGTCGGTTATAAACGTCATAGAGAGACCATCAGCATTTTGGTGGTGACTTCCTGCTCTGTGCTCAATGGAAAAATCAAATCCTTGCAGACAGATTGACCATCTGAGTAACTTTGGGTTTTCCCCTTTCATTTGCATCAGCCATCTCAAGGGTCGGTGGTCAGTCTGAATGGTGAATGTAGAACCATACATGTATGACCTAAACCTCTTCAGTGACTGCACAATAGCAAAACATTCACGTTCTATTGTTGCCCACCTTGTCTCAGGATCCTTCAACTTCCTGCTGATGAAACAAATGGGGTGTTCCCTACCTTTCTCATGCATTTGACTAAGGACTGCACCTATACCTACATTAGAAGCATCAGTTTGTACAATGAAGGGTTGGTGGTAGTCAGGAGCTCTTAGGACTGGAGCTTGACAAAGGGCTTTCTTCAAGCTTTCAAAGGCTTGAGTGCACTTCTCATTCCATCTAACCTCTTTAGGGAATTTTGGGGAGGAGATTACATTCAAAGGAGTAGCTATGGTCCCATAGTTCTCTATGAAATTCCTGTAGTATTCAGTGAGACCTAGGAAGGCTCTCACTTGGGTTTGAGTAGTAGGGGTGGCCCAGTTTTGTACAGCTTGTACTTTGCTAGGCAATGGCCTTATTTCACATCCTCCTACCTCATGACCAAGGTAGACCACTTTGCTCTGACCAATTTGACACTTGCTTGCCTTGATGGTGAGATGGGCCTGCTCAAGAGCCTGCAAAACATATCCTAAGTGATCAACATGTTCTTTCCATGTAGGGCTGAACACTGCAATGTCATCCAAGTATGCCATGCAGAAGTCCTCCATCCCATTCAGAACTTGATTGACAATCATTTGGAATATAGCAGGTGCATTCTTTAATCCAAAAGGCATAACCTTAAACTGGTAGAGGCCTGCTTGGGTTGAGAAGGCAATTTTCTCCTTGGCATGGTCTGTCAGGGCTATTTGCCAATAGCCTGACGTCAGATCAAATGTACTGAGGTACTTGGCTGAACCAAGTCTATCCACCAGTTCATCTGTCCTTGGCAAAGGATGAGCATCAGTGTTAGTGACTGCATTTAGAGCTCTATAGTCCACACAGAATCACAACTCCTTGGATCCTGCCTTTGGTACTAGTACAACTGGACTAGACCATGGACTTGTGGATGGCTCTATCAACCCGAGATCAAGCATCTTGTTGACCTCTCCTTTGATGTTGGATCTCACATGTTCTGACATTCTGTAACCTCTGCTTTTCACAGGTAAACAGTTACCAGTGAGAATATCATGCTGGCCCTAAGGGGTCAAGCCTGGTGAAAGTGAAAACAGGGAGGCAAACTGATTTAACAGAACTTTGCACTCCTCCTGTTGTTCAGAAGTCAGTTGAGAAGAGAGATTTACTCCTTCTATGTTCTCATCCAAAGGTTGGCCTCTGAGAAGGTCAGGCAGAGGTTCATTCTCCTCCTCCTCTTGAGCTGAAGGTAGAAGCAAAGCTCCCACTTCTGGTCTAGAGACATATGCTTTAAACGGTTGGTGTGAAAGACTCTGGGAGCCTCCTTAGGTCTGCCTAAGTCCACCAAATAGTTCACTTCTGCAAGTTTGCCCACGACCTTGAAGGATCCTATCCATTTGTCCTGCAAGGCCCTCTCCCTTGTTGGCACCATAACTAATACAAGCTGGTCTTGAGTAAACTCAACATGCTGGTCTTCTGGTCATGCCAATGTTTGACCAGAGCCTGACCTGCATTTAAGTTATCACTAGCTTCTGCCATCATGTGTGACAATCTCCTCCGGAAACCTATCACATAGTCAGTAACTCTGACTGGCTTGGGGGAAGGAGCATTCTTCATCAGGGCCAAGGGGCCTCTGACTGCATGGCCATAGAGAAGTTCAAAGGGACTGTAACCAACTCCCTCCTGAAGGACTTCTCTGTAAGCAAAGAGAAGGCATGGCAGTAGAAGGTCCCACTTTCTTTTAAAGGGTTCCTCGAAAGCACCTATCATGCTCTTCATTGTACGATTAAACCTCTCTTCCAGTCCATTTGTCTGTGGATGATAGACTGTAGAGAACTTGTAAGTGACACCACAGTTTTTCCACATGGCTTTTATGTGGTGGGACATACAATTGGATCCCCTGTCGGTTATCACTTCCTTAGGAAACCCTACTCTGGTAAAAATACCAAGTAGAGCCTTAGCCACAGGCTGAGCTGTAACAGTCCTCATAGGTATTGCTTCTGGGTATCTAGTAGCATGGTCTACTACAATTAGGATGAACCTGTTCCCTGGTGATGTGGAAGGGTCAAGGGGACCAACAATGTCAATGCCCAACCTCTCAAAAGGAACTCCCACCACTGAGAGAGGCACCAGGAGTGCCACATTATTGACTCCACTCTTGCCAGAGGTTTGGCAAGTGTGACAGCTCCTACAGAATTTGTCAACTTCTGAACCCATCTTAGGCCAGAAGTATAAGGAGAGCCTTTCATTGTTTTTTTTGAAACTCAAATGACCAGCCAAAGGTATCTCATGGGCCAACTGTAGGAACTGGAGTCTGTTTGCCAGGGGCACTACAATTCTTTTGCAGTCCCCAGGGATAGACTCAGTTGGTTCACTGTAGAAACGCCCATCTTCCCAGCTTAACCTATACTTTCCAACTTCTTGCCCATCAAGTTGAGAAGCAGCCTGTTGTCGAGGACCTTTGAGAATAGGACACTCTCTTTGTCCTCTGCTGAAGTCTGACCTGTTGGGTCCACCTTATGCCATTAAAGACTGCAGTTCAGGATGGTCAACAGAGTCCATATCTACAACCAAAACAGTGTCTTCTTCGAGATCGGTTTCTTCAGAAACTGGATCAACCACACAAGGTTGTACCTCACACTCTCCTTCAGTAGGTGGAGGAGTCACAGGTGTGACTTTGGACAATCTTGGGGATGTCGTTGTTGGTAGCACAGGGGTGCCATCTATCTTTTTCTTTGAAGTCTTGGGTTTCCCCTTTGCCTCTTTCTTTCCAGAAATAACAGTAAGCAACTCCTGGGGAGTGTGAGTGATAGATTTCTCTATCAACTCCTCTGGAGAGCCTCTGAAGGTTCTCTACCTTGCAGGCCTAGTGAGCTCCTGTTTCCTTTTACTGGGAGGCCGGGGGGTACTGGACACAACTCCAAGAGTTTTCAGGTCATTACCCAACAGGACTCTCCCGGGCACTTCACTGTGCACACTAACATGTATCTTGGAAGTCATATCATTACACTGGATGAGAGCTGGTAACTGGGGAATCATTTGCACAGGGCTTCCAGCTAACTTGGTGAGGTGTTTGGGTGCCTTAGCAGCATCCTCCACCTTGAAAAAGGATTCATCCACCACAGTTATGCTGGCCCCATTGTCTCTGATGGCAGGAGTCTCCTGGCCATTCACAAGAACACTATCTTTATAATACTCTTTAGTATTATCTGGGATGGAATTATAGACATCTAAATTCTGTTGTTCCCACAAGCCCAGGGACACTAAAGAAACACTAGCTGAGACTTGCATGGGTTCATCAGCCAGTAGGTGAAGGTTTACACTTGCCATAGGTACTTCTTCCTCTGGGGAGAAGGCTAAGGAGACAATGTGGACCCCTGAAGGTTTACCCTTGCATCTTGGATCCCCTTTCTCATTGTCAGTTGACCCACAAACATAACATTTCCCAAATGTCTTGATGAATGGGGGTTTGTTCTGACCTCCATCTGGTTTGGGTCCAGATGGTGCACTAGCCTTATTCGGTTTTCCTTGGGGTTTACCCTTATGTTGCCGTATGTGGCCCTCTTTTGGAGTGGCGGTATTTGAATTCTCCTTGTTATCTTTCTTTGGCTGCTTTCCCTAATTCTTCTTCTGAGTTGCCCCAGAATCCTTGTGAGTAGCCCTGTTGGCAACCCACAGGTCAGCAGCCTTAGCTAACTTCTTGGGATCTATCTACTTAGAATCAGCCAAGTGCTATCTGAGCTCAGGAGAGCAGGCATCATAAATTGACTCGTACATAACAAGATTTCTCATTCCTTCATGAGTGTTCACTCTGTAACCCTTAACCCAACCATCTAAGTTCTTCAAACATTCACATACCCAGGTAGCCCAAGGGGTACCATCATGCTTTTTGAGGGTCCTAAGCCTCTTAAGGTACCGGGAAGGGGTCTTCCCAAATCTAGAAATTAAAGCTAGCTTCACACACTCATAATCCATCCTATCCACCTCTCCCAACTCCATCACAACATCAGATGCAACAGTGGGTAGCCTAGAGAAGAGCCAGGGAAGCAACTGGTTCCCTGTAATGTCTTGAATCCCATGGTTATATTCAAACCTTGCCAACCAATCCAAAATAACAAGCTTAACCTCATACATACCCACAATTTCTTTAGGCATACAGGGTCTCTTAGGACTGGAAGACCTAGAAGACTCTGGGAGAGAAGCATTTTCAATAGACAGAGGGTGAGCAGTCGACCGCAGACTGCAGTCTTTCTACTCTGCTACCTTGTGGGAGGACTCTTATACAGCTGACACACCGCGGAACGGTGAGCGGAGCGTGAGCAGAGGGTGAGCAGAGGGTGAGCATTTTATAAACCCACGCATCAGACAGGACTTGGAGGGTTCTAAGGGGAAACTGAAAGTAGTCAAGTATAAACATGGGGGGGGGGAACTTGAACAATCATTTAGCAATAGTCCATCCCTCAATAGTGGCCGAAGAGTGCCATCCAGAAAGATTCGGAAAGTTTATATGGTCCATTTGCCGACCAAGTGAAGTACAAATAGTGGGGAAACAGACACACCTCCATCACTTCGACGAGGAAACTTTCAAAAGGAAAAGAACTCTGCGACAAACACTACGAAGCATAAGACAGACCAGAGCAGAAGATCCTCTAGGCTGTATTCAAAAACTCAAAAAAACCCAACAAATTTATAGGAACTGGTCCAAGAATCATAAATATTTAAAGATACAAGAGGATGGGGAGAGAATGCTTTCGCTTCTTAGTTCAAATAACTGCAGACATTTTTGGGCAGTTCTAAATCAACTCGAAACTGGCCAAAATAGTTCTCTTTGCAACTTAGTGCCGGAACACAAGTGGGTAGACCATCTGGCCAAGAACTTCGAAGCAACAGGCTCAAGAGACATTAGCATCTGCAACATCACCTGGTCTCTGGAATTTACCGAAGAGGATATTGAAGAACTCATAAACTCCTCCTCTACCTCGAAAGCAGCAGGTCCGAACGGCCTCACATATCAGGTGTTAAAAAGTCAGCCAAAACTCTGGTCAAAAATGCTATTCCATCTATTCCAAGGAATCCTGAGGGAAAAAACGTTTCCACCGTCGTGGAAGAACGCAGTGATTATTCCATTTTTCAAAGGGGGTGATAGGCTAAGTCCAACATGCTATCGACCCATAGCCCTCTTGGATATAGACAGCAAAATTTTCATGCGAATATTATTGAGGGAACTTTCTCTATGGGTGGACTCAAATGAGATTCTCCCCCCGCACCAAACAGGCTTCAGGAAGGGTCTTTCTACCAGCCTTAATGGCCTTACACTGAACCTGTTAAGCGAAAGCTCAAAAGAGAAAGAAGGCTCGCCGCTGTATGGGGCATGGGTAGATCTGTCCAAGGCATTTGACCTGGTGGACAGATCACTCCTCTGGCAGAAACTGAACAACTGGGGAATTCCAGCCCCCCTGCTGGCTATGCTCTTCGAACTACATAAAAATACTACGATCAGCGTGAGGCTGGATGACGTCGGCAACCTTTCAGAAGCAATCCAGGCCCCCAAAGGGGTACGACAAGGATGCTTGGGTGCACCACTGCTCTTCAACCTATTTCTATCAGACATTGGAGACTTTCTGGCTTCGGCGTCGCTCATCTGTCCCAGGATTAACAGCAGAAGACTACACTGGCTGGCCTATGCGGACGATCTTGTTCTTTTGGATGGATCAGCATTAGGACTGCAACATCTTTTATCCAAACCTAGTGAATATGCCAAGTTAAATGGCCTAATAATCAACCCACTAAAATCTAAGGTCCTGATTTTCAAACATCCAAGAAAAAAGGTAACATCAAGGATCTGGATGTTGGACAATGAGGAAATTCCCCGAGTAGATGAACTCACATACCTGGGATATGAAGTCTTTGCCAATCCAACTACAGACAAGGTGAACTCATCTATTCTCAACAAGACCTCGAAAATTATTGCGCAAATGAAAAACTTAAACGGAAAATTTTGCAAATTTTCATTGTCACCACTCAAGAAATTCTACGTAGGCAAAGCAGTTCCTGTCCTCCTCTATGGATTGGAGGCAAAACCTCTGCTGTGGAACTACGATTGGAACAAAATTGAGGGCCTTATTGGGAAATCGTCCATTTCGCTACCAATATGCACATCGTCAGTCAGTCTGAGGTTTGAACTAGGCTTGACCTCATTGAGCTGCCGTGCAGAGTGGAAACTCCTGTCACTCTATCGTAATATAATCACAGCTAGCAAGGCCACCCTTTTTTTCGATATAAACCAACACCTAAAGAAAGCAAAATCAAACCAACTATCGAGCCTAGAAGAGAAGATTGGACAGATCCTGCATAAGCTTGATTTACCAACAGAATTCCTTCTACAAAACCCCTTGAAAGTAAAAAAAAAACTAAAAATGGCTGACTGGATCGAAACAATCACAGGAGTCAGAAACCTAAAAACACTCCTTCTTGATAGTAGACAGGAAACTTGGAACTATGCCACGTTACCTGGAAAAATTCCCAGATCGTGAGATAAGGAACAGCTTTCTCAGACTGCGACTGAATCTAGCCTACACAGGAGAAATACTGGCTCAAAGAAACCAGGGAGAAAAGGCAACAAAATTCTGCGAAATCTGTAAAACTTCGAACCTCCAAACTTTGAAACATCTACTGCTGGAATGCGAAGGCACATGGGTCACGAGTGTCTTTACTGAGGAGATTTGTAAACAGAGAAGAGAGTCTAAATCAGGATGCATTCTGGAACAGACTGATCTCCGGCCAGGAAATCATGCTCACTGCAGCGATAGTAAAAGTCTCAGAGAAACTTACTATACTAACAAAGCATCAAAAGATGACATGGCCTTCTGAACTTCCTGGTTGACATTCTTTGGCCCCCCCAGTTATTCAATTTATTTCCTGGTTTCCGAGATCCTATTGTAATTTTATTTAAGGAAATGCTCCATTCTTTTGTAAAGGTTTTTCTTTTAAAACCAAAAACAAATAAATAAATAAAAAAATACAGCTGACACACCGCGGAGCAGTGAGCAGAGCATGAGCAGAGGGTGAGCATTCGTCTGCAGACTGCAGTCTTTCTACTCTGCTACCTTGTGGGAGGACTCTTATACAGCTGACACACCGCGGAGCGGTGAGCGGAGCGTGAGCAGAGGGTGAGCAGTCGTCCGCAGACTGCAGTCTTTCTATTCTGCTACCTTGTGGGAGGACTCTTATACAGCTGACACACCACGGAGCGGTGAGCGGAGCGTGAGCAGAGGGTGAGCAGTCGTCCGCAGTCTGCAGCAGGAGCAGCATGGAGCCTGCCTTCACGACTGCGGCTCTGCCCCCACAGCCCCCGCAGGATGCGATCTTGTCAGACCAGTCACCCACTGGCTCTCCAAATTCATCCTTAAACACCTCCCTAATTGTCTTGGACAAGGCTGAGACTGTGAACGTGATAGAGACCGAGTTTGAGACAGACCCCACCGTGACCACGCTCCCCGCCTTACTCGTTTTACCGGTGCCGCGTGTCTGTTGCCCGGTGGTCTCTGACATCTCTGCGCAACCATCGGTGTCCCGGCAGTTTTCCTCGTCCTCCTCGCCAGCGGCTATCACGACGAGGGGTGACTTGGCTTCGGCCGTCGGAGGACGGTCGGCCCTGGCCCCTGTGCTGATAGTTCCGGGTGGTGGTTTGACAGCCTGTATGGCCGGGAGTGAGTCTGCCTTGGCTGAGACACAGAGGATCAGCGAGCGGCACCCAGTTCGCCCCGGGCTCTCGAGGCGCTGCTTTCCACATGCACTGCCTGGATGCCGGACTCTTTCCCTCATCCACCACGGCACACAGTGTCGATGTTGCCAGAGCTGGGGGGCCCTTTGGAGGTTATTCCAATGGCCATAATTTCAACTTCAACTTCAACGACGGTCGTGGTGGCGGCTCAAATTCACGCTGCACTGGAATCTCCCAGCACAAGGAACAAACAATTTGTTTCCCAACCGTTAACCCCGAGAACTCAGGCAAACCTTTTTCCACCGGAGAACGCCCAAACAGCAGCTACATTGCCTTGTGTAACCTCCAAGGCCCCCCTGCAAGCCCTGAAAAACAGTGCTTGTGCATTACTGGCAAAGCAGAAAGACTGTAGTATACCTTTACCAGAGCAAGGTACTCCGGATCAGCCAGCTAACCAAGAAAGCCAAGATTTCCCTAAACACAACAAAAAAAATAACCACAAAACAAAAAACACTCAGATTAAAGAAAGCAAGGAAATTAACTCTACCGGCACCACTTCCCTCCAGCACACTTAAAGACTTTATTAACAAGCAGTATAAAAGAAAGCTAGATCAGACAAAAGAACTTTCAGACGCAGAAATTCTGGAGGCTATTCAGGACCTTCCGCCAGTCAGTAAAGCAAGGAAACTAACGTCCAGGATTTTGAACCAAGCTCAGATCCAATCATCAATCCAAAAGTGACTAACTGGAACAAACGCGGCATCTACCGCGCCTAGAAACGACGCAGCGACTCTAATGACTTCAGATAAATCAAACAACGAGACGTCTCCTGATAATGAATCCAATAAAGAGCTAGAACCTCCAGAAGCGATAATCATTCAGGACGATCCCAATACCACCGGGACCCAAAATAAACCAATAACGGATGAGAGTCCCTTTGAACCGATCAATCCGAGCAGCTCTAAAGAAATTGGGTCAACACATGAAAAACAAACGCCTCCAACGCCTGCATGCTACCCCGAAGTTCAAGCCTCCGGACCATCGATTCAACCCGTGAAACGTCCTTCGCCCTGACCAACCGAACCTTGATGATGGACAGACTCAAACAGATGACCGCTCTGGTGTGCCATGCTTGCCGATTTTGAATACTCCACGACCCCGATCCCCTCCCAAAAACAGAAGATTAAGTGAAATAGGCACTTCAGGAATCAAGTAATCGCTTGTATTGTGACTCCTGGGGGACAGGGGGGTGTTTCTGATGTATATAGTTAATGTTGATTTGCTGTGATTGCATGATGTTTGTATTTTGTTTGTGTTTTTGTTTATATGTTGTTATGATGTGATCTTTTTTTTAAAATAAATATTTTAAAAGCCCGAAATAAAAAAAAAAAAAAAAAGGAATCGCCTACAAAAAAAATCGACCTCACAACAATTATGTCAGCAATAACAATAGCTCTATCACCATTCTGGAAGCTGTATGAAGCCATCAATGAATCGTTGAAAGACAGTACTGTCATTACTGCAATGATGCACAGTAAACTGATTTTTGTCGAAGGATATATCACCGCATTGGATCAAAGAAGCAAGGAACACAGAGATCTTTGGGAATCGAAGTTGACTCTATTAGAAGACAAATTACACTGCCTTAAATCAGTTAAGCTGGTTACTCTGGAAAAGGAAACCCAGACCGAAGCACCACCTCATCCACTTGAAATAGCCCCTGTATTCAAAAGGCAAACAGAAAAGCCCTCACACCCGGTTCCATCATCGGCCAAACATCAGAGAGTAGTGGAAAATCAACAAAAAACAGCGCATGGCTCCAAAAGTAAACCAATGCTGAAAGTCGCAACGTCCAGTGAATCAGATACTAGTGCTTCACAAACAGTGTCAGCCTTTGACTCCCTGATGTCTTCAAAACCTAAACCTAAAGAATCAACGAAAGAAAAACCATCATCTTTACAACAAAAACAAAGTTTCAACAATTCAGTGATCTGCATTTCCACTTCTCCTAAGATGACGGAAGAATTCATAGCTCAAAGTTCATTGATGGGCATAACCCAACACTGGGATACAACCGATACACGAGATTCGCAATCAGAAATTTTAAATAAATCGTCTGTGAAAACACCAAATCTGCCAACTCGTGCTCCAGCTGGGGAAAGTTGCCTATCTCCTACAACCAGCCAAATAGATCATAAAGTCACCAAATCAATACCGGCTATTTCGGAACGTATTCAACAGAATGTTCCGCTGGCCCTTACTAATCGAACAAACCGAAGACTCAGTCCTTCGAGACGTCTGACGGATGACCAAGGAAATTCAAGAGATCTGTCACTACGATCGACCCGTCTTTTCAAAATTGAACAGAAAACATCAAAGGACCACTATATGATTCTAAATAGAACCTGGTTCTCAGAACACTAAAAAAGGTGAAAACTTTGCAGAACTTAAAATCAGACGATTTCATCCTGATCGAACCCTACCATAGAAAGAATCAAGCGAAGGCCTATCTACATATTAAAAAATGAGCAATCCAAGAATTACTGCAAGAAGTATATGCGGATCTAGGCCACTTGGGTTTTAACCTCTACGAGATCCCAATTACAAATTCGAAAGACACTCCAAGAGACAAATACAGAAAATCGCCAAACAAAAAATACAGATTCAAATCACAAACAGAAGACCTTTATAGACCGGTAAGAAGTGGAAGAAGCCCAGTAACTCCGAATAAAAATACCCAGCGTTACAACGGCTCAACAATAGAAGGGCATACTACAACTAACCGTTCAAGGCATACCCTAATCAATAACGAGAGAAAAGATCCAATAGGAGATCACAGAAAAAAGTATGAATACGAACGGCAACAGTCTCATTCAACTTCATCTCGCACCCATAACCAAGCCCAGACAGCTTCCCCGCAAAATGAAAGGACCATAATAAAAACTTCGGAGCAGACTACAACATGCTCCGACAAATCACCTAAGAAAGGCAAAAGGACTTGGATCCGGAACGCTTTAACACCAGGGCTTAAAAGATAGCAGTCATCTAGGGGTGTTGCGTCGCTGTCACTGCCACCCCGATCTACTCAGCAACCAGACTCAAAAGAAACCCTAAGTATAGCGTCTTGGAATGCTAGAGGCCATTGCCACCTTACCAAGCCTGACAGCCACGACCTGGGCACCTACGATGTTGTATGCCTTCAGGAAACGTGGCTGCTGTATAAACCGGCTCTAGATGGCTATTGCATTGAAATATCACCGGCCTTCAAAGGTCCACTGGGACGCCCTTCTTCTGGCCTATTGATAGCTACCCGCACAGGATCCAGAATAGCCATCACAAAGGTTATAGCCCGTAGCTACGAAATTCTGGCCGTACTGACCATGTGGAATTCGTCAACTCAAGTGGACAAGCTCTCATCGTCTGATTCGGTAGCTATCATCAATGTCTACTGGAATCCTCAAAAGACATCAACAGAGAACTTCTGCGACAAAGTGGCTAACACTATTGACGAGATTGCAATTAAATATCAATCTCCTAACATCCGGATTTGTGGGGACCTCAACGCGAACTGTATTACCCCCAACACATCCAAAATGAAACAACCTATCAATTCATCTGCAATAACTAGGGGACTTGCTTAGACTACCATTATGAAATCCAGGAATCTTCTCAACACAGCGACTGCTACTGATCTAGACACTCTAATACCGACCTAGGAGTGCGACAGGTCATCAGCCACACTTGACTATATTTTCGCAGCTGAACCTGTTTTCCACAACATAGTGTCATTCGAAGTAATTAGAACTAAGGACAGCGACCACAACTTGTTGAATCTTATCTGCAGAAGTAAAGCTCGTCAACTGCAATTTTACGAAGCGTCAATTGAGACGAACTCACAACAAACTCGTCTACGTATGATTGCCTCAGACGTTCGTAAGCTAACTGATCAATTTGACAATTTAACGTCTGACCCTGCATCGCAAGAAGTCGCTACCAGATCCAGTTACATTCCCCTCCTTCTTGTTTTCAAAAAGCCTAAGAAGATTTTCAATAACCTCAGTAACCATCATAGCCATGAGTACAACACGACTCTGGTTACCAAACGCAGACATTTGAGAAAGATAAAAAGAGAGGCTGTAACCCTGAATCAAACCAACCTTTGGGAAAACTTTAACTCTGAAACATGAAAATATAAGCAATGGCTGAGAAATTCCAGATCTCTATTATACCAGTCTGACGCCGAGGCGATGATGATGGCATTGTGCAACAAAAAATCTTGCGGGTTTTGGTCGCTCATCAATAAACCGAACAATCACCTAAACTCGCATATGATCAACCCAGTTCCGGAAGAAAAATGGACCATCCATTTCTAGAAGCTGTTTGAACCATTAAAAAGAAACCATCATGTAACCAAGCAACCAAACGATTCAGTTTGGGTGGACCAGACAGATAGCGATGAGATAAAAAAAACATCTTAAAACTGAAGTCGTCGAGAGCCCCGGGCCCGACGGACTCGCAAACTGTGATCTGAAACAATATCCGGACAACTGGTCAAACCTAATCAGTTCAATCTTCAAAGTCTGTAGAGAAAGGAAAACAATCCCTGACTCTTGGACCAAAGCTGTGATTGTTCCGATTTTTAAAAAGGGCTCCAGAGAAGACCCCCTCAACTATCGGCCAATAGCCCTCCTCGATGTCATTGGGAAAGTCTTCGCTACAACACTGCTGACCCACTCTCGAATTTAGTCCCATACTTCATTGTGCTTCGATCCCCTGCAAACAGGATTTCAGAAAAACACCATTACCAGTGCCAACATAATGTGCCTGAACATACTTAAGGAAAGAGTCCTGATAGGAGCACCGCAAATTTTTCTAGGGTTTGACCACCTGTCTCAAGCTTTCGACAGAGTGGACAGACAGAAACTGTGGTCCAAATTAAGGACCTGGCACTGTCCTGAAGGAATCTTGGAACCTATAATCAACCTGCATTCAAACACCAGCATCACAGTTCGTCTAAACAACCAAGGCCTAATTTCGAATCCAATACCAACGTTCTGCGGAGTGAAGCAAGGCTGCCCCCTGGCACCGGCCTTGTTTATATCCTTTCTCGGTGACTTTAAAGATAGCCAAAACAAGATCAGGTCATTTGCACCCAAAATAGGAAATACAACGGTCCTGAGACTCTTATATGCTGATGAACTGATATTACTCGATCATACTCAGGTCGGCCTGCAACGACAGCTTGACAACCTGACGACTTACGTTACAGAAAATAATCTCGAGATCAACAAATCGAAAACTAAAATTATGATTTTCTCAAACCAGGAACGAAAAAGAAGGAGAGTCTACAGTGGTATCTTCATGAGACGAAAATTGAAGTGGTTAAAACATTCAAGTACCTCGGAGTTCAAATCGATAGCTCCAAGAAAGCCTTAAATATGCAAGAAGCACTGTGGTCAAAGGCTAAGAATTTAGCCGCTAAATTACGCGCAGTCGATAGAAAGTACGGCACATTTTCACTCCAACCTCCCATCAATTTTTACACGGTTAAGATTATTCCATCATTGGCATACGGTATGGACGCTACACCTACAATCCCCCCTCTATTATGGCAAAAACTTGAAGGTTTTATCTGGAGATCGGTGCTGGGTTTACCCAACTCTACATCAGCACCAACGATAAGACGGGAACTTGGTCTATTCTCCCTGAAAGCAGTGGTGGACCATAGTACCTTACAGCTACACAAAAAATCATACACCCAGAGAGTCTCGAAATCTACCGCATGATAGCAGAAGAATTGCCAGAGGAAACAACTGCTCTATGAATGACTGGGCCAAGGCCCAAAAACAAAAACTGCAGGAAATGGCTTGCACTGAGGAAGAGCTAAAGAATAACCTGGTAAGGATAAAAACAAAAATGGAGTGTCTGGACTGGATTACCACTAACGAAAAAACAACATCAAACAAACTACTAGCCCATTTCCCTATGACGGTAAATAAATTGAAAGAACCTATGATGTATTGCAAAAAATACCCAAGCAAATCAGTAATGAGAACTTTATTGAAAGCACGTCTTAACGTACTACCAACTCAGGAAATCTTAGCTATTAGATCAGGATCTAAGTATAAAGCCTGCAGACTCTGCAAAAATCCCGAAAAGATAGAATCCATCAGAAACTTGCTGATGATGTGCCCTGCTCTGCACCAAGTTAGGAAAGCCTTTTTCAGTCCCCTGCTGGTAAACTCATTCGCCGGTAATGAAGCAACATGGTGGAATCGCCTTATTACAAGCGACAAGATTAGATGGCACACGGCGTCCGCAAAGCTTTTGAACATTGCAATGGAAAAGACGAAACTTACCATCGCTTCCAAAACAATCTCTACTCAAAACACTGTCTGATTTAAATACAGATCGTCGTTGTTTTGTTTCTTCATTTAGCTCCCTGAATGAACATTTCTCTTGTAAAAATCTTAATGGTTATAAACAAGTAAATATAAAAAATAAAAAAATAGACAACTTTTTCATCTCTAAGGCATGGTTCATCTCCATGTATCTGAGCTTACGTTCTTGATGCTTTTGTTCAGTTTGGGCATTTAAACGTTTAAATTCCAATTCAAGCCTCATCTTTTCTAGAGCAATGAATTCAGGACTGAGTGTCTGACCTGATGGAGTCCCAGTGGACAAAGGTTGAGGTTTCTGAGCAGATAAGGGAGCAGTGAGGCCTACATTGTGAGACACATCTACTTCCTCTAACTCATCAATAATAGAAACTATCATCCTCATTACTTTCCACATTTGCTGAGGGGCCAGGTATTTCCGACCCACCCTCCAGACTTTGTTTCTCTAACAACCTTTCAATCAATTCAGACCTTTTGCCTTTAACAGAGAGATTCCTATTTCTACACAGATTTTTTCAGATAATCCACAGTGTTACTAAGGAGGGTCTCCTGACTGTAGCTTTCCATATCAGACATGATTAATTTCACTTTTTAGTGATGTTTAGCCTTGTGGTTAGTTGATCCAAGGTAATAGCAGCACTCTAAGTGTAATCACTATACTTGATCCTCACCGCTGTACACCAGTGTTAGGCAGAATTATATGCAGTACCCTTTGGGAACACCACACACAATTAGGACTATAAGTGACAGTACAAATTCGCCTTTGGTACAAGCCTATACTACACAGTAAAGTGGTAGCAATGGCTGAGCCGCAAGACTTATCTCATGAGTAAAGTGAGCAGTATCAATAGTTACACAAAGGACAGCAATTACTATGATATAAACAAACACTGACTCTAGGTTTCTGAGTAAAAGAATATACATTTATCTACACATCAGTTATTAAACATTTCACTATTATCAAGCAGTTAAAAAATCACGTTTCTAATACACTACACCGCACCCAATAGATTCTGGACAAGTTAGGCTCAAAATGAAGTGTGAGCAAAATGGCACTCCAGTAATTTAAAAGGGAGGGAAAGACAAAGTTAGGCAGAATTTGAGCAGCACCAACAAGTAAGTAAGCAGGGCAATCTAGAAAAAGGAACTACAGTGAAGAAATCTAATTAAAGGGACCTGGCCCAAAGTCACTGGACCAAAGTCTTTGAAGAGGATCACACAGTTCAGAGTAGTTTGCGGTTAAGTCTTTGCC
This sequence comes from Ambystoma mexicanum, assembly GCF_040938575.1. Lineage (NCBI taxonomy): Eukaryota > Metazoa > Chordata > Amphibia > Caudata > Ambystomatidae > Ambystoma > Ambystoma mexicanum. The sequence continues at coordinate 10,702,766 of NC_090925.1, forward strand.
ATGAGTTCAGAATGAAGTTCGTCGGACGAAATGTTACTTTAAAGAATGAAGAAGGACAAGCCCTCGGATTGACGAATGATTTCACACACTTTCACCGCGGCTGGACGAAACAAACAACCATGTTAGCACAGTACCTTTAGAGCAGAAGAATGCTGTAACTGAGGCAGACGTTCCTGGCAGATCTTGCAGGCTCACGGTTCCTAAAGCGACTGTCGGACTGACAAGAAGGAGGAAGACTGGAGGGTCCTGCACTGCTCAGGGAAGAAACCAGCAGCGCAGCAAAGCGACAAATAATAGGTGCGCTCCTTAAAATGCAAGCAGGGTCCGTTCCTCCTGGCTATCCCGTTCACTGTAGCTCTGCACAGCAAATTCGACCAGAGGAGGGAGGCCTGGCTAGCAGTTTGGAAAACTGGTTGTTCCCACCAGCTCAAGGGGAGAAGATTCCTTGCAGATCTTGCCTGCCTTCGAAGTAGACGATTCAGACCTGCAGCAGGGCTTCACCGGGAGGTTCAGTCGTGGTAGAAGTCCTCTTCTGTCATCTTTTCTTTGGTTCTCTCGATCCAGTGGCGACTCTGCTTTTCCAGCCCCAGAGATCTGCTTTTTATGCAGTCTTCCCCCATTCACACAGCCTGGCTGTCAATCACACAACAGGGTGGCTGTCCCGCCAGGACAGTCACCACAGCCAATCATATCAGAGTGTGATATGGGTCTATAAGGAGACCCTGTGCAGGGAGTCCTAAACCCCTCCCTCACATCTTGCCCCCCTCAGACATTCAGGCGCTTAAGGAGGGCTTTGTGCAGAAGCCCGCGAATGGACGGCGAACAAAGGAACCAAACCTGGTTTGGCGCGCAGAGTAAAACACGAGAAAGACTTTTACAAAAAGAAATGGCGAATAAACCCAGCCGGAACCATATAAAAACGTTTATGGTCCAGCGGTTTAAGCTGGAGGCTACCAAGATCGCCTAAAACAATACCAAGGCTATTTAAAATAACCGCGGTTGGAAAAGTAGGGTAGTTACCACCGCCACCAGCCAAATCTTAATGAAAAGGGAGAAAAACAATGTTCCATGAGAGACAGACAAAAAGTTATAAGTATTAACCATTAACCATTTCCAGAACTCTATGTAGGATAGTTTGTACTGGGTCTGTGAGTTTATAAAGACTAATAAAGTCAATGGCAACTTTACATGTTCTGGGAGACAGTAGTCAGCCATAGAAAATGGAGTCGGAGTTTGGGAAGTCGAAAAAGACAACCCTGTGTCACTGCACTGAAGGTGCTGTGTAACACACAGTAAAACGATGATGACTATGGAGTAGGTGAGGCTCCACAGTCTATGAACACAAGAAAATGTTAAACAGACACAGCAAAACACATATAAGAGTGGGAAAAAAAGGCTCACACACTTACCAGGTGAAAGAAAGAAATCCTAGAAATCCAGCAAAGCTGCTGAGGGACTCAGTAGGTAAGAGAAATTAGCCAATCTGGAGAATTCTCCCTAACACTCGACTATTTGTGAGAGAATAGCAATGTTGCAAATAACAAGCGCTTGAGTCACAGCTGAGCACTGAAGGATGCCTTCTTCACAAGGCCTCAGTGGCAGCTCATGCGCTGATCTTGCCTCTTTAAGGAAGCTGCACATGTTGGGAGCCATTGCTGGGTGTCACCTGGTGAATTACTTCTAATGGTATTGGCACGGATGATGAGTGGAAAGCACACAAGACTGGGCCCAGGAGATGAGGCTTAGAATGTTTATTTCTACAGAGCAGGTAAAGAAATGGAAAAGTCTCCGAGACAACCAAGCAAACTTGCGCAGTCTGGGCTACCGAGTCCTCTTGATCCAGGGCAGCATGTAGATGTGGGGGATACTGGGTCTGATACCCATTGCTATCCAGTGCCAATAGTGCATCACATTCAGTTCTGAATTGGCTTCTTGGAATCCCCTGTTCATGTGCCTCTTCTTCACCTCCCCAACTATAGCTACAACTCAAGCCTCTTCAGAGATTGGAGTGGGAGCCGAAGTCCCCACTACCACTCTCTACTGCCCAGGACCCCTCTCCCCCCTCAGGGTATGACCCCCGGGGGCCCTTTCTTCTAGGTTTCTTACTGATGTATGCTCCTTGCTGGGGTCTTGCTTCACCTTGGGCTTGGGCCCTCCTTGTCTCCTCAACTCTTCCTACTCTTGCTGCTAGTGCCTCCACCTCCTCCAGTTACTACCTTCTCCTCCTTGGGTTCACTACCACCTACTGGTATTTAAATCACCCCCTGACTCTGTTCACCACCTCCTCCTGATGTTACTACCATGTCCAGATTCACAACACCTCCTCATGAGATGACAACCTCCTCCAGCTCTTCCCCATCTCCTTCTGATGTTACACCCTCCCCCAAACTCTCAACTCCTGCTTCAGATACAAGCATCTCATCCAGCTCTTTATCAACTGCTCCCAATGTTACCACCCTGTGCTCCAGCAATCACCTCTTCCACTTCTTCAGCTCCTCCTCATGCTGGTACCCACTCTTCCAGACTCTCACCACCTTTGCTTTGCTTCTCCTCCCACTCTAGACTCCAATAGCTTCCACTGATCCACAGTCCCTAAATAACACTCCAAAGTCCTCCAACCTCCATCCAAAACCTGCTTCAAAGACCCACACTCTCAGACTGAGCTGCTGGGCTCAGACAAGGAACTTGCCCCACTCTTTGGGTGGAACTCTGTGTGTGGGTTTGCATCTGCGGTTCCCAACTGTTGGAGGGCTAGCATTGGCTGTTGATTCCAGCCAGATGAGGCTGAGGGACGGGCCTAAACCAGTATCAAGCCGTATGTCCATTTTGGTTTACATATGTATGGGCATAGCAGTCCAGGGAGAGCTGGCTTTGGAAGGAACAAGCCTGGGTGCAGTTCTCGTGCAGGTAAGTAAAGCTTTGGAGCATAAGGGGTGATTCCAGCCCTTGATTGTGTTCTTTACAGTGTCTGTGATAGTTTGTTGAGTCTGGGGGCCTCATTACGAGTATGGAGGCAGCCATACCCTTAGTAAGGGCATGGCTGCTTCCATACTGGGTTCCTGCAATGAGGACTTACCGGGCCATTCCAACCTTGGAGGACCCGGTAAGTCCTCATTGGAAAAACCCATCCCCATTCTCATTTGAGCCCCCATAGGGCTCAATGGGAATGGGGAGGGAGCTAATAACGGACCCGTTATTAGCTCCCTGGTCCCCTCGCGGTACCTGCCAAGGACACCTGGTTTTACCAGGCGTCCTTACTGGGTCCTGTAAGGGAACCTCGTAATCGGACATCCCGTAATGAAGGGTGCCGGTATGGGACCGGCACCCTTCATTACTGGAGCGCCAGCCTCATAATGAGGCCCTGGGCCTCAATACGATCTTGGGGGTAGCCATGCCGCTATTGGCGGCATGGCTGCCGCCGAAATCGCGTCCGGGTTCTCAGAATGGGGAATTACCGGGCCATTGTGAGTTTGGAGGGCCCGGTGATTCCTCCCTCCAGGAACCCGGGCCCGGACCTTCCCCATTCCCATTTCAGGCCCCACAGGGCGGAATGGATATGGGAGAGGGAGCAAACAACGGGCCGATTATGAGTGGCCCGTTGTTTGCTCCCTCTTCCCTTCACGGGACCCGGTAACGACACCTGGTTTTACCAGGCGTCCTTACCGGGTCCCACAAGGGGACCTCGTAATGTGGCGGAAAGGGTTTAACGGGTCCGCCTCCTTTTGCTGAGCCCGTTAACCCGTTCCACCAGGGTCGTAATGAGGCCCCCTGAGTGTTTGTAGAGTTAATGGGTGGCTTTGCAGACCCTTTGTGGGTGGTCCATGGACCAGGATGGGCCTGTACACCTTGCAAATTTTGCGGTAGGTATGTTCGTGAACTGATAGGACCCCATTGAGTTTTCTTGCCAACGCAGTGTGGGGTTTATGGAAAAGGAGCAGGGCTTTGAGCTTCTTCACTGGGGAAGGGTGTTCAGAGGTGTTGTTTGACTGTCCCCTTCCAAGCGATGGGGACCAAGCAAGAGTTAACTGGGTATACTCCTCATTCCCCCCCAGCCCATCGGTCTGGTGAGTCCAACAATACACAGCTGGCGAGGCAACTCTGTCAATGTTTCATGATGATGCCCACACAAAGCACATGAAAGATACCATTGTGTATCTTGTGACATCTTTCCTGGCCCCCTTCTTTATGGTGAAATGAGCTGCATTCTCAGTGTATGACCAGCATTAAAGAGACGTCTGCCAGGACATCTGCTTACAGAGAAGAGTTATGAACCAAGTCAGAAGTCACTCATCCCAAGTGCAATTCTGTCAGGTGCAGGGAACACAAGAATGAGGGTTCAGCTGTCGCCCTCAGGCATGGGACTGGCTTCCTGTGTTTGCGCCTGGGTGTAGAACATCTTAAGGGTGCAGGCCTGCTGCTGCACAGATGGTGGAGGCGTAGTGGAGCGACACATGCCTGCTCAGAAAGGCCTCTCTCCCACTGCAGTATTCACTCTCCAGGTGTTCTATAACTCCAGTACCAGAACTGCCATGACGGGGGCCACCACGGTGCGGGGGCCCCGTCACCACATGTCCTGGGGAGGGGCCCCCTGGGACTAAAATGCGAAATTATTATTATTATTATTATTATTATTATTATTATTATTATAATAATTAAGTCTCTCTGCCTTCATAAAGAAGTGATTTCTGTCAGCGTAACAGACATTGGCCGTCATTACGACTTTGGCGGTAGCCATGCCGCTATTGGCGGTTTGGCTGCCGCCAAAATCGGGTCCGTGTCCGGGTTCCCAGAATGGGGAATTACCGGGCCATTCTGAGTTCGGAGGACCCGGTAATTCCTCCCTTCAGGAACCCGGGCCCGGACCTTCCCCATTCCCATTTCAGCCCCCATAGGGCTGAATGGGAATGGGAGAGGGAGCAAACAATGGGCTGATTACGAGCGGCCCGTTGTTTGCTCCCTCTTCCCCTCGCGGGACCCGCTCTGCATGTCTGGTAAAACCTAATGCGCATGAGCATTAGTAAAACCAGACGTGCAGAGCGTGTCCCGCGAGGGGACCTCGTAATCACGAGGTACGGGGTTGACTGCGCCGACACCTTTACCGGCACCGTTAACCCCTTACCGCCTGACTTATAATGAGGCCCATTATTTATTTATGAAGGCAGAGTGACTACAAAAAGAAAAAACTATTTCTTCTTGAAGTCCGAGGGCTCCCCACACTCCATGACTAGGAAGCCTCTAGGCTGGAGGCTCCATGTCATGGGGTGGGGGAGATCTATGACTACAAAATAAATAGTTTATTTTTGAAGTCACTCTGCCTTCATAAACAAATTACTTCCATTATGGTTCGGTCCTTAACGGAAATAATTTCCTCATGAAGACGGAGTGCCTTAAAAAAAGAATACATTTCTGTTTGCAGTAATAGGGCTCCCCTCAACACCATGATGCATACCTGTGTGAGTGTATGGTGAAAGGGTGCCCAATTAAGTCTACGGGTGGCTGCGTGTGCATGTCGAATATATGGTGGAAGGGTGCACACTTAAATGTATTGGTGGCTGCCTGAGTGTGTGTGCCTGTATGGTGAAGGGGTACACACTTAAATGTATGGGTGGCTGGGTGTGCATGTGTGTATACGTTGAATGGTGTGCAAGGTTGTGTTCAGGGGTACAACAAAACCTAAACTTCGGGGGCTACATGGGGTTCGAACCCTTCAAATGGTGGGAGAGGTACTAACTTCACAGGCGGTGGGGAGGGGCTAACTTATTTGTGTGGGGGCATCTAACTTCTTTATGCATTCTAATGAGACTATTCTACTGCAGCTTCAATGTTACAATCAGTTAACTCTCTCCTTTAAGTGTGAAAGCACCCATTTACGGACTGCCGTGAGAATAAGAAGTCTCCTGTCCCCTCTCTACCCTTCCAATCACTTCCCTGGCATGCAAGTACTAAACCCACATCAAGATTTGAATGCAGGGACTAACAGTGAAATGCTTTATGCCTTTGTTAACAGCAAAACCTTTTTAACATATGTGTCCTGTTCTGTCCGGCAACGGCTCTGTAGGTCAGCCAGGTCGAGTCAACATAGCCCAACATGTCAAGGGCTTATGGGGGTGGGGCTGAAGCCCGGCAAATTCAGGATGTTGCATCACTACTTTTTTTTTAATCCCTTGGGTACTTATTGGTAATCTTCATTACTAGTTGCCCTATTTTCCCTCGTCCCAGTACTTGTGTATGAGGCACTTTGACTCATACACAACTACAGGGATGAGGTATAGGGATATGGAGGTAATACCTGGCTTAGTTACCTGTAATCTTCATTACTGCTACTAGTCCCACTCTTCCTCATCCTAGTACTTAGTTATGAGGCTAGAAGCCTCAAACGTAAGCACTGGGACAAAGAAAAGGGACGTGGAGGTAATTCTGGGCTGAGAAGCTGATTTTGGGGGCTGGGGTAGAGGGCGGGAGCTCGAGGGGATCTGTGGGGGGTGGGGTGGTATGGGGATTGTGTGATCAATTGCAATGGTCATCCATGTCCAGGCTGAGCAGGCTGGCTATGTGGTATTAGTGGCTAGAGAGGCATTTTGGTGCAGCCAGTCTAGTAATGATTTAGTTAGGCTTGACTTTTTTTTAACTGGGCATCTCTGAGAAAGCAGCACTGTTAAGTATGATTGACTGGCTAGACTGGCATTTGCGTGCCACGAGTCTAGCCATGTCTTACTGCAGCATTGTATATTTTTCTGGGCATCTGTGATAAAATAAACATGATAAGTGTTATTTCTTCGACTGGCATTTTGGTGCAACCAGTCTAGGTATGTCTAAATGTGGCCTGGCATGCTTTACTTTAATATGTTATTACTTGTCTAGACTGGTCTACATTGTGCTGCCAGTTGGACATGTTTTCATTGTGGCATGGCATTTTTAATAGCAAAGCATTACGTTAATTAAAGCATTAATGTTCATGTGCACTGTTGGTGGTTTGCATGTATTCGATTTTTAGATTGGTGTTACCATTGGTGCTACCCTACAAAACAATTGCAAACGGTCTGTCCTTTGAACCAATTTTTCTCAGTAAGTGTGCTGTATAACACATTAAAACACATATTTATATATTTGTCCTAGTGTGGTGTGCAGCGTACCCCTGCAGCAGCACGTTCATGCGCATTAGGCAAGCATGGTAATGCAGGCCGGCCCAGAGTGTGGCACGACACGTGATTTGTTGCGAGTTGGGGGGAGGATCTCAGCATGGCTCGTAGGGGAGCCCCCAACTTTTGTGTTACACAACTGAGTACCACTTGTCAATACTTACATAGAAATCTTAAGCTGTCCCCCAGATAGGAGCCAATCGGAACATGTTTTCAGTGCAGCCGAACCAATTGTCTCTGACAACAGGAGAAGTTCTCTGTGCTGATGTCGGAAAAGTGACACTCATCACAATAAATGAGCACTGCATCCCAGCAGGTTAGGCCAAAAAGCTGGTGCTTGTAAAAGCAGCTGCTAGTGGTGACATAGGATGACCAATGCCCTAATAGAAACAGCGATAGTCTCCTCAAAGTGAGCAGCTGCTAGTGGTGACTTAGGATGACCGGTGCCCTAATAGACATAGCAATAGTCTCCTCAAAGGGAACAGTTGCTAGTGGTGAATTAGGGTGACAGTGCCCTAATAGACACAGCGATAGTCTCCTCAAAGTGAGCAGCTGCTATTCGTGACTTCGGATGACCGGTGTCCTAGTAGACATAGCAATAGTCTCCTCAAAGGGAACAGCTGCTAGTGGTGACTTAGGATGACCGGTGCCCTAATAGACATAGCAATATTCTCCAAAAAGGGAACAGCTGCTAGTGGTAACTTAGGATGACCGGTGCCCTTGTAGACACAGCAATAATCTCCTCAAAGGGAACAGCTGCTAGTGGTGACTTAGGATGACCGGTGCCCTAATAGACATAGCAATATTCTCCAAAAAGGGAACAGCTGCTAGAGGCGACTTAGGATGACCAGTGCCCTAATAGACACAGCGACAGTCTCCTCAAAGTGAGCAGCTGCTAGTGGTGACTTAGGATGACCGGTGCCCTAGTAGACACAGTAATAGTCTCCTCAAAGTGAGCAGCTGCTAGTGGTGTCTTACGATGATCAGTGCCCTAGTAGACACAGCTAAAGTCTCCTCAAAGTGAGCAGCTGCTAGTGGTGATTTAGGGTGACCGGTTCCCTAGTAGACACAGCAATAGTCTCCTCAAAGTGAGCAGCTGCTAGTGGGGACTTAGGGTGACCAGTGCCCTACTAGACATAGCAATAGTCTCCTCAAAGGGAACACCTGCTAGTGGTGGCTTAGGATGGCCAGTACCCTAATAGACTCAGCAATAGTTTCCTCAAAGTGAGCAACTGCTAGTGGTGATTTAGTATGACCAGTGTCCTAATAGACATAGCTATAGTCTCCTCAAAGTGAACAGCTGCTTCTAGTGATTTAGAATGACCAGTGCCCTATAAGACACAACGATAGTCTCTGCAAAGTGAGCAGCTTCTAGTGGTGACTTAGGATGACCAGTGCCCTAATAGACACAGCAATAGTATCCTCAAAGTGAGCAGCTGCTAGTGGTGACTTAGGATGACCAGTGCCCAATAGACACAGCAATAGTATCCTCAAAGTGAGCAGCTACTAGTGGTGACTTAGGATGACCAGTGCCCTAATAGACACAGCAATAGTCTCCTGAAAGTGAGCAGCTGCTAGTGGTGACTTAGGATGAACAGTGCCCAATAGACACAGCAATAGTATCCTCAGAGTGAGCAGCTGCTAGTGGTGACTTAGGATGAACAGTGCCCAATAGACACAGCAATAGTATCCTCAGAGTGAGCAGCTGCTAGTGGTGACTTAGGATGACCAGTGCCCTAATAGACATAGCAATAGTATCCTCAGAGTGAGCAGCTGCTAGTGGTGACTTAGGATGAACAGTGCCCAATAGACACAGCAATAGTATCCTCAGAGTGAGCAGCTGCTAGTGGTGACTTAGGATGACCAGTGCCCTAATAGACATAGCAATAGTATCCTCAGAGTGAGCAGCTGCTAGTGGTGACTTAGGATGAACAGTGCCCAATAGACACAGCAATAGTATCCTCAGAGTGAGCAGCTGCTAGTGGTGACTTAGGATGACCAGTGCCCTAATAGACACAGCAATAGTATCCTCAGAGTGAGCAGCTGCTAGTGGTGACTTAGGATGACCAGTGCCCTAATAGACATAGCAATAGTATCCTCAGAGTGAGCAGCTGCTAGTGGTGACTTAGGATGACCAGTGCCCTAATAGACATAGCAATAGTATCCTCAGAGTGAGCAGCTGCTAGTGGTGACTTAGGATGACCAGTGCCCAATAGACACAGCAATAGTATCCTCAGAGTGAGCAGCTGCTAGTGGTGACTTAGGATGACCAGTGCCCTAATAGACACAGCAATAGTATCCTCAGAGTGAGCAGCTGCTAGTGGTGACTTAGGATGACCAGTGCCCTAATAGACATAGCAATAGTATCCTCAGAGTGAGCAGCTGCTAGTGGTGACTTAGGATGACCAGTGCCCAATAGACACAGCAATAGTATCCTCAAAGTGAGCAGCTACTAGTGGTGACTTAGGATGACCAGTGCCCTAATAGACACAGCAATAGTCTCCTGAAAGTGAGCAGCTGCTAGTGGTGACTTAGGATGAACAGTGCCCAATAGACACAGCAATAGTATCCTCAGAGTGAGCAGCTGCTAGTGGTGACTTAGGATGAACAGTGCCCAATAGACACAGCAATAGTATCCTCAGAGTGAGCAGCTGCTAGTGGTGACTTAGGATGACCAGTGCCCTAATAGACATAGCAATAGTATCCTCAGAGTGAGCAGCTGCTAGTGGTGACTTAGGATGAACAGTGCTCAATAGACACAGCAATAGTATCCTCAGAGTGAGCAGCTGCTAGTGGTGACTTAGGATGACCAGTGCCCTAATAGACATAGCAATAGTATCCTCAGAGTGAGCAGCTGCTAGTGGTGACTTAGGATGAACAGTGCCCAATAGACACAGCAATAGTATCCTCAGAGTGAGCAGCTGCTAGTGGTGACTTAGGATGACCAGTGCCCTAATAGACACAGCAATAGTATCCTCAGAGTGAGCAGCTGCTAGTGGTGACTTAGGATGACCAGTGCCCTAATAGACATAGCAATAGTATCCTCAGAGTGAGCAGCTGCTAGTGGTGACTTAGGATGACCAGTGCCCTAATAGACATAGCAATAGTATCCTCAGAGTGAGCAGCTGCTAGTGGTGACTTAGGATGACCAGTGCCCAATAGACACAGCAATAGTATCCTCAGAGTGAGCAGCTGCTAGTGGTGACTTAGGATGACCAGTGCCCTAATAGACACAGCAATAGTATCCTCAGAGTGAGCAGCTGCTAGTGGTGACTTAGGATGACCAGTGCCCTAATAGACATAGCAATAGTATCCTCAGAGTGAGCAGCTGCTAGTGGTGACTTAGGATGACCAGTGCCCTAATAGACATAGCAATAGTATCCTCAGAGTGAGCAGCTGCTAGTGGTGACTTAGGATGACCAGTGCCCTAATAGACATAGCAATAGTATCCTCAGAGTGAGCAGCTGCTAGTGGTGACTTAGGATGACCAGTGCCCTAATAGACATAGCAATAGTATCCTCAGAGTGAGCAGCTGCTAGTGGTGACTTAGGATGACCAGTGCCCTAATAGACACAGCAATAGTATCCTCAGAGTGAGCAGCTGCTAGTGGTGACTTAGGATGACCAGTGCCCTAATAGACATAGCAATAGTATCCTCAGAGTGAGCAGCTGCTAGTGGTGACTTAGGATGACCAGTGCCCTAATAGACATAGCAATAGTATCCTCAGAGTGAGCAGCTGCTAGTGGTGACTTAGGATGACCAGTGCCCTAATAGACACAGCAATAGTATCCTCAGAGTGAGCAGCTGCTAGTGGTGACTTAGGATGACCAGTGCCCTAATAGACATAGCAATAGTATCCTCAGAGTGAGCAGCTGCTAGTGGTGACTTAGGATGACCAGTGCCCTAATAGACATAGCAATAGTATCCTCAGAGTGAGCAGCTGCTAGTGGTGACTTAGGATGACCAGTGCCCTAATAGACACAGCAATAGTATCCTCAGAGTGAGCAGCTGCTAGTGGTGACTTAGGATGACCAGTGCCCTAATAGACACAGCAATAGTATCCTCAGAGTGAGCAGCTGCTAGTGGTGACTTAGGATGACCAGTGCCCTAATAGACACAGCAATAGTATCCTCAGAGTGAGCAGCTGCTAGTGGTGACTTAGGATGACCAGTGCCCTAATAGACACAGCAATAGTATCCTCAGAGTGAGCAGCTGCTAGTGGTGACTTAGGATGACCAGTGCCCTAATAGACATAGCAATAGCCTCCTCAAAAGGAACAACTGTCAGTATTGACCTACATGTGTATGAATGACCTCAATTCTGTTGCTGTTCATTAACCACATAAATGTATTCTTTTTGTTTGTATTTGGCCCAATCATCATAATCTTAGTTTTTTGGAAATGTATAGCCAACCTGTTATTGTTAGAATATTGTACTAATGTATCCATAATTCGTTTCAGGCCAATCTGGGTTTTATCCAACAAAAGTATGCCATCCGCGTAAGCGAGCCACGCCAAATGTTCATTGCCTATTTTAGGTGGAACATTTCTGAAGTCAGTCAAAGTCTGACCCATATCGGATACATACAAATTGTAAAGAGTGGGGCAAGTGAACAACCTTGTTTTAAGCCCATATTAGTCCCAATTGTTTCACTTAGGACGCCCTGTATCTGTGTAAAATGTAATATCACACTAATACGACACCACTTGCCAAGTTTATTCCACAACAATTGGGGATCAACTGTGGCGAAGGCACCTTTAAAGTCAATAAAACATATATATAACGAATCTTCCTCTTTCAAATTGTCTCTTATCCAATACAATGATGTCCAGACATTATACAGAGTGCTGATGCCTAATAGAATAGCTGTTTGCTGCTTAGATAATATATTATTCTTTTTAATCCAGACATCCACTGCCCATAATAGGATTTGAGCAAAGATGTTTGAACAGACACCTGTCACGGCTAGCAATCTGTAATTGTGTGGGTCCTCATGATCCCCTTTCTTGAATATACGTATTCAAATGGTTGCCTTCCAGCTGACCAGAATAAATCTAGTCATAAAAAGTGTAGTAAATAACTGAGTAAATATGTTTGCCCAAGATGCTGGATTTCTCGAATATTAAGTTTGGTATTCCATCTGGGTCAGGGGGACGGGAAGGTTTAGCTTTAACAATTACTGCTTCGATATCGGCACTGCTGAAGGTCATGTTATTACTCTCATTATTTTCACACCCTGTGTATTAAAATGTTTCATATTTCCATTGTCTGTTTAATATATTTAATCCAGTCCAACTCTTTTATAGGATTAATATCTTTACTCCTTCCACCATTTTATTAGTGTACATATTGTGTACATTCTAGAATGTACGTGCTTCACAGAAGTTTAACACATTTCTAAGTATCACCCATCTTTTAGAATGTTCGGAGGCTTTATGACGTCATACAAAGTTTTTATAACCCCTTTTCAAATGTTTAAGTTATCCTCCTTTTGCCATATTGATGCTTAATTGCATTGATTTCCTTATAGTGTCTTTTTTTTCCTTAACAATAATAATGACGAATGTCTTTCTTTTATACATCATTTTAGCAGTATTACTCCTGGATCGTCGTATGTATATAATTTAGCAGCTATAGAGATTTCTTCAAAAGTGCTTAGGTCAATACAGCTGCTTTTATCCATTGTTGAGACCAGATCCTCAAAATAGCACATTAATCTGTCTATATCATTAATAAACCAATGCATAAAATTACCATATCTATTTAGACAGAGTGTCCCCAACATATTAGTCGGGACATAAAGTTCACATTTTCGAACCACATGATCACTAATCGATGTTGGCGTAAGGGGCATTTGGCCTAAACTCTCCAAAAGAGATTCAGAAAAGAATATATAATCAATCCAAGAGAATCTTTAGCCACAGCAGCAGGTATAGTGTGATGACATGTCTGTTTGATTGTTAACATACAATTGATTAAGACCATTTGTATTAATAATATTTAACCAGGGATCCAATTCATTGGTATCTTCCACACATGGCAATGCAATCAGTGTAAATCTGTTGGGCTTCAGTTTCATAATTAGCTTATTCTTGAATCTCTTGTAATTCAAGTCACCCATCAATAAAAACGAGCCCTCAGGATTTGCATTTCTCCAGCAATCCAATAACTCCTCTAATTCTGCTATAATGTTCATTGTGTAAATGCTATTGGGAGGGTTGCAAACATTAAGAATAAAAATACTTTTCTCATCAGACTTTGCACCAATGGACAATATGGCTGCCAATATATGTTGACATTTGCGTGCAGGGCAGAACTCAGGTAGAGACAAGTGGTTCTTAGCTCCCATCAACAATCCCCCAAGTGGTCTGTCCTTATTATTCCTTAGGGTCACCCTGTACAAAACAGTGTAGCCATCTAATACAAACTCATTAAGCAAACACATCTCTTGAAGTAAGAATATATCAGCATCTAAAAGCAATGCTATACCCATGGGCTTTGAAACAAATGATTGGTATCCTTTAGCATTCCATGAGAGTATCAATAATTTATCCACATTCCTCCGATCTTGTCAATCAATTTCCTCACAGTTCACAAACTGTTCTTCAACACCATCATTATTGTCAATGTTATACATGTTCATATTTAGACCAACAAGAATCTTCTTCACCAGATTATCTACGTCACGCCCCATCTCTTTTTCCGCGAACTTGGCTTTATTTCCTTTCTTATTACAGGTTTGGTCTGTTTATCTTCAACCTTTATAAATGTGTATCCCATCTCACTGAATATATTGGCGTACGAGAGTATATATTCCAAGATGATTGGAGAGACCAGGTGTATTATGGACCAATTTGCTTCCCTTGATGTTTGGGGAATCTCAACCAACGTTATCTCCTTCGTTGCAATCACTTTAAGATCCTGCACTTGATGGAATAATTCAATTACATTATTCCTCTAAAAAAGAGGCTATATATATATTTGCAAATTTGTCCAAAAATGTAATTTCTTTTAACTCGGCTTCTGGCTGAACTTAGAATATCACCTATTCCAAGGACCTTTGGAATATCATTTTTACTGGTCCGTGCAATGCTGTCACCTTTATCAGCTTCAGCTGCATCCCATACCTCCACAAAGGATGCATTGGGCCTTACTGGGGCATTACGGCCCTGACGGTCCCTGTAATTGCCCATTGCCGGGCGCCAGAAAATATTACTCCACGTTCATGAATGGTGCTGATGCATCCGCCATCGTCTGCGAGTGGGTGCCTTTCCGCCCCCCAGGTCAGACCTGCCGGGCGGAAAGGCACCCGCTCGGAGAACTCAAATTTGCCAGTCCAGAAACAACGGTACCGGCAAGCTTACAGGTACTGTTGTTTACAACCCGGCAACCTCGTATTGACCCCCATTATCTATATCAAATATATATATCTAATGTCTCTTCATTGGAGGCAGACGCACTTGTATTTGATTCGCTTTCACATTTATTAATAGTCCCTTGCTTGGCATCTTCAGTTTTTCGTTCTTCTCACCTTAGAGCGCTTTCTTTTTGTTGAGTTTCTTCTACAATAGTGAAATGGTATTCCAGCCCAACATGATTAAATCTGCCCGAAGCTGCCTCCGGCAGAGGCAGTGTATTTCTAGAATGTTTCTTTCTCTTAGGCAACTTCGCTTTCTGTTTAGTTCACCCATGTTTCTGGGTGATCCTAACTAATAGTTCATCTCTATTCAATTTGACAGTGGCTGTATCTTTATTAATTAGTGTGTCCTTATTGGGCGCATCCAGTATTCTTATTTTATTTTCCTCCCCATTGTAATCAGTCCCCTGCGTTTCAGCATCATTTAATAGATCAGAGCAAGCTACATCTCTACTTTCAACTCCAGATGTTGTTCTATGAAATTGTGTCGACATATATAATACCACCTCTGCCAACTTTCCTAAACCCTCTTTGAAACATTGTTGTTCTCTCTGAATTGCAGAGAGTAAAAAGTGCCTTTAAAATGAACTCATGTTCAGGAGTGTCCTCGTCGTCGGAGATATCAGTAAGGATTATGAGTCCTCATCAATAGGCATGGAGGCACAGGCTTTTGAGGCAATATCAGCCAAAATCCGGCGATCTATCTAGATTAGTTGGTGCTATTTGAGCCAATGGTGTATTTAGTGTCTGACTATGGACAGCATTCACACCATTCTCGCTCAAACCGCTCTTAAGGTCGAGACAAAGTCAATAGCGAGTTATTATCTTTTTATTATTTTTATTTATTTATTTATTTAATAATTCTTGTTTTTAATCATTTATGATTTTTACAAGATTGTTTATACAAAAGCATTTTTACACATTGATTCAGGATACACTATTTTACACAGAATTAGATAAAAAAGATTTTTACAATTTCTTCATGTTAACGAATAAATTCATCAAGTGCCCATTCATGGTATTTAGTTAATCGTCTGCTATCATAGGTAAGCAAAGATTATTCACAAAATTTGCAGAGGCAATGAGTAAACTCATATTAGTTGAGTTTAGTAAACAAGACCCTCTGAAACTAGGATGGAGATTAGCAACAGTAGATACATGTTACTTCTTATTGAACTTAGTGCGGAACATTCAACAATGAAATGTTCTAAGGTTCCTTTTTGTAACATATTGTTACAAAATCTGCAAAAGTTATCTGAAACAACAATTTGCCTTCGTTGTGCTAAGATATCTCGTGTAGGCCACAAATTAAAGCGCAATCTCATAATCGCTATAAGGATATGTGGTGAGGGCGATTTAATCAAATAATTCGCAACAGTTCCCATTTTTTTGTCTGGGAATATACGGCTGTTAAAGTTTTTATAACCTAAACAAAGATCGCGATTAAGCAGCCAGTCTTGAATAAAGATCTTTTTCTTAGCTCGTTCAGGATTTTGAATTAAAGTCTCAACATCTACATCTGCTGTAGCCAGAATTCGATACACATAGGTGGTCCATTTTACAAGAAAACAGTGATTAGATGAGAACAGATAGTCAGGCAAGATGGCTATAACAGTATCAGCAGCTATATTTACCAAGCATTTTCTAAATAGAGCACAAAGTTGCCATTGGTATCTGGCGTTGAGTGACGTGAGACCCAATTCATATCTAATGCACGAGATCGGGGTTGATTGAGGTAAATGCAATAGGCTTTTCCAGTGTTTGGCTTCCAGTCTGTCTAGATGTTTCACATCAGTGATATCTCGAGCTTCAAGTCCGTAGAGAAGGGTTGGAGTTACTTTTTGTAACCAGTAATATAATGGAGGCTTGATGGAGAATTTACCGTATTTAGGAAGAATTACTTTTGATTGGGAAATTGCAACCATCAGTTTGTTTTGCTGTGACTGCAGATGTTCAATAGTCATTAGATTTGATTCAAACTGAGTTCCGAGATATTTATAGTTGGTTACAATATCTAAAGCAATATCTTTGACCATCCATACAAACTTTGATCTTAATGAGCGCTTTGGGATATCAACTAATATCTGAGATTTTTTGATGTTCATAGAAAGCTCATTCTCTTCAAAAATAAATTGAGAGGGCAAATATTAATTTCTGGAGGCCTATAGGTGTTTTGGATATTAGGACTAAATCGTCCGCGTACCACAGCGCTTGTATCACTGTGCCATTAATTTTGGGTGAGTCTGTTAAGATGGAGGAAAAAACTTCTTGGACATCATGAATAAAGAAATTAAATAGTGCCGAAGCCAAAATACAGCCCTGTTTCAGTCCTCTAGATGTTTCTATTATTGTCGATAACAGACCGATAGTAGATAGTTGTACCCTGATGGACGTGCCTGAGTGTAAGGCACATATTATGTCCAATATATCATGTGGACAATTAGCTCTGGTTAGTTTTTGGAACAATTTCACGCGGGAGACAGAATCGAATGCAGCATTTAGATCGACAAAGGCGATAAATAGGGAGGTTTTGGAGTGCTGTGCTTGGGCTTTTAAAGAATTGAGGATCATGAGATTGATTGATGTCCCCAGCCCATGAACAAATCCAGTTTGATCAAGGTCTCGGCATTTGGTTTCTTGTGTCCAGTTGTTAAATGCTGATAAGACCAATCGAGTGAAATTTTTTCCCGGAGCGTCCAATAACGCTATTGGACGATAATTCGATGGTATACGTCGGTCTCCTTTTTTAAATATCGGGACTATGATGAAGGTACGCCATGAGTTTGGGATTCTCCGGGTTTGCAATATCTGATGGAATATATTATTCAAAATGTTTGCCCAGTGCCATGGATGTTGTTTCAGCATATAGTTGGTAATGCCATCCGGCCTGCAGCTCTTGAGGATGATGATTTAGTAATAGGTGTCTCAATGATAACTTCCGAGCAATTTAAATTCCAGGACGATGAGCCCTGACCTTTGTGTTCATATGCTTGAAAGGATTTATCCATATATAGGTTGGAGAAATGCAATACCCATTGATTCTCCGTTACTCCATTTAATTGTGCTGTTTGGTTGTTTAAATTTGACGTTGAATTAAGTAAATACCAGATTTGAGCAGAGTTCTTATTCATTATGGCAGCCAGGAAGGTTTCCCCATGTTTTTGAAACAGCTGTTCTTTATAAGAGCGCACCCAGTTTTTGTAGCGAGATTTTAACGTTTTGCAGGCAGCAATAATTTTGGACCAAGGAAGTCGTCTTGCAGATCTTAATTCTCTACGATAAGCTTTTTTTTTTGAGACAGTTAATGATCATACGTATGGGCTGGAACACGACCAGAAGGGATGAAAAAGGTTCTATAGGCAGACAACAGATCTACGTATGATATTGCAGTCTGTGAATCATTCTGTTGTAGCAAATTGTTATTTAGATCTAGTAGTTTCGATGGGTACCACTTGAAGCGTGATTTGGCATTATTAAATATCAGCTTTTGCGACATCCATTGAGAATTGGTATCTGCTTCTGCTTTATCTCTCGACCAAGTGAGTAGAAGCATATGATGCTCACTGCTAGTTTGTTTCACTATCTTGAATTCTTTTGATGACATGAATTTCTTATTTGACAGATATAGGTAATCAATGCTACTTACTGAGGAACCTCTTTGCCACGTAATTTGCGGAGGGATATCTCCGGGGAGAGATCCGTTGGCCATTCGCATGCCAAATTGCTTCATGAAGTTACTCGATTTATTGAATTCTTGTTTTTTCTTCACAGCGTCACATTTAAAAGCATCTAGATTAAGATCTCCAGCTAATACTACATCTGTTATTTCTTTCGCTTTAGCAATGCGTTCAAACATCTTAGATAGGGCTTTATAGAAACAATCATCTGTAATTGCCACTGGATTTCTGTAGACGTTTAATAATGCTAGCGTTTCTTGGTCATATGATATTTTTACCATTTGTATAAATTTGTTTGGATTATCCCACGCGTGAAGTGTCATTTTGGATCCCAGTTTGACGGCAACCATAAGTCCTGCCATCGGCCGTCCCTTTTGGGCTGTGATGGCTGGATTAATCACAATATCATGATTGTCCCATACTGGGTTTCTTGTAACAGTATGTAACAGTATAATATCCGGTAACAGTATAATATCCGTATCATCTAATATTGGATTGGGATTTGTGAGTAAATGAGAATAACCTCTCGAATTCCAGCTTATTAATTTTATAGGCTTTAAGTTTCTCTCCATATCCTCTTGGAGCAGTGTTGGTTACAAATGAGAGGAAGGAGGATATTCAAACCCACAGACAGGCAAGTTACAATTAGAACACTGGCAAACAGTGTTTAAGGGATGAGAAGTGACTGACATTTCATTGTTGGTATCTACATTTTTTCTTTCCGGATCTTGTGCTAGCAAAAATCCCATCGAGAAAAGTTTTAGTCGGACTTGCCACAGTGAGTTCATGACGAGCCCTGATTTCATCCATAATCGAACAATTCCTAAATTTGCGTCACAAATAAATTCGACTTGGTCGATGTCTGATGACGTTAAGTCGCCTAGCTCCGGCACATCACTGAAGATATTAAGTACGCTGGCGTGACAAATCATATTGTGAGTGTGGGGCAGCACGACATTTTAGAATTAAAGTATGATAGCTCGCGAATTTCTTTTTACGCTGTTGCTCCATTTTTTGTGACTTCATTACAGGGTCTACAAAGTTAGATGAGTTCTTGTGACTCAAATCACTCTTTTTTGTTTTTTGGGATTTAATGTTATTGTTCTGTAATTCCGGTTGCTCAGCGAAGGTGACTCTCGTCTGTCGAGATATTTAGAGTTTTTACTGACGGCTCCATGTGAGTTGCCAAATATGTTTCAATTATCAGTTTGATCTTATCATCTTGTTCATCGCAAGGGCCGGCTGCATTAGAGGTTGTTATTATATACAGCGTTTCTGATGTCTTTGCAGGTGTTTGTACTCTACTTTCAGGTCGATTCAAGCAATGGATTCCTGCATCATATACATTTTGGTGTTCTTGATTTAAAATAGGTTGCGCATTTAAATTCTGCGTGCATGATTTGAGTGCCAGATCTTTTATCTCAGATGTCCGATGAAGGATGTAAGAGTCAACTGCGAATTTTAATTGATCAACTTGAGATGTATCAATTGTTGACTGATTTGCTAGTCGTTTTGCTGCAGTCTGCAGAATTGTTTTAGATCTTAAATAATCGTCATGAGCGGGTGGGCCATTCCTTTGACCCTGTGCAGTTAAGGAAACATTGTCCAGAGCTGATACCAGTTGACTCAATAGAGGCTGATGTATTGATGGAATATGATGATTTGGGACTGGGGCTCTGCTCATAACCACTTGACCTGTGATTTGGTTATCCATAGGTTTCAGAGGCGCAGTTAGATCAACCGTTTGTGATCGTTCAGTACGATTAGTTGGTTTATTATTCCGTTTCGATGGTTGGAATGGTTTGGTCATGAGATGTCTAGCTCGTCCTTTGGTTCTTGAGTGATTATTAAACAGGTCATATTGAGTTTTATTACTTTCTTGCGTTATGCTTTTCGCGGATTCGTCAACACTTATCCATGAGGGATTTCGCTGAATTTTTTCTTGGCCCTCCTCTTCAATGGGACAGATTACATGTTCAAATGCTGGAAGACTTGTATGTAGTGAAGCTGGTATAGTCAAGATTTCCACACTTTTTGATAAATCATTTGTGATTTCTTCATGTTGACAAACTTTCTCTATATTGGTCGAGTAAGATTGCATCCATGCCGATATTTGATCTATCTTAATTGATTGTGAATTGATTTTGGATTCAAGAGATTCATATAGTTTGAATAAACTTTGAATCGTTTGGTTTACTGCTGCAAGAGTGACTTCAAAAAGTCTGGCCTTGGTACTGGCCCTTTCTTTTTCTCGGGATGATTCTCGATGTCGAGGTGTTGGTAATATGTATGAGACAGCTTCAGAAATGGTTGAATCCATAGAGCAACGTCGGTGGTAGCCAATCGGCGACCTACTAGATGGGAAATTCTCTTTTCTAGCCGTTATTTGTTGTGAGTCTGCAGGAAAAACCTCTTCATTGTTATCCTGGTTTTCATGTTCTTGGATTTCTAGGATTTGATCTACTTGTACTTTTGAAGTCTTATTTTGCTCAGTTTGTTTTATTGATTGGATCATGGTATTATCAGATATTGTTAATTTATGTGAATTTTCTGGCTCAGAGTTTGCGGGATCATGTTGATTGATTGTGGATGTAACATTCAGAGTTGACAGACTTGTGCCAATATGTTTTTCTCTGCATCGCGCTGAAGGACTTTCTGGAGACTCTGGTTCTGCAAGTTGAGTCAATGATTCGACCTGCACAAGTTGCGCTGATTGGACAGGCAGTTCAATAAAGGGCCCATTATTTACATTATTCACGTCTCTTTGTTGAGATGAGGGTGCATTCAATAATGGCAAAGTATTTTTCACAACAGGGCAGAAATCTCTAATATCTTTACTAGCAAGCTGAGTTTTAGCTCACGTTTTAACACGCAGTGTTAATGTAATTGACGTCAAAGATGAGGATGACATTTTTTTGAGATTGCTTTTTAGTCTTGATGAGATGCCATCTGATGGAGTATTGGCATTCAGCACTGCTGAAGGCAAATTGGTTTTACACGTTTGAGGAATTGAGCTCACATACATGCCAACATTCTGTGACCAAAAATCTGTAGGAATCTTAAAGTTTCAAAAATAGTCAGGCGAGGAGGTAATGATAGGAATAGGGCGCGTCAGCAGCCCATTGTCATTGAATGAGCCCGCCGCCACGGGTGCATTCAATGACAATGAGGCACCTGCCACGCCTTCTGCCACCACGCCAGCCCGGGGGAGCCCTTGAAAGACTCCCCGAGTTGACATGATGGGGGGCTAATGGCGCCTTTGGCCAAAGACACCCGCTGTGGAGGGGCGCTTTTAGCCCACCGCCGTGGGTGCCTTTGACATTAAAAGCCTGCATGCTGCGCCTTCTCCCGCTACGCCAGCTCGGGGGAGCCCTTGAAAGACTCCCCCGAGCTGGTGTGGAAAAAAAATGTAAAAAAAAAAAAAAATGATTCTTTTTTTTACCAAAAAAATCGGTATTTGGGGTCAAAAAATCGGTAGGCGGTAGGACTGCTTAAAAAGTGGTATCCTACCGCCTAAATCGGTAGGGTTGGCAAGTATGAGCTCATGCTTAATTTGCAATAATAGTTACTAATAACCCCAGATTATGTTAAAATGGGCACCTAGACGTGTTTGGTTGAAATGAAAGAGTGGGAATATTGTGAAGGAGTTTAAGACTTACATTAAATAAGGTATAACTGATTACCTGTTTGTGTACAGTAATGGATCATTCCTACACGTGGTGCGCGGGTTGGTTGAGTATCCAAGAGGGATCAAAGACGGGATTTCCTCCGCAGTCTCCCCCAGCGCCATACAGCCGCAAAACAGTCGGCGCCCTTCACCCCTATCAGGCTTAACGCCGCAAGGGTGGCTCGAGCGTGATGATATGCTCTGGTGAAGTCACGTGATTGGTCACGTGCAGCCAATCAGTCCCGCCTCTTCCAGGAAGCAGGGCGGTGAAAACGAAATATGCTTTTCCAGCAAGAGCAGCGCTCGCAGTGCTATGCAAAAGCTAAAAGCAGGTAAGCGTCCAAAGGCTAAAACACTCCTTCACTTTGTATCCAAACACCTAACGCAGGTACAAATTGTTTGTTATTTCCTAAAATGTGAGTGTTCACTGGCTTAAGGTAAGTAGTGATTTTGTCTTGGGACGGTTGGCGTCACCTCTTTTCTCCCAAACTGCCTCCATCACACCAAGCGCAGCTCCAATTGATTGTAGATTATTATCCATTTTACCTATTTGTTTTTTATTTACAATCACAGTATTACCAGCAGTCTTATTTATATTGTGCTTACAGGCCTTTTTTATGGAACTGCGCAGCAGTCGATATTTATTGCTAATCGCTGGCATTACTATAGAAAGTGCTCACACACAGCCGAGTGCAGTGAAATCTGTTTTGCAAAAAACGGTACAACTATACAAATGTAGCACAGCTATAACTCCTTGCAAGACACAATTTCATTACCAAGAAATAACCCCAGAAAGATTCCACATAACATGAAGCTGGTAGAAACAATATGTAGGTACCTGAAACAATAGGCCTTCGAAACTGTCAACAACAGCTGCCCGGACGCCTCCAACGCCCTAACAGCCAAACAGCACTCGAAGGCGCACTCAGTCAATTTGGCGGGTTTCGCGTTCAGGGGTGTGGCCACAATTTGAAAAGGAAAATTCAACAAAATGTAGCAGGCCAATTTCTGAAAAGTGAAATGAATAAGAGATTTAGGTGCTAGAAAATAGAGTAGTTAAATAGTCCTCTCCACCTTGTGTCCTTGTGCAACACACAATTGTTAAAAACAAAGGTTTCAAGAGATGAGCGTCTTCCGAGCAGAGTCCCACAGCCTAACAGCACTCTAAGGTGCACTCAGCAGGTGAGTGCGTGCAGGTGCACTTGCAGAAGTCCTTTTAGTGTGTTTCGGCATTCAGAGGATGTGGCTACAATTTTAAAAGCAAAATCCAATAAAATGTAACAGGTCCATTTGATTGTTTGAAACAAAGGTTTTGGGAGATCTGCGCCCTCCTTGCAGATTCCCACAGCTTAACAGCACTCAAAGGTGCACTCAGCAGGTGCTTATTATTTTCGGTTGTGTTTGGAAGAATATCTGCTTCTATTTATAGCGTTTCTAACTACCCCTGCAAATGGTGCTCCATGGATCTGGAAGAGGGTGCAGAGGCTATCAAGAGCCTCAGTCATAATCTACTGAGACCTTGACCTGGCGAGTTGATAGATTACGCGCTTTCCAGCTGATACTTGAATCGGCTAGGATGGTATTGTTCCCCCGGGTGATGGTCTCCCTGGGGTGATCGTCTCACCCGGGCGATGGTCTCCCCGGACACCGGTCTCACCGGATGATGGTCTCCCCGGACGATGGTCTCCCACAGGCGATGGTCTCCCCGGACGATGGTCTCCCCGGGCGGCGGTCTCCCACGGAGGATGGTCTCTCCCAGGCGATGGTCTCCCCGGACGATGGTCTCCCCAGGCGACGGTCTCCCCGGACGATGGTCTCCCACGGGGGATGGTCTCTCACAGGCATGGTCTCCCCCGGGCGATGGTCTCACCCGGACAATGCTCCCCGCCCCCGGCAGGTGCCTGGATGAATGGTTGTTCTCTGCTCTGTCACGGCTCATTTCCAGAATCTCTACTTTTGGAAGATTTGCAAAAGATGCCCCACTTCCTGTTTCTCCTTCATTGATTAGTCGCCCTCTCCAATACCCACCAGTAAATCTCAGATTGAGACTATAATCCTGGGATAGAGAAGAACACACAACTTCCTCTTTAAATTCTTTAGTATCTTACTCTGGTTGCTTGTTTGAAACTCCTCTATATCTTTGGTGATAGTAGAAAACTTTTACATTAGATTAACCCAAAAGTGCAGTCTCCAACTCTTCTAGTTCCTCCTCTCACTTCAAGGCCACTCTTTTAGCCACATTTATTGTGCGGACCATCGGGCCCCTACTTCCTGTGTATGGGGTACAGTCAGCATGAACACGTTTTACAGTGGCAACAAAGACATATATTAGGCACAACCAGCACACAAATGTGTGTTTACGATGGCATGCTGGTGCATATCGGGCACAGACAAAATGAACATTTTCGCAAGAGTGGCACACAGATCCTTACTGCAGCTGGGAGGAGGGCGTGGAAGCTGGGTAGTACTTTGGTTATGTCAGGAGGCAGGTGGAGAGTGGGCAGGTGAGGTGTGCTTTAGGAGGACGTGATGATTAAAGAGTGGCACGAAAGAAGAGTAGACAAGGAAGAAGCCGAGGCACAGTGCGAGACAGGTAAGTGCCCGGGTGGCGGTTGGGATGGCGAGTGAAAGAGGGGTGGAGGGGATGAAGGATGCAGACGCCCCTTCAAAGATGGGGGCCGGGGTAGGACCTGACAGTCTGAGAACAAGCTCTGATATATGCGCTGTGGGGGAAAGACCCATGCAGTAAATGCGGGTAGAGCAAACATGGAATAGTTTTACAGTGGCATGCTGGACTATATATTAGGCAGGGCCTGCATGAAAATGTTATACAGAGGCCTAGATTGGACACATCCAGTGTGTGCAGTGGGATGCTGGTATATGTTGGGCACCGCCATCTTCAAAATGTGGACTCACACTGGTGATAATGACAAATGGTTGGGCACTGGCAAAGAGACAATCTAATTTGTAGGAGAATGCTGGAACATACCATTGGGCAGAGTCAGGGGAGTGGTCAGA
This sequence comes from Ambystoma mexicanum, assembly GCF_040938575.1. Classification (NCBI taxonomy): domain Eukaryota; kingdom Metazoa; phylum Chordata; class Amphibia; order Caudata; family Ambystomatidae; genus Ambystoma; species Ambystoma mexicanum. The sequence continues at coordinate 10,727,684 of NC_090925.1, forward strand.
GCACTTGGAACTGGTAACATCTAGTGAAATACTGGGTTTGTTTGCACAAGCAGCTGGTTGTAGGAACCAAAGGGCCAGTGCTCTAGTGCCCCAGTTTGGATAGGGTAGGTTTTTGTTAGGTTCCTACCTAAAAGGTGCTTGCACACATGGTTATAAGATGTGTCATTCATTGTTCAACATAATACGATGTATAGTCCACACATTGATTTCTGATACCATTGTGGATTTTTATTTTTAATTGTGGATTTGATCACCGTAGGTGCCGACATGTGTTTCGACCAACATGGGGTGTTGATCAAGGTTTGGATTAGGGTATTTCATGTGTCGTAATTCAGGTGGCGCATGTTGCCCAGGATAAGTATAATCAACAATGTTGGTACATCCCATCTAGTACAGAATGAGGACCCAGCCACCTGCTGATGTTCACTTCCGAAAGAAAGATCTCTGTGATGTTCACTTTCGAGAGAAAGAGCCATGTGGCGTTCATTTTTGAGAGAAAGAGCCCTGTGACGTTCACTTTTGAGAGAAAGAACCCTATGACGTTCATTTCCGAGAGAAAGAGCCCTGTGACTTGTATTAGTGGGGGAAGGCCAGGGGCCCCCGCCAGCATTCACACGTGCACTCGCACACTCATACAATGAGCCACGCCCGAGATGTGTGACTTTCTCCTGTCCCCGGCGCCAACTGCCGGAGGACCGTCTTTATTCTAAACCGCGCATGCGCAAGCCTCGATCCCGCTCGCGTATGCGTACATTAGCGTATTCACTACGCTACATGCCTCCCTTTTCCCTTGAACAATAAACATTACCAAACATTAGAATCAACAGTGCTCTATTCAAATTGCAACTGACAGTGTGTCACTGGTTACGAGGCAGGGTCCATAATAAAGTCTTGGAACCTCTGCGGCGGCTTGCGCCCCGCCCGGCTCGGGTACCTGCGTGCCTCAGCATTGGGCACCTCTGGTGTCCCAGGAGTCTCTGGCGGTCCATTGCTTCTCCGTGGCAATATCTGTGTCATGATCTGGGCCTTGCATGACGGCTTCCTCCGAGTTTGCAGCTCCTATGCGCTTGAAGAACGAGACGTTCCTGGTGACTGTCCCTCGTGCATTGGTGGCGGTGACTATAGACCCCTTGACGTGTGTCACTCCCAGCGGTTGTGTTTCATATGGCAGCCACAACTTTCCTTCCGGTCTCCTATTCCGCACCAGCATGGTGTCTCCCACTGCAATCTCTTTCTCTGGTAATCCTCGCCGTATTGTCTCTCTCTCGTTCTGAGCAGCCCTCTACGTTCGTACGTGGTTTTTGTCGATCTCTCCCGGACGTCGACCTTCAACTTCAGGTAACAGTCCTCTTGGTACCCGTTTGAAAAGGGCCTCCGCAGGGGCGACCCCAGTGGATTGGTGCGGGGTCGTGCGGTATTCTCGGAGGAAGTCAAACAGGTTGCGCCGGAGGTCTTCCCCCCATTCATCGATATGCGGAACACTATGTTGAGCTTTCGCATGAAGCGTTCTACTTCTCCATTCGCTCTTGGCCATAGGGGGGTGACTTTACGATGTTTTATCCCCCTTTCCTCACAATAGCGAGCAAATTGCTGTCCTTTGAACAGTGCTCCGTTGTCCGAGCATATCTCCAGGGGAAAACCATGTGTGGCGAACATCTTCTCCATGGCTAGGATGGTGTGGTCACTGGCCGTGGATTCAACCAACTCTACCTCCGGATAGCGCGACCACTGGTCTGTCACTACCAAAAAGTGTATTCCTCGACCTGTGGACCCGAAGTCAGCATGCACCATCCCCCATGGGCGGTCACTCCTCTCCATGGCCTGAATGGGCGGCCCCTTCTCCGCGGGACTCGCTGCCTGGCAGGGGATGCAAGCTCTCATGAATTCTTCGACCCTGCTTTCCAGACCAGGAAACCAGACCTTCAATCTAAGACGTGCTTTCGTCTTAGCCATCCCCTGGTGACCTTTGTGGGCGAGCTGCAGGACTTTGTCTACCAGTGTTCTTGGAAACGCGATCTGGTGGCCTCTCAGCAGGAGACCGTCTTCTGCTACCGACAGCTAATGGCGCGCCTTCCAGAGCGCTTGCAGGTCTTTTTGCACCCACAGGTTCCTACGGGAGTTGTTCAGGAGGACCTCACACCACTCCCCACTGGCCACTGCTTCTTTTATCCTCAGGAATGCTTCATCTGTGTTGGATTCATCTGCGATCTCCTGGCACGCTAGGGCAACAGGCAATGCCGATTCCACCACCAGGTGTGTAGCCTCCATACAGTCTGCCACCTCCTGTGAGTCCCTGGGTCATCCAGTACCCGGATGGCGGGATACGTAGTCCGCCGGGTTGTGTGTCCCTGGGTGTTAGAGCAGCCTGACCCCATATTCCATGAGCGAAAGCATCCATCTTTCTATGCGAGGTGGTGGTTTGGACGAGGTTCCTGACAAAATTGGGATGAGTGGCTTATGATCTGTCACAGCGACAACTGGCTTCCCTAGAATGTAGATCCGGAAGTGTTTGCACCCCCACAATATGGCGAAGGCCTCACGCTCGATCTGTGAATATCTCCTCTCTGTCTCGGTGAGCGCTTTGCTAGCATAGGCGATGGGTCGCATGGTCCCCTGATGGTCTGCCTGCATGAGGACTGCTCCCAGCCCTACCGGGCTGGCATCGACCACGTTCTCTGACTCGTGGTCTGGGTTGAAATAGGCCATGGTCTCTTGTCCCGATAGGGCATTCTTGATGGCCGTGAACGCCCTCTGTTCTTTCCCCGTCCAGGTCCACGCTACGTTGTTTCTGGTAAGTGCCCTCAGGGGTTCTGACAAGGAGGCTAGGTCACAAATAAATCGTCCACAATAGTTGACCATCCCCAGGAAGCTTCTAATTTCTGCTGGGGACGCTGGCGGGGCTGCTTCTTGAATATCTTTCACCTTCTCGGGATCCGGGGAGATGCCCCCAGCGTGGAATATGAATCCAAAAAATTCCAGCCTGTCCTTCAAGAACTCGCACTTTTCTTTGTGCAGGGTCAGACTGAGGTTGCAAAGTCTCTTGAGGGTGCTTTAGATGTTCAGCCTCTGATCGTGCAAAGACCAGGATATCGTCTGACATATTGATTACCCACTTGAGTCCTGACAGGGCCCCCCGATGGCATTTTGGAAGACCTCCGCTGCGGACGAGACCCCAAAGCTGAGCCTTTTGTACTGGTATAGCCCCTCGTGAGTCATAAAGGTGGTAATATATCTCGACTTGGGGTGGAGCTCCAACTGGTGGTAGCCAGATCTCAAGTCCAGTTTTGATAAGACTTTTGCTCCCTGAAGTTCACCAACAATGTCATCTAGGGTGGGCGTGAGTTGACGTTCTCTCTTGATTGCTACATTGGGCAGCCTCATGTCCACACAGATGCGTACTGTGCCCGGCTGTTTGGTCTTTGGGGCCACTACAATTGGGGAGACCCAAGGGGTAGGTCCTTCCACTCTTTCAATAATGTCTAAGTCGACCAGTGACTGTAGCTCTTTTTCCACCTGTGCCCACAGATGGAACGGGGTGCGGCGATGTTTGAGCGCTGTCGGTCTCACTGACCAATCAATGTGCAACCGAATGTGTTCGGCCTTTAGTTTCCCTATGCCGTTGAAAATCATCTCAAAGCGTTGTAACAGACGTTCCAGATCAGCATGATACACTGCCAAAGTGAAGTGCACAATGTTCAGTGCTTCCGCTGCAGCACAACTTAAAAGGGAATGTGGGCTTACGCTGGTGACGAAGAATCTCGCTTTTATTTTGTTCTGTCCATGAGATACTGGAGCCACGAGCACTCCTTGGGTGGGAAGGGGTGTGTCTCCTCCAAATGCGTATATCCGTGCTGTGGATTCTGTCAATCCTGGCAGGCCTGGGAGTGCATTGTAGTGTTGTAGTGTTCGGTTGCTAGCACACAGACTGACGCCCCAGCGTCTATGAGGCCTGTAGTAGGGACTTCTCCAATGAATACTGTACATGTTGGTTGTCGACTTCCTCCAGGGCCCTTGGCAATGCTTGAAATGAAGAAAAGCTCTTCTTCTTCCTCTTCCTCTTCTGAGATGTTGAGGTCTTGCATGCCCTGTTCGACAATCAATACACCCCTCACTCTCCGAGCGTCGCTTCTGCCAACTCTCTCTGGTTCTCTCGAGGCTGCTACTGGTGCTGTTGCCCTGCACGCCCTAGCATAGTGTCCTGGTGTGCCACACCGGCCACAGACTCTCGATTTGGCTGGGCACTCACCCACGTGCAGCAGGTCATACCCGCAGTAGGGGCACGACGGAGCATTGCTTGGTGCTGTGGGGCCGTCTCCTCTCCTTGGTGTCCATCTCGCTCTTCCTGGACCAGAACATCCGATCGCAAATGCCTCCTCTTCCTTTCTAGAGTGTGTGGCTGCATCCATCTTCACCCCCCTGGCCTCAGCCAGTTCGTAGGCTCTCCCTGTGTCCAAAATCTGCTGTAGAGCCAGCCCAGGTTCTCTCAGGACTTGTCTCCTCAGTTTCCCTGAACTGCACCCTTGCAGCAGCTGGTTACGAACCATTTCTTCTTCGTTCACCCACCTGCAGGAGCTTGCTAGGTGTCTTAGCCGCGCACAAAACTGGTCCAGCGATTCTTCTTCCAGTTGTTTTTCGGAGCACATGACAAACCTGTCAAAGTCTATGTTTGCCATGGGAAGAAAGAGGTCTCGGAGTGCTTGTTTCACTGCGTCATATGTGACTACTGGGATGTTGAGAGAGTCATATATTCTGTGAACTTCCATCCCTGCCGAATACACCATGATGGCTATCTTCGCCTCATTCTCTGTTTCCCCCGAGGCTCTGAAAAACATTTCTAATTTTTTGACCCATAGGAGCCATTTCGGTCCTAATTTGGATGGAGGGCCTGTGGTATCAAATTCGGGCATAGGAGCCAGAGTACTGTGCATCCTGCATGGGACTGGGGCAACAGCACCCTCTTGCTCTTCCTCCTCACCCATGGTGGTGTATGGTACTCACAGGAGGTTGTTCCTTGTGGGTGTCGAGGTGGTCTGGTCAGGTGGGTCCACTTGTGACACAATGTCCTCTTCCTGCTCTCCTTCACTTCTTTTTTTTTTCTTGTTGCCACAGCCCTGCGGCAGCTAGGGCTGTGGGAGTTCCAGAAATTGGTCCAAAAGCTTGATGGAATGCAGCTGGTGCACGAGCACCCTCATGGGCCACAACCACTGCAATCTGCGTGTAAAGTAAGATGGCCGCCGGCCGTGCGTGTGGATCCGTGCCGACACGGAGCGACGTTCTTTCCCTCCGACGCCGTCGGAGTGGAGAACTGGTCCGGAGCCGTCCTCGTCACCAATGTTGTATTAGTGGGGGCAGGTATGGGGCCCCCACCGGCATTCACACGTGCGCTTGCACACTCATACAATGAGCCACGGCGGAGACGTGTGACTTGCTCGGGTCCCCGGTGCCAACTGCCGGAGGACCGTCTTTATTCTAAACCGCGCATGCGCGAGCCTCGATCCCGCTCGCGCATGCATATATTAACGTATTCACTATGCAACAATCCCTGTGACGTTCACTTCCGTGAGAAAGAGCCCTATGATGTTCACTTCTGGGAGAAAGAGCCCTGTGACATTCAGTTCTGAGAGAAAGAGCCCTGTGACGTTCACTTCCGGGAGAAACAGCCCTGTGACTTTCACTTCCGAGAGAAAGGGCCCTGTGACGTTCACTTCCGAGAGAAAGAACCCTGTGACTTTCACTTCTGAGAGAAAGAGCCCTGTGACGTTCGCTTCCCAGAGAAAGAGCCCCGTGATGTTCACTTCCAGGAGAAAGAGCCCTGTGACGTTCACTTCCAAGAGAAAGAGCCCTGTGGCGTTCACTTCCGGGACAAAGAGCCCTGTGATGTTCTCTTTTGGAGAAGAAGAACCCTGTAATTTTCACTCCAGAGAAAAAAAGCCCTCTGACATTCGCTTCCTAGATAAAGAGCCCCATGACGTTCACTTCCGGGAGAAAGAGCCCTGTGACGTTCACTTCCGAGAAAGAGAACCCCGTGACTTTCACTTCCGAGAGAAAGAACCCTGTAGCTTTCACTTCCGGGAGAAAGAGCCCTGTGATGCACACTTCTGGGAGAAAGAGCCCTGTGACATACACTTCAGAGAGAAAGAACCCTGTGACTTTCACTTCTGAGAGAAAGGGCCCTGTGACGTTCACTTCCGAGAGAAAGAACCCTGTGACTTTCACTTCCGAGAGAAAGAGTCCTGTGATGTTCGCTTCCCAGAGAAAGAGCCCTGTGACGTTCACTTCTGGGAGAAAGAGCCCTATGGCATTCACTTCCAAGAGAAAGAGCCATGTGACATTCACTTCCGGGAGAAAGAGCCCGGTGATGTTCTCTTCAGAGAGAAAGAACCGTGTGACTTTCACTTCCGAGAGAAAGAGCCCTGTGACGTTCGCTTCCGAGAGAGAGAACCGTGTGACTTTCACTTCCCAGAGAAAGAGCCCTGTGACGTTCACTTCTGGGAGAAAGAGCCCTATGGCATTCACTTCCAAGAGAAAGAGCCATGTGACATTCACTTCCGGGAGAAAGAGCCTGGTGATGTTCTCTTCAGAGAGAAAGAACCGTGTGACTTTCACTTCCGAGAGTAAGAACCCTGTGACTTTCACTTCAAGAGAAATAGTCCTGTGACGTTCGTTTCCGAGAGAAAGGACCATGTGACTTTCACTTCCTAGAGAAAGAGCCCTGTGACATTTGCTTCTGAGAGAAAGAGCCCTGTGACGTTCAATTCTGGGAGAAAGAGCCCTGTGATGTTCACTTCCGAGAGAAAGAGCCCTGTGACATTCACTTCAGAGAGAAAGAGCCCTGTAACGTTCACTTCCGAGAGAAAGAACCCTGTGTCGTTCACTTCAGAGAGAAAGAACCCTGTGACTTTCACTTCTGAGAGAAAGAGACCTGTAACGTTCACTTCCAAGAGAAAGAGCCCTGTGGCGTTTGCTTCTGAGAGAAAGAGCCCTGTGGCGTTTGCTTCTGAGAGAAAGAGCCCTGTGACGTTCACTTCCGAGAGAAAGAGCCCTGTGACGTTCACTTCCAGGAGAAAGAGCCCTGTGACGTTCAATTCTGGGAGAAAGAGCCCTGTGACGTTCACTTCAGAGAGAAAGAGCCCTGTGACGTTCACTTCAGAGAGAAAGAGCCCTGTGATGTTCACTTCTGAGAGAAAGAGCCCTGTGACAATCACGTCCGAGAGAAAGAGTCCTGTGACGTTCAATTCTGGGAGAAAGAGCCCTGTGACGTTCACTTCAGAGAGAAAGAGCCCTGTGACGTTCACTTCAGAGAGAAAGAGCCCTGTGACGTTCACTTCCGGGAGAAAGAGCCCTGTGACGTTCACTTCCGGAGAAAGAGCCCTGTGACGTTCACTTCCGGGAGAAAGAGCCCTGTGACGTTCAATTCTGGGAGAAAGAGCCCCGTGTCGTTCACTTCAGAGAGAAAGAGCCCTGTGACGTTCACTTCAGAGAGAAAGAGCCCTGTGACGTTCACTTCCGGGAGAAAGAGCCCCGTGCCGTTCACTTCAGAGAGAAAGAGCCCTGTGACGTTCACTTCCGGGAGAAAGAGCCCTGTGACGTTCAATTCTGGGAGAAAGAGCCCCGTGCCGTTCACTTCAGAGAGAAAGAGCCCTGTGACGTTCACTTCAGAGAGAAAGAGCCCTGTGACGTTCACTTCCGGGAGAAAGAGCCCCATGCCATTCACTTCAGAGAGAAAGAGCCCTGTGACGTTCACTTCTGGGAGAAAGAGCCCTGTGACCTTCACTTCAGAGCGAAAGAGGATCTTTCAGGCAATTGTAAGAACCTATACAGACATCCTGACGACTGATCATCAGTTGGTCACCTGCTAGAAGTATTGTTTGGTTGCCGCCACAGTGCACACTAGCTTCCCAGAAGCCATAGAGATGCCAGGGTCCTTTATTCTCTCGACTTGCTTGATCTATGGCCTGTGACTACCCATATCCAGCCTGGATCGGGCAATGAGCATGCCCAAGTGAGGTGTGGTGCTCTGCCCCATTGTGCTGAGGAGAAGGGGCAATGGGTGGAGATCAGATCTCGGCTGTGCCGCCCTCCTCCGTCTTGAACTTTGGGGTCCACCGCAGTTTTGCACCTGCAGAAAGCCCAGAAGATTCCATAGGACTCTAATAGTAATAATAATACCTAGCCATTTGATTGGGGGCTCCCCCACCAGGCTGCTAATAATTATTGATGCCCGCAGAGCACACTTTGCAGGCAGCGTTTACTTCTTCACAAAACAGAAATAAAAGCTAAAGTGTCAATGGACTAGGTAGGGTTCCCCTCTCCCCCATGCCGGGGGCCCAAGCCTCGGTGATCCTCGGCAGGTGACTAGCACTCACTAGCACACACACGTAAAGTATAAGGTCTGCACCACAGAGGGCCTCATTCACAGTCCTAGAAAGCTTTGCTTTTCAACTCCTAATCCTGCTCAGGAAATCTAAGGGAGCCACAAGCAAGAGGAACCTACTTGTCGTGTTGGGATGGCACAATAAGGATCAACCAACCGGCTGAACTGAACACCCCACTGCTAAATTGAGAACTTGGATAGAGTTGGTATACAAAGAAATCCCACTGGCCTCCTCCCATTTCGTGTACCCCCAAAACATTAGACATAAGAATGCTTGAGCCAGGTGAGATAAACCACAAAGCTTGCCTGCGGAAGTGGAGCGAGGACGTCCAGGAGTGGAGGACCTCAGGAGCAGCCAGCGGAAAGAAGTCATGTGACTCTGAAATGGCGGCCTGCCAGTTCATGCACTCAGGGCACAGAGCCGGGTAACCTCCCATGGTTCCAACATGGACACATGAGGAATCGTTAGCCAATTACAGGACTCCATATCCCACATGGACGCCGGCAACATCTCCATCCTGCCCCAAATGAGAGAAGAGGGCAGGGTTCTGAGGGGACAGAGAAAGGCTAGGAGTAGAAGAGGGGGAGCAGAAGATCAGTGAAGCCTCGAAGAGGGGGGGGGGAAGAAGAGGACAGCTGGAGGTGCTGGCAGTGCTAAGTGGGCAGTGACTGGAGCCAGGCCAAGATAACCGGGTAATCCTGGTTGACCTGGGACTAGAAACTGGCAGGGTTTAAACTCCAGCACCTCTGAACCTCAAGCTATAGAGTTATATTAGCTATATTAAGTGCAGACCAGCTCCCCGGCCGCAGCCCAACCGGACCGGGTAGGTGTGGTGCTTCGGCCTCGGGTTACTAAACACACTTGCCCACTTTATGACTTCCCGGGGTTGCAGGTCCCTACGGCTGGACCTAGCAGTGGGGAAGCAGACACCAAGTAATGAAGTCAAGCCTGCTTTTCCTGCACCTCCTGCACCCCATGTCAGCCTGCCTGATCCAGACACCTGAAAGGCCAGCTTCTCTTCACTGCTGAGTTTAAATTATTTCCCTGCGTCCTGCTAGATATTCCTGTGATTAGTTGAGCCGAGAGAAAGCAACCACATTGCTGCTAACACTGCATGGGCATTAACTTAAAATAAGGCCCTTCAGTACTGTGTGTCTGATGTCCTCATGACCCCCCCACCCCCACAGGTATGCCTCGGCCGGATTCCTTGGGAGTGAGTGATTCCCTGGACAGTAGCCATGGACAAGCTCATGGTACAGGCTGTACAGGGCTGGGGGTCCAGTGGCCATGTGACTGCACCTCATCACCTTGTAGACATGTATGCTGGTGTTTTCATTAGCAAGGCCTGCTGCACTTCATGTGCCATTGGAATTAGCCCAGAGGTGGCGTCAGCTTCTAAGCACATAACACACTGGATTTTCATGCCAGTTCATTTTTTAAACAAATTCTTTGAATATAGCAGCAGAAGGTGTTTACTCAGAAATGTAAGTGGAGGCGTGTTATAAAGTCGGTTGGTTGTCATTCAAACACAATCCAGTTACTCTTGTACTATGTACATTAACATGAAGTACAGGACAGTGACAGGGAGGGTATTGTACTTACATACATGGGAGAAAACCCACCGGCCATCCTAACACCCCAGCTCAGTCCCCCAACTGACACTCTCAGATCCACTCAACATTCTCCTGAGCTGCTCATTCACACATCAACATTCTGACAGCAAGCACTCCTGGCCGGTGACATCACATGACAAGACTACATTACAACAAGGTGCATCTGCCATGTTTTACGGCCATAGTGGATTGAATCGGAGTTGCTGGGAGGGCCGTCCTGCTGCGGAAAATCCAAGTAATTGTGGAGATAAAGTGGAGGATCCATATCCAGCTCTTTGCTTGAGTGAATCGACCATTTCAGAGGAGTGGGAAAGTGGCAGTACTTATGGCCGCCATTTTGTAAAACATTGCCAAATGTATAGTGAGGCGGGCCACATCAGGTGATCCCATAACAGGGTCAGGTGAGAAGTGTTTCATCCATTGATTTATTGAACCAGAATAGTAGGGAACCTTCTGGCAGCGCCATCACTTGGGGACTGCCAATGCCTACTTGTTCACCTGTCCCTTCACCCACAATGTCCTCCCAAGAACACAGCCTTCCAAGTTGCTGCTGTGCGACAGACCCCTCACCAGACCTGAGAAGACCCAGAGCTTCCTAGATGTCTGCCCCCCTCCCCCAATGCATCTTCCTTCACCATGGCTGTCCCCCGCCCCACAGCAAGAAGGCCCATCACAACAAAGTAAGTTCCTTGCAAACATCAACATTCACTGAAAACAAGGAAAACACCCCCTAAAACGATTTCCCTTCACACTGCAAATAAACAGGACCTTATTATTGCCATATATGATGGCAACCACTCTGGGGGAGACTTACTTGACATCCCTTCTTGGTCAATCGTTTTCATCCTTGGTGTGCACAACCCCTTCCCATACAATGTCCCATTTGCAACGTACAAGCCAAGCATTGGGTCTCTGGTTCTGCATCAGGGGATCCCTCCTGTGGCACTGTTGGGTGCCTGGTTCTGCATCAGCAATTTCTTCCCAAAGCGCTGTTGGATCCCTGATTCTGCATCAGCGGTTCCCTCTAGTGGCACTGCTGGGTGCCTGGTTCTGCATCAGCGATTCCTTCCTATAGCACTGCTGGGTCTCTGGGTCTGAATCAGCGATTCCTTTCTGTAGCACTGTTGGGTGCCTGGTCCTGCATCAGTGATTCCCTCTCGTGGCACTGTTGGGTGCCTGATTCTGCATCAGCGATTCCCTCCCGTGGCACTGTTGGGTCTCTGGGTCTACATCAGCGATTCCTTCCTTTAGCACTGTTTGGTCCCTGATTCTGCATCAGCAATTTCTTCCCGTGGCGCTGTTGGATCCCTGATTCTGCATCAGCGATTCCTTCCCGTAGCACTGTTTGGTGCCTGGTTCTGCATTCCCTCTCGCTGCATTGTTGGGTCCATGGTTCTGCATCAGCGATTCCCTCCCGCTACACTGTTGGTTGCCTTAGTCTGCATCAGCGATTCCCTCCCGTAGCACTGTTGGGTCCATGGTTCTGAATCAGCGATTCCCTCTCGCTGCATTGTTGGGTCCATGGTTCTGCAACAGCGATTCCCTCCCGCAGCACTGTTGTGTGCATGAGTCTGCATCAGCGATTCCCTCCCACGGCACTGTTGTGTGCATGAGTCTGCATTAGCGATTCCCTGCTGTAGCACTGTTGTGTGCCTGAGTCTGCATCAGCGATTCCCTCCCGTAGCACTGTTGTGTGCATGAGTCTGCATCAGCGATTCCCTCCCACGGCACTGTTGTGTGCATGAGTCTGCATCAGCGATTCCCTGCCGTAGTACTGTTGTGTGCCTGAGTCTGCATCAGCGATTCCCTCCCGTAGCACTGTTGTGTGCCTGAGTCTATATCAGTGATTCCCTCCCACCCACTGTTGGGTCCATAGTTCTGCATCAGCGATTCCCTCCCATATCACTGTTGTGTGCCTGTGTCTGCATCAGCGATTCCCTCCCACAGCACTGTTGTGTGCCTGAGTCTGCATACATGTTTCCCTCCTGCTTTACTGTTGTGTGCCTGAGTCTGAATCAGCGATTCCCTCCTCTGGCACTGTTGTGTGCCTGAGTCCCATTGGCGATTCCCTCACGTAGCACTGTTGTGTGCCTGAGTTTGCATCAGCGATTCCCTCCTGTAGCACTGTTATCTGCCTGACTCTGCATCCGCGATTCCCTCCCGTAGCACTGTTGTGTGCCTGAGTCTGCATCAGTGATTGCCTCCCGCGGCACTGTTGTGTGCCTGAGTCTGCATCAGTGATTGCCTCCCGCGGCACTGTTATGTGCCTGAGTCTGCATCAGCGATTCCCTCCCGTAGCGCTGTTGTTTGCCTGAGTCTGCATCAGCGACTCCTTCCGATAGCACTGTTGTGTGCCTGAGTCTGCATCAGCAATTCCCTCCCGTAGCACTGTTGTGTGCCTGAGTCTGTATCAGTGATTCCCTCCCACCCACTGTTGGGTCCATAGTTCTGCATCAGCGATTCCCTCCCATATCACTGTTGTGTGCCTGCGTCTGCATCAGCGATTCCCTATCACAGCACTGTTGTGTGCCTGAGTCTGCATACCTGTTTCCCTCCCGCTTTACTGTTGTGTGTCTGAGTCTGCATCAGAGATTCCCTCCTCTGGTACTGTTGTGTGCCTGAGTCCACATTTGCGATTCCCTCACTGTTGTGTGCCTGAGTCTGCATCAGCGATTCCCTCCTGTAGCACTGTTATCTGCCTGACTCTGCATCCGCGATTCCCTCCCGTAGCACTGTTGTGTGCCTGAGTCTGCATCAGCGATTCCCTCCCGCAGCACTGTTGTGTTCCTGAGTCTGCATCAGCGATTCCCTCCTGTAGCACTGTTGTGTGACTGCGTCTGCATCAGTGATTACCTCCCACAGGACTGTTGTGTGCCTGAGTCTGCATCAGCGATTCCTTCCGATAGCACTATTGTGTGCCCGAGTCTACATATGCGATTGCCTCCCGCAGGACTGTTGTATGCCTGAGTCTGCATCAGCGATTCCTTCCGATAGCACTGTTGTGTGCCCGAGTCTGCATATGCGATTCCCTCCCACAGCACTGTTGTGTGCCTAAGTCTGCATCAGTGATTGCCTCCCGCGGCACTGTTGTGTGCCTGAGTCTGCATCAGCGATTCCCTCCCGTAGCGCTGTTGTTTGCCTGAGTCTGCATCAGCGATTCCTTCAAATAGCACTGTTGTGGGCCCGAGTCTGCATATGCGATTCCCTCCCACGGCACTGTTGTGTCTCTGGGTCTACATCAGCGATTCCTTCCTTTAGCACTGTTTGGTCCCTGATTCTGCATCAGCGATTTCTTCCCGTGGCGCTGTTGGATCCCTGATTCTGCATCAGCGATTCCTTCCCGTAGCACTGTTTGGTGCCTGGTTCTGCATCTGCAATTCCCTCTCGCTGCATTGTTGGGTCCATGGTTCTGCATCAGCGATTCCCTCCCGCTACACTGTTGGTTGCCTGAGTCTGCATCAGCGATTCCCTCCCGTAGCGCTGTTGTGTGCCTGAGTCTGCATCAGAGATTCCCTCCCGTAGCGCTGTTGTTTGCCTGAGTCTGCATCAGCGATTCCTTCCAATAGCACTGTTGTGTGCCCGAGTCTGCATATGCGATTCCCTCCCACGGCACTGTTGTGTGCCTGAGTCTGCATCAGTGATTGCCTCCCGCGGCACTGTTGTGTGCCTGAGTCTGCATCAGCGATTCCCTCCCGTAGCGCTGTTGTTTGCCTGAGTCTGCATCAGCGACTCCTTCCGATAGCACTGTTGTGTGCCTGAGTCTGCATCAGCGATTCCCTCCCGTAGCACTGTTGTGTGCCTGAGTCTGCATCAGCGATTCCCTCCCGTAGCGCTGTTGTGTGCCTGAGTCTGCATCAGCGATTCCCTCCCGTAGCGCTGTTGTTTGCCTGAGTCTGCATCAGCGATTCCTTCCAATAGCACTGTTGTGTGCCCGAGACAGCATATTTGATATCCTCCCGTGGCACTGTTGTGTGCCTGAGTCTGTATTCGCGATTCCCTCCTGCAGCACTGTTGGGTCCCTGATTCTGCATCAGCGATTCCCAACCTTTAATTGTTCCTCTATGATAGAGGAAGAATAATGTCCCCCATTAATTCCCCACAGAAGTCCCCAAATGCGGGAGGTCATTAAGTAGGCCCTCCCGCGTTTCTCCTGCCTTTTTCTATGCCAACGTTTACTTGCTACAGAAAGCAACTTCATTTTTCTGAGTTCTCTAGGACTCCACAGTTACTTACAATATAATCTGGAGAAATAATCCACCAAACAAAGTGGTGTTTGCTGTATTGGGAGAGGGGTATATTGTTTATGTTAAAATTGTGACTAGCAGCCTGAGGGAGCTTGGTTTGTGGTTAAGAGTTGGGTGAAACAGTGTTAGACTGGCTCCCAATGACTGCCTCTCAACTGCACATGAATCTGCGCGAACAGCTTTATGGGAACCTGCCTCCTTCTGGAAATACTTCATTGCCACAGGACGGCATCCCGCTGTCTTTTGAAAGTCTGCAGTTTGATCAACCACTTTTGCCCGAATTGACCAAATACATGTACATTACATAAATATGTATATGTGTGCGGGGGGTATTGGGGTGTAGGCAGAGGGGTTGGAGGGACGGGTATGTGGCTTGTAGGGGGACATGGGCTGGGGGACCCGCTCCATAACAGACTTGGCATGTGGTGTTATCTGTGTACCGCTTACTATGGTGCTCAGGACTGACTGTCCGGCGGCAATTAGCGTCTAAACGAAAAACCTAAATAAATGCATCAAAATGCTCTTTGACCCCCTCTATTGTACAGTGAAAATATTTGCACATGCCATCGTGGCTAACTTTGCTCGTCCTTTTACAGGAAACTGAAGACAGAATGTCGCCGCTGCTCCACCTCACGGTTGTGGTCCTTATGTATGGATTTGCCGACGGCAGAGTCTACAAACAAATTATTAATGTTGCCAACGGTGGGAGTTGGGGAGACTGGAAATTCCTTGATATGTGCCCTGATAAACAATATGCCAGAGGATTTGCTATAAAGGTATTGTAACTTCAGAGCAGTACACAGATGTATTCTAATATAAAATGTAAGAAGACTGCCTGAAAAAGGAATACACTTTGATATTTGAGGTTAAAACAATTGGAATATTTCTGAAGTTAGCCATCGTGTTGAATCCAGATGCCCTCTGCAATGTTGTTAAATGCAGCTGTGCATTAGAATATAGCTTCTGTTCTGAATTTAGCTGGATATTTGAGTTAGCTGCTGCTTTTTCATTTAGCGAGGCAGTTAGATATTTGTCTCCGCTCCTACTACACATTTTAGCTGTACACTAGATTGAACCGTTATGGCCATTTTAACTGAGGTAGCCCGTCATTAAATGGATGGGGATGCAGAATAACTCTTACACCAATAATAACACTGACTCAGGAAGATGGCAAGGTAATCTGTTTTATTCTCAGTTGTCTAAAACAGGGACTACAAAATACATCAACGGACGTCGCACAGCATAATCTCAAAGCATTTCATGAAAAAATTCACTCTTATACTAGTTGGTATTGTGATTTGTCTACGTGGAACATCTAGGTATACTTTCTTTAGGAGATTCGGATTGTGATTGGATATCTAAAGTCAGGTGGACAACTTTGCCCACCCCTAGTGCAAATAATCTTCACAGTCATCAAATACACAACATCTCATTGGCTCTCAAAGTACAGGGCTCTTTGCTACGTGGCCCTCTATAATTGGTTGTCACGCTTGTACCCTTCTGGAATATTTGACTTGCTAGCAGCACACAAGATGGAACCCAAGTGCCAGTGGGTGGACTTGACCATGTCTTCCCAGCCAATTAGCCCATCATCCATCATCACTCCTGCTTTCTGCCATTTGAATTGTCTTTGAACTTGGCCTTGCAAAGTATCACTGCTCCTGAGAATAGAAGGGAGTGCAAGCACGTTCTTATCTTCAAGTCTCGGTGCTCCATGCCCAATTTGTATTTCCATCTACCCCATGTGACAGGAGACCGTGTGTTACCTCCGTTTTCGTTTTTAATAGTATTAAATGAATACATCTTGGCACTCATGGCATCTTTCCTTCGCACCTTAACAGGGGCCTGTCTTGCTTCTCACGTCTTTTGTATCTCTTGAAGATAGATAACCAGTTCTTGGCTACCCCAACCCTTGACACTTGGCCAGGCAGCCTTCTCGATTCTTCGTCGATCGTCAGCTGTTTTACTCTGCTGCACCACACTTCCAGTCCTTCTATTCCTGGGTCTTGGCTTGCTAAAATGCGACATTGAATATTCAGATTCTATATAATGGCATCTACATCATGGTGTCTATGATATGGCGGCACCGCCTGCAGACTATTAACTACGTATAGCCAGCCTTCATGATTACTTGCGTTACAGCATCTGTACAGTTTATAAATGGTTTGCATTTTCTTCAGTGCTCTTCACACGTGCAATCTTCATTCTGCACATAACGGATTACTCGATTCTTTACTTCGTCATCAGATTCTATACAGTCTATTCATCTTCTCCCTTGGTCCGTCCTCTCGGTGCGTCATCTTTACTTTGTTGTGACGTCACCAACCTTCTCTTTTATTCATCTTTACACCAGTGGCGTAACACAAGCTCTGGGGGCCCCCTGCAAGCCATGCTGAGGGCCACCCCCAACTGGGCAACAGATTACAAGTCGCGCCACACTCTGGGCCGCCCTAGATTACCTCGCTTGCGCAATACGCACAAACGTATTACTGAAGGGGTATGCCACACACTGCACTAGGAGAAAGATATAGATATGTGGTTTAATGCAAAATACAGCACACTTTCTCAGAAAAAATGACTAAAAAGCCACAGTGTTTGCTTTTGTTGTGTAGGGTAACAGCAATCCAAAATATGCAAGTCACCAACAGTGCACATGAACATTAATACTTTGCTATGAAAACATTTCCAACTGGCTGAACAATGTAGACCAGTGTAGACACATAATAACATTAAGACATAGCTAGACTGGATGCACCAAAATGCCAGTCGAAGCAATAAGACTCATCAAGAAGAGAGCACACATTCAAGCCTGCATCTCTACGGCCTCTAACAACACAGCCAAACTCTTTAAAATATGCAAGGAACTGGCCAATCCTGTTGCGGTTTCTACATCTCCTGTTCCCGCAACAGGCCCTCTGTACGGGTTTGGCCTCTCGCTTCTCCGCTAAAACTCAGGACATCCTGTCCACTATCTCCTCTTCCTCTCTTGGCCCCCTTTGGCCATCCCTCCCTCTCCTCCTCCTTTCTCCTCTTTCTCTCTAACACCTGACAAGGTTTCTAGACAAGTCGCATCTATGGAAGTGTCATCGAAACAGGTGCTCGCCTGCTCCTCCAGAACCATCAATGACCACATTGACACAATCCAGCCTTGGCCAATTTCTGTAATCATTCTTTTGCCACTGGAACTTTCCCCTCTCCCCAATTCTTGGAAAAGCTGGCCAACTGCCAGTTTACACTCCACACTGAATCTGTTGGTTGTGTCCATGACAATCAGTCTGGTTTAAGAGCTGCCAGAGGCACGGAAACTGCTCTCCTGAACACCTGTGAAGATCTGATCTCTAACCTTGATTCAGGCATTCCTTCTGTCCTCATTATCCTGGAACTTTCCTCTGCTTTCAACACGGTCAACCACGCCATCCTGATCAATTGACTCCGTGAGAACATGGGCATAATGGATCAGGCCCTGGAGTGGCTGACCTCCTTCCTCTTGGACTGCCCCTCCCAGGTCCAACTTTGTCCCTTTCACTCCGCCACCTCTCTCTACATGTGGCATTCCCCAGGGCTCTATCCTCTCACCCTGCTTTTTCAACCTCTACTTGGCCCCTTTGACCCACCTGATCTCTACCTTCTCCTCTAACTTTCAGTGTATGCAGATGACACTCAGCTTTCCTTCAGCCTCCCCTCAGCCTACTCTCCTCTCTCGCTCATTCCTGGTGTCATCTTCAACTCCACTCTCTCTTTCTCTCCTCACATCCCTCATCACCAAAACTTCCAAACCAACAGCACAAATCATGATCCTTGGAGACTTCAACCTCGGCTACCAAGACCCAAACGATGCACCTGCTGCATCCCTAGCCAATATCCTAACTGATCATGGTCTCACTCAACTCATTGTGCTCCCCACCCACCAAAAAGGCAGAACCCTTGATTGGGTAGCAACCCACAACTGCAACACAACCTGCAAAGACCCACAACCTCTGGCATGGACCGATCACCACATGATCCCCCTTGAGGCTAACACCAATCAGGTACTGCCCAATAAGCACCTCATGGCACCAGCATGCCCCACCAGGAACAAACGCAACATCACTGCTGAAGCCTTACTACCATTGGTCTTACCTACCCTCAATGCTCTCCCAGCTAACGCTGACTTAAACCAGCTGATTGACACCTTCAATGATTCCATGGCCGAAGCAATGGACACCGTTGCCCCCTTGAAAATACGCAAAGCCAAACCCAAAGCTCATCTGAACTCGTGGTACACCCCTGAGCTCAAACTACTTAGGAAAGAGAAAGCTAAGGCTCACCACACCTGGAAGACTAACCCCACGGCGGAAAACAAATCCAACCTCACTAACCTATCCTCACTTTACAAAAGTGAGATAATCAGGACCAAAAAAGATTCATACGACACCAGGATCACTCAGGCAGGATCCTCCACTGAAGATTATTCAAAATTTTGAAGGAACTAGAAAACCCTATTTCGCCCCCAGAAACCTGCCTAAAAGACAAATCCTGGTGCACCAACATCCAGAACGCCCTTAACAATAAAATCTTAGGACTCCAAACTAAAATCGAAAACAAACGCCGACAATTACTCAACAACAATGTCACCAACCTTACCCACCCACACCTAACAACACTAGCGCAGGCTTCTCGTTCAAAAAGTCACCATCCCGGAAGTCCAAAAAATCATCACCTCCTTGAAACCCTCTAACTGTAAAGGAGATAGCTGCCCGGCTCAAATCATAAAAGATGCAGCCAGAGAGCTCTCCCCCTTCATCACCAAACTCATCAACTTATCCTTCACCAATAGCTCCATCCCCAGCAACCTAAAACAATCATGGGTTCTCCCTCTCCTGAAAAAACAATCCCTCGATCCGGCCACACCCACAAACTATAGGCCCATCACCACAGTCCCCTTCCTACTGAAAATCCTGGACAGAGTCGCCTACATCCAAATTCAGGAATACCTAGAATCCAACCAACTACTAGGAATACGTCAATCTGGCTTCAGACCTCAACACGGAACTGAAACCGCCCTTGTTGATCTCAAAAGCCAGATTGATGAAATAAAAGACAAAGGCAATGCCGCAATCCTACTCCTCCTAGACCTCTCAGCGGCCTTTGACCTGGTCAGCCATGAGGTCCTCTGTAATCACCTCGCCACCGCAGCCCACTTCTCCTCCCCTGCCATCACATGGATACAATCCTTCCTGACAAACAGAACCTTACGAGTCTTCTCCATCACAGCTGCTGCAGACCCCATCCCCATCACATGCGGGGTCCCACAAGGTTCATGTGTATCCCCCACTCTGTACAACATATTCACAAAGCCTCTATTCGACCAACTGGACCATCTGGGTGTCACCTACACAAACTACGCAGATGACACCCAGATACTCCTCACCATCTCTGGTAATTACCAAGAAGACTCTGCCCGGATCAACAAAATATTCTCCATCATTCAGGCATGGATGGCCTCCCACGGTCTCTGCCTGAATGATGAGAAGACAGAGCTCCTAATCGTCGGCTCCCCCAACACTCTAACCAAACTTGACCCTAGCTATAACAACATCACCATCGATGGTCATTTCATTCCCATAGCCAAAAGCGTAAAGACCCTTGGCTTCTATCTAGATGCCAACACTAACCTTAGCAAACATACCAATATGACAGCCTCAGCTGCTGCCTATACCGGCAAGCTCATTAGGGCCAACAGACCCTTCCTATCACCCAACAGCTGCCTCACCCTTGCCAGGGCCCTAATACAATCCAAACTGGATTACTGCAACAGCCTGTTCCTTGGCGCTAATCAATCCGTACTCAATAAATTGCAGGTAATTCAAAATAACGCCTTGCGCGCAGCCCTCAACATTCCAAGACAAGAGCAGATCTCTGCCACTAGGAAAGCCTGCAAATGGCTCTCCATACGCCAACAAATTGATCTAAAAATCATCTGCCTCACATACAAAGCCCTCAACCACCTAGCACCACCCTATCTAGCTAATAAACTCACCCTGAAACCTGCCACTAGACTCACCAGATCCTCCAACACTCTTTGTCTACTAGTACCCAGGTTCCACCTAAAAAGAGCTGGAGGGGCAAGCTTTACAGTGCTTGCTCCCCAACTCTGGAACTCCCTACCGCTCAACATCAAAACCCTCGAATCCTTCCAGATCTTTAGGAAGCAGGTCATTAGCTGGCTGCTAAACAAAGAACAACACCACTAACTCTAGACCTGCGCGACTACCAGCTTAGACACTGTACCTATTCTGAAAATTGTATATTGTACGCACTACACATGTTCTATTTATTGACCCCTGTATATATATGTATATATTATAAACCTGTACGAAGTATGCAACACACAGATACTTCTCAACTTTGTAACCAAATTCTTAAGCGCCCTTCTACCTCCGGGTTTGGAGCGCCATACAAATAAAATAAACAAACAAACAAACAAACAAACATCACGGACGTCGCCAAGAAATCCCACTACCAGCTGCACCTCCTCAAAGGGACTCTTCCATTTCTCACTTTCCCCCAGAAGCTCACTGTCTCCAGAGCTCTGGTTCTCTCTAGGCTGGACTACTGCAACAGCCACTTTCTCAATCTGCCTTTCTCTACTCTCCACCCTCTGCAATTAATCCAGAACAGGACCGCAAGACTTATCCTTGGCCTCAAGCCCAGGGACTGTATCTCTCCAGCCATGAAATCTCTCCACTGGCTCTCGTGGCTGCAAGGATCAAGTTCAAGACCCTTTTCTTTGTCCACAAGGCTTTCTGGGGCTGGTATCTGCACTAGATCCAACGCTATCTTCCAAAATACCTTCCTTCTCGAGCCCTAAGGGTTAGATACTTCTCCAGGCAGAGAGTGGGGGCACATCCTTCTCCCCCGAAGGCGCCTCCCTCTGAAATGGCCTCCCTGACCCTCCCAAACCTGAGCCAGACCACCTGAAGTTCCGGAAGCAGCTCAGAACGTTACTCTTCTCCTCTGCTTTCTCTCTCTCCCTGCCCTGCTGACCTACCTGTCCGCTGTACCAACTGGTTGCTTGGCAACCCTCAGTCTCACTGAGTCCAGGCTCTTTCTTGATCAGTCACCCTTGCACTGCCTACAGGCCTACCACGCATTTAGGGGTTGTAACTGTAACCCTACAGTCCCTTGTTCTCCTTCCACTACCCAGAGCCGCGCTGCCCTGGTGGCACTTACTCAGAGCATTGCTGCCCTGTTTTCCCCTCCCCTCTCCCTTGCACTTCCCCCCTCCCTTTCCCCTTGCACGTCTCCTTCTCGCACTTGCACGATCTGAATGACACAAGGCCTAGTAAGATAATTTGCCTTGTCCTCCCTCAGTTTTCCTTCTCTTGTCTTGTCGTGACTAAAAACACTTGTGTACAGGTGTGTTATATATGACTTATCATATCATAACATATCATTTTATCACAGATGCCCAGAAAAATATACAGTGCCGCAGTAAGAAACGGCTAGACTGGCAGAACCCAAATGTCAGTCTAGCCAGGAATTACACTTAGCAGGACTGCTCTATCAGAAATGCCCAGTTAAAAAAAAGTCATACCAAGCTGAGGAATGACTAGACTGGCTGCACCAAAATGCCTCTCTAGCCACTAATACCACATATCATGCCTGCATAGCATGGACATGGGCGACCATTATGATTTATTGCACAACCCCACACCCCACACATCCCTTCTCCCTCCCATCCCCTACCCCAACCTTCAAAATCAGCTCATTGGCCCAGAATTACCTGCATGCCCCTCTTCCTTGTCCCAGTGCTTACGTATGAGGCTCCTTGCCTCACTGGTAAGTACTGGGATGGGGCAGAGTGGGACTAGGAATAATGAAGATTACAGGTAGCTAAGTCAGGCATTACCTTCATGTACCTTTACCTTATCCCAGTACTTGTGCATGAGGCATAGTGCCTCATACACAAGTACTGGGATGAGGAGGAATAGGGCTAGTTGTAAAGAAGATTACCAATAATTAATCAAGGCATTAAACACAAGTAGTGGTGCAACACCATTGAGCTGACTGGGCTTCAGCACTCCCCCCCCACTGAAATTGTGGGCTATGTTGACTTGACCTGGCTGACCTACAGAGCAGTTGCCGGACAGAAAAGGACACAGATGTTAAACGGCACCTGGATTTTGCCATTAACAAGGGCCCGGCCCAGCAATTACTAATGTACATCATTTCACTGTTAGTACCTGCATTCAAAGGCTAAATTGTTTAAGTAGTTGAAATTGTGATGTGGGTTTAGTACTTGCATGCCAGGGGAGTGATTGGAAGGGAAGAGCAGAAACAGGAGACCAGTCATTCTCACAGCAGCCCATAAGTGGGTGTTTTCAGACCTAAAGGAGATAGTTAACTGCTTGTAATATTGAAGCTGCACTAGAATAGTCTTATTAAAATGCGTAAAGAAGTTAGATGCCCCCACACAAATAAGTTTGCTCCTCCCCACCACACGTAAAGTTAGCACCTCTCCCAACATTTTAAAATTAGCCCCCCTGAAATGTAGGTTTTGTTGCGCCCCTGACACAAGCACACACACCATTCACCATATATACGCAAGCACACCCAACCATCCATATATTTAAGTGTGCATCCTTTCACTGTACACCCACACCCAGCCACCCATACATTTGTGTGCACCCTTTCACCATACACTCACACATGCTGTCACCTATACATTTAAGTGTGGACACTTTCACCATACACACACCCAGTCAGCCACCCATACATTTCAGTCTGCATCTTTTCACCGTACACGCACACACGCATAGCCAGCCACCCATACATTGGTGTGCACTCTTTCACCATACACTCACACACGCACACGTCATGGGTTGAGGGGAGCCATAATACTTCAAAAATACATTGGGCCTCATTAGGACCCTGGTGGTGACGGTATGAACGGTGCCGGTTCATACCGTCCTGTCGCATTACAAATTCTGCTCACGGGTTCCTGACAGCCCGCCAGGTTTTACCTGGAGGGCTGTGCGGCACCCACGAGCATAACTTCTAATTGCGCAGGCGCCGTTATCAACAGTGCCGGCGCAACCCTGCTCCCCACCCCCATTCTGCCCTATTGGGCAGAATGGGGATCGGGAGCCCGGCAATAACGCCACCCGCGAATCAGCAATTACCAGCCCATTCATTTTGTAATGGGTCATTTATTGCCCAATCGCGGGATGCGGTGCCGGTAGCGAGCACGGCAGTAGCCATGCCTGCCATACAGGCACGGCTACCGCCATGCTCGTAATGAGGCCCATTGTTTCTTTTTGAAGTCACTCTGACTTCATAAAAAAATTAATTCTGTTAAGGACTGAACCATAACGGAAATAATTTCTTTATGAAAGCAGAGTAACTTCAAAATAAACTATTTATTTTTGAAGTCATAGGGCTTCCCCCACCCCATGACATGGAAGCCTCCAGTCTAGGGTCTTCATGTCATGGGGTGCGGGTGGCCACCACACTTTTTGTATTCACTCTGCCTTCATAAAGAAATTATTTCTGTTGCAGAAATCATTTCTTTCGAAATGCAGAGTGAATTCAAAAAGAAAATGTAAAAGAATTTTTTTACTCCACGTGGGACCCCCTTCCAGAACATGAGGTCGCGGGGCCCCCCGCACCACGGGCGGGTGCGGGGACCCCTGTTATGCCAGTGCTTTACACGTCCTCAGGAATCTCCCCCAGGGGACCGTCAGTTCTCCGAGTATACATCAGATAAGGTTTTCTCAATGGATATCTTGTCTCAAAGACTTTCCGTGATATAGACATCATTACTGGCGTTTTACATGTCGCAATTTCCGGCTCCCAACATATAGACAAAATGGTAGCGGGACTTCTGGTAGAGGCATTTGGCACCGCCTCTACAAGATCATAGCCTATGTTTGGAATTCAGCTGGATTTCTGAGATATCCACTGCTTTAAATTGCAGCTGGACATTTTAGCCAGCCACTGCTTTAAGTTAGCTGTACAGTAGAATAAACCAAGAAGCCAGCCAGGTGCACACAGGTACGTATCACACTCGAGAACCGCAAGACTTATCCTTGGCCTCAAGTCCAGCGACTGCATCTCTCCGGTGCTGAAATCACTCCACTGGCTCCCCGTGGCTGCAAGGATCAAGTTCAAGTCCCTCTGCATAGTCCACAAGGCCTTCTGGGGCACAGGCCCTTACTATCTACAATGCTCTCTTCCTAAATACTCTCCTTTTAGAGCTCTCTGCTTGGCATCCTCCATCTCTCTACAGGTGAGCCAATTTTCCAAACAGAGATTCGGGAGTAGATCCTTATCCTCTGCAGGTGCCTCCCTCTGGAACAGCCTCCCTGCCTCTCTCCGCCTTGAGCCGGACCTCCTTAAGTTCCGGAAACTCCTCAAGACCTTCCTCTTCTCTTCTACTTTCTCTCTCTCCTGCTAACCTCCTTTCTCTTGTCTCCTGCTACCGTCCTTCTTTCTCTTGCCCAACCTACTCAGTTCACTGACTGGTCGCCTGGTGCAGCTCCTGAGCCTCACATGTCCCAGGCTCCCCCGCCAGTCCTGCACTTGCCTCCGGGCCTATGCACTCTCTGCTTGGCACAACTGCACTTGGAATATGATCCATGAACCCCTCTGTACTTAACCCAGGCCCCTGCAGGACTGGATACGCTTGTCCCACCCCCCCAGCTCCCTTCCTCGCCCTTCCTGTTCTGCGCATTTGCACAACCTTGAACGTACTAGGCCTAGCATGTTTGTCTGTCCTGTCCTCCCTCTGTCTCCCCCCCCTAGCTTGGTTGTGCCAGAAATACTCATGCATAGGCACATTGATGATCAACCATCAACCATTCTGAAATGTCGACAGGCCTAGTACAGTAGTTTATTATTCTCTATGTCCTTTCCCTCTCTGCTCCCTTCTCCCCTCACTCTTTGCCAGGCACTTACACTAGTAGAAATGTCTCTGGCCTAGTATGCTAGTTATTTTTGTTAGATCATTCAGAATCTTCAAGGCCTAAGAATGACGACTGTATTTCCTGTTCCCTTCCCACCTTGAAGCGCTTTGAAGCACTTCACTTGTGTATAAGCGCTTTACAAATAATCAATTACAATTACTCCATGCTTATGGAAAATAGCCAAAGGCAAGGCCACCGACCCGCACACATCTGTAACCATACACCAATCCCAATGACACATCACACAACACCTCTGCTATTAAAATGCAGCTATTGGCCATGACAAACATGTGGTCTAGCTGGACACATAATGAGTTCTACTACTCTCGCATACTCTTTTGTCAACTTCAAAGCACCATCCACTTGCCAGCTCGACATGGGTAGCTAGTGGGGACCGGGCCACCCTTACTCAACTTCCCTTTGGCCAAAACGCACACATGCATTCTAAACTCCTCTGATCAAATTTCCCTTTGACTAAGGTCCCCAGAGGGCATTCAGCTACAGCGCTTTGAGGCCATACCATTCGGGTAAAGGCGCTATACAAATGATAAATTACATTACATTAAAAACACATTACAGCTGGCCCTCAGTCTGAGGCCCCAGCCCATTGACACTCAGATTGCTTCATTTGTCTCACTTTCTCGAAGCAGTCACAATGAGCAGATGTTTCCAGCATCCCAATGGGCAGATGTTTCCATCATCCCAATGAGCAGATGTTTCCAGCATCCCAATGAGCAGATGTTTCCAGCATCCCAATGAGCAGATGTTTCCAGCCTCACAATGAGCAGATGTTTCCAGCATCCCAATGGGCAGATGTTTCCAGCATCACAATTAGCAGATGTTTCCAGCATCCCAATGGGCAGATGTTTCCAGCCTCACAATGAGCAGATGTTTCCAGCCTCACAATGAGCAGATGTTTCCAGCATCCCAATGAGTAGATGTTTCCAGCATCACAATGAGCAGATGTTTCCAGCATCCCAATGGGCAGATGTTTCCAGCATCACAATGAGCAGATGTTTCCAGCCTCACAATGAGCAGATGTTTCCAGCATCCCAATGAGTAGATGTTTCCAGCATCCCAATGAGCAGATGTTTCCAGCATTCAGATGTTGGCTGATGTTAGTCTGTTGTTTAGCCTATCTCCTCTATAGGTGGTCTTCCAGTGGTCAGGCAAGTTCCATGTAGCTAAGACTCTTGGTACGCAGACCTGCCTGGCTGAGTTCCATCCTTGACCCGCAGACGCGCTCCAGGAGGGCGGGGAGAGTGGGGGGGGGGGGTGCCTTTTACCAGGTAATGGTCTCACGACTCTTGCACCACCTCCCCCTCATCTGCGAGGTCTGCTTCCTTTTTGGAGAAGTGGAAAGCCAGGATCTCTGGGGCTTGGACACTTCAAGGACAGATCTTGTGCTCAGGTGCACTAGGCATGATTCGGGGTGAGAGGTGCTGGCGCAGGGCTTCTTCTCCTGCTGATGTCTCAGAATGTGGATGCAGGTCCTCTAGGAGGACTCCATTGAGGGCGTGAGACAGCAATCTGTCCCAGTGAGTTCATAGACACAGAAGACACACTGGCTAATATCCAAGAAAGACTGGAAAGGAAGATTATTTTATATGTTTCAACATGTTAGCATCACTCATTTATACGTTCATATGTTCATAAAATAAGTTATGTGTATGCCAGACAATCTTTTAATTTCCAACAGTATTTAAAAATACTTTTATTCAATGCTGGTGCCCGCCATCGGTGTAGGCTGCGACGTGCACAGCACAGAGCCTCATACCACACAGATAATGCATGCTCAGGCTTCAGGGAGTAGAGCTACCCCTTATGTAATATAATTTATAAAAAGAGAAGGCTGTAGACATTTGACTCACATTCTCCTCAGGAACAAGGTTAGTGTTTGTTCACGATACCACGACCTCCAGATATGCAGCAGTTGCCCCTTAATGTTACCACAACCAGATGACACATCTCAAATAACATAGAACCGCACTCCGAACAACACTGTGTAGCTGGTGTACATTACAAGGGGAAACCTTTAAATTCCCAAACCACCAAAGTCAAGTGCTACACAGGGGAATGAAAAGGGGGCACTTGGTGAACTCAAGAGAAATCCAGTAACAGACCGCTCTCGTACCCGCCCATCTTGCCCACGGTGGAGCAGGATTCAATGCCAGAGGGGCAGGAGGGTTCCTCCTGGGGCACCAGTAAATTCCTCTGTGGGTGTCTGGTGGGACTCGTTGAGGGGTGACAGGGTGCACTCTTTCAACCACTTCTATGCCTCGACCACTGCATCTGGTGCACATTGTGATGTCTTTCCGCGAGGAGCAATAGTAGCAACTACTTTGTAGGTGAAATGCAGGCGGGTGGGTCGGGCACCTGGCCCTGTCAACTCAGAACAGGCACAAGAGCACTGGCGATCAGGACACCTAAGGAGGACTGGTGAAATAGGGGGTGGGGGGAGCAGGTGAGTGGCAGGGCCTGGTCATGTGACCAGCAGCCTCCTCAACAATGTCGCCCTGGATTCTTGAGTAGCAGCCTGGAAGGCGTAAAAACTGGTGGTGGACGGAGCAATTGTGTGTCGTGGCAATTTACAAGCTCTGGTGTTATAGCTAGCACATGGCACACATGGCGCTGTACATGTGGTGGCTCTGTAGCCCGGGGCACTCAGTGGGCACATGTAGGACCTTCTTTAGCTGGCCATTGCCCCTTTATCTTTGAGTACAGAGGCATCATGTAGTATGCCCATACACAAATGTATGCAAGGCCTCTGACTCACTGCCTCTTACACACGTGTGGGCACATGGCTCGGATTGGTCCCCCACAGTTGCCAGTGACCTTAGTGAGGCATAGGGTCACCAGGCAGAAAGAGGACAATAACAGGACAGTCACTCATCAGTCAGCAGCAGCACCAAAGGGGCAAATCCTAGCTGAACGAATACATCAGGTGCCATCCACAGACCAAAACGAGACCAATACTCTCACCTACTCTCACTCCCTGCTTTCAATAGAGCCAAAGCCAGTGGCACCAGCTTCGAAGTGCTAGCCCCAAAAGCCTGGAACGCCCTACCACTCAGCCTAAGAAATGAAAACTCTCTCATGATGTTCAGAAAGGTGCTAAAAACCAACTTATTAAACTAGATTGTACTTGATTCCTCTAATGTTGTTCCTCTGTAAACATGGAACTCCTGCACCACATTGTCTCTGAACCTTAATACTGTTTTTTTAAAGAATCTGTCTTAAGTGTATATACTGTAACAGCGCCACGATGCCCTTCGGCCGTTGTGCGCTTTATAAATTGAAATAAATAAAAATAAAGAAAGAAATCCAGGGAAACGTCACTGCCGAAGTTCCAATGAGGAGTGCTGACCTATAGGAGAACTCTTTCTGCCGTTTGGCAGTCGGGTTCTTCAGTTCAGTATTGATTTGCCTGCATTTCTGCATACCTTTGCTATAAGAAGAAAACAATTCTGCTTTTTTTCCTGTGGATGTTCTGTCAAAATATTCCACTTTCCAGCTACAGAATAGGAGGAAAATAATAATCAAGAGGTCTTTAAAGGGACTGCGCACGCGCAAGTCACACATGAAGAGCTAACTGCATCGGCTCCCGGCGGCCGCAGCAATCATCCTGAAATATTCTGTTCCCAAGACTTCAACCAGCCTCAAAACGCACCGAAACAGAGGCGGACCCACTAGGGCAGCAAGCGCTGCAATCCGGAGAAAAATCGGACCCGGGAATTTGACCCGGCGACCGCCTGTGTGTGGCCTGCCGCCGTTGTTGGACAGACAAGAACGGTCGACCCGCTCCTCCCTCCTGAGCTGCCACGACCACGGGGCTCCTGGGGAGAAGACGAAGCAGAGACGAAGGACGGGCCGCAGTGGTGTGCTTGACGGCAAGAGGCAACCGTACCCCACCAGCACCGCCGCATGGGATCCCTCCCACCCGCCTGATCCTTGCGTCCACACGGACACCAGACGTGTGCTCTGGCTGCGAGCACTGTGGCTGACAACATCCTGCATTGACGAGTGCCCAAAAATCACGTTCTTCCTAAGCAGACCACGGGACCACGGTGTTCAAGATTGGGGCAAAGTCGGTGCCTGGAGCCCAAAGAGCGAAAGGCTGCGCTAATGCGATCCTTTCCAACAGCTGGGACGTGGGGCACCCTGGACTGAAGCCGTGGAGCTGAGCGGGGGAGGAGCAGCCCGGAACATATAGTGGGCAGATACCCACACCGCCACATCCTGAGAACCGGACCCTGATGGTGAGCACAGGACCACCAGGGGCCCGGACCGTGGGTGGACTGCAGCACGGCCCGCATGGACGCAGAGAACATAAAGAGCACCCCCCTTGCTGCCTGACCCAGCAACTGCAAAAAGAGGGTGAGACAAGCACCCCCACGGCGGTCCACCCCCCCCACAAGCATCCACAGACAAACACGACCCGCATCGGGGAGCTGAATTGGAGTGTGCCCCCCCTCCCTCCCACCAGTGAGAGCTGCATCGCCCGGGGTCGAGACTCGTCACGGTAAAGCGATCTCGGTGCCGTGCTCCCCTGACTGCGAAGGGTACCGCAAAAGCAGACCCAGCACCAACAAGGTATGTGCAGGGAAGGTAGGGGCCCCCTTCCCCCCCACAACTCCACACACGATCAGACTATCAACAGGGTCCACGAGACCTGCATAGCGAATACAGCCCACCCCCCTAAAAAGACGTGGGGGACGCTGGCCGGGCCGCCGGGTGGGGTGGCCCGCTTGGACTGGTCCCAGGCACCTAGTACGCTACCGAGAGCTTTACCCTACAACAGTGGGGAAGACCCCCCTCCACAGAGACCGCATACGCTGAAGGTGGGGCAGGGCGGCAGTGACCAGGGGCGCCCGCTCCCCCAACCAACATAAGCACCCTGGGCCCACGGCAGAGCCATAGACTTCCCTTCCTCCGCCACGCTACTGACTAGTGGCTGAGGGGGACAAGCAGCGGAGCATCACCTGTGGGGCACTACTACTAAGGGGACGGAAACCCCCGACGCACAAACCACAGTTCCAGCGGGATAGATAGCCTCGGAGGAAGGACCCACGGGTGGGGTTTTACGGGTGAAGGCAATCTGAAACACAGTACAAGAAAGCAAGAACTCTGTCCTACTGGTGCAGGAAACACAAACAGCCCACGTGCTGAGCCCGAGAGACCCGCATTATTCAGTCACGAGGTACACAGTCATATGGCAACCCTGGGACGACTCCTTCCAAGAGATACACCTGGGTACCCCGGGTCTACACTAGGCTTCCAGTAGCAACGAGGAATCCAGACATGGGGCACACTAGACTGAGCTCAAGAGAACACTACATACGACCCAGGAGGCTATTGAGACATCAGATCCTTTGTGACGCCCTACAACGAGACCCATGCAGTTAAAACAAACACAGACAAGTTATCCTTACTGACCTGGAATGTCAACGGCCTTGGTTCCAGCGTGAAACGAAGACTGGTGCTCCAAAATCTCAACCGATACTCACCAGATATAGCGTTACTTACGGAAGCGCACCTGATCGGAACCCGTA
Source organism: Ambystoma mexicanum (assembly GCF_040938575.1). Lineage (NCBI taxonomy): Eukaryota > Metazoa > Chordata > Amphibia > Caudata > Ambystomatidae > Ambystoma > Ambystoma mexicanum. The sequence goes on from NC_090925.1 coordinate 10,758,414, forward strand.
ATGGCTTCTTTAGAAGATCCAACTATCCGCATGCTTACCAAGCTGGGTTCACAAAAGGAGCCAGGGGCACAATGATACTCATCCATAAACGAGTCCCCCTACAGGCCAAGAAAGTATGGACCGACCACAGGGGCCGATTTGTGATATTGCTCGCAGATATCTGGAGCGAAAAGTGGGGTCTTGTCACGGTCTACACTCCCCCCACACTCACGAAGGAACTACTTGGCGAACTGCAGAACATACTCCTGGAGGAGGACGCCAATTTATGGGCTATCGGGGGGAACTTCAACGAAGTTATGGATGTCACGGGCGACAGGTCCCACAAAAGGGCAGGAACTCGACTCGCCCCGACAGCTCTGTACATGTTTGCCGAGACACTGTGACTGTTGGACACTTGGCTATCACTGCACGACAGCGAGGCTGGATTCTCATTTTTCTCCAGTGCACACAAAACATTTTCTAGGATAGACTATGCCTTCATCCCCCGCAACATATTCCACAGGCTTTTATCCGCGGAGTTCCTGGCAAGAGGTATTTCGGACCACTCCCTGCTCCTCATAACTATGAAAAACGCTCGCCAGCGCAAGACACCACCTGTCGACTGAATAAATATTACCTGCGGCTTCCCGAAATTGCTGAAGAGCTCGAGAAAAACACCATGGAATACTTTGAAATAAACGAAGGCGCAGTGGAATGCCCGACCATGTTATGGGAAGAATATAAAACTGTCCTCCGCGGGGAATCCATCTCTGCAGTATCAGCCTACCGGAAGTGACACGCTCAAAAGATCGTGGAGACAGAAAAGCAAGTACTGGAGTGTGACGGACATCTTCTTACATATGGCACCCAAAGCGCAAAGGAAGCCCTGGTAGCAGCGCAAGAAGCGCTCAGTAACATAGCCCTGGATAATGCACAGGCGGCCCACTGGCTAGTCCGGAGTCAAATTTATGAGAAAGGAGACAAGGCAAATAAAACCCTTGCCTAGTTGGAGCGACGTGAGCAAACTAAAGGGCATGTGCGAGCCATCCAATCCCCAGAGGGAGTGCTGCTGACCGAAGACTCTGACATAGCAGAAACATTTGCCCCCTACTATGAGAAGCTCTACACCCCACCAAACGGGAACCCCACATCGACGCCCTCTAGCTTCCTGGACCGGATTGAGATCCCGAAACCGTCCACACAACAAACAGATTTCATAGACACTGAAATCATCGAAAGCGAAATTCAAGAGGCGCTAGCTGAACTCCAACCGGGGAAATCCCCGGGCCCCAACGGGTTCCCAACAGAGACTTGGAAAAGCTTAGGCGGAACCCTAACGGGACATATGCATCAAATGTTTCTTCACAGTAAAGAACATGGCATACTCCCTCTGGACCTTAGAAGAGCGAGCATCGTGGTCATACATAAAACCGGAAAGCCCCCGGAAGTATGTGCTTCCTACCGCCCTATCTCGCTAATCAATGGGGAAGCCAAAGCCCTTGCCAGGGTACTTGCTAACAGACTGCTCAAGGTGATAGGGACAATCGTCCATCCAGATCAATGCAGATTCATGCCCAATAAATCTACCAGCATGAACCTACGCAGGATCCAACTCGCCCTTGACAGAGCCTCGGAGATATCGGGTCCACTGGCCCTCCTGGTGGTGGACTATGAGAAGGCGTTCGACTCTGTGGGATGGGAGGCCCTATGGGAAATTATAGCCCAAATTAACTTTGGGTGAAGCTTCAACTCCTGGGTTAGACTCCTCTATGCATCCCCAGAGGTAACCGGGAGGGTGAATGGTAACTCCTCCAGATCATTTCCCCTGAGCTGAGGTACCAGACAGGGATGCCCCCTTTCCCCACTCCTATTCCTGCTCGCCATCGAGCCACTAGCAATCGAACTTAGATCAAAAAAAAGCTGGTCCGGATTCCCCTGGCCAGGGGGAGGAGAAAATCAGCTCTCGTAATATGCAGATGACCTCCTTATATATCTCAGTAATCCGGTCACCTCATGCCCGATTGTATCCCTCATCCTCAATAATGTGACGTGTCAATCTTGGTATTTCAATGCAGATGTGCGGTAGAGTGGGGTCTGCGTGTAGCCAATCATTCACCACCCCAATATGTGTTGTAAGATAGTATGTGCGTATACAAGGTAGTCCAATGCCTCCCTCCCACACTGATTGCTGGAGTGTAGTGAGGGCGATTCTGGGTTGTTTCCCTCCCCAAAGCCACGTGCGGAGGTTCCTATCTATGAGTGCAAAGGTTTCATGGTCCTACACGTCACCAACAACCAATTCCCGAGAATACCAAGAATGACACGTCACATCCGTCATGCCTGGAGGGACGCACATAACCCGTTGGCTGGAAGGCAAAACCAACACTTGCACAACCCATATGGCACAACGTACATCTCCCATAAATAAGGAAAATTGGCTATTTTGGGAACTGGGGAACTAGATGGATAACCACACTAGCTCATGTGATTCAAGAGGGACGCCTCCTGAACTTTGATACCCTACAAGACAAATATGGTTTGGAACCTATGGACCGGTTTCAGTACGCACAGCTCCCTCATGCCATACACACCCAATTCCCAGACACAACCACCATACCTCCCTCCTCCCCCATAGAGACCAACGTTTTCCTGCAGCGTATCCCCTCCAAGGTCACCTCCACGCTTTACCTGGCCCGTAACTCCTTTGGTGCCAAAGAACTAGATAAGCTGAAAGAAAGGTAGGAAAGGGATCTGGGTGATCTGGAACCAGAGGACTGGACGGACGCCCTAATGTCCCCCCGAGAGATAGGCGTTGAGGCCAAACTAAGACTGATACAACTCAGAATACTTCTCCACTCATACTACTCTCGTACCGCCCTGGCCAGATGGGGAGGGACCGGAGATGAAACATGTATCCGATGCAAACGGGAGACGGCCACGTTCTTTCATATGATCTGGGACTGTCAGGTGTTACAAGTCTTCTGGGGTAAGTGCACGGATATGCTCTCCACCATATTAGGAACGCCAATTCCCAAGGACCCTAAAATGGCACTTCTGGGAATCTGGGGGGAGGTTGACCTTACTAAGTATGAAAAAACATTTATAGCAGTGGCACTGGTTGTGGGGAAAAGACTTATTGCCGCAAACTGAGGCTCTGTGGACCCAATATGCTTGAACCGTTGGACCAATGAAGTAGGTGCGCATCTCTGGAACGCCGCATCTACAATGCGCGGGGCTGCCCCTGAAAATTTGAGAAGATATGGGGGAAATGGATGGACGCTCACTGAGGCACACCCCTGCCCTACTTCCTACCCCTCTCCCCCCCTTGCTCTCACCATCACCCCCCTCCTATAATCTAAAGATTTGAGACGTAACCAGAACTGCCATCTATTACCTGTTCGCCTCTTTTCACTGACAATGCTGATGTGTTTTCCTGATGATTGCCTATGTGTGTGTTTATGTTGTTTTGTTGTTAAAACCCAAATAAACAGAGTTTTTCTTTAAAAAAGAGGTCTTTAAAGCTCCAGATTGAGGTTCGGTGACTCTAGTCAAGGCCCCCCTTTGGAAGTTGTGTTATTTCATTGTATATTGGTTGGCATGTCTAAATGGCACATATGCCATGGGTAGTGCAGAATCACCCCTGAATGAGCCAGTGGGAGATCTAGCCGCAACACCAAATATGTTGTCATTGTGGGGAGAAGCAGCATGCTGGCGGCCTGCCACCTAAACATAGCATAGACACGCTAGAACATATTTGGGCCCTGGCACTTCTTTTGTTTACAAATGAAGCACTGGTACAGGGTGAAGTTGGGGTGGTGAGTGTAGTGCTGGGGTGAGGTTGGTGAGTTTTGAGGTGAGGAGAGATGTTTGGGTGAGCTTGGGAGGATCAGGTGATTAACTTGGGTGAACTTTGGTCCCTTTAAATTGGTGAGTTTGGGGTGCTGCGGTGAAATAGTGTTTATGGGGAGCTGGCTTGTTAGGCTGAGTTGGAGGTGCTGAAGTGAGCTTTTCATGCTGTGGTTGGTGGATAGGTGGGCTGATGAAAGTGAGATGCAGTGCGAGAGGTTCTTCAGTGGGCTGGGGTGAGATGCATGAGATGCAGTGGGTGTGGTGAATTGGGGTGGGGGGCTCAGATGTGGGTGCTGGGGTAAACAGGGGTGAATTGATATGTAATCATCGGTAAGCCAACGTGTGAGTGGTAAGAATGGGTAAGGTAGCGTAGGTGCAAACTGGCCTGGGTTGAGCAAGGGTGGATGGGAGTTGTGCTAGTTTGAGCAAGGCTAGGTGGATGGGCTTTGCTAAGCAGAGCTAGGGCATGTGGTTTGGAGCTTGGAGGTAGGGTTGTGGGGTAAGCTTGAGCAGGGCAGTCTCTGGGTGGACTATGTGCTGTGTGAAGTTACATTGTGTGTATGTGTGGTGGCCTAAGGAGAGTCCGCCAAAATCAAAAAGAAGAATTACAAATAGCGGAACAATCTTTTTGACGGATAACATTGTACAGAATGGAAAGGATAAGCTTGAAGTTATTGAAAAACAAGAGGCAGAATTAATTATGATTACCACAAATAAAATAATTGAGAAACTTAAAAGGGATTTACAAGACTTCAGTAAAGAGCTGGTTTATGAGTATTTGAGTGCAAACAATACAGGCCCTATTTATTGGAACAATCAAGAGCTATATGGATGGTTACAATATGGCCCACCGTCTAGACGAACAGTAACATTTTCAATACATCATCTGGTTCAGATCTGGAAGGGGAATACTACACAGGCCAAAGCCATTATAGGAATAACAGAAGATATTTTTAGGGAGAGGTGGACGTGGGCAAAGCAGGTGCCAAAGAGGCAAACTTATCCCCCACCCATCCCAGAGTCCCTGTAGGAAGTAGCTCCTCCATTGCCCTCAAGTTGTTTTTAAATCCGCAGGAGGCAATACAGGAGATGAATGAAGAATTTGTAGTTTTAACCTTTCCTCTAAACCTTTGACGACGTCAGATTTGGCATTATGGAGCAAAGGTTTTTCCTTTGTTCCGATGTCAAATCCTACTAAAATGCAGGTTGAAATTGAGTTAAGACAATTCTTTCGTAAGATCAGATAAGAGATTTCTTTGGGCACACCAATTGAATGGAACAGCCAGTAGAGAGTTCCACCCCAATTACACCGCAATTGCTGGTTACTTCCTGTAACCAGATGGTTTCAAAAGAGACTTTAACTTTTGAAAAGGTTGTGTTGAAAGGTTTTCTCAGTATTTACTCTGAAGATTCGACAGGACATTTTAGAATGTTCAATTTTAAACAACAAGAAAAGGAAAGGGTATCTGTAGTGAGGATGATTCTATCGTCATCAAGAGTGTAGATAAGGGGGGTGGAATAGTTTCACGGGATTCACGGGCCTTTGATGAAGAATGTCTAAGGCTGTTGGGCAATAAGTATCATTATCTTTTGTTATGAGATGACCCAAGTGCAAAAAATCAAACAGGAATTGCAGAATATAACACAATTGGCACTGGATATGGGTTTTCTCAGTCAAAAATAATTTTTGATTATCTCAGTCCTGTGGAAATGTGGGATCCTTTATCCTACGTGTTGCCTAAAATGCACAAAGATTTAGTCCATCTACCAGGAAGACCTATTGTGTTTCTGTGCAGGTCGATTTTGGGGCCAAGTGGTAAATTCATTGATTTTTTCTTAACACCTTTAGCTTCAGAAACTATGATGTATTTGGAAGATTCCAGAGCAGTTATCAAAACAGTGGGAGGCATGACATTTTATCCAGTTTCTGATATATTAGTGATGCTTGATGTGCTAGCATTATATTCTAACATTCCCCAAGCGAAAGTCTTAACTATCATCAAAAACTTTCTGAACGAAAGAGATAGACCTCACTCCATTACTAGTGAGTTCCTAACGGATTTGCTGGAGTTGACTCTCACTAAAACCTTGTTCCATTTCAGAAATGATTTTATATGAAGATTAAGGGATCAGCCATGGGCGAAGCTTTCGCACCGACTTTTGCTAACTTACACATGACTAAATTTGAACAGTGATATATTTTTTCTTCTACCAAACCGTTTCCCTCACCAATTCAGCTTTTTAACCAGTACATTGAAGATTACGTTATGATCTGGGATGCGATGCAGGGATCTTTAAAAGATATTTTACCTTGGATAAATGGTTGCAAAAGAATTAACATTTTACTGTTAATAGCCATCATAAAGAGATTCCCTTATTAGATTTAAACATCAAAGTTTGCCAAGGCATGCTGGCATTAAGTCTACATCGAAAAGAGACTGACGGAAACACCACATTACACTACAGTTCTTTTCATCCATAAGCATTCAGAAACAGCATTCCTTATGGTCAGTTTCCGAGAGCGAGGTGGAAGCGCTCAAGCGTGGAAGATTATCAGGAACAGGCAAAGATTCTTACTCATAAATTGTTAAATAGAGGGTGTCTCAATAGATTATTGAGGCAGTCATCAAAGAAAGCCCGTATTCAGGACAGAGAGGGATTATTATGCGCTCAAACAATCAGATGAAGCAGATTGCCTAGTTTGTGTGATCTACTTCAGCATGCATCGCAATGCCATCAGAAAAGAGATTCTTAAGAACTGTCAGTTATTGCAGCTAGAGGACACAACTCTGTCAAGAAAGGGAATAACTTTAAACAACTTCTTACCAAAGTAGATAGAAAGAAAACTATTTCACGGTCGATTTCAGTCAGTCAAATGTGGGGTCTGGGACCCATTTTAGGCCATTACCCATGTGGGAATTGCAACGTATGGAAACACAGGATTCAGATGAAACATTGTGATGTAAAGAAGAGGACATCGACTTTAAGCAATAGCTCCAATATGATGTATTTAATTCAGTGTCCGTGCAAAAAGGTTTGCAGAGGAAAGACTTTGAGATCAGTAAAAACTCGGATCACGAACATCGCTCTCAAATTAGAACAAAGGTGCTTACTGCCCATTCAGTTGAAGACTTTTTGGCAGTTGGTCATTGCCCCGAGGATATCAAATGGTGGGCTATAGAAAAGGTACAAGGCCACAGTGCTGAGGTGGTAGACACTAGGTTGAACATTTGTGAGCAGTTTTGGCTGTATCAAACTGATAGCAATATTGATGGGCTGAATTTACAAGATGAATGACAGGCATTGGGCATTGAAATGTGTCCTTCTTGTGGATGCAGCAGCCAGGTTGATGTATGAAGGGGAAACATGATGCAACAATTCGGCTTTTCGAAAATTGCGGTTTTGCCTTATTGAATTAGAATGTTTTATTCAGCAAGGCACGTGCTGCCGATGGATACAAACGTGGCTAGTGCTGCTGCCTGTTCAGTGTGGGCTGCATCCTTCCTACGCGCATGATAAAGCATGCAATGTTGCCATGGGAACGAACGTCAGGCCCGGCGGATGAATGCAGTGACGTCATCAGGTGAGAGACAGCTTTTCCTATTCTGTAAAATGCTCTGAACTCTCAAGGAATGAGAGCGATGGTCTGCAGACGCGCCACTTGGGAAGCACTCTGTAAGAGCATGAGTCCAGCTAAGAGCTTGCTTGCAATATCAGAGCAACTTCTTTGCGTTTCTGTTCTAGTAGTACGCATGGGGACCTGGCCGTTTGGTTATTTGAGCTATTATTTCATTTCAGCTAGACAGATGGCAGCCATGTGCACTGGGAGACGAAGTGGACAGTGTATCTACGTCCAGCCTTATTAGGGTTTATTTGACATCATCGTCTGTCATCCTTATTGAATTATTATGGAAAGATGGTGGTTTCTCTTATTTAGGTAATACTATCATATGTTATACCATACATAAGGCCAGGTCTGATGCTCAAGATTACATTACTAGTTAGTTAGGGCTCTTTTGGATATTAAGAGCAGTTTTTAAACAAAAAGGAGCCATTGGTAGCTTGTGCAAGTGGATCGCGAATGATCTTTTAAGTAAATATTTTGCCATGCTTGGGGTGTGGCTCAGAGTTGGCCTGGAGGGTGTTGCCAAGACAAGATGGATGCATGTTCTCTGATATGTTCACCTGGAGAATGACATGCTCAAGATATATTCTGCAGGTTTAATAGAACCGGTTGAAACTGATGTTATTGTCAATTAATTCACCCAAAAGTTTAAGCCTGTACAAAAAACTTAGAGGTATGTAATTGCTAACTCTACCTATAAATTGACCTGGCACATAACAGTGTGAGTTCTCATTAAAGATTACTATTGTCTTTGCAGCTTGCACAGAAGGTTTTTGGTCCTGAAGAAGACTCTCTATGTTAGTGATGTGTTCACTTCAGAGTCGAAACTAGCTATGGAAGGTTGTCGATATATTGTCAGATGGTGACACTTAAGGAAGCTGCTAGTAGACCATAAATGATTATGGACAACAGTAAATTATGGACGCTAAATTGTCCTATGAAGAAACATTAAACCACTATAGACAATATTTAAAGTGTAGATGATGTATTGTCTTATGGAGATACTTGTCTCGGTTGAGAGCTGGAGCACTTGGCACTTTCTTGTGGCATTTGTATGTAATAGTGTATGTAACAGTGGAGTTGGATGATTGTGTGTAGATGTTCGCACAGTGGTTGTGAGTATGAGAATGTGCATGGAGTGGTGTATGTGACTTCAGTGCATTCAATGAGGATATTGAGCGAGTGTTCAGTTCTGTGTTTGTTTACATGTTTTGAATTATTTGTGTACCTATCATTGTACATTTTTTAAAATAAATTAATAAATGAAGATGACTTTTCACCCACGCCTATGAATTCAGGTTGTCTTTTTATAGGAGATGACATATTCATTATGGTATATTAATGAAAAATGAATATTTTCTTTCTAAGTATTTTTCAAATAATTACTCACGTGACACCTTTTTGCACTTCATTTGTAGAGTGGGTGTATGACATGTTGGAGTGGGTGAACTATTGGCGGCGTGATCTAGGGTTTGTAGTGTGAGGAGAGGTAGTCTAGTGACAATGTGTCACAGGTCTCCCCCCTTCTCACCTGTCTGTATTGTTTGCTCGTCATCTTCGGAGATGTCTTCTTTTGCACTGTTCGGGATTTATATAACCCCGTGCGTGGGTCCTTGGATTCCAGCGTGCGGTCATGACCCAGCTCCAGGATATGCTCAGATGTCCGGGACAAAGACCAGGAAATAATAAGGTTCGCACTTGGAGATCCGAATGCAACGGAAATCCAGGATATGCAAAGGTAAGGATAAGGGGAAGGAAGAAAGAAGAGGAATTCAGGGGGCCGGGAACCAGGAATCAAAAGTAAGCGCTGAACGAGCTCCGGTAACACACGTCCGACTACTGCAAGCGGTCGCTTTGAGACGTGCAGGGCTGCGGGGGCGTGTCTGCTTTGTAGAACATAGAGCGTACAACGCAGAGACTGGTAAACAGCGTTCCGTGTTCAGCGGCCATGTTGGGAGTACTACTGAGTTCAGTCCCCTATGGGTCAGGGACCACGAAGTCCAGAAGGGACGCGAACAACGGTTCATGACAGCATGCCTCCTCTGAAAGCCAGCTCCTCCGGGTTTACCCGGATGTATAAGGTGGTATCTTTGGAGCAGTCTGGGGGCATTCATGTTTGAGATGGGTTCACAGGTGCGTTCACTAGGAGGGTACCCTTTCCACTCTGTACCTGGAGTCACATATTCTGCAAACCTCATATTCTATCTGATCATTCACAATCACAGGGGTAGATCTTGGAGCAGTTCGAGAGGACTGGACGTATGGTTTCAACAGAGAAGTGTGAAAGACCGGGTGGATCCTCTTCCAAGATTCTGCTAGTCTGAGCCGAAAAGCCATTGGGTTAATGACTTCCTTTATGGAAAATGGGCCGTAATACCAGGGAGCCAATTTATTTGGTCGTAGGTGTCGGGGTAGAAGTTTGAAAGACAACCAGACATTATCACCTATTGAGTATGAAGGCCCTGGCCTTCTTTTGGAGTCAGCATGATGTTTGACGTCTTTTCGGGCCTTTTCTAGGTGTTCTTCTGCTTCTTTGTGTACGTTGATAAGGGTTTCAATCCAGGAGTCAACTGTAGGAACTGGGGTAGGTTGTGGGAGAATGGATGGTAGAACCGAAGGGTGGAATCCTTGACTACAGAAGAAGGGACTGGTTTTGACAGCCAAGTGATCCGAATTGTTGTAGGCGAATTCAGCCACAGGTATTAAGAGTGACCAATTGTCCTGGACCTTGGTGGCAAGACAGCGAAGATATTGTTCCAGAGTTTGGTTTACGCGTTCAGTAGCTCCATTGGTCTGTGGGTGATAACCTGAGGATAAGGCACGTTGGATTCCCAGTATGCGACATCATTGTTTCCCGAACTGGGATATGTACTGGGGTCCCCTGTTAGATATGATCTTGGAGGGTAGCCCGTGGAGTCAGAATATATGTTCCAGGAACATTCTGGCAAGTTCAGATGAAGATGGCAGTTTATATAAAGGTGTAAAATGAGCCATGTGAGTGAACAAGTCAATGGTAACCATGATAGTTGTGTGGCCCGTGGAAGGTGGTAGTTTCACAATAAAGTCTGTGGAGATAAACTCCCAAGGTCTTGTTGGCAGTGCTGGTTGGAGCAGGAGACCTGCCGGTTTCTTGTTATCATGCTTGTTTTGATTGCAGACCGCACATGTTTGGATATAATGCTGGACATCATCCTTCATCTTCGGCTACCAAAATTGTCTATTAGACGGAGGGTGTTGGTGATGCCACGGTGTCCTGAATGAAGGGTATCATGACATAGACTTGTGATCTTTTGTCGTAGTCTCTGAGTGGGAATGACCAGGCAATTATCCTTGTATAAATATCCGTCCTTCGTTTTGAGGTTCCATCGATTATTACCATTAAACTCCTTCCAGGTTTCAGAGGACTGAGTTTGAATCTGAATATCCTCCAGGAGGTTGATTGCTTGGGCAACAAATATTGTGTGGGGAAACATCTTTGGGAAGGATCGATCTTCAAGGATTTCATAGTCAGGACGTCGAGATAAGGCATCGGCTATTATGTTGTGTGTTACAGGAACATGATGGATTTGAAACTGGTATTGAGCAAAAAAGAAGGGCCAATGGGCTTGACAACTGTTCCTACACTCCAGGGATTGCAGGATTTGAAGATTCTGATGGTCCGTGCAGACATGAACAGGGTGTTTCACTCCCAGGAGTAGAGGACGCCAATCTGTGAAGGCTTGACGGATGGCTAGTAGTTCTTTTTCCAAAACACAATAGTGGGTTTCACTAGGAGTCAAAGTGCGAGAAAGATAGGTGATGGGGTGTTCTAGCTTGTCATCGAACTCCTGTTTCAGGACTGCCTCGATGGCGTAGTTGGAAGCATCAGTTTCCACAAGAAAGGGTCGATCAATGTCAGGTTGGGCTAAAATGGTTGCTTGTGTGAACTCCGACTTTAACGGTTGAAACGCCTCATCTTGGGCTGCTGTCCAGTGAAAGGAGGTATCGTTTTTTAACAATGTAATGATCAGATGTACAATCTCCGAAAAAGAGGGTATGAATTTCTGGTAGAAGTTAGCAAGCCCCAGGAAGGATTGAGTTTGTCTTACAGTAGTTGGAACAGGCCAGGATAGAATTGAGTCAACTTTCGAGGGGTCCATTCCAATTCCTTTTGGGCTAAGGACGAATCCAAGATAGTGAACAGTAGACACATGGAAAAGGCATTTCTCGGGTTTAGCCAAGAGCTTATGTTCACGTAGACGTTGTAAAACTGCCTTTACGTGTTCTTCATGTTTCAGATGGTCCTTGGAGTAAATCAGTATGTCGTCCAGATATACAATGACGAAGAGGAACAGCATATCGGAGAACACCCGGTCCATAAAACGTTGGAAGACCGCTGGGGCATTGGCAAGTCCGAAGGGCATAACCAAGTATTCAAAATGACCAAAGGGTGTTCTAAAGGCTGTTTTCCATTCGTCACCTTCCTTTATACGGATCGGATGGTAGGCACCTCTGAGATCTAATTTTGTGAACACTACAGCTCCTCTTACCGCTTCCAAGATATCCGAGATGAGGGGCAATGGGTAGCGGTCCTTTAGGGTGCATTGATTAAGGCCACGATAATCTAGACAGGGCCTAAGCACCTTGGTATCTTTCTTGGGAACGAAAAACAACGAAGCTCCCGCCGGGGATTTGGATGGTCGTATAGTACCATTTTCCAAGTTAGTATCCAAGTATTCTTGGAGGGCTCTTTTCTCAGGTTCTGATAGAATGAACAATCCTCCCAAAAGGAATCACCGCCAAAGGTTCAGTATCGATAGCGCAGTCCTCAGGTCTGTGAGGGGGAAGAGCTTGATCTATGGCGGTCAAAAACACATCTGTATAAGCCTGGTAGGCCCTGGGAATCTGGATGATATTTGAGACAGTGAGTGGACCTTGCTGGTTCGCTTGTGATTCTTCAGAGGATCCTGACGATTATAGGGATAAACAGTGGGACATACAATGTTCTGAACCAAGAAAGAAGGGTCCTCCTGCCCAGTTGATGTAGGGGTTATGCTTCTGTAACCAGAGCATGCCCAGAACCATTGGATAATGGGCAGATCTTATGATGTCGAATTTGATTCTCTCTTGATGGTGGTTTATAGAAAGCATGATCTCTTTGGTTTGAAGGGTTATGGGTCCTGAAGAGAGGGGTCTTCCGTCAATAGCCTCCACAGGTTGCATGATGTCTCGAGTTTCATACAGAATGTTATGGGTAGTGACCCAATCATGATCTGTGAATATCCCCATGGCCCCACAATCCACTAATGCCAGAATGGGATAAGATTCTTTCTTGGAAGGCAATAGAAAGGCCTGCAGAATCACAAGGTTGTTCTGTCCCGGAGAGTTCAAGGATGGAATAGATGTGGAGCAAACATCTCTCTCCCGAAACTGTACTGCATCTAGGATCGGGAGCTGGCGTTTCCCGAACGCCGTGGAGGGGCAATAGGACACTCTCTCACAAGGTGTTTATCAGAGGGACAATACATGCACAGACCAGTGTGAATCAGTCACATCCTTTCTTGCAGGGTTATGGGTCCGCGGAAGGCCCCAAGTTGCATGGGTTCTGGGTCTGTGGTCGGGGAAGCTGCAGGCTCAGGTCTAGAAGGATGGTCTTTGGAGGCCTTTTGGAAGGGTGATTTAATTTTCTTCTTTTCCGCCTTTCTTTCCTGGATACGAAAGTCAATCTGCAAGGAAAGATCCATGAGAGCCTGGAAGGAACTTGGGCGAGCTACCCTGGCTAGCTCGTCTTTTAGCTCTTCATTCAATCCTCTTCGAAAGAGGGTGAAACAGGCCTCTGAAGACCAGTCTGCTTCCTTGGCAAGTTGTTTAAAGCGGGTCACATAGGTAAGTCCAATAAATGTTCTTGAGCACTGTAAACCTTCTCTGGGTGATCAAACATGGTCTTTAGCACTTGCACGAAACCATCATAGTCATCCAGGAGGGCGTCACCCGAATTAACTAAGGGAGTTGCCCAGGTCAAGACATTCCCAGTGAGATGTGAGATCATAAAACCCACCTTTGCCCTGGGAGTGGAGAAGTAATAGGGCTTAAAGGTGAAGTGCACTAAACATGAATCGAGGAAGGCACGAAGGGTCTTTGAAGCGCCATCATATTTATCAACTACTCCTCCCAACAACACGCTTTCCTTGGTTGTGGTGTCATGTGACAAGACCAGTTGTTTCAATGCAGCATTTTTGGCTTTAAGATTTTGGACTTCTGTTGTTAACTCCTGCATGCCTCGCATGAGGTCTTGAACTGCAGCCTCCATTTCCGTAACTGTATCAATTTGTTGGCATCTCAATCTGTCACAGGTCTCCCCCCTTCTCACCTGTCTGTATTGTTTGCTCGTGATCTTCGGAGATGTCTTCTTTCGCACTGTTCGGGATTTATATAACCCTGTGCGTGGGTCCCCGGATTCCAGCGTGCGGTTCGTGACCCAGCTCCAGGATACGCTCAGATGTCCGGGACGAAGACCAGGAAATAATGAGGTTCGCACTCGGAGATCTGAATGCAATGGAAATCCAGGATATGCAAAGGTAAGGATAAGCGGAAGGAAGAAAGAAGAGGAATTCTGGGGACCGGGAACCAGGAATCAAAAGTAAGCGCTGAACGAGCTCTGGCAACACACGTCCGACTACTGCAAGCGGTAGCGTTGAGACACGCAGGGCCGCGGGGGCATGTCTTCTTTGTAGAACGTAGAGCGTATAACGCGGACACTGGTAAACAGCGTTCCGCGTTCAGCGGCCATGTTGGGAGTACTACTGAGTTCAGTCCCCTATGGGTCAGGGACCACGAAGTCCAGAAGGGACGCGAATGACGGTTCATGATACAATGGGTGGATGTGTTTGAGTGGGTAAGGTGTTCAATAAGGTGTGGTTCCAAATTAAGGTTGGATGGCTGGGGTGGTGAGGTGCCCAGCAAAGGTTAGAGGGAGGGTTCTGTGCAGAGGTGAGGTTGGGGAAGTGGTTGGCATGTGATTGGTTGCTCAGTTTAGCTTGGGAGAGTGATGTGAAGTGGTGGGGGGTATATAGTGCTGGGCTGAGGTTGGTTGGGTGAGGTGAGTTACTAGGGAAAGGTAGTTTGGATGAAGTGGTGAGGTGAGATGCTGAGATGCGTTTTGGTGGATGTGTGCTTGAGATGGCAGGGTGAGATTAGGCTGCTGACTTGAGCTTGGACAGCTCAGTGTGGTTGGGTAGGGTCGTTGGTGTTATGTGCTGATGGGCTTTGGTTAGCTAGACCTTGTGAGGGTTGGTTGTGTGAGGTGACGGGTAAGGTGCTGAGATGAGGTTGGGTAAGCAGGGCGGTTAGGTGCTGGTGTGAGATTTGGTGTTCTTGCTGTCCGCACGCACTTCATCAGGACCTGTTGTTTTGTTCAATCTGTTTCACCATAACAGGTGGAGCACCATCAACCAGACAAGGCTGACGACACAAGTCTGAACGGGATCCGCCTGGTGTGCACCGACCCTGAATACAAAAAAGGGCACAATATTGAATCGGCTGTTGGAGGGCAAGTACATGTTTATGCTTTCATTATCCGGGTACTTGTAATGTATGAACGACCCCTATCTAATACATGTAGGTCTGGTAGACAGCGTTCTGGCAAACGTAAATCTGCTGGAAGTGGAGAAAATGTGTACTGCACCCCTTGCCCTCATTGGCCACATCCCAAAGAGTAGGAAGGGGTCCCCATGATCCCCACACAGGAGTTTGGGTCTGCCAGGCCGTGCAGGTTGACCTGAAAAAAGCACACACATATAGACAAATTGAGAGCTAGCCCATAGCTGGATGATGTTCACCTGATGTCCACCACCTCCCTGACACTGATCCGGCATATGCACACATGTGGCTCGTGCCCCACGCTAACATGACCTCATCCACTAAGCCTCCACCCAGCATTGCCGGTATCCCACACTGGGCGGGCCTGGTGCTAGTGGTAGCCTGCCAGTAGGTGGTCAAGATCAGGTGGATTCCATAGGATTCCATTAGCACAGCATATGTTGAGGCAAAATGAACCAGTAAAAGCGACTTTCCCTCGCTTTTACTCTCTTCTTCTCCTCTCCGCCTTGAAAATGTTTAATATTGCATGCAGAGGACCACAAACATGAATGGCCCCCTTCACGCACTTAATATTTAATTTAATATGGCACCGGAATAAGTGCAGCATAAGGGGTTAGCGAGTCAATTGGTCCATCAAAGGTAATATCACTTTGTCATATGTGTTGCATAAGCCTGTGTTGAACGCTTTACAAACCAAGGCAAGACATTAGGCATGAACCTAGGCCATGTATTTCCCATTGCCTTGGACATGAGGGCAGCATAACACACTCAGCGGTGAATAGCAGAGCACACGCAATGCTTCCGAAGGATGCACTGACAAAGTGTGTTGCACCATTGCAGGGGTTTGAGGCTGCGCTTGTACTTAGGTGGACAGCCCATTGTGCACTTGAAGCAGGGCGTGTGCGACGTAACAGCTGCTCATCAGACTGTCCTCCAGCCATTAGAATAGTTGTGTGTGCATGATTGGCCCGGAGGACAGTGCTGCAGTCTTCATGGTTTCAAAAACTCACCCGACTAGAAATTGCCCAAGCTTTGCAAAAATGGGTCAAGAACTGGGCAATTGCTTACCGATCTGGCCAGGGCCTAGTAGTTCCTATGTATTGGAAGGGGCAGAAGGGGGCTTGTTAGGTTCTTAATATGTCTTTATCAGATGTAGTCAAAGGGGTGAATATCACAGACTTGAGCTCAGCCCCATCTCATGCTCCCCTCCACAACAGAGCCCTTTTAACACAATGTTTCTTTGCAGGTGGGGCGAGTGGACCACAACATCATGGTGTCCCAGCGGTGTCCTAGTGTCGTTTTCTTTACAAGTGGAGTCCAAGAAGGGATATGGCGATGACACAGCCGCCAACAACATCCGATTTTACTGTTCTGGGGGGGTAGTGATCGATGGCTATGGGGGCCACTCGGGCAAGTATGGACCATGGAGCGATTCCTGCTTGAAGGGTGTCTGTGGCATCATGACAAGAGTCGAGGACCACCAAGGCTCCCAGGATGACACGGCTCTCAACGACGTCCGCTTCTTCTGCTGCACCGACTGAAGGGGGCAGAGTGCCAGAGAGGCCTTCAGCAGCAATGACATCAGACATGTTCTCTTGAACTGTTTGCCTTCAAATCAACCTTCCCAGAACATGTGTCAGTGTTCCCTTTGTGCAAAAAAATAAAATGTTTCTTTGTATTTCACACCCCCTTTTTGGATCTTTGCTCTGACTTTTATCCTGGTGACACACACCGTTGATGACTTAATCGACTCTGCTATTAACTCTTTCTCCACCATGCAGCAGAGGCTTTTCTTTCTCTCCACCTTCCCTGCCCCTCCTTCATCCATTCTCTTTCCTCCTTCCTGTAGTCTTCTCTCCCATTGTCGATAATCTCTCCCTCTTTCTCTCTTTCCACATTTGCAAATGTGCCCTGCCTGTCCTTGCCAAGGTCACGTCCTCTTTTTTTCCTGCTTGGAACACCATTGCATTGGTGCATGTCACAGCTATTTTGGCGTCAAGCTCTGCAGCCACTCTACGACACTGCCATGCATGCTGCTGCAATGTCATCATTTCACCGCTAGATGTCATCATGCCATGCAACAGGGTACACAGGTGCTCAGGTACAAAGGTGCTCGGGAAAGTGAACAGCCAAGAGCTCTGGGTTTGAGCCGCATCCCCTATGCTTTCTCTTATTTTCTTTACATTTGTATCTTGCACCTGGAGAGCTCCCTGGTGTCACAGCCACTTGCAGGTGTTCTCTGCTTGCGCCTTCTGTGCGTGAGGCTTTTCAGGTGGGGGTCAGGGTGGGGTTAGTGGGAAATGTAGCTATATGCTGTTAAAAGGAGCCTCTGCTGGCAGGCAGCACCCGCAACCCTTGATCGTACCTGCGTTATTATAGCAGTCTGGGCTCTCACGTATCTTCCAAATGCATTATGGGACTTGTAATCTTGGGTAACTTCAAAAGAATACTTCAAGTAATATCAGCCCCCAAAACGTTCTTAATATTAATTAAATTATGGGAGTATTCCCAAGATAGAGCTCAACATCACTAAAGTTCCCACACTTCCTGATTTACTTCCTCTGGTGAATTAGCTGTCTCTGCATGCATACATTCAGCACCGATAATCAGAAACTCTACAGTCCAACAGGCTAGTCTCGGAGAATGCGAGAATGCGAGGCTAGTCTCGGAGAACGCAAGCCACCAGTACTCTAGAGGGGTATTACAATGGCCAATGCTCACAAGCCGCTAGTACTCTACAGGGATATCACAATGGCCAATGCCCGCAAACCATTAGTACTCTAGAGCGGTATTGCAATGGCCAATGCTCACAAGAAACTAGTACTCTACAGGGGTATCACAATGGCCAGTGCTCACAAGACACTAGTACTCTAGAGGGATATTACAACAGCCAATGCTCGCAAGCCGCTAGTACTCGAGAGGGATATCACAACGGCGAATGCTTGCAAACCACTAGTACTCTAGAGCGGTATCACAATGGCCAATGCCCCCAAGACACTAGTAATCTAGAGGGGTATCACAATGGCCAGTGCTTGCAAGACCCTAGTACTCTAGAGGGGTATAAAAATGCCCAATGCTCGCAAGAAGCTAGTACTCTAGAAGGGTTTCACAATCGCCAATGCTCGCAAGCCACTAGTACTCTAGAAGATTCTCACAATGGCCAATGCTCTGAAGCCACGAGTACGCTAGAGGGGTATCACAATGGCCAAAGCTTGCAAGCCACTAGTGCTCTAAAGGGGTATCACAATGGCCAATGCTTGCAAGCCACTAGTACTCTAGAGGGGTATCACAATGGCCAATGCTCACAAGCCACTAGTACTTTAGAAGGGTATCATAATGGCCAATGCTTGCAAGATGCTAGTACTATAGAAGGGTATCACAATGGCCAATGCTTGTAAGACGCTAGTACTCTAGAAGGGTATCACAATGGCCAATTCTCGCATGCCGCTAGTACTCTAGAGGGATATCACAATGGCCAATGTTCGCAAGCCACTAGTACTCTAGAAGGGTATCACAATGGCCAATGCTCACAAGCTGCTAGTACTCTACAGGGATATCACAATGGCCAATGCCCGCAAACCATTAGTACTCTAGAGCGGTATCGCAATGGCCAATGCTCACAAGAAACTAGTACTCTACAGGGGTATCACAATGGCCAGTGCTCACAAGACACTAGTACTCTAGAGGGATATTACAACAGCCAATGCTCGCAAGCCGCTAGTACTCGAGAGGGATATCACAACGGCGAATGCTTGCAAACCACTAGTACTCTAGAGCGGTATCACAATGGCCAATGCCCCCAAGACACTAGTAATCTAGAGGGGTATCACAATGGCCAGTGCTTGCAAGACCCTAGTACTCTAGAGGGGTATAAAAATGCCCAATGCTCGCAAGAAGCTAGTACTCTAGAAGGGTTTCACAATCGCCAATGCTCGCAAGCCACTAGTACTCTAGAAGATTCTCACAATGGCCAATGCTCTGAAGCCACTAGTACGCTAGAGGGGTATCACAATGGCCAAAGCTTGCAAGCCACTAGTGCTCTAAAGGGGTATCACAATGGCCAATGCTTGCAAGCCACTAGTACTCTAGAGGGGTATCACAATGGCCAATGCTCACAAGCCACTAGTACTTTAGAAGGGTATCATAATGGCCAATGCTTGCAAGATGCTAGTACTATAGAAGGGTATCACAATGGCCAATGCTTGTAAGACGCTAGTACTCTAGAAGGGTATCACAATGGCCAATTCTCGCATGCCGCTAGTACTCTAGAGGGGTATCACAATGGCCAATGCTCGCAAGCCACTAGTACTCTAGAGGGTTATCACAATGGCCAAAGCTTGCAAGACACTAGTACTCTAAAAGGTTATCACAATGGCCAATGCTTGCAAGACACTAGTACTCTAGAGGGGTATCACAATGGCCACTGCTCGCAAGCCACTAGTATTCTAAAAGGGTATCACAATGCTCAATGTTCGCAAGCCACCAGTACGTTAGAAGGGTATCGCAATGGCCAATGCTCGCAAGCCGCTAGTACTCTAGAAGGGTATCACAATGGCCAATGCTTGCAAGACACTAGTACTCTAGAGGGGTATCACAATGGCCAATGCTTGCCAGACACTAGTACTCTAAAAGGGTATCACAATGGCCAATGCTCGCAAGCCACTAGTACTCTAGAGGGGTATCACAATGGCCAATACTCGCAAACCACTAGTACTCTAGAGGGGTATCACAAAGGCCAATGCAGACAAGACACTAGTACTCTAGAAGGTTATCACAATGGCCAATGCTCGCAAGACGCAAGTTCTCTAGAAGGGTATCACAATGGCCAATGATCACAAGCTGCTAGTACTCTAGAGGGGTATCACAATGGCCAATGCTTGAAAGCCGCTAGTACTCTAAAGGGGTATCACAATGGCAAATACTCACAAGCTGCAAATACTCTAGAGGTGTATCACAATGGCCAATGCTTGCAAGACACTAGTACTCTAAAAGGGTATCACAATGGCCAATGCTCGCAAGCCACTAATACTCTAGAGGGGTGTAACAATGGCCAATGCTTGCAAGACACTAGCACTCTAAAAGGGTATCACAATGGCCAATGCTCGCAAGACAAAGGTACTCTAGAAGGGTATCACAATGGCCAATGCTCCCAAGACACTAGTACTCTAGAAGGGTATCACAATGGCCAATGCTCTCAAGCCACTAGTACTCTAGAGGGGTATCACAATGGCCAATGCTCACAAGCCACTAGTACTTTAGAAGGGTATCATAATGGCCAATGCTTGCAAAACACTAGTACTCTAAAAGGATATCACAATGGCCAATGCGTGCAAGACACTAGTACTCTAGAAGGGTATCACAATGGCCAATGCTCGCAAGATGCTAGTACTCTAGAAGAGCATCACAATTTCCAATGCTCACAAGCTGCTAGTACTCTAGAGGGGCATCACAATGGCCAATGTGCTTAAGCTGCTAGTACTCTAGAAGGTATCACAATGGCCAATGCTCGCAAGCCGCTAGTACTCTAGAGGGGTTTCCCAATGGCCAATGCTCGCAAGACGCTAGCACTCTAGAAGGGTATCATACAATGCTCACAAGCTGCTAGTATTCTAGAGGGGTATCAGAATGGCCAATGCTCGCAAGCCGTTAGTACTCTAGACGGGTATCACAATGGCCAATGCTTGCAAGACACTATTATTCTAGAGGGGTATCACAATGGCAAATGCTTGCAAGACACTAGTACTCTAAAAGGATATCACAATGGCCAATGCTCACAAGACACTAGTACTCTAGAAGTGTATCACAATGGCCAATGCTCGCAAGTCACTAGTACTTTAGAGGGGTATCACAATGGGCAATGCTTGCAAGACACTAGTACTCTAAAAGGGTATCACAATGGCCAATGCTCACAAGACAAAGGTACTCTAGAAGGGTATCACAATGGCCAATGCTCGCAAGCCACTAGTACTTTAGAGGGGTATCACAATGGTCAATGCCCCCAAGACACTAGTACTCTAGAAGGGTATCACAATGGCCAATGCTCGCAAGCCACTAGTACTCTAGAGGGGTGTCACAATGGCCAATGCTCGCAAGACACTAGTGCTCTAGAAGTGTATCACAATGGCCAATGCTTGCAAAACACTAGTACTCTAAAAGGATATCACAATGGCCAATGCGTGCAAGACACCAGTACTCTAGAAGGGTATCACAATGGCCAATGCTCGCAAGATGCTCGTACTCTAGAAGAGCATCACAATTTCCAATGCTCACAAGCTGCTAGTACTCTAGAGGGGCATCACAATGGCCAATGCTCTTAAGCTGCTAGTACTCTAGAAGGGTATCACAATGGCCAATGCTCGCAAGCCGCTAGTAGACTAGAGGGGTTTCCCAATGGCCAATGCTCGCAAGACGCTAGCACTGTAGAAGGGTATCATACAATGCTCACAAGCTGCTAGTACTCTAGAGGGGTATCAAAATGGCCAATGCTCGCAAGCCGCTAGTGCTCTAGAAGGGTATCACAATGGCCAATGCTTGCAAGACACTAGTACTCTATAGGGGTATCACAATGGCCAATGCTTGAAAGACACTAGTACTCTAAAAGGGTATCACAATGGCCAATGCTCACAAGACACTAGTACTCTAGAAGGGTATCACAATGGCCAATGCTTGCAAGCCACTAGTACTCGAGAGGGGTATAACAATGGCCAATACTCGCAAACCACGAGTACTCTATAAGGGTATCACAATGGCCAATGCTCGCAAGACACACGTTCTCTAGAAGGGCATCACAATGGCCAATGATCACAAGCTTCTAGTACTCTAGAGGGGCATCACAATGGCCAATGCTCACAAGCTATTAGTACTCTAGAAGGGTATCACAATGGTCAATGCGTGCAAGCCTCTAGTACTCTAAAGGGGCATCACAATGGCCAATACTCACAAGCTGCAAGTACTCTAGAGGGGTATCGCAATTGCCAACGCTCGGAATCCACTAATACTATAGAGGGGTATCACAATGGCCAATGCTTGCAAGACACTAGTACTCTAAAAGGGCATCACAATGCCAATGCTTGCAAGACACTAATACTCTAGAAGGGTATCACAATGGCCAATGCTCGCAAGCCATTGGACTCTAGAGGGGTATCAAAATGGCCAATGCTTGCAAGACACTAGTACTCTTAAAGGGTATCACAATGGCCAAAGCTTGCAAGACACTGGTACTCTAGAAGGGTATCACAATGGCCAATGCTCGCAAGACACTAGTACTCTAGAAGGGTATCACAATGGCCAATGCTCGCAAGCCACTAGTACTCTAGAGGGGTATCACAATGGCCAATACTCGCAAACCACCTGTACTCTAGAGGGGTATCAAAATGGCCAATGCTCGCAAGACGCAAGTTCTCTAGAAGGGCATCACAATGGCCAATGCTCACAAGCTGCAAGTACTCTAGAGGGGTATCACAATGGCCAATGCTCACAAGCTGTTAGTACTCTAGAAGGGTATCACAATGGGCAATGCTTGCAAGCCTCTAGTACTCTAAAGCGGTATCACTATGGCCAATGCTCGCAAGACACTAGTACTCTAGAAGGGTATCACAATGGCCAATACTCACAAGCTGCAAGTACTCTAGAAGGGTATCACAATGGCCAATACTCGCAAGCCACTAGTACTCTAGAGGGGTATCACAATGGCCAATACTTGCAAAACACTAGTACTCTAAAAGGATATCACAATGGCCAATGCTCACAAGACACTAGTACTCTAGAAGTGTATCACAATGGCCAATGCTCGCAAGTCACTAGTACTTTAGAGGGGTATCACAATGGGCAATGCTTGCAAGACACTAGTACTCTAAAAGGGTATCACAATGGCCAATGCTCACAAGACAAAGGTACTCTAGAAGGGTATCACAATGGCCAATGCTCGCAAGCCACTAGTACTTTAGAGGGGTATCACAATGGTCAATGCCCCCAAGACACTAGTACTCTAGAAGGGTATCACAATGGCCAATGCTCGCAAGCCACTAGTACTCTAGAGGGGTGTCACAATGGCCAATGCTCGCAAGACACTAGTGCTCTAGAAGTGTATCACAATGGCCAATGCTTGCAAAACACTAGTACTCTAAAAGGATATCACAATGGCCAATGCGTGCAAGACACCAGTACTCTAGAAGGGTATCACAATGGCCAATGCTCGCAAGATGCTCGTACTCTAGAAGAGCATCACAATTTCCAATGCTCACAAGCTGCTAGTACTCTAGAGGGGCATCACAATGGCCAATGCTCTTAAGCTGCTAGTACTCTAGAAGGGTATCACAATGGCCAATGCTCGCAAGCCGCTAGTAGACTAGAGGGGTTTCCCAATGGCCAATGCTCGCAAGACGCTAGCACTGTAGAAGGGTATCATACAATGCTCACAAGCTGCTAGTACTCTAGAGGGGTATCAAAATGGCCAATGCTCGCAAGCCGCTAGTGCTCTAGAAGGGTATCACAATGGCCAATGCTTGCAAGACACTAGTACTCTAGAGGGGTATCACAATGGCCAATGCTTGAAAGACACTAGTACTCTAAAAGGGTATCACAATGGCCAATGCTCACAAGACACTAGTACTCTAGAAGGGTATCACAATGGC
The DNA here is from genome assembly GCF_040938575.1 of Ambystoma mexicanum. Lineage (NCBI taxonomy): Eukaryota > Metazoa > Chordata > Amphibia > Caudata > Ambystomatidae > Ambystoma > Ambystoma mexicanum. The sequence goes on from NC_090925.1 coordinate 10,782,078, forward strand.
CAATGCTTGCAAGCCACTAGTACTCGAGAGGGGTATAACAATGGCCAATACTCGCAAACCACGAGTACTCTATAAGGGTATCACAATGGCCAATGCTCGCAAGACACACGTTCTCTAGAAGGGCATCACAATGGCCAATGATCACAAGCTTCTAGTACTCTAGAGGGGCATCACAATGGCCAATGCTCACAAGCTATTAGTACTCTAGAAGGGTATCACAATGGTCAATGCTTGCAAGCCTCTAGTACTCTAAAGGGGCATCACAATGGCCAATACTCACAAGCTGCAAGTACTCTAGAGGGGTATCGCAATTGCCAACGCTCGGAATCCACTAATACTATAGAGGGGTATCACAATGGCCAATGCTTGCAAGACACTAGTACTCTAAAAGGGCATCACAATGGCCAATGCTTGCAAGACACTAATACTCTAGAAGGGTATCACAATGGCCAATGCTCGCAAGCCATTGGACTCTAGAGGGGTATCAAAATGGCCAATGCTTGCAAGACATTAGTACTCTTAAAGGGTATCACAATGGCCAAAGCTTGCAAGACACTGGTACTCTAGAAGGGTATCACAATGGCCAATGCTCGCAAGACACTAGTACTCTAGAAGGGTATCACAATGGCCAATGCTCGCAAGCCACTAGTACTCTAGAGGGGTATCACAATGGCCAATACTCGCAAACCACCTGTACTCTAGAGGGGTATCAAAATGGCCAATGCTCGCAAGACGCAAGTTCTCTAGAAGGGCATCACAATGGCCAATGCTCACAAGCTGCAAGTACTCTAGAGGGGTATCACAATGGCCAATGCTCACAAGCTGTTAGTACTCTAGAAGGGTATCACAATGGGCAATGCTTGCAAGCCTCTAGTACTCTAAAGCGGTATCACTATGGCCAATGCTCGCAAGACACTAGTACTCTAGAAGGGTATCACAATGGCCAATACTCACAAGCTGCAAGTACTCTAGAAGGGTATCACAATGGCCAATGCTCGCAAGCCACTAGTACTCTAGAGGGGTATCACAATGGCCAATACTCGCAATCCACTTGTACTCTAAAGGGGTATCACTATGGCCAATGCTCGCAAGACACTAGTACTCCAGAAGGGTATCACAATGGCCAATACTCACAAGCTGCAAGTACTCTAGAGGGGTATCACAATGGCCAATGCTTGCAAGCCACTAGTACTCTAGAGGGGTATCGCAATGGCCAATGCTTGCAAGATACTAGTATTCTAAAAGGGTATCACAATGGCCAATGCTTGCAAGACACTAATACTCTAGAAGGGTATCACAATGGCCAATGCTCGCAAGCCACTAGTACTCTAGAGGGGTATCAAAATGGCCAATGCTTGCAAGACACTAGTATTCTAAAGGGGTATCACTATGGCCAATGCTCGCAAGACACTAGTACGCTAGAAGGGCATCACAATGGCCAATACTCACAAGCTGCAAGTACTCTAGAGGGGTATCGCAATGGCCAATGCTCGCAAGCCACTAGTACTCGAGAGGGGTATCGCAATGGCCAATTCTTGCAAGACACTAGTACTCTAGAAGGGTATCACAATGGCCAATGCTCGCAAGCCACTAGTACTCTAGAGGGGTATCACAATGGCCAATACTCGCAAACCACTTGTACTCTAGAGGGGTATCAAAATGGCAAATGCTCGCAAGACGCAAGTTCTCTAGAAGGGCATCACAATGGCCAACGCTCACAAGCTGCAAGTACTCTAGAGGGGTATCACAATGGCCAAGGCTCAGAAGCTGCTAGTACTCTTGAAGTATATCACAATGGCCAATGGTTGCAAGCCTCTAGTACTCTAAAGGGGTATCACTATGGCCAATGCTCGCAAGACACTAGTACTCTCGAAGGGTATAACAATGGCCAATACTCACAAGCTGCAAGTACTCTAGAGGGGTATCGCAATGGCCAATGCTCGCAAGCCACCAGTACTCTAGAGGGGTATCGCAATGGCCAATGCTCGCAAGCCACTAGTACTCTAGAAGGGTATCACAATGGCCAACACTTGCAATCCACTAGTACTCTAGAAGGGTATCACAATGGCCAATGCTCGCAAGAGACAAGTACTCTAGAAGGGTATCATAATGGCCAATGCTTGCAAGACACTAGTACTCTAAAGTGGTATCACTATGGCCAATGCTCGCAAGACACTATTACTCTAGAAGGGTATCACAATGGCCAATACTCACAAGCTGCAAGTACTCTAGGGGGGTATCACAATGGCCAATGCTCGCAAGCCACTGGTACTCTAGAGGGGTATCAAAATGGCCAATGTTTGCAAGACACTAGTACTCTAGAAGGGTATCACAATGGCCAATGCTTGCAAGCCGCTAGTACTCTAGAGGGGTATCACAATGGCCAATGCTCGCAACACGCTAGTACTCTAGAAGGGTATCATAATGGCCAATGCTCACAAGCTGCTAGTACTCTAGAGGGATATCAGAATGGCCAATGCTCGCTAGCCACTTGTACGATAGAGGGGTATCACAATGGCGAAATCTTGCAAGCCACTAGTGCTCTAGAGGGTTATCACAATGGCCAATACTCACAAGCTGCAAGTACTCTAGAGGGGTATCGCAATGGCCAATGCTCGCACGCCACTAGTACTCTAGAGGGATATCACAATGGCCAATGCTTGCAAGACACTAATACTCTAAAAGGGTATCACAATGGCCAATGCTTGCAAGACACTAGTACTCTACAAGGGTAGCACAATGGCCAATGCTTGCAAAACACTAGTACTCTAAAAGGGTATCACTGTCAGGCTCACCGTCTAGCGCAGAGGTAACACGTACACCTACCTCTCCATTGGGTCTTGGTGCCTGGCTTGGTAGAAAACACAGGCCACCGCGACCTGCTGGGGAAAGAGGGTTAGGGTCCGATGGATTGGGTAATGTAGAGGGGAGTTAGGGTAACCGGGAAAAGGGTTAGGGAGTGGTTATGGATAGGAAAGGGGGTTTTGGGGAAGGTCCACCTCGATGTCCCCTGCTGGGGTTCCTGAGATCGAAGGTACTCCGCCCTTGCTCGCTCTCTTACACTCATGCACGCTATAACCTGAATTCTATGACACTGTATCAGAATGTACATATTACACTACGTGTGGAGCGTTACTGTCACGCCCAGATTCAAAGCATTTCCTTGATTGTTATTTCCCAATCACAACCAAAAGATTCTGTGACCCCAAGCGCTCATTTACAAACTCAATAGTTAGAAACCAAACAGCACTTAGCTGCGACTGATGATGCTGAGTTGTGTGCAAGGCGACTGCCAGTTCTTGCCATAATACCACGGCGCTGAGCGAGGTAAGTTCTTGCTGTCAGTACAGCGGTGCGCCGCTACAAGAGAACCAAAAACATATATGAGATAAGGTCAAAGGCTGTGTTGCTTCACACGGTTCTACGGATATTCACAATCTGCCCCTGAGTAAACAAGATGCCGTGTTACTGCACTCGGCGCTAAGGATGCCAGTAAATTATCTGCAACTTGGTCTTGTCACACTACGTGGTATGCCGAGGCTTCCCCCAGCGGATCGTCGCTTGCACGAAGCGTCTGACTCCACGTGACGCCCTCCCGGCGAAGGGACGCTACACACTGATGTCAGCCAACATATGACAAACGATCCTCATCGATCGCTTGTTTGTAATCATGCACAGAGAAGGGGAAAGCACTTATCTGTCTGGGTGAGCGGGGCCTGCAGTTCTCACAGGCGGGGTGTGGCCCCGCAGATCGCAGCCTGCAGGAGCCCTCAGCTGAGACGTCTTCTCTGATCTGTGTCCATTAGCGCAAGCAGGGATCCTTGCGCGTGCCTTGCGCATGTGCAGAATGTCGGGCGTGGTCCCGCAAGTAGTTCCTGGGCTCGCGAACGCGCGAGCATGCTGGGCAATGGAGTCTTTCACCGATCTGGATGCCGGATAGTGTTTTCTGCTGCTCCTGGCCCATTCCCTGCAATAAGGACACAACAGAGTCCTGAAGTATGATTGTCTGTGCCCCATTAACGCTGTCTTGGGCCCGGATTGCTGCCTCCCATTCACCCTGGTTACTGTGGTGGCCCTGACAGTACTTCCCCTCCCAACAGGTCCCGCTTTAGCGGGATTATTTCTGTGGAACCTGCATATCAACCGGGCTGCATGAACATTTGATGCTGGTTCCCAGGAGCGTTCCTCCGGCCCGTAACCCAACCAGTCCACCAAATAATACAATTGCCCCAGGCGAAATCGGGAATCTAAAATAGCTCTGACCTCGAACTCAGGAACCCCATCTACAGTTATTGGGGGAGGTCTTTTTGGGCGAATGGACGCTGGGGCAGGCTTGAGTAATGCCACATGAAACACAGGGTGAATTTTCATTTGCGCAGGTAAAGTAAGACGGACAGCCACTGGATTTAGAACCTTTTCTACTGGGAATGGACCCACAAACCTGGGCTGAAATTTACGGAGACCTACCAGGTGCAGATTATGCGTGCTCAACCACACTTTATCCCCAACCCTATATGCGGGCGCTTGTCCCCTGCTAGCATCAGCGTACCTCTTATAAGATGCTTTAGCAGCTTTCAAATTAGCCATGATACTTCGCCAGACCTTTCCCAGATCTTCTCTGAGTGAGGCAACAGCTGGTTCCTCTGTACTTGCTACCTCTGGCACTGGCTGAAAGCGCGGGTGAAAACCATAAGTACCGTAAAAGGGGGATACTTTAGTAGATGCATGTACAGCATTGTTATATGCCAGTTCCGCCAACCAGATGACATCTGCCCACATGGTGTCGTTATCATATGTCATACAACGTATGTATTGCTCTAGCGTTTGGTTCACCCATTCGGTTTGCCCATCCGTCTCGGGGTGATAGCTGGTAGACAACTTCAGTTCCATACCCACATTAGCGCAAAAGGCTTGCCAGAAGTGTGATGTAAATTGCGCCCCACGATCCGAAACAACATGTAGGGGTATGCCGTGAAGACAGACTATATTTTGGAGAAACAGGTGAACCAAAGCCTGAGCCGTGTATGAAGTGTGCCAATTTAGTTAATGAATCTACAACCACCATTACTGTGGTATAATCATGACACTTTGGTAGGTCCACTATGAAGTCCAAAGATATAGTGTGCCAAAGTAGTGGCGGCGTGAGTAAAGGGCGTAATAACCCAGCTGTTTTTTTATGATCTGCCTTGTTTCTCAAACAACATTCATGCATACGTAAGTAATGTTGAACGTCCTGCTTCATCCGAGGCCACCAGAAATGACGTGTTAGTAGCTCATATGTCTTGGCCACTCCGGGATGCCCTACAAATGGCGAACCGTGACACCACTTAATGGCTCGTTGACGCGTTGCTGATGTGGGTAAATATAGAGCAGTTACAAAGAAGGGTAGTCCATCCTTTACGGTTTTCTTCTTGTTAGGATCATTCCACTGGGCCAACTCTTGTGCTGTTAATGTTTTTCTGATGTCTGTAAACATGTCATCTACCACCAAACTCCCCACGATGCGTGTTGGTGGTACTATAGGTTTTGGTTCTTCCATCTTGTCGCTTTTAGTCTCCAGTTCTGGGTAACGGGACAGAATGTCAGCTTTTCTGTTTTCCGCTCCTGGACGATATGTAACTATAAAATCGAAGTCAGCAAAATACATGGCCCAACGTAATTGGCGGGGACTTAATGCTTTGGCCGATTTCAGAAAATGCAGGTTTCTATGATCAGTCAAAATCGTTATGGTATGTTGAGCTCCCATCAGATAGTGACGCCACTCACCAAATGCTGCCTTTATAGCCAGTAATTCTCTGTCTGCTATTACGTAATTGCGTTCCGCAGGTAACAGGGTACAAGAGTAGTACGCCACTGGGTGTAATTGACCGGTGTTATCCCGTTGGGACAATATGGCCCTGAGAGCGTAACTTGAAGTGTGTGTCTCAATAACATAGGGATGAGTCGGGTCCGCATGTAGTAAGACCGGGGCTGTTGTGAACGCCTCTTTTAAGGACTGGAAACTGGCTTCGGCGGCGGCATCCCATTGAAACGCTACTCCTTTCCTCAATAGATGAGTAATCGGCTGCACCATTTTTGCGAACCCATTGATAAACCGCCGATAGAAGTTCGCAAATCCCAGCACTGTCTGTACATCCTTGACTGACGCCGGAGATGGCCATTCCATAATGGTCCGCACCTTGCCTTGGTCCATGGTTACTCCTTCAAGGGAAAGAACAAACCCCAGAAATTCCACTGTAGTTTGATGAAACATGCATTTCTCGATCTTGGCATACAACTGATGTTCCCCTAAATGCTGCAAAACGGCTTTTACGTGGTCCTGATGTTCTTCCAAGGTTTGAGAATAAATGAGCATATCATCTATGTAGAGGATGGCGAAGAGATCCAAATAACCCCGCAAAACCTCATCCAGGAAGTGCAGAAAGGCGGCGGGTGCGTTGCAGAGGCCGAATGGCATGACCTGCTATTCATAGAGCCCATACTTGGTTCTAAATGCTGTCTTCCACTCGTCCCCCTCGCGCCCCCGCACCAGATGGTAGGCCCCTCGTAGGTCGACCTTAGTATATCTCTTAGCATTCCGTACCTGATCCAGCAAGGTTGGTATTAGGGGCAGTGGATATCGGTTTTTTATGGTTATTCGGTTTATCGCTCTATAGTCGATACAAGTTCTCAACTCTCCGGTCTTTTTTGGAACGAAGAATAACGGCGATGGCACTGGTGACATGGAGTGACGTATAAAGCCATTAGCTAGATTTGTGTCGATGTAGTCCCTTAAGTGTTTGTTCTCTGACTCCGTTAAGGCGTAGATGCGACTACACGGTAATGCTGCTCCAGGTTCAAGATCGATCCTGCAGTCAAACGTGCGATGGGGTGGCAAAGTCTCCACTGCGGCTTTACTAAAAACATCCCGGCAAGCTTGGTAGATGACTGGTAAGGTCTCTGTACTCCCGGCGATCCCCCGTTAGGTTTCGCGGGACATTCCCTAACAAAGTGTCCTCCCTTACCGCAATATAGACAAAGCTTTTCCCTACGCCTCTTGTCCTTCTCCTCTGTGGTTAATGGCTCACGTATTGTTCCAATCTGCATAGGTTCATCGATTGGTTTCTCAGTTTTAGTAGTCTTTAGTTGTTGGTCCAATCTAGCTACGGGTTTGGTTTCCCATTTTCTTCTATCCTGCCTTCTTTCGCTCTGTCGTTGATCCAGTCATAAGGCAAGATCTATCATAGAAGAGCAACTCTTTGGCTGGGGGTCCACTTGCACTATGATATCCTTCATATCATCCCGTAGGCCTTGATAGAATAACGCCAGACGCTTCTCCTCTGGCCAGTCCGTTTCCACTGCTAATTGGTTGAAAGTGGTTACATAGGTAACCAAGTCTTTACCTCCCTGGCGTAGAGTGAGTAGTTCCCTATCCTTAATCAAGGTCGCTGCTTTTCGGTTAAAGATCTTGCCAAACTCCTCTAGAAAGGTATCCCAACTATATAGTATAGCATCGCCTTGGTTACCAGGGGTGTGGCCCAAGAAGCTGCATCCCCACCCAGATATGAAATAAATGCTGTGCGGGACTGGGCGCTACGAAATAAATTGGGTTTGGTGATGAAGTGAAGCTGACACTGCATGATAAATTGGTTATAGCACAGCGGGTCACCATGATACCTCTCTGGGGCTGACAAGGGTAACGGTGGCCCTGTAGACACTTGCACCTGGACTGGGGTGGGTGTAACATGGTCCCGGGGTAAGGGAGTAGCTTGGGCAGTGCTCTGTAAAGTTAGTGTATGCACTTGCCCTGCTAGGTTCACATAATCCTGGCGGGTGGCCTGTAATTCCCTTTTTAAGTCTTGGAATACCTCTTCCATGGTGACGTGCCACCCAGGCGCTTAAAGAAACTTGGGCTTGCGCTACTGTCAGGCTTGCCGTCTTGCGCAGAGGTAGCACGTACACCTACCTCCCCATTGGGTCTTGGCGCCTGGCTTGGTAGAAAACACAGGCCACCGCCACCCGCTGGGGAAAGAGGGTTAGGGTCCGATGGATTGGGTAGGTAGAGGGGAGCTAGGGTAACCGGGAAAAGGGTTAGGGAGTGGTTATGGTTAGGAAAGGGTGTTTTGGGGAAGGTCCGCCTTGATGTCCCCTGCTGGGGCTCCTGAGATCGTAGGTACTCCGCCCTTGCTCACTCTCTCACACTCATGCACACTATAACCTCAATTCTATGACACTGTATCAGAATGTACATATTACACCACGTGTGGAGCGTTACTGTCACGCCCAGATTCAAAGCATTTCCTTGATTGTTATTCCCCAATCACAACCAAAAGATTCTGTGAACCCCAGCGCTCATTTACAAACTCAATAGTTAGAAACCAAACAGCACTTAGCTTCGAGTGATGATGCGGAGTTGTGTGCAAGGCGACTGCCAGTTCTTGCCATAATACCACGGCGCTGAGCGAGGTAAGTTCTTGCTGTCAGTACAGCGGTGCGCCGCTACAAGAGAACCAAAAACATATATGAGATAAGGTCAAAGGCCATGTTGCTTCACACGGTTCTAGGGACATTCACAATCTGCCCCTGAGTAAACAAGATGCCGTGTTACTGCACACGGCGCTAAGGATGCCAGTAAATTATCTGCAACTTGGTCTTGCCACACTACGTGGTATGCCGAGGCTTCCCCCAGCTGATCAGCATTTGCACGAGGTGCCTGACTCCAAGTGACGCCCTCCCGGCGAAGGGAAGCTACACACTGATGTCAGCCAACATATGACAAGCGATCCTCATCGATCCCTTGTTCGTAATCATACACAGAGAAGGGGAAAGCACTTATCTGTCTGGGTGAGCGGGGCCTGCAGTTCTCGCAGGCAGGGTGTGGCCCCGCGGATCGCAGCCTGCAGGAGCCCTCAGCCGAGACGTCTTCTCTGCTCCGTGTCCATTAGCGCAAGCAGGTATCCTTGCGCGTGACTCTCGCATGTGCAGAACGTCGGGCGTGGTCCCGCAAGTAGTTCCTGGGCTCGCGAACGCGCGAGCATGCTGGGCAATGGAGTCTTTCAACGATCTGGATGCCGGATAGTGTTTTCTGCTGCTCCCGGGCCATTTCCTGCAATAAGGACACAACAGAGTCCTGAAGTATGATTGTCTGTGTCCCATTAACGCTGTCTTGGGCCCGGGTTGCTGCCTCCCATGCACCAGGTCCACCCTGACTACTGTGGTGGCCCTGACAATCACAATAACCAATGCTCGTAAGACACTAGTACTCTAGAAGGGTATCACCATGGCCAATGGTTGCAAGCCACTAGTACTCTAGAGGGGTATCACAGTGGCCAATACTCGCAAACCACTAGTACTCTAGAGGGGTATCACAATGGCCAATGCTCGCAAGACACTAGAACTCTAGAAAGGTATCACAATGGCCAATGCTCGCAAGATGCTAGTACTCTAGAAGGGCATCACAATGGCCAATGCTCACAAGATGCTAGTACTCTAGAGGGGCATCACGATGGCCAATGCTCACAAGCTGCTAGTACTCTAGAAGGGTATCACAATGGCCAATGCTTGCAAGCCGCTAGTACTCTAGAGGGGTTTCACAATGGCCAATGCTCGCAAGACGCTAGCACTCAAGAAGGGTATCATACAATGCTCACAAGCTTCTAGTACTCGAGAGGGGTATCAGAATGGCCAATGCTCGCAAGCCGCTAGTACTCTAGAAGGGTATCACAATGGCCAATGCTTTCAAGACACCAGTACTCTAGAGGGGTATCACAATAGCCAATGCTTGCAAGACACTAGTACTCTGAAAGGGCATCACAATGGCCAATGCTCGCAAGCCACGAGTACTTTGGAGGGGTATCACAATGGCCAATGCTTGCAAGACACTTGTGCTCTAAAAGGGTATCACAATGGCCAATGCTCACAAGACACTAGTACTCAAGAAGGGTATTACAATGGCCAATGCTCGCAGGCCACTAGTACTGTAGAGGGGTATCACAATGGCCAATGCTCGCAAACCACTTGTACTCTAGAGGGGTATCACAATGGCCAATGCCCGCAAGACACTAGTGCTCTAGAAGGGTATCACAATGGCCAATGCTCCCAAGATGCACGTTCTCTAGAAGGGCATCACAATGGCCAATGATCACAAGCTGCTAGTACTCTAGAGGGGCATCACAATGGCCAATGCTCACAAGCTGCTAGTACTCTAGAATGGTATCACAATGGCTAATGCTTGAAAGCCGCTAGTACTCTAGAGGGGTATGGCAATGGCCAAAGCTCGCAACACGCTAGTACTCTAGAAGGGTATCATAATGGCCAATGCCCACAAGCTGCTAGTTCTCTAGAGGGATATCAGAATGGCCAATGCTCGCAAGCCACTAGTAGGATAGAAGGGTATCACAATGGCAAAAGCTTGCAAGCCACTAGTGCTCTAGAGAGTTATCACAATGCCAATACTCACAAGCTGCAAGTAATCTAGAGGGGTATCGCAATGGTCAATGCTCGCAAGCCACTAGTACTCTAGAGGGTATTACAATGGCCAATGCTTGCAAAACACTAGTACTCTAAACGGGTATCACAATGGCCAATGCTCGCAAGACACTAGTACTCTAGAAGGGTATCACAATGGCCAATGTTCGCAAGCCACTAGTACTCTAGAAGGGTATCACAATGGCCAATGCTCACAAGCAGCTAGTACTCTAAAGGGATATCACAATGGCCAATGCCCGCAAACCATTAGTACTCTAGAGCGGTATTGCAATGGCCAATGCTCACAAGAAACTAGTACTCTAAAGGGGTATCACAATGGCCAGTGCTCACAAGACACTATACTCTAGAGGGATATTACAACAGCCAATGCTCGCAAGCCGCTAGTCCTCGAGAGGGATATCACAACCGCGAATGCTTGCAAACCACTAGTACTCTAGGCGGTATCACAATGGCTAAAGCTTGCAAGCCACTAGTGCTCTAAAGGGGTATCACAATGGCCAATGCTTGCAAGCCACTAGTACTTTAGAGGGGTATCACAATGGCCAATGCTCACAAGCCACTAGCACTTTAGAAGGGTATCACAATGGCCAATGCTTGCAAGATGCTAGTACTATAGAAGGGTATCACAATGGCCAATGCTTGTAAGACGCTACTACTCTAGAAGGGTATCACAATGGCCAATTCTTGCATGCTGCTAGTACTCTAGAGGGGTATCGCAATGGCCAATGCTCGCAAGCCGCTAGTACTCTAGAAGTGTATCACAAGGGCCAATGTTTGCAAGACGCTAGTACTCTAGAGGGGTATCACAATGGCCACTGCTCGCAAGCCGCTAGTATTCTAGAAGGGTATCACAATGCTCAATGTTCGCAAGCAACCAGTACTTTAGAATGGTATTGCAATGGCCAATGTTTGCAAGCCACTAGTACTCTAGAGGGGTATCACAACGGCCAAAGCTTGCAAGACACTAGTACTCTAAAAGGGTATCACAATGTCAATGTTCGCAAGCCACCAGTACGTTAGAAGGGTATTGCAATGGCCAATGCTCGCAAGCCGCTAGTACTCTAGAAGGGTATCACAATGGCCAATGCTTGCAAGACACTAGTACTCTAGAGGGGTATCACAATGGCCAATGCTTGCAAGACACTAGTACTCTAAAAGGGTATCACTATGGCCAATGCTCACAAGACACTAGTACTCTAGAAGGGTATCACAATGGCCAATGCTCGCAAGCCACTAGTACTCTAGAGGGGTATCACAATGGCCAATACTCGCAAACCACTAGTACTCTAGAGGGGTATCACAAAGGCCAATGCATACAAGACACTAGTACTCTAGAAGGGTATCACAATGGCCAATGCTCGCAAGCCGCTAGTACTCTAATGGGGTATCACAATGGCAAATACTCACAAGCTGCAAATACTCTAAGGGGTATTGCAATGGCCAATGCTCGCAAGCCACTAGTACTCTAGAGGTGTATCACAATGGCCAATGCTTGCAAGACAGTAGTACTCTAAAAGGGTATCACAATGGCCAATGCTTGCAAGACACTAGTACTCTAGAAGGGTATCACAATGGCCAACGCTCGCAAGCCACTAGTACTCTAGAGGGGTGTAACAATGGCCAATGCTTGCAAGACACTAGTACTCTAAAAGGGTATCACAATGGCCAATGCTCGCAAGACAAAGGTACTCTAGAAGGGTATCACAATGGCCAATGCTCGCAAGCCACTAGTACTTTAGAGGAGTATCACAATGGCCAATGCTCCCAAGACACTAGTACTCCAGAAGGGTATCACAATGGCCAATGCTCGCAAGCCACTAGTACTCTAGAGGGGTATCACAATGGCCAATGCCTGCAAGACACTTGTGCTCTAGAAGGGTATCACAATGGCCAATGCTTGCAAAACACTAGTACTCTAAAAGGATATCACAATGGCCAATGCGTGCAAGACACTAGTACTCTAGAAGGGTATCACAATGGCCAATGCTCGCAAGATTCTAGTACTCTAGAAGAGCATCACAATTTCCAATGCTCACAAGCTGCTAGTACTCTAGAGGGGCATCACAATGGCCAATGCTCTTAAGCTGCTAGTACTCTAGAAGGTATCACAATGGCCAATGCTCGCAAGCCGCTAGTACTCTAGAGGGGTTTCCCAATGGCCAATGCTCGCAAGACGCTAGCACTCTAGAAGGGTATCATACAATGCTCACAAGCTGCTAGTACTCTAGAGGGGTATCAGAATGGCCAATGCTCGCAAGCCGCTAGTACTCTAGTAGGGTATCACAATGGCCAATGCTTGCAAGACACTAGTAATCTAGAGGGGTATCACAATGGCCAATGCTTGCAAGACACTAGTACTCTAAAAGGGTATCACAATGGCCAATGCTCACAAGACACTAGTACTCTAGAAGGGTATCACAATGGCCAATGCTCGCAAGCCACTAATACTTTAGAGGGGTATCACAATGGGCAATGCTTGCAAGACACTAGTACTCTAAAAGGGTATCACAATGGCCAATGCTCACAAGACACTGGTACTCTAGAAGGGTATCACAATGGCCAATGCTTGCAAGCCACTAGTACTCTAGAGGCGTATAACAATGGCCAATACTCGCAAACCACTAGTACTCTATAAGGGTATCACAATGGCCAATGCTCGCAAGACACACGTTCTCTAGAAGGGCATCACAATGGCCAATGATCACAAGCTGCTAGTTCTTTAGAGGGGCATCACAATGGCCAATGTCCACAAGCTGCTAGTACTCTAGAAGGGTATCACAATGGCCAATGCTTGCAAGCCTCTAGTACTCTAAAGGGGTATCACTATGGCCAATGTTCGCAAACCACTAGAAATCTAGAAGGGTATCTCAATGGCCAATGCTCGCAAGACACAAGTTCCCTAGAAGGGCATGACAATGGCCAATGATCACAAGCTGCTAGTACTCTAGAGGGGCATCACAATGGCCAATACTCACAAGCTGCAAGTACTCTAGAGGGGTAACACAATGGCCAATGCTCGGAAGCCACTAATACTCTAGAGGGGTATCACAATGGCCAATGCTTGCAAGACACTCGTACTCTAAAAGGGTATCACAATGGCCAATGCTTGCAAGACACTAATACTCTAGAAGGGTATCACAATGGCCAATGCTCGCAAGCCACTAGTTCTCAAGAGGGGTATCAAAATGGCCAATGCTTGCAAGACACTAGTACTCTAAAAGGGTATCACAATGGCCAATGCTCGCATGACACTAGTACTCTAGAAGGGTATCACAATGGCCAATGCTCGCAAGACACTAGTACTCTAGAAGGGTATCACAATGGCCAATGCTCGCAAGCCACTAGTACTCTAGAGGGGTATCACAATGGCCAATACTCGCAAACCACTTGTACTCTAGAGGGGCATCAAAATGGCCAATGCTCGCAAGACGCAAGTTCTCTATAAGGGCATCACAATGGCCAATGCTCACAAGCTGCAAGTACTCTAGAGTGGTATCACAATGGCCAATGCTCACAAGCTGCTACTACTCTAGAAGGGTATCACAATGGCCAATGCTTTCAAGACACCAGTACTCTAGAGGCGTATCACAATAGCCAATGCTTGCAAGACACTAGTACTCTGAAAGGGCATCACAATGGTCAATGCTCACAATACACTAGTACTCTAGAAGGGTATCACAATTGCCAATGCTCGCAAGCCACGAGTACTTTGGAGGGGTATCACAATGGCAAATACTCACAAGCTGCAAATACTCTAAGGGGTATTGCAATGGCCAATGCTCGCAAGCCACTAGTACTCTAGAGGTGTATCACAATGGCCAATGCTTGCAAGACAGTAGTACTCTAAAAGGGTATCACAATGGCCAATGCTTGCAAGACACTAGTACTCTAGAAGGGTATCACAATGGCCAACGCTCGCAAGCCACTAGTACTCTAGAGGGGTGTAACAATGGCCAATGCTTGCAAGACACTAGTACTCTAAAAGGGTATCACAATGGCCAATGCTCGCAAGACAAAGGTACTCTAGAAGGGTATCACAATGGCCAATGCTCGCAAGCCACTAGTTCTTTAGAGGAGTATCACAATGGCCAATGCTCCCAAGACACTAGTACTCCAGAAGGGTATCACAATGGCCAATGCTCGCAAGCCACTAGTACTCTAGAGGGGTATCACAATGGCCAATGCCTGCAAGACACTAGTGCTCTAGAAGGGTATCACAATGGCCAATGCTTGCAAAACACTAGTACTCTAAAGGGATATCACAATGGCCAATGCGTGCAAGACACTAGTACTCTAGAAGGGTATCACAATGGCCAATGCTCGCAAGATTCGAGTACTCTAGAAGAGCATCACAATTTCCAATGTTCACAAGCTGCTAGTACTCTAGAGGGGCATCACAATGGCCAATGCTCTTAAGCTGCTAGTACTCTAGAAGGTATCACAATGGCCAATGCTCGCAAGCCGCTAGTACTCTAGAGGGGTTTCCCAATGGCCAATGCTCGCAAGACGCTAGCACTCTAGAAGGGTATCATACAATGCTCACAAGCTGCTAGTACTATATAGGGGTATCAGAATGGCCAATGCTCGCAAGCCGCTAGTACTCTAGAAGGGTATCACAATGGCCAATGCTTGCAAGACACTAGTAATCTAAAAGGGTATCACAATGGCCAATGCTCACAAGACACTAGTACTCTAGAAGGGTA
The DNA here is from genome assembly GCF_040938575.1 of Ambystoma mexicanum. NCBI lineage: Eukaryota > Metazoa > Chordata > Amphibia > Caudata > Ambystomatidae > Ambystoma > Ambystoma mexicanum. Next base: position 10,797,248 of record NC_090925.1, read on the forward strand.
TCACAATGGCCAATGCTCACAAGCCACTAGTACTTTAGAGGGGTATCACAATGGGCAATGCTTGCAAGACACTAGTACTCTAAAAGGGTATCACAATGGCCAATGCTCACAAGACACTGGTACTCTAGAAGGGTATCACAATGGCCAATGCTTGCAAGCCACTAGTACTCTAGAGGGGTATAACAATGGCCAATACTCGCAAACCACTAGTACTCTATAAGGGTATCACAATGGCCAATGCTCGCAAGACACACGTTCTATAGAAGGGCATCACAATGGCCAATGATCACAAGCTGCTAGTACTTTAGAGGGGCATCACAATGGCCAATGCTCACAAGCCGCTAGCACTCTAGAAGGGTATCACAATGGCCAATGCTTGCAAGCCTCTAGTGCTCTAAAGGGGTATCACTATGGCCAATGTTCGCAAACCACTAGTACTCTAGAAGGGTATCTCAATGGCCAATGCTCGCAAGACACAAGTTCCCTAGAAGGGCATGACAATAGCCAATGATCACAAGCTGCTAGTACTCTAGAGGGGCATCACAATGGCCAATACTCACAAGCTGCAAGTACTCTAGAGGGGTATCACAATGGCCAATGCTCGGAAGCCACTAATACTCTAGAGGGGTATCACAATGGCCAATGCTTGCAAGACACTAGTACTCTAAAAGGGTATTACAATGGCCAATGCTTGCAAGACACTAATACTCTAGAAGGGTATCACAATGGCCAATGCTCGCAAGCCACTAGTTCTCAAGAGGGGTATCAAAATGGCCAATGCTTGCAAGACACTAGTACTCTAAAAGGGTATCACAATGGCCAATGCTCGCATGACACTAGTACTCTAGAAGGGTATCACAATGGCCAATGCTCGCAAGAAACTAGTACTCTAGAAGGGTATCACAATGGCCAATGCTCGCAAGTCACTAGTACTCTAGAGGGGTATCACAATGGCCAATACTCGCAAACCACTTGTACTCTAGAGGGGCATCAAAATGGCCAATGCTCGCAAGACGCAAGTTCTCTATAAGGGCATCACAATGGCCAATGCTCACAAGCTGCAAGTACTCTAGAGTGGTATCACAATGGCCAATGCTCACAAGCTGCTACTACTCTAGAAGGGTATCACAATGGCCAATGCTTTCAAGACACCAGTACTCTAGAGGGGTATCACAATAGCCAATGCTTGCAAGACACTAGTACTCTGAAAGGGCATCACAATGGCCAATGCTCACAATACACTAGTACTCTAGAAGGGTATCACAATTGCCAATGCTCGCAAGCCACGAGTACTTTGGAGGGGTATCACAATGGCCAATGCTCACAAGACACTAGTACTCTAGAAGGGTATCACAATTGCCAATGCTCGCAAGCCACGAGTACTTTGGAGGGGTATCACAATGGCCAATGCTCACAAGACACTAGTACTCTAGAAGGGTATCACAATGGCCAATGCTTGCAAGCCACTAGTACTTTAGAGTGGTATCACAATGGGCAATGCTTGCAAGACACTAGTACTCTAAAAGGGTATCACAATGGCCAATGCTCACAAGACACTAGTACTCTAAAAGGGTATCACAATGGCCAATGCTCACAAGACACTAGTACTCAAGAAGGGTATTACAATGGCCAATGCTCGCAGGCCACTAGTACTGTAGAGGGGTATCACAATGGCCAATGCTCGCAAGACACTAGTGCTCTAGAAGGGTATCACAATGGCCAATGCTCCCAAGATGCACGGTCTCTAGAAGGGCATCACAATGGCCAATGATCACAAGCTGCTAGTACTCTAGAGGGGCATCACAATGGCCAATGCTCACAAGCTGCTAGTACTCTAGAATGGTATCACAATGGCCAATGCTTGCAAGCCGCTAGTACTCTAGAGGGGTATGGCAATGGCCAAAGCTCGCAACACGCTAGTACTCTAGAAGGGTATCATAATGGCCAATGCTCACAAGCTGCTAGTTCTCTAGAGGGATATCAGAATGGCCAATGCTCGCAAGCCACTAGTAGGATAGAAGGGTATCACAATGGCAAAAGCTTGCAAGCCACTAGTGCTCTAGAGAGTTATCACGATGCCAATACTCACAAGCTGCAAGTAATCTAGAGGGGTATCGCAATGGCCAATGCTCGCAAGCCACCAGTACTCTAGAGGGTATCACAATGGCCAATGCTTGCAAAACACTAGTACTCTAAACGGGTATCACAATGGCCAATGCTCGCAAGACACTAGTACTCTAGAAGGTTATCACAATGGCCAATGTTCGCAAGCCACTAGTACTCTAGAAGGGTATCACAATGGCCAATGCTCACAAGCTGCTAGTACTCTACAGGGATATCACAATGGCCAATGCCCGCAAACCATTAGTACTCTAGAGCGGTATCGCAATGGCCAATGCTCACAAGAAACTAGTACTCTACAGGGGTATCACAATGGCCAGTGCTCACAAGACACTAGTACTCTAGAGGGATATTACAACAGCCAATGCTCGCAAGCCGCTAGTACTCGAGAGGGATATCACAATGGCGAATGCTTGCAAACCACTAGTACTCTAGAGCGGTATCACAATGGCCAATGCCCCCAAGACACTAGTAATCTAGAGGGGTATCACAATGGCCAGTGCTTGCAAGACCCTAGTACTCTAGAGGGATATAAAAGTACCCAATGCTCGCAAGAAGCTAGTACTCTAGAAGATTCTCACAATGGCCAATGCTCTGAAGCCACTAGTACGCTAGAGGGGTATCACAATGGCCAAAGCTTGCAAGCCACTAGTGCTCTAAAGGGGTATCACAATGGCCAATGCTTGCAAGCCACTAATACTCTAGAGGGGTATCACAATGGCCAATGCTCACAAGCCACTAGTATTTTAGAAGGGTATCACAATGGCCAATGCTTGTAAGACGCTAGTACTCTAGAAGGGTATCACAATGGCCAATTCTCGCATGCCGCTAGTACTCTAGAGGGGTATCACAATGGCCAATGCTCGCAAGATGCTAGTACTCTAGAAGGATATAAAAATGCCCAATGCTCGCAAGAAGCTAGTACTCTAGAAGATTCTCACAATGGCCAATGCTCTGAAGCCACTAGTACGCTAGAGGGGTATCACAATGGCCAAAGCTTGCAAGCCACTAGTGCTCTAAAGGGGTATCACAATGGCCAATGCTTGCAAGCCACTAGTACTTTAGAGGGGTATCACAATGGCCAATGCTCACAAGCCACTAGCACTTTAGAAGGGTATCACAATGGCCAATGCTTGCAAGATGCTAGTACTATAGAAGGGTATCACAATGGCCAATGCTTGTAAGACGCTAGTACTCTAGAAGGGTATCACAATGGCCAATTCTCGCATGCCGCTAGTACTCTAGAGGGGTATCGCAATGGCCAATGCTCGCAAGCCGCTAGTACTCTAGAAGTGTATCACAAGGGCCAATGTTTGCAAGACGCTAGTACTCTAGAGGGGTATCACAATGGCCACTGCTCGCAAGCCGCTAGTATTCTAGAAGGGTATCACAATGCTCAATGTTCGCAAGCAACCAGTACTTTAGAATGGTATCGCAATGGCCAATGCTCGCAAGCCACTAGTACTCTAGAGGGGTATCACAATGGCCAAAGCTTGCAAGACACTTGTGCTCTAGAAGGGTATCACAATGGCCAATGCTTGCAAAACACTAGTACTCTAAAAGGATATCACAATGGCCAATGCGTGCAAGACACTAGTACTCTAGAAGGGTATCACAATGGCCAATGCTCGCAAGATTCTAGTACTCTAGAAGAGCATCACAATTTCCAATGCTCACAAGCTGCTAGTACTCTAGAGGGGCATCACAATGGCCAATGCTCTTAAGCTGCTAGTACTCTAGAAGGTATCACAATGGCCAATGCTCGCAAGCCGCTAGTACTCTAGAGGGGTTTCCCAATGGCCAATGCTCGCAAGACGCTAGCACTCTAGAAGGGTATCATACAATGCTCACAAGCTGCTAGTACTCTAGAGGGGTATCAGAATGGCCAATGCTCGCAAGCCGCTAGTACTCTAGTAGGGTATCACAATGGCCAATGCTTGCAAGACACTAGTAATCTAGAGGGGTATCACAATGGCCAATGCTTGCAAGACACTAGTACTCTAAAAGGGTATCACAATGGCCAATGCTCACAAGACACTAGTACTCTAGAAGGGTATCACAATGGCCAATGCTCGCAAGCCACTAATACTTTAGAGGGGTATCACAATGGGCAATGCTTGCAAGACACTAGTACTCTAAAAGGGTATCACAATGGCCAATGCTCACAAGACACTGGTACTCTAGAAGGGTATCACAATGGCCAATGCTTGCAAGCCACTAGTACTCTAGAGGCGTATAACAATGGCCAATACTCGCAAACCACTAGTACTCTATAAGGGTATCACAATGGCCAATGCTCGCAAGACACACGTTCTCTAGAAGGGCATCACAATGGCCAATGATCACAAGCTGCTAGTTCTTTAGAGGGGCATCACAATGGCCAATGTCCACAAGCTGCTAGTACTCTAGAAGGGTATCACAATGGCCAATGCTTGCAAGCCTCTAGTACTCTAAAGGGGTATCACTATGGCCAATGTTCGCAAACCACTAGAAATCTAGAAGGGTATCTCAATGGCCAATGCTCGCAAGACACAAGTTCCCTAGAAGGGCATGACAATGGCCAATGATCACAAGCTGCTAGTACTCTAGAGGGGCATCACAATGGCCAATACTCACAAGCTGCAAGTACTCTAGAGGGGTAACACAATGGCCAATGCTCGGAAGCCACTAATACTCTAGAGGGGTATCACAATGGCCAATGCTTGCAAGACACTCGTACTCTAAAAGGGTATCACAATGGCCAATGCTTGCAAGACACTAATACTCTAGAAGGGTATCACAATGGCCAATGCTCGCAAGCCACTAGTTCTCAAGAGGGGTATCAAAATGGCCAATGCTTGCAAGACACTAGTACTCTAAAAGGGTATCACAATGGCCAATGCTCGCATGACACTAGTACTCTAGAAGGGTATCACAATGGCCAATGCTCGCAAGACACTAGTACTCTAGAAGGGTATCACAATGGCCAATGCTCGCAAGCCACTAGTACTCTAGAGGGGTATCACAATGGCCAATACTCGCAAACCACTTGTACTCTAGAGGGGCATCAAAATGGCCAATGCTCGCAAGACGCAAGTTCTCTATAAGGGCATCACAATGGCCAATGCTCACAAGCTGCAAGTACTCTAGAGTGGTATCACAATGGCCAATGCTCACAAGCTGCTACTACTCTAGAAGGGTATCACAATGGCCAATGCTTTCAAGACACCAGTACTCTAGAGGCGTATCACAATAGCCAATGCTTGCAAGACACTAGTACTCTGAAAGGGCATCACAATGGTCAATGCTCACAATACACTAGTACTCTAGAAGGGTATCACAATTGCCAATGCTCGCAAGCCACGAGTACTTTGGAGGGGTATCACAATGGCAAATACTCACAAGCTGCAAATACTCTAAGGGGTATTGCAATGGCCAATGCTCGCAAGCCACTAGTACTCTAGAGGTGTATCACAATGGCCAATGCTTGCAAGACAGTAGTACTCTAAAAGGGTATCACAATGGCCAATGCTTGCAAGACACTAGTACTCTAGAAGGGTATCACAATGGCCAACGCTCGCAAGCCACTAGTACTCTAGAGGGGTGTAACAATGGCCAATGCTTGCAAGACACTAGTACTCTAAAAGGGTATCACAATGGCCAATGCTCGCAAGACAAAGGTACTCTAGAAGGGTATCACAATGGCCAATGCTCGCAAGCCACTAGTTCTTTAGAGGAGTATCACAATGGCCAATGCTCCCAAGACACTAGTACTCCAGAAGGGTATCACAATGGCCAATGCTCGCAAGCCACTAGTACTCTAGAGGGGTATCACAATGGCCAATGCCTGCAAGACACTAGTGCTCTAGAAGGGTATCACAATGGCCAATGCTTGCAAAACACTAGTACTCTAAAGGGATATCACAATGGCCAATGCGTGCAAGACACTAGTACTCTAGAAGGGTATCACAATGGCCAATGCTCGCAAGATTCGAGTACTCTAGAAGAGCATCACAATTTCCAATGTTCACAAGCTGCTAGTACTCTAGAGGGGCATCACAATGGCCAATGCTCTTAAGCTGCTAGTACTCTAGAAGGTATCACAATGGCCAATGCTCGCAAGCCGCTAGTACTCTAGAGGGGTTTCCCAATGGCCAATGCTCGCAAGACGCTAGCACTCTAGAAGGGTATCATACAATGCTCACAAGCTGCTAGTACTATATAGGGGTATCAGAATGGCCAATGCTCGCAAGCCGCTAGTACTCTAGAAGGGTATCACAATGGCCAATGCTTGCAAGACACTAGTAATCTAAAAGGGTATCACAATGGCCAATGCTCACAAGACACTAGTACTCTAGAAGGGTATCACAATGGCCAATGCTCACAAGCCACTAGTACTTTAGAGGGGTATCACAATGGGCAATGCTTGCAAGACACTAGTACTCTAAAAGGGTATCACAATGGCCAATGCTCACAAGACACTGGTACTCTAGAAGGGTATCACAATGGCCAATGCTTGCAAGCCACTAGTACTCTAGAGGGGTATAACAATGGCCAATACTCGCAAACCACTAGTACTCTATAAGGGTATCACAATGGCCAATGCTCGCAAGACACACGTTCTATAGAAGGGCATCACAATGGCCAATGATCACAAGCTGCTAGTACTTTAGAGGGGCATCACAATGGCCAATGCTCACAAGCCGCTAGCACTCTAGAAGGGTATCACAATGGCCAATGCTTGCAAGCCTCTAGTGCTCTAAAGGGGTATCACTATGGCCAATGTTCGCAAACCACTAGTACTCTAGAAGGGTATCTCAATGGCCAATGCTCGCAAGACACAAGTTCCCTAGAAGGGCATGACAATAGCCAATGATCACAAGCTGCTAGTACTCTAGAGGGGCATCACAATGGCCAATACTCACAAGCTGCAAGTACTCTAGAGGGGTATCACAATGGCCAATGCTCGGAAGCCACTAATACTCTAGAGGGGTATCACAATGGCCAATGCTTGCAAGACACTAGTACTCTAAAAGGGTATTACAATGGCCAATGCTTGCAAGACACTAATACTCTAGAAGGGTATCACAATGGCCAATGCTCGCAAGCCACTAGTTCTCAAGAGGGGTATCAAAATGGCCAATGCTTGCAAGACACTAGTACTCTAAAAGGGTATCACAATGGCCAATGCTCGCATGACACTAGTACTCTAGAAGGGTATCACAATGGCCAATGCTCGCAAGAAACTAGTACTCTAGAAGGGTATCACAATGGCCAATGCTCGCAAGTCACTAGTACTCTAGAGGGGTATCACAATGGCCAATACTCGCAAACCACTTGTACTCTAGAGGGGCATCAAAATGGCCAATGCTCGCAAGACGCAAGTTCTCTATAAGGGCATCACAATGGCCAATGCTCACAAGCTGCAAGTACTCTAGAGTGGTATCACAATGGCCAATGCTCACAAGCTGCTACTACTCTAGAAGGGTATCACAATGGCCAATGCTTTCAAGACACCAGTACTCTAGAGGGGTATCACAATAGCCAATGCTTGCAAGACACTAGTACTCTGAAAGGGCATCACAATGGCCAATGCTCACAATACACTAGTACTCTAGAAGGGTATCACAATTGCCAATGCTCGCAAGCCACGAGTACTTTGGAGGGGTATCACAATGGCCAATGCTCACAAGACACTAGTACTCTAGAAGGGTATCACAATTGCCAATGCTCGCAAGCCACGAGTACTTTGGAGGGGTATCACAATGGCCAATGCTCACAAGACACTAGTACTCTAGAAGGGTATCACAATGGCCAATGCTTGCAAGCCACTAGTACTTTAGAGTGGTATCACAATGGGCAATGCTTGCAAGACACTAGTACTCTAAAAGGGTATCACAATGGCCAATGCTCACAAGACACTAGTACTCTAAAAGGGTATCACAATGGCCAATGCTCACAAGACACTAGTACTCAAGAAGGGTATTACAATGGCCAATGCTCGCAGGCCACTAGTACTGTAGAGGGGTATCACAATGGCCAATGCTCGCAAGACACTAGTGCTCTAGAAGGGTATCACAATGGCCAATGCTCCCAAGATGCACGGTCTCTAGAAGGGCATCACAATGGCCAATGATCACAAGCTGCTAGTACTCTAGAGGGGCATCACAATGGCCAATGCTCACAAGCTGCTAGTACTCTAGAATGGTATCACAATGGCCAATGCTTGCAAGCCGCTAGTACTCTAGAGGGGTATGGCAATGGCCAAAGCTCGCAACACGCTAGTACTCTAGAAGGGTATCATAATGGCCAATGCTCACAAGCTGCTAGTTCTCTAGAGGGATATCAGAATGGCCAATGCTCGCAAGCCACTAGTAGGATAGAAGGGTATCACAATGGCAAAAGCTTGCAAGCCACTAGTGCTCTAGAGAGTTATCACGATGCCAATACTCACAAGCTGCAAGTAATCTAGAGGGGTATCGCAATGGCCAATGCTCGCAAGCCACCAGTACTCTAGAGGGTATCACAATGGCCAATGCTTGCAAAACACTAGTACTCTAAACGGGTATCACAATGGCCAATGCTCGCAAGACACTAGTACTCTAGAAGGTTATCACAATGGCCAATGTTCGCAAGCCACTAGTACTCTAGAAGGGTATCACAATGGCCAATGCTCACAAGCTGCTAGTACTCTACAGGGATATCACAATGGCCAATGCCCGCAAACCATTAGTACTCTAGAGCGGTATCGCAATGGCCAATGCTCACAAGAAACTAGTACTCTACAGGGGTATCACAATGGCCAGTGCTCACAAGACACTAGTACTCTAGAGGGATATTACAACAGCCAATGCTCGCAAGCCGCTAGTACTCGAGAGGGATATCACAATGGCGAATGCTTGCAAACCACTAGTACTCTAGAGCGGTATCACAATGGCCAATGCCCCCAAGACACTAGTAATCTAGAGGGGTATCACAATGGCCAGTGCTTGCAAGACCCTAGTACTCTAGAGGGATATAAAAGTACCCAATGCTCGCAAGAAGCTAGTACTCTAGAAGATTCTCACAATGGCCAATGCTCTGAAGCCACTAGTACGCTAGAGGGGTATCACAATGGCCAAAGCTTGCAAGCCACTAGTGCTCTAAAGGGGTATCACAATGGCCAATGCTTGCAAGCCACTAATACTCTAGAGGGGTATCACAATGGCCAATGCTCACAAGCCACTAGTATTTTAGAAGGGTATCACAATGGCCAATGCTTGTAAGACGCTAGTACTCTAGAAGGGTATCACAATGGCCAATTCTCGCATGCCGCTAGTACTCTAGAGGGGTATCACAATGGCCAATGCTCGCAAGATGCTAGTACTCTAGAAGGATATAAAAATGCCCAATGCTCGCAAGAAGCTAGTACTCTAGAAGATTCTCACAATGGCCAATGCTCTGAAGCCACTAGTACGCTAGAGGGGTATCACAATGGCCAAAGCTTGCAAGCCACTAGTGCTCTAAAGGGGTATCACAATGGCCAATGCTTGCAAGCCACTAGTACTTTAGAGGGGTATCACAATGGCCAATGCTCACAAGCCACTAGCACTTTAGAAGGGTATCACAATGGCCAATGCTTGCAAGATGCTAGTACTATAGAAGGGTATCACAATGGCCAATGCTTGTAAGACGCTAGTACTCTAGAAGGGTATCACAATGGCCAATTCTCGCATGCCGCTAGTACTCTAGAGGGGTATCGCAATGGCCAATGCTCGCAAGCCGCTAGTACTCTAGAAGTGTATCACAAGGGCCAATGTTTGCAAGACGCTAGTACTCTAGAGGGGTATCACAATGGCCACTGCTCGCAAGCCGCTAGTATTCTAGAAGGGTATCACAATGCTCAATGTTCGCAAGCAACCAGTACTTTAGAATGGTATCGCAATGGCCAATGCTCGCAAGCCACTAGTACTCTAGAGGGGTATCACAATGGCCAAAGCTTGCAAGACACTAGTACTCTAAAAGGGTATCACAATGTTCAATGTTCGCAAGCCACCAGTACGTTAGAAGGGTATCGCAATGGCCAATGCTCGCAAGCGGCTAGTACTCTAGAAGGGTATCACAATGGCCAATGCTTGCAAGACACTAGTACTCTAGAGGGGTATCACAATGGCCAATGCTTTCAAGACACTAGTACTCTAAAAGGGTATCACAATGGCCAATGCTCACAAGACACTAGTATTCTAGAAGGGTATCACAATGGCCAATGCTCGCAAGCCACTAGTACTCTAGAGGGGTATCACAATGGCCAATACTCGCAAACCACTAGTACTTGAGAGGGGAATCACAAAGGCCAATGCAGACAAGACACTAGTACTCTAGAAGGGTATCACAATGGCCAATGCTCGCAAGACGCAAGTTCTCTAGAAGGGTATCACAATGGCCAATGATCACAAGCTGCTAGTACTCTAGAGGGGCATCACAATGGATAATTTGCTCACAAGCTGCTAGTACTCTAGAAGGGTATCACAATGGTCAATGCTCACAAGCCGCTAGTACTCTATAGGGGTATCACAATGGCCAATGCTCACAAGACACTAGTACTCTAGAGGGGTATAACAATGGCCAATGCTCGCAAGCCACTAGTACTCTAGAGGTGTATCACAATGGCCAATGCTTGCAAGACAGTAGTACTCTAAAAGGGTATCACAATGGCCAATGCTTGCAAGACACTAGTACTCAAGAAGGGTATCACAATGGCCAATGCTCGCAAGCCGCTAGTACTCTAGAGGGGCATCACAATGGCCAATGCTCACAAGCTGCTAGTACTCTAGAGGGGTATCACAATGGCCAATGCTTGCAAGACACTAGTACTCTAGAAGGGTATCACAATGGCCAATGCTCGCAAGCCACTAGTACTCTAGAGGGGTATCACAATGGCCAATGCTCGCAAGCCACTAGTACTCTAGAGGTGTTTCACAATGGCCAATGCTTGCAAGCCAGTAGTACTCTAAAAGGGTATCACAATGGCCAATGCTTGCAAGACACTAGTACTCTAGAAGGGTATCACAATGGCCAATGCTCGCAAGCCACTAGTACTCTAGAGGGGTGTAACAATGGCCAATGCTTGCAAGACACTAGTACTCTAAAAGGGTATCACAATGGCCAATGCTCGCAAGACAAAGGTACTCTAGAAGGGTATCACAATGGCCAATGCTCGCAAGCCACTAGTACTTTAGAGGAGTATCACAATGGCCAATGCTCCCAAGACACTAGTACTCTAGAAGGGTATCACAATGGCCAATGCTCGCAAGCCACTAGTACTCTAGAGGGGTATCACAATGGCCAAAGCTTGCAACACGCTAGTACTCTAGAAGGGTATCATAATGGACAATGCTCGCAATCCGCTAGTACTCTAGAAGGGCATCACAATGGTCAATGCTTGCAAGACACTAGTACTCTAAAGGGGTATCACAATGGCCAATGCTTGCAAGACACTAGTACTCTAAAAGGGTATCACAATGGCCAATGCTCGCAAGACACTAGTACTCTAGAAGGGTATAACAATGACCAATGCTCGCAAGCCGCAGGTACTCTAGAGGGAAATCACAATGGCCAATGCTCACAAGATGCTAGTACTCTAGAGGGGTATTACAATGGCCAATGCTCACAAGCCGCTAGTACTCTAGAAGGATATCACAATGGCCAATGCTTGCAAGCTCCTAGTACTCTAGAGGGGTATCACAATGGCCAATGCTCGCAAGCCGCTAGTATTCTAGGGGGATATCACAATGGCCAGTGCTCGCAAGACACTAGTACTCTAGAAGGGTATCACAATGGCCAATACTCACAAGCTGCAAGTACTCTAGAGGGGTATCACGATGGCCAATGCTTGCAAGACACTAGTATTCTAAAAGGGTATCACAATGGCCAATGTTTACAAGAAACTAGTACTCTAGAAGGGTATCACAATGGCCAATGCTCGCAAGCCACTAGTACTCTAGAGCGCTATCACAATGGCCAATGCTCGCAAGCCATTAGTACTCTAGAGGGGTTTCACAATGCCCAATGTTCGCAAGACACTAGCACTCTAGAAGGGTATCACAATGGCCAATGCTCGCAAGCCAATAGTACTCTAGAAGGGTATCATAATGGCCAATGTTCGCAAGCCACTAGTACTCTAGAAGGGTATCACAAAGGCCAATGCTCGCAAGACACTAGTAATCTAGAAGGGTATCAGAAAGGCCAATGCTTGCAAGCCACTAGTACTCTAGAAGAGTGTCACCGTGGCCAATGCTCACAAGTCACTAGTACTCTAGAGCGGTATCACAATGGCCAATTCTCACATGCCTCCAGTACTCTAGAGGGTTATCACAATGGCCAATGCTTGTAAGCCATTAGTACTCAAGAGGGGTATCACAATGGCCAATGCTCGCAAGCCACTAGTACTCTAGAAGGGTAACATAATGGCCAATGCTTGCAAGTCACTAGTACACTAGATAGGTATCACAATGGCCAATGCTCGCAAGCCAGTAGTAATCTAGAAGGGTAACCCAATAGCCAATGCTTGCAAGACACAAGTAGTCTAGAAGCTTATCACAATGGCGAATGCTTGCAAGCCGCTAGTACTCTAGAGGGGTATCACGATGGCCAATGCTCGCAAGCCACCAGTTCTCTAGAAGGGTATCACAATGGCCAACACTTGCAAGCCACTAGTACTCTAGAAGGGTATCACAATGGCCAAAACTTGCAAGCCACTAGTACTCTAGGAGGGTATCACAATGGCCAATGCTCGCAAGAGACAAGTACTCTAAAAGGGTATCATAATGGTCAATGCTAGAGAGCAACTGGTACTCTAGAAGGGTATAACAATGACCAATGCTCGCAAGCCGCAAGTACTCTAGAGGGAAATCACAATGGCCAATGCTCACAAGATGCTAGTACTCTAGAGGCGTATTACAATGGCCAATGCTTACAAGCCGCTAGTACTCTAGAAGGATATCACAATGGCCAATGTTTGCAAGCTCCTAGTACTCTAGAGGGGTATCACAATGGCCAATGCTCGCAAGCCGCTAGTATTCTAGGGGGATATCACATTGGCCAATGCTCACAAGCTGCTAGTACTCTAGAAGGATATCAGAAGGCCAATGCTCGCAAGCTCCTAGTACTCTAGAGGGGTTTCACAATGGCCAATGCTCGCAAGCCGCTAGTATTCTAGGGGGATATCACATTGGCCAATGCTCACAAGCTGCTAGTACTCTAGAAGGATATCAGAAGGCCAATGCTCGCAAGCTCCTAGTACTCTAGAGGGGTATCACAATGGCCAATGCTCACAAGCTGCTAGTACTCTAGAGGGGTATCACAATGGCCAATGCTCGCAAGCCACTAGTACTCTAGAAGGGTATCACAATGGCCAATGCTCGCAAACCACTAGTACTCTAGAGGGGTATCACAATGGCCAATGCCCACAAGACACTAGTACTCTAGGAGGGTATCACAATGGCCAATGCTCGCAAGACGCAAGTTCTCTAGAAGGGCATCACAATGGACAATGATCACAAGCTGCTAGTACTCTAGAGGGGCATCACAATAGCCAATGCTCGCAAGCCGCTAGTACTCTAAAGGGGTATCACAATGGCCAATGCTCGCAAGACACTAGTACGCTAGAATGGTATCACAATGGCCAATGCTCGCAAGCCACTAGTACTTTGGAGGGGTATCACAATGGCCAATGCTTGCAAGACACTTGTACTCTAAAAGGGTATCACAATGGCCAATGCTCACAAGACACTAGTACTCTAGAAGGGTATTACAATGGCCAATGCTCGCAAGCCAGTAGTACTCTAGGGAGTATCACAAGGGCCAATACTCGCAAACCACTTGTACTCTAGAGGGGTATCACAATGGCCAATGCCCGCAAGACACTAGTGCTCTAGAAGGGTATCACAATGGCCAATGCTCCCAAGATGCACGTTCACTAGAAGGACATCACAATGGCCAATGATCACAAGCTGCTAGTACTCTAGTGGGGCATCACAATGGCCAATGCTCACAAGCTGCTAGTACTCTAGAATGGTATCACAATCGCCAATGCTTGCAAGCCGCTAGTACTCTAGAGGAGTATCACAATGGCCAAAGCTCGCAACACACTAGTACTCTAGAAGGGTATCATAATGGCCAATGTTCGCATGCCACTAGTACTCTAGAAGGGTATCACAATGGCCAATGCTTGCAAGACACTAGTACTCTAGAGGGGTATCACAATAGCCAATGCTTGCAAGACACTAGTACTCTAAAAGGGTATCACAATGGCCAATGCTTGCAAGACACTAGTACTCTAGAAGGGTATCACAATGGCCAATGCTCGCAAGCAACTAGTACATTAGAGGGGTATCAAAATGGCCAATGCTTGCAAGACATTAGAACTCTAAAAGGGTATCACAATGGCCAATGATCACAAGACCATAGTACTCTAGAAGGGTATCAGAATGGCCAATGCTCGCAAGCCACTAGTACTCTAGAGAGGTATCACAATGGCCAAAACTCGCAAACCACTAGTACTCTAGAGGGGTAACACAATGGACAATGCCCACAAGACACTAGTACTCTAGAAGGGTATCACAATGCCCAATGTTCGCGAGACACTAGCACTCTAGAAGGGTATCACAATGGCCAATGCTCGCAAGCCAATTGTACTTTAGAAGGGTATCATAATGGCCAATGCTCGAAAGCCATTAGTACTCTAGAAGGGTATCACCGAGGCCAATGCTCGCAAGACACTAGTAATCTAGAACGGTATCACAATGGCCAATGCTTGCAAGACAATAGTACTCTAGAAGGCTATCACAATGGCCAATGCTTGCAAGCCACTAGTACACTAGATGGGTATCACAATGGCCAATGCTCGCAAGCCACTAGTAATCTAGAACGGTAACCCAATAGCCAATGCTTGCAAGACACAAGTACTCTAGAAGCTTATCACAATGCCAATGCTCGCAAGCCACTAGTACTCTAGAGGGGTATCACAATGGCCAATGCTCGCAAGCCACAAGTACTCTAGAAGGGTATCACAATGGCCAACACTTGCAAGCCGCTAGTACTCTAAATGGGTATCACAATGGCCAATGCTATCAAGAGACAAGTACTCTAGAAGGATATCACAATGGCCAATGCTCGCAAGCTCCTGGTACTCTAGAGGGGTATCACAATGGCCAATGCTCACAAGCCGCTAGTATTCTAGTGGGTTATCACATTGGCCAATGCTCACAAGCTACTAGGACTCTACAAGGATATCACAATGGCCAATGCTCGCAAGCTCCTAGTACTCTAGAGGGGTATCACAATGGCCAATGCTCACAAGCCGCTAGTATTCTAGGGAGATATCACATTGGCCAATGCTCACAAGCTGCTAGTACTCTAGAGGGGTATCACAATGGCCAATGCTCGCAAGCCACTAGTACTCTAGAAGGGCATCACAATTGCAAATGCTCGCAAACCACTAGTACTCTAGAGGGGTATCACAATGGCCAATGCCCACAAGACACTAGTACTCTAGAAGGGTATCACAATGGCCAATGCTCGCAAGACGCAAGTTCTCTAGAAGGGCATCACAATGGACAATGATCACAAGCTGCTAGTACTCTAGAGGGGCATCACAATGGCCAATGTTCGCAAGACACTAGTACGCTAGAAGGGTATCACAATGGCCAATGCTCGCAAGCTACTAATACTTTGGAGGGGTATCACAATGGCCAATGCTTGCAAGACACTTGTACTCTAAAAGGGTATCACAATGGCCAATGCTCACAAGACACTAGTACTCTAGAAGGGTATTACAATGGCCAATGCTCACAAGCCACTAGTACTCTAGAGGGGTATCACAATGGCCAATACTCGCAAACCACTTGTACTCTAGAGGGGTATGACAATGGCCAATGCCCGCAAGACACTAGTGCTCTAGAAGGGTATTACAATGGCCAATGCTCCCAAGATGCACATTCTCTAGAAGGGCATCACAATGACCAATGCTCACAAGACACTAGTACTCTAGAAGGGTATCAGAATGGCCAATACTCGCAAGCCACTAGTACTCTAGAGGGGTATCACAATGGCCAAAACTCGCAAACCACTAGTACTCTAGAGGGGTATCACAATGGACAATGCCTACAAGACACTAGTACTCTAGAAGGGTATCACAATGGTCAATGCTCGCAAGACGCAAATTCTCTAGAAGGGCATCACAATGGCCAATGATCACAAGCTGCTAGTACTCTAGAGGGGCATCACAATGGCCAATGCTCACAAGCTGTTAGTACTCTCGAAGGGTATCACAATTGTCAATGCTCGCAATTCGCTAGTACTCTAAAGGGGTATCACAATCGCCAGTGCTCACAAGACACTAGTACTCTAAAAGGGTATCACAATGGCGAATGCTCGCAAGACACTAGTACTCTAGAAGGGTATTACAATGGCCAATGCTCACAAGCCACTAGTACTCTAGAGGGGTATCACAATGGCCAATACTCGCAAACCACTTGTACTTTAGAGGGGTATCACAATGGCCAATGCTCACAAGCTGTTAGTACTCTCGAAGGGTATCACAATTGTCAATGCTTGCAATTCGCTAGTACTCTAAAAGGGTATCACAATCGCCAGTGCTCACAAGACACTAGTACTCTAAAAGGGTATCACAATGGCGAATGCTCGCAAGACACTAGTACTCTAGAAGGGTATTACAATGGCCAATGCTCACAAGCCACTAGTACTCTAGAGGGGTATCACAATGGCCAATACTCGCAAACCACATGTACTCTAGAAGGGTATCACAATGGCCAATGCTCGCAAACCACTAGTACTCTAGAGGGGTATCACAATGGCCAATGCCCACAAGACACTAGTACTCTAGGAGGGTATCACAATGGCCAATGCTCGCAAGACGCAAGTTCTCTAGAAGGGCATCACAATGGACAATGATCACAAGCTGCTAGTACTCTAGAGGGGCATCACAATAGCCAATGCTCGCAAGCCGCTAGTACTCTAAAGGGGTATCACAATGGCCAATGCTCGCAAGACACTAGTACGCTAGAATGGTATCACAATGGCCAATGCTCGCAAGCCACTAGTACTTTGGAGGGGTATCACAATGGCCAATGCTTGCAAGACACTTGTACTCTAAAAGGGTATCACAATGGCCAATGCTCACAAGACACTAGTACTCTAGAAGGGTATTACAATGGCCAATGCTCGCAAGCCACTAGTACTCTAGGGAGTATCACAAGGGCCAATACTCGCAAACCACTTGTACTCTAGAGGGGTATCACAATGGCCAATGCCCGCAAGACACTAGTGCTCTAGAAGGGTATCACAATGGCCAATGCTCCCAAGATGCACGTTCACTAGAAGGACATCACAATGGCCAATGATCACAAGCTGCTAGTACTCTAGTGGGGCATCACAATGGCCAATGCTCACAAGCTGCTAGTACTCTAGAATGGTATCACAATCGCCAATGCTTGCAAGCCGCTAGTACTCTAGAGGAGTATCACAATGGCCAAAGCTCGCAACACACTAGTACTCTAGAAGGGTATCATAATGGCCAATGTTCGCATGCCACTAGTACTCTAGAAGGGTATCACAATGGCCAATGCTTGCAAGACACTAGTACTCTAGAGGGGTATCACAATAGCCAATGCTTGCAAGACACTAGTACTCTAAAAGGGTATCACAATGGCCAATGCTTGCAAGACACTAGTACTCTAGAAGGGTATCACAATGGCCAATGCTCGCAAGCAACTAGTACATTAGAGGGGTATCAAAATGGCCAATGCTTGCAAGACATTAGAACTCTAAAAGGGTATCACAATGGCCAATGATCACAAGACCATAGTACTCTAGAAGGGTATCAGAATGGCCAATGCTCGCAAGCCACTAGTACTCTAGAGAGGTATCACAATGGCCAAAACTCGCAAACCACTAGTACTCTAGAGGGGTAACACAATGGACA
The DNA here is from genome assembly GCF_040938575.1 of Ambystoma mexicanum. Classification (NCBI taxonomy): domain Eukaryota; kingdom Metazoa; phylum Chordata; class Amphibia; order Caudata; family Ambystomatidae; genus Ambystoma; species Ambystoma mexicanum. The sequence goes on from NC_090925.1 coordinate 10,815,330, forward strand.
ATGCCCACAAGACACTAGTACTCTAGAAGGGTATCACAATGCCCAATGTTCGCGAGACACTAGCACTCTAGAAGGGTATCACAATGGCCAATGCTCGCAAGCCAATTGTACTCTAGAAGGGTATCATAATGGCCAATGCTCGAAAGCCATTAGTACTCTAGAAGGGTATCACCGAGGCCAATGCTCGCAAGACACTAGTAATCTAGAACGGTATCACAATGGCCAATGCTTGCAAGACAATAGTACTCTAGAAGGCTATCACAATGGCCAATGCTTGCAAGCCACTAGTACACTAGATGGGTATCACAATGGCCAATGCTCGCAAGCCACTAGTAATCTAGAACGGTAACCCAATAGCCAATGCTTGCAAGACACAAGTACTCTAGAAGCTTATCACAATGCCAATGCTCGCAAGCCACTAGTACTCTAGAGGGGTATCACAATGGCCAATGCTCGCAAGCCACAAGTACTCTAGAAGGGTATCACAATGGCCAACACTTGCAAGCCGCTAGTACTCTAAATGGGTATCACAATGGCCAATGCTATCAAGAGACAAGTACTCTAGAAGGATATCACAATGGCCAATGCTCGCAAGCTCCTGGTACTCTAGAGGGGTATCACAATGGCCAATGCTCACAAGCCGCTAGTATTCTAGGGGGTTATCACATTGGCCAATGCTCACAAGCTACTAGGACTCTACAAGGATATCACAATGGCCAATGCTCGCAAGCTCCTAGTACTCTAGAGGGGTATCACAATGGCCAATGCTCACAAGCCGCTAGTATTCTAGGGAGATATCACATTGGCCAATGCTCACAAGCTGCTAGTACTCTAGAGGGGTATCACAATGGCCAATGCTCGCAAGCCACTAGTACTCTAGAAGGGCATCACAATTGCAAATGCTCGCAAACCACTAGTACTCTAGAGGGGTATCACAATGGCCAATGCCCACAAGACACTAGTACTCTAGAAGGGTATCACAATGGCCAATGCTCGCAAGACGCAAGTTCTCTAGAAGGGCATCACAATGGACAATGATCACAAGCTGCTAGTACTCTAGAGGGGCATCACAATGGCCAATGTTCGCAAGACACTAGTACGCTAGAAGGGTATCACAATGGCCAATGCTCGCAAGCCACTAATACTTTGGAGGGGTATCACAATGGCCAATGCTTGCAAGACACTTGTACTCTAAAAGGGTATCACAATGGCCAATGCTCACAAGACACTAGTACTCTAGAAGGGTATTACAATGGCCAATGCTCACAAGCCACTAGTACTCTAGAGGGGTATCACAATGGCCAATACTCGCAAACCACTTGTACTCTAGAGGGGTATGACAATGGCCAATGCCCGCAAGACACTAGTGCTCTAGAAGGGTATTACAATGGCCAATGCTCCCAAGATGCACATTCTCTAGAAGGGCATCACAATGACCAATGCTCACAAGACACTAGTACTCTAGAAGGGTATCAGAATGGCCAATACTCGCAAGCCACTAGTACTCTAGAGGGGTATCACAATGGACAAAACTCGCAAACCACTAGTACTCTAGAGGGGTATCACAATGGACAATGCCTACAAGACACTAGTACTCTAGAAGGGTATCACAATGGTCAATGCTCGCAAGACGCAAATTCTCTAGAAGGGCATCACAATGGCCAATGATCACAAGCTGCTAGTACTCTAGAGGGGCATCACAATGGCCAATGCTCACAAGCTGTTAGTACTCTCGAAGGGTATCACAATTGTCAATGCTCGCAATTCGCTAGTACTCTAAAGGGGTATCACAATAGCCAGTGCTCACAAGACACTAGTACTCTAAAAGGGTATCACAATGGCGAATGCTCGCAAGACACTAGTACTCTAGAAGGGTATTACAATGGCCAATGCTCACAAGCCACTAGTACTCTAGAGGGGTATCACAATGGCCAATACTCGCAAACCACTTGTACTTTAGAGGGGTATCACAATGGCCAATGCCCGCAAGACACTAGTGCTCTAGAAGGGTATCACAATGGCCAATGCTCCCAAGGTGCACGTTCTCTAGAAGGGCATCACAATGACCAATGCTCACAAGACACTAATACTCTAGAAGGGTATCAGAATGGCCAATACTTGCAAGCCACTAGTACTCTAGAGGGGTATCACAATGGCCAAAACTCGCAAACCACTAGTACTCTAGAGGGGTATCACAATGGACAATGCCCACAAGACACTAGTACTCTAGAAGGGCATCACAATGGCCAATGATCACAAGCTGCTAGTACTCTAGAGGGGCATCACAATGGCCAATGCTCACAAGCTGTTAGTACTCTAGAAGGGTATCACAATGGTCAATGCTCGCAAGCTGCTAGTACTCTAAAGGGGTATCACAATTGGCAGTGCTCACAAGACACTAGTACTCTAAAAGGGTATCACAATGGCGAATGCTCACAAGACACTAGTACTCTAGAGGGGTATCACAATGCCCAATGTTCGCAAGACACTAGCACTCTAGAAGGGTATGACAATGGCCAATGCTCGCAAGCCAATAGCACTCTAGAAGGGTATCATGATGGCCAATGCTCGCAAGCCACTAGTCCTCTAGAAGGGTATCACAAAGGCCAATGCTTGCAAGCCACTAGTACTCTAGAAGAGTATCACCATGGCCAATGCTCAGAAGCCACTAGTACTCTAGAGCGGTATCACAATGGCCAATGCTTGCAAGACATTAGAACTCTAAAAGGGTATCACAATGGCCAATGATCACAAGACCATAGTACTCTAGAAGGGTATCAGAATGGCCAATGCTCGCAAGCCACTAGTACTCTAGAGAGGTATCACAATGGCCAAAACTCGCAAACCACTAGTACTCTAGAGGGGTAACACAATGGACAATGCCCACAAGACACTAGTACTCTAGAAGGGTATCACAATGCCCAATGTTCGCAAGACACTAGCACTCTAGAAGGGTATCACAATGGCCAATGCTCGCAAGCCAATTGTACTCTAGAAGGGTATCATAATGGCCAATGCTCGAAAGCCATTAGTACTCTAGAAGGGTATCACCGAGGCCAATGCTCGCAAGACACTAGTAATCTAGAACGGTATCACAATGGCCAATGCTTGCAAGACAATAGTACTCTAGAAGGCTATCACAATGGCCAATGCTTGCAAGCCACTAGTACACTAGATGGGTATCACAATGGCCAATGCTCGCAAGCCACTAGTAATCTAGAACGGTAACCCAATAGCCAATGCTTGCAAGACACAAGTACTCTAGAAGCTTATCACAATGCCAATGCTCGCAAGCCACTAGTACTCTAGAGGGGTATCACAATGGCCAATGCTCGCAAGCCACAAGTACTCTAGAAGGGTATCACAATGGCCAACACTTGCAAGCCGCTAGTACTCTAAATGGGTATCACAATGGCCAATGCTATCAAGAGACAAGTACTCTAGAAGGATATCACAATGGCCAATGCTCGCAAGCTCCTGGTACTCTAGAGGGGTATCACAATGGCCAATGCTCACAAGCCGCTAGTATTCTAGGGGGTTATCACATTGGCCAATGCTCACAAGCTACTAGGACTCTACAAGGATATCACAATGGCCAATGCTCGCAAGCTCCTAGTACTCTAGAGGGGTATCACAATGGCCAATGCTCACAAGCCGCTAGTATTCTAGGGAGATATCACATTGGCCAATGCTCACAAGCTGCTAGTACTCTAGAGGGGTATCACAATGGCCAATGCTCGCAAGCCACTAGTACTCTAGAAGGGCATCACAATTGCAAATGCTCGCAAACCACTAGTACTCTAGAGGGGTATCACAATGGCCAATGCCCACAAGACACTAGTACTCTAGAAGGGTATCACAATGGCCAATGCTCGCAAGACGCAAGTTCTCTAGAAGGGCATCACAATGGACAATGATCACAAGCTGCTAGTACTCTAGAGGGGCATCACAATGGCCAATGTTCGCAAGACACTAGTACGCTAGAAGGGTATCACAATGGCCAATGCTCGCAAGCCACTAATACTTTGGAGGGGTATCACAATGGCCAATGCTTGCAAGACACTTGTACTCTAAAAGGGTATCACAATGGCCAATGCTCACAAGACACTAGTACTCTAGAAGGGTATTACAATGGCCAATGCTCACAAGCCACTAGTACTCTAGAGGGGTATCACAATGGCCAATACTCGCAAACCACTTGTACTCTAGAGGGGTATGACAATGGCCAATGCCCGCAAGACACTAGTGCTCTAGAAGGGTATTACAATGGCCAATGCTCCCAAGATGCACATTCTCTAGAAGGGCATCACAATGACCAATGCTCACAAGACACTAGTACTCTAGAAGGGTATCAGAATGGCCAATACTCGCAAGCCACTAGTACTCTAGAGGGGTATCACAATGGCCAAAACTCGCAAACCACTAGTACTCTAGAGGGGTATCACAATGGACAATGCCTACAAGACACTAGTACTCTAGAAGGGTATCACAATGGTCAATGCTCGCAAGACGCAAATTCTCTAGAAGGGCATCACAATGGCCAATGATCACAAGCTGCTAGTACTCTAGAGGGGCATCACAATGGCCAATGCTCACAAGCTGTTAGTACTCTCGAAGGGTATCACAATTGTCAATGCTCGCAATTCGCTAGTACTCTAAAGGGGTATCACAATAGCCAGTGCTCACAAGACACTAGTACTCTAAAAGGGTATCACAATGGCGAATGCTCGCAAGACACTAGTACTCTAGAAGGGTATTACAATGGCCAATGCTCACAAGCCACTAGTACTCTAGAGGGGTATCACAATGGCCAATACTCGCAAACCACTTGTACTTTAGAGGGGTATCACAATGGCCAATGCCCGCAAGACACTAGTGCTCTAGAAGGGTATCACAATGGCCAATGCTCCCAAGGTGCACGTTCTCTAGAAGGGCATCACAATGACCAATGCTCACAAGACACTAATACTCTAGAAGGGTATCAGAATGGCCAATACTTGCAAGCCACTAGTACTCTAGAGGGGTATCACAATGGCCAAAACTCGCAAACCACTAGTACTCTAGAGGGGTATCACAATGGACAATGCCCACAAGACACTAGTACTCTAGAAGGGCATCACAATGGCCAATGATCACAAGCTGCTAGTACTCTAGAGGGGCATCACAATGGCCAATGCTCACAAGCTGTTAGTACTCTAGAAGGGTATCACAATGGTCAATGCTCGCAAGCTGCTAGTACTCTAAAGGGGTATCACAATTGGCAGTGCTCACAAGACACTAGTACTCTAAAAGGGTATCACAATGGCGAATGCTCACAAGACACTAGTACTCTAGAGGGGTATCACAATGCCCAATGTTCGCAAGACACTAGCACTCTAGAAGGGTATGACAATGGCCAATGCTCGCAAGCCAATAGCACTCTAGAAGGGTATCATGATGGCCCATGCTCGCAAGCCACTAGTCCTCTAGAAGGGTATCACAAAGGCCAATGCTTGCAAGCCACTAGTACTCTAGAAGAGTATCACCATGGCCAATGCTCAGAAGCCACTAGTACTCTAGAGCGGTATCACAATGGCCAATTCTCACACGCCTCCAGTACTCCAGAGGGGTATCACAATGGCCAATGCTTGTAAGCCACTAGTACTCTAGAGGGATATCACAATGGCCAATGCTCGCAAGCCACTAGTACTCTAGAAGGGTATCATAATGGCAATGTTCGCAAGCCACTAGTACTCTAGAGGGGTATCACAATGGCCAATGCTCGCAAGACACTAGTCCTCTAGAAGGGTATCACAATGGCCAATGCATGCAAGCCACTAGTACACTAGATGGGTATCACAATGGCCAATGCTCGCAAGCCACTAGTAATCTAAAAGGGTAACCCAATAGCCAATGCTTGCAAGAGACAAGTACTCTAGAAGCTAATCACAATGGCCAATGCTCGCAAGCCACTAGTACTCTAGAGGGGTATCACAATGGCCAATGCTCACAAGCCACAAGTACTCTAGAAGGGTATCACAATGGCCAACACTTGCAAGCCACTAGTACTCTAGAAGGGTATCACAATGGCCAATGCTCTCAAGAGACAAGTACTCTAGAAGGGTATCATAATGGCCAATGCTCGCAAGCAACTGGTACTGTAGAAGGGTATAAAAATGACCAATGCTTGGAAGCCGCAAATACTCTAGAGGGATATCACAATGGCCAATGCTCACAAGATGCTAGTACTCTAGAGGGGTATTACAATGGCTAATGCTCACAAGCCGCTAGTACTCTAGAAGGATATCACAATGGCCAATGCTCGTAAGCTCCTAGTACTCTAGAGGGGTATCACAATGGCCAATGCTCGCAAGCCGCTAGTATTCTAGGGGGATATCACATTGGCCAATGCTCACAAGCTGCTAGTACTCTAGAGGGGTATCACAATGGCCAATGCTCGCAAGCCTCTAATATTCTAAGGAGATATCACATTGGCCAATGCTCACAAGCTGCTAGTACTCTAGAGGGGTATCACAATGGCCAATGCTTGCAAGCCACTAGTACTCTAGAGGGGTATCACAATGGCCAATGCCCACAAGACACTAGTACTCTAGAAGGGTATATCAATGGCCAATGCTTCCAAGACGCAAGTTCTCTAGAAGGGCATCACAATGGACAGTGATCACCAACTGCTAGTACCCTAGAGGGACATCACATTGGCCAATGCTCACAAGCTGCTAGTACTCTAAAGGGGATCACAATGGCCAATGCTCGCAAGACACTAGTACGCTAGAAGGGTATCACAATGGCCAATGCTCGCAAGACACTAGTACGCTAGAAGGGTATCACAATGGCCAATGCTTGCAAGCCGCTAGTACTCTAAAGGGGGATCACAATGGCCAATGCTCGCAAGACACTAGTACGCTAGAAGGGTATCACAATGGCCAATGCATACAAGCCACTAGTACTCTAGAGGGGTATCACAATGGCCAATGCCCACAAGACACTAGTACTCTAGAAGGGTATCACAATGGCCAATGCTCGCAAGACGCAAGTTCTCTAGAAGGGCATCACAATGGACAATGATCACAAACTGCTAGTACTCTAGAGGGGCATCACAATGGCCAATGCTCACAAGCTGCTAATACTCTAGAAGGGTATCACAATGGCCAATGCTTGCAAGCCGCTAGTACTCTAGAGGAGTATCACAATGGCCAATGCTCACAAGACACTAGTACGCTAGAAGGGTATCACAATGGCCAATGCTCGCAAGACACTAGTACGCTAGAAGGGTGTGACAATGGCCAATGCTCGCAAGCCACTAGTACTGTAGAAGAGTATAAAAATGACCAATGCTCGGAAGCTGCAAATACTCTAGAGGGATATCACAATGGCCAATGCTCACAAGATGCTAGTACTCTAGAGGGGTATTACAATGGCCAATGCTCGTAAGCTCCTAGTACTCTAGAGGGGTATCACAATGGCCAATGCTCGCAAGCCGCTAGTATTCTAGGGGGATATCACATTGGCCAATGCTCACAAGCTGCTAGTACTCTAGAGGGGTATCACAATGGCCAATGCTCGCAAGCCGCTAGTATTCTAGGGAGATATCACATTGGCCAATGCTCACAAGCTGCTAGTACTCTAGAGGGGTATCACAATGGCCAATGCTTGCAAGCCACTAGTACTCTAGAGGGGTATCACAATGGTCAATGCCCACAAGACACTAGTACTCTAGAAGGGTATCACAATGGCCAATGCTTGCAAGACGCAAGTTCTCTAGAAGGGCTTCACAATGGACAATGATCACTAACTGCTAGTACTCTAGAGGGGCATCACAATGGCCAATGCTCACAAGCTGCTAGTACTCTAGAAGGGTATCACAATGGCCAATGCTCGCAAGCCACTAGTACTCTAAAGGGGGCTCACAATGGCCAATGCTCGCAAGACACTAGTATGCTAGAAGGGTATCACAATGGCCAATGCTCGCAAGACACTAGTACGCTAGAAGGGTATCACAATGGCCAATGCTCGCAAGCCGCTAGTACTCTAAAGGGGGATCACAATGGCCAATGCTCGCAAGACACTAGTACGCTAGAAGGGTATCACAATGGCCAATGCTTGCAAGCCACTAGTACTCTAGAGGGGTATCACAATGGCCAATGCCCACAAGACACTAGTACTCTAGAAGGGTATCACAATGGCCAATGCTCGCAAGACGCAAGTTCTCTAGAAGGGCATCACAATGGACAATGATCACAAACTGCTAGTACTCTAGAGGGGCATCACAATGGCCAATACTCACAAGCTGCTAGTACTCTAGAAGGGTATCACAATGGCCAATGCTCGCAAGCCACTAGTACTCTAAAGTGGGATCACAATGACCAATGCTCGCAAGACAATAGTACGCTAGAAGGGTATCACAATGGCCAATGCTCGCAAGACACTAGTACGCTAGAAGGGTGTCACAATGGCCAATGCTCGCAAGCCACTAGTACTTTGGAGGGCTATCACAATGGCCAATGCTTGCAAGACACTTGCACTCTAAAAGGGTATCACAATGGTCAATGCTCACAAGACACTAGTACTCTAGAAAGGTATTACAATGGCCAATACTCGCAAACCACTTGTACTCTAGAGGGGTATCACAATGGCCAATGCCCACAAGACACTAGTGCTCTAGAAGGGTATCACAATGGCCAATACTCGCAAACCACTTGTACTCTAGAGGGGTATCACAATGGCCAATGCCCGCAAGACACTAGTGCTCTAGAAGGGTATCAAAATGGAAAATGCGCCCAAGATGCACGTTCTCTAGAAGGGCATCACAATGGCCAATGATCACAAGCTGCTAGTACTCTAGAGGGGCATCACAATGGCCAATGCTCACAAGCTGCTAGTACTCTAGAATGGTATCACAATGGCCAATGCTTGCAAGCCGCTAGTACTCTAGAGGGGTATCACAATGGCCAAAGCTTGCAACACGCTAGTACTCTAGAAGGGTATCATAATGGACAATGCTCGCAATCCGCTAGTACTCTAGAAGGGCATCACAATGGTCAATGCTTGCAAGACACTAGTACTCTAAAGGGGCATCACAATGGCCAATGCTTGCAAGACACTAGTACTCTAAAAGGGTATCACAATGGCCAATGCTCGCAAGACACTAGTACTCTAGAAGGGTATCACAATGGCCAATGCTCGCAAGCCACTAGTACTTTAGAGGAGTATCACAATGGCCAATGCTTGCAAGACACTAGTACTCTAAAAGGGTATCACAATGGCCAATGCTCACAAGACACTAGTACTCTAGAAGGGTATCAGAATGACCAATGCTCGCAAGCCACTAGTAGTCTAGAGGGGTATCACAATGGCCAACACTCACAAACCACTAGTACTCTAGAGGGGTATCACAATGGACAATGCCCACAAGACACTAGTACTCTAGAAGGGTATCACAATGGCCAATGCCCGCAAGACGCAAGTTCTATAGAACAGCATCACAATGGCCAATGATCACAAGCTGCTAGTACTCTAGAGGGGCATCACAATGGCCAATGCTCACAAGCTGTTAGTACTCTAGAAGGGTATCACAATGGCCAATGCTCGCAAGCTTCTAGTACTCTAAAGGGGTATCACAATGGCCAATGCTCACAAGACACTAGTACTCTAGAAGGGTATCACAATGGCCAATGCCCACAAGGCACTAGTACTCTAGAAGGGTATCACAGTGGCCAATGCTCGCAAGATGCAAGTTCTCTAGAAGGACATCACAATGGCCAATGATCACAAGCTGCCAGTACTCTAGAGGGGTTTCACAATGGCCAATGCGTGCAAGATGCTAGCACTCTAGAAGGATATCATACAATGCTCAAAAGCTGCTAGTACTCTAGGGGGGTATCAGAATGGCCAATGCTCGCAAGCCGCTAGTACTCTAGAAGGGTATCACAATGGCCAATGCTTGCAGGACACTAGTACTCTAGACAGGTATCACAGTGGCCAATGCTTGCAGGACGCTAGTACTCTAGAAGGGCATCACAATGGCCAATGTTCACAAGCTGCTAGTACTCTAGAGGGGCATCACGATGGCCAATGCTCACAAGCTAATGGTACTCTAGAAGGGTTTCACAATGGCCAATGCTCGCAAGACACTAGTACTCTAGAGGGATTTCACAATGGCCAATGCTCACAAGACACTAGTACTCGAGAAGGGTATCACAATGGCCAATGCCCACAAGACACTAGTACTCTAGAAGGGTATCACAATGGCCAATGCTCGCAAGATGCAAGTTCTCTAGAAGGGCGTCACAATGGCCAATGATCACAAGCTGCCAGTACTCTAGAGGGGTTTCACAATGACCAATGCGCGCAAGACACAGCACTCTAGAAGGGTATCATACAATGCTCAAAAGCTGCTAGTACTCTAGGGGGGTATCAGAATGGCCAATGCTCGCAAGCCGCTAGTACTCTAGAAGGGTATCACAATGGCCAATGCTTGCAGGACACTAGTACTCTAGACAGGTATCACAGTGGCCAATGCTTGCAAGACACTAGTACTCTAAAAGGGTATCACAATGGCCAATGCTTGCAAGACACTAGTACTCTAGAAGGGTATCACAATGGCCAACGCTCACAAGCCACTTGTACTTTACAGGGGTATCACAATGTCCAATGCTTTCAAGACACTAGTACTCTAAAAGGGCATCACGATGGCTAATGCTCACAAGCTAATGGTACTCTAGAAGGGTATCACAATGGCCAATGCTCGCAAGACACTAGTATTCAAGAGGGGTTTCACAATGGCCAATGCTCACATGACACTAGTACTCTAGAAGGGTATCACGATGGCCAATGCCCACAAGACACTAGTACTCTAGAAGGGTATCACAATGGCCAATGCTTGCAAGATGCAAGTTCCCTAGAAGGGCATCACAATGGCCAATGATCCCAAGCTGCTAGGACTCTAGAGGGGCATCACAATGGCCAATGCTCACAAGCTGCTAGTACTCTAGAAGGATATCACAATGGCCAATGCTCGCAAGCCGCTAGTACTCTAAAGGGGTATCACAATGGCCAATGCTCGCAAGACACTAGTACTCTAGAAGGGTATCACAATGGCCAATACTCACAAGCTCCAAGTACTCTAGAGAGGTATCGCAATGGCCAATGCTCGCAAGCCACTAGTACTCTAGAGGGATATCACAATGGCCAATGCTTGCAAGACTCTAGTACTCTTTTTTTTTAAACTTTTATTTTTGTTGACAGAGGCAGGTAGCATACACACTTACATCAGGACAGCAAGAGCAAATACAGTACATAGGTACATTAATGCACGGGCTTTTCTGCGGAACATAAGCTGTCAGGGACCATCAGCAACATAACATGAGACACCAACACTTTAGACAACACTAGTGGAAGGCCGGGGAGATCCGCCCACCGTGGAGATGTCATCCAAACCGTTCAAATAACTATTAAAGGCAGACCAGATATTACGGGGGCGGGACCGGACCGGGAGCATATCCAAAAACCCCTCCTCGCAATTCCTAGACCATGTGAGCAGGTTCAACCATTTCTGATATGTAGGGGGGGTCGAGCTTTTCCAATCCAGCAAGATGCATTTCTTGGCCACCACACAACTTACATTTAGGAACTTGACCACATCTCTAGGCTCCCCGAGGTCCCACACCCCAAACAGTGCCCCCAGCGGGTCGAGGTCAACATCAACATCAATAATTGTCGACAACGTCTGCATGATCTTGGACCAGAATGTGGCCAGCTCCGGGCAGGCCCAGAACATGTGTAGATGGTCAGCCCCATCGGTTCCGCAGCGAAGGCAGGGCCGGGGAGTAGAGCGTGCAAATCTCGAAATTCTACCCGGTGTAAAATACAGCCTATTGAGCAATTTATACTGTATGGTGCGGTAGCGAAAGTTCAAGGACACCCCACTGGTATGAGAGCACATTTTCCCCCACAATTGGTCTGTAAGGTCCGTCCCCAGTTCGGCGGCCCAGTCCTCCCGTGCCCTGGACGGGCGGGGAGAGGGGCCGGTTAGTAACAATCCATATAATGAGGAGACCACACCCCGCGCCCCTCCCGAATTGGCGATGTATGCGATCCCGGGGGAGTCCGGAGGCTCAGCTGGGAAGTCAGGCCACGCGCTGCGGAAGGCTGCGCGCAGCCTGTAGAATTGCAGCAGCTCCATGACTGAACCGGAGTGCCCCGGCTTCAACGTCTGCAGTGTTATAAACCACCCATCTGGGTAAAAGTCAGTGAGGGCACGGTAACCCAGCGCCTCCCAGTACCGCGCCAGTGCAATGTCACACGTGGGTTCAAGCCCGGGAAGGTTCCAGGCGGGAAGCCACCTGTAGTATGGGTGTTGTTCGGCACACGTGTTAAACAGCCGGCCCCAGGCCTGTACAGTGGCGCGGACTGGATCGATAGGCGAGTCCGGGACATACTTCCTATTTAGAATCAGGGACATTATGTTACAGGGTGCCCCCGCCAGAGTCCCCAATTTGACGTGGGGGCGAGGTGGGGGTCCGGGGTACCAGTACGAGGCGAATTGCGCCTGTGCCGCCGTCCAGTATCTAAGCAGGTCCGGGGCCGTGAAGCCCCCTTTGTCATATGGGAGGCACATGTCCGACCATTTCTTACGCACCGCACCAGAGTGCCAGAGAAATTGTGCAAGTGCTTTATGAAGGTCTGTAAGGTATCTCCCACCCGGCCAGACAGGGACGTTAGAGAAGATATACAAGAACTTAGGAAGCAGGATCATTTTCACCAGCGAGAGTCTACCGGCCAGCGACAGCGGGAGAGCGCGCCAGCGCGTGATTTTAGCCTCAGCTTGTTCCGCCACCGCTCGGTAGTTATCCGCTAGCAGTGTTTCCCTAGACCGAGACACCCAGACCCCCAAATATTTAATCCCCATTGGGGACCAGCGTAGCGGGTACTCCGTGAGCGGTTGGGCGGTGGAGCTAGTAAGAGGGAAAATTTCGGATTTGGTATAGTTAATGGTGAACCCGGAGTGAGTGCCAATCTGGGTGATACCGCGTATAATCGGGTCCAGGTGCACATCCGGGTCTCTTACGAAAAGTAAAACATCATCTGCATAGAGCGAGACGATTTCGGGAGCGTCCTTCAGGCGGATCCCCTGGTGGGCGTGCCGGGCCCTGATATAGTCGGCCATCGGCTCTATTGCCAGGGCGAATAAGATCGGAGAAAACGGGCAACCTTGACGGGTGCCCCTAGAGAGTGGGAACAGAGCTGACGTCTGGGAATTGACCCGCACCCTAGCCACCGGGGAAGTGTATAGCAACTTAATGTACGCTATCATGTTAGGCCCTACACCCATGGTCTCCAGCACCAGCCAGGTATATTTCCAGGAGACCATGTCAAAAGCCTTCTGGGCATCCAGCGTAACCGCCACGGCGCCAACTCCCTGATCCATGCGGGCCATGACATTGAATAGCCGTCTAATATTGTGGGACGTCGACCTCCCAGGGACGAATCCTGATTGGTCATCATGCACCATATAGGACATGACCGGGAGGAAGCGGTTGGCAATCACCTTAGCGAATATTTTGGTATCTAGATTCATTAGTGAGAGGGGCCTATATGATCCACACTCATCAGCAGGTTTCCCAGGTTTAAGAAGGACCGTAATGGCGGCCTCCCGCAATGATGGAGGAAGGGTGCCCAGCCGGAGCGACTCATTCCAGACCTCCAGCAGCCTGGGGGCCAAGATGGCCACATGCTCCTGATAAAATTCTGCCGTTAGCCCATCCGGACCGGGAGCTTTTCCTTTGGGTAGATTGGAGATTGCCCCGACAATTTCGTCCAGCAGAATGGGGGAGTCCAGTGAGTCTTTGGTTGTGGGGGAAATGAGTGTCGTGGGGATCTGGCTGAGGAGATCGCGCATTTGGGACTCGCTATGTTCCGGGGGCTGGGAGTATAGGTCAGCGTAGAAGTCCGCGAAGACTTCCAAGATTCGTTGGTCAGATGTTTGACTCAGCCCTAACCTGTCCCTAATACAGGAGATCTGTGAATGACCCCACTCGCCCCTGGCCACAGCAGCCAGCGTCCTGCCCGGCCTGTCCCCCTCGCCATACTTGCGAGCCGCCTGGGGGCGACTGAAATAACGAACTTCCCTGATGGCCTGGTCATTAAAAGCTTGGAGCCCCTCACTGATCTGGGAGAGGGTGGCCGGGTCAACCGAAGTGGGATGCGCTCTTTCCAGGTCGCGTAATTTGGTTTCGGAACGGGCAAGAGCAGCACGTATAGCCTTGAGTACTCCCGCCTCCCTCGATATGGACATTCCCCTGATGAAGACTTTGAAGGCCTCCCACCGGACCCCCAGGGAGGTGGACCGGGACAAGTTAAACTCAAAGTAGGACTGTATATCAGCAAGAATATCCGCCTTGAATACTATGTCTTGCAGGGCGGCAGACTTGAAGCGCCAAGTATTAATAGTGGGAACCGGGACTCCCAGATCCACGGACATCCGGACAGGAGAATGGTCCGATAGGGTACGCGCCAAGATCTGAGTTTCAGCCACCCTGCCCAGAAGCGTACTGGACACGAAAAACATGTCAATCCTCGAGGAGCTGTCGTGTACCGAGGAATAATGGGTATATTCGCGCGCCATCGGGTGCATCGCCCGCCATGCGTCTCGAACATCTAGTGACACCCCGTGTGCTAATAGCCTACGCGCTGCGCCCGAGAGCAATCTGGGGGCAGTGCCCGTTCTGTCCAACGTGGTATCCATTATGAAATTCATGTCCCCCCCCAGATAATCTGTACCCCCACATAACCCAGCAGTATCGCCGCCACCCGGTCAACGAAATCAGGAGAGTCCACATTAGGGCCATAGGTATTGACCAGCAGGTATTCCCTATTCGCCAAAGAACAATGCAGGATAACATACCTCCCTTCAGGGTCAACATAATTCTTATGTAGAGAAAACTTGAGCGATCTATGAACCATCGTCAGGACCCCCCTAGCCCGGGAGGAGTAGGAGGTAAAATATCTATTGGGGCCCCAGGAAGGGGCCATGCATCTGGCCAGGTGGCCCCCAGAGTGGGTCTCCTGCAGGAACAAAATTTTACAACAATGTCTGTTGGCGTAAGCCATAATTTTACGAGCCTTGGTGTAGTTACTAAGGCCCCGTACATTCCAAGACAGCACAACAGTTGTCATTGCATCAAACTAGGGTACATCCCACACTCTCTGCTTAGAGCCAGCCAGTAGTTTAAAATGGGCCCCACAATGGTGCCCCGATGTCATGCATTCTGCCACACTACCTCCGTCTTTTGTAATACAATCCCACACACCCCCAACATCACCACCCACCACCCACACTGCCCACCCGCAACTTGCAGTAGGTATCATCCCCCACCCACACCCAAGGTCCCCAGCTAAGCCAGGGGAGTGACAGGGTCTCCCCAACCGGGGAGGAACAGAGGGCACCACCCAACGGGGATGCGCCCACGATTCGGCCCAACAGTGGCCACCCAGCCCTAACAGCAAACCAAGCACACACACAAACATTGCAAACGCAGTGGGGGCGCTGTAGCCGTGCGGACGGCATCTTAAACATCATGTAGGCCGACATGGGCCATCAAGTCAAGTTCTGCGGTGAAGGATCCAAGTTCGAACCCAGGAGTTGAGGTCGGATGATAACAGGAAAACAATAGGCGACCTAACGCATGGGCATACAGTGTACGAGGAGTATTGAGTAGTGTCCAAGGGCCCAGGGCGAAACCCCAGGCCGGATGGCCATCCACGGGGTTCGAGTCGCTGGGGTAAAGAACAGCATTGCCAACAACACATCCAAAATGAGCGGAGAGAGCTGGCGAGGAGAGTGGGGCACTACAGGGAGTGCTCACTCAGCGGCCACGGGAGCATTTATCGGATTAGGTAATGGTATCTCCAGCTCGATGAACTTCACTGCCTCCTCGGGGACCGTGAAGAAGTAGAGTTTGCCGTTGTGGGTCAATTTCAATCGCGCCGGGAAGAGGATGGCGTATGGGACATTGCGTTCCCTGAGCAGCTTTTTGACCCCGAGAAATTGGCGCCTTTCCTGCTGGACCGCTACGGAGAAGTCGGGGAAGATCCTAACGGTGTTGGCCTCCAGACGCAGCTCTCCCTTCTCCCGTGCCAGGCGTAGGATGAGGTCCCTGTCCCGATAGTTCAGGATCCTGGCAATGATTGGTCTCGGAAGATCACCCGGTCTAGGGCGAGGGGACAGGGCCCGATGTGCGCGCTCGACCGTAAAGTGCGGAGACAGGGTCGGGTTGTCGAGCAGTTCCCTAAGCAAGCTCTCGATCGCATCCTCCATGCGCCCCTTGAGTGCGTTCTCGGGGACACCAATGATGCGTAGATTATTCCTGCGAGAGCCGGACTCCAAGTCATCGCATTTGGATTTAACCGCCTTCATGTCCCGGGACAGGGCCGCGACCGTGGACTGCAGCATGTGTAGTTCGTCCTCGTTAGTAGAGATCCTGCCTTCAGCCTCCGCTATTCGGGTCCCGGCTTGGTCTACACGTGTCTTGAGCGAGGCAACATTGGCATGTATATCGTCCAACTTCTCGTGGAAGGAAGCGAAATTTTTGGCCATCGACTCCATGATAACCGTGAGGTCAGGTCCCGGCGGCCCGGCCTGCGACTCCACCCCAGACCCCTCCGGCGGGGGTGGGGATGAGCAAGCGTCGGATCTCGGAACCGCTCTAGCGAATCTATCCATCGATCCTCCCCTGCAGTTTCCTTTCGATTTACTTGGCATGACGAAGGGTAGCGACGGCCGCCGTGGTTATCAAGCGTCAGCCACGTGGAGGTGGTGGGCACAGGGTCCAGGAGTCGAGTCAAGCCCGGGGGGATCTTCACCGATGTGGACGTGGATCACGCTGGCAGTACAGAGTGGGGGGGGGGGGGCCAGGGGCGCCCACAGGGCAGGTCCAGGGGCAGCGCGAGGTGATGGCCGGGCCCACCGTGCCCCGTCCGGATGCGTCACCCCTCCGCTCCTCACCTCGACAGTGCAGTCCTCCGCCAGGTGGGTGTCGATGTGGCGGGGCACCCCACAGACCGTCCGGCAGTGATCGCCCCCGCGGGGCCCCCCAAGGTGGAAGACAGGGGCGGGCGGGCCGCGAAAGAGTGGCGAGGCCTCGAGTGATCGCCGCAGCCCGGGTAGGCCTCCAGAGAGATGTGGCAGTAGCAAGTCTCCCAGTAGTCAGAGAGGGCCGGGACTCCGCCAGGAGCTGCCCAGCAGACAGGGGCAGATGGTTGGCCGCAATAGGAGTGTAGCAAGCTCCGATGTTCGCAGATGTGGGCAGATGAGGGCCGGAGCCGCACGGAGCTCAAAAGCTAAGCAGCCATCTTGGGCTGCTCCACAGCGCCACCCCGCAAGACTCTAGTACTCTAAAAGGTTATCACAATGGCCAATGCTTGCAAGACACTAGTACTCTAGAAGGGTATCACAATGGCCAATACTCGCAAGCCACTAGTACTCTAAAGGGGTATCACAATGGCCAGTGCTCGCAAGAAACTAGTACTCTAAAAGGGTATCACAATGGCCAATGCTCACAAGACACTAGTACTCTAGAAGGGTATCACAATGGCCAATGCTTGCAAGATGCAAGTTCCCTAGAAGGGCATCACAATGGCCAATGATCCCAAGCTGCTAGGACTCTAGAGGGGCATCACAATGGCCAATGCTCACAAGCTGCTAGTACTCTAGAAGGATATCACAATGGCCAATGCTCGCAAGCCGCTAGTACTCTAAAGGGGTATCACAATGGCCAATGCTCGCAAGACACTAGTACTCTAGAAGGGTATCACAATGGCCAATACTCACAAGCTCCAAGTACTCTAGCGAGGTATCGCAATGGCCAATGCTCGCAAGCCACTAGTACTCTAGAGGGATATCACAATGGCCAATGCTTGCAAGACTCTAGTACTCTAAAAGGTTATCACAATGGCCAATGCTTGCAAGACACTAGTACTCTAGAAGGGTATCACAATGGCCAATGCTCGCAAGCCACTAGTACTCTAAAGGGGTATCACAATGGCCAGTGCTCGCAAGAAACTAGTACTCTAAAAGGGTATCACAATGGCCAATGCTCACAAGACACTAGTACTCTAGAAGGGTATCACAATGGCCAATGTTCGCAAGCCACTAGTACTCTAAAGGGGTATCTGTAACGCTCACCTGATTCCCACGGAGGCGCTGGTCTTGGCAGGAAGGTGTCTGTGACTCGAAAAGTGATGTGCAGGACTCGATTGGCTTCTGGGGTCGAACCTCTTTGCACTGTGTGTCGAACTCGTAGGGTGAGGTTTCTGCAGGTGAAAGAATATGGGGGTTAATGGTCTGGGTTGTTGAATGTCCCTCTCTCTCTCTCTCTTCCTAGCTTCTCCGTAGAGCCCCCAGGTCAACGTGCTCACCTTAGATAGGTGAATGCTGGACTCTCCATCTGCGTCTGGTGCAGGGTGTCGTTGCCAGTTCCTTCACTGGTGAAACATACGCCTCTTGAACTCAGAGGATCGTTACCGTCGTTAACTGCACGAGCGGTGAGTTTCCAGACACCTTTTTAGTCTTTATAGTCTTTAGGTGCGTAGCACGTTAATATTGAACAGGACTCTGTATAATGCTTTTCCCTTTTTGTCTTGCAGGACTCTTGAGATGGAAGATGGAGTGAGCACCTGGAAATGCGTAAGTAAATGCAAGCGCTCAAACTGTCTTTTTCCCTTGCAGCTTAATTCGTGCTGAAGAGACGCCGGAGTATTTGCAGGCGTTCTATTGCGACGAGCGCGATGGGCGTAAGTAAATACCTGTCTAATGTCTCTTCTTTTGTCTTTCAGAAGTTGGGTTGCAGCGCCGGAGTCCGCGGAATGTCCGTAAGTAATAACAATGCTTTTGTCTTCACAGGCGGCGATGCAGCGTGAAGAAATCCGGAATTCGCGGAGTGCCGGTAAGTAATAACAATGCTTTTGTCTTCACAGGCGGAGGTGCAGCGTGAAGAAATGGCCGCAGCCGATGGATCAGGTGAGTAAGCACTCCGAGTAAAGGTTGCCCTGCTAACCTGTTGTTTCTTGTCTTTGCAGGTGCTGCTGTTGACTGGATACAGGAATGGTAAGTATAATTCTTGCAGGTTCAGGATCGAAAGAAGAAAGGCTGGAACAGACTCGGTGAGCGTTCTGCTGCAGATGCAGAATAACGCGAAGCACGTTTCATCTATCGGGTGTGGTTTAAATAGCCTTGGAGTGATGAGGCGTCTTCCTCCACGGCCCCGCCTAGGTAAGAAAAGAGTTCCAGTTCCAGAAGAGTTCCAGTGCTGTATCCAGGGAGTGGAGCTTGCCCCACCCAGGTAAGAAAGTAGTTCCTGTTCACAGAGGACTTCTAAGTGGCTGGTAAGTAAGCAGCATGGTCTGCTGCAGGTAAGTCCACCCAAGCATCTTCACGCATATTATGAGCCCGGTGCTTCCAGTGCCGGGACCGATGTTTTTGATGAGCCTGGTGCCACCGGCGCCAGGACAAGGTCCAAAAGGTCCCAGTGGGGACCGGCTGGTGCCTAGGATTAGGGTTAGGGGCCTGCTTCCAAGGACGTTGGGCTGGTCCTGGCTCCTTGGAAGCAGTGATCATGACAGCACCCCCCCTCAAGGCCCCTCCTAAGCGTGTCTTCTCCGGGGGTTTTGGCTTGTCGGGGTGATTCAGATGGAATTTCTTGACCAGACGAGGTGCGTGGACATATTCTGAGGGTTCCCAAGACCTTTCCTGGGGGCCGTATCCTTTCCAATCAACCAGATAATATAACTTAGATTTGGAGATTTTGGAGTCTAGGATGTTCTTTACTTCGAATTCAAGTTCTCCATCTACCAAAACAGGTTCTGGGAGTTCAGTCAATCGGGTTTCTGGTTGTACTGGTTTTAATAAGGAGACATGGAATACTGGATGTATTTTCATATGCGCAGGTAATTCCAATTTGACAGCCACCGGATTAACTATGGTAGAGATGAGATAGGGTCCAAGGTATCTCGGGATGAAGGTGTGGGGTCCTTTTAGAGGCAGGTGCTTAGTGGATAACCAGACCTGATCTCCTACTGCGTAGTGAGGGGCCTCTTTACGGTGTCGATCTGCTCCTTTTTTTAATTGAGCTTTAGCTCTTTGCAGATGGACAGTGGCTTCCTTAAAAGCACGGGTGATCTCCGAGTGCAAGTGATCCACAGCAGGTGTTTCGAATTCTTGGGGAGGATCCAGGTTAGAGGTTCTAGGATGGTGTCCGTATAATAGGAAGAAGGGAGTCTTCCCGGTTCCAGAATGAGTCGAATTGTTGTAAGCGTATTCAGCGATCCAAAGAATATCCTTCCAAGGGTTTTCAGTTTGTTGGAGCATGCAACGTAGATATTGCTCTAGAGTCTGATTTGTCCTCTCGGTTTGTCCGTCAGTTTGGGGATGGTGACTGGTTGAAAGTCTTACATCAATTTGGGCTAGACGACAGCAACTTCGCCAAAAGCGGGAGATGAATTGACTTCCCCTATCGGAGACTAAAACCGAGGGAAAACCGTGTAACCGAACAATGTTTTCTAAGAATTCTCAGGCCAATACTGAAGCTGAAGGTAGGCCCTTCAGGGGAATGAAGTGAGCCATCTTGGAGAATAGATCCACAACTACTAAAATGGTATTATACCCTGAGCATGGAGGTAAGTCCGTGATGAAATCCATGGACAGGGTATGCCATGGACAGGGAGGAATGTCTAGAGGGTGTAATAGGCCGGCTGGTTTCTCCTTCTGACTTTTATTCTGGGCACACACACCGCAGGAGATTACAAAGTCTCTAATATCCTTCTTCCATGATGGCCACCAGAAATGTCTTTTGATCTTTTCCATGGTTTTGGTAATGCCAGGGTGACCCTCCATTAGAGAGTCGTGATAACAGGAGATTACTTGTTTTTGTATTTTCTCACAGGGCAAGTACAATCGTCCTCGGAAATATGGTAGGTCTTGATCCACTGAGAATTCTTTTCCCTTTAATTGCCAGTCCTGCAAATCGGCCGGAGTTAGGAGTGATTTGACTGTAGTCTTGATGTCTTCAAAGGATTGAGCGCTGACCAAACCCAAAATCCTTTGTTCTGGGATTATGGGTATTGGTTCTGGATTGGTCAAATGTTCATCTACTCCCATCCGGGAGAGGGCATCTGCTTTTCCGTTTTTATTGCCTGGTCGATAAGTAATTATAAAGTCAAACTCAGCCAGAAACAGAGCCCAGCGAAGCTGTCGGGAAGACTGAGCTTTGGCCGTCTTCAGATATTGTAAATTGGGGTGATCAATCATTACGGTGACTTTGTGTCTGGCTCCCAAAAGATAATGCCGCCAGGCTTTAAAGGCCGATCTGATAGCTAAAAGTTCCTTGTCTGTAATTGAATAGTTGATCTCGGGAGCCGAGAATTTGCGGGACCAAAAGGCTACAGGATGTAATTGGTGTGTGACCGGATCTCTTTGTGATAAAACTGCCCCCATAGCAAGACTAGAAGCATCTGTTTCCACGATGTTGGGGAGTTCTGGGCGAGGATGTTTTAGAACAGGTGCAGAAATGAATTTAGCTTTTAAGTCCTGAAAAGCTTGTTCTGCTTCAGTAGACCACTCAAAACGTTTGTTCTTCATTAACAGAGCGGTGATGGGCTGGACTATCCGAGGGAATTCAGGAATGAATCTGTGGTAAAAGTTAGCGAAGCCTAACATGCTTTGAACTCCTTTTACAGAGGTTGGTGATGGCCACTTGATGATTGCATCGACTTTCTTTGAATCCATATGGACTCCGTTAGGTGACAATATGAATCCCAGGAACTCAACTTCAGTTACGTTGAAAACGCATTTTTCAAGCTTAGCAAAAAGGTTATGTTGACGCAATCTCTCGAGAACCTTTTTAACATGTCTCTGATGTTCCTCTTCAGATGATGAATAGACAAGGATGTCATCAATGTAGACAACAACACACACATCTATGAGTTCTCTAAGGACATCGTTCATAAAATACTGGAAAGCGGCAGGAGCGTTACAAAGTCCAAAGGGCATCACTTGATATTGGAATAGCCTATACTTGGTGCGGAAGGCCGTCTTCCATTCATCGCCCTCTTTTATTCGTACCAAGTGGTAGGCTCCTCTGAGATCCAACTTTGTATATATACATGCATCTATGACTTGGTCCAGGAGTTCAGGGATCAAAGGTAACGGGTATCTGTTTTTAACGGTGATTTGATTCAGGGCGCGGTAATCTATACAAGTCCTAAGGTCTCCTTCCTTTTTCGGAACGAAGAACAAAGCCGATGAAGCTGGAGATTTTGAAGGACGGATAAACCCGTTAGCTAGGTATTGGTCCAGATATTGTCTGAGGTGAAGATTCTCTGGCTCGGTGAGGGCATAAATCCTACTGCAAGGAGGAGTTGTTCCGGGTATCAGATCTATTTGACAGTCGTAAGACCTATGAGGAGGCAGGGTGTTAGCTTGAGCCTTCTGAAAGACATCTTGGAATTCCTGGTATTCGGGAGGTAATTTGGGAACCTCAGAAGAGATTGCCACCAGTGAAACATCAGGCCGAGGATAACAAGTGGTAAAACATTCTGGAAACTGAACCGTCTTTGCTCGCCAATCGATCTGAGGATTGTGCTTCTCTAACCAAGGGATTCCCAGAATGATCTGGAACTGAGGGGCCTTGATCACATCGAACACGATTTTCTCCCGGTGTCCATCTTGGCTCACTAGCGTCACTTCTTGGGTGGCGTGCGTTACTGGTCCGGAGGCTATCTCCGTGCCATCCGCTGTAGTAATGACGTCTTTTACCGCCTTAGGGACAAGGGGTAGATTCATCCTTGATACCATTTCACGGTCCACATAATTACCGATTGCTCCGCTGTCGATGTAAGCTTCAATTGCATGCAAACGATCCGGACGTTCAGGACTAATGAGGACCATGGGCACCACGAAATGCGAGGTCACGGGACAGATTTTAACGCTCGGCAAGAGGACCTCTACACTTGCCGGGCTAGGTCGTTTCCCTGCTCAGAACTTGTGGTACAGGTATCTGCGGCTCCTACAGCCTTCTTAGCTGGTTTCACTGGACAGTCTCGAAGAAAGTGCCCTGAGTTCCCGCAATAGAGGCATAATTGCAGCTGTCTTCTTCTTTCCCGCTCCTTTTGGGTTAAAGGACCTTTCATGCCCGCTATTTGCATGGGTTCCACAGTGTCAGCTCCCTTAGTAGAGGTCTGTGGTTTAGAAAACACTCGGGTATCAAATTTAGAACGATCAGCCTTCCTGTTCTGTAATCTGTGGTCCAATTGGACAACTAAGTCAATATAGTGTGAGCATTCTTGTGGAGGGTTCACAACTTGAGCTAACACATCCTTGAGCTCTCCACGCAGGCCTCGGTAGAAAAGCGTTATTCTCTTATCCTCAGGCCATTGAGTTTCCACTATAAGTCTGTTAAATGAGGCTATATAAGTCAAGAGGTCTTGATTACCCTGTCGTAATGAAAGAAGTTCATTGTCCAAGGCCTGCCCTTGTGCATGTCTTGCGAACAGTTTCTCCATGCTGGACTGGAAGGCCTGGAAATCATGTAAAACCAGATCATCCTGGGTGACTAAAGGGATCGACCAATCTGCGGCGCTGCCACTGAGATAAGAAAGCACGAAAGCCACCTTGGTCCGGTCTGTTGGGAATGCAGCTGGTCGACATAAGAAGTGTAGGCGGCACTGGTTGATGAACACTGCAAATTTCTTTGGGTCACCAGAAAAGCGTTCGGGCGGAGCCAAGGGCACATTACCGGGTAGATTGATTTGCACTGGATTTAAAGATGATGCAGAAGGATAGCTTCCTCCTGGAGCGGGCAGAGGTGTCTGTCTGCCTGCGTTTGTAGCAATTGCCTAGCGAGGTCCTCTGTTCGCTCCTTGGAAATTATGAGTTCTCTTCTTAGAGAGTTTGTTTCCTGACGAGCTGCATGTACTTCTGCTCTTAATTCCCCGAGCAACTGGGCTAATTGATCAGTGTCTGAGGTTTCCATTGCGCCTGGGTAGGAGTTTTGCGGTGGGCTTCGCGTTCTGTAACGCTCACCTGATTCCCACGGAGGCGCTGGTCTTGGCAGGAAGGTGTCTGTGACTCGAAAAGTGATGTGCAGGACTCGATTGGCTTCTGGGGTCGAACCTCTTCGCACTGTGTGTCGAACTCGTAGGGTGAGGTTTCTGCAGGTGAAAGAATATGGGGGTTAATGGTCTGGGTTGTTGAATGTCCCTCTCTCTCTCTCTCTTCCTAGCTTCTCCGTAGAGCCCCCAGGTCAACGTGCTCACCTTAGATAGGTGAATGCTGGACTCTCCATCTGCGTCTGGTGCAGGGTGCCGTTGCCAGTTCCTTCACTGATGAAACATACGCCTCTTGAACTCAGAGGATCGTTACCGTCGTTAACTGCACGAGCGGTGAGTTTCCAGACACCTTTTTAGTCTTTATAGTCTTTAGGTGCGTAGCACGTTAATATTGAACAGGACTCTGTATAATGCTTTTCCCTTTTTGTCTTGCAGGACTCTTGAGATGGAAGATGGAGTGAAGCGCCTGGAAATGAGTAAGTAAATGCAAGCGCTCAAACTGTCTTTTTCCCTTGCAGCTTAATTCGTGCTGAAGAGACGCCAGAGTATTTGCAGGCGTTCTATTGCGACGAGCGCGATGGGCGTAAGTAAATACCTGTCTAATGTCTCTTCTTTTGTCTTTCAGAAGTTGGGTTGCAGCGCCGGAGTCCGTGGAATGTCCGTAAGTAATAACAATGCTTTTCTCTTCACAGGCGGCGATGCAGCGTGAAGAAATCCGGAATTCGCGGAGTGCCGGTAAGTAATAACAATGCTTTTGTCTTCACAGGCGGAGGTGCAGCGTGAAGAAATGGCCGCAGCCGATGGATCAGGTGAGTAAGCACTGCGAGTAAAGGTTGCCCTGCTAACCTGTTGTTTCTTGTCTTTGCAGGTGCTGCTGTTGACTGGATACAGGAATGGTAAGTATAATTCTTGCAGGTTCAGGATCGAAAGAAGAAAGGCTGGAACAGACTCGGTGAGCGTTCTGCTGCAGATGCAGAATAACGCGAAGCACGTTTCATCTATCGGGTGTGGTTTAAATAGCCTTGGAGTGATGAGGCGTCTTCCTCCACGGCCCCGCCTAGGTAAGAAAAGAGTTCCAGAAGAGTTCCAGTGCTGTATCCAGGGAGTGGAGCTTGCCCCACCCAGGTAAGAAAGTAGTTCCTGTTCACAGAGGACTTCTAAGTGGCTGGTAAGTAAGCAGCATGGTCTGCTGCAGGTAAGTCCACCCAAGCATCTTCACACATATTATGAGCCCAGCGCTTCCAGTGCCGGGACCGATGGTTTTGATGAGCCTGGTGCCACCGGCGCCAGGACAAGGTCCAAAAGGTCCCAGTGAGGACCGGCTGGTGCCTAGGATTAGGGTTAGGGGCCTGCTTCCAAGGACGTTGGGCTGGTCCTGGCTCCTTGGAAGCAGTGATCATGACAGTATCACAATGGCCAATACTCGCAAACCACTAGTACTCTAGAGGAGTATCACAATGGCCAATGCTCACAAGACACTAGTACTCTAGTAGGGTATCACAATGGCCAATGCTTGCAGGACACTAGTACTCTAGACAGGTATCACAGTGGCCAATGCTTGCAAGACACTAGTACTCTAGAAGGGTATCACAATGGCCAATGCTTGCAGGACACTAGTACTCTAGACAGGTATCACAGTGGCCAATGCTTGCAAGACACTAGTACTCTAAAAGGGTATCACAATGGCCAATGCTTGCAAGACACTAGCACTCTAGAAGGGTATCACAATGGCCAATTCTCACAAGCCACTTGTACTTTAGAGGGGTATCACAATGGCCAATGCTTTCAAGACACTAGTACTCTAAAAGGGCATCACGATGGCCAATGCTCACAAGCTAATGGTACTCTAGAAGGGTATCACAATGGCCAATGTTCGCAAGACGCTAGTATTCAAGAGGGGTTTCACAATGGCCAATGCTCACAAGACACTAGTACTCTAGAAGGGTATCACAATGGCCAATGCTTGCAGGACACTAGTACTCTAGACAGGTATCACAGTGGCCAATGCTTGCAAGACACTAATACTCTAAAAGGGTATCACAATGGCCAAATCTTGCAAGACACTAGTACTCTAGAAGGGTATCACAATGGCCAATGCTCACAAGCCACTTGTACTTTAGAGGGGTATCACAATGGCCAATGCTTTCAAGACACTAGTACTCTAAAAGGGCATCACGATGGCCAATGCTCACAAGCTAATGGTACTCTAGAAGGGTATCACAATGGCCAATGCTCGCAAGACGCTAGTATTCAAGAGGGGTTTCACAATGCCCAATGCTCACATGACACTAGTACTCTAGAAGGGTATCACGATGGCCAATGCCCACAAGACACTAGTACTCTAGAAGGGTATCACAATGGCCAATGCTCGCAAGATGCTAGTACTCTAGAAGAGCATCACAATTTCCAATGCTCACAAGCTGCTAGTACTCTAGAGGGGCATCACAATGGCCAATGCTCTTAAGCTGCTAGTACTCTAGAAGGGTATCACAATGGCCAATGCTTGCAAGCCGCTAGTACTCTAAAGGGGTATCACAATGGCCAATTCTCGCAAGACACTAGTACTCTAGAAGGGTATCACAATGGCCAATACTCACAAGCTGCAAGTACTCTACAGAGGTATCGCAATGGCCAATGCTCGCAAGCCACTAGTACTCTAAAGGGATATCACAATGGCCAATGCTTGCAAGACACTAGTACTCTAAAAGGTTATCACAATGGCCAATGCTTGCAAGACACTAGTACTCTAGAAGGGTATCACAATGGCCAATGCTCGCAAGCCACTAGTACTCTAGAGGGGTATCACAATGGCCAATGCTCGCAAGACGCAAGTTCTCTAGAACGGCATCACAATGATCAATGATCACAAGCTGCTAGTACTCTAGAGGGGCATCACAATGGCCAATTCTCACAAGACACTAGTACTCTAGAAGGGTATCACAATGGCCAATACTCACAAGCTGCAAGTACTCTAGAGAGGTATCGCAATGGCCAATGCTCGCAAGCCACTAGTACTCTAGAGGGATATCACAATGGCCAATGCTTGCAAGACACTAGTACTCTAGAAGGGTATCACAATGGCCAATGCTCGCAGCCGCTAGTACTCTAAAGGGGTATCACAATGGCCAGTGCTCGCAAGACACTAGTACTCTAAAAGGGTATCACAATGGTCAATGCTCACAAGACACTAGTACTCTAGAAGGGTATCACAATGGCAAATGTTCGCTGGCCACTAGTACTCTAAAGGGGTATCACAATGGCCAATACTCGCAAACCACTAGTACTCTAGAGGAGTATCACAATGGCCAATGCTCACAAGACACTAGTACTCTAGTAGGGTATCACAATGGCCAATGCTCCCAGGACGCTAGTACTCTAGAAGGGCATCACAATGGCCAATGCTTACAAGCTTCTAATACTCTAGAGGGGCATCACGATGGCAAATGCTCACAAGATAATGGTACTCTAGAAGGGTATCACAATGGCCAATGCTCGCAAGACGCTAGTACTCTAGAGGGGTTTCACAATGGCCAATGCTCACAAGACACTAGTACTCTAGAAGGGTATAACAATGGCCAATGCCCACAAGACACTAGTACTCTAGAAGGGTATCACAATGGCCAATGCTCGCAAGATGCAAGTTCTCTAGAAGGGCATCACAATGGCCAATGATCACAAGCTGCCAGTACTCTAGAGGGTTTTCACAATGTTCAATGCGCGCAAGACGCTAGCACTCTAGAAGGGTGTCACAATGGCCAATGCTTGCAGGACACTAGTACTCTAGACAGGTATCACAGTGGCTATGCTTGCAAGACACTAGTACTCTAAAAGGGTATCACAATGGCCAATGCTTGCAAGACACTAGTACTCTAGAAGGGTATCACAATGGCCAATTCTCACAAGCCACTTGTACTTTAAAGGGTATCACAATGGCCAATGCTTTCAAGACACTAGTACTCTAAAAGGGCATCACGATGACCAATGCTCACAAGCTAATGGTACTCTAGAAGGGTATCACAATGGCAAATGCTCGCAAGACGCTAGTACTCAAGAGGGGTTTCACAATGGCCAATGCTCACATGACACTAGTACTCTAGAAGGGTATCACGATGGCCAATGCCCACAAGACACTAGTACTCTAGAAGGGTATCACAATGGCCAATGCTTGCAAGATGCAAGTTCTCTAGAAGGGCATCACAATGGCCAATGCTCACAAGCTGCTAGTACTCTAGAAGGGTATCACAATGGCCATTGCTCGCAAGCCGCTAGTACTCTAAAGGGGGTATCACAATGGCCAATGCTCGCAAGACACTAGTACTCTAGAAGGGTATCACAACGGCCAATACTCACAAGCTGCAAGTACTCTAGAGAGGTATCGCAATGGGCAATGCTCGCAAGCCACTAGTACTCTAGAGGGATATCACAATGGCCAATGCTTGCAAGAAACTAGTACTCTAGAAGGGTATCACAATGGCCAATGCTCGCAAGCCACTAGTACTCTAGAGGGGTATCACAATGGCCAATGCTCGCAAGATGCCAGTTCTCTAGAACGGCATCACAATGGCCAATGATCACAAGCTGCTAGTACTCGAGAGGGGCATCACAATGGCCAATGCTCACAAGCTGTTAGTACTCTAGAAGGGTATCACAATGGCCAATGCTCGCAAGCCGCTAGTACTCTAAAGGGGTATCACAATGGCCAGTGCTCGCATGACACTAGTACTCTAAAAGGGTATCACAATGGCCAATGCTCACAAGACACTAATACTCTAGAAGAGTATCACAATGGCCAATGTTCGCAAGCCACTAGTACTCTAAAGGGGTATCACAATGTCCAATACTCGCAAACCACTAGTACTCTAGAGAAGTATCACAATGGCCAATGCTCACAAGACACTAGTACTCTAGAATGGTATCACAATGGCCAATGCTCGCATGACGCTAGTACTCTAGAAGGGCATCACAATGGCCAATGCTCACAAGCTGCTAATACTCTAGAGGGGCATCATGATGGCCAATGCTCACAAGCTAATGATACTCTAGAAGGGTATCACAATGGCCAAGGCGCGCAAGACGCTAGTACTCTAGAGGGGATTCACAATGGCCAATGCTCACAAGCTGCTAGTACTCTAGAAGGGTATCACAATGGCCATTGCTCGCACGCCGCTAGTACTCTAAAGGGGGTATCACAATGGCCAATGCTCGCAAGACACTAGTACTCTAGAAGGGTATCACAAT
Source organism: Ambystoma mexicanum (assembly GCF_040938575.1). Classification (NCBI taxonomy): domain Eukaryota; kingdom Metazoa; phylum Chordata; class Amphibia; order Caudata; family Ambystomatidae; genus Ambystoma; species Ambystoma mexicanum. The sequence goes on from NC_090925.1 coordinate 10,844,667, forward strand.
GGCCAACACTTGCAAGCCACTAGTACTCTAGAAGGGTATCACAATGGCCAATGCTCGCAAGAGACAAGTACTCTAGAAGGGTATCATAATGGTCAATGCTAGTAAGCAACTGGTACTCTAGAAGGGTATAACAATGACCAATGCTCGCAAGCCGCAAGTACTCTAGAGGGAAATCACAATGGCCAATGCTCACAAGATGCTAATACTCTAGAGAGGTATTTCAATGGCCAATGCTCACAAGCCGCTAGTACTCTAGAAGGATATCACAATGGCCAATGTTTGCAAGCTCCTAGTACTCTAGAGGGGTATCACAATGGCCAATGCTCGCAAGCCGCTAGTATTCTAGGGGGATATCACATTGGCCAATGCTCACAAGCTGCTAGTACTCTAGAAGGATATCAGAAGGCCAATGCTTGCAAGCTCCTAGTACTCTAGAGGGGTATCACAATGGCCAATGCTCGCAAGCCGCTAGTATTCTATGGAGATATCACATTGGCCAATGCTCACAAGCTGCTAGTACTCTAGAGGGGTATCACAATGGCCAATGCTCGCAAGCCACTAGTACTCTAGAAGGGTATCACAATGGCCAATGCTCGCAAACCACTAGTACTCTAGAGGGGTATCACAATGGCCAATGCCCACAAGACACTAGTACTCTAGGAGGGTATCACAATGGCCAATGCTTGCAAGACGCAAGTTCTCTAGAAGGGCATCACAATGGACAATGATCACAAGCTGCTAGTACTGTAGAGGGGCATCAAAATGGCCAATGCTCGCAAGCCGCTAGTACTCTAAAGGGGTATCACAATGGCCAATGCTCACAAGCTGCTAGTACTCTAGAGGGGTATCACTATGGCCAATGCTCGCAAGCCACTAGTACTCTAGAAGGGTATCACAATGGCCAATGCTCGCAAACCACTAGTACTCTAGAGGGGTATCACAATGGCCAATGCCCACAAGACACTAGTGCTCTAGAAGGGTATCCCAATGGCCAATGCTCCCAAGATGCACGATCACTAGAAGAACATCACAATGGCCAATGATCACAAGGTGCTAGTACTCTAGTGGGGCATCACAATGGCCAATGCTCACAAGCTGCTAACACTCTAGAATGGTTTCACAATGGCCAATGCTTGCAAGCCGCTAGTACTCTAGAGGAGTATCACAATGGCCAAAGCTCGCAACACGCTAGTACTCTAGAAGGGTATCATAATGGGCAATGCTCGCAAGCCACTAGTACTCTAGAAGGGTATCACAATGGCCAATGCTTGCAAGACACTAGTACTCTAGAGGGGTATCACAATAGCCAATGCTTGCAAGACACTAGTACTCTAAAAGGGTATCACAATGGCCAATGCTTGCAAGACACTAGTACTCTAGAAGGGTATCATAATGGCCAATGCTCGCAAGCTACTAGTACATTAGAGGGGTATCAAAATGGCCAATGCTTGCAAGACATTAGTACTCTAAAAGGGTATCACAATGGTCAATGAGCACAAGACCATAGTACTCTAGAAGGGTATCAGAATGGCCAATGCTCGCAAGCCACTAGTACTCTAGAGAGGTATCACAATGGCCAAAACTCGCAAACCACTAGTACTCTAGAGGGGTATCACAATGGACAATGCCCACAAGACACTAGTACTCTAGAAGGGTATCACAATGGCCAGTGCTCGCAAGACGCAAGTTCTCTAGAAGGGCATCACATTGGCCAATGATCAAAAGCTGCTAGTACTCTAGAAGGGTATCACAATGGCCAATGCTCGCAAGCCACTAGTACTCTACAGGGGTATCAAAATGGACAATGCTCAAAAGCCATTAGTACTCTATAGCGGTATCACAATGCCCAATGTTCGCAAGACACTAGCACTCTAGAAGGGTATCACAATGGCCAATGCTCGCAAGCCAATTCTACTCTAGAAGGGTATCATAATGGCCAATGCGCGCAAGCCACTAGTACTCTAGAAGGGTATCACAAAGGCCAATTCTCGCAAGACACTAGTAATCTAGAAGGGTATCACAATGGCCAATGCTTGCAGGACACTAGTACTCTAGAAGGGTATCACAATGGCCAATGCTCACAAGCCACTTGTACTTTAGAGGGGTATCACAATGGCCAATGCTTTCAAGACACTAGTACTCTAAAAGGGCATCACGATGACCAATGCTCACAAGCTAATGGTACTCTAGAAGGGTATCACAATGGCAAATGCTCGCAAGACGCTAGTACTCAAGAGGGGTTTCACAATGGCCAATGCTCACATGACACTAGTACTCTAGAAGGGTATCACGATGGCCAATGCCCACAAGACACTAGTACTCTAGAAGGGTATCACAATGGCCAATGCTTGCAAGATGCAAGTTCTCTAGAAGGGCATCACAATGGCCAATGCTCACAAGCTGCTAGTACTCTAGAAGGGTATCACAATGGCCATTGCTCGCAAGCCGCTAGTACTCTAAAGGGGGTATCACAATGGCCAATGCTCGCAAGACACTAGTACTCTAGAAGGGTATCACAACGGCCAATACTCACAAGCTGCAAGTACTCTAGAGAGGTATCGCAATGGGCAATGCTCGCAAGCCACTAGTACTCTAGAGGGATATCACAATGGCCAATGCTTGCAAGAAACTAGTACTCTAGAAGGGTATCACAATGGCCAATGCTCGCAAGCCACTAGTACTCTAGAGGGGTATCACAATGGCCAATGCTCGCAAGATGCCAGTTCTCTAGAACGGCATCACAATGGCCAATGATCACAAGCTGCTAGTACTCGAGAGGGGCATCACAATGGCCAATGCTCACAAGCTGTTAGTACTCTAGAAGGGTATCACAATGGCCAATGCTCGCAAGCCGCTAGTACTCTAAAGGGGTATCACAATGGCCAGTGCTCGCATGACACTAGTACTCTAAAAGGGTATCACAATGGCCAATGCTCACAAGACACTAATACTCTAGAAGAGTATCACAATGGCCAATGTTCGCAAGCCACTAGTACTCTAAAGGGGTATCACAATGTCCAATACTCGCAAACCACTAGTACTCTAGAGAAGTATCACAATGGCCAATGCTCACAAGACACTAGTACTCTAGAATGGTATCACAATGGCCAATGCTCGCATGACGCTAGTACTCTAGAAGGGCATCACAATGGCCAATGCTCACAAGCTGCTAATACTCTAGAGGGGCATCATGATGGCCAATGCTCACAAGCTAATGATACTCTAGAAGGGTATCACAATGGCCAAGGCGCGCAAGACGCTAGTACTCTAGAGGGGATTCACAATGGCCAATGCTCACAAGCTGCTAGTACTCTAGAAGGGTATCACAATGGCCATTGCTCGCACGCCGCTAGTACTCTAAAGGGGGTATCACAATGGCCAATGCTCGCAAGACACTAGTACTCTAGAAGGGTATCACAATGGCCAACACTTGCAAGCCACTAGTACTCTAGAAGGGTATCACAATGGCCAATGCTCGCAAGAGACAAGTACTCTAGAAGGGTATCATAATGGTCAATGCTAGTAAGCAACTGGTACTCTAGAAGGGTATAACAATGACCAATGCTCGCAAGCCGCAAGTACTCTAGAGGGAAATCACAATGGCCAATGCTCACAAGATGCTAATACTCTAGAGAGGTATTTCAATGGCCAATGCTCACAAGCCGCTAGTACTCTAGAAGGATATCACAATGGCCAATGTTTGCAAGCTCCTAGTACTCTAGAGGGGTATCACAATGGCCAATGCTCGCAAGCCGCTAGTATTCTAGGGGGATATCACATTGGCCAATGCTCACAAGCTGCTAGTACTCTAGAAGGATATCAGAAGGCCAATGCTTGCAAGCTCCTAGTACTCTAGAGGGGTATCACAATGGCCAATGCTCGCAAGCCGCTAGTATTCTATGGAGATATCACATTGGCCAATGCTCACAAGCTGCTAGTACTCTAGAGGGGTATCACAATGGCCAATGCTCGCAAGCCACTAGTACTCTAGAAGGGTATCACAATGGCCAATGCTCGCAAACCACTAGTACTCTAGAGGGGTATCACAATGGCCAATGCCCACAAGACACTAGTACTCTAGGAGGGTATCACAATGGCCAATGCTTGCAAGACGCAAGTTCTCTAGAAGGGCATCACAATGGACAATGATCACAAGCTGCTAGTACTGTAGAGGGGCATCAAAATGGCCAATGCTCGCAAGCCGCTAGTACTCTAAAGGGGTATCACAATGGCCAATGCTCACAAGCTGCTAGTACTCTAGAGGGGTATCACTATGGCCAATGCTCGCAAGCCACTAGTACTCTAGAAGGGTATCACAATGGCCAATGCTCGCAAACCACTAGTACTCTAGAGGGGTATCACAATGGCCAATGCCCACAAGACACTAGTGCTCTAGAAGGGTATCCCAATGGCCAATGCTCCCAAGATGCACGATCACTAGAAGAACATCACAATGGCCAATGATCACAAGGTGCTAGTACTCTAGTGGGGCATCACAATGGCCAATGCTCACAAGCTGCTAACACTCTAGAATGGTTTCACAATGGCCAATGCTTGCAAGCCGCTAGTACTCTAGAGGAGTATCACAATGGCCAAAGCTCGCAACACGCTAGTACTCTAGAAGGGTATCATAATGGGCAATGCTCGCAAGCCACTAGTACTCTAGAAGGGTATCACAATGGCCAATGCTTGCAAGACACTAGTACTCTAGAGGGGTATCACAATAGCCAATGCTTGCAAGACACTAGTACTCTAAAAGGGTATCACAATGGCCAATGCTTGCAAGACACTAGTACTCTAGAAGGGTATCATAATGGCCAATGCTCGCAAGCTACTAGTACATTAGAGGGGTATCAAAATGGCCAATGCTTGCAAGACATTAGTACTCTAAAAGGGTATCACAATGGTCAATGAGCACAAGACCATAGTACTCTAGAAGGGTATCAGAATGGCCAATGCTCGCAAGCCACTAGTACTCTAGAGAGGTATCACAATGGCCAAAACTCGCAAACCACTAGTACTCTAGAGGGGTATCACAATGGACAATGCCCACAAGACACTAGTACTCTAGAAGGGTATCACAATGGCCAGTGCTCGCAAGACGCAAGTTCTCTAGAAGGGCATCACATTGGCCAATGATCAAAAGCTGCTAGTACTCTAGAAGGGTATCACAATGGCCAATGCTCGCAAGCCACTAGTACTCTACAGGGGTATCAAAATGGACAATGCTCAAAAGCCATTAGTACTCTATAGCGGTATCACAATGCCCAATGTTCGCAAGACACTAGCACTCTAGAAGGGTATCACAATGGCCAATGCTCGCAAGCCAATTCTACTCTAGAAGGGTATCATAATGGCCAATGCGCGCAAGCCACTAGTACTCTAGAAGGGTATCACAAAGGCCAATTCTCGCAAGACACTAGTAATCTAGAAGGGTATCACAATGGCCAATGCTCGCAAGACACTAGTACTCTAGAAGGCTATCACAATGGCCAATGCTTGCAAGCCACTAGTACACTAGATGGGTATCACAATGGCGAATGCTCGCAAGCCACTAGTAATCTAGTACGGTAACCCAATAGCCAATGCTTGCAAGACACAAGTACTCTAGAAGCTTATCACAATGCCAATGCTCGCAAGCCACTAGTACTCTAGAGGGGTACCACAATGGCCAATGCTCGCAAGCCACAAGTACTCTAGAAGGGTATCACAATGGCCAACACTTGCAAGCCACTAGTACTCTAGATGGGTATCACAATGGCCAATGCTATCAAGAGACAAGTACTCTAGAAGGGTATCATAATGGCCAATGCTCGTAAGCAACTGGTACTGTAGAAGGGTATAACAATGACCAATGCTCGCAAGCCACTAGTACTCTAGAGGGATATCACAATGGCCAATGCTCACAAGATGCTAGTACTCTAGAGGGGTATTACAATAGCCAATGCTCACAAGCCGCTAGTACTCTAGAAGGATATCACAATGGCCAATGCTCGCAAGCTCCTGGTACTCTAGAGGGGTATCACAATGGCCAATGCTCGCAAGCCGCTAGTATTCAAGGGGGTTATCACATTGGCCAATGCTCACAAGCTGCTAGGACTCTACAAGGATATCACAATGGCCAATGCTCGCAAGCTCCTAGTACTCTAGAGGGGTATCACAATGGCCAATGCTCGCAAGCCGCTAGTATTCTAGGGAGATATCACATTGGCCAATGCTCACAAGCTGCTAGTACTCTAGAGGGGTATCACAATGACCAATGCTCGCAAGCCACTAGTACTCTAGAAGGGTATCACAATTGCAAATGCTCGCAAACCACTAGTACTCTAGAGGGGTATCACAATGGCCAATGCCCACAAGACACTAGTACTCTAGAAGGGTATCACAATGGCCAATGCTCGCAAGACGCAAGTTCTCTAGTAGGGTATCACAATGGCCAATGCTCCCAGGACGCTAGTACTCTAGAAAGGCATCACAATGGCCAATGCTTACAAGCTTCTTATACTCTAGAGGGGCATCACGATGGCCAATGCTCACAAGCTAATGGTACTCTAGAAGGTTATCACAATGGCCAATGCTCGCAAGATGCTAGTACTCTAGAGGGGTTTCACAATGGCCAATGCTCACAAGACACTAGTACTCTAGAAGGGTATCACAATGGCCAATGCCCACAAGACACTAGTACTCTAGAAGGGTATCACAATGGCCAATGCTCGCAAGATGCAAGTTCTCTAGAAGGGCATCACAATGGCCAATGATCACAAGCTGCCAGTACTCTAGAGGGTTTTCACAATGGTCAATGCGCGCAAGACGCTAGCACTCTAGAAGGGTATCACAATGGCCAATGCTTGCAGGACACTAGTACTCTAGACAGGTATCACAGTGGCAATGCTTGCAAGACACTAGTACTCTAAAAGGGTATCACAATGGCCAATGCTTGCAAGACACTAGTCCTCTAGAAGGGTATCACAATGGCCAATGCTCACAAGCCACTTGTACTTTAGAGGGTATCACAATGGCTAATGCTTTCAAGACACTAGTACTCTAAAAGGGCATCACGATGGCCAATGCTCACAAGCTAATGGTACTCTAGAAGGGTATCACAATGGCAAATGCTCACAAGACGCTAGTACTCAAGAGGGGTTTCACAATGGCCAATGCTCACATGACACTAGTACTCTAGAAGGGTATCACGATGGCCAATGCCCACAAGACACTAGTACTCTAGAAGGGTATCACAATGGCCAATGCTTGCAAGATGCAAGTTCTGTAGAAGGGCATCACAATGGCCAATGCTCACAAGCTGCTAGTACTCTAGAAGGGTATAACAATGGCCATTGCTCGCAAGCCGCTAGTACTCTAAAGGGGGTATCACAATGGCCAATGCTCGCAAGACACTAGTACTCTAGAAGGGTATCACAATGGCCAATACTCACAAGCTGCAAGTACTCTAGAGAGGTATCGCAATGGACAATGCTCGCAAGCCACTAGTACTCTAGAGGGATATCACAATGGCCAATGCTTGCAAGACACTAGTACTCTAAAAGGTTATCACAATGGCCAATGCTTGCAAGAAACTAGTACTCTAGAAGGGTATCAAAATGGCCAATGCTCGCAAGCCACTAGTACTCTAGAGGGGTATCACAATGGCCAATGCTCGCAAGACGCCAGTTCTCTAGAACGGCATCACAATGGCCAATGATCACAAGCTGCTAGTACTCTAGAGGGGCATCACAATGGCCAATGCTCACAAGCTGTTAGTACTCTAGAAGGGTATCACAATGGCCAATGCTCGCAAGCCGCTAGTACTCTAAAGGGGTATCACAATGGCCAGTGCTTGCAAGACACTAGTACTCTAAAAGGGTATCACAATGGCCAATGCTCACAAGACACTAATACTCTAGAAGAGTATCACAATGGCCAATGTTTGCAAGCCACTAGTACTCTAAAGGGGTATCACAATGGCCAATACTCGTAAACCACTAGCACTCTAGAGGAGTATCACAATGGCCAATGCTCGCAAGACACTAGTACTCTAGAAGGGTATCACAATGGCCAATGCTCGCATGACGCTAGTACTCTAGAAGGGCATCACAATGGCCAATGCTCACAAGCTGCTAATACTCTAGAGGGGCATCATGATGGCCAATGCTCACAAGCTAATGGCACTCTAGAAGGGCATCACAATGGCCAATGCTCGCCAGAAGCTAGTACTCTAGAGGGGTTTCACAATGGCCAATGCTCACAAGCTGCTAGTACTCTAGAAGGGTATCACAATGGCCATTGCTCGCACGCCGCTAGTACTCTAAAGGGGGTATCACAATGGCCAATGCTCGCAAGACACTAGTACTCTAGAAGGGTATCACAATGGCCAACACTTGCAAGCCACTAGTACTCTAGAAGGGTATCACTTAGGCCAATGCTCGCAAGAGACAAGTACTCTAGAAGGGTATCATAATGGTCAATGCTAGCAAGCAACTGGTACTCTAGAAGGGTATAACAATGACCAATGCTCGCAAGCCGCAAGTACTCTAGAGGGAAATCACAATGGCCAATGCTCACAAGATGCTAGTACTCTAGAGGGGTATTTCAATGGCCAATGCTCACAAGCCGCTAGTACTCTAGAAGGATATCACAATGGCCAATGTTTGCAAGCTCCTAGTACTCTAGAGGGGTATCACAATGGCCAATGCTCGCAAGCCGCTAGTATTCTAGGGGGATATCACATTGGCCAATGCTCACAAGCTGCTATTACTCTAGAAGGATATCAGAAGGCCAATGCTCGCAAGCTCCTAGTACTCTAGAGGGGTATCACAATGGCCAATGCTCGCAAGCCGCTAGTATTCTATGGAGATATCACATTGGCCAATGCACACAAGCTGCTAGTACTCTAGAGGGGTATCACAATGGCCAATGCCCACAAGACACTAGTACTCTAGGAGGGTATCACAATGGCCAATGCTCGCAAGACGCAAGTTCTCTAGAAGGGCATCACAATGGACAATGATCACAAGATGCTAGTACTGTAGAGGGGCATCACAATGGCCAATGCTCGCAAGCCGCTAGTACTCTAAAGGGGTATCACAATGGTCAATGCTCGCAAACCACTAGTACTCTAGAGGGGTATCACAATGGCCAATGCCCACAAGACACTAGTACTCTAGAAGGGTATCCCAATGGCCAATGCTCCCAAGATGCACGTTCACTAGAAGGACATCACAATGGCCAATGATCACAAGCTGCTAGTACTCTAGTAGGGCATCACAATGGCCAATGCTCACAAGCTGCTAGCACTCTAGAATGGTATCACAATGGCCAATGCTTGCAAGCCGCTAGTACTCTAGAGGAGTATCACAATGGCCAAAGCTCGCAACACGCTAGTACTCTAGAAGGGTATCATAATGGGCAATGCTCGCAAGCCACTAGTACTCTAGAAGGGTATCACAATGGCCAATGCTTGCAAGACACTAGTACTCTAGAGGGGTATCACAATAGCCAGTGCTTGCAAGACACTAGTACTCTAAAAGGGTATCACAATGGCCAATGCTTGCAAGTCACTAGTACTCTAGAAGGGTATCACAATGGCCAATGCTCGCAAGCTACTAGTACATTAGAGGGGTATCAAAATGGCCAATGCTTGCAAGACATTAGTACTCTAAAAGGGTATCACAATGGCCAATGATCACGAGACCATAGTACTCTAGAAGGTTATCAGAATGGCCAATGCTCGAAAGCCACTAGTACTCTAGAGAGGTATCACAATGGAAAAAACTCGCAAACTACTAGTACTCTAGAGGGGTATCACAATGGACAATGCCCACAAGACACTAGTACTCTAGAAGGGTATCACAATGGCCAGTGCTCGCAAGGCGCAAGTTCTCTAGAAGGGCATCACATTGGCCAATGATCACAAGCTGCTAGTACTCTAGAAGGGTATCACAATGGACCATGCTCGCAAGCCACTAGTACTCTACAGGGGTATCAAAATGGGCAATGCTCGAAAGCCATTAGTACTCTATAGGGGTATCACAATGCCCAATGTTCGCAAGACACTAGCACTCTAGAAGGGTATCACAATGGCCAATGCTCGCAAGCCAATTGTACTCTAGAAGGGTATCACAAAGGCCAATGCACGCACGACACTAGTAATCTAGAAGGGTATCACAATTGCCAATGCTCGCAAGACACTAGTACTCTAGAAGGCTATCACAATGGCCAATTCTTGCAAGCCACTAGTACACTAGATGGGTATCACAATGGCCAATGCTCGCAAGCCACTAGTAATCTAGAACGGTAACCCAATAGCCAATGCTTGCAAGACACAAGTACTCTAGAAGCTTATCACAATGCCAATGCTCGCAAGCCACTAGTACTCTAGAGGGGTATCACAATGGCCAACACTTGCAAGCCACTAGTACTCTAGATGGGTATCACAATGGCCAATGCTATCAAGAGGCAAGTACTCTAGAAGGGTATCATAATGGCCAATGCTCGCAAGCAACTGGTACTGTAGAAGGGTATAACAATGACCAATGCTTGCAAGCCACAAGTACTCTAGAGGGATATCACAATGGCCAATGCTCACAAGATGCTAGTACTCTAGAGGGGTATTACAATAGCCAATGCTCACAAGCCGCTAGTACTCTAGAAGGATATCACAATGGCCAATGCTCGCAAGCTCCTGGTACTCTAGTGGGGTATCACAATGGCCAATGCTCGCAAGCCGCTAGTATTCTAGGGGGTTATCACATTGGCCAATGCTCACAAGCTGCTAGGACTCTACAAGGATATCACAATGGCCAATGCTTGCAAGCTCCTAGTACTCTAGAGGGGTATCACAATGGCCAATGCTCGCAAGCCGCTAGTATTCTAGGGAGATATCACATTGGCCAATGCTCACAAGCTGCTAGTACTCTAGAGGGGTATCACAATGACCAATGCTCGCAAGCCACTAGTACTCTAGAAGGGTATCACAATTGCAAATGCTCGCAAACCACTAGTACTCTAGAGGGGTATCACAATGGCCAATGCCCACAAGACACTAGTACTCTAGAAGGGTATCACAATGGCCAATGCTCGCAAGACGCAAGTTCTCTAGAAGGGCATCACAATGGACAATGATCACAAGCTGCTAGTACTCTAGAGGGGCATCACAATGGCCAATGCTCACAAGCCGCTAGCACTCTAAAGGGGTATCACAATGGCCAATGCTCGCAAGACACTAGTAATCTAGAAGGGTAACCCAATAGCCAATGCTTGCAAGAGACAAGTACTCTAGAAGCTTATCACAATGGCCAATGCTCGCAAGCCACTAGTACTCTAAAGGGGGATCACAATGGCCAATGCTCGCAAGCCACGAGTACTCTAGAGGGGTGTAACAATGGCCAATGCTTGCAAGACACTAGTACTCTAAAAGGGTATCACAATGGCCAATGCTTGGAAGCCGCAAATACTCTAGAGGGATATCACAATGGCCAATGCTCACAAGATGCTAGTACTCTAGAGGGGTATTACAATGGCCAATTCTCACAAGCCGCTAGTACTCTAGAAGGATATCACAATGGCCAATGCTCGTAAGCTCCTAGTACTCTAGAGGGGTATCACAATGGCCAATGCTCGCAAGCCGCTAGTATTCTAGGGGGATATCACATTGGCCAATGCACACAAGCTGCTAGTACTCTAGAGGGGTATCACAATGGACAATGCTCGCAAGCCGCTAGTATTCTAGGGAGATATCACATTGGCCAATGCTCACAAGCTGCTAGTACTCTAGAGGGGTATCACAATGGCCAATGCTCGCCAGCCACTAGTACTCTAGAGGGGTATCACAATGGCCAATGCCCCCAAGACACTAGTACTCTAGAAGGGTATCAGAATGGCCAATGCTCGCAAGACGCAAGTTCTCTAGAAGGGCATCACAATGGACAATGATCACAAACTGCTAGTACTCTAAAGGGGGGTCACAATGGCCAATGCTCGCAAGACACTAGTACGCTAGAAGGGTATCACAATGGCCAATGCTCGCAAGACACTAGTACGCTAGAAGGGTATCACAATGGCCAATGCTCGCAAGCCGCTAGTACTCTCAAGGGGGATCACAATGGCCAATGCTTGCAAGCCACTAGTACTCTAAAGGGGGATCACAATGGCCAATGCTCGCAAGACACTAGTACGCTAGAAGGGTATCACAATGGCCAATGCTCGCAAGACACTAGTACGCTAGAAGGGTGTCACAATGGCCAATGCTCGCAAGCCACTAGTACTTTGGAGGGCTATCACAATGGCCAATTCTTGCAAGACACTTGTACTCTAAAAGGGTATCACAATGGTCAATGCTCACAAGACACTAGTACTCTAGAAGGGTATTACAATGGTCAATACTCGCAAACCACTTGTACTCTAGAGGGGTATCACAATGGCCAATGCCCGCAAGACACTAGTGCTCTAGAAGGGTATCACAATGGTCAATACTCCCAAACCACTTGTACTCTAGAGGGGTATCACAATGGCCAATGCCCGCAAGACACTAGTGCTCTAGAAGGGTATCACAATGGAAAATGCTCCCAAGATGCACGTTCTCTAGAAGGGCATCACAATGGCCAATGATCACAAGCTGCTAGTACTCTAGAGGGGCATCACAATGGCCAATGCTCACAAGCTGCTAGTACTCTAGAATGGTATCACAATGGCCAATGCTTGCAAGCCGCTAGTACTCTAGAGGGGTATCACAATGCCCAAAGCTTGCAACAGCTAGTAGTCAAGAAGGGTATCATAATGGACAATGCTCGCAATCTGCTAGTACTCTAGAAGGGCATCACAATGGTCAATGCTTGCAAGACACTAGTACTCTAAAGGGGTATCACAATGGCCAATGCTTGCTAAACACTAGTACTCTAAAAGGGTATCACAATGGCCAATGCTCGCAAGACACTAGTACTCTAGAAGGGTATCACAATGGCCAATGCTCGGAAGCCACTAGTACTTTAGAGGGGTATCACAATGGCCAATGCTCGCAAGACACTAGTACTCTAGAAGGGTATCACAATGGCCAATGCTTGCAAGCCACTAGTACACTAGATGGGTATCACAATGGCCAATGCTCGCAAGCCACTAGTAATCTAGAAGGGTAACTCAATAGCTAATGCTTGCAACACGCTAGTATTCTAGAAGGGTATCATAATGGACAATGCTCGCAATCCGCTAGTACTCTAGAAGCTTATCACAATGGCCAATGCTCGCAAGCCACTAGTACTCTAAAGGGGGATCACAATGGCCAACACTTGCAAGCCACTAGTACTCTAGAAGGGTATCATAATGGCGAATGCTCGCAAGCAACTGGTACTGTAGAAGGGTATAAAAATGACCAATGCTCGGAAGCCGCAAATACTCTAGAGGGATATCACAATGGCCAATGCTCAGAAGATGCTAGTACTCTAGAGGGGTATTACAATGGCCAATGCTCACAAGTCGCTAGTACTCTAGAAGGATATCACAATGGCCAATGCTCGTAAGCTCCTAGTACTCTAGAGGGGTATCACAATGGCCAATGCTCGCAAGCCGCTAGTATTCTAGGGGGATATCACATTGGCCAATGCTCACAAGCTGCTAGTACTCTAGAGGGGTATCAAGATGGACAATGCTCGCAAGCCGCTAGTATTCTAGGGAGATATCACATTGGCCAATGCTCACAAGCTGCTAGTACTCTAGAGGGGTATCACAATGGCCAATGCTCGCCAGCCACTAGTACTCTAGAGGGGTATTACAATGGCCAATGCCCCCAAGACACTAGTACTCTAGAAGGGTATCAGAATGGCCAATGCTCGCAAGACGCAAGTTCTCTAGAAGGGCATCACAATGGACAATGATCACAAACTGCTAGTACTCTAGAGGGGCATCACAATGGCCAATGCTCACAAGCTGCTAGTACTCTAGAAGGGTATCACAATGGCCAATGCTCGCAAGCCACTAGTACTCTAATGGGGGATCACAATGGCCAATGCTCGCAAGACACTAGTACGCTAGAAGGGTATCACAATGGCCAATGCTCGCAAGACACTAGAACGCTAGAAGGGTATCACTATGGCCAATGCTCGCAAGCCGCTAGTACTCTCAAGGGGGATCACAATGGCCAATTCTCGCAAGACACTAGTACGCTAGAAGGGTATCACAATGGCCAATGCTTGCAAGCCACTAGTACTCTAGAGGGGTATCACAATGGCCAATGCTCGCAAGCCACTAGTACTCTAAAGGGGGATCACAATGGCCAATGCTCGCAAGACACTAGTACGCTAGAAGGGTATCACAATGGCCAATGCTCGCAAGACACTAGTACGCTAGAAGGGTGTCACAATGGCCAATGCTCGCAAGCCACTAGTACTTTGGAGGGCTATCACAATGGCCAATGCTTGCAAGACACTTGTACTCTAAAAGGGTTTCACAATGGTCAATGCTCACAAGACACTAGTACTCTAGAAGGGTATTACAATGGCCAATACTCGCAAACCACTTGTACTCTAGAGGGGTATCACAATGGCCAATACCCGCAAGACACTAGTGCTCTAGAAGGATATCACAATGGCCAATACTCCCAAACCACTTGTACTCTAGAGGGGTATCACAATGGCCAATGCCCGCAAGACACTCGTGCTCTAGAAGGGTATCACAATGGAAAATGCTCCCAAGATGCACGTTCTCTAGAAGGGCATCACAATGGCCAATGATCACAAGCTGCTAGTACTCTAGAGGGGCATCACAATGGCCAATGCTCACAAGCTGCTAGTACTCTAGAATGGTATCACAATGGCCAATGCTTGCAAGCCGCTAGTACTCTAGAGGGGTATCACAATGGCCAAAGCTTGCAACACGCTAGTACTCTAGAAGGGTATCATAATGGACAATGCTCGCAATCCGCTAGTACTCTAGAAGGGCATCACAATGGTCAATGCTTGCAAGACACTAGTACTCTAAAGGGGTATCACAATGGCCAATGCTTGCTAAACACTAGTACTCTAAAAGGGTATCACAATGGCCAATGCTCGCAAGACACTAGTACTCTAGAAGGGTATCACAATGGCCAATGCTCGCAAGCCACTAGTACTTTAGAGGGGTATCACAATGGCCAATGCTTGCAAGACACTAGTACTCTAAAAGGGTATCACAATGGCCAATGCTCACAAGACACTAGTACTCTAGAAGGGTATCAGAATGGCCAATGCTCGCAAGCCACTAGTAGTCTAGAGGGGTATCACAATGGCCAACACTCACAAACCACTAGTACTCTAGAGGGGTATCACAATGGCCAATGCTCACAAGCTGTTAGTACTCTAGAAGGGTATCACAATGGCCAATGCTCGCAAGCTGCTAGTACTCTAAAGGGGTATCACAACGGCCAGTGCTCGCAAGACACTAGTACTCTAAAAGGGTATCACAATGGCCAATGCTCACAAGACACTAGTACTCTAGAAGGGTATCACAATGACCAATGTTCGCAAGCCACTAGTACACTAAAGGGTTATCACAATGGCCAATACTCGCAGCAAACCACTAGTACTCTAGAGGAGTATCACAATGGCCAATGCTTGCAAGCCACTAGTACTCTAGAGGGGTATCACAATGACCAATGCCCACAAGACTCTAGTACTCTAGAAGGGTATCACAATGGCCAATGCTCGCAAGACCCAAGTTCTCTAGAAAGGCATCACAATGGACAATGATCACAAACTGCTAGTACTCTAGAGGGGCATCACAATGGCCAATGCTCACAAGCTGCTAGTACTCTAGAAGGGTATCACAATGGCCAATGCTTGCAAGCCACTAGTATTCTAAAGGGGGATCACAATGGCCAATGCTCCGAAGACACTAGTACGCTAGAAGGGTATCACAATGGCCAATGCTCGCAAGACACTAGTACGCTAGAATTGTGTCACAATGGCCAATGCTCGCAAGCCACTAGTACTTTGGAAGGCTATCACAATGGCCAATGCTTGCAAGACACTTGTACTCTAAAAGGGTATCACAATGGAAAATGCTCCCAAGATGCACGTTCTCTAGAAGGGCATCACAATGGCCAATGATCACAAGCTGCTAGTACTCTAGAGGGGCATCACAATGGCCAATGCTCACAAGCTGCTAGTACTCTAGAATGGTATCACAATGGCCAATGCTTGCAAGCCGCTAGTACTCTAGAGGGGTATCACAATGGCCAAAGCTTGCAACACGCTAGTACTCTAGAAGGGTATCATAATGGACAATGCTCGCAATCCGCTAGTACTCTAGAAGGGCATCACAATGGTCAATGCTTGCAAGACACTAGTACTCTAAAGGGGTATCACAATGGCCAATGCTTGCTAAACACTAGTACTCTAAAAGGGTATCACAATGGCCAATGCTCGCAAGACACTAGTACTCTAGAAGGGTATCACAATGGCCAATGCTCGCAAGCCACTAGTACGTTAGAGGGGTATCACAATGGCCAATGCTTGCAAGACACTAGTACTCTAAAAGGGTATCACAATGGCCAATGCTCACAAGACACTAGTACTCTAGAAGGGTATCAGAATGGCCAATTTTCGCAAGCCACTAGTAGTCTAGAGGGGTATCACAATGGCCAACACTCACAAACCACTAGTACTCTAGAGGGGTATCACAATGGCCAATGCTCACAAGCTGTTAGTACTCTAGAAGGGTATCACAATGGCCAATGCTCGCAAGCTGCTAGTACTCTAAAGGGGTATCACAACGGCCAGTGCTCGCAAGACACTAGTACTCTAAAAGGGTATCACAATGGCCAATGCTCACAAGACACTAGTACTCTAGAAGGGTATCACAATGACCAATGTTCGCAAGCCACTAGTACACTAAAGGGTTATCACAATGGCCAATACTCCCAGCAAACCACTATTACTCTAGAGGAGTATCACAATGGCCAATGCTTGCAAGCCACTAGTACTCTAGAGGGGTATCACAATGGCCAATGCCCACAAGACTCTAGTACTCTAGAAGGGTATCACAATGGCCAATGCTCGCAAGACCCAAGTTCTCTAGAAAGGCATCACAATGGACAATGATCACAAACTGCTAGTACTCTAGAGGGGCATCACAATGGCCAATGCTCACAAGCTGCTAGTACTCTAGAAGGGTATCACAATGGCCAATGCTTGCAAGCCACTAGTATTCTAAAGGGGGATCACAATGGCCAATGCTCCCAAGACACTAGTACGCTAGAAGGGTATCACAATGGCCAATGCTCGCAAGACACCAGTACGCTAGAATTGTGTCACAATGGCCAATGCTCGCAAGCCACTAGTACTTTGGAAGGCTATCACAATGGCCAATGCTTGCAAGACACTTGTACTCTAAAAGGGTATCACAATGGTCAATGCTCACAAGACACTAGTACTCTAGAAGGGTATTACAATGGCCAATACTCGCAAACCACTTGTACTCTAGAGGGGTATCACAATGGCCAATGCCCGCAAGACACTAGTGCTCTAGAAGGGTATCACAATGGCCAATACTCCCAAACCACTTGTACTCTAGAGGGGTATCACAATGGCCAATGCCCGCAAGACACTAGTGCTCTAGAAGGGTATCACAATGGAAAATGCTCCCAAGATGCACGTTCTCTAGAAGGGCATCACAATGGCCAATGATCACAAGCTGCTAGTACTCTAGAGGGGCATCACAATGGCCAATGCTCACAAGCTGCTAGTACTCTAGAATGGTATCACAATGGCCAATGCTTGCAAGCCGCTAGTACTCTAGAGGGGTATCAAAATGGCCAAAGCTTGGAACACGCTAGTACTCTAGAAGGGTATCATAATGGACAATGCTCGCAATCTGCTAGTACTCTAGAAGGGCATCACAATGGTCAATGCTTGCAAGACACTAGTACTCTAAAGGGGTATCACAATGGCCAATGCTCGCAAGACACTAGTACTCTAGAAGGGTATCACAATGGCCAATGCTTGCAAGCCACTAGTACTTTAGAGGGGTATCACAATGGCCAATGCTTGCAAGACACTAGTACTCATAAAGGGTATCACAATGGCCAATGCTCACAAGACACTAGTACTCTAGAAGGGTATCAGAATGGCCAATGTTCGCAAGCCACTAGTAGTCTAGAGGGGTATCACAATGGCCAACACTCACAAACCACTAGTACTCTAGAGGGGTATCACAATGGACAATGCCCACAAGACACTAGTACTCTAGAAGGGTATTACAATGGCCAATGCCCGCAAGACGCAAGTTCTCTAGAACAGCATCACAATGGCCAATGATCACAAGCTGCTAGTACTCTAGAGGGGCATCACAATGGTCAATGCTCACAAGCTGTTAGTACTCTAGAAGGGTATCACAATGGCCAATGCTCGCAAGCTGCTAGTACTCTAAAGGGGTATCACAATGGCCAGTGCTCGCAAGACACTAGTACTCTAAAAGGGTATCACAATGGCCAATGCTCACAAGACACTAGTACTCTAGAAGGGTATCACAATGGCCAATGTACGCAAGCCACTAGTACTCTAAAGGGGTATCACAATGGCCAATACTCGCAAACCACTAGTACTCTAGAGGAGTATCACAATGGCCAATGCTCGCAAGACACTAGTACTCTAGAAGGGTATTACAATGGCCAATGCTTGCAGGACGCTAGTACTCTAAAAGGGCATCACAATGGCCAATGCGCACAAGCTGCTAGTACTCTAGAGGGGCATCACGATGGCCAATGCTCACAAGCTAATGGTACTCTAGAAGGGTATCACAATGGCCAATAATTGCAAGACGCTAGTACTCTAAAGGGGTTTCACAATGGCCAATGCTCACAAGACACTAGTACTCTAGAAGGGAATCACAATGGCCAATGCCCACAAGACACTAGTACTCTAGAAGGGTATCACAGTGGCCAATGCTCGCAAGATGCAAGTTCTCTAGAAGGACATCACAATGGCCAATGATCACAAGCTGCCAGTACTCTAGAGGGGTTTCACAATGGCCAATGCGTGCAAGACGCTTGCACTCTAGAAGGATATCATACAATGCTCAAAAGCTGCTAGTACTCTAGGGGGATATCAGAATGGCCAATGCTCGCAAGCCGCTAGTAGTCTAGAAGGGTATCACAATGGCCAATGCTTGCAGGACACTAGTACTCTAGACAGGTATCACAGTGGCCAATGCTTGCAGGACGCTAGTACTCTAGAAGGGCATCACAATGGCCAATGCTCACAAGCTGCTAGTACTCTAGAGGGGCATCACGATGGCCAATGCTCACAAGCTAATGGTACTCTAGAAGGGTATCACAATGGCCAATGCTCGCAAGACGCTAGTACTCTAGAGGGATTTCACAATGGCCAATGCTCACAAGACCCTAGTACTCTAGAAGGGTATCACAATGGCCAATGCCCACAAGACACTAGTACTCTAGAAGGGTATCACAATGGCCAATGCTCGCAAGATGCAAGTTTTCTAGAAGGGCATCACGATGGCCAATGATCACAAGCTGCCAGTACTCTAGAGGGGTTTCACAATGGCCAATGTGCGCAAGACGCTAGCACTCTAGAAGGGTATCATACAATGCTCAAAAGCTGCTAGTACTCTAGGGGGGTATCAAAATGGCCAATGCTCGCAAGCCGCTAGTACTCTAGAAGGGTATCACAATGGCCAATGCTTGCAGGACACTAGTACTCTAGACAGGTATCACAGTGGCCAATGCTTGCAAGACACTAGTACTCTAAAAGGGTATCACAATGGCCAATGCTTGCAAGACACTAGTACTCTAGAAGGGTATCACAATGGCCAATGCTCACAAGCCACTTGTACTTTAGAGGGGTATCACAATGGCCAATGCTTTCAAGACACTAGTACTCTAAAAGGGCATCATGATGGCTAATGCTCACAAGCTAATGGTACTCTAGAAGGATATCACAATGGCCAATGCTCGCAAGACGCTAGTATTCAAGAGGGGTTTCACAATGGCCAATGCTCACATGACACTACTACTCTAGAAGGGTATCACGATGGCCAATGCCCACAAGACACTAGTACTCTAGAAGGGTATCACAATGACCAATGCTTTCAAGATGCAAGTTCTCTAGAAGGGCATCACAATGGCCAATGATCCCAAGCTGCTAGTACTCTAGAGGGGCATCACAATGGCCAATGCTCACAAGCTGCTAGTACTCTAGGAGTGTATCACAATGGCCAATGCTCGCAAGCCGCTAGTACTCTAAAGGGGTATCACAATGGCCAATGCTCGCAAGACACTAGTACTCTAGAAGGGTATCACAATGGCCAATACTCACAAGCTGCAAGTACTCTAGAGAGGTATCGCAATGGCCAATGCTCGCAAGCCACTAGTACTCTAGAGGGATATCACAATGGCCAATGCTTGCAAGACTCTAGTACTCTAAAAGGTTATCACAATGGCCAATGCTTGCAAGACACTAGTACTCTAGAAGGGTATCACAATGGCCAATGCTCGCAAGCCACTAGTACTCTAGAGGGGTATCACAATGGCCAATGCTCGCAAGACGCAAGTTCTCTAGAACGGCATCACAATGACCAATGATCACAAGCTGCTAGTACTCTAGAGGGGCATCACAATGGCCAATGCTCACACGCTGTTAGTACTCTAGAAGGGTATCCCAATGGCCAATGCTCGCAAGCCGCTAGTACTCTAAAGGGGTATCACAATGGCCAGTGCTCGCAAGACACTAGTACTCTAAAAGGGTATCACAATGGCCAATGCTCACAAGACACTAGTACTCTAGAAGGGTATCACAATGGCCAATGTTCGCAAGCCACTAGTACTCTAAAGGGGTATCACAATGGCCAATACTCACAAACCACTTGTACTCTAGAGGAGTATCACAATGGCCAATGCTCACAAAACACTAGTACTCTAGCAGGGCATCACAATGGCCAATGCTCCCAGGACGCTAGTACTCTAGAAGGGCATCACAATGGCCAATGCTCACAAGCTGCTAATACTCTAGAGGGGCATCACGATGGCCAATGCTCACAAGCTAATGGTACTCTAGAAGTGTATCACAATGGCCAATGCTCGCAAGACGCTAGTACTCTAGAGGGATTTCACAATGGCCAATGCTCACAAGACACGAGTACTCTAGAAGGGTATCACAATGGCCAATGCCCACAAGACACTAGTACTCTAGAAGGGTATCACAATGGCCAATGCTCGCAAGATGCAAGTTCTCTAGAAGGGCATCACAATGGCCAATGATCACAAGCTGCCAGTACTCTAGAGGGGTTTCACAATGGCCAATGCGCGCAAGACTCTAGCACTCTAGAAGGGTATCATACAATGCTCAAAAGCTGCTAGTACTCTAGGGGGGTATCAGAATGGCCAATGCTCGCAAGCCACTAGTACTCTAGAAGGGTATCACAATGGCCAATGCTTGCAGGACACTAGTACTCTAGAAGGGTATCACAATGGCCAATGCTCACAAGCCACTTGTACTTTAGAGGGGTATCACAATGGCCAATGCTTTCAAGACACTAGTACTCTAAAAGGGCATCACGATGGCCAATGCTCACAAGCTAATGTTACTCTAGAAGGGTATCACAATGGCCAATGCTCGCAAGACGCTAGTATTCAAGAGGGGTTTCACAATGGCCAATGCTCACATGACACTAGTACTCTAGAAGGGTATCACGATGGCCAATGCCCACAAGACACTAGTACTCTAGAAGGGTATCACAATGGCCAATGCTTGCAAGATGCAAGTTCTCTAGAAGGGCATCACAATGGCCAATGATCCCAAGCTGCTAGTACTCTAGAGGGGCATCACAATGGCCAATGCTCACAAGCTGCTAGTACTCTAGAAGGGTATCACAATGGAAAATGCTCGCAAGCCGCTAGTACTCTAAAGGGGTATCACAATGGCCAATGCTCGCAAGACACTAGTACTCTAGAAGGGTATCACAATGGCCAATACTCACAAGCTACAAGTACTCTAGAGAGGTATCGCAATGGCCAATGCTCGCAAGCCACCAGTAGGCTAGAGGGATATCACAATGGCCAATGCTTGCAAGACACTAGTACTCTAAAAGGTTATCACAATGGCCAATGCTTGCAAGACACTAGTACTCTAGAAGGGTATCACAATGGCCAATGCTCGCAAGCCACTAGTACTCTAGAGGGGTATCACAATGGCCAATGCTCGCAAGACGCAAGTTCTCTAGAACGGCATCACAATGACCAATGATCACAAGCTGCTAGTACTCTAGAGGGGCATCACAATGGCCAATGCTCACAAGCTGTTAGTACTCTAGAAGGGTATCACAATGGCCAATGCTCGCAAGCCGCCAGTACTCTAAAGGGGTATCACAATGGCCAGTGCTCGCAAGACACTAGTACTCTAAAAGGGTATCACAATGGCCAATGCTCACAAGACACTAGTACTCTAGAAGGGTATTACAATGGCCAATGTTCGCAAGCCACTAGTACTCTAAAGGGTTATCACAAAGGCCAATACATGCAAACCACTAGTACTCTAGAGGAGTATCACAATGGCCAATGCTCACAAGACACTAGTACTCTAGTAGGGTATCACAATGGCCAATGCTCCCAGGACGCTAGTACTCTAGAAGGGCATCACAATGGCCAATGCTTACAAGCTTCTAATACTCTAGAGGGGCATCACGATGGCCAATGCTCACAAGCTAATGGTACTCTAGAAGGGTATCACAATGGCCAATGCTCGCAAGACGCTCGTACTCTAGAGGGGTTTCACAATGGCCAATGCTCACAAGACACTAGTACACTAGAAGGGTATCACAATGGCCAATGCCCACAAGACACTAGTACTCTAGAAGGGTATCACAATGGCCAATGCTCGCAAGATGCAAGTTCTCTAGAAGGGCATCACAATGGCCAATGATCACAAGCTGCCAGTACTCTAGAGGGTTTTCACAATGGTCAATGCGCGCAAGACGCTAGCACTCTAGAAGGGTATCACAATGGCCAATGATTGCAGGACACTAGTACTCTAGACAGGTATCACAGTGGCAATGCTTGCAAGACACTAGTACTCTAAAAGGGTATCACAATGGCCAATGCTCACAAGATGCTAGTACTCTAGAGGGGTATTACAATGACCAATGCTCACAAGCCGCTAGTACTCTAGAAGGATATCACAATGGCCAATGCTCGTAAGCTCCTAGTACTCTAGAGGGGTATCACAATGGCCAATGCTCGCAAGCCGCTAGTATTCTAGGGGGATATCACATTGGCCAATGCTCACAAGCTGCTAGTACTCTAGAGGGGTATCACAATGGCCAATGCTCGCAAGCCGATAGTATTCTAGGGAGATATCACATTGGCCAATGCTCACAAGCTGCTAGTACTCTAGAGGGGTATCACAATGGCCAATGCTCGCAAGCCACTAGTACTCTAGAGGGGTATCACAATGGCCAATGCCCACAAGACACTAGTACTCTAGAAGGATATCACAATGGCCAATGCTCGCAAGACGCAAGTTCTCTAGAAGGGCATCACAATGGCCAACGCTCACAAACTGCTTGTACTCTAGAGGGGCATCACAATGGCCAATGCTCACAAGCTGCTAGTACTCTAGAAGGGTATCACAATGGCCAATGCTGGCAAGCCACTAGTACTCTAAAGGGGGATCACAATGGCCAATGCTCGCAAGACACTAGTACTCTTGAAGGGTATCACAATGGCCAATGCTCGCAAGACACTTCTACGCTAGAAGGGTATCACAATGGCCAATGCTCGCAAGCCGCTAGTACTCTCAAGGGGGATCACAATGGCCAATGCTCGCAAGACACTAGTACGCTAGAAGGGTATCACAATGGCCAATGCTTGCAAGCCACTAGTACTCTAGAGGGGTATCACAATGGCCAATGCTCGGAAGACGCAAGTTGTCTAGAAGGGCATCACAATGGACAATGATCACAAACTGCTAGTACTCTAGAGGGGCATCACAATGGCCAATGCTCACAAGCTGCTAGTACTCTAGAAGGGTATCACAATTGCCAATGCTCGCAAGCC
The DNA here is from genome assembly GCF_040938575.1 of Ambystoma mexicanum. Classification (NCBI taxonomy): domain Eukaryota; kingdom Metazoa; phylum Chordata; class Amphibia; order Caudata; family Ambystomatidae; genus Ambystoma; species Ambystoma mexicanum. Next base: position 10,868,701 of record NC_090925.1, read on the forward strand.
ACTAGTACTCTAAAGGGGGATCACAATGGCCAATGCTCGCAAGACACTAGTACGCTAGAAGGGTATCACAATGGCCAATGCTTGCAAGACACTAGTACTCTAGAAGGGTGTCACAATGGCCAATGCTCGCAAGCCACTAGTACTTTGGAGGGCTATCACAATGGCCAATTCTTGCAAGACACTTGTACTCTAAAAGGGTATCACAATGGTCAATGCTCACAAGACACTAGTACTCTAGAAGGGTATTACAATGGCCAATACTCACAAACCACTTGTACTCTGGAGGGGTATCACAATGGCCAATGCCCGCAAGACACTAGTGCTCTAGAAGGGTATCACAATGGCCAATACTCACAAACCACTTGTACTCTAGAGGGGTATCACAATGGCCAATGCCCGCAAGACACTAGTGCTCTAGAAGGGTATCACAATGGAAAAGGCTCCCAAGATGCACGTTCTCTATAAGGGCATCACAATGGCCAATGATCACAAGCTGCTAGTACTCTAGAGGGGCATCACAATGGCCAATGCTCACAAGCTGCTAGTACTCTAGAATGGTATCACAATGGCCAATGCTTGCAACAGCTAGTAGTCTAGAAGGGTATCATAATGGACAATGCTCGCAATCCGCTAGTACTCTAGAAGGGCATCACAATGGTCAATGCTTGCAAGACACTAGTACTCTAAAGGGGTATCACAATGGCCAATGCTTGCTAAACACTAGTACTCTAAAAGGGTATCACAATGGCCAATGCTCGCAAGACACTAGTACTCTAGAAGGGTATCACAATGGCCAATGCTCGGAAGCCACTAGTACTTTAGAGGGGTATCACAATGGCCAATGCCCGCAAGACACTAGTGCTCTAGAAGGGTATCACAATGGCCAATACTCACAAACCACTTGTACTCTAGAGGGGTATCACAATGGCCAATGCCCGCAAGACACTAGTGCTCTAGAAGGGTATCACAATGGAAAATGCTCCCAAGATGCACGTTCTCTAGAAGGGCATCACAATGGCCAATGATCACAAGCTGCTAGTACTCTAGAGGGGCATCACAATGGCCAATGCTCACAAGCTGCTAGTACTCTAGAATGGTATCACAATGGCCAATGCTTGCAACAGCTAGTAGTCTAGAAGGGTATCATAATGGACAATGCTCGCAATCCGCTAGTACTCTAGAAGGGCATCACAATGGTCAATGCTTGCAAGACACTAGTGCTCTAAAGGGGTATCACAATGGCCAATGCTTGCTAAACACTAGTACTCTAAAAGGGTATCACAATGGCCAATGCTCGCAAGACACTAGTACTCTAGAAGGGTATCACAATGGCCAATGCTCGGAAGCCACTAGTACTTTAGAGGGGTATCACAATGGCCAATGCTCGCAAGACACTAGTACTCTAGAAAGGTATCACAATGGCCAATGCTTGCAAGCCACTAGTACACTAGATGGGTATCACAATGGCCAATGCTCGCAAGCCACTAGTAATCTAGAAGGGTAACCCAATAGCCAATGCTTGCAACACGCTAGTACTCTAGAAGGGTATCATAATGGACAATGCTCGCAATCCGCTAGTACTCTAGAAGCTTATCACAATGGCCAATGCTCGCAAGCCACTAGTACTCTAAAGGGGGATCACAATGGCCAACATTTGCAAGCCACTAGTACTCTAGAAGGGTATCATAATGGCGAATGCTCGCAAGCAACTGGTACTGTTGTAGGGTATAAAAATGACCAATGCTCGGAAGCCGCAAATACTCTAGAGGGATATCACAATGGCCAATGCTCACAAGATGCTAGTACTCTAGAGGGGTATTACAATGGCCAATGCTCACAAGCCGCTAGTACTCTAGAAGGATATCACAATGGCCAATGCTCGTAAGCTCCTAGTACTCTAGAGGGGTATCACAATGGCCAATGCTCGCAAGCCGCTAGTATTCTAGGGGGATATCACATTGGCCAATGCTCACAAGCTGCTAGTACTCTAGAGGGGTATCAAAATGGACAATGCTCGCAAGCCGCTAGTATTCTAGGGAGATATCACATTGGCCAATGCTCACAAGCTGCTAGTACTCTAGAGGGGTATCACAATGGCCAATGCTCGCCAGCCACTAGTACTCTAGAGGGGTATCACAATGGCCAATGCCCCCAAGACACTAGTACTCTAGAAGGGTATCAGAATGGCCAATGCTCACAAGACGCAAGTTCTCTAGAAGGGCATCACAATGGACAATGATCACAAACTGCTAGTACTCTAGAGGGGCATCACAATGGCCAATGCTCACAAGCTGCTAGTACTCTAGAAGGGTATCACAATCGCCAATGCTCGCAAGCCACTAGTACTCTAATGGGGGATCACAATGGCCAATGCTCGCAAGACACTAGTACGCTAGAAGGGTATCACAATGGCCAATGCTCGCAAGACACTAGTACGCTAGAAGGGTATCACAATGGCCAATGCTCGCAAGCCGCTAGTACTCTCAAGGAGGATCACAATGGCCAATTCTCGCAAGACACTAGTACGCTAGAAGGGTATCACAATGGCCAATGCTTGCAAGCCACTAGTACTCTAGAGGGGTATCACAATGGCCAATGCTCGCAAGCCACTAGTACTCTAAAGGGGGATCACAATGGCCAATGCTCGCAAGACACTAGTATGCTAGAAGGGTATCACAATGGCCAATGCTTGCAAGACACTAGTACGCTAGAAGGGTGTCACAATGGCCAATGCTCGCAAGCCACTAGTACTTTGGAGGGCTATCACAATGGCCAATGCTTGCAAGACACTTGTACTCTAAAAGGGTATCACAATGGTCAATGCTCACAAGACACTAGTACTCTAGAGGGGTATTACAATGGCCAATACTCGCAAACCACTTGTACTCTAGAGGGGTATCACAATGGCCAATACCCGCAAGACACTAGTGCTCTAGAAGGGTATCACAATGGCCAATACTCCCAAACCACTTGTACTCTAGAGGGGTATCCCAATGGCCAATGCCCGCAAGACACTAGTGCTCTAGAAGGGTATCACAATGGAAAATGCTCCCAAGATGCACGTTCTCTAGAAGGGCATCACAATGGCCAATGATCACAAGCTGCTAGTACTCTAGAGGGGCATCACAATGGCCAATGCTCACAAGCTGCTAGTACTCTAGAATGGTATCACAATGGCCAATGCTTGCAAGCTGCTAGTACTCTAGAGGGGTATCACAATGGCCAAAGCTTGCAACACGCTAGTACTCTAGAAGGGTATCATAATGGACAATGCTCGCAATCCGCTAGTACTCTAGAAGGGCATCACAATGGTCAATGCTTGCAAGACACTAGTACTCTAAAGGGGTATCACAATGGCCAATGCTTGCTAAATACTAGTACTCTAAAAGGGTATCACAATGGCCAATGCTCGCAAGACACTAGTACTCTAGAAGGGTATCACAATGGCCAATGCTCGCAAGCCACTAGTACTTTAGAGGGGTATCACAATGGCCAATGCTTGCAAGACACTAGTACTCTAAAAGGCTATCACAATGGCCAATGCTCACAAGACACTAGTACTCTAGAAGGGTATCAGAATGGCCAATGCTCGCAAGCCACTAGTAGTCTAGAGGGGTATCACAATGGCCAACACTCACAAACCACTAGTACTCTAGAGGGGTATCACAATGGCCAATGCTCACAAGCTGTTAGTACTCTAGAAGGGTATCACAATGGCCAATGCTCGCAAGCTGCTAGTACTCTAAAGGGGTATCACAACGGCCAGTGCTCGCAAGACACTAGTACTCTAAAAGGGTATCACAATGGCCAATGCTCACAAGACACTAGTACTCTAGAAGGGTATCACAATGACCAATGTTCGCAAGCCACTAGTACACTAAAGGGTTATCACAATGGCAAATACTCGCAGCAAACCACTAGTACTCTAGAGGAGTATCACAATGGCCAATGCTTGCAAGCCACTAGTACTCTAGAGGGGTATCACAATGGCCAATGCCCACAAGACTCTAGTACTCTAGAAGGGTATCACAATGGCCAATGCTCGCAAGACCCAAGTTCTCTAGAAGGGCATCACAATGGACAATGATCACAAACTGCTAGTACTCTAGAGGGGCATCACAATGGCCAATGCTCACAAGCTGCTAGTACTCTAGAAGGGTATCACAATGGCCAATGCTCGCAAGCCACTAGTACTCTAAAGGGGGATCACAATGGCCAATGCTCCCAAGACACTAGTACGCTAGAAGGGTATCACAATGGCCAATGCTCGCAAGACACTAGTACGCTAGAATTGTGTCACAATGGCCAATGCTCGCAAGCCATTAGTACTTTGGAAGGCTATTACAATGGCCAATGCTTGCAAGACACTTGTACTCTAAAAGGGTATCACAATGGTCAATGCTCACAAGACACTAGTACTCTAGAAGGGTATTACAATGGCCAATACTCGCAAACCACTTGTACTCTAGAGGGGTATCACAATGGCCAATACCCGCAAGACACTAGTGCTCTAGAAGGGTATCACAATGGCCAATACTCCCAAACCACTTGTACTCTAGAGGGGTATCCCAATGGCCAATGCCCGCAAGACACTAGTGCTCTAGAAGGGTATCACAATGGAAAATGCTCCCAAGATGCACGTTCTCTAGAAGGGCATCACAATGGCCAATGATCACAAGCTGCTAGTACTCTAGAGGGGCATCACAATGGCCAATGCTCACAAGCTGCTAGTACTCTAGAATGGTATCACAATGGCCAATGCTTGCAAGCCGCTAGTACTCTAGAGGGGTATCACAATGGCCAAAGCTTGCAACACGCTAGTACTCTAGAAGGGTATCATAATGGACAATGCTCGCAATCCGCTAGTACTCTAGAAGGGCATCACAATGGTCAATGCTTGCAAGACACTAGTACTCTAAAGGGGTATCACAATGGCCAATGCTTGCTAAATACTAGTACTCTAAAAGGGTATCACAATGGCCAATGCTCGCAAGACACTAGTACTCTAGAAGGGTATCACAATGGCCAATGCTCGCAAGCCACTAGTACTTTAGAGGGGTATCACAATGGCCAATGCTTGCAAGACACTAGTACTCTAAAAGGCTATCACAATGGCCAATGCTCACAAGACACTAGTACTCTAGAAGGGTATCAGAATGGCCAATGCTCGCAAGCCACTAGTAGTCTAGAGGGGTATCACAATGGCCAACACTCACAAACCACTAGTACTCTAGAGGGGTATCACAATGGCCAATGCTCACAAGCTGTTAGTACTCTAGAAGGGTATCACAATGGCCAATGCTCGCAAGCTGCTAGTACTCTAAAGGGGTATCACAACGGCCAGTGCTCGCAAGACACTAGTACTCTAAAAGGGTATCACAATGGCCAATGGTCACAAGACACTAGTACTCTAGAAGGGTATCACAATGACCAATGTTCGCAAGCCACTAGTACACTAAAGGGTTATCACAATGGCCAATACTCGCAGCAAACCACTAGTACTCTAGAGGAGTATCACAATGGCCAATGCTTGCAAGCCACTAGTACTCTAGAGGGGTATCACAATGGCCAATGCCCACAAGACTCTAGTACTCTAGAAGGGTATCACAATGGCCAATGCTCGCAAGACCCAAGTTCTCTAGAAGGGCATCACAATGGACAATGATCACAAACTGCTAGTACTCTAGAGGGGCATCACAATGGCCAATGCTCACAAGCTGCTAGTACTCTAGAAGGGTATCACAATGGCCAATGCTCGCAAGCCACTAGTACTCTAAAGGGGGATCACAATGGCCAATGCTCCCAAGACACTAGTACGCTAGAAGGGTATCACAATGGCCAATGCTCGCAAGACACTAGTACGCTAGAATTGTGTCACAATGGCCAATGCTCGCAAGCCATTAGTACTTTGGAAGGCTATTACAATGGCCAATGCTTGCAAGACACTTGTACTCTAAAAGGGTATCACAATGGTCAATGCTCACAAGACACTAGTACTCTAGAAGGGTATTACAATGGCCAATACTCGCAAACCACTTGTACTCTAGAGGGGTATCACAATGGCCAATGCCCGCAAGACACTAGTGCTCTAGAAGGGTATCACAATGGCCAATACTCGCAAACCACTTGTACTCTAGAGGGGTATCACAATGGCCAATGCCCGCAAGACACTAGTGCTCTAGAAGGGTATCACAATGGAAAATGCTCCCAAGATGCACGTTCTCTAGAAGGGCATCACAATGGCCAATGATCACAAGCTGCTAGTACTCTAGAGGGGCATCACAATGGCCAATGCTCACAAGCTGCTAGTACTCTAGAATGGTATCACAATGGCCAATGCTTGCAAGCCGCTAGTACTCTAGAGGGGTATCACAATGGCCAAAGCTTGCAACACGCTAGTACTCTAGAAGGGTATCATAATGGACAATGCTTGCAATCTGCTAGTACTCTAGAAGGGCATCACAATGGTCAATGCTTGCAAGACACTAGTACTCTAAAGGGGTATCACAATGGCCAATGCTCGCAAGACACTAGTACTCTAGAAGGGTATCACAATGGCCAATGCTTGCAAGCCACTAGTACTTTAGAGGGGTATCACAATGGCCAATGCTTGCAAGACACTAGTACTCATAAAGGGTATCACAATGGCCAATGCTCACAAGACACTAGTACTCTAGAAGGGTATCAGAATGGCCAATGTTCGCAAGCCACTAGTAGTCTAGAGGGGTATCACAATGGCCAACACTCACAAACCACTAGTACTCTAGAGGGGTATCACAATGGACAATGCCCACAAGACACTAGTACTCTAGAAGGGTATTACAATGGCCAATGCCCGCAAGACGCAAGTTCTCTAGAACAGCATCACAATGGCCAATGATCACAAGCTGCTAGTACTCTAGAGGGGCATCACAATGGTCAATGCTCACAAGCTGTTAGTACTCTAGAAGGGTATCACAATGGCCAATGCTCGCAAGCTGCTAGTACTCTAAAGGGGTATCACAACGGCCAGTGCTCGCAAGACACTAGTACTCTAAAAGGGTATCACAATGGCCAATGCTCACAAGACACTAGTACTCTAGAAGGGTATCACAATGGCCAATGTACGCAAGCCACTAGTACTCTAAAGGGGTATCACAATGGCCAATACTCGCAAACCACTAGTACTCTAGAGGAGTATCACAATGGCCAATGCTCGCAAGACACTAGTACTCTAGAAGGGTATCACAATGGCCAATGCTTGCAGGACGCTAGTACTCTAAAAGGGCATCACAATGGCCAATGCTCACAAGCTGCTAGTACTCTAGAGGGGCATCACGATGGCCAATGCTCACAAGCTAATGGTACTCTAGAAGGGTATCACAATGGCCAATGCTCGCAAGACGCTAGTACTCTAGAGGGATTTCACAATGGCCAATGCTCACAAGACACTAGTACTCTAGAAGGGTATCACAATGGCCAATGCCCACAAGACACTAGTACTCTAGAAGGGTATCACAATGGCCAATGCTCGCAAGATGCAAGTTCTCTAGAAGGGCATCACCATGGCCAATGATCACAAGCTGCCAGTACTCTAGAGGGGTTTCACAATGGCCAATGTGCGCAAGACGCTAGCACTCTAGAAGGGTATCATACAATGCTCAAAAGCTGCTAGTACTCTAGGGGGGTATCAAAATGGCCAATGCTCGCAAGCCGCTAGTACTCTAGAAGGGTATCACAATGGCCAATGCTTGCAGGACACTAGTACTCTAGACAGGTATCACAGTGGCCAATGCTTGCAAGACACTAGTACTCTAAAAGGGTATCACAATGGCCAATGCTTGCAAGACACTAGTACTCTAGAAGGGTATCACAATGGCCAATGCTCACAAGCCACTTGTACTTTAGAGGGGTATCACAATGGCCAATGCTTTCAAGACACTAGTACTCTAAAAGGGCATCATGATGGCTAATGCTCACAAGCTAATGGTACTCTAGAAGGATATCACAATGGCCAATGCTCGCAAGACGCTAGTATTCAAGAGTGGTTTCACAATGGCCAATGCTCACATGACACTAGTACTCTAGAAGGGTATCACGATGGCCAATGCCCACAAGACACTAGTACTCTAGAAGGGTATCACAATGGCCAATGCTTGCAAGATGCAAGTTCTCTAGAAGGGCATCACAATGGCCAATGATCCCAAGCTGCTAGTACTCTAGAGGGGCATCACAATGGCCAATGCTCACAAGCTGCTAGTACTCTAAAGGGGTATCACAATGGCCAATGCTCGCAAGCCGCTAGTACTCTAAAGGGATATCACAATGGCCAATGCTTGCAAGACTCTAGTACTCTAAAAGGTTATCACAATGGCCAATGCTTGCAAGACACTAGTACTCTAGAAGGGTATCACAATGGCCAATGCTCGCAAGCCACTAGTACTCTAGAGGGGTATCACAATGGCCAATGTTCGCAAGACGCAAGTTCTCTAGAACGGCATCACAATGACCAATGATCACAAGCTGCTAGTACTCTAGAGGGGCATCACAATGGCCAATGCTCACACGCTGTTAGTACTCTAGAAGGGTATCCCAATGGCCAATGCTCGCAAGCCGCTAGTACTCTAAAGGGGTATCACAATGGCCAGTGCTCGCAAGACACTAGTACTCTAAAAGGGTATCACAATGGCCAATGCTCACAAGACACTAGTACTCTAGAAGGGTATCACAATGGCCAATGTTCGCAAGCCACTAGTACTCTAAAGGGGTATCACAATGGCCAATACTCGCAAACCACTAGTACTCTAGAGGAGTATCACAATGGCCAATGCTCACAAAACACTAGTACTCTAGCAGGGCATCACAATGGCCAATGCTCCCAGGACGCTAGTACTCTAGAAGGGCATCACAATGGCCAATGCTCACAAGCTGCTAATACTCTAGAGGGGCATCACGATGGCCAATGCTCACAAGCTAATGGTACTCTAGAAGGGTATCACAATGGCCAATGCTCGCAAGACGCTAGTACTCTAGAGGGATTTCACAATGGCCAATGCTCACAAGACACGAGTACTCTAGAAGGGTATCACAATGGCCAATGCCCACAAGACACTAGTACTCTAGAAGGGTATCACAATGGCCAATGCTCGCAAGATGCAAGTTCTCTAGAAGGGCATCACAATGGCCAATGATCACAAGCTGCCAGTACTCTAGAGGGGTTTCACAATGGCCAATGCGCGCAAGACTCTAGCACTCTAGAAGGGTATCATACAATGCTCAAAAGCTGCTAGTACTCTAGGGGGGTATCAGAATGGCCAATGCTCGCAAGCCACTAGTACTCTAGAAGGGTATCACAATGGCCAATGCTTGCAGGACACTAGTACTCTAGAAGGGTATCACAATGGCCAATGCTCACAAGCCACTTGTACTTTAGAGGGGTATCACAATGGCCAATGCTTTCAAGACACTAGTACTCTAAAAGGGCATCACGATGGCCAATGCTCACAAGCTAATGTTACTCTAGAAGGGTATCACAATGGCCAATGCTCGCAAGACGATAGTATTCAAGAGGGGTTTCACAATGGCCAATGCTCACATGACACTAGTACTCTAGAAGGGTATCACGATGGCCAATGCCCACAAGACACTAGTACTCTAGAAGGGTATCACAATGGCCAATGCTTGCAAGATGCAAGTTCTCTAGAAGGGCATCACAATGGCCAATGATCCCAAGCTGCTGTACTCTAGAGGGGCATCACAATGGCCAATGCTCACAAGCTGCTAGTACTCTAGAAGGGTATCACAATGGAAAATGCTCGCAAGCCGCTAGTACTCTAAAGGGGTATCACAATGGCCAATGCTCGCAAGACACTAGTACTCTAGAGGGGCATCACAATGGCCAATGCTCACAAGCTGCTAGTACTCTAGAAGGGTATCACAATGGAAAATGCTCGCAAGCCGCTAGTACTCTAAAGGGGTATCACAATGGCCAATGCTCACAAGACACTAGTACTCTAGAAGGGTATCACAATGGCCAATGTTCGCAAGCCACTAGTACTCTAAAGGGGTATCACAATGGCCAATACTCGCAAACCACTAGTACTCTAGAGGAGTATCACAATGGCCAATGCTCACAAAACACTAGTACTCTAGCAGGGCATCACAATGGCCAATGCTCCCAGGACGCTAGTACTCTAGAAGGGCATCACAATGGCCAATGCTCACAAGCTGCTAATACTCTAGAGGGGCATCACGATGACCAATGCTCACAAGCTAATGGTACTCTATAAGGGTATCACAATGGCCAATGCTCGCAAGACGCTAGTACTCTAGAGGGATTTCACAATGGCCAATGCTCACAAGACACGAGTACTCTAGAAGGGTATCACAATGGCCAATGCCCACAAGACACTAGTACTCTAGAAGGGTATCACAATGGCCAATGCTCGCAAGATGCAAGTTCTCTAGAAGGGCATCACAATGGCCAATGATCACAAGCTGCCAGTACTCTAGAGGGGTTTCACAATGGCCAATGCGCGCAAGACTCTAGCACTCTAGAAGGGTATCATACAATGCTCAAAAGCTGCTAGTACTCTAGGGGGGTATCAGAATGGCCAATGCTCGCAAGCCACTAGTACTCTAGAAGGGTATCACAATGGCCAATGCTTGCAGGACACTAGTACTCTAGAAGGGTATCACAATGGCCAATGCTCACAAGCCACTTGTACTTTAGAGGGGTATCACAATGGCCAATGCTTTCAAGACACTAGTACTCTAAAAGGGCATCACGATGGCCAATGCTCACAAGCTAATGTTACTCTAGAAGGGTATCACAATGGCCAATGCTCGCAAGACGCTAGTATTCAAGAGGGGTTTCACAATGGCCAATGCTCACATGACACTAGTACTCTAGAAGGGTATCACGATGGCCAATGCCCACAAGACACTAGTACTCTAGAAGGGTATCACAATGGCCAATGCTTGCAAGATGCAAGTTCTCTAGAAGGGCATCACAATGGCCAATGATCCCAAGCTGCTGTACTCTAGAGGGGCATCACAATGGCCAATGCTCACAAGCTGCTAGTACTCTAGAAGGGTATCACAATGGAAAATGCTCGCAAGCCGCTAGTACTCTAAAGGGGTATCACAATGGCCAATGCTCGCAAGACACTAGTACTCTAGAAGGGTATCACAATGACCAATACTCACAAGCTGCAAGTACTCTAGAGAGGTATCGCAATGGCCAATGCTCGCAAGCCACCAGTACGCTAGAGGGATATCACAATGGCCAATGCTTGCAAGACACTAGTACTCTAAAAGGTTATCACAATGGCCAATGCTTGTAAGACACTAGTACTCTAGAAGGGTATCACAATGGCCAATGCTCGCAAGCCACTAGTACTCTAGAGGGGTATCACAATGGCCAATGCTCGCAAGACGCAAGTTCTCTAGAACGGCATCACAATGACCAATGATCACAAGCTGCTAGTACTCTAGAGGGGCATCACAATGGCCAATGCTCACAAGCTGTTAGTACTCTAGAAGGGTATCACAATGGCCAATGCTCGCAAGCCGCTAGTACTCTAAAGGGGTATCACAATGGCCAGTGCTCGCAAGACACTAGTACTCTAAAAGGGTATCACAATGGCCAATGCTCACAAGACACTAGTACTCTAGAAGGGGATCACAATGGCCAATGTTCGCAAGCCACTAGTACTCTAAAGGGGTATCACAAAGGCCAATACACGCAAACCACTAGTACTCTAGAGGAGTATCACAATGGCCAATGCTCACAAGACACTAGTACTCTAGTAGGGTATCACAATGGCCAATGCTCCCAGGACGCTAGTACTCTAGAAGGGCATCACAATGGCCAATGCTTACAAGCTTCTAATACTCTAGAAGGGGATCACAATGGCCAATGCTCGCAAGACGCTAGTACTCTAGAGGGGTTTCACAATGGCCAATGCTCACAAGACACTAGTACTCTAGAAGGGTATCACAATGGCCAATGCCCACAAGACACTAGTACTCTAGAAGGGTATCACAATGGCCAATGCTCGCAAGATGCAAGTTCTCTAGAAGGGCATCACAATGGCCAATGATCACAAGCTGCCAGTACTCTAGAGGGTTTTCACAATGGTCAATGCGCGCAAGACGCTAGCACTCTAGAAGGGTATCACAATGGCCAATGATTGCAGGACACTAGTACTCTAGACAGGTATCACAGTGGCAATGCTTGCAAGACACTAGTACTCTAAAAGGGTATCAAAATTGCCAATGCTCACAAGATGCTAGTTCTCTAGAGGGGTATTACAATGGCCAATGCTCACAAGCCGCTAGTACTCTAGAAGGATATCACAATGGCCAATGCTCGTAAGCTCCTAGTACTCTAGAGGGGTATCAAAATGGCCAATGCTCGCAAGCCGCTAGTATTCTAGGGGGATATCACATTGGCCAATGCTCACAAGCTGCTAGTACTCTAGAGGGGTATCACAATGGCCAATGCTCGCAAGCCGCTAGTATTCTAGGGAGATATCACATTGGCCAATGCTCACAAGCTGCTAGTACTCTAGAGGGGTATCACAATGGCCAATGCTCGCAAGCCACTAGTACTCTAGAGGGGTATCACAATGGCCAATGTCCACAAGACCCTAGTACTCTAGAAGGGTATCACAATGGCCAATGCTCGCAAGCCACTAGTACTCTAAAGGGGGATCACAATGGCCAATGCTCCCAAGACACTAGTACGCTAGAAGGGTATCACAATGGCCAATGCTCGCAAGACACTAGTACGCTAGAATTGTGTCACAATGGCCAATGCTCGCAAGCCATTAGTACTTTGGAAGGCTATTACAATGGCCAATGCTTGCAAGACACTTGTACTCTAAAAGGGTATCACAATGGTCAATGCTCACAAGACACTAGTACTCTAGAAGGGTATTACAATGGCCAATACTCGCAAACCACTTGTACTCTAGAGGGGTATCACAATGGCCAATGCCCGCAAGACACTAGTGCTCTAGAAGGGTATCACAATGGCCAATACTCGCAAACCACTTGTACTCTAGAGGGGTATCACAATGGCCAATGCCCGCAAGACACTCGTGCTCTAGAAGGGTATCACAATGGAAAATGCTCCCAAGATGCACGTTCTCTAGAAGGGCATCACAATGGCCAATGATCACAAGCTGCTAGTACTCTAGAGGGGCATCACAATGGCCAATGCTCACAAGCTGCTAGTACTCTAGAATGGTATCACAATGGCCAATGCTTGCAAGCCGCTAGTACTCTAGAGGGGTATCACAATGGCCAAAGCTTGCAACACGCTAGTACTCTAGAAGGGTATCATAATGGACAATGCTCGCAATCTGCTAGTACTCTAGAAGGGCATCACAATGGTCAATGCTTGCAAGACACTAGTACTCTAAAGGGGTATCACAATGGCCAATGCTCGCAAGACACTAGTACTCTAGAAGGGTATCACAATGGCCAATGCTTGCAAGCCACTAGTACTTTAGAGGGGTATCACAATGGCCAATGCTTGCAAGACACTAGTACTCATAAAGGGTATCACAATGGCCAATGCTCACAAGACACTAGTACTCTAGAAGGGTATCAGAATGGCCAATGTTCGCAAGCCACTAGTAGTCTAGAGGGGTATCACAATGGCCAACACTCACAAACCACTAGTACTCTAGAGGGGTATCACAATGGACAATGCCCACAAGACACTAGTACTCTAGAAGGGTATTACAATGGCCAATGCCCGCAAGACGCAAGTTCTCTAGAACAGCATCACAATGGCCAATGATCACAAGCTGCTAGTACTCTAGAGGGGCATCACAATGGTCAATGCTCACAAGCTGTTAGTACTCTAGAAGGGTATCACAATGGCCAATGCTCGCAAGCTGCTAGTACTCTAAAGGGGTATCACAACGGCCAGTGCTCGCAAGACACTAGTACTCTAAAAGGGTATCACAATGGCCAATGCTCACAAGACACTAGTACTCTAGAAGGGTATCACAATGGCCAATGTACGCAAGCCACTAGTACTCTAAAGGGGTATCACAATGGCCAATACTCGCAAACCACTAGTACTCTAGAGGAGTATCACAATGGCCAATGCTCGCAAGACACTAGTACTCTAGAAGGGTATCACAATGGCCAATGCTTGCAGGACGCTGGTACTCTAAAAGGGCATCACAATGGCCAATGCTCACAAGCTGCTAGTACTCTAGAGGGGCATCACGATGGCCAATGCTCACAAGCTAATGGTACTCTAGAAGGGTATCACAATGGCCAATAATTGCAAGACGCTAGTACTCTAGAGGGGTTTCACAATGGCCAATGCTCACAAGACACTAGTACTCTAGAAGGGTATCACAATGGCCAATGCCCACAAGACACTAGTACTCTAGAAGGGTATCACAGTGGCCAATGCTCGCAAGATACAAGTTCTCTAGAAGGAAATCACAATGGCCAATGATCACAAGCTGCCAGTACTCTAGAGGGGTTTCACAATGGCCAATGCGTGCAAGACGCTTGCACTCTAGAAGGATATCATACAATGCTCAAAAGCTGCTAGTACTCTAGGGGGATATCAGAATGGCCAATGCTCGCAAGCCGCTAGTAGTCTAGAAGGGTATCACAATGGCCAATGCTTGCAGGACACTAGTACTCTATACAGGTATCACAGTGGCCAATGCTTGCAGGACGCTAGTACTCTAGAAGGGCATCACAATGGCCAATGCTCACAAGCTGCTAGTACTCTAGAGGGGCATCACGATGGCCAATGCTCACAAGCTAATGGTACTCTAGAAGGGTATTACAATGGCCAATACTCGCAAACCACTTGTACTCTAGAGGGGTATCACAATGGCCAATGCCCGCAAGACACTAGTGCTCTAGAAGGGTATCACAATGGCCAATACTCGCAAACCACTTGTACTCTAGAGGGGTATCACAATGGCCAATGCCCGCAAGACACTCGTGCTCTAGAAGGGTATCACAATGGAAAATGCTCCCAAGATGCACGTTCTCTAGAAGGGCATCACAATGGCCAATGATCACAAGCTGCTAGTACTCTAGAGGGGCATCACAATGGCCAATGCTCACAAGCTGCTAGTACTCTAGAATGGTATCACAATGGCCAATGCTTGCAAGCCGCTAGTACTCTAGAGGGGTATCACAATGGCCAAAGCTTGCAACACGCTAGTACTCTAGAAGGGTATCATAATGGACAATGCTCGCAATCTGCTAGTACTCTAGAAGGGCATCACAATGGTCAATGCTTGCAAGACACTAGTACTCTAAAGGGGTATCACAATGGCCAATGCTCGCAAGACACTAGTACTCTAGAAGGGTATCACAATGGCCAATGCTTGCAAGCCACTAGTACTTTAGAGGGGTATCACAATGGCCAATGCTTGCAAGACACTAGTACTCATAAAGGGTATCACAATGGCCAATGCTCACAAGACACTAGTACTCTAGAAGGGTATCAGAATGGCCAATGTTCGCAAGCCACTAGTAGTCTAGAGGGGTATCACAATGGCCAACACTCACAAACCACTAGTACTCTAGAGGGGTATCACAATGGACAATGCCCACAAGACACTAGTACTCTAGAAGGGTATTACAATGGCCAATGCCCGCAAGACGCAAGTTCTCTAGAACAGCATCACAATGGCCAATGATCACAAGCTGCTAGTACTCTAGAGGGGCATCACAATGGTCAATGCTCACAAGCTGTTAGTACTCTAGAAGGGTATCACAATGGCCAATGCTCGCAAGCTGCTAGTACTCTAAAGGGGTATCACAACGGCCAGTGCTCGCAAGACACTAGTACTCTAAAAGGGTATCACAATGGCCAATGCTCACAAGACACTAGTACTCTAGAAGGGTATCACAATGGCCAATGTACGCAAGCCACTAGTACTCTAAAGGGGTATCACAATGGCCAATACTCGCAAACCACTAGTACTCTAGAGGAGTATCACAATGGCCAATGCTCGCAAGACACTAGTACTCTAGAAGGGTATCACAATGGCCAATGCTTGCAGGACGCTGGTACTCTAAAAGGGCATCACAATGGCCAATGCTCACAAGCTGCTAGTACTCTAGAGGGGCATCACGATGGCCAATGCTCACAAGCTAATGGTACTCTAGAAGGGTATCACAATGGCCAATAATTGCAAGACGCTAGTACTCTAGAGGGGTTTCACAATGGCCAATGCTCACAAGACACTAGTACTCTAGAAGGGTATCACAATGGCCAATGCCCACAAGACACTAGTACTCTAGAAGGGTATCACAGTGGCCAATGCTCGCAAGATACAAGTTCTCTAGAAGGAAATCACAATGGCCAATGATCACAAGCTGCCAGTACTCTAGAGGGGTTTCACAATGGCCAATGCGTGCAAGACGCTTGCACTCTAGAAGGATATCATACAATGCTCAAAAGCTGCTAGTACTCTAGGGGGATATCAGAATGGCCAATGCTCGCAAGCCGCTAGTAGTCTAGAAGGGTATCACAATGGCCAATGCTTGCAGGACACTAGTACTCTATACAGGTATCACAGTGGCCAATGCTTGCAGGACGCTAGTACTCTAGAAGGGCATCACAATGGCCAATGCTCACAAGCTGCTAGTACTCTAGAGGGGCATCACGATGGCCAATGCTCACAAGCTAATGGTACTCTAGAAGGGTATCACAATGGCCAATGCTCGCAAGACGCTAGTACTCTAGAGGGATTTCACAATGGCCAATGCTCACAAGACACTAGTACTCTAGAAGGGTATCACAATGGCCAATGCCCACAAGACACTAGTACTCTAGAAGGGTATCACAATGGCCAATGCTCGCAAGATGCAAGTTCTCTAGAAGGGCATCACCATGGCCAATGATCACAAGCTGCCAGTACTCTAGAGGGGTTTCACAATGGCCAATGTGCGCAAGACGCTAGCACTCTAGAAGGGTATCATACAATGCTCAAAAGCTGCTAGTACTCTAGGGGGGTATCAAAATGGCCAATGCTCGCAAGCCGCTAGTACTCTAGAAGGGTATCACAATGGCCAATGCTTACAGGACACTAGTACTCTAGACAGGTATCACAGTGGCCAATGCTTGCAAGACACTAGTACTCTAAAAGGGTATCACAATGGCCAATGCTTGCAAGACACTAGTACTCTAGAAGGGTATCACAATGGCCAATGCTCACAAGCCACTTGTACTTTAGAGGGGTATCACAATGGCCAATGCTTTCAAGACACTAGTACTCTAAAAGGGCATCATGATGGCTAATGCTCACAAGCTAATGGTACTCTAGAAGGATATCACAATGGCCAATGCTCGCAAGACGCTAGTATTCAAGAGTGGTTTCACAATGGCCAATGCTCACATGACACTAGTACTCTAGAAGGGTATCACGATGGCCAATGCCCACAAGACACTAGTACTCTAGAAGGGTATCACAATGGCCAATGCTTGCAAGATGCAAGTTCTCTAGAAGGGCATCACAATGGCCAATGATCCCAAGCTGCAGGTACTCTAGAGGGGCATCACAATGGCCAATGCTCACAAGCTGCTAGTACTCTAAAGGGGTATCACAATGGCCAATGCTCGCAAGCCGCTAGTACTCTAAAGGGATATCACAATGGCCAATGCTTGCAAGACTCTAGTACTCTAAAAGGTTATCACAATGGCCAATGCTTGCAAGACACTAGTACTCTAGAAGGGTATCACAATGGCCAATGCTCGCAAGCCACTAGTACTCTAGAGGGGTATCACAATGGCCAATGCTCGCAAGACGCAAGTTCTCTAGAACGGCATCACAATGACCAATGATCACAAGCTGCTAGTACTCTAGAGGGGCATCACAATGGCCAATGCTCACACGCTGTTAGTACTCTAGAAGGGTATCCCAATGGCCAATGCTCGCAAGCCGCTAGTACTCTAAAGGGGTATCACAATGGCCAGTGCTCGCAAGACACTAGTACTCTAAAAGGATATCACAATGGCCAATGCTCACAAGAGACTAGTACTCTAGAAGGGTATCACAATGGCCAATGTTCGCAAGCCACTAGTACTCTAAAGGGGTATCACAATGGCCAATACTCGCAAACCACTAGTACTCTAGAGGAGTATCACAATGGCCAATGCTCACAAAACACTAGTACTCTAGCAGGGCATCACAATGGCCAATGCTCCCAGGATGCTAGTACTCTAGAAGGGCATCACAATGGCCAATGCTCACAAGCTGCTAATACTCTAGAGGGGCATCACGATGGCCAATGCTCACAAGCTAATGGTACTCTAGAAGGGTATCACAATGGCCAATGCTCGCAAGACGCTAGTACTCTAGAGGGATTTCACAATGGCCAATGCTCACAAGACACGAGTACTCTAGAAGGGTATCACAATGGCCAATGCCCACAAGACACTAGTACTCTAGAAGGGTATCACAATGGCCAATGCTCGCAAGATGCAAGTTCTCTAGAAGGGCATCACAATGGCCAATGATCACAAGATGCCAGTACTCTAGAGGGGTTTTACAATGGCCAATGCGCGCAAGACTCTAGCACTCTAGAAGGGTATCATACAATGCTCAAAAGCTGCTAGTACTCTAGGGGGGTATCAGAATGGCCAATGCTCGCAAGCCACTAGTACTCTAGAAGGGTATCACAATGGCCAATGCTTGCAGGACACTAGTACTCTAGAAGGGTATCACAATGGCCAATGCTCACAAGCCACTTGTACTTTAGAGGGGTATCACAATGGCCAATGCTTTCAAGACACTAGTACTCTAAAAGGGCATCACGATGGCCAATGCTCACAAGCTAATGTTACTCTAGAAGGGTATCACAATGGCCAATGCTCGCAAGACGCTAGTATTCAAGAGGGGTTTCACAATGGCCAATGCTCACATGACACTAGTACTCTAGAAGGGTATCACGATGGCCAATGCCCACAAGACACTAGTACTCTAGAAGGGTATCACAATGGCCAATGCTTGCAAGATGCAAGTTCTCTAGAAGGGCATCACAATGGCCAATGATCCCAAGCTGCTGTACTCTAGAGGGGCATCACAATGGCCAATGCTCACAAGCTGCTAGTACTCTAGAAGGGTATCACAATGGAAAATGCTCGCAAGCCGCTAGTACTCTAAAGGGGTATCACAATGGCCAATGCTCGCAAGACACTAGTACTCTAGAAGGGTATCACAATGCCCAATACTCACAAGCTGCAAGTACTCTAGAGAGGTATCGCAATGGCCAATGCTCGCAAGCCACCAGTACGCTAGAGGGATATCACAATGGCCAATGCTTGCAAGACACTAGTACTCTAAAAGGTTATCACAATGGCCAATGCTTGTAAGACACTAGTACTCTAGAAGGGTATCACAATGGCCAATGCTCGCAAGCCACTAGTACTCTAGAGGGGTATCACAATGGCCAATGCTCGCAAGACGCAAGTTCTCTAGAACGGCATCACAATGACCAATGATCACAAGCTGCTAGTACTCTAGAGGGGCATCACAATGGCCAATGCTCACAAGCTGTTAGTACTCTAGAAGGGTATCACAATGGCCAATGCTCGCAAGCCGCTAGTACTCTAAAGGGGTATCACAATGGCCAGTGCTCGCAAGACACTAGTACTCTAAAAGGGTATCACAATGGCCAATGCTCACAAGACACTAGTACTCTAGAAGGGGATCACAATGGCCAATGTTCGCAAGCCACTAGTACTCTAAAGGGGTATCACAAAGGCCAATACACGCAAACCACTAGTACTCTAGAGGAGTATCACAATGGCCAATGCTCACAAGACACTAGTACTCTAGTAGGGTATCACAATGGCCAATGCTCCCAGGACGCTAGTACTCTAGAAGGGCATCACAATGGCCAATGCTTACAAGCTTCTAATACTCTAGAAGGGGATCACAAGGGCCAATGCTCGCAAGACGCTAGTACTCTAGAGGGGTTTCACAATCGCCAATGCTCACAAGACACTAGTACTCTAGAAGGGTATCAAAATGGCCAATGCCCACAAGACACTAGTACTCTAGAAGGGTATCACAATGGCCAATGCTCGCAAGATGCAAGTTCTCTAGAAGGGCATCACAATGGCCAATGATCACAAGCTGCCAGTACTCTAGAGAGTTTTCACAATGGTCAATGCGCGCAAGACGCTAGCACTCTAGAAGGGTATCACAATGGCCAATGATTGCAGGACACTAGTACTCTAGACAGGTATCACAGTGGCAATGCTTGCAAGACACTAGTACTCTAAAAGGGTATCAAAATTGCCATTGCTCACAAGATGCTAGTACTCTAGAGGGGTATTACAATGGCCAATGCTCACAAGCCGCTAGTACTCTAGAAGGATATCACAATGGCCAATGCTCGTAAGCTCCTAGTACTCTAGAGGGGTATCACAATGGCCAATGCTCGCAAGCCGCTAGTATTCTAGGGGGATATCACATTGGCCAATGCTCACAAGCTGCTAGTACTCTAGAGGGGTATCACAATGGCCAATGCTCGCAAGCCGCTAGTATTCTAGGGAGATATCACATTGGCCAATGCTCACAAGCTGCTAGTACTCTAGAGGGGTATAACAATGGCCAATGCTCGCAAGCCACTAGTACTCTAGAGGGGTATCACAATGGCCAATGCCCACAAGACCCTAGTACTCTAGAAGGGTATCACAATGGCCAATGCTCGCAAGACGCAAGTTCTCTAGAAGGGCATCACAATGGACAATGATCACAAACTGCTTGTACTCTAGAGGGGCATCACAATGGCCAATGCTCACAAGCTGCTAGTACTCTAGAAGGGTATCACAATGGCCAATGCTCGCAACCCACTAGTACTCTAAAGGGGGATCACAATGGCCAATGCTCGGAAGACACTAGTACTCTTGAAGGGTATCACAATGGCCAATGCTCGCAAGACACTAGTACGCTAGAAGGGTATCACAATGGCCAATGCTCGCAAGCCGCTAGTACTCTCAAGGGGGATCACAATGGCCAATGCTTGCAAGCCACTAGTACTCTAGAGGGGTATCACAATGGCCAATGCTCGGAAGACGCAAGTTCTCTAGAAGGGCATCACAATGGACAATGATCACAAACTGCTAGTACTCTAGAGGGGCATCACAATGGCCAATGCTCACAAGCTGCTAGTACTCTAGAAGGGTATCACAATGGCCAATGCTCGCAAGCCACTAGTACTCTAAAGGGGGATCACAATGGCCAATGCTCGCAAGACACTAGTACGCTAGAAGGGTATCACAATGGCCAATGCTCGCAA